>NC_142514.1:8487500-9737500 GCF_057876585.1 Rhinolophus sinicus | reverse complement strand
GTAAAAATGTCAGACGGCCATCTCAGGTTCATTGTCATGTGAGATTGCACCACGTATATGTTTTTATAGGGCTTTGTCTATTACAAGCACTTGAGAAAGGGAAGACAAGAAAAAAAACCCAGCAGGCTCACAGATGCATAATTCATGACGAGAGCTGAAACTGTGAGTGTGACAAGCCTCCTGGATGAAATGTGCAGCCCATCTTCACTTGTTCATAGAGGGCAGCCATTTATCTGACTATAGGAAGTGACGGTCTCAACGCAGCAGGTCACTTTGGCCAGAAAGGGAGGTTTCTGCATCCAGAGAGCAGGGTTTTGGGAATCCTGTCCAGCTTTCAAAACGGACTTTGTCCCCTTTGAAGGGGAAGCCTCCACCAGCCAGTGAGTCTGTTTCCCAGAGAGAAGCCGGAAGCCTGGCAGGCACTTTGATGCCCCTTTCACTCTGTTTAATGGGAATAACCCTGTGAAATAATGTTCTTTTGCTCAGTGACACACGCGCCTGGCTTTGCATGTAGCATTTGTTTTACGCTGGCGGGTTTGGACGGGTCCCCTGCTGTCTGAGGGTCTCACCATCCCTCCGCCTCCGGACAAGTTCAACACCATGAACTGTAGCTTCAGCACGTCCCTGCTGGGGTCTAACCAGCCCGGAAGGACTGAGTGTGCTTTTCCAGCTCTGCGGCTCCTGGCCATCTGCTGAGGCGGGCTGGGATGACGCTCCAGGCTCTGGGCTGCTGGGAGGGCCCTGCACCCATTTCTTTTTCCTTTTAGCCACTTTAGGTTTCCACTGAGAAAATAACACCTGGTTCTTCCAGCAGGGTCAGCGGGGTCCTGTTGGGAACTAATCCAAGCAGAGCTGTTACATTTCATTTATCGATCATCTAAAATCCCCAGACTCCTCTAATGCAAGGGCTCTGATGGCAAATGTTCGCTGGGCTAGAAAGTGTGTCCACGCTGTCAACATCCTCCAGCAACTTTGCCCAAACCTCATCTGAGAGGTAAGCGCACAGAAGCGGCCTCTTCTACAATCAGACATGGGTGGGGAGAAAGGCTCCTGCGCCCTTTGGTGGCTGCCACTTGGCTGTGCGTCACTTGCCAGAACAGGTCCTGAGCAGCTCCCCGTTTGTCAGTTTCAAGAACTCTGATACACAACCCTCAGCACGGTTTTACCTAAACACTCTTGTTGGCACTATTTTTGTTATTAAGAAAAAGTTATCTCATCCCAGGTCGTCATCTCAGTTGTGAAAGGAAATCCGTCTGTTATTTGCGCGACAACTGCCTCCGTGAACCGGGAGATGACGGACTCTTGGGCGTTCAGTACCCTCGGTGAGGTTCCCGTCTGCGCCCGCTGACAGCTGTGGGCAATCCTGAGGAGCTTCCTTCTTTTGCTAAGTTTCCTCCATTGAAATCAAATGGAATCAAGGAATTCTGCAGAGCAGAGCAGCCCCTCACCTGCTGCGACTGCATTTTCTTCCTATTTGTGTCTCACACCTGCTGTGCCATGTTCTAATGAGGAACTCCCATGTTGATTTTTACCACTGGACCCTTGAGGGCAGGGGTCTCATTTTCTCCTCGGTGTTTGCCCGCAGCAGGCACTGCACACGGTGGGTGTTCCTGCATTCATTCTACAGGTCCATACTGAGCCCTGGTTGGTGCCTGGCACTGAGGGACACAGCGGGGGACAAGACAGACACAGCCTCTAAAGGAACTGGGGAGTCTGCCTAATTCAACACTTTAATAAACGAGGAAACGGGCCCAGTGAGGGAACGTGCCCAGGGTCACACAGCTGGAACCGGACCCAGCCTGGCGCTCTTCCCACCGGGCCCAACGAGCTAAAACACTACCCGGCAAAACGGGCCGCAGGTCCCTGAGGTTGTCTCTTTGGTGCTTGAGTCTGCATATGAAGACCAGTAGAAGAGGGTGGAAGGGAGGCACGTAGTGACAGCCAAGGATTCCAGGAGAAGAGACGTGTCCCGGTTGTGGGTGGGGAAAGAACCAGGCCTGGGTGATGAATTCCAACATCAGTGGTGGGCGTCCGCTCCCTGGCCGCCCCACGTGGCAGAGTGCTGCAGAACTCCAGCACAAGTCCTTTGTGCAGGGACAGTGCACAGACTTGGGGCTCCATGTTGAAAATGAAGAGAACAATTCTTGTCTTTTGGGTTTGCATCATTCATTAGAACGGAAGGGCATACTTTGCCTATGAACTTAAGCCCCACGAAAATGCATAAAGAACTCCTAAAATATGACTCACGATTACACAGATAAATCACCCGGGTCCCTTGCCTCCTACCTGCAAGCTGAGTTGCATGCCGGCAAAAGCAGGTATTACTTCCAGGGTCAAATGCCAGCTTCTTGGCAAGATCCAAAGGCCCCACTAACGGGAATTTGCCTCCGGCTCCAGACTGATTGTTCCTGGCTTTTGTCCTGCAGCCGCTTGGCTCATCCAGACTCATCCTTCCCCACTCAGCTCAGATGTCACCTCTTATGAGTATTGGTTAAAATGCCCAACCCGACACAGAGCTGGAAAAGCTGTCTACCCTCTGGGCTCCTGCACTTCTCGGTATTTGCCTCCCTCGTGGCACCAACCACATGCCTCTTGTCCAGCAAAGGGTTATGTCTTAGCTCCATGCCCACAGTAGCCCAGGGCCCAACCACAGCCGGCACACAAGAAATATCAGATGCACAGGGCCCATGCTCTCCTCAATCCAGTCTCATGAATGGCTGCCATTTCGACACTGAAGGAATTACCATACCAGTCAACTAGCCAACTGACATTTCCTTTAAAAACAAGCAAATAAAACCTCAGTGAAGATAAGAATGCTACTCTGAATGCTGGTAACCACACGGTAAGTTGATCAATTTTCCACTCGGAGGAGAGCAATGACTGCCGTAGGAAAACAGCACGCCAGCCATTCCCCCATTAGTCTATTGATAGGTCTCCGGGCACCTCTTATTGAACTAGTTCTCTTGGGGTGAGTTCTGGTCTCTAGCCACCCCTGCAGCACATTCCATATAAAGCGGAAGAAGGAACCCAGCCAGTCCGGAGGGTGCTAACGGCTAAGTTAATAGGCTCTGCTTCAGGAAAACTCTTCCCCACAAACAGAATTCCAGATCGAGCTGATCTCAGGCTCTTCAGAGGAACATGGAAGCCTCAGGCCCTGCAGCCCCGGACTAAGGTTCTGAGTGATGGGTATTCCTGTTGTCAGAGTCCTAAATCTGGAGGTCTCTGAAAAGCCAAGGTCAGTGCCAGCGTCTTTCCTGTGGGCCTGCCCCCAAGCCCTGATAGCCAGCAAAGCAGAGGGAGATTACCCAGGTTTTCTGCTAGGTCATCTTTGCGAGAAGGTGAAGGGTGAGGCTGACTTTGCTACGATTTTTCAGGTTTCCAATCTGTGAAAAAGCCGTGCTCCGGGGGGAACCCAAACTAAGACTGTCTTAGATGTCACTTTTACTCTTGGAATAGGGAACACAGGACAACACAGCACATTAGTTACCAGGAAGGTCACTGTATATATAATCCGTTCTGTGGCCGGCTAATACGGTGAGGAACACGTACGGAAACCTCTGGAGACTGAACCGAGAGAGTGGTCGGTGCTCCTTGGAGCATCCAGGAAAACCTAGTGGGAACTGGAGTTGAGGTCTCGTGGCCGACAGGTGTCCTCCAGGCGGAGAATGGGTGAGAAATCTTTGCACCCCATCTGTGCATCAATATCCCCTTAATATAATTTGTGCCTTTGACCTGCGCCTCTTCTTTGGGACAGGCCACGACTGTCAGATGAGTGACAGAGTTTTAACGAAGGTCTTTACTGTTTCTTTGCACGTCTGGAGCAACTCAGCGACCAGGCAATTAAACTCCGCCTGTTTTTCTCAGGTTCATTTCCACCACTGAGACACTTGGCAGCTTCCAGGTCCCAGGAAGGTGCTGGGGGTCAGAATCGAAGTGGCTTTCAGTTCACATTTGCCACCTTTGCCATCTCATCACACATTCAGCAGGCACTTCCTCTCACATCTGATAGGAAGCTTGCAGTGTGTCAGATATGACAAACAGCATTTTTAAACAGCCAAGGGAACTGTAAACAAATAGATCTGCTTTTCTGATTCTGGGATGAACAGTTCTGGAGAAAGAAATGGAAAGGATTTTAATGGACTTTACTGGGAAACCAGTTGAAATGAGAGAGAGTGGGTGCTGGTGTTGGCAGGCGAGCTGCTGACTGACACTCCTTATGTATCCCATCTTTTATAATAAAAACGACTGTGAAATCTACCTCCCGTTGGGTTGTCTGCATTCTGAGATCTCCTGGATCGAGATTATCATGAGCATTAATACAGCCAAATGTGCCTTGAGTGAGTAAGGGAAGAAATTATGGAGTTTCCGGGCTGGGTAATTGTATGTTTTTTAAAGAACTCTTTCTATTAAATGAAATTTTCCTTCATTAAAAACATAAGAACAAAATGCGGTATAGACACACAATGGGTTATTATCCAGCCTTTAAAAAGGAAGGAAATTCTGACACATACTCGACCTGGATGGACCTTGAAGACATTATGCTAAGTGAAAAGAGCCAGACACAAAAGGATAAAATTGTATGATTACTTATGTGAGATACTAGAGTAGTCATAGAAACAGAGAGTAGAGTGGCGGATACCAGGGTCTGGGAGCAGGGGGTTGTGGGAAGTTAGTGTTTAATGGGGGCAGAGTTTCAGCTTGAGAATATGAAAAAATTCTGGAGACAGATGGTGGCGGGGGTTGCAGAAAAATGTGATGTACTTAATGCCACTGAATTGTACACTTAAGAATGGTTAAAATCGTAAATTTTATGTTATGTATATTTTGCCACCAAAAAAAGAAAAAAAGAAAGAAAGAAAGAAATTCACACATGCAAACACCACTTTCAAGTTGAAATGAAGATGTGGGATTTTGGAGCTGAAAGGGACTGTGGGCATGAGTTGGTCAGTCCAGAGTTTCTGAAATGTCAGTGTTGGGCTGGCTGCAATGAATCAACCAGGGGTAGCCCAGCCATTCCAGTGCTATAGGTATTTACCCAGGAGACATGAAAACATAATTCCACAAAAGAGTTGTATGCAAATGTCCACGGTAGCAATATTCAGAATAGCCTCAGAGTGGAAATGATCCAAATGTCCATCACAGGAAAATGGATAAACGAATTGTGGTATATCCGCATAATTTTATACTCCTCAGTTACAAAATGAATGAACTATGAAAACACACAATGACTTGGATGAATCTCAAAAGTATTTTGCCAAGCACATGCAGCCACATATAAAAGCATACATATTGTGGAATCTGTTTCTATGAAGTTCTAGGTTAGGCAAAACAAATCTATACTGATTTCTATCTCAAAGAGTGGTCACATGGTGGGAGGGGAGTGTGGGGAAGGGGCACAGAGGAATTCTCCAGGGTGATAGAAATATTTGGTATCTTGTTAGGGGTATGGATTACATGAGTGCAGGCATTTGTCAAAACTCATCAGACTGTACACTTAACATCTATACATTACATTTGTATGTAAGTTACACCACAATTTCTAAAAAACCGTAATTTTAAAAAGAGTCACTCAGGCTGTTTATCAAAAATACCATCGCAGAGACTCTGGTTCAGTAGGCCTGAGTGACAGCCCGCCATCTGTAGACTTCAAACATCCACAGGCGGGTTGCATGGTCAGCTGGGTTCCAGCCAGGCCCTCCACCCCCCGCCCCGCCATGTCTGTGTCCAGGTGGGAACTGCCTTCCCACATCCCCTTCTCCCTGCATTCTTCACTCCTGAAGGAGGCAGATGGTGCCTCCTTGAACCTTAGCTCACAAGTCATAAGTCACTTGTCCCGTAAGACGAGACCAAGTCCTTTCTCATGCAGAGGCCAGGAATGAGGTCCTCAGGAGTGCAGACTGTGGGGCCCAACTGCCTGGATTCAAATCCTAACTCCTCTCTGACCAGCAGAATCACCTTGGGCAAGTCCCTACACCTCAGTTTCCTTATCTGCGAAATGGGCATGCTGATGATCGTAGTACCTACCTCAGAGGGCAGACGTGGGGATTTAAGACGTCAATACAAAAATATAAAGCACTGTGTTAATCGTGTGTTTTTATTTTCTATATTTTATAATGCTTTGATATCTCAGGGGCCCTTGGACCTCGCTAGGGAAGAACTGCCCCTTCCAGGATTAGCTCATTCCTAGAGAGAGCGAACACCTTGTCTGTGAGCATGCCTCTGATACGCACACCAACCAATCCAGAGTCCATACCCTCAGCCACCTCCCCTATCTAACTCTCATACACCAAGCCAATATCCGCCTGGCCCAAATCACCTAGGACCAAGTATTAGACAACGAGGAACCACCAGCATAGCCCAGAGCCTGCCAAAATGACTCAAACTAGCTAATCCTAAAGTTACTCACACACTTACCCGGCCTCACCTATCCCTTCCCAAGAAAACCCCAACAAATCCTCTAGCCCATGCTTTCTCCTCACCGCCTTCTGCCTCCTGGCCAACCCTTGTACTTCCCCATGTGGCCTCTCATGATGTGGCATGGCCCCCTTCTTTTGGAAGCTGTAACTAAAAAGCTATCTTTTCATTGGTAATTGCCTCCTGAGCTCTTGACTCTACCACATCTGAATAAAGTCAAAATCCCAAGCACATTTTAATGCAAGCACTAGAAGAGTGCCTGGCACATAGTAGGCCTGCAAAAGGTAGCATCTGCGGATTAATAGAATCCTTTGGTACTTTTTCACAGCATTTGCCACAATATATTTGGGAGATTATTTGATTAATAACTGTCCCCCTTATCAAACTCTGAGCTCCGAGAAGGAAGGCCAATGTCCATTTTTTTTTTTTTTAATTCATTGTTATATCCCCAGCACCTAGCCAAGGGCCAGGCAGGGAGCAGGGCTTTAGCAAAGACTTAATGAATGAATACGAACCTACTGGTCTTGCAGTGAAACCCCTCCTGTAACGGACAGTGAAATCTAAGCCAGGGAGCGGAAGTGACTCATCAAATCACATAGCCCATTTGGGTAGGATCTAAAGTCACGGCACTTGACTCTCAGGGTACCTTCTGCCATACCAGGCAGTCACCCCCAAATCTGGGGTTCGACCTTGCAAGCTGAGGAGAGCAGCCTAGACCCTTAAACAGCCCTTTTCTGCACATGTCAGAGCTGTGTGGACCACCGAGAAGTTCTAGGACAGCTCCTCGCTGGGCTGCTGACCTTCGCTCTCCCCGCTGACATTTTTTTTTCAGTCATTACCCAGTTTCCTGTCACCACTCAGCAGCTTTTTGATATATTGGTACAGATCTTGAAGTTATTTTGGGCTTGGCAGGTCATGTCCTCAGTCGTCCCTCTTCACAGATGGGAGCTGACTCAAGGGATCCCCATCTATAATTCCTGGGCCTGGAAGTGGCCTCCTGTCCATATGATGTAATTGCCAAACTTGATTCTCAGCCCATCCCGGAGGGAACCCTGGAACAGCTTTCTTTGGCTTTGGGGTGCTGGGTGCCTGTCATCAACAAGTCCTGGGAATGGGTCCCTGGGGTGTCTTAGAGTCTGTCATCAACTCTCAGAATTCTTGGATTCTACTCCTAACCCCCCAGGCCAAAGAGACGGGCTGCTAGCCTTGTGGGTGAGACGTTCATGAGCCAGTCCATTTCAGCAGCTCGGAAGGTTCGCTTAGATTGGCCATGGAAATATTTCTGCTTTTCCAGCGGGAGTCGTGGCTATCATCATTTAGTTTCTAAGAACAATTTTCAGTTAAACAACGGCCAGGTCTCCAAAAAATAAAACATTTGATTACAGTCAGAAGTCCTTGGACCTAAGAGAGAGCAGCACAGGGGAAAGGAAAGGGTTTAGTCTTTGGGGTCAGACAGACCTGGGCTTGGGCTCCTGTTTGGCCTCTCAGCAGCCCTGTGACCTTGGTCGTGTGACTTAGTTTCTCTGATTCTCAGTCTTCTGTACAAAAGAAAGATGATAAGATCTGCTATGCAAAGCAAGGCATGCGATGCTCTTGTCACAGTACCAGGCACACGGTAGGTACCAAGTAAATGCTGGGCTATGAAGACGATGCTGTTGACGATGGCCTCCTTACAGGCAGGCGTCCTTACAGCTTACTCAGCCCTTGTCCCATAATGGGGTGTGTGCTTTCTTTTGTTATTGAGATACCATTTTCAAACCATAGAATTCGCCCTTTAAAGTACATAATTCAGTGGTTTTTCGTGTAGTCACAAAAGTTGTGCAACCTTCACCACTACCTAATTCCAGGGCATTTTCATCAGCTCCAAAGAAACACTACACCTATTAGCGGTCACTCGCCTTTCTCCCCTCCCCCTCCCCCCTGACAACCACTAATGTGCTTCCTGTCCCTGTGGCTTTGCCTTTTCTGGGTATTTTGTAGGAAGGGACTTTTTCCACTTAGCATGTTTTCAAGGTTTGTCCATGTCATAGCAGATATCCCAAGTTCATTCCTTTTTACTGCCAATAATATTCCGTGGTCTGGAGATACCACTTTCGTTTACTCATTCGTCAATTAATGGACATTTAGGTCATCTCCACTTTGGGGCACCCCTCCATTGTTTGATGCGATCCTCACCACCTTCCCTAGGAAGAGAGGTATGGATCTTGTCCATCAATCACAGCGATGGGAACGGAGGCTCAGGAGGTGAAGTGACTTCTCTAAGGTCACTTAGCTGGCTAGACGAATGCTGGGGGTCAAGGCCAGTCCTCCTGACTTCTAGCTCAGGCAGTGTCTCCGAGTGGGAAAGGAAGGACCAGTGTTTTGTGTTCATAGAAGGAACCCCACAGCCTATCACCGATCATTTCAGCTTGGCCTTGCGGACAGAGGAATGAACGTAATTAAAGATCATCTTGCTTTGTAAGCCCAGCAGGGGAGTCAACAGCTGATTCCAAGTGGCTCCGTGCCAGCATCCAAGGAGGAAAACAGCTCATTCTTACTAACTGGAAAGCCCAGGAACAATCCAATCTCAGCCTGGGGGCTGTGCCTGGGGAGTCTCAGAGTTGCTTACGCCAGTCACCACCCACCCCTGCCATTGCCAACATGTCAGGTCAGATTCTCCTTCATCTCCTTACATTCTTTGTCCCTGTTTAGTTTCTTTGTGCTTAGACCTGGAGGGGCTGACTGTACACCTGGCAGAAAGCAAAGCCAACAGGAAAACCACTGGCAATCAGAGCAAAAGAAGGAAATCATCCATGTGGCAAGAGGGCAGTCTGTACCCTATCAAAGGCAGGACCAGGAGTGTCTCCGCAAACGACCCGGCTCTTCCTGGGAAGTTCCCATACTCACATGCAATGAACAGTTACTGAGCATGTACTTTCAGTCAATGTTCATTCACTAGAATATTTACTCTGCACCACCCGTGAGTCAGGCCTGGAAGCCCTCAGAAGGCAACTTCGGAAGAAGACAAACAGGGTCCAGTTCTGAGATTCAAATTCTCGTGATGGAGACAGATCATAGGTTTGCAAACAATAGAGAAAAAGAAATAATAAAGGAAGGAGATGAGAATGGCGATGGCGGGGTGGGGTCAGGCTGCCCCACTTGACCAGATGCCAGGCCCTGGTCTAGGCACTGAGGGTACAGACATGAAAGACCCAGGGGCGTCTCCCAAGTGGATGGTTCCATAATGCAAGAAAGAACAGTCAAAGCAGGAGGGGAAGATTTACAGAAGATTTGCAAAGGCCCTACGGCCCCATCCACCACCTCTCGCGTCATCTCCTACCAGATGTCTGGGGGTCACCCCTCGGGCCCCCTCCTGCTGCTAAGCATCTGTGACTCACTGTGAGGATGTGACTTCTGGGGCTCCTTCCCAGCTGCCCCTCCAATGTCAGGTCAGGGTGTGACCAATCTTGCAGAATGAATGCAGCACAGCCTGGTGACAGCCAGTGGCCTCTGCTCCTGGCAGCCACGATATTCCCAGAGGAGGAACAAACCAGCTGTCCCAATGGGCTATGCAAAATAGCATAGTCAAGTCACTCTGTCCTGACACCACAGGACTGGCGCCAATGGCAGCACGAGGCCCTCGGAATGGGGGAACGTGGGAGCCTTGATGACAAAATGCCACTGAGCACATCTGCAGACAAAGGGATTTCCCAATTGATTTTGTTTGTAAGCCAAACTTCCGTCTACCTCCAGGTAAGGGCACACTCATGCTGCCCTGGAAACATCCAAGCAGCGTTCCCAAACTGGCCAAGAACCAGTGGCCGAGATATTCGGCCTCAGTCCTCTGCTCAAACTTAGAGCTGCCTGACCCAACCTGATGAGCGGCAAGGCGTGGGGGCTACGTGAGTCAAGTCTACCTGGGGAAGCTCTCTGCCCAGGGGCAGAGAGTATCAAAGGAGAGGCGGGGTGTAAGCCACTGAGTACCCCTTCCCTCCCAGAGTCCAGGAGCTCTGCTTTCAGCAGTGAGCCCTGTAAACTTAGCAACTCCATACACAACTGGCTGACAGCCCTTTCAGTGGCCGCAGCCGCATGTACGTAAGCGAGAATGTGTTTTATAACTTTGCAGGGGAGATCTCCCTGGCACGTTCAGTTCTACTGTTCACCTTCAATGCCTCCTACCACCAAGTAGAATGTATAAGATATGTCCTACATCTTATCCATAAGATCAGGAGGCTGGATTCAATCGGTGGGCACGAGGATGGATGGCCTGAGAAGCTTGTTGAAACTCACATCCCTGGACACCACCCACGGGAGCTACATTCAGTAAGTCTGGGGATGGGGCCAGGGAATCTGCACCCTAATCAAGGTCTCCTGGCGAATCAGGTACAGAGTAGGGTGTGTGTGTGTGGGGGGAGGGGAACAGAGGACCGTACTTTAGAAACCCTGGACTCCATGGCCACGAAGGGCCTTTTTTAAAGATTGTGAATACTAAAGGCATTAGGATTCCTCAGCCTGGAAAGAGGAAGTTTGAGGAGGAGGTGGGGAGCAGGGGACCAGCACCGAGACTTCAGGGACGTTTCTGTGTGAGGATACGAGGATGCCGACCTGTCCCACTCACTCCTGGTGCGTTTCCATTTACAGACACTCTGGCACCTCCCTGCCTCCATTTCTTTGGCTGGCACCCTTGAAGCAGCGCCATAAGCGACGGATACCACAGCATCCCGCAGGCCTCCTTTTCCAGCTGCTCTTCCTACCGTGAAACGTGGGGCAGCCCTGGTGACCCTCAAAGGCCCTTCCTCCCCAGCAATCTGTATTTCATATATTGTTTGAACAAACTGCTTTCACATCACGCATGCTTTTGTTCAACCCGTCATCAGTTCCTATTTCAAAATAATCAAGTCAACCCAAGCCTGTGATGGCTGCTCTGGGAAGGAAACAAAAAGGTGGAGCACCCCGCCACTCTGAAACCATCACCCCCGGGGTCGAGGAGTGTGGCTGTGGGTGGTAGGCTCGGCTCTGTGTCCCCTGGGGTCTAGCAGTGACCGGCCACTTGCAGAACCCACCTCTGCCCAAGGACTGGACGTGGGGCTGGTGCTGCCTCTCATAGGGGAGTAAGAGGCAGAGAGGATCCTTGACGGGTCTCCTTCTCTTGTACCCCGAAACCTCTAGCTCAGCGATGCAAAACGTCAAGGTAAGGCCTCACCGAGGCTGTTGGGCATCTGTCATTCGTCTGGGTCACACTGAGCTTTAAACACCTTTTCTCCGTTTTGAGAGTTCCTCACCTGATCAGCCTACCTCTTTCCAAATTAGAAGCGAGAAACCGTCTTTCTCAGCCTCCCTTGCATGTCACCTGGGCTCCAACGAGCAGACTGTGTCTAAGCCCAAGAGAAAGCTCATGGCTGGGAGGAAGGGGCACTGGGCAGATCTCAGACAAGGAACGGCTGCTCCTGCAGTTCCCAGAGACGCTGTGATCGCAGCTCAGAGGTGGCACTTGGTGCCCAGCATCGGGCTGCCCTTGGTCTGTGCCCAGGGGTGGCAGCAGTGGCACCTGCACAAAGTGACTCTTCAATGAGATCCAAGCACAGCTTGTATTACGCTTCTGCTGTGTCGTTGCCCCGGGGTCGTCTGACAGTCTGGAGATTCTATGAGCCCCCTGACTGCCTTCGATAAATTTTTTGTCTGCTTCAATTTGCTAGAGAGCAAATCTGCACCGAAGCACAGGGGGGATACACTGGATCCAGCCAGGAAGGGGAGACCTGATTCTTTGGGCGGGCTCTAACACGATTGCGTTTTCAGAATTCCTCAGCCTGAGAGCTCTTCAAGCAAGAGCCAGACAGTTATGGAATTGACCTGTGGAACGGGAGGGCTCAGGCCAACCCGATGTTCAAAGACTTCCTCATCTTGATGTGACAATGACCTGTTCACATTACAGCTCAGCTGAAAATACTGGGCAGAGGACCTTGGAGACAAAACGGGACTTTTTTTTTTCCTTCTTCTTCTTAGTCTACTACTCAATTTGGAGGAAGTGAACCAAATAAGTGAGCCATGAAGTGAAGGCTGTGGCATGGGGTGGGCTTTTGTTCCTGAACCAGCGAGGGAATGCAAATGAACTCAGAGCTGCCCTTCTCACTGTGGTCTTGACCTCTTCGAGGGCAACCATTCTGCCAGCTCAGGCTTCATAAATAACCCGGTGGGGATGAGTTGTCTCCCCCAAAGCGAAAAAGGACGCAATTCTCACGCAAGGATGTTCATTTCTGGGCTGCAGAAGCGCGAAAGTAAGAAAAGGCCAACAATAATTAGAAAGCATTTCTGTGATAGTCTCGTCTCTGAAGAGAGGAACACAAAGCTGCCTCGAGACTCACGCTCCCGGGGAAGTGGAATGTTCTGAAAAGAGCTCCTTTGAACCCATGTGCCTCAGCGCGCCCGCTCCCTGGCAGTCGCAGACGCACACGTTAAGGGGCTGATTTTCCCAATATTCAGAAAGCACAGGGAAATAACTTTCTGGATGGAAATGAGGTGGAAAAAGCAGAAGAAGAAAGAAAGAAAGGCGGTGAATGAAAAGGTGATGTAGACATTTAGTTTCATTTTCCCTTTTCTCTGTTATAGTTTCCTTTGCAAGCAAGCATCATGAAATTTGGATGTTTCAAACAGTACTGAAAAAAAAAAAAGTACGGGCTGTTTGTCCACTGGGGAAACCGCTACCGCCCATCTCTGAATGTCTGAAAGGCCAGAAAAGTAGATGGTGGGCATATCTCACAGCCGGATCATGAACCAACCAAGAGTGTGGTGCCCAGGAGGCCAGCACAACACAAGTTTTTAGTAGATGTTTTAGGAATGGGGTGAATGAAAGAATGATGACAAAAATGGTTGGCCACCCTCCTAGCCTGCAGCCCAGCACTCATTTCCTGTCTGTTTCTCCAAAGACCTTGACACCCACTCATTCATTTCATAACGATGCACTGAGCACCTACTATGTGCCAGGCACTGCTCTAGGTGCTGTGGATAATGAAGTGAACCAAACAGAAGTTTCTGACCTTCTGGAGTTTACATTCTAGCAGGGGAAGCAGATTATAAATAAGACACACATAAGTACTACATATATTAGATAGTGGCGTGGACTATGGGGCAAGAATAACAGAGAGAAGAGGGACAGGAAGTATGGGGGGGCGGGGGGGGTGAAGCCTCAGGATTACACATCGGCCCTACTGTCTCCTGAAGAAACCTGATATTGGACAATGGGCCTAATGTAAGTATCCCCTCCTCCAGGAAGCCCTTGCTGACCATTCCGGCCCAGGTCTACTTCATCAGCGTCAACATTGTAACGAAACCCTCGGGCGATTCACATGTACATTCAATATTCGAGAAGCAGTGGTCTGTGCCACTCACGTGACCCTTTCAGCCACACAGATTCACCACTCCTGGTTTGCCTCAGCGTCAGCGGCAGGGGTTGTTAAAAGTAAGGCTGCCTAGGCCCTGCCCCAAACTACGGAATCAGAATCTGAGGTCACGGCATCTGAGTTCCTCGCCAACTTTCCAGGTAGCTGATGTACACTAACGTGAGAATCAGGGCTTCAGACCAGGGGTTCCCAAGCCTGGTCCCCAGGTACAGGCCCAGCAGTATCTCAAAGCCTGTTAGAAATGCAGGAACTCTAGGGTGGGGTCCGCAATCTGATTTCACAAGGCTTCCAGGTGACTTTGAGACTCGCTCAAGTTTGAGAACCACTGTCTGGGACAAGGGGTTACAATCACCAGTGCCTTTTGGGGCTGGGCTAATGAAGACAAAATGTCTTGGGAGGACTTGGAATTCACTAGAGAGCCTACGTTCTTGCTCATGCCATTTGAATGAAGAAAGAAAGGAAAAGCAAACGTGTTCGCCAAATAAAACCCCTGCATAGACCAGATCAGCTGGGGGCCACCCCTCTGCCGTCCTGCAAGACATGGCATCGTATATGGCTGTTCTCTTTCTATGGAAACTTGGCTGACTCCTTAAGTCAGCAGAAATGTCCCAGAGGGCAAACTTTTACTTCTCAGTCACCTGTCCACAGGTGAGCGGTGCCTAGGAAAAGTGGGTCGGTTGTGGATTAATTCTCATTGCACCAAACTATTTCAAAACAAACACATGCAGAAAGGACTATTTCAGCTAAGGGAGCTTTGAATGTGGAAGGCCAGGTTCTCAGGGCCTTGGTTCTATTATTCAAAAATCAAAAAGGATGGATTAGAGCGGGGTTTCTCAACCTCAGCACTGTGGACATTTGGGGCCAGGTAGGTCTTTATTATGGGGGGATGGTCTTGTTCCTGGTACGATGCTTAGCAGCACCCCTGACCTCTACTCATTTGGTGCTGCTAATAGCAGCTTGACCAGCTAGGACAACCAAATATATTTCCAGATGCCTCCAGGGGGCAAACTGCCTCTGGATGAGAACCGCTTAATTATGGGCTAGGAAGGGGCAAAAAAAGAAGAGCGAAACCAGCCTCAATGTTTAAGCCATGGTCCTGTTCTTCTTGGGGGCCCCGGCCAAGGATGGAGAAAGGAGGCCGTCCAAGGGCTGTCACTGCCTCCAAGGGCTGTCACTGCCTCCAAGGGCTGTCACTGCCTCCCAGGCACACGGGCTCCCTTTGGGCTGCCCGAGCTTGATCAGGTCTCCGTCGAGGCCTGCCCTACCTAATCCCCTCTCTCCCCCTCTTTCACATGTGCTGCTCCCCGATAAACCTTCTGCCCTCCTAACTCCATGCCCATGTCTGCTTCCAACATGTCAAAGTCAGTAACACGCTGGGCACAGCAGCCAAAGCCCCGAGCCTGATCTGCCCAACCTCGGGGTCTGTCCACAATCCCTTGCAGAACCAAGAACCAGTGAGCAAGTTGAAGCAGACTGGAGATGCCAACCAAATCCATCCTCTGGGAGAAGGAAGTGAGGGCGTCCCACATCAGGGCAGGGGTGGGCAGTGGATACACCCCAGCCTGGGCTCCTGGCCTTCCACAAGCCCCCCCCCCCCTTACTGTAATTATCTGTACAACGTCCCATCATTCCCAAGCAATTGAAAAAGACTCCTCGGTAACAATGGGTTAAAAGATATTTACGAATAACATAAATCTTTGACAATCCCCCTCTGTCCGAGCCCATGATAAATGATCTCTGTCTGAGAGGTTCTCTGGGGTCTCTGCATGCCTTTTCTTCTGTATACTGCTCTAGGAAGAGAGCATTCCGAACCCTAACTCCTCTTAAATACATAACAGATTACAGTTACAAATTGATGTCAAGTGGCGTGAGCTGCAGCCGGCTCTGTGCCATTAGCACGCACCTATTCTTTTTTATTTATTATTTTTCAAGAGCTCCGAGGTGCATGTCACAGAAGGGGAGATCGTATTCACAGTCTGAGTTCCCCGTGACAGACACTCGCCTTGCCTGGGCACGGGTAAGCAACTGCTGACAGAATTTTAAAGCAGCATCAACATCCCACGGGAAAGGAAGGAGGCAATACCTCCTGCTTAACAAAGAGAGATGTGAGAAGATGAGAGAAGGAAGAGGAAGGAGGAGACCATGCTTTCTCCCTGGGCCGTGCTGCGGTAGGGGGTGGGGGCGGAGAAAACGGTCCACCCTCCCGAGCCCCCAGGCTCATCTAGAGGAAGAGACATGCATTACGGGTGACGAGACCTTTGGAGGTCACTTACTGACTCATTTGAGATACGGGGGCTCAAAATCCTTCTGCCACTTCACCTGGGTCCTTCTGAGAGCACGTGAGGACATGAGGGTGAGCGTCTGCTGAGTGGCGAGAGTGCCACGTGAGAAGAAAGGAAGAGAGAAGAAAGGCATTGTATGTAATGAGCTCATGTCCGTGGAAGAGACTGGCCCTGCAGGCTCTTAGGGGGTGCTTCTTGGTTCAGGTGGGGGTGGCCTCTGAGTCGAAGCCACGAACTACTTGAGTGGCCTGAGGTCACCGCATTGCAACGGCCCCCTGTCACCCTCACTGTGCACAGCCACCAGCTCCTGTGTCTCTCCTGTGACCCCATCCTGCTGATTCAGGAAAGGGGAGCAAAATGGCGACTCGTGGGCTGTGGGCTGGGCAGAGTGGCCTGGGGAGCGGATGGGGTCTCTGCCGACACACACATTGGATTTTCAGAGCTCCTCAGGATTTCACAAGAGGAACTAAAGGGTGAGAACCTGCCTTTCTTTACTTCAAAATGCTGAGTATGGGAGCCAGGGCTGCAAACAGTAAAGGCATTGTATGTAATGAGCTCGAAGAGGGGACGGTTAGGACAGAGGATGGTCACCGAGCCACTGATGGACTCACCCAGGGACGTGTGAGGAGCACGACTTTGGGGTCTCAGGCCAGAGTGAATGGGGTGCACTCGAAAGCTTCTACTCAAGATCTTTCTACTTGCAAGAAAGGAAATTACATATAAAGTTCCAAGTTTCTTAGAGACTTTGACCCCCACCGCTACTGGCCCCCGTATTCCTTCTTATTGACTAAAGAATTTGGAGGTGCAGAAAATTCTCTCTGGAGCCATAAAAACAGCATTTTTGAGCAACATCAGAATCGGTAGCCGCCCCCCTTCTCCCCCCCTTGCAGTTGTCTTCCTGTCTGCGCCTTGGTCACGTCAGAGTTCACTCCTGGCCTGGAGCTTAAAGGATTTTGATTTTCAAAAGGAAGATGAAGAAGACGGATTTGAAGATGTGAAGGGCAGGGAGTCAGGACTCTGTCCAGGTTCGGCTCCAAGGAACCATGTGATGACTAAGAGTATACAGTGGTATCTAATCTGAAAAATGAAACCCATTTTCATTCATTTTCCTTTTCTTTTTTGGAGAACTCATCTACACATGTAACGGGCAAGCTGGACTGCAGATGGCGGTTTTCCGGATCAACTTAAGGAAACTGTGTTTTGAAGATTTTCAGCAGGAATCCTTCCACACAGGAGACATCGTAGTTCCCACAGGGCCGCCCCTTCCCTTTGTCTGTCTGTTCCGGAATAATTACAACCTAAAGACGACTCTGCCTGGGGCTAAAGTCAGATGTTGGGTTCAGCCAGCCTGACGGGGGGAAAGCACAATTTATCCAGTTTCCCTGCGCTGTGGATTAATTCAGAACCCCAGACGCATAATCAGAGGTCCATGGTAAAGAGAACAGCACACCCCTCCAACGTTCTTGCTAAAACAACAATTTCCTCACCTTCCAGGAGCTCAGGTGGTTGGAGGCAAACTAATCATGGCCGAACAGGCTCCCCATATAGACTCACCTTCTAGTCTCAACAGGGTGATTCTAACCCTTTGGAAGGGCCAGGTCTTTGAGGAAAGCCACCGACCAAGCGCTCTGAGGACGCCGACTGACTCTGTTCTGGCTCCAGAGAAAGCTAGGGCACCATTGCCTCTTTTCCTCGTCTGCATGTGGATATCGGGGCCCACAGTGCAGTTATGAGCTATAGTGGGTTGAATAGTGTCTGCTCCCCTCCAAAATTAATGTCCCCCTGGAACCTTAGAATGTGACCTTATTTGGAGAAAGCGTCTTTGCCCATGTAATCAGTTAAGAATCTAGTGATGAAATCTTCTTAAATGTAGGGTGTGCCTTAAATCCAATGACTGGTGTCTTTGCACAAAGGGGAGACGACCCAGAGAGATACAGGGCAGAAGGAGGCCATGGGAAGAAGAGCAAACAGACGTTGGAAACAGAGATGGGAGTGAAGCTCCCACAAGCCAAGGGACTCCTGAAGCCACCGAAAGCTGAGGAGGCTGAAAGATCCCTCACCTCCCAGAGTTTCCAGAGGGACAATGGCCCTGCTGACACCTTGATTTTAAACATCTGGCTTCCAGAACTATGAAAGAACACATTTCTGTTGCTTTAAGCCATCAAGCTTGTGGTTATTTGTGGGGCAGCCCTAGGAAACTAATGGAATCTCTTCACGATGTGCCAACTCCCCAAATTCTGAATCTCTAGGTTTCTCTCTCTGCAAACCTTCGCCTTCCTGCAGCCTTCAAATTACCAAAGGAAGATGAAATCTTTGGACCCCAGTAGTGGAGAGCGAGGAACTGACTTTTACCCAAATGAGGCGGCTGTGTGCTTTCACAAAACCAGGAAACTGCAAAACGCTACCTATGATGGAAGTAGTTGATAAGGATTCAGCACTTGACAATGGGTCCCTGCCATGCCAAACACTCTCTGGGCTTTTTCTAGTTGGATCCTTGGGAGGTAAAGGCAATCATACCTCTGCTTCCACATGAGGAAACCATGCACCAGTAGATACGTTCCTCGAACAAGCAGACCTGGCTTTGGTTCCAGACCTGTAGTGCTTGTCCTAAACCACCATTCTGCCTCCCCGCCCCCATCCCAATCCTAAAAAGCATCCAAGAGGTGACTCTTGCGACATCAGGCTTCTCTACAACACATATACATGTATAGCTCTTAAATAATTCATTTTGTTGGGAAATGAAACCATTGCATCACTTATTCATCAATCAGTCCATCAGCAGAGTCGATAAATGTCACTCTTTTGATGCCAAGCTATTCCATGGGATGAAAAGGTTGCACAGCAAATAGTGATAACACGTTTCCAACGCAACTTTTTTTTTTTTTTTTTTTTTTTATGAAGGCAACCACTGGACATTTTTGGAGGTTGCTACACAATAACAAAGAGAGAGGTTTGCTCAGTCCCCTCAGATCTTCTGTTGGTTGGAATACTCCGTTATCCTTTTCACAGAAGATGCTATTGGCGTGATGCAGGATGGGGCTGGTCACAGCCACTGGTTTCATGGTTGATGTGGACAGGACCACATTTGTGGGGCAGGGGTGGAAACAGAGACACATGGGCAGCTCCAAATGACTTCCTAAGGATACAGAGCCTGTCTTGTTCCTGGTGGAGGGATTATTTGTGCTGGTAGTTCTCAAACACTGGGCATCAGAATCAGGGAACTTAATAAAAACACAGATTCCTAGGTCCCACTACCAGTGGGGATCTGGAGCAGAGTCAGGAATCTGCCCTCGATTTGTCACAGTGATTGATAAATAACAAGCTTACCAGAGAATTCTGATGCACAGACAGGGGTAGGAATCACTGATATTTTCATAAAGCAGAAGACTGGTCAAATTGACATCAAGACAGTTGCCCCTGACGACCACCATTCTACGTTCTGTCTCTATGAATTTGACTACTCTAAGTACCCCACGTAAGTGGAATTACACACAGTATTTGCCTTTGTTTGTAACTGGCTTATTTTGCTTAGCCTAAGGTTCTCAAGGTTCATCCATGTTGTAGCATCTGTCAGAATGTCCTTCCTTTTGAAGGCTCCATTGTGTTTCATTATACCTACATACCACACTTTGCTTCTCCATTCATCCATTGATGGACACTTGGGTTGCTTCCACCTTTTAGCCATTGGGAATAATGCTGGTATGGTGTACAAATATGTCTTTGAGACCGTGCCTTCCATTATCTGGGGTATATACCAAGAAGTGGAATTGCTGGATCATATGATAGTTCTATTTTTATTTTTATTTTGAGGAACTGCCATACTGTTTTCCATATGCACCATTTTACAATCCACTGAACATTGCACAAGGGTCTCAATTTCTCCTCATTCTCACCAACCCTCATTATTATTATATATATGATATATAATATTATATATATGATATATAACATTATATATATATATGACATCCTGATGCATGTAACTCATTTGCTTTTTAACAAAAGGTATAAAACATGTTGGTATCTTTTTAGCAGGGAATATCAAACTCTACTCAGAAATATGTATTGGAAAAACAGCCCAAACACTGGCTCTGCGGTGGGCTGGTTAAAGACGGGAGGTGACAGGTTGGCGATCAAAAAAAAAAAAGAATGTGCTCCTGTGCTAAGTAGGGCTTAACTCTCCCATATCTTGTCTGGGTGGCCTGACAGTCAAGTTCTTTTCCTCTCTCAGACTCAATTTCATCATTTGCATATAATAATAAGAAGGCCTAATATATATAAATAGACACACACACACACACACACACACACACACACATATTGGGGATAATGGGTAAAAAGCACCCAGCTTAGTACCTGGCACACAGTAGGTGCTCAATAAACAGTACTATTCTTAGGAAAACAAAAAGTTAAAAAGACAGGGAGAGGTATTGCCTGTGAACTACCTACTCCTCCTCCCCAACACATACACACTCACACTTACACACATATAGTCACATACACAGACACACTCACACATACCACCCACTAAAAGAAAGATACCAAGAAAGAGCAGTAGATTGATTGGTCAGAGATGCAAAGACAATCACATAGAGAACAACAAAATGGACACACGCAGATTTTGTAAGCACTAAAATATGCATGGTTTTGAGGGGAGAGCCGCTGGGAATGGTGCCTGGGGCTTGGCGTGCTCACAGAACATCTTACCCCCAGGTCTAAACGTCCCGACCTGAAGACGGCTTCACGGAGCCCACCCACACATGCCCAGACAGAAGTTACAGGCTTCAAGCCCCACTCCCTGAGGCTGACCACCAAGCCAACTGCCCGGCCTGTGGTCTCACCATCCCACTGGCTGTCATTGCACATGGCCCCAGAAGTCCCATTTGGACTTGAGCCCACAGCAGACCTAGTAAGTGGGCGATCACTCTAAGGAAATGGCTGCTGTGAGGCTGGCCCAGGCCTCTGCAAAAGCTGGCCTGTGGCAGGAAGGGCTAATGAAGCCCATGCAGCTGACCTCTCCCCTGGGAGCCTTCTCTCCTAAACCCTACAAGGTAGGTGTGATTACAGACCCACTTTATGGATGAAGAAACTGAGGCTCACAGCGATAAAGAACTTTCCTTAGGATCACACAGCTGGTAGGTGGTGAAGCCTCGATTCCACCCCAAGCCTCTCTGACTTCAGAAGCCATGACCTTAAAGGGGTAAGCAATAAACAGCCCGCCACCTGTTTTTGTAAATAAAGTTTTTTTGGAACACAGCCAAACCCATTCATTTACGTGTTATCTATGGCTGCTTTCCTGTTACCATGGCAGAGCTGGAGAGCTGCAACAGACATTGCATGGCCCCCAAAGCCCAAAGCGTTCACTCTCGGAATGTTTATATATAAAGCTGGCCAGCCCCTGCTTTTAACCACAGCAATATTCAATGGCTCAAAGGTCCATGGACCTCAGCAGATAATCTAAGACGAGGTGGGGTGGCTGAACGACACAGGGAGGGTGAGAGGGATCTTCTGCATGAAACCAGAGACTAGGCCCCTCCTTATATGCTCTATTCACCACCTCTGACCTCTAGCATTTAGAATCATCCCTCCCCAATGGCTCAAGAGCCTCTCAGCTGCTCAGTGCCTCAGTTTCCCCATCCACAAATGGGGAGAGCAGCAGCCTCTCCCTCATAGAATTTTCATGACATTTGATTGAGATCTGTTACACAAAAGGCTCAAGACAGGGCTTGGCACAGAATCAGTGCTCAGTGAACACTCACTTCCCTCTTTCCTTGGGCCCTTAACCAACGTTCTTCTGTGACTTCCGATGTCCATGGAGGATGAGCCTGCCACCGGCCTGCTGTTCAACTGGCCGTTAGGCAGAGGTGCGGAGAGGGCTCTGCTTTCCAGATGGATAAAAAGGCAAAAGGTGGAAAGGAGCATACACGAGGAGCATGTCACCTGCACGGCCACTGACTGTGTGTCCCACTGGCAAGCATTTCAGCGCAGGTGACAGCTGCCTGGCTATTTGGTTGTGGGATGGGGATGGGGATGGGGATTGCAAGTAAATAAAAGGTTTTCAACAGATTTGAGTCTTCTGCATCTACGTGTCCACCCGCCCAATCTGTAGCTCGATTGTGGCCATACCCAGGACTCTCTGCCATTGGCCAATCTGGTCTGAATCACAGCTCTGTCACTCATCCGCTCGGTGACTTTAGAGAAGCTACAGCCCCTCGGTTTTCTCATCTGAAAATGAGGCGGAATGTGTGGCTAGAATAGTGTCTGCCTTAGACACTAGGTAAGTAGAAATGAGAAATCGCAGGAGAAGCATTCAGCCCACTGCCTGGTACATGTATAATTCATCTTATTGCCCCTAACGTCTCCCGACGGCAGAGGCCGTTGCGTCATGGTGGGGAGAGCAAGGCATCTGTGCTCAGACCACGGGCGGGCAGCTGGCGGTGGCCCAGCAAAGCTCCAGCTTCCGCGTCTATCTTTCGCTTTCCCTCCCAGTCCCGTTCGAGCAGTGCTAATCGCATTATCAAGATTATCTCCCGATGGTCACAGAGCTGCTGCCCTGGGACTTGGGTTTAATTCTGTTTTAATAACAGGTTCTTAAACACATTTGAAAACAAAATTATGATGCCCTTTCATCCCTTCAGTTGGGGGAGAAAGAAAAACCTTCGTCATGTACAGTAATGCGTTGGGTTTTGTGTTGTCTATTGTTTTGATGTTTGGAATTTTTTTTTATATAAAAGAAGGCCTACTGTTTTGGAGATGGTTGGGGGTTGGGATTCAGGGGTTTATCCATTTCGAAATGATTTCCCTGGCAACAAAGGAAAGAGCCAATCTTCCCAGATGCCAGGACCTGCCTTATTTGAAAACTGCCTTGTTGTAGGGCCAAGAGGGATCAGGGTTTCTAAAAGCAGCAAACTCGCTTTAAGATGATACATCCAATTCAGCGAGGCTTGGAATGCTTCATTCCGTGTTTACGGAAAAACATAAAATTTTACTTTCCTAGGCAAGACTAAGGAAATTCTAGAAATTTCCATTGCTTTTAAAGGGTACCTAATATAGTACTGCCTACACAAGAATAGAAAAGGAACTCATTGGGCTTACACGTGAGCAAAGAGGCCTAGGTAACTGATGACTTTTATTCCCTTATCTTTCAGTACTTTCCCCCATTATTACATCTCCCTCCACCCCCGTCCTCCATAAAAAAAATACCCCAGAGGGTCCTAGATTTCATCAAGGCTAAATGGCATCTCTTCTCCTTAGTGACCTACAGAACTACCTCTAATTCCACCATTAGTAATACATTCCTTTGGCTAGATTCTGCCTTTTCCTGGCAGCCTCCTTTAAAACATCAATATTGTCAAAGCAGGTAAAAGTAGAAGCTGTGGCCAGTTTCTAAACATTCCTCTGTGAATTAGGATAACTTCAGCATTGCTTGGAGTATTACCTGAGTGTCCTGAAACAGCATGCAGAGGACATACTGGCAGAGGTGGCACCGGGTGTATGCTGGAGTGGAGTATGGGGTAGGGAGAGGGAATACGAGGACACAGAAAACTCACTGGTGGACACTGGCCTAAGGGGCGCATTTTGTAAGCACCCTTTTACTGCAGAGATTCTAAACCTGGTTCAAAAGATGACTTAGGGGGCAAAAGTCCCTGAATAATGTTTAAAACATTATTATATGTGTATTTTTTTCCAAGTCTACAGTTTTTATCAGATTTTTCAAAGGACTTTGACCTAGAAAGTTCATGATAACGACAGCCAGCATTTACTGGGGGTTCTCTAGACACTCAGACCCCGGGCACAGCGCTTTATACACCGGCTCACCTCATCCTCCTCTCCCATGGCGAGCTAAGCTGTTCCCTTTTCACAGATAGAAAAACTGAGGCTTGGCATTGGTTAAGTAGTAAAGAATGATGATAAAAATATCAGCCCCCATTTCTTTAGTGCTGACAATATGCCAGACACTATATACTATCTCAGGTGCTCACATGCAGGAGCTTCCCTGAGCCACAGAGAATCTGAATAACACCCACAGTCATAGAGCTTAAGAAGTGGCAGCCCCCATTCCAGCGCTGGCCGGATTTTGTATATACCTTGATCCCACTCCTGCTCACTGCTTCTGAAATTCCTCCTTCTGGTCCCCAGTGTGTCCCCCAGCCAGTTGCCCGAGATCTCAAAAATCCTCCAGGTACAATTGCTTTGCCTAAGGACACTGCCGTTTCCCGTCCTCACAATCAGGGTAAATTAAGACAAAGCGTGTCAGGCCAATGGGTGATACTATTTGCTCCATACGCTGGTCTCCTGCTGCCACAATGGACTCCGCCAGACTCAGAGGACACAGTGCCTGAGACCCATTCTGAGGAGGGCTTCACCCGGGACCAAGGAGTCCTGGCCCCTGCCTCCAGCAGCCCAGGACTCGGCCTGAGTGCCCATCACTGTCACATAAAGATCTGACAGACCCCAACCTTCAGGAGTGCGTGTGGAGGGGAAACGCTTCTCAAACTTCAGTTGTTGAGTGTGGCGTGGGTGACAATTGTTACATCTACTGGACAAGCGAGTGGGACAGCTCTTACACGTTCCCCAAGTGTGGTCTCAGGGCTGGCCGCTGTGTCCACGTCACCTGGGAACTTGGAAGAAATAAATGCAAAATTCTTGGGCCCCAACTCACACCTGCTGAATCGGAGAAGCTCGGGGTGGGACTCAGCCATCTGTATGTTAACAAGCCCCCAGGGAGGCTGGTACCCATCAAGGGTGAGATTGAGACCCCGGGGCTTTGAAGCAGAAAGCCTAGAGGGTGACCTGGAATGACGATGACAGCCAGGGGACTCTCTCCAAACCTCAGCTCTCCTCACCTGGAAAACGGTGACAAGCACACCGCTTTGTATCGTTTTGAGGATGATGAGACACATAGATTAAATATCTGGCCTGTGACTATTAAATCTTGGGTGATAATTGTTGGTATTACTATTTTGAGATCTTTTGAGCTCTGCCTGCCTGGAGTTTCCAGCAGCCACCATCACCCTCCCAGCTGGGCTGACCAACCAGCCATGTGGCCACATTCCCTGGGACTAAGGGATTCCCAGGATGGATTTCCTGAGCTCAAACCAGGAAAGTCCCAGGCAAACTGGGATGAGTTGGTCGCTCTGCTCTGAGCATGTAGCGCCCTCCCAGCCTGAAGACCCCCACCCTTCGGTTATTCCCCGTCCCCAGGCCCTTACGAGCACGCAGCACGTGAAGCTAAATTATTTAGAACTGAACAGATATGTAAGTGGCTTTCCCTTTCTGAAAAACAACTCTGTATCACAGCCACCACCAAAATGTCACAGTTTCCCCATCAGCGGAGAAGCAAATTGCTCTAATCTGTATCTGCCTCAGCAGCTAAGCCTGCTGATAATGAAGCGTTATCCACGCGCTCGTCAGAGAAGGCAGTGCAGACGTCCGGTGATTTAAACCACCTCTGTTAAGCTCAAACAAACAAAACCTATAAAGAGGGATTTCACTAATTCACTCTAATGACTGGGAGGCCCATCCAAATATGCTACATTATGAAGGGAACGAGAAAAATAATTAAAAAACGGAGACGCTAGTAGGCATATAAATTCACTTTACTGAACCAGCAAAGTATTTGCACAGCAAGTTACAATTTAACTCAACGTCATGCGTCCTTGGCTATGGTCTGCTGGTGGATCGGTCAGCCCCAGGTAGAGAACCCAGAAAGAGTAGAACAGGCATCCCTAAATCTCCCTGGCCACCCCGTGCTCAGCTTTCTCCACTGCAGGGAGGAACCAGGCAGAGGAGGAGGCATTGGGATCCTTGCTGGAGCCCAGATGAGTGGTTCTCAAAGTGTGCCCGCCCCCCCCCCAGCCCCGGCCCCGCCCCCCGGGCCCCGCCCCCCCAGCCCGGGCCCCGCCCCACGGGGGCTGGGAAGGCTGGCAGCAGCAACAGCTCCTGGGAATCCCTGAGGTATGCAAATTATCAGACACACCCCCACACCTGTTGAGTCAGAAACGCTGCTGGGGCAGGAGAAGGGATGCCCAGCAGTCCCTTTCAACAGGCCCTCCTCCAGGTGGTTCTCAGGCTCAAGTTTGAGAACTACCTGCCTGGCTCAGGGGAGGGCTTAGCCTGCTCAGCAAAGCTAACAGCCGCCGTTTTCATTACAGATTCCATCAGAGACCTGGGTGAGAGGGTGGCCTCCTCATTCCTGGGGACACACAGCCAGTGCTGCCGTCCCTGGACAGGAGGGATTTCTTCCAGCCCTTTCCCAACAGGTGGGCAGGCCAGGTGCGTGCAGGTGTGAGCAGCAGCACAGCCCAGGGCAGGCAGGCTCTCAGCCTCTCAAAGCGCTTCTGTAAACGGTAACCAAAGAGGTGAACTGTGTCTGGAAAGGCCAAAACTCCACAGGCCTTGGAAGCAGCACAAGATGACCTCTGTCCAGGGGAGAGGGGCCTGGATGCCTGCCCTGGGGAGGCCAGGAGGATTTAGAGATGCTTTTCTGGGGTCTCTCCCTGGGGCTGACCCATCCACCAAGAGACCACAGCGAGTGCTACTGGCATCTATGGGCAGAGGCCAGGAATGCTGCTAAAGAGCCTACAAAGGAACAGCCCCTCAAACAAACGGTCTAGCTCCGAATGTCAATCACGCTAAGACTGGCATTAGGAAACGTCAGGAAGCCCGACTTAGGTCATCGCTCTCCACCAATATTTATTGAGCAGGTACTATCTCCCAGGTGCCATATTGGGTGTCATAAGCCTTCACTCGTTTAATCCTGAGATGCAATGTCAAAACTCTATGGGATGCAGCCCACACATGTATTGTTTAGCCTGAGTAGTGCTTTTGTTTTTAAAACAAATATTGAATTAGTTGTTATTTAAAACTGATATTTCATATAGAATCTGGGCTTTGCACGTCTCTTGAAAAGTCAGAAGGATATGGCCACTCTGGGCCTGCATTCTTGGATGGAGATAGTAGACTGGACTGCTGTCTATTTTAGCTGCAGTCCCCAACTCTCCCCAGGGAGCTGTATCAGCTGCCATTTGTCACTTCTCTTGTCATCTCACCTGGCACCTGCAGGTGTATGAACTTGTTTCCTCTGCCTCAGAGATCTCACCCACATTCAAGGTTCCAACCTTCAACCCCACAGTGAGAAGTCCCAAAGCTGTATATGTAACCTTGTTCATCCAACCTCTTTCCCCCTATTTTCAAATCCTACCGGACATCTCCAGAAAAGAATCTTCTCGCAGATCCATAAAACCTTGTAGATTCCTTATTGAACCACCCTCCAAAGGAGAAATGATGGGAAACACCTATGACCTCACCAGCACCATCAGCACAATTTCCTGGTTTATCTGGCAATTTCCCCTGCAATAGTATATATTCCACGTGGCCCAGTACCGTGCTATTTATCTCTGAGTCAGGAGAATTTCTCAACCATAGCACTATTCTATTTGGGTCAGATAATTCTCTGTTGTTGGGGGCTGTCTCGTGCCTTGTGGACATTTGGCAGCACCCTTGAGTTCTACTCAGTAGTTGCCAATAGCACTCCCTCACTCCCAGTAGTGACAACCAAAAACGTCTCCAGACATTGTCCCAAGAGGGCAAAATTGCCACCACTTGAAAATCACTAAGCTGGTGTATGGCCTGGCACAAGACAGCAATGAAAAGTTTTCTGAATGGATAGATGGATAAGTGGGTAGATGGATGAACCAACAAATAAATATATGACACCAAGATTAAGGAGCATGGGAAGAAGGCAAAAAAATCCAAGAAAAAATAATGAAGAGCGAAGCTAATAAGATGACTCTGAAATGACCATTTTAAATGAGAGCAAATTGGGTTAAAATCCCACACAATTTTCCAGGGATGCTGCTAGTTATTTAAACTGAAGGACACGTGTCATAGATTTATAACAGGAGCCTAACTTCACAGCTGGGTAAGTCCTCGCACACATAAAGATCCAGGTTCCTAAACAAAATTTGTCTTCTGCTCCTTTACTTATGTTATTTTTGGTTTTCATTCCTGAAGCTGGCCCTGATTTGGTGGGGACCTCGTTTCAAAATGTCTCATTCAGTAGGAATTAATTTCAAGCAAACAAAGTTTGAGGAACTCCAGAGAGCTGAATGATTTTCCTCATGGGGATACTATTTCCATCTAGAAAGTGTCTCATGGGGTCACCAGCGTCATTCAAACAAGTCTTTGACACCAAGTTGTTGCCAAGGTGAATCAGGGGCTCTCGATTCAGGCACACTGGCCATTTGATCAGGGCTGAGGCACACGACCCGACCAGCAAATGTCTTGAGCTCCATCATGATTTGTGTTTTCTTCTGGGGCTGGAGTTCTAATGGTTCATGTGGACCGTACAATTATTCTCTTGTGAAAGAAAAGCTCCAATCAAAAATTTGGAAAATAAATCTAATCAACTAAGTGTTGTTCTTTTCAAGGAGGCTTCCGCAGGATAGCGCACGTCAAGACAGAGTTAACGGTCTGTACCAGGTAATTCGGGCCTGTTTGCGGAAACATTCTTAGTTCCAGAGCTGGTGGGCGGCAGGGGGATCAATTCTGCCCTCCAGGATTCACACATAGCCCCCCATCTGTTTGGTAGAAAAGGTTAGGGGGATGTAGGCTGATTTCTCACTTATGATGCACCATCCCTCTGGTCTCTGTTCACTAATATCGAAGTTACAAAGAACCGCCCGCATCATTCCCAGCACACTGACAGGAAGCACAAATGTGCAGAGACCACCCCCCCACCACCTCCCAGAAAAAAGGAAGGCTCAGACTTCCGGCCACCACAGCACGTCTAAATATTTCTTCTAAACCCCACAGCTAGTGAAAACAACATTCCATTTTCAACAATAGCTTCTTTCTCCAAGTTCATGGAGCCAAACATGGCAAGTTGAAAATGAGATGAGGAACTAGCAGGAAGTGCTTTAGCTCTAACTGTGATCCTGCCTAATTTGGTCACTTAAAGAACAAAGGATTTGGTCTTAGTGATGCTCTGGGATTGCACACGTGTTTAATGAGCCTCAGTGACTTCCTCCTAATTCCAAATTCACAGTTTTAGGAAAACCACCTGACTTTCAGCGTGGTGGGCGCTCTCTCACTCTAGCACGCTTTCCCACTCCATATGTGTGGGTACTATTTGGGGACGGGATGTTTGATTTGATTCCTTAAGCCACGTCTTCCCAATCTGGGGAGCCACAGAGCCCAACAGAGGAGAAGGGGCCCTCGGTGTGCGTTACATGGTCTAAAAACACATAAGGACCTGAGCATTTGAGTGAGTTGACCAAGATACCTGCCACATAAAGGTGTGCATGGTTTTCAACTGTATAAAGAAGCTGATGACTAATGAAGTAAAAACTTATTTTAAAACATTACTGAATTCGTAGTCTCCGCATTAGTTGTGATTTGTATCCGTCAAAGGATGTTACAAATGGAGTTGTAGCATGTCGGATGGGAAGCTTTCTGGTAATGAAAAAGGTTGTCTCACGTACAATAATAGAAAGCACTTCTGTTGACTTTGTGTCTCGATGTAATTCTTTAATACATATTCGGTTTTAATGTTTCCTTGCAATTTTTAATATGTATTTGGTATAATATTGTACGGCAGTAGATGGCCCACAAAACCTGTTGGCGCTCTCTCTCTCTCTCTCTCTCTCTCTCTCTCTCACACACACACACACACACACACACAGAGTATTTTCTGTCACTTATTCTGTCTCTTGCTGTATGACCCTGGGAAAGTTACTAAACCTCTCTGGGCTTTAGTTTCCTTATCAGTAAAATAGAGGTGATAATAACAGCACCCACCCTTGTGGGATAGTTGAGAGGACTAAATGGCATAGAATTCAGGTAGCAAGCCCTGTGCCTGGCGCATAGTAGGTTTTTCTACAAATGGTATCTCCCTAATCTTAACCTCTTTCCTTTAATATCATTCCAACCACTACATTCCACAACTCCGTTAAAATGTACAAACATAAAACAATTAGGCACAAAACATTTTGGGGTTTTATGGGATCATGAGGATTGTTAGGATAAAATTTTGTTGGAGTGGGATTTCTCGCTTTTCTTTCTATCTTAGCTCATATTTCGTGCCGTATCTCTTTTCCTAACCCTGAGCTGAAAACTGCACACTGAGAGACATTCCTAAGTAACAGGCTTCGCTGGTCTGTTTTAAAGCAGATACTTATTAAAATAGTGTTTCTGTAATGTGCCAGCAGGCAAACCCTAAGCCCTTCCTTGGGCTGTAAGTGTTTATGAATAACTTTGGTCACCGTAATAGGCAAAATGTGAACTTGGCTTATGGCAATGGACCAATCAGGCTCAGGGATGTAATGTAAGCAATCGACCACTTCCCCAAGATCAAGGACTCCAGAGAACACTGTCTGGGTTAACATTCCAGCTCTACCAGTTACATGCTGTGTGACCTTGGGCTAGTCGCTTCACCTCTCTGTGCTGCAGATCCCCAAATGTAAAGTGTGAACAACAGCAGCACCTTCCTCAACTCTTAAATGTAAATAAAGACTGTAGCACTGGGCCTGGCATAAAGTAGGTGCCCTATCAGTGGTCTGCTGTGAATCAGAGACTGTGGAGCTCGTTATCCATCGAGACGTGGGAAGACCACAAAACTTTACTGGGCTGAAGAACTCAGGGCCCTTGCCGGCACCGAGGGAACAGATCTCTGTCCTGTCATGCCCAGATCCAATGGCAGACAAGTCGGGGCGTACTCCACTGTTCCAAGCGGTTTGGGAAAACATTCTGGAAAATTTGAATGTGTAGACAGAACTGAGATGTTAATTCAATCTCCTTTACTGCCTATTTTTAATGTGAAGATATGAACCCAGTTGTCTAACTCAGGGCGGAATGGCCTCATGCCCAAAAGACTCCACTTTAGCCATTTGCAACTCACCCAAGGGAGAGGCCAGTCCCCAGTTCGACATGACCTAAGGGAAGCACTTTATTTTAGCAAGCTCTATTATTTTTTTCTCTTTTGCAATCCTGACTCCCATTCTCTAACTCCCACTAAATACTCATGGAAGGAAAAGCCCTCTGAGTCGGCTTTGTCCTGGAGTTGAACGACAGACTTGGAAGTTATCTCCCTCTGAAGAGTCCCACTTCCAACCACCCTCTCACAACTCCGGGGGGAAAAGTCTAGCCCAGATTCTCTGCAACCCTCATCTCCCTCCCAACAAGCTCATCCAAGATGTGTGCTGTGGGGGGTGGGAACAAGCTGGCTTTTCTTTAGATCAGCAAGATCAGCTGCCCTACCGTTGGGCAAGTTAAATTAACCTGTGGATGTCTATCAAAGAATCTGTGCTCACTAAATGTCCCCAGGAACCTTCCCTTTTTTGTTTCTCACTTTGTCTCCAAAGTAAGAGGTCCTTTAAAAAACGTTTTCCATTATAAATGAGTAATAGCGCATTCCAGTACGAAAAACTTGAAAAATACAAGAGTTGATGGGGAATAAAATGGCCTCCGTTCCCATGCCCAGAGCCCGTATTTCGCCATTATTTCCTTCTAGTCCCTTTTTCTATGCATAACTTCTTTTTCCCCCCAAGTTTTACTGAAATATAATTGACATAGAACATTGTATTAGTTTAAGGTGTACTATATACGTGATTTGATATATGTGCATATTGCAAAATGATCACCACAATAAGTCTAGTTAACATCCATCACCTCAATCGTTATAATTTTGTGTGTGTGTGTGATGAGGACTTTTTAAGATCTACTCTCTTAGCAACTTTCAAACATACAATAGAGCATTGAGAACTATAGTCACCATGCTGTGTATTACATCTCTGTGACTGATTATCTTACAATTGGAAGTTGGGACTTTTTGACCACCATCACCCATTTCCCCCCCAACCCCCGCTCCTAACTCTGGCAACTACCAATCTGTTCTCTGTTTCTATGAGTCTGGTACGTTTAGATTCTGTATACAAGTGAGATCAAATGGTATTTGTCGTTCTGTCTGACTTATTTCACTTAGCATAATGCCCTCAAAGTTAATCTGTATAGTCACAAATAGCAGGGTTTCCTTCTTTTTTAGGACTGAATAATATTCCATTATATATATACAGAGGGTGCCAAAAAATGTACATACATTTTAAGAAAGGAAAAAACTGTATTAAAATTACAATATGGCAACCACTTTGAGCACCTCTTGTAATTGCAGAAGTTAAACGTGACTTGCATTTATCTTTAGTTATTGGTACATATTGAGTATTACAATTTTAATAGTTTTTTCTTCCTTAAAATGTGTACACATTTTTGGCTCTCTCTCTCTCTCTGTCTCTCTCTCTCTCTCTCTCTCTCTATATATATATATATATATATATATGTATGTGTGTGTGTGTGTGTGTGTGTGTGTAACTATATGTGTGTATATATGAAAAAATATATATAATATATATTATATAGTTATATATATAACTATATACGCGTCTATATATGTGTGTCTATATATAAAATATATATTATGTACATTCCATTATATATATATTCCATTGTGTGTGTGTATACATATATATATTCACACACATATATATATTTATATCTCAAACAAATTTTCTTTATTCATCCCTCGATGGACACTTAGGTTGTTTCCATATCTTAGTAATTGTGAATAATGCTGCAATGAACATGGGGGTGCAGATATCTCTTTGGGACAGTGATTTCATTTCCTTTGGAGATATATATATATATATATCCAGAAATGGTGAGCTTGCTGGGTCATATGCTAGTTCTATTTTTAGGGGTTTTTTTGTTTGTTTTTTTGAGGAAGCTCCAAACTGCTTTCCACAGTAGCTGCGCCAATTTACGCCCCCGTTTCTTGGCTGCAGTGTTTTACATAAATGTGACCCTTCTGTCCATATAACCTCGCAGCCCGCTTCCTTCACTTGGGTTTTTTCGCTTGTGCATGTTTGCGTGCTGATTAGGATTACACTGAAGCAGCTTCTACGGAAACGTTCCATCTTCATTTAGTTCAACGAAGGGGAGAAGGGACTCATTCTTATCTTGGTTGGAGAGTTGGGGTGGCAGGAGAAACTGAAAGGAAAGACCCATGAAGACTGGCAGGAGACAGAAAACCAATGGAGACGGGTAGTGAGGTCGTGACAACCTTGAACTTCTTGCTAAATAAGTTTCCTTCTCAGGGTTCCTGCAGAGTTGACCTTCAGAGGATTGGGACGAGGAGAAGTCACCAACTTGTGGGTCCCAGGACATACCTAGCCTTGTTCTTTTCCAGCTGAATGTATTGCAGCATTCATAAATCAGAAGGGGCCAAATAGCATCTATCAAAAACATGTACAGTATGACAACACAGGCCCAGATTCCCACATGGCAACAATGATTCCGACGTGAGAAGGCCCTGCAGTCTCCAGACCAGACATGGACCCAGTAAGTATCTCACCGAAGTTTCCACTTGGCCTGCTCCCTCATTTATTTACCAGTCCAGAGTCTGCAAGCTCCGGCCTTTGCAGTTCCGTGGCCTAAAGTACCTTCTGGTCCTCTCATCTCCCCCTGATCCTAAGACAAGCCAGTAAACTCCAATGCCGGTTCCTAAGTTAAAGATAGAAATGGACTGGTCCCTCTCCAGCTCAACCTCCGAAGCCACCTTTGGAATAAGTAAAGCCCTTTGGAAATAAAGCCTTGATCTTTATCCTGGGATGGGGAGTGGGTGAAATGAGACAGGTAGCACTGCAGCAAAGGTGGTCTAGCATCATGGGACGGCGTGTGGATTTGGATTTCTTTTCATTACTTTTACATAATTTTGCAATTGGCTGCGGGCTGTTTTGACCATTCGTTTTTCACGCAACAGGAAACACGATGCCCCAGGGTATGATTATTAAAATATGTTACTCTTCTATATTTAAACAGTCGAATGGCTTCTCTGGGCTTTAACATGAGCTAAGGGAAATACCTGTGGTTTAAGATGTAACTGAAATGTCGGCTTAATACTCCACAACGTGGAACCGATACCTGCTCGGGACTCAGTCTTCCTCTGCCAGGTAATTGATATGGGGACACAATGGGGGTAACACGAGTACAGAGGGAGCATGTGGGAAAGGCGGGGGCCTGTAGGATGGCCGCCCCAGATTGCAAGAAGCAGAAGCTCAGCAAAGGGCCTCATGTGTCCTGGGGGTCCTGTCCTCAGATGTATCCAACTTACACCTTGGAAGTTCTTGGGCAGCTGTCACAAAAGAGGCAAAGGAGACACAGAGAGAAAGCAACAGGGTCTCCGAGAAAGGAAACAACCAACTGGAGCTTGCTCAGTTGTAAGCAACCAAAACACCCTCAGACTCGTCCCGTGGTTCTCAACCAGGAGCAACTGGGTTCCCCGTGGACACTTAACAATGTCTGGAGACATTATGGGTTGTCACAACGGGGTATGAGGGATGCCACTGGCATCTAGTGGGTAGAGGTTAGGGTGCCAGGACCTTCTTACAATGCACAGGTCAGGCCTCTCAACAAAGAATTACCTGGGGTTTCAGAAAGCCTACCCTCGCCCAACACAGGGAATCTGCTAGAAAGTGAGGCATAGGTGGTCAAATCGGGACTGCCTCCCACCCCCATATCCAAACCTCCTTTTTACCACAGCAAAAACACTTTTTACAATAAAATGGACTTTTCAGGGGTGTACGATTCTATGAATTTTAACACATGTATAGATTCATGGAACCAGCACCACAAATCAGGACATAGAACAATTCTATCACCTGAAAAACTCCCTAGTACTTCCTGCTATACTCACAGCCTCATCCCAGCCCTCATCTGTGGCCAACCACGAATCTACTCTCCATCACTATAGTTTCATCTTCTGGAGCACGTTGTGTGAATAGAACCACACAGCATATAACCTTCTGGGACTACTTCTCTCACTCAGCAAAATGCCTTTGCAATTCATCCAAGGTATTTCCTGTGCCTGTAATGTATCCCTTTTGATGACCAAGTGGTGTCCCATGGTATGGATGTACCACAGTTTTTATCCGTTCATCTGTTGCAGGACAGCTGGGTAGTTTCCAGTTTGGGGCTATTATAAATAGGCCTGCTATAAACGTTCATGTACAGGTTTTTGCATGAACAGAAGTCTTTATTTCTCTAGGATCAATATCCAGAGTGAGCCTGTTGAGTTATATGGTAGAGAGATGCTTAACTTTATAAGAAACGTCCAAACCGTGCTGTACAGTGGCTGTACCGTTTTACATTCTTTTAAGAGATCCAGTTGCCCTGCATCCTTGTCAGCATTTGGTATTGTCTGTCTTTTAATTTTAGCCATTCTAATAGGTGTGCCACAGTATCTCATTGTGGTACGACTTTGCATTTCCCTAATAACTAACAATGTTGGACATCTCTTGATGAGCTTACTTGCCATCTGTACTTCATGTCTGGTGAAGTGTCTGTCTGCTCAAGTCTTTTGCCCGTTTAAAAAATTGGGTTGTTTGTTTTCTTACTGTTGAGTTATGAGAATTCATTATATATTCCAGGTACGGGTATTTTGTCAGATATGTGACATGCAAATATTTTCTCCTAGTCCTTAGCTTGTTTCATTCTCTTACCAGGGTCTCTCAGAGAGGAAATGGTTTTAATTTTGACAAAGTCTAATTGATCAATTTTCCTTTATGGATTGTGCTTTTGGTGTTACGTCCAAGTACAACAGAACTTTTGAGTGTCTCGTGGCCACATCTAGCTTGTCTCATAGCTAAGGGTGGCCAAGAGACCAAGTTCTGGTCAACAGAAAGGGAACAGGGTGTCGTGTTCCAGGAACCCTCCTTAAATGTCAGCTGGTACATTTCATCTGTAGCCTCCTCCGTCTTGCTTCTTGCAGGGCGTGACGACAGCTAAAGCACCATCTTGGCTCTCAAGGTTGCGGGCCATGTCGCAGGGATGATGGAAAGCTGAGGACACCGCACACTTAAGGACTTTGTGGAGCTGAGCCCTCATGCCAGTCCGTGAATGTCTACTTCTGGCTCTTGTGGCAAAGAACAAAGAACGTCTTTCTGACTTAGGCTACTGTTCTTTTGGATCTTCTATCATCCTTGGCCAAATCCAGACTGATCCGACGCCAAAAGATACAGGGATCGCTCATGAAACTCACCTCGGTGTCCACTGAGAACTGAACTGGCCACTTGAGGTGTCTGCCTACCGTATCCCTCCTTATTTTGGTCCGAATAACCTAAGTGTTCCTCCTGACTCTGGTATCACCACCTCAGGGCATCACTGGAATAAAATCATATAGTTTGAGATGGACTGATTCTACTTCTTAGTTCCTTGACCCAGGCCTGGCCATTGAGGTTCACAGTGGAATTGCTTCAAGGATGGACAAATGACCCAGGATGTTTGCAGGAACCATTGGGAAGGAGGCCCTGTGGTTCACATGGGGAATATGAGTCCCGTTACTCATACCCATTTTTCTACTAAAGAGAGAGCCTGCCTGAGGAGACAGCCAGCTCAAAGAAAGACAGAGCCAAGAGAAAAATAGGAATGTGCTGGCCAAAGCACAGAGACTCGGAGCAGGGACCTGGCAGCTCAGTAAGCCTTTCTAAACAACGAGGCATTTCATTGGCGTTCTGAAGCAAAAATAGGACTTAATATGATGAAGGAGGTGGAGGTGAGGATTTGGAGACTGAAGATAAACAGTTCTCCAGGCAGAGCAAACAGCATGTGCAAAGACCCAGGGGCAGCCTGACTGCCAGGCCTGGCATGGGTTGCCAACTTTCTGTTTGGACTCCGCTTTGCAATGAAAGTGTGGGATCCCTACCAAATTGCAGCTCTTGGGGTTTTTGCCAAGGAACCTGCAAAGCACTGAATGGGCACTTCTGGAAAGTATTAAGACAAGAAGTTATTAATTACCTAGGGAGGTGACGCGGTAATCCCAGCATAGAAACCAAGTACAGCCAATCTGTCCAGTGACTGTCCCTTGACGATGGGCACAACTAGAAGCTGCCGGGTACCGCAGATTGCTCTGGACCTCTTGCTCGGCATGCGTGCCAGCGGGAGATGGCGTGGGTTTTCAAGGGGCCTTCCATGGCATGATAAAAATCCTAACTTGTTGCCCCTCCCACAGCCACAGAACAGAGACTTAACCCTCTGCGACTGAATCCACAGGACCAGAGCACAGCCAGCAGGTCCCAGGTGGTTGAAACCTGGCAAACAAAAATTAGGCACTCATAAGACCATAATTTTATTAGGCAGCATTTAATAGCATGAATAATTTTGAGCTCTCCTATCTAAACTATAAGGGGCTGTTTATAAACTTAGCTGAGCAGCAGCAGCAGATTGGGTTTTAAAAATTATTGCTGTTTCAGGCCCAACAAACCAAGAGTATTTCTCGAACAACCTTTGGTGGCTTTCCAGATTCCAAGCTGGGCCCGTGGTCCCTTGCTCCACCTCCACCACCGCCACCTTGGGTGCTTAGCAACCCGGCATGTTGTGTAGGGAAGATCCAGAGGAAAGACTCCAGGTGATTTCTGAGCACCACCTTCTGTGGGGACATGGGGAGCAGGGAATTACAAATTCTGGAAGCCAGTAGGATTCCACGCTGATGGGTAGAGATGGGCAGCCCTCTGGGTAGTACTGGGCAACCACTGAGCACATGAGCCTCACCTCCTTGCCCTGGATGGCCAAAAAAAACCCCACACACAAAAAAAATCAAAGGGTCTGAGTTTCCCACGGCCATACAGACTGGCCAACGCCAGTGCACATACAGGCCTACCTACCTGTGTTGCGTACAGAATTAAAAGAGCAGAAACAAGCTGGGGTTGTAAAAAGTCTCTGAAATGTACAAACAGCTGGAGAGAACAGAGAGCTGGGGACTAGGAGGAAGGAAGCTCCTCAGCCTCTCCCCTGAGCCGTCCAAGCCCAGCTCACCGCCAAATGGCCTCTACCCCACAGGGCACTTAGAGCATCCCAAACAGGCCTACAGCCATGGTCCCCAATGTGCCCTACAGGGATAATTTCCAGACATTGAGCTCCACGGGGGACATTTGAGCACTCAAAGTGTTGACGTGCCACATCCATTTTTAACGTTTCAGAAAACCATTAAGCTAGCTTGTATTATAATGCGTCACATTTTTACAGCTGGTCATTTCATTTCTAGCTTGGAAAGTGGCTGGAGGGATGTCAGTGGGGATATTGACGAGTGTCTTTGCCCTACTCAAGGTTTAAAGGAGAGGCCCAAACAGACGTCTCCTCTCACTCCACGTCGTCTACTAAACCCTCTGGGGGATCAGAGCCCTGAGTGCATCAAGGGTCCTTGGACTGGGGACGGCGCTTGCCCAGCCTTCCAGGCAGAGGGACCACACAAAGGATGGCCTGAAGAAAGACTGTGGGAGATGTATTTCAGGAACCGAAGCGACTCCAGGATGGGGAGTAGCACTGGGTGATGCTGCAGGCACAGACTGAGGAGGGTCCTAGGAGGACCGCGGGGTCCACTGAAGGGACTTCGGCTGAGAAGTAACAAGTGTACACTTGTCATTTAGAAGACTGGCTGCCAGCTGAAGATGAGCTGGGCAGAGTGGGGCGGGGGCAGGGGTGGGGGTGGCTCACCAAACATGGAAGACGGGAGGCAGGGAGGCCAGTGGGAGGCTGCTGCTGTGTGTGCAGGGGACACATGATGGTGACCTGGACTGGCTGAGCAGTGGTGGGGATGGAGGAGAAGGAGAAGGATGCAAGACCACCTCAAGACGTGCGCTCAACCTCATCCCGGGGACAGGACCTGTCTCCCAGCCGCCTCCGCTTCCGCACACATACGCATGGTTTTCTGCTGTGGGCAGGGTCTTACCCTTACAGGATGGCCATGTTTTAACACAACCCCAATTATACACACACATATACACATGCAGTGGGCTGAATAGCGTCCCCCCAAAATTTAGGTCCACCGGGAACCTCAGATGTGACCTTGTCTGAACACAGTATCTTTGCTGAGTTCAGTAGTTAAGATGAGGTCAGACTGGATTCGGTGAGCCCTAAATCCAACAACTGGAGTCCTGAAAAGAAGAACGGATGGACACACAGGACACAGATGCACGGAGAGGCCATGTGAAGATGGCGGCAGCGACTGGAGTGGTGCGGCTTCAAGCCAAAGAACACCAAGGATTTCTGGCAACCGCAGAAGCTGGGAAGAGGCCTGGGACAGAGGTTACCTCAGATCTACCAGAAGGAACCAACCCTGCAGACACCTTAATTTTGGACTTCTAGCTTCCTGAACTATGAGGGAATACATTTCTGTTGTTTTAAGCTACCCAGTTTAAAGCAGTCCTTAGAAACTAATATAATACATGCAAAGATATCTGTACACACACACACACACACACACACACACACACACACACTTATACTTGACAGTGGCTCTTAACCCTGGTTGCCCCTATAATCACCTGAAGAACTTTTAAAAAGCTACCTGTGCCCAGGCCCCATCCAGGACCAATCAAATCAGAGTCTTTGGAAAATGGAGCCAAGATATACTGGTTTCTGAAAGCTCCTGGACGACTCTACGAAGAGCCAGCCTTGAAAAGCAATGTTGTAAGAGATTATCTCAGGAGGCTGGTGAGCAAAAGCACAGGTGTTGGAGTTAAGCCACCTGCATCTCTGCCATTTTTCACCCTATGACCTTGGCAAGTCCTGTGACATTTCTGAGCCTCAGTTTTCCTCATCTGTGAAACGGGGATAATAACCCTACCTGCCCTTTGGGATTGTTGTGGCACTGAAGAGTTCATGCAAGCAGAGCTCTTAGCTCAATACCTGGCTGTCACAGGTGTGCAGTAAGCATGAAAGCTCATGTCACTGTGTTCCTTGGAATGCAATTATGTCAACAGTCCGCCAACCTCTTATGCTTTCTGATGAGTTCTACACATGTTACTCGGGTTCCATTTTCACCACACACCTCCATTTGCCACCCCAGGTACAGGGGGAATCCCAACACACAGAGAGAATGGACAGCGGCTAACAAAGGCATGAGGAAGCAGTCAGGAAAGCGCCAGACTGTCCAGGCAGCCTGCGTGATGCGTCAGCTAAGGTGCCTTGGCAGTGCTGCCCAGCCTCTCCAGAGGTCTCCTTTGAAATTATAGCTCCCCAGGTTTCGTCTTCCTGTGAAATGTCTGAACTTCAGGTCGGATTTCCCCTTAACCACGTTAGCTTGCGTGTAGAGGGGGAGCGTGATAGGATTTCTGGTATTTCCTCTGGTCTCATCTCTCCCCTCCTAAGGAGGGTGGCCTCTCCCTAATTAGCATCATCTGGTAATTAAATTGTTGCGATTCTCCTTGTTCAAAATGAGCAGCAGCACGTGGGCTCGGGCTTGCTGGAAAAGGGATGGCTTCTTCCAACTCGGAGTGAGTGTCTCTCCCTTCTGTGTGGTCAAGAGAGCAGCGTCTGACACCAGTCTGCCCAGCTCTCCCACCTGAGATCAACAGTTGTAGAAAATGCCTTCTCTTGCGGTCTCTCATCTGGAAGGTGCAGGAAATGATGGCCCCTGCCTCGCGGGGCTCATGAGTAGATCAAATGATTTTCAGAGGGGACTGAGGGCAAACAGCATGGTGCCCAGTGAGGGCTCGATGTCAGTTGCTGTTGTTACTGTCACGATTCTAAGAGTTTTCAGGGACAGAGGAGAACCAGAAATACCCAATGAATAAACACAAGTAGCCGCCAATCCAAACGGCTCAAGGCATCACCACAGCATAGAGACAACTCCACCCCTCAAGTTATTCTACCAGGACCTAGAAAGGGTGACACTGGGTTTGAGTTTAAGGTTAGAGTTAGGCATTTTAGAGCTGAATAGTAACGTTCATCTAGCTCCACCCCCTCATTTGACAGATGAGGAACCTGATGCCTAGAGAGGTGGGATGCCTCACGCCACATCACCTAATGCTCATAGGAAGCATTAGAGATGGGACCAGGATCCTAGTGTTGGGGTCACCAGTCTGGGGCCCCACCAACACCCTCCCTTCCATGCTTTTCCAGTCCTTCCCCTTTCGATAGGAATGGTTTTGTTGCGGATGGTTTGGAAGGGTGGGGGAATAGAATCTCTTTTTATTCCTACTTTACCTGACAACCACGAGTGTCCAGATGCCAACAGAACTGGATGTAAACAGACACCACCAATGGAATGACACAAATCGAGGCACTGAGAACCAGTGCGTCACCAGTGCCATCTTCTAATTCAGGCATTGCTTGGCATTGCTGACATCTTGAGGTGAGGGCTCTCGTGCGCATGTTTAGTCACACCTCTGGCCCCCATCCACGAGAAGCCAGTAGACCCTCCCCCTCGTTGTGACATCCACAAATGTCTCCAGACATGACTCAGTTGCCCTGGCTGAGAACCACTGGTCCAATCATTTCACATCTGCTACAACACAGACACAGCTACACCTGAAGCAGGTAGACCCCATACATAGTACAGGTGGAACTGCATTTCTCACAAACCCATTAGAGAACCTGGCCAAGGGGTAGGATCGTTCAGGGAGGCCTGAAAGACAGCCCCTTACTAATAACAGTCATAAGAAAAGGAGCAGCAGAGGGCAGTGACAGCAGCAGAAGGAAGCCCTGACTTCGCCCCTGCTAGGTGCCCAACACTGGCTGGGCACTTGCCAGGTAGCTCACACCCTCGCCTCCTGGCTGGATGGGGAAGCCCAGCCAGAGCAGGTGCAGGACTAGCCCAAAGCCCCAATGCTAAGACACTGCACAGAGGATTTCTGAATTTCAGAATGGTGTGCTTAACTAATTCATTACATCACCTTACCAATTAACACCACCGCCACCACCACTAAAGCTGTTTACTGAACACTTAGCACAAGACAACACAAACAACTCGACATTCAATATATCCCCAGCATCCCCTCCCCATACTACCTAGGGGGCAGGTACCATTCTTATCCCCCCACCATTTTTACAGATGGGGAAACTGACACTTGTAGGCTCCAGGGCTGGTTCAAGTTCACTGGCTACTACAAGGCAAAGCCAGCCTCTACCCTAAGCAGTGGGGGTCTACAGCCCAATTTCTGAGCCACTTACTTCCTCCTTAAACATTTTTTTTTCCTACATGTACACGATAAGCAAGCGTGAACTTTCAAACCCACCCACCCCTTGCGTGGATTCCTGCTGAGGAAGAGGTGTTCGCTGACACAGGAGAAGGAAGATGGGCAATGTCTTTCCTTGTCCGCATTTTGTGGCACGTAGAAGCCCCTCTGCAGTCTGCAGTTAGCTCACCAGAAAGCCTCGGGACCGCCTGGCCATCCCTTATAAAAGGCAATTTAACTAACAAAGCCAGCCTGTCCCGAGCTACATAAACAGGATGTAACTGAATGGGTGGGGGAAAGGAAGCCGGGCTGTCTGGATGCTGGGCCCCAAAGGCAGGCTGAGCTCCCCACCCCACAGCTGGCAGGAGCCTGGTTCCTCCCGCCTTCACCTTCATATGGTTTTACTACGGATTGATTGATTGATTGATTGGCCAGGGATTGGAAGAACTAACAGGCCGTATTCACGCTGCTACAGGCTTAACAGCATCTGAATAGCCAACCTCCTGCTAATACAGAATCCATTTTGGGAGACAGATTCTCCGTGTAGGGTTATACAATGGCCATTTTTCAGGCGAAAGACAAAAAAAAATTCTTCGCGATCTGCTTTTATCAGCCAGGCTTGATAAAAAATGGAGTTGGGAGGTTTTTGATACATACCACCAGGGAGGAGTTTCTCTCGGAAGGAAGAGTTCAAGTGTGGGTACGGGTTAAGTGCAGCATTTTGTACACTGGTTGTGTTACAATAAATGGCATCCACTGCCTTCTAGATACACACACATAACTTCTCGTGACACTAATAGGAACTAGGCATGCAAAGAGCAGGAAAAGAATGGGTCCCTCTCTGCAAACCCCATATTTAACATGGTCTCCAGTCCCCTAGCCCGGCCACTCCTAAGGAGAGCCTCAAGGTACCGGAAAGGTCAGCATGATGTCACAGAAATCAGAACAGAGCAGCTCACAACTTTGTCAGGTTCCGGGATAAGCAACTGAGGCATTTTTCTTTCAACCCCAAATTATCATGTTGTGGATGTGTGTGTGTGTGTGTGTGTGTGTGTGTGTGGATGTGGGTGTGTGTGTGGATGTGTGTGTGTGTGTGTGTATGTGGATATGTGTGTGTGTGTGTGTGTATGGATGTGTGTGTGTATGGATGTGTGTGTGTATGGATGTGTGTGTGTGTATGGATGTGTGTGTGTGTGTGGATGTGGGTGTGTGTATGGATGTGTGTGTGTGTGTGGATGTGGGTGTGTGTATGGATGTGTGTGTGTGTGTGGATGTGGGTGTGTATGTGGATGTGTGTGTGTGTATGGATGTGTGTGTGTATGGATGTGTGTGTGTGTGTGTGGATGTGGGTGTGTGTGTATGGATGTGTGTGTGTGTGTGTGGATGTGGGTGTGTATGTGGATGTGTGTGTGTGTGTGTGGATGTGGGTGTGTATGTGGATGTGTGTGTGTGTGTATGGATGTGTGTGTGTGTATGGATGTGTGTGTGTGTGTGTGTGGATGTGTGGGTGTGTGTATGGATGTGTGTGTATGGGTGTGTGTGTGGATGTGTGTGTGTGTGTGGATGTGTGTGTGTGTGTGTGTGGATGTGGGTGTGTGTATGGATGTGTGTGTGTGGGTGTGTGTGTGTGTGGATGTGTGGGTGTGTGTATGGATATGTGTGTATGGGTGTGTGTGTGGATGTGTGTGTGTGTATGGATGTGTGTGTGTGGGTGTGTGTGTGTGTGGATGTGTGGGTGTGTGTATGGATGTGTGTGTATGGGTGTGTGTGTGGATGTGTGTGTGTGTGTGTGTGTGGATGTGTGTGTGTGGATGTGTGTGTGTGTGTGGATGTGGGTGTGTGTGTATGGATGTGTGTGTGTGTGTGGATGTGTGTGTGTGTATGGATGTGTGTGTGTGTGTAGATGTGGGTGTGTGTGTATGGATGTGTGTGTGTGGGTGTGTGTGTGTGTGGATGTGTGTGTGTGTGTGTGTAAGCGGTATAGTAGAAGTGGAATGGTTTCGTGTCCTGTAAATTCAAGCTGTCTCTTAAGCAGCCCTAATGGGAACTTACTTTCACAGTCATGTCCCCAAGGCACTGAAAGAAGCGAAAGCATCTTCAGAATCATCAAAGAAAGAATGAATTATGTTCTGTAAGGCTGCGAGTTGGAGGATTGTGTGTTATTCTAATGCGTTATACGGTGAATGTCTGTTTCAGTTTCCTACGGCTGCTATAACAAATTACCACACACTTAGTGGCTTAAAAGAACACAAATGTAGGAGCTTCCAGTTCTGGAGGTCAAAAGTCCAAAAACGGGCCTTAAGGGCTAAACTCAGCAGCTGTGCTCCTTCTGGAGACTCCAGGGGGAAATCCATGTCCTTGCCTTTCCTGGCTTCCAGAGGCCACCTAGTCCCTGGCTCCTGGGCCCTTCCAGCAATGACATCTCTGTGACCTGTTTCCCTCGTCAGATCTCCTTCTCTGACGCTGACACTTTCTTCTCCCTCATATAGGAACTCCCTGTGACAACCTTAGGCCCATCCAGACAATCCAGCATAATCTCCCACCTCGCATCTGCAAAGGCCCTTTGCCATGTGAGGTTCTGGGGATGAGGACAGGGACATCTTTGGGGAGGGGGGCATTATTCTGCCTACCACAGTGTCATAAGCAGATGTGACCATTTGAAGTGCGTCTCACTCTCCCTCTTGAACGGGGGACGGTCATTATAAAGAGTGAGTGTCTGGAGTTACTCGTCCACTCCCGTACTGGTGACCAAGCGTTCAGGGCCTGCCACAACCTAACCCTGGCTCAGCTTGAAAGAAGAACACCAAGACAGGTGGTCACGGTCAAGGATGGACATGGTGCCAAGCAAGGGACCTCTACAGGGTTTACACGTGAGTCTGGGCTTCATTTGTTCGCTCCTAGCTGAGAACAATGCAATTCACCAGGACGAGAAGAGATTGTTACCTGTGGCTTCAGTGGAAAATAAGTAGAACCGAGATGAACAAAGCAAAAAAAAAAAAAGAAAAAAGAGAAAAGCAGCTTAAAAGGAAGGATTCTCCTTCTGGGGGCTTATCCAACTTTCTCAGAAAATTTTGGAACATCCGCCATAAATTTTCTTTCTACGTACTCTTCTCAACAGACAATTATTCTTCCGTGTTTACACACCGCTAATCTAACTTTCACCACAGCAGCATTTTCTGATGTAGATACCAGGCTAATTCTTTCCCCAGTAGAAGGATTCCTCTATGTACCAAAGGATTCACATCTAATTCCTTTCAAAAGTAACCACTAAAGGGATGCTGTGCTTCATAAAAGTTTGCTTTACAATAAAACAAGTCCCCCCCCGCGCCCCCCCCCCCATGCCTTCAAAACATGTTTTGACTGAGGGCGCTATTGTAAGCATCCTCCTGAAACCCACCCCACGCCCAGCCCAGGAAGTGCTAGGTACTGTGAGTGAGCTACACCTGGGAACGATAGTGGGGGGAAATGAGAAGTACAGCAAAGCCCCCGAGAAACTTGAAGTTGTGATGGAGATGTTTGACACGCGCTGCTCCCTTTCCTGCTTTTTTCTTTTTTAACTTAACAGTTTGGCAATCACGCTTTGGTTTGACAGGGAACTGTGAAAACGTGTCACTTTGTCTTCTCCAAACTTCTCAATCCAATCAAAATAACGTCTATTCAAAACCTGAGGGTGCCTGCCAGAAGTTGAGGTGGGATATGGGGAGGTGACCCCAGGCGTCTCTCACTGTGTTGCTTTCCTCCTTTGTAAAAACAACATAGAGCTTCACACACATAACCCACAAAAGACGCATTTTGTCCACGAGCGTCCTTGACAGTGGAGGGCGCGACTGCCTGGGAATTCTCACTACTTTGTTCCCTGGGAGAAATCCAAGCAGGCTGAAGACACAGGCTTATGTGCCGGAGCTCTGTCTGAACGACACAGTGCGACGTGAGAGGCTGTGATGTGCACGGTCTGGACTCACACATCCCCACGGTGCAGCTGGAGGCTTGAGAATGAATCCCCTGAAGCAGCAGAAGCCTGGGCTCGGGGGAGACAGGCTCTGGACCCAGAGGGCCTGGCGCTGTCTCTGCTCCACCCCTCACCAGCAGGGCAGCCTCTTCCTGCCTGGGGAACCTTTCCAAGGCTCCGTCTCTCCACGCATGATGTATCAAACAGGACTCTTGCGGTTGCAATTGATGAAAATTCCCTGCCCAAACCAGGTTAAAGAAAAAAGAGAGAGCGAGAATACATGGCGTATGCAAAGGAAATATCCAAGGATGAGGCGCTTGATACTGGCTCAAACTGTGCTCACTTCTGCCATCTCCTGGCTCATATCCTACTTGGGTCTGACTTCATGGTGGCAAGTGGATGCTGGGGCTCCACCCGTTTAGTCCCCCGGTGCCAATGCAGAGGGAGTCACCTCCTAGTAGCTTCCACAGAAGCTCTTGGATTCATTATGATTGGACCTCTAACCTCATAACCGTGACCAGGGGATGTGACTATGCTGTGTGTCTTAAACAGGTAGACATAACCCTGACACAGATATGGGATGTTCCATGAACCTCAGGGCCTAAAAGTCAGGGAAAGATGCATCTCCAAACCAAAACTGGGGGCTGCTGCCAGAAAAGCAATGAATTTGGGTGGAGTGGTAATCAATGTGTACTAGCTATGAAATCATGTTATTAAAAGTAATGACTTTTACGTATGTTGTGCCCTTAAATACTTTTTTTAAAAATTGGGGAATATTGGGGATGAGTGTGTTTCTCCAGGGCCCATCAGCTCCAAGTCATTGTCCTTCAATCTAGTTGTGGAGGGTGCAGCTCTGCTCCAAGTCCAGTCGCTCTTTTCAATCTTTAGTAGCAGGGGGCACAGCCCACCATCCCATGCGGGAATCGAACCGGCAACCCTGTTGTTCAGAGCTCGTGCTCTAACCAACTGAGCCATCCGGCCACCCCTTAAATACTTTGTCTTATTCAACCTTCGCTACAACCCCTCCGGATAAGGTACATTATTACCCCTCATTTTATTGATGAGGAAACAAAGTTTCAGAGAGGTTAAGTGTCTTCCCCGTAGTCAAACAGCTCCTAAACAGCAGCATTAGGATTTGAACCCAGGCCTGTCTGACTTCAGAGTTCATGGTTTGTCTGCTGGACTACACTGGTATTGATCTGCGGTCTATGTGGAGTGGGACATACCTTTGTGGGATATAATGAACACACCTTACATTTATATACACATAGCGCTTTATGGTTTTCAAAGCATGGCCACAGTTGGTATCTCACTAAAGGCTCACAATGTCCCTCCAGGGGAGTCAATCCTATGACCTTTTTATGGTTGAGGGGATTGAGAAAGGTTATAGGATTTGCCTGAGGGCTCCGGCTTGACCCTGGACTTCTTAGTCAGAGTTCAGTCCTCTCTACTGTCCACGGCAGTGCAGAGAGAGACAGGAAACCCCCACTAGCTGTTGGCTTCAAGCTGGACTGTGAAGGACCAGTCTGAATGCAATGTCAGGAGCAAGCCTGGGGCATCATCCTCGGGGGGCTGATTTTAGCAGTCCTACAGCCACGGCTTTCCCCTTTCTCTGCTTTTGGTTTGAGGAGCATCCTTCCCTCTATGTGGTCCACAAACATTAGGGGAAGTGTCACAGTGCTGTACTGGCCTGCGAGCCAATTACGTGCTCTTCTTCCCAACGCTATGTTCCCTGGCATCGCAACGGCTGCTTAAAATCATCCATGGCAGAAATATTTACACCACAAGAGTTGGTAAATGATGCACAACCGCCACACATGCATTTTGCTTTGTTTGTTTCTCAGAGAGCCAGTTGTTAAACATGTACCAGCATGTCTCTGGGTTTATTCCAGCTCTAGGCACAGGGCATGAGGCTGAAGTCTAAGTAAACAGCACAGTCCTGCCTACCCTCCCCCCCACCCCAACTTCAATGGCTGCATCAGAGTTGGGCATGTGACCCAACCGATCCAATCAGACCTAAGTCTGGGACTTTTTCTCAAATAGAGTTAGCTCTTACCCACTGGATGTGAGCAAGGAAACAAGGCACCCTGGAGGCCGTGGCAGCCATCATGGGATAGGAAGGGAAAAGACCGCTATGGACAACAGTCAACATGAGGGAGAAAAGATGAGGCAGGTCATTTCAGCCCAGCTGTGACATCAGCACATGCTGGACATGCGTGGAAAGTTCTGGAAGCCTTTGAGGCTTTCAATCTTGAGCCTGTTACCATTGCAGCCAGTTTAACTTGGAGTCTCTGTTCCTTACAACTAATCCCATCTCAAATGACACAGCAGCAAACTCGAGGGACCCGCCTACAGAGAAGGGAGCTGCCGTTGCAGAGCAGAGGTAAATAAGGCAAACCAACATACAAAAGGCTCTCAGAGAAAGAAAATATGCCTCTGACAATGGCAGACGCTAACAAACAGAAGCCAGCCCCAACCCTTTCATTGGTGATCCACGAGGCCCCTCCAGATGGTCCAACAATCGGTCTCTTTAAGATGAATGTTTAAGATGTGACAATACTTCAAAATATGAAATAACGTTTTGTTATGAATTAAGGACGGAAGCACAACATGTTGGTGGCAAGAATGCAACTGACGGGAATGGCTCTTCTCATCTCTGACACAGGGACGGCCATACCCACCCCTCGATGGGCGACAGCAAAGATGAAATGAAGTCAGGCAGATTTGTGAAAATAGATGCCAAAACAGGCCCCGCCTTCTCCAAATGAATTCCATTTACATGTGCATCTGAACTATTAAACCACATAAAATGCCCCCATTTCACTTGGGACAATAAATGAAAACTCCTTTGACATTTCAAGCATTTCATGTCTCTGTGCTTCCAGAGAATGGTTCCATTTAACTTGAAAGGGGTTTTCAGTGTAATTCACATTTACTGTTATGAAAGCATTTCTCTCTCACATTGGGCTTTATCTAAATTTTTAAACAAGGGCTAATTTACAGGCCCCAAATGACTTGGCAAATTTCCTGCAATCTCATTGAAAAAGTCCTGGCTGCCTATATGCTGCGGGTGTGTTGAAAGACTGCTTTGTCTTGGGTGCCAACTAAAACTAAAATTACGCCGCCAACAAAAGGTTGTCCTTTCAAACAAACCCACAGAACCCATATGCACACACGGCACACTGAGCGGCCCGAGTCCAATCCCCCAGAAGCACGGAGCTGCAAGCCAGGTGTATTCTGTGCAAGTTCTCCATAGCAGTGGGGACTGGGGTGTCCCAGCACAAGGGGAGGGATGACTTCAGAGGAGACACGGGATTTGCTCCCGAGTGGATGGACGCTGCCTGTTCACAGGAAAGGGGAGGGCAAGGTCAGACAGGTGAGGGGCAGAGTTTCCCATTCACCCTGCCCACACTGTCATCAGCTGTCGGACACGGCGTCTGTGTTGACATGTAACCCAAATGCTGACTAGGGCCTGAGCAGAGAACAAACCTGAGAACGGCCTCCTCCCAACACACCTGGATGCACCTGCACAGCGCAAGCCAGGCCTGGGAGCGGAGCTTCCCTTTGGCTGGTGTTTTCTTCAGGGGGGAGGGGTCACACTACACAGCACATGAACACCCGGCCCCTCTTCTTCGTCGATGGCGATGGAGCATAAGGGGAGGCAAGCTGGACCGGGAACCATGTCACATACACTTGTTCGGTACCTTCTAGGAGGCAGGCACGGTGCTAAGCCCTTGAGATACAACAGTGATGGAACAGCCACACCCCTGCCTTCACGGACCTTCCTGGGCCGCAGAAAAGAGAGCAGATTCCATGCCTAGCAACGCAAGGAGTGAGGACGGAGCCCTGTGCACCCGGAGTCGGATCACATCAGGCCTGTGCAGGGCGGCCTCCTCTGATCGGGCTTTGTGAAAACAGATGCCAAAACGGGCCCCGCCTTCTCCCAGAGGGCTCTCTCCGCGTTCTCACCCACTCCGTAGCCCTGGCCCGGCTGGCCCTCCGACCTCACCTCTTACTGACCCCTCCCTACTTGCTGAGTTCCAGCCACACCGGCCTCCTCGAGCTCCTCAGGCATGCCAAGAGCTGCAGCCTCGCGGCCTCTCACCGACGCTGCCTTCTGCTCAGATGCTTGTCCTTCGGAGACCCCCGTGGCTCTGCTCACTCACTCACTTCCTTCCCGCGCGCTGCATCGGGCTTTCCCTGACCCCACCCACCCTCACTGTCTGTCCCCCTCAGCCTGCTATTCTCCTTAGCATCACCCGACAAACTGCAGGCACATTTGTCTGTCTCTTGCCCCTACTCATCCGTCTGTTCACAGCTTTGTCCCCACGGCCTCTAACAGCACCCGGCACATAGTAGGTGCTCAGTATATACTTACCAAGAGACATGATAAGAGGCTAGTAGGTGCTATGGGAGCACACAGTAGGAGCACAATCTCTCTGGCAGAGCTTGGAAGGCCTCCCAGAAGTGGTACGGAAGGGATAGTGGAGGTTTTTTTGAGTGAAGAACAGGGAAGAAGGCTGCAAGCAGCATGAAGGGCTTTGAGAAGTCTGGGAGGGGCTGTGGCTGGAACACAGGCCATATGGGGCAATGGCCGGGAATGAGAGCAGGGAGGGAGGCCGAGGCAGGTCCTCCAGTGCCCCAGGAGCCACAGGAAGGGGTCAGGCTTGATCCTGAACCACAAAGCGCCACATCGAGGGTTTCTAGAGGCAGAATCACACAGAAAGATTTGCATTTCAGAAGGCCCACTCAGGCTGCAGCTCGGAGAGCATAGATGAGATGAGATGAGACGAGAGGAGAAGATGCAGCATGCTATTGCAGGGGGGCCATGAGGGACAGGCGAAGACTCTCAGCCAGGATGGCAGCCCTGCAGAGAGCAGAGCCTGGCTCTGTCTCAGGAACCCCAGTGTCCTTGGGCAGGTCACTTGACCCGTCTGGACCTCTACCTTCTTATCTGCCAAATGGGTATATGAAACAGCACAATGGTCTGTTGGGAGAATTTGTGCAAATAAGGTCACTTCTGCTAGAGAGCACAGTTAAGTGTTTTACAAAAGCGAGCTGTTATGGTGATGACCTGCTTTATGGTTAATGGCTGAAAGTTCGCGTTTCCATCCTTGCTTAGCACTTAGTGAACGTGTCAGAATCTAAAATCTGATGAATTTAAATAATGGTGCCATTTGATTGACAGCCAAAAGTCATTAATTTGGTGTAACGTGACAGCTCGAGAGGAACAGGGCACAATGAAAGGCCTTTGTGGCACTGGCACTGTCCCAGCAGGGCAGAGCTCGGTCCAATTGGCCGGTGCCTTGATTCTCCCTGAGAGGAGAACAGCATCTTGATCTAAATCTATGGCATATCAAATACCCCTCAGAATCTCTTAGGTCCCCTGAAAGGTGAAAAACCAGTGGAGTCCAGGTATGAATATGGGTGCAGCCAGGGAGAAAAGACAGTAGCTGGGATGTCCAAATGACTGACGGCTCCCACCCCACATCCTCTCATTTCCAAGAAGCTGGAAACAGTACATTATATGGAGCGTGTCTGCCCCTGGGAAGAAGTCACATCATACACCGTGCAAACCTTTACCACCCTGTTTCATGTCTATTAATTGCCTGCCGAATCGAGAGGTGTTTTTTTTAAAGGAACAATAATTGAAATTTCACAGTTACATTTTAAAGTAACGCTTTTAGCTTCCCCCAACTTCAGTCAAAACTCTATCTTGTCAAAATAATCTTAAAGTTTTTTTTTGTTTGTTTAAAACAAAGATTGATGAAATATCACTGGAAATCTTTTAGCTGCTAATTATAAGTCAAGCCTCTTTGGGGCTTTTTCGGGATATCTCTTTGACTTTAAGTGATTAGTTTGGTCTTCTGCTTTTAAACTGTTCATTTTCCACTTGCGGAGAAGAGTGAACTTTCTTCCCCGGTTTTAATTACAATCGGGGCATTATCCTCGGATAGCAGAGAGCAAGGCTTCACAATGAGAAGGGGCTACCCTGCTAATCAGGGATGAATCTAGTATACTGGGAAGGCTTGTACCTTTCATTACATTACCTTGTTGGTCTAATTAATGGTATTACCCTCTGAACTGTGTGCAGAAGCTTAAAGAAACTCAACACATGCAGAAAACATGCTCAAGGGAAAGCGAAGAAAGCCTAGTAAAGCATCACTCATCACGCGCTGAGTACTGCTGCTAATTTCCTCCATGACCGCTTACCTGAGTGAGGACAGGGGCCCCCTCAGACGACAGGCTGGACTCGCACAGTTCTCTTAGAAAGCGTGGCGATGCCTGCATTTTGGTTTCTGGCACAGACTAGCAATTTACCTGTGATATTTAATTTAAAAAACCAGACATCACCTCATCAAAAACAAAATGTTGCTCCTGTTTGTTCAGGTGAAGTTTTTGGTAATGTCTGGTAAGAGCAGGTGGGGTAGGTGGAAGGAGTGAGCTGACGGAAAACAAGCAGGTCCTTTGCCCTTGGGTCACTAATCCACCTCAAAAAATACTATCCTGGGAAGGCTGAACTTGACAGTGTTCATTACCACAGAACCACAAGCTCTGTCACTAGAGTGTTAACTCTTTGCAGACAGGGTCCAGGTCGTGTTTAACACGTGCTAAGGACTCAATAAATGTTTGCTGAACAAATGAACCAAGTCTCTTTACTGAGTCCTTAGCTGTCAAAGGCACACAAGGTGCTGGCCGTGTGTGGTCCAGGGACATTTCGTTGAAGCCTCAACACAGTTTTATTTTTGTAATAAAGAAAACATACATAAGAAAACTGACACCCAAAGAAGTTAAGCAAATCGTCTAAGGTCATACAGCTAGTTAAGTAACAGAGTCAGGAGGATTTGAACCCGGTTTGTTGGATTGCAAAGACACAGCTTTTATCACTTCCAAAAAACAAGATCAGAATAAACGGATAAGTACATCATCCAAATTTCACTCCAGGTAAGGCTTCACGGTGAAGTGGAGAGTTTGACGGGTATTAATTAATGTTTTACAAAAACGCAAGAAATCTCAAAGGTACCTTATTTTACTAAACATAATGCCATGTATCACTATTGCGTTCTTTTTAATGTCCCATATATTAGGCCATGAAGGCCTAATATAAAGCAAAAACCTATTGTCCAATCAAAATGTATCAATACAGTCTCCCCTTGCAAGATGGAATCTTACAGGACTCACTTTAGAGAGTTTTGAACCATCAATATTTACTGTGGTTCCCTGAAAATAAGACCTAGCTGGACCATCAGCTCTAATGTGTCCTTTGGAGCAAAAATTAATATAAGACCCAGTCTTATTTTAATATAAGACCGGGTCTTCTATAACATAATAGAAGACTGGGTCTTATATTAATTTTTGCTCCAAAAGACGCATTCGAACTGATGGTCCGGCTAGGTCTTATTTTTGGAGAAACGATATTAAATGCCTACGCATTTCACAAGAAGTCAGTAGCATATCAGACCTCAAGAAGCTCAGAGGTGAAAGGGAAAATAAATCTGTGCACTCTTCTTCGAGAATCGCCCCTTCGACTGGTACCGGCGAGGGGAGGTGCTGACTCAGCAGCCGGCTGTCTGCAGTGGACGAGAGTCCGGTCCCTGGGCCCCTGCACTTAATGCTCTGCCCACGCAGAGAGCACAGGCTGTGCAAGGTTTCTTAGGGTTTTCAGCTTTCTCGTGCTTGCTATTTTCTCATCTTCTGCCTGGTTCCCTAGAGCAAAACCGAATCAAAGAGAGTAAAGGGCCATGTTTTTCAGGAGCTTTAAGAAGGGAGGTCTGGGGAAATGGTCTCGGTCTGTAGCCAGTCTTGGGGCGGGAGAGAGGGGGACAGGAATGCAGAACAGTGGCAGGTGCAAAGATGCAAACAGAGCAGACAGTGCCCTGGGAGTCTGAGCAAAGCAAAGAGGTAGCTGGGGGAGGAGGCTGCCCCAGTAGTTCCTTATACTCCATTGTCTTGCAAAACAGAGAGGGCTAAAAGGCACAGCAGACATTAGTATAGAATCAGGGCTCTACTTAAGTGATCACGTGGATTGAACACACATACTTTCGTTACTCAGAAGCAACGGGAATCTGAAAGGCAGCATCCACTGCTGAGAAAAAATACACTTGGAGCATCGTCGCCTCGAGACCCTGGTATGGATCTGGTTGCTGCGGGCAGTACGCCCCCCTCTTCCCACCCTCCAGCCATTGATTAACCCCATTCGCAGATGACAAATGACTTGGGTGGCCCTGGTCCAGTCCCGGGTGGACCAGAGAACAAAGCATCCAGCCTCCTCTCTAGTAACTGTCTTTTCACTTGGCAGCTCCCCGGGGAAGTCGAGGCTCCAGGAAAGTGTCCCCCTGGAACTGCCGATCTGCTCTGTGGCCCTCGTCCAGGCCAGCAAGGAAGTTTTTACACAGAGAGGAAGGCAGGATGGCTCCAGCTTCTAGGACAAGCAGAGGTGACGAAGACCCATCGGTGCCACAGAACTGGTACACTGATGAGGACCATGAGGACACTTGCACTGAAGTTTAGTATGAGAAACAAGCTCTGCTGAGAGATTCCCATGTGCATCATCTCCTAAGATCTTCACAACACCCTGCAGTGCACGTACTGTTAGTACGTCCATTTTAAAGATGATAAAACTGAGGCTTCGCGAGATTATGTACTTTGCTCAAGGTCACACACAGCTAGTAAATGGCCGGGCTGGGACTTGAACACAGGACACTCTGATTTCAAAGCCTCTTGTCCATTGTGATATTCTAGCTGGCTTCTGCCACCGTTCTTGGTCTGATTCTTTTTAATTTGTGAATTAAATTCACAAAATGCACATTTACTTGCAATATGAAGTCCTTGCAAAAGGGCAGTCACGTTGCGGATTACCTACGGCAAAGCATTTTTCCGTTTGGATGGATTACCCACCTGAAATTGAGGTTCGTTTCCCAGTGACCCTCTAGCGGAAGTCTGGGGGCAGACAGACCTGAGTTTAATTCCTCTCCTCAACGCTTACATGCTGAGTGAACTGGGGCAAGACCTTGCTCTCATCTGAAAACTGGGGACAATCTACACTAGTATCTCATACTGAGTATCTCATCATGAACAGGTTTAAAAACATAATCCATCCTAACGCAGGACACAGCTTTGTAGGTTTGTTGTAGTCAAATATAATAAAATTAAAGGTGCTTAGCACAATTCCTGGAGTATAGTAAGCCTTGAAAAATCAGAGGAAGTAATATTTCTTCACAACGTCCCAAATCAAATTTCCACAGTCCATTTTAGTCAGAGGTATTCTCTCTCCTTTGAACTTGCAAAGGATGTTAAAATTCTTTTAGAAAGTACCTTTCCAACTTATATTACGTAATTTACACACATATGTTTTCTTCTCTTTAAAAAAAAAAAAAATCAGGTGAGAGTCCACTTGGTACCAGGAACTGTACCAAATGCTTTCACATTCACTATCTGATTGGAACCTCAGAACAAGTTAGACTCCACTGTATCTGTTCCATTTCACAGATGTAGGAACTGAGGCCAGAGAGGTTAAATAACTGGCCCAGGGCAGACAGTACACATGCCGTGGGGCGAGGACTCAGTTCCAGGCCATCCACTCTGGAGCCTGTCTTCTCACTGTCTGCTGCTCTAAGCACTAGATTATAATTGCCCCGGCCAGGGTCTAGGTCTAAACTACTGACCAACTCTATTATCGGGCACAGTGCTGCCCCATACAAAAGGCTCGGTAAGTATTAATACTTTGGAAAGAACAGGCAGAAAGAAGAGGAAAGTGTCACGGTCACAAATCTCCCAAGGACAACATGCGCAGGGCTCCCTCAAGGACTGGCCGAGACCCAGGAAACCTACCCCAGTTTCCTGCCGCCCAGAGAACATGGGCCAAGTGGAGACTGTGCCAATAAAAACAATGATAATAATTACAGTAACGATTGTGACGACATTCATTGGGAGCTCCCAATCTGCTGCGCTCTGTGATCTGTGCCTTCCAGAAATTAACGTAATTAATAACCTCAATGGCTCTCAGAAGTGGGTGCTCTAATCAGCCCCATTTTATGCCTGAGGAAACTTCCACTTTGATTTTAAATAGAATTTTTGGGGCTTCAAACACTTTCAAAGTTATCTACTTTTTCTTTTACACTTATAATTTAGGGAGAAGCAGACAGTAAACTTGTAGACAATCACATATAAACATATGCATGCATATATAGATGTTACCATTATACAGATGGGTAAACTGACACTTAATGGGCTCAGATAAACTGATCTGAGGAGCTGAGCTGAGGCGGAAACTTAAAACGACCCAATGGCACTATTCACAATAACCAAAGGTAGAAACTACTCACATGTCCATCAGATGACCAACAGTTAATTAAAATGCGGTATAATCCAGACAATAGACTATTACTCAGCCATGAAAAGGAATGAAATTTGATACATGCCACAACACGGATGAACCTTGAAAACATTATGCTAAGTGAAATAAGCCTGACACAAAAGGTCACATATTGTATGGTCCCACTGACACAAAATGTCCGCAATAGACAAATCCATAGAGAGAAAGTAGATTGGTGGTTCCCAGGGGAAAGGTGAGTGGCTGCTTAATGGGTTTAGGGTTTCTATTCCAGGTGATTCAAAAGTTCTGGCACTAGACAGTGGTGTTGGTTACACAACATCGTCAATGTACTTAATACCACTGACCTCTACACGTTAAAATGGTTGATTTTGCATTACGTGTGTTTTTATCACAATTTTAAAAAATGATTCAATGCCTCTTTCATTGTACATGGGGTAAAATACGGATTCTTTGCCTTGGTTTACAAGAACCTTCCAAACTTGTCCTCTCCACCAGCCTCCTCACTTCCTCTGTCTTACCTCCCACTTCTCCCATCACACCAGACCTGGAGCCCATCCCAAACACTGGCTATTCTCCCTGTGAGCCGTGCGTGTGTCACCCTGCTGTGTCTGTCCTCCTGCAGCAAGCCCTGCTCAGAGCCCCCGCCTACACTGTCTTTGTTCTCAGGACTCAACACAAGCACAGCCTCCTTCGAAGGTTATCAGTGAGCCCTTCGAGGTTATCAGTTATCACCTCAGCCTGGGCAAACTGTCCCTTGTTGACACTCTTATATACCGTGCAGGTATGACTTGTCGTAGTGTATTATGCTTTCATACAAGGAAAGAACATATGCTGGTTTAAAATACAGGCTTTGGGGTCACTGGGCTACAGTTCAACTCGGAAATCTACCCACGGTGTGAGCGTGGACAAACTACTTCACCCCTTGTGCCTCAGTTGCCTCATTTGTAAAAACAGTAATAGTCGATGTGAGGATTAAACACAGAAATACCTATACAGCGTTTAGGACAGCGCCTTGCCCCTCGTAAGCACCTGCCACGTGACCGTCATTATCATCCTCATCGTTCCCAATCGTCCTCCCTTTTGCTCCAGTCACTTGTGAGTTCCATGAGCCCAGGAGAGGGCCTGTCACAGAGCAGACACCCAAAAACTACATGTCGAATGAAGTTATGATCCATCTATTCTGTGCCTCTCATTTTACTGACGGGGAAACTGAGGCTCAAACGTGAACATGATTTGTCCAGTCACGCAACCAGCTGGAATCAGAAGAGAGCCATGAGCTTCCGGTGTCAAACCGTCACTCGCCACCAGGTCACGACACGACCATATTCCAGTATGTTTCCACAGACATGGGCTACACATCTCACAAACCCCATCACGCAGCCCAAATAAAACTGACCAACGAGAGGCAAGCAAATGCTGGACTCAGCTGCCAGCTCTCAGCACCCAAGTCCTTAATCTCTTAACAAGAGCTTGAAATATCAGCAGGCAAGCTATAAATAATCGAGAAAGAATAATCCAGAAATTAACTGAGGGTCTGTCAGCAAAGCAGTGGGGCTCCCTCTCCCAAGGAGGATGATACATGAGCTGTCGGGGACAAGACTTTCGTTGGGCACATTTAAGGTGAGCACAGATAGCGGTGGGCACCCAGGGACTCCCTTCAGCCACCGCCAAACGGGAAAACTCATAGATCAAACCACAAAATAAGTGAGGACATTAAGACTTCATACACTCTGGAATTTACACTTGAAAAACCAAGTTTCCCACGTAAACTAGCTCCTCCTTAAAATGATTTTGTGGTCATTCCCAAGAGAAGTCACTCTTGGGCATAAGAGTGAGAGACGCTGGGCCATAGTTTTCAACATTCACAGCTGACACTTAGTGAATCCTTCGCATATAGATGCAAAGCACTTAGTAGAGTTTTACATCTACTTGTGTGAACTCACTTCATCTTTATAAAAACCCTCTAAGGTATGAACTATTATCAGCCCCATTACACAGACGAGGAAACGTCTGTTATGTGACCCAACAAGACGACATGCTAGGAAGTGGTGGAACCGTTGGTTAAACCCAGGAATCTGAGTCCAGTTAAAGGAATGTTAGTCGTACAATGAAGATTGTTGCCTTTGACGGTCCTTGAGAGACTAAACAGAAACTAAATGGGAAGGTCCACATCCAGAGTAGCTCCTGACACCAACTGAATGAACAAAGGTAGGGGCCATGTTATCCCCTGAACTTGTAAGAAGCAGCTCCGGCAGCCCCCTTAAAAGCTAGCGGGAGAATTAATAGCTATTTGATGGACACCTACCACTATATTACAAATGGTCGGGAGCAAAATAAATGCAAATGAGGCCATGAGGGCAGAAAACCAGCCTTCCCAAGTGTATCCTGCCTGCATTGAAATGCCCTGGTTCTATCCCTGAGCTTAATATTTCATGCAAAAGGCAACACTGAGATTGCCGCTCCAAGAAACCCAGGGGAGGACAATCAGGATGACAAATGGAACCCTCCCCCTTGTATCTTGGAAATGCCAAGAGGTGTGGGTGATGGGCTGAAAAGCCTAAACAAACCAGGGGAGCGAGCCTTTGGCTAAGGCTGATTTATGGGGAGAGGGGCCCAGCACTCACCTTTATTTACACTGCTCAAAGCACATAAACTCCAAGAAAATTTAGTGTTTTAATTTGGGCATCTGGCTTGTGCTTTATTTTTTTAAATCATCCTCTTCTGCGCTCGCTGGTAAACAAGACCAAGCCATAAAGCCCATACCGGAGGGCTTCTTTGTTTTTCACTTGCCAAGTTCAGAATGGAAGTTCCTTGAGGGCACAGAAGGGACGTGTGTATCATGCATAAAGCATTCTCCAAGTATCTGCAGCACGGAACTATGAGTTTGTGCTTCAGTGTGGATGCTGCACGGGGGAATGTGGGATCGGAGGGACACATACTGAACCCAGAAGCCAGTGTCACCACGCTAGCCTGGGCTCTGCTACAAAGCACTATGCTACCTCTGTCACCTCGCTTGTGCTTTCCAGCCTCAGGTTCTCCAATTGCAAAATACAAGCTGGATGAGGCAGTCTTCCATGTCCCTTCCAGTGTACAATAGACGTTCTGTGATTTCATCACCCACATGAATGCTTTTCTCTGGCGCTTCCGTCTTCCTCCACCCCAATTTTCCAGTCCGTCTCCTACATGTGACTGTGGCAGAGTCACAGTCTTACATGATATGTACTTAACCCAGCAAAGACAATATCCCCCAAATTAAAAAAAAACACCAAAAAAAAAAAAAACCCCACCTGTCTACTTTCAAGATATTCTTCTAGGTGGAACTGATGGATTCAGTGATATTTTTAAAGGTCACAAGTCGTAGAAATTCTGAGATAGGCAGGCCTTCCGCGAGGTCTTCCCCAAGGCGTTCAGTTTGATGGAGCCGATGTCTGAGCTCCTAAGCAGCTGTCTGAGGTGCCTCTTACGAGTACAGCGCATGGAGGTGGGAGTGACGCGACCCATGTCTTTGGGAACACAGCTGGCATCACAAGTCACTGTGGAGGATGCAACTGCCCTTTCTGTTCTCTTTCGTCTCTCAGTTGCAGTCAGGGCTAGAACACAGTTTTCCAGAATCTCAGGCTGGGCCCTTCCCCTGCCACTATTTCCTCCTCTGGCTTCCAGCAGGAGGCGACTACCTTACTTGTCCTGGTATCCCTTGCGCCCATCACCGTGCCTCCGGGATCAGAAAATGAGCTTGATGACGGCTAACGGAACGAATAAACAAAAGTACAAGCTGGGTCTCCCTCCCCGGTGCCTGCTGGGATACTGTAAATTTACGCATGTTTACGGTACCCGCTTATGACATTTACAGTATTTATGGAGGCCTTAGCATGTGTCAGGCAGGGTGCTCAGTGCTTCACACACATCCACTCCGGCAGTCTTACGGCCACCTGGCGATGTCGGAATGAGTGTTATCTCTAGGGGAAACTGAGGCCTAGACTGTAAAGCAACCTGCCCACCTTCCACAGCTAAAAAGTGGTAAGAGGACAGAATATCCATCCAGGCAGCGGACCCCAGAGATTTCTGACCTACGCTATAAATGTTAAACTTGTGTGAGCATCTTTATTTGTTCAAACAAGTCATTTGGCTTCATTGAAGCCAGGGAAGCCCTTTCTCGCAATCACTCTCTTGCAACATTTCTCTGAGTTGTACTCAAATGATGGCATCCTGTGGCTGCTACGTTTTTTGTTTTCTTCAACGGCCAATCTGAATGTGAAAACACAATAAAGGGAGGATGCCTCTCAACCAGATCACATTTGGTGTTCCACATGTTTTTTTTTCTTCTCAACTTCTAAACCCAGTAGGGAGTAGCTTTGCTAACACTCCTGGCAGATGGTCATCCAGACTCTGGTGACGACCATGTCCCCCCTGAATGGCTCTCGTCTTTAGCAAGATTGGCCTTTCTGTGGGTGGAAACCTGCCTCTCTCTAATGTTCTTGCCTAAGTCCTAGGTGACCCACCATACATATGTAACAGAAAAGAAAAGAAATGAAAACCATTTATTTAAGTCTTCCAGGTGATTTTAATTGCAGGTAACAAACCATTGTTAAAAGGAAGATTTATAATAAGAAAGGACAGAGCAGCTTAGGGTGTTTGCAGTGGAACAGTGAAATGGTTTTGTAAATGCCATCTTCTCTAATAAATCTGAATGCGGCTGGAGAGATTAGGCGATTGCCCAGCATTGGCATAAATGAGAAAATGATACGACAGATCACATGCTTGAGGGGTTTTAGGAATTAGTTGGAGATGGGGCAGGATGACGCCACTTAGCAATGGCAGTTGGCCAATCAAATCACATTGCCAGAAGTCTAGTTTAGGGCCAGTTCTGTTATTCTGACTATAACTGGTGCTTTCCAGTGTCCACGTGAGGAAGTCATTGTATTAATTTTTGCTGAAATAAAGGAGGTTTGTTTTGTTTTTTAAAGACAAGGACCCAAGTCATAGATTATTCTGATTGTGTCACAATGAGGCAGAGTTGAGTTTGAGGAACAGAAGAAACCCTTAAAATCAGCAGAGAATCAAAGGCCGGGGGCAGTAGCCATGATTTTCTAAGGCACTTATCAAGCACTTAACGGCACAAGGCACTGCTGAGAACCACACTGAACATGGCTGACCACTAATGTCCAGAGGCATTCAGTAGCTGTAGCTCCCAACCTGCGGGCCCCACAGACTCTGGGTGGCCAGAGAGTGATTTACAGGAACTCGACAATCTATATGTCTCCAATGTGCTGCCTGTGGACAAAAGTGAGTCATTTTTCTTGCATGTATGTACCACTATTTTTCAAATATATGCAGATACAGAAGAGGCATCCATTTGGCGATGCTACTGAATTCAACGTACTCTTGCATTTATGTATTTCCTCAAACAGATAGAAACAAATACAACTACTAACATGTAGGGACCAGAATTCATTCAATCTCTTTTCATCGTTAAAAAGAGTACATGTGAAAACTGGGGATATGCATGGCAAAAACATTAAGTCCAGATGTAAACCGATGGTATATGAGAGCCATCTTGGCTAAAGTTTAAACCACTGGATACTGGCTCCCGACTCATGTTAGAAGGGTGTGCGTGCTCACGAAGAAAGTGAGGATTTTGTTGGTGCTAATTTGGGGTACATTATCTTTTTCCTCTGAGTACAACCTACTACCTCAGCCTGCCAGTCTTTGTGAGTTAAGCTTTTCAGGCCTTAACCCTCCCTGTTCATTCATGTTTGCAGAAATCTGGGTGATTTCTTATATAAACCATTTATGGATTCTGACCATAACGTCAAATACTGGTCTAGCGCACATGCGTGTTAAAAGGGCTGGAAAGCATACTCAGCAGGACATCAGGGGAAGTTTGGCTCCTCCCAGGAGCTAGGCATCTAAGCAACACAGAAATACCAGGAGAAAAAGGTCTGGAACAAAAATACCCACTCTTGCCTTTGGGAGACCGAAATCGGCTGGGGAAATACTTTCCTCCAAAGGTGGGAAAATCCAGCGTTCAATCATACAATATACTATTAATAATGAAGAGTTCTATCTATCGAATCCCAAAGTCGGCCAAGCTTTGTGCCAGGCACACTATGTGTTATTCTGTCAAACCAGTGGTTCTCACCCCGGGAGTGATTTTGGCCCCCAAGGAAAACCATCTCCCAATGTCTGAAGACTCTTTTGGTTGTCACATTCTGGGGATCTTACTAGTATATGGTGGCTAGAGATCAGGAATGCTGCTAAATTCCTACAGTGTACAAGACAACTCCCCACCGCAAAGAATTTTCTGCCGAGGTTGAGAAACCCTGCATTGCACCATCCCAATCACTCTATAATGCAGGCGTTATCGGCCCCATGTGCTACATGTAGCACCTGAGAGCTGGCAGGTCCCCCAATGCCTGGGTCATATCACCAACATCTGAATCTGGCCTCTCTCACTCCCTTACACCCACAGATCTACGTTGTCTTGAAGACGGAAGTGACCTCCGCATTCCACAAATAAGGAAGCTGAGGCTCAGATGCCAAGTGTCTCCCCCTGCATCTGACCACAAGCACTGCCTCCTTGCCCCTTCACAGTTCTTCTAAGGTCAGTGATGATGACTAAACACAAGTGACTCCAAACCACGGAGTTGCCAATAAATGTCTCTTTCCCTCGACCGTTAACCATTACAACCCTAGTAATTAAGTTCTCCTTTGTGCTCCTTTAATCATTTCTGCTTCTCATTTGTGCTCCTTCAATCTAGTGGTTTTATTGCTCACATCGAATCCACTAGTTTATTTATTTAATCACCATTATTAAGCTCTTCCTGTATGCTGAACATGGGGAAGGTGCTGGATGTAAGTGGGTCAGATGGCAAACGAAAGAGAACTACAAGTTTAAGGGTTAGCCAACTATAACCCAAGGGCTGTGTGTTTTTGTAAATAAAGTTTTACTGGAACACAACCACGCATTCATGTTCCTAAGGTCTACGACAGCTTTCACATAACAACAGTAGGGTTAAGGAGTGGTGGAAGATACTGTAAAGGCCACCAAAGCCTACAGTATTTACTCTCTGGCCCTTCACAGAAAAAGTTTGCCAACTCCATTAGCTACATCAGTCAAACCAGAAAGAGGAAGCATGGCTGAGAACTCCAAACCGAATGAAGATGGCTTTTCATCTACACATGCGACCATATATTATCTATTGGCCGTGGGGAGAGTCTTCAATGTTTAATGCTACTTAATACAAATCTAAAACTCAAAAGCACCAAAACATTTTGATCCCTAACAATACCGTCAGCTTTTCTAGAGCCCATTATAAATGGATCTTCAAATGACGTTCAAATGTGCATTCCTTCTCTTTCGCTGTCAGAGGTTTAGGAAGCCCAAATGTTCCTTGTTTAGCGGAATGCTAGTTACACTGAAATTAAAAGGAGATCAGACTCGCGGCCATTGAATTAGCTGCTTAGGAGTCGGTTAACCACAGCAGGTTGTCTGCTGCACTAGAGGCCTCTGGGTTGATCCTCCCCTTCCATTCTGCTGAGATGTACAGCGAAAGCCTCCATCCTGACCTTCCGTGCCTTTTCTGCCACACTCCTGCTTGACCTTTGGTCTGCAGATGCAATTCCGCTGCTCTGAGTACAAGGTTTAGGTGTGACCTGGAGCAGCAGGAAAGTTCATGTACTATTCAGGCAGTTACAGCCGCAGCATAAATAAGAATATGCAGCCACGTAGCCAACAGGTTAGGTAGAAAGTTTAAACCAACACTTTTGGTTGCATATGAACCCAAAGCCCCTGATAAAAGAGACCCTCGAGGCTTAATGGAGTCTCCCTGAAGGGAGAGTGAAAAAAAAGAAATTAGGCAGATTTATTGTGATGGCTGAACCCTGCCTCCAATACTTGAAGAGTACACCCACCCAGAGGTCCCCACCCAGATGTGCTTTCCAGATTTGGTCATCCTAAATGATGGTGGTGTCAGGTGCAAAAAATTCTCCTGCCTAGGAGAGTCATTCCCAGATCCGGCTCATTGAAACACACAGGAAGTTCCTGTGCTAAACCCTGCCCTGGTTTACAGGTCCTAAGTGCTCGATAGGGCAGCTGGAAGAGGAGAAACTCCACACCTAGGCTCTAAGAGGACAGGTCGCAGAAAGAGAAGTCAAATGACTATAAAACCCCCATTGAAATGATGAAAGAATGTAGTATGAAAAAATGAGATTACGTTTGTAAAACGGCATTTTGCCTTCGCCATGGGTGGACATGGGGGGCTCAGAGTAAGAGAGCACAGTCTGGGGAGATAGTGTCACCATGCAGGCCTTACGAGACAGGGTGGCCCGTGCCCAAGAGGGACTGGCCAGAGCAAGGTCAGACCACACCCCATCATAAGCTCCAGGGCAACCCTCTTCTGCCATTGCACAGCTGGGTCTGCTCTTGCAGCGGGGGAAACAGAGGAGATTTGGTTCACTGACCAGCTCCACAGTCTTGAACAAGTCAGCTGAAGTCACTGGGCCTCCATTTCTCTATTTAGAAATATACCGTGTTTCCCCAAAAATAAGATCTACCGGGAAAATAAGCCCTAGCATGATTTTTCAGGATGACATCCCCTGAACATAAGCCCTAATGCATCTTTCGGAACAAAAATTAAGATAAGACCCGGTCTTATTTTCGGGGAAACACGGTATTGCTGTGTCTACTTCAATTCCATCACAGGAGCCGGTCGGTAGGGTCCATGGAGATGACACCTAGATGGTCACTGTATACAACAAAGGTGATACATTCTAGTGCTTCCTTAGTGCCTTCCTGGGTGCAAGGGAAAGAAGGAGGGTGCATAAATGTAGCAGAATCCTGGAAAAGAGGCTTGGAAAAAAAGGGCTTTGTGAAATGAGGTGCTGGCCAAGCTTCTGCGTTACAGGCAAGGCAAGAACACTGCAGGTGTAGGAGGGTGGGTTTTGAGTTGACCCACGGTGGAACCAGCCCACGTGTTGACCAACGGAGTTTTAACAAGGTTCTACTCTGCTGGCCTATGATAATGACCTTCACCGTAGAGGCGCTGACATTGAAATCACGATCCTTCTTCACAAGACTTGTATTAAGACTTAATTAAGACAGCTAGCTAACAGGGCTGACAGTACCCCCCAAACGGCAGCCAGGTCTTGCCTTTCTGGGACCAAAATCTAAAGATGCATCAAATAGCCTCGTTTTTCTCTCGCTTCACATAGTAAACTTTGCAGGAAGAGGAAAAGCAATACACTTGATGAACACCTTAATTAAGATAGTCAATATGCATATAATCACAGGTCAGTTTCCCCCCGCCGTCATTCATCATGCTTTATGGAACCGCAATTGTACTCTCCAGGCTCCGTATCGAATTTCTAAATTTCATACCTCGTTGTCATCAAGAAATGGTGAGCACAGAATTTCAAATGGCAAAAACAGGAGGGGTGGGGAGGGGAAGTGGCATAAATCCCACTGTCTTCCAAGTTGCACTTACCAAATTAAGGCAAATACACCATGTTCGATGGTTTAAAGGAAGTTCAAGTTCATCAAAGAAAATGAACTAATTCATTTGCTGCAGCTGACAAGAAACCCCAGCCTTGGCCAGGAAGATAAAACAAGGGGAGAGCTCATTTTAAAAGATGCAGGGCCTACTGAAATTCACATTTCTTATTCTCTTTGGAGGGGAAAACAAAGCTATTTTTCAAAATCTAAACCCTGTACCATCTACATCTTCCTTCTCCTTCAGAAATACTCTTTGGGGAAGGAGGTCCCAGGCAGCAGCTATTCTTTGCAGTGTCCAATCCCAACCCAGCCAAACAGTTATACTTTTTAATCTCTCACGGTCAGTTTAACCTTTAGGAGCAAAAATAATGTATTTTCCCATCATGCTTTTATTACTCATTGCCACTGTCATGCACATCCGTGAAGCCTTCTGTATTTGTCACGTCATCATCTATTTTCTCATTACACCTGTCTAGACCTTTATTATAAAATGTAATTATGTTTCTGTGTCAGTCACTCCTACTAGACTGTGAGTGCCAAGATAACTTAGTCCATATCTTATTAAATCTGTGGTCCCTGAACCTCTGTGCCCAATCTCTCAAGATAGATGGAGACAGAGAGAAGAGAGGAAGAAGAGAGAGAAGAGGGAGAGTGGGAGGGGAGGCATGTAAGCAAACAGGCAACACCAGCCTTCCAGCGTGTCTTTGTGCCGCCCGGCCATGACATTTCGAAATTCTTGTCTTAGTGAAGTGAGCAGGCTGCAAGGTCAGCTAAACCTGTGTTCCCGTCCCCTGTTCCTCGTCTCAGCAGATGACCATTTTCCAGAGCTTACAAAAGCAACCTCCGTTTTCTAAGCCCCAATTTCTCCATCTGTAGAATGGAGGTGATGACATTCCCTACCTCACTGGGATGTGAAAGAGAGATGAGAAAATGTTATCAAGCATACTGCACGAGGTCTGGGAAAGGCCCCCCAAAGAACGGGTGGTGATGGCTATTCCGATGGCTTTCGGAGGATCTCGAAAGTCCCTCCGGCTCCCCAGTTCTGATCCCAAAACATCCTTTCTCTAGGAATGAGGCAACCCCCCCGCCAAGCAGCTCTGGGGTCCTCTATCCCCTTTCCCAGAAAGAAGTTCAAGTCCTCTCTGTGACTCTCTCAGCCGTAGCCCAGCAGTGATGCAGCGAGAAGAGACGTCCTGACATGTGAATGAAGCTTGGCCACAAAGCTGTCCTCTTACCTCTGGCCAGACACCAATTCCTCCTGGCTAGATGCTTCGGCAGTGACAAGGCACATTTCGTACCGTGGAGCTCGGAGGGTTTATGATGAATGACTTAGTGTGTGACACGTAAACCCTAATTATAATGGCCACAGTGCCAGCTTTAGAACAAAAATGATTTCCTGGGCAGGAATGGGAAAAAGTCTGCAGAGCTGCACAGAATCCCAGCTGGGGCAGCCGGCAGGTGCTAGAGTCACGTGACCTGTGTTTGTATTCTGGCTCTGCCACTTGCTAGCTCGGTGACCCTGGGCGAGTCACAGATCCTTTCTGTACCTCAACTATCTCACCTGTGAAATGGAAACATAGTACCTACCTCAGAAGGTAGTTTGAAGGAGGAATTGAGGTAAAACAGAGAAAGGGTTGACAACATTGCTGACCTCTGGCAAGTGAACACTCAATTAAAACCGTCTATTATTAAATCAATGACCTTGGTGGCACCATGTATAATGTGATAAGTAGACCAAATCCCGCATACTCGGTAATTTAAGAATCAGGGGTTCGTCCATTCATTCAACAACTATGTACTGAGCTCTCGCTATGTGCCAGGCACTGTTCTAGGTCCTGTGAATGAGCAGGAAACAGACAAAACTCCGCTCTCCCGGAGCTGTCACTCTAGGACTCACAACCAGGGCTCCCCTGAGGCCTGACATAAAATACAGTTCTCAACTAGGGACAATTTTTAGCCCCCAGTGGATACTTGGCAACTTCTATAGACATTTATGGCTGTCATAGCTGGGGTGTGGAGGGTTCTACTGGCATCTAGTGGGCAGAGGACACGGGTACGGCTAAACATCCTACAACGCACACAACAGCCTCCCTCCAACGAAGACTGATCAGTGGTGCCAAAGCTGAGAAACTCTAGTATAAGGGAACACGAGTATGAAAGAAGTTAGTAGGTCATTCGTTGGGTGAGGCCACAGGGAGAGAAGCCAGGCAAGGGAAGGACATGGATGGGACGGAGAAGAAGGCGACCACAAGATTCCAGCTTTGCCTGGAATCATCCTTCCTGAGAAAGAGAAACACAGTCCACGAAGCAGGAGGCCCCCAGCCCAGGGTCACAACACTAATGGGTTTGATCTCACAATGGTACCGACCTCATAAGACATTATGAGGACTGAATACATTCATTAAAGCATGAATAAAGAAAAGCACTGAGAACAGTACCTGGCCCTGAGGAAGGCTGTGTCAAGCTTGCCACTGTCCTCACCATCATGGTCATCACCAGGTCATGGCAGACAAGCGACTTAACCTCTCTGAGTCCCAGTTTCATCTTTTGAAAAATGGGCATCAGAGTTGCTACCCGACTGGGCTCCGGATTCAATGATGTATGTTAAGCACTCAGGACAACTCTCTGTATGTTCTACGACCTTATTATTATTTATTGAAAAGTTTGACAAAAGCACTGAAACTAGCTCTTACTTAGTCCTACATTACACTATTCACCTTTACCCAAAAGAAGAAAACCACACGGTGTCAGGATGGTTCCAACACACCCGGCGTCTTGTCACGTGCCCAAGAAGTGAGCTCCGAGAACCATAAAGGAGTGCCAAAGGTGAGTGCAAAATATTAGCTCTGGGCCCACGTGCCATTAGAGGGCACGTTGCTCTTTAATCGCTCACATTATTTCAAACAGTCTTAGAGCTGAGACAATATTGGGAATGGAAGGCCTTTCCCTCCCCCCCAAAAGGACTCCAGCTCTTGCTCTGATGGAAAAGGATGCAGGCAGTGGGGGCCGGGCAAGGGTCTCCCTCTCGCCATTCTCTCCACCCGCCCAGCCTGACTTCACATCACAGAGGCCTTGGGGACGCTTTGCTGGCGTAACTGCCCGTTACGAGCTCCATCTGAGCTCTTGTGCTTGGGTCGCAATTCATCACAGGGTGAAGGGGACACGAGCCCTGCAGAAGTCTGACCCAAAGGTCCAGCAAGACAATTGAGAACCAATGATTTCCCACCACACAGAAACCACCTGCTCAGACAGTTGTCCTAGCCAAACTCATTAAGACTACGTGCAGCTTCTTTCATCGTTCTAGCAGCTGAGGAGACCAAGGGAGAAGCAGGAATGCCCACGGAGCACAGCCGGGACTCTGCTGCTTAAATCTGAGGTCGCATCAAATGAGCAAGAATGTTCTGGTCCCATCCAACCTCGTGGGGAAGAAGAACAGATTCCCTTTGCCTGGTCTTTCTTCAGCTTCTCCACAAGAGAAATGGGCCTGGCAGGGACCCTCGAAGATGGTGACGTGGGCACGCAGAACTTGCCTGCTCTGAATCGTCAGGTACAATCTGCCACAGTGGACGGCCACTCTGCTGGCTTCAGAGAAGCTGTCTTTTCCTAAATGACTCTGCCTTCAGCCACTCTGCCTGCATGTCAGATGACGACAACATTGCAATGACGGCTGTTGGTGGCACGGCTTGTCATCCCATGTGTTACTTGCCCTAATATCCAGCCCAAACAGTACAGACTAATTTTCATTTACAAGATCACTTAAAAAGCCATTCCCTGGCTTCAGCAAGCAGAACCAGTTGTGTTCTCGCCTGATGGATGGCAGCGGGTGAGAAGCCAAGCGCTCACATCAACCGATCCCAGAAAAGGTCTAAAAAGAATGAGGAATTCATGTTGATTTCACTCTCCTTAGCGATCCAACTGAGGAGTATATTTTACATATGTACATATGTTATATACTGTATGTTTTATATTATATAGTAATATATGTTTATATATTATATTTACACATTACATATTATATATTACATATTATATTCAGATCCTCAGCAATTTCCCTAATAGTCAACAGTCAATCGCCTGTTCGATTGAATCATTTCGCTTACTTTCAACATTCTCCTGCGTTTTTGATGTTGAAGGGACATCTGATCTCTCCTCGTCTTCAATCAATTCACAGCAATATATATATATAGTCATATACATACATACACACATACATACATATAGATTCATGTATAATATGCATTGAATATGGCCAACACCCCGAGCTTGACCTCCTGGGCAGGAAGCAGGCAGCATTCCAGCGAACACTCCCCACCTGCCAAGCCCATCTGCTACAAACTCACTGGCAGCCAGAAGTCACAAATTATAACCTACAGGATTCCTAAAAAGTGCCAGCAGTCTTGGGAAGTGGGGGCTAACGGAATGGGAAGAACATGGTTGCCTTCCTCGGGGTGAGTAGGTGACTAGGCTCCCATGATAAACATCAGATGGACTGAGACTTCGGGTGCATATCAAAGAAGTTGAGAAAAACCTCAATAAATCGTGAAATGTTGGAAGCATGAAATTAACCAGAAACTTGACTTAAGGGATCCCCCGAAGGCATTTTCCAAAGACAATGGGAAGACAGTAAATAATAACTGATCAATAACTAATTTCAACCATGCTGTACTAGCTGTAAGTAATGTCGTTATGACCACGCAGGTGACTTTCAGGAAGAACTCTGAAGCCCCATCTCACGACAGCCTATACCGGGTTAGGAAAAGAGCCTCAATCTCTTTCAGCCCATTGATATGGCTGGAAAACTGAGGCCTGTGCTACTTCCTGAACTCTGTCACTCAGCGCCAAGCTAACAGAAGGCCCCAGAGATTCTTCCACATTTGGTTTCATCTTCTCTACCATCTGAAAACTCTCTTTCTCAAAGAAGATAAGAGTCTACTTGGGAAAACCAGAGCAGAGGCAGGATGAATTGGGGAGAGGATGCTAAAAGACAGAACTTCTTTTGCAAAGCAATAGCGTCTATCTCCGCAGCAACTCACACATTCAATTCAGTCCAAAGGTAATTGATACTTCACCGAAGAGTTTCCAGTGTCGCACTAATACTACATAAGAGCAGTCAGACCTGAAAGCCTATTTTAACGCCCGGGGAGAAAAAAATAAAACTTGTATCTGTTTATGGAAATGTATAAAGGTGTAGGAAACGACACTTTTCTCCATGCCCATCCTAACAAATGCAGTAGGCAGTAAGTCCTCACCACCAAAGAAAGACTTGCATAGGCATATAAATACCTTATTTCCTCAGGAAAAAAAAACAACCCCAACAAACTAATGGCATTCTATTGGGCATAAGCGTTTTATGTTATATACAGTTAACACCTATTTGAATTGGGTACAGTGGCGCTTAATTGTTTTAGTCTATGCATAGCAAAGCAACCAATTGAATCTAATATTAGTCATTCATCAGACAAAACATTTTCGGAGAAACAAACTGCTATATTTTCCCCCTCAAAGAGCAGAAAGGATTTTTAAACACATTTTCCCAGAGATGCTATGCCGAGGAAAACAGCTTAGAAATGTTACTTTAAACAAATCCGTTCTCTGGCTACCAACAACAAGGCATACTGGATACAAGCGCTTGGCTCTATTCTTTCCAAGGCTCCTTCTGTCCACCTGTCAAAAGCAGTTCTGACCCGACCAACCCAAGAGGCAGCCTCCGAGCTGTGAAATGTGCCACCCTGCATGGATGCCCTCTGCACTGTATGCCAGCCTCCTCATTAGAGATTATCCAACTCACTTGAAGCAGGGAGAGAGAAGGTGGGCTGGCTGCCAAGTGTTCTTTCAACACAGATTCCGAAAGAAGATCCTGCAAAGTGTCGAAAGCCCAGATTTTCAGCAGTTCACTTTCTAGACTCTGTTACATAGCAACCATGCCAGCTCACACAGGGTACCAACCAAGTTAATATTTTGTTTAAATGACACACTGCATTAACCGTCTAGGAAAACCCAAGTTTTCTTCATCAACTTACCTACTGTCAGATGTCATCCCTAGAACAAAACACCCAACGATAGATTGCTGAGCTTGTCTAAGACATTGAAGAAATTTTTTTTAAACCCAAAAATTTCAAAACGGTTCTAACCATTTCCTGGCAGGGACAGCCAAAGGTGACTCTTCCCCCTGTAACCATATGTGCTAATATTATTAAAAGTACATTAGCATGCATTTAATATGTACATAATGCCCTTTAGTTAAAAGATAACTTATATGGTTGCCTTTTGAAAGACACTCATTTCATTCAAAACCTTGATTTGAAAAGTGATAACTCAATAGCACTAAATACGCTTGACGTTTGGGCCCATTGAACCTACCAACACAGACAAAGTGAAAACAGAAGACCAATTCAGAACAGTCAGAAGTTCCCAGGAGCTGAGCTGCTGTGAGCCTTCCAGGAGGTATGTTATGAAGACGCATGAGGAAAACCATCCACCACATGTGAAAATTAACTTGAGAGAAGCCCATGCTTCCCTTTAGGAATATGGAGGCACTAGCGGAAGAAATTACCAGGCCACCTCTGCAGAGGGTATATATCTGTTCTAGCAGAATGCTGAGAAAGGGTCATGAGAAAAACCAAACCAAAACCAAACCAAAACAAAAACTCACAGAGCCTAAATCATGTAAAAAGTACTGGATTGAAAAAGTACATGAATAAATGATGCCCTCCGGGGGAGGGGGGAGCAGAGGGAAGGGGGCGCTGGTTTTCTTTTCAACCATCACATGGGTTTAAATTCACATCAATTCAGAGGGATATGTGGCCAACAATTAAGTTGAGTGAAAACCTTTAACATTTATTTTCTGATTGTAAAATCACTAAATGCCCCCTAGGAAAGGTTTTGAAAAATACCAGTGGTACACAGAGATAAAAAAAAAGCAAGACCTGCCTTCATCCAACCACCCACAGACCGCCACTGACATGGGCAGGCATGCCCCGAAGAGCGTAGGGAGCTGCTGGTCGTGTGTGTTTTTAAGGATTATCGAGAGATCGAAAAGCCAGTTCCATTTCCACAACCTTGTGCATTTTTGTAGGAAACAAGGAAAAGAAAACAGCCTCCTGTTGCTTCACTACGACAATTTAACCATCGGCAAGTAGCTCAACTTCCAAGTTGAGTGCGTAGCTCACTGAGCATCTCCTTAGCATGCTCAGTCTGCAGCTAGACCCAGGACTCCGATACAAGCTACTTAACTTTCCTTTGGCTGAGGAAAGGGGGAGACGGTGGGGAATAAACCAGCATTGTTCAGCCCCCCCTTACCATGGCTTTTGATTCTCCACAACATGCCAGTACGTGGCTATTTCTTAATGTTGAAAGAGTCCCTGCCTATCAAAAGGAAAGCATCACCGGACGGTCTACCTTCCCCTTTTTTTTTTTGCCCAGGTACCAGCGGGGAATGTCTGCCACGCACAATGACATAGCAAGGGATAAATGACAGAATAACCAGATACCCACCTTGAAAACTGTGCGGCAAACACCAGGCTCACAACACCTTCCCACCATTACGTCATGGCTACTTCGGTACCAAATTACTGCCCCAATTCTAAGACTCTAGACAGATTCCTGAAGTGCCAAGTTAAGGTCTGACTTGGACTTCCACAGAAAACTGCTCATGTTTAGGCTTAACATCTCACAGCCACAACGCACAGCTTCTCCAGGAACATAAGGAGGAAATAGAAACTGATGGAGAGACAGCATTAATATGACAACAGTCTCCCTCAACACTTAGGAAAAGCTCTTGCAATAACAAAACCAGAAAATCCTTTTGCGCCACTAAGCCATTGGTACCTAATACTTTATCAAGTGACACATTTATACAAATGGCCCTCCTGGCCTGGATTTTTTCTCCTGTCGTGTTCTGGATTTCAGCAGTTTAGTTTACAACTCAAATGATACTAATAACCAGTGGCACCCGTTTCTTAAAGGGCAATTAGGCAAAAAAAAAAAAAAAAATCCGAAAAGCCAGCTTTTACCTTTTTACTTTTCAATTCACAGAAAACAAACAGTACATTTTTGGGAAGCTTCCTCCAGCTTTAATCCTTGCAAGGGGTTTCAGAGCTCCATCACTGTCAATGTCAACACAGACCAGCTGTCTTTTTTCCCCACCTCTAAACTGTAAAGGGTCCCTCCCAGCAGCAGCTCTGCAGCCCACCATCTAAGCCCTCATTTCCACAGGAGCCCATCACTCAGCCTCTGAGGTCTAAGATTTCCCCCTGGAAAGTGCTCTCCGTGTTTATATTTGCTGGAAATTTAAACTCCCTGCTGGGCAGGGCATCTACTGTCGCATCGATATATTCCACCGCCTGCGCGACCTCAAATGGGGGGAAAATAAAGTCCAGATGCAACTGAGACCAGGGATTTGGCATCCGTGGAGAAAAGTGCAAAGCAGCCCAAAGAAGCCTCTGCCCCAAACGGCAGTAGAGCCTGGAGCTCGCTCTCAGGGAGTCATTCCAAAGGAAGCAGCCTCCCCTCCGGAGCTGGGGGGAGCTGTGGCATTCGCTCCTGCCAGGGTTGGGGGCAAAGGCCCGGGCATGAAAAGTTTGCCCACGGAGCTGGGGGCTGTGTGCCATCTAAAGGGCACTTTCTGCTGCTGGAAGGGGGCTGCCAGCTGTGCCTCGCTCACGCCGCCTGTGGCCGGTATGACCGTGTGAACCCGTGGCCACAGCGCCCGGGTTCTCGTTAATGACAGCAGTCTGCAAGTCCCAGCAGGGGAGCAGCTGTGGCCACCTCCGGACGGAAAGGGTTACAAGCCACAATGCAAGGCGATTTTGCCCCGGGCGTGAGGGACACCGAGTCCCCGGCCACCTCCCGGCCGGGTCCTGCTCGCTCGCCTCTCCTCTGCCCGGGGCGCAGAGCGATCCCTACCTTGCGCGCCGTGCTGGTGGTTCTCCATGTTCGTTGCCGCCGAGTCCGCCGCCGCCGAGGCGCTGGTGGCCGCTCCCGGGCCCTGGCCGGGACCGCCGCCTCCGCTCAGTTCCGCCAGTCTCCGGTTGGTGGCCGTGAGTTCGGCTCGCAGGTTGGTCACCTCCTGGCTGGCGGACTGGACCGCCCCATCGATGCGGAGCGCGAGCTGCTTATTGTCTTCCATCATGCTCAGGATTTTGGCCTGGGGGCGAGAGAGGTGACAAAGAGCTGCATGATGCGCGGGGGGGCGCGCGGCCGGGCACCCCCGGCTCTACCTGTTGGGTCCCCCGCGGCCCAGCTCCCCTGCGCCCCGACCCCCAGGCACCGGCAGTGCCGGCTCCTCCGGCGTAGGAATGACAGCGGCGCCTCCAGCCGGAGCCGCGGCGGTGGCGAGGCGGAGGGGGGAGGAAGAGGAGGAGAAAGAGGAGGAGAAGCAGGAGGAGGAGCAGCGATCGCCGAGACCCCGGCGCCGAGAGCGCTCGGAGAAGGACACCGCGCGCCGCCCGGCACTCTTTCAATGGAGCCTACCATTCGCCGCGTGCTCGGGAGGGGGCCTGGGCCCGGGGCCCCAGCGCACCCTCGGTCTCCTTCGCCCCCCACTTCGGGGACACACCCCCCTGGGGGCAGGGGCGGCAGGCGGCAGCCCTGAATGGGCCAAGGTGGCGCCCCTGGCCTGGGGTGGGGGCCGCCTGCTCCAACGCCGGCCCTAGGTCCCCTCCCTGGAGCGGTGGGGCGGCCCCCGCCCTGGCGAACTAGCGCCCCGCGGCGCGCTGGGGCTGGGGAGGAGGTTGGTGCTTAGAAAAAGGGGTGCTTGGAAAAGGAGCCCCGGGGGTGGGGGTGGGGGTGGGGGGTGGTGGAGCGGGGATGGAGCTCGGGGGGCAGGGGCGCCAGCATGAGCTCCGGAGTGGAGTTCTTGCCTTGCTGGGTCCTTCAAATGCGGGGAGGAAATTGCAGCGGGGAGCTGGGCTGGTGCCCCGCGAGCCTCTCACTCTCCACCCCCTTCGCCGCCCCAACCCTCGCTGTCCTCTTCCCCCAAGGAGCACTGGGTCCTTCCCCAAGGTGGGCCAGTCGCGCTCTGGTTTCCCCTCTGACCTGAAACCCGGTGTGTGCTCCGGAGGTGGAGGGGTGGCCTTAGCCAGGTCCCAAGCTTCTTAGCCGTGTTTCGAGGCGAGGCGAGAAGGGTGAGGCCCCGGAGGGAAAGCTGGAAGGCGTCAATGAGGCTCCCCCCTTTCTCCTCCTACTGGAGTATTGAAGCCCAACTGCCTCAGCTTACCCACTCTTTTCAAGGGAGACGTGAGGTAATGTTAAAGTTGATAAACCCATCTAGCTCCTCTTTCTCCCAGAGCACAGGCTTTGCATTTTTCACTGGGGCCCTGGATTCCAGCCACCAGACCTTGTTACCATAGCAAGCTTCATTCCATGCAAATAGGACAATTTAAAACAGCCAATGTAACCCGTGCACCACCATTCCAGCTCTTCAACCTCCGGAGAGCAGCTCAGAGCCCACTGTAGAAGCTCTTGCGTAGACTGAGGTTGCCCACGCTTGAGATTCTGCAGCATTTATTGGAAGCCTACTGTGTGCAAAGTACTTAGTGGGCGTTATCGTCTCTTTGGAGTAGGGCGTATTATTCCCATTTTAGAGATGAGGAGACCGAGGCTATGGGCAGGTTTAAGCAATTTACCCAAGAAGCCCACAGAATCAAGTGAAACCAGGACTCTGATTATGATTTAGTCTTACTGTACCTTCAGGAGGCCTTGGATGCTGGGGCACCATAAACACACACTCTTGCTCATCTTGACCAATAAAAAGCTTTTGCAAGAGGGCAGGGCAGTGTTAGATGGTGGAGCATGTGGCCGCAGACAACTGTTCACTCTGTGCACTCTATTCAGCTAACTGGTCAGCTGGGGATTTACCCTGACCTTCGCCTCGTTAGCACAAGTTCTGACCCACTGGGCCAACCAAGGCACTTGTAAAGCAAGGTTCAGTTTTTTGAAGTCCTTCATTTAAGTTATGGAGGGGTATCAAAATTATAGAGCTTTCTGGGTCTTCAAAAAAAGGCTGTCATGGTTCAGCCACTGTGGAAAACAGTTTAGTGGTTTCTCCAAATGTTAAATGTAGAATTATGATGTGACCCAGGAATTTCATTCCTAGGTATATACACCAAAGAATTGAAAACAGATATTCACTCAAAAATGTGTACACAAATGTTCACAAAGCACTATTTGCAATAGCCAGAGGTGGAAACAACCCAAATGTCCACCAAAAGAAGAAAGGATAAACAAATTGTGGTATATCCACACAATGGAATATTATTCAGCCGTGAAAAGGGACATACAAAGTACAGATATATGTTACAATGTTTCAATAAATCTCCAAATGTCATGCTAAGCGGAAGGAAAGACACAGAAGGGCACATGTTATGTGATTCCTTTTATATGAAATATCCAGAAACGGAAATCTATAAAGAAGAAAGTGGACGCACGTTTGCCAGGGGCTCGGGGAAGAAGAGAATGGGGAATAACTGCTCATCGGGCAGCGGGGTTTATTTGGGGGTGATGAAAATGTTTTGCACAGCAACCACAAATCAAGGTGGTTGCATAACATTGTGACTGTAGTAAATGCCATCGAATTGTTCACTTTAAAATGGTTAATTTTATGTAATGTGAATTCCACCTCAATAAAAAGAAAGTCAGCATATATGCAAATACAGGAAAGGGGAGGGGGGCGTCCTGGGAACAAACCTTGTGAGAAAACAACTAAGAGCAGCTCTATTTAGAGAGCTCTGTGTGTGTGTGGTGGTGTGTGTGTGTGTGTGTGTGTGTGTACACTCACACCTCCGTCACAGCACTCCTCAGAAGGCACAGTAATTTATCTGCTCACATCTCTCTGTCCCACTTCCCTGCGAGCTTCTGCATGGGAGAAGGAGGGTGGTCAGTGTTTATACGTTATTCATCTTTGCATCCTTGACACCTAACTCCGTAGTCAGCACTCTGCAAATGGATGTGTGTGAGCGTGTTTGTTCAGTAAACAATCTGACCAAGTGTTAGTCATTTTCCTCTTCAGTGAGATTATTCCCACACACCAGAATCTTAAAATCAAGTCAAAACAAAACAAAATATCCAACAGAGACAAGAAAACGAAGACACATTTCTTGGGCCCCTTCTCACCTCCCTGCCTCCTTTCCCCAAACTATGGTGCAGCCACTGAGGTTTCAAGAAACTCACTTTAGAAACTCCTGGGGTGCCTTCTTGGATCTTAAAGAACTTTTATTTTTTGAAAAATGTTTTTTCTTTACATGAAAAAAGGGGCTTTTCCCCAGCTACGTCTCCTTATGTTCCCAGATCTCACACAGGAAGTCTGAGATCAATTAGCCTCCAGAATCTACTTGATTTAAACCAAAAGGGGAACTCGCCTACCTTTCTTTCCCCCAGCTGCCACCACGGCTCCCCCCTAGGTGATCTCTGGTAACAAACTAGTCACGGAATCCATCCTTTCCTACTTGCCTGACACTCTAGTGCAAGCCTACGTGCCTACGTGGAGGCTTTGACGTGCATTTACAACTCATTTCTTGGGAGACACATATAAACTGTTGGGGGAGGGGCTCCAGAGCAGTCTGTCATCTACAGCTCTCTCCCTTTGGGATCCACAAGTATGAGAATTTGACAGTACTGTGCATTCTGTTTCAGGACCCTCCCTTCTGCATGTTCTTAAAGTAGCCACTGCCTCACACCCCAGTAAGTTGATGTTAAGAACCAAGCCAGAAAATGGGTTCAGTTCATAGGGATGGGCTATAATTCTGCCAGTGTCTCACTGGTTGCCATCCCTCCCTATCAGCCAAACGCCCTCCACGGCTCAGTCAGTGCACTGGCCCTTACGTAGTCACCAGCTTCCGCCAGTACGTAGTGAGTGTCTCATCTTTCTAAGCAGAATGAACAAACTGCGCTGTGTGCATTTGGTACCTATCCAAGATTGTCTGGGCATTTTGGAAAGTGCAAAACCATCCTTGCTCAGAGGAAGAAAAATCCTAATAAGAACAAAGCGAGAGCCTAACTCATTGCTGACACTAATGTCACATGCACCTCCCTTCTCCCATAAATAGAGTAATCTTATCATTTAGTGTCCGAACTAGGACACTTTTGAGAGTGAAAGAGGGTACTATGAATAATGAACCTGGGACAAGTGACATAACTTGGAACTGTCCCAGGAAACCCTGTATATATGTTTGCCCCACCCTATAACCAAAGGATACTATTAGGTTCTGGAAGGCAACTTTGGGACCACTTCCTCCAGCATCTTCGTTGTATACTGATAGAGACAGAGACAGGAAGGACCCCAGCAGCCATGTTGGTAAAGGAGTCAAGAGAGATTTAAACCAGAGTCTTTACGTAGAAAATGGTCCATTACTCTACTGATGTGTGTCCAGCACCATGGACGGTCATGCTCATGCCAGACCACTGGTGCACATGGCACTTTCTAAGTGCTAGATGTAGAAAAGCAAGCCCACCATCTTGCACCGTCTGGCCTCTGCTTCATTTTGAACCACTCTCCCCCTAGCTTGCTACACTCTTGTCACTTAATTCTTTCTGACCTCAGGGCCTTTGCTCTTGCCTCGGCCTGGAAGAATCTCCCTGGCTCTCCCTGCCTCTGATTCCTTTTCATCCCTTAGCCTTAACCTTCATCAGTTAATTATTTCATAGCATGCATTCCATTGATTGTTCCGTTAATTTAGAAATACAGGCTGAGGATTTGAGAGCTAAGTTGCCCTAAGTCTGGCTCACTGCGGGGAAAGTCTTTAAACGCCTGATACCGAGCTCAGCAAAGCTGTCCTCTTTATTCTGCTTTGTCGTGGATCCAATGGAATTCAGAAGAAATAAATGCCCGTTTTTGAAGCGAATTTGATGATTTCTCCTGCATGCGACCCCTTGCCTAGGCTAAGACCGCACCATGTGACAATTCGCGTGTGACAACTGGAATACACAGAGCGTCCATGTGCAGCACACTCTCCCACCCAGCTGGCCTGTGAGCCTCAGGAGGCAAGGACTGCATGCAGTTCTGTTTGCTTCCACTGCCTGGTGCTCACTCAATGCTTCTCTGAAGCGTTTGTGGTTGACTGAGCCACTTCACCCCTCCATCCCCCATGACTTCAGATCCACTAAGATACTTGCTTCTCTCATTAAAACCCTTCTCATCTGCGGTCTCCCCAGGAATTCTTACTTTCCAAAGTACTTTCACATCTCTCTTCTTATTTTAGCCTTGCGACAACTCCATCAGGTAGAGGGGAAATTCTAGGCACCTGGAATGTGCTTTGGGCAGCTTAAGGCACTGAGGTGAAGGGGTTTGTCCTAAGATCACAAATCTAAACCAAGAGGTCCAGGAGGGGAGGCACATGCCCACTTGTCCTTTCTCCTCTTTTCCCCGAGTGCTCAACACGCATTGGTCAGGTGGTGAGCTGGGGGCCAGGACTTGGATATCCACACATGTGGCCCAGTCTTCTCTCGACGCACTCAGGGTTCTGTTTCTGTCTGGTTTAGGAATGGGAGGCAGCATTCACGGGCTTCCCCTTCAAGGTGAAGTTCACGCACAGGACAGAGTGGTCAAGGGGAGGTCTGAAAGAGAGGCCAGTGAGTGACAGACCCCTGGGCCCAGGACTCAGTGCCCTGAGATCCCCTGATGCTTCCTTGGGTCGGCACATGGCTGCCCATAGGAACCACGGAAAACTGGTTCTTGTCCTGCACTTCACCTTCCAAGGTCACGTCTTGCTAACAGTGTCTCCTACAGAGCGCTGCGAAACACACCTCTGGACTTCAGGCTGGTCTAGTGCTTCTCAAAGTGAGGATGGAGACCCCTGCTGTGAAGGTCTCTAGGAGATGCTTGTTCAAATGTAGCTCCCAGGCCCCACTCCTCACCGACCAGCACCTCTGGGGAGGAGCTGGGTATCTAAGGTCCCAGGACAGGCTCTCATAAAGCACTGTGCAAACGTGTGAGATCCAGACATGTGGGGAAACTTGTGAGCCTCAGAAATGGCTGCAAATGCCCCCTGCTTTTTCTCTTCCAGGTGCTGTCAGTCCCGTGCCTTCTCACACCCCTCCACTGGAGACTCCCTAGGGAATACCTTCCCTCTCTGCAGATGGATGTTCTGTTTGTTCCAATTGTCATATGCGAATCCCGGCCAATCTAGGAGATGTATCTTTTGTACATTTACATGGTTTTCTTTGGCTGAGTGGGTTTTAACACGTGCTCTGGGGTAGAGAGCAAAGCATCTCTCAGACAGGGGCAGCCAGGTCCCGGGACTGTGGGTGAGAAGACGTGGGTGGGGGCAGAGCCACGGACATGGGGAATAGTGTACAGGTAGCAAACCCTAACAGCTAAGTTATACTCACTTCCCAGCAATGCCCCCCTACCCCCACCATTAGTCACTTTCGCAATTGTGGGTATGAAATGAAAGGCTGGAGAAAAAAAGAAACCAGGAGGGAAAAACAGGACAGAAGACTGTGGGGCTTAGGGAAATAGCCCACAGTCATAAGATGGGAAAGTATGTGTCAGATGTGGATTGTGTGTGTGTAATATATACGAGGAATGATCATAAAATACGGTGAATGTTTAAATTTTAAAAAATGTATTACAGCAAAAGACACATTGCCATTAATCCCCCTCAAAATACTCCCCCTTGCTTCAAACACACTTATCCATCATGCCTGCCACTTCCTGAAGCAGTTCTGGAAGTCCTCTTTCATGAGTGTCTTTAGTTGCGCTGTGATGTCCTGAATTGATTCAAAATGTTTTCCTTTCATGGTCATTTTGACTTTAGGGAAGAGCCAGAAGTCACACGGTGCCAGATCCAGTGAAAAAGGTGGATGAGGACACACTAATGTTTTTGTTTGACAGAAATTGCCATTTCCAGAAGCGAGGTGTGACACGGAGTATTGTCATGATGGAGGATGAAGTAAAGACACTCACGAAAGAGGAACTTCCAGAACTGCTTAGAAAGTGGCTGGAACGATGGGGTAAGTGTATTTGAAGCGAGGGGAAGTATTTTGAGGGGGATTAATGGCAATGTGTCTTTTATTGTAATATATTTTTTTATTTAAACATTCACCGTATCTTTTGATCACACCTCATATATATATATATATAATATGGCCTATATAGTCATGCACTGCATAACGGCTTTTTGGTCAACTGTGGACCATATATAGGACAGAGGTCCCATACAATTATAATGAAGCTGAAAAACTCTCGCCTAGTGACATAATAGCCATTGTAACATCATAGGTGGTGATGCTGGTGAAAACACACCTACTGTGCTGCCTGCTGTATAAAAGTACAGTACGGTATTTTTACTGTATGTTCTCCACGTTTAGATATGTTTAGGCAACTATAACAAGGCAGTATTCAGTACAGTGACATGCTGTACAGGTCTGTAGCCCAAGAGCAATAGATTGCTGGACCATCCAGCTTAGGGGTGCAATAGGCTGGACCATCCAGCTTAGGGGTGCAATAGGCTGGACCATCCAGCTTAGGGGTGCAATAGGCTGGACCAACAGCCTAGGTGTGCAGTGGGCTGGACTATCCAGCCTAGGTGTGCAGTGGGCTGGACCATCCAGCCTAGGTGTGCAATAGGCTGGACCAACAGCCTAGGTGTGCAGCAGGCTAGGCCATCCAGCTGGTGTGCAATAGGCTGGACCATCTAGGTAGTGTAAGTGTGCTCTGTGATGTTCGTACAATGATGAAATCACCCAGTGATGCCTTTCTCAGAACGTATCCTTGTCACCAAGCGACGAACAACTGGATCAGTGTGGACACAGAGCACAGTTATTAGTGTGAAGAGTGACATTCTCCTCTTGGCTTCCCAAGCAATCTCTCATCTAACAACAGGAAAGCAAGTCAGGCACATCCCTTCTGTGCATGTATTTAACCAACCCAGTTACTTCTGCATATTTCTCATTTGCAAACAATTCTTTAATAACCACTTACAGTTCAGAAGCTCCTACCTATGAAATAGATCCATTTTAAAAGTACATACTAACTGTAGACTTAAACACATAGCAGATAACGAAAGGTCGCACAATTACATTCACGAACTTTCTACCGTGTAGGAGCCGGGTGGAAAGTTTGCAAATTTAATTGTCTGACCTCGTATACTTAAAGCATATTTGTTTCAAAAAAAACAAAAAAAAATCCACACAAAGCCAAGTCTATGTGTTCATCTTGCATTTGAAGGACTCCTCGATGACATGTCTGGCCTGAGACTCTGCCATAGCCCTTAACCACCACACAACTGCACCCAACTACTTTATGGGGGTTTCCCTAACTGTCAAATTGACCGAGGCTGACCCATTCCCCTGGCTTCGTGTTGACATCAACCTCACTCAGGTGCATCTGGTGCTCAGCACAGAGGGCCGCCACCAAGCTCCTGTACGTAGGTTTATCACGGTGGGATGCAAGCACACCAAGATAGGCTTGGCGCTCACCTAAGGCTTTGGCAGCTTCACGAATTCCACCTGCTAGGCCCTTGTGGATGAGGGCTGCCTTCAGCGCCTCTTGTAAAGCAGTACATATTCACGTCTGTTACACCTCCAGCAGCAGTGCCGTCTTCGGCCACAGCGGTGGATTATGGGTGCAGCCGAATCTTGAACGCACCCAAGCCCCCGCCTCCACAGTACTCCGCGATGGCCAGGAAAGAGCTAAAGCATCTCCTTGATAGAAGCCCAATTTTTTCTTCCTAGAATGTTCCTTGGTTTTCTGATATGTTTCTTATTTGGTGTTATATGGGGATTTCAAGAGAGTGTGCATGATGGCCTGGGCTTTTGGGCCTTGGTTGTGTCACAGCCGCCATGAGTGACACAAATAACAGCCAAACAAAATACAAAACCCTGAGTCAAATATGTCCACCTGTAGAAAAGCATCACTACTTTGGGTGAAAAAAGTATTTTTCACCCAAAGAACTGGTCCAACCTCCAGGTATCTTGCCAGACCTCCTGCCTCATGTCTTGGCTATCTCCATAGGCTGGGGGCTATTTTATTTTTCCTCAAAAAGGCTAAAGATAATCAGGTCAGGTCTGCCAGCCAGTCAGTCCTCAGCTCTAATTCCTCATCTCAGTGAAGACCCTCTCTACAGCCTACTGGTGGGACGATACTAACTGATGTCATCAATGATCTCACCCTTCTCTGGGGGCGAGAGCAGAATCAACACACAGCTTCTGGAGTTAGACAAGGGTTCAAGTCCCAGCTCTTCCACTTACCAGCTCTGTGACACTCGATATGTTACTTGGCTTCTCTGAGCCCCAACTTCCCCATTAGCAGAATGGGATAATGTTACCCCCTACTTCACAGACTTATTGAGGGATTAAATGAGACAATGCATGTGAAGCATTTGGCAGAGTGCCTGGTGCCTGGGAAGAACTCAATAGATGTTATGGTGATGCAGACACAGGTGACAGAGTGTTGATGGTGATGATGATGGTGACAGTGACAGTTGGAAGGGCAGCTTCCAGTCTTTGGATTTCCATTATGGCCCATCCATTGAATCCCACCAACTCAGGCGGAATCCTCCAAGTACTGAAGACAGGTGTTGCCAACCCCTTTCAGCAGATCAGGGAAAACCACAGCCTCAAAAGATTTGCTCACACTCACCCAGCTGGAAAGTAGCAGAACCAGATTCAAGCCCAGGTGTGCCTGATTCTAAGGTCTGCCTTTTCTGTCTTCTCTGTTTCCTCCTCTGATACACGAACACAGTCTCATCCCTGTGTGCGCTGATGCACCAAGAGACCTTCTGTGTCCCTTCCAACTCCACACCCTTCATCCTCTGCAAAAGGCACGGATCTGATGGAGAAGCATTTGAAGGTGCCAGCGTTCAGTGCCTTTGTTCTCTCAAACCCCGGGGACCCATCTGGTAAATTAGTTCTTTTGGATCATGTAATGGTACCCCAGTGGTTACTTTACTGAAATACTTTATGGACCGACCTTAAATGGGTAATTTATTCTTTTCTCACTGAGAGTATAATTCTTGTGATCTTCATGCTATAAACATTGCTTTCTATGCTTTCTAGGGGTGGGTGGGTGGTGGGGAAAGATGGGGTGTTTTTCGAACAGAAGTGTACGGACTTGGGAAGGAGCAGAGTTAGAGTTTCCAAGAATGGGATTTTCAGGATCCCTTTTTCTCCCTATATTTTGATCTCTCTTTCACTATTTCACTAAATAACATCTTTAACAGGAGAGATTTTCCACTCATTTCTTCTCTCGACCCCACTCTTTGCTCAGACTCTGTGGGCTTCTGCTTCCCTTTCAGTTCATTTCTTCCCGTTCTTAGGATGCCTTATGCCTCCTAAGTTGCCCCCTGCGGACCAGCGCTTCTCCACCCAGACAATGCAGAGCAGTGTGGCCTCACTCAAAGCCACAGAGGAGACATGATATTAAGTGCCAATCAACTAAGAGAATTAAGATCTAATGCCCCTGACGACTCATTACAAAGACAGCTCAGATATGGCAAAGTGTGTGATCCTTTTTCAGGAACTGGAAGTAGCGGTCCTAGGAAAGGGCCTTGGAATCTTGCCCCTTGAGTCAACACTAAGCCTTTCCAGCACTAAAGTGCGGGGGAGGGGGTGGAATATTTATTAGCCAAATAGTATAGACTGTTCAATCCAGTGTGCTTGGAAGGACTGTCCCTGCACCCATCCGCCCTGACTCAGGGTCAGCTGTCCAGTTGTCTATATAATTAGAAGAGAGTTATTTTATTCAACATTTGGCTCTTTGGGATAATGTGTCCCTAGCCAATAAATTGTGAAGTTGCCATTTTATCTTAACCGACTGCCCCTTTATTTGTTTACCTGCCTTATTTTATGCTGGGGAATGTAAAACAATTCCTAAGCCAGTATTTGGAACCACATGGCCAAGTAACGAGGTGTGTGCAGTTCAAGAAGGAACCATATTTGCTCAGAGCAATGTTGGTTACAGTGCTTTGGTCGGCGTCCTCAGCCTCCTTGGTAGCAAAACGGCACTCTGACTCCTTTGCCCGGGAACAGCTAGCTCCTGATATTTGTTTCTTTTGAAAAACAAAGAAATAGGAGGTTTGGTTTTAAAAGGAGCAGGTACAGAGCTACTAGGTTGGTGCAAAATAACTGCTGTTTCAATGGTTAAAAATAATTGCAAAAACTGCCATTACTTTTGCACCAACCTAATAAAAACAAAAGCCGAAGGGAGGGATTCACTCTTTCTCTTCACCCAGTGTTCTGTGGCCCCCTGCTGCCACGCCCACAGGCCTGGACGCTCTGTCAAGCACCCTGGTTCCACATGTAGCGCCTCACACTGCTGGGGTCATCCGTGCAGGGACGCCTCTGTCCAGGCTCTGAAACAGCTGTCCTGTATCAGAGACATGAAACCGTCGGGGGGGGGGGGGGGGAAGAACCAGAACTGTGTTCCTCCCCCGCCCAGGAGGGGACCCGGGGAAGGCCCACAGAAAATCTCTTAGCACTGGGAGCCCAACAGCGTGGGGGAAGAGTGTGAACTTCAGTCTTCTCAGCAGCTTTTGGGAAGAAAAGAAAGATGGATCTAGATGCTCATCCTCGCATCCTTTAGGAGACATCAAACCAAAGTGTGAACTTCAGTGTCTCGCAAAAGGTGGCTGGGTCCAGGGCTCTGGCTAGCCCGTGAAGCACCTTTGTGCTCATTGGAAAAGATGTGTCCCCTTCCTCCCTGTGAACGCAGCCCTGCGTGAGGGCACAGACTCAGAGAAGCGAGCCCTAGCATTCAGTGTGTCAGTTTCCCTTGGAAACTAAGCAGGAAGTGATCACATGTATCCTCACCAGTTGGAGTTTTATCTTAACTCAGGACTGTTATGGGGGAACTAGGTTCTGGTCTTTTTAAAAAGATCTTTCTGTTATTTTTTCAGTGCGAAGCCACACATACTTTTACAAACCTATGTAAACTTTTATATGAAGAACACCGAATGAAATTATTTGACATGTTTTATTACATTTGAATGATGGTATAAACGTGTTCTTTTTCAAAATTTTCTAGACTTTCCAAGAAGAGGCGAAATGAGCTGGCAGATTCAGAATCCAGTTTTGCCTGAAAGTGCGCATGCAAGGGGGGGCTATGATAAGTATAGTAACAGTTGCAGCGTGCTCTTTCATCAAACACAATGCTAAGTACTTACACCCCTTACAACAACCCTGTAAGAAGCTATTATTATCCCCACTTTACAGATAAGAAAACTGAGGCTCAGGGAGGTTAAGTCACTCACCCAAAGCCATACAACTAACAAGTGGCAAGGCTGCACTTGGGTCAATAGGATGCCAGCAGACTCCACTTTAAAACTCTTTTGTTATCACTTCCTTACACTCAAACTTGCCATTTGTACTATTGAAGAGAAAAGAGTAGTAAAGATGGGATTTATATACACACCTGAACTAAGCATGGCAATGGAACAATAAACCTTTCTCTGGGCAGGTTGGGGGGAGGGGAACAAGGAATCATGAGTCCACTCCAGGAACTCTGAGCTTGACCATGGAAAGCAACGTGAACATCCCCATTCAGTCCTGTGATGCTCGGAGCTTTAGCAGGTCTCTTTTCTTCTAGACACACCTCTGTGACTGTAATTAGCACCAAGGGAGACAAAGCATCACCCAGTCTGGGGGCGCCACAATTTTAGATCTAGAAGGGACTTCAGAGTTCATAGGTCAAACATGCTTTCGTGACAGATGAAGAAACTGAGAGCCTGGAAGATCATTTGACTTGCCCAGATGACCCAGACACGCAGTGGCAATATTTACTATTACTATTATTATTATTATTATTACCATTTGTTTATGTTTTTATAAGTGAGCATACGGCCACGGGAGATGTTCGGTAAACACTTGTCGCACTGAATTAAACTGCGACATTTGATGTATCCATCTGAGGGGCACATCCCCAAAACAAACTAGCTCTATTTCTGATTGTTCTGTTATGAAAAGCTCCCAAACTCAATATGAGGTAAAAACCTCCGTTATGAAACTTCCCCTTAATCTTACACATCTTTTTCTTGAAAAGGATAGCAAACTTGGTAATCGATTCTTCCAGAAATTCATATTCAAAACTATTAAAATCTTAGGTTATTCCAACCACTTAAAACAAAAAGCAACTAAACATTTCCTACAGCGTCTCCCCATCTCCCCACACCCCTGCACACGGAGCTGTTGCCTGGAGACGGTGTGTGTGTGCGGCTCTGAGAAGGTGTTGGGGTTCAGCTGACTCTGCTGTAATTCTAACAGTCAGCAGAAGCCTGTCTTCCCTTGGGGACATGGGTGACATGACACCTTAGCTGACACGGCTGAGTTGGGTGGGGTGTGCTGCTGTGTCAGGAATCGCTTAGTGCCCTCTCCTCATTCTCCTCACCTGTTTTCGGTAGATTGGATTATTCCTAGTTCCTCACACCCTTCCCATAATTGTATCGCCCTGTCCCGCCCTTTGCCTTGTGACTTTTCAGCACCTCTCACCAGTGTAGGCAGATAACCTTCTCCTTCCCCATTGATATTAAGCTTGGCCACGTGACTTACATTGGCCACTGGAATGTCAGTGAACTTGCAGCAAGCAGAGGCCTTCGTGTTCACACAGCTCGGCTTGGCCTCTGAGACTCCCATGATCCTCCCCGAGAACATGCCCCAGGTAATGGCCTCATTAGTCCCGGCCTCAAACTGAAGATGCGTGGAGCAAACGAGAACCAGACCTGCAGCCGGGAGTAAAATCCAGGCAAACCCTGGCCATACCCCTAGCAACGTGCAGATCCATACGTGAGAAAAACGAATCTTGTCGTAAGCCCCTGTGATTCTGAGGCTGCAACTCAGCAAACTGACTAATACGTTACTGAGATCAGTACCTTGAATTACAGGTGTCAATCCCACCTGCAGAGAACCACAGTGCATGAGCTAAGACACCAACGGGGAACTGACTGGCTCACAAAACTGGGAAGTCTAGAGGTAGATGTGCCCTCGGCCATTCCAGGAGCTCAAGCAGTGCCCTCAGGGGTCTCTTGCTTGCTCCTCTCAGTGTACTGACCTCATTCTCACTCGCTCCGATGCAGCTGGCCGGTCTCCTTGCAGAGCAGGCTGGGGGACGTGGCCAGCAGCTCTGGGATTCCATCATCCCCTTTCAGCTGCCTCAGAGGCAAAGCTTCTCCTCCCGTTGCTCCCAGGGAAGAGGAGGTCTACCCCTGGGCCAGGGCACGGTGCCACTTTGTCCAGGCCCGTGTGCGCCCATCCTGGCAGCCTTTGGGAATCAGCGTGATGGCCCCAGCAGAGGTGCAAGGAGTGGGAAGGGTCATGTGCCATGGGAGAGAGTGATGCAGCAGAAGGAGACGGGGCACTGGGCAGCCCCAGGTGACGGTGTCCATGTCCACGTCCACCACGCCACTGCCCAACAATAAGAAGACGAGCAGGGGCCTGGGTGGCAGCTGAGGGACGATGCCCCAGCCACTCACTCAGGTGTGTGGTCAGACCCTGGGCTTAAATCCCAGCATCGCCTTCCTAGGTGATTAGCTTTAGGCAAGTTGCTTAACTTCTCCAAGCTCCAGTTTGTTCTCTTATAAAGTGGGGATAACAAATGCATACTGTGTTTCCCAGAAAATAAGACCTAACTGGAAAATAAGCCCTAGCATGATTTTTCAGGATGACATCTCCTGAACGTAAGCCCTCATTGCGTCTTTTGGAGCGAAAATTAATATAAGACCTGCTGTTATTTTCAGGGAAACATGGTAACTCGTTATAGGACGGGGCTGAGGATTAAATGAGATGTCGTGCAAAGTCCTTAGTCTGTCTAGGATATGTTAGTGTCCCCCCAGGCCCTCACCTGCCACGGGATAGGAATATTAGCCACTGAAGGCTCGCGGCTGCCCCCGCACCAGCAATTGCCCTCTGCCCCAAGGATGTGCCCCCACCCAGGGACCAGCCCTTGGCCAGTGCCTTGGAGACAAATGCCCAGCCTCTCTGCTTCCACTCTGAAGGGCCACCCCAGCTCCGGAGCTCCCTCTAGGTGTCAGGGGCAAATCGCATGGCCGACCAGCTTTTCCCTCAGCCCAATCCAGACTTCCTCATTCCCTTACCTGAGTATCTCCCTAGAGCACGCCCAGAGACCCGTTTGTGTGCAGAGAACCTAATCTAAGGTGTCCTGAAAACACAGGGAGTGCTCGAGTGTGCCAGTTACAATCATTGTTATTCCCTCACTTATTCATTCATTCATTCATTCATTCATGCATTCATGCATTCATTCATGCATTCATTCATGCATTCATTCATTCATCTGTCCACCACCTATCTGCCAAGGGCACCCTTACAAGAGGCAGGATAGGGTACTAGCTAAGAGCACAGACTTGCCTCTGGAGCCAGATAAGCCTAGGGTCAAATCCCTGGTCTACCTCTAACGGGTCATGACCTTGGAAAAGACATCTGGCTTTTCTCACCTATCAAATAGTAATATTGATAGTTTCTACCTCATAGGGTTGCTGTGAAAATTAAGAAGCTGATGAGCCACGAGGTGTTAAAAGTGCACTGGGCACAGAGAGAGGGCTTCTCACTGTTTGCTCCTGTGTTACACGGGGTGGTTACCTGCTGGAGGTACCCGGATGCAGCAGACTCAGTCCCTGCCTTACGGGGCCCACAGTCTCGTGGCTGAGACAGATAAGTAAACAGTACAAAGGCCCCGAGGTACCAGAGTCTCTGGCTTATCTGAGGAAACAGTTACGGACTCACAAGAACTTTGGTTCTTATTCTGAGTGAGATGGGACCCATTGAATAGTTTTGAGCGAAGAAGTGACAAGAGATGATGGACGCTTTAAAAGGTTCCCCTGGTTACTGTGTGGAGAGATTCTAGGGGGATAAGAGTGGAGGCCACTAAATATTTATGTCCAACGTATTATCATGGTGACTTGGAAGGAGGTGGGGGGTAGAAGGGGAGAAGGGTAGAGCATAGAGAGGTGGGAGGGTTCTAGAGACATGTAGAAACACGGGGTTTCCTGACAGCTCGCTGGGTGCAGCACGTGTGAGAGAGAGGCACCAAGATGACTTGAACATTTTGTAATGAAGCAAGTAGAAAAATGAACAATTCTTTTACTGCCTGGGGAAGGCTGTGTGAGGAGCAGCTTTGGGGCCAGGGTGTATGCTAATTTTGAGGTACGTAGTAGACAGCGAAGGGAAGATGTCAAGTGGGCAGCAGGATGCATGAGTTTGGAGTTCAGGCGGCAGATTTGAGCTGGGACGATGAGTTTGGAAGTTCTCAGCATCTAGCTGTCATTCAGAGGCATCGGACTGGATGAGACATCCTGACAAATGTATGCTGATGGGGAGGAAAAGGCCCAAGGACTGAGCCCTGGGGTCCCTCCCACATTTGAAACAAACAGAAGAGACTACGGAGAAGCAGTGAGAGAAATCGGAGGGGGAAGGTTGTGATACCCTGAGAGCCATGTAGACAAAGTGTTTAAAGGAGGCCTGTGAAAGGCCTCTGACAGGCTGAGTAAGCCACAGGAGTTGAAGAATGACCAAGAATCTGCCAATGGGGACACCAGTGGCCCCGACGAGGGGTTTCACAGGGCGGCAGGGAGGATAAGGTGGGTTGACATAGAGAAAGCACCCAGTTTATATCCTAGTGCATAGTAGATGCTAATTAAATGTTAGTCCCTTTTCCCCTGATTCTTTACCTGCTACACAACATGTCCCACTCACAGCCACCAGTCATTTACCCTTAAACCCCCACATCTATGAATATCAGTCACACAATTCTTTATTATACACGGCTATGCTATTCGTATGTTTTAAAGACACATTCACCAGTGGTGGTGAAAACTGAGCTGACTACAACACAATTTAATTACCCTGAGAGTCCCAGAGACGGCCAGCGAAGTTGCAAATATCCTAACAGTATGCCATAAAAATGATGTGGGGTTCTGTAGCTATGACTCATGATCAGGACTAATTATCTGTTACTTGGAAATTATATGAGCAGATTTCCACCCCCACGTGGCAAAAGGTCTACGTGATGTCCTAGAAAATAATAAAGTGAATGGACCCTGAATGAAAGGTAGCACACAGCCTCACACTGGCTCTCCTGCTGCTATTAATATCAGCCTTTGCATGAAATTAGAGGAGAGGCTTCCCATAGGAGTGTATTCATTCCTGTCTGGCTGCCACGTGCGACCCCTGAGTTCTGCTTCTCCACCGGCAATACACCAGCCATTCAGTTCCCGTTAATTTTGAATCAGATGATAAAGCCATGCTTAAAAAAAAAAAGAAAAAAGTCAGCAGCGGTCAAATCGTATGCTTATCCTCGCATTTCTGAGTATACTCATGAGATAGTGAAAAACTACAATTTCAGAGCATTAATATGTGTCAGCTATCGTACTGAGTGCTTTACATTTCTCCTCTCTTTTGAGCATCTCAAAATGTAATTATGAGAACAACTCCACGGAGTAGATATTATTAATGTTGTTACAGGCTGAAGTGCCTAGAAAAGAAATTCTGAAGGTCACATCGTCCGTTAAGTGGCACAGCTGGGGACTGAACTCCAGGACGACCAGTAGTCAAGCTGAAATCTAAACTTCTGTTCTGTGCTACCTTCTAGAAAAAGATTGATGTCTTAAGCACAATAGTTAGGAGGTTGTGCTATAACATCCAGCTTACATTTTTATTAGTCAGGCACTGGGGGTAAAAAGGAAAAAGACAAAAATCTTGGTCCCTGCCCTCAATAAGTATATATTATACTCTCCTATAAAGTGAGAATGATAATACTTGTCTTCAAGGGTCATTGTGAAGTTCAACTAAATTAATGGATATGAAACTCTCCTCTTTACTAAATAGAATGAAGGGCATCATAGGACGCTGATTTTTAAAAAGAAATTCATAATGCACATTTACATCAATGTATTTTAAGGTGCTGAACCAAATCCTAATTTACTATTCCATTCTAAATTTTCACTTGGATATGAATGGACCAATTTTCCCCAATGAAACATGCCTTTTTTATTGTTGTTTTTGTTGTTGCAGTTGACATAAATCTACTCAGCTCCTATGACTTGATTTCATTTAAATTCTTTCCTTTTCAATGAAATAATCACCCAGAATTTAAAAAGATGTATTTCCACTTGTAGATTCCTAAGTAGATGACCTTTGAGATGACAAGGGTTTACGTGAAATTTTCTGATTGCTCTTTATCTTCTTGTGTATCACTTTCCCTACAAATTCTGTCAGTTGATGTATTTAAATTCTTTTCTCATTTCCTCATTGCACCGCTATTTACAATAATGAGCCACAGCTGACAGGGACTGAAATATCATGGGCTTCTTTTAACATATGCCAACAGGGAGGGTGCTTCACGGTCGGAGAAGGTAATGTACTACAGAGGCAAGGTTTTCCTCTACCCGTGTGAAATGGAACTTGAAATTTCCCTTAGTTACTTTCCAGGCATTGTCCAATTTGTTTTTGGTTTTGATACAATCTGATATTCTCCGTGGATAACAGCAAACATGTATTAAATGCTCATTATGCATCGGGTCTGTAGGAGCTCATTAAATCTCCCAAGTAGGAGAGATCCCTATTCTTATTATCTCCACTTTACTGTTGAGAAAACAGAGGTTTTAAAAGGATGAATAACGTATCAGCTAGTGTATCAGAGGGGTGGGGTTTAACCCAGAGCTTGGGCTTGTGACAGTTGGGCTGTGGGTCCCAGCTCTGCCAGCTGTGGGACCCCAGGCAAATCACTTTGCTTCCTAAACCTTAGTTTTCTCATCTGTAAAATGGGGATAATCATAATTTTGCCCCGTCCCTCCCAGGATTGCTATGGGATTAAAGAAGTCACTGGATGGGAAAATGCTTTGTAAATCGTCAAGAACCCAGTGATGGTCTCTATCACTGGGAAGTGACCACATTGTGGGAAATCAGTAACTCAGTAAGTGGGCTCACATTTAAGACTAACACCAGCGTCGTTCAAAGAACCACTGCCCGCACTGCCTATGCGTGCTGACGTGACACTAGCTGCTAAGGAGCTGGTGCTGCAGGGGTTCTCATGTCCCCAATGATCTGATGTCGCAGTTGACACGCAATGCCACCCTTGGGAGTCAGCCCGCAGCAATCCTCCAAAGCTACTTCACCCTCCCCCCACAGGTGCCAACTAGAGTCCTTTTGCCACCTCTTTGACTAGCGGTACATGTCCAAGCTGAGGGTGTCTGTGGAAGCAATCTTTATGCTCAGATTTATGAAAGCCACTGTTGGCTTAATGAATTACTGCAATCCAACGAGCTCATAGATAGCTTGTATTTAACTTTTATGTGGCTGCTCCAGAAACCAGCTTGAAAAGCAGAAATCAATGAGGGTGACAAAATCTCGATACAATTTGTTTTGAATGTTCAGGTTGGGGTTTGATGTATGCCAGTGTCAGATATATTTTATGTTCTCAGATGAATTTTATACTTGCTGATTAAAGGGGGTGAGCAGCATCAGTGGGACACGATTTGCCAAACCTTAAGAGAAACGTTGGGAAAGTGCTCCCATCCATTACGGGCTAGTTTCCAGCCAGATCCGCTTCACATTTTAATCAGCACCAGTGCCTGCATCTTCAAACTACCAAGGGGAGGCCCTATTTACCAGTTCTTAAGTTAATTAGGAAAAATGCACTTAATTAATGACACCCACCATGACTATTTGATTTGCCAGTAATTGGGTCGGGGCTAGGCAGGGACCAGGGGGTACAGGAGGAGTGGACAAATGACTAGGCGGGTCCCCTGTGGAGACCTTGGCCTCAAGAAGTTATTATTTGCTCTTGGATTGTTTTTTCTTTTTTTTTTGGTAATGTACCAGCTACTATTTAGAAATAACCTGTTATAGGCAACACCTGCAGATTAGCATAAAGTTCCCATTTAGAGAGGTGTCTAGACAGAACCTAAAAAAAGAACTTTACATCTTCAGCTTTCAATGGCAGCAGGCCACAAGGCTTTCAAAGAAACCAAGACCAGGTGGCTTTTTAAGTTTTCAGGCTAATTAACTTATTACACAGATGCCCACCACCCGGGATTAAGATTGGTCTGGAAAAGAGCATGACCTGATCCATGTATCCTCTACAGAATGTTCCTTTCGTTGGTCCACACATCCATCATCAACGCATGTACCCATGAGCTTTTTGTCATGGCTTAACCTCATTTAGTTCTCACCACAATCTGTGAGGTCCAACACTAATACCATCTTCATTTCACCGAGGAGGAAACTAAGGCTGAGAGAGGTTAAGGGATGTATTCAAGTCGCACAGCTCATTTGAGAAGGGAAGGGACCCATGTTCATCCCTCAACCCCACGTCGTGGGCTCTTTGTCCTATCACTGCTCACCCGGCTGCCTCAGGCCAGAATTCTGAACTGTCAGACTTGAATCAGCCTCGTATTTGGAAAGAGAAATGACTACCCACCCACCGCACGCACGCACGTTCCTCGAAGGGGATGAGTTTGCATCCACTGATGCACCAGCTCACTAGAGATACAATGGCAGATGAGAAAGTCACAGACTTTATTCCTTTCACCTCACAAGCTTGCAGGCCAGCAGACAGATGCCCAATGGACACCAGTCTAGTAGCGTTATTCAGTGGCTTGAGAAACACTATCCACGGGGTAGGAGAACAATCAGATGTATTACTAGCTCTTTCAGATTCTACCTCCTGAGGCTCTTTCAGCTCGGCCCCCTCCCCCATTTGACCACTGACATTGATCTACTTCAGGTACTGGTTACTTGTCCCCTAGATTACGGCAATAGCCTCCCCACTGGTTCCCTGACCACCTCGTCCGGTCTTGCCCCTCCCCCCCAACCAATAGAAATTCCACCTTGCTGCCAGAGTGGGCTTCACTCAGTGTTTTCTCTTTGCTTAACCCCTTCAGTGGATTGTCACTATCTTAGGAATAACGCCAAACTCCTTCTGGCATAAAGGGCACATCTGAACCCAGTCTTTGTCCCTCCCTGCCTACCGGACGCTCAGCTGTGCCATGCACTTACATGCCTGCATCTTTCCACCTGCTCTTTGCTCTGCTTGAGCCCCTCACCTGGATACCTCCTACTCCTTCTCCCCCCATTTCATGTATCTCTCTTCCCCCCCCCACCCCATTTCATGTATTCAGAGCCAGTTTCTTTCTGAAGCTTTGGTGGAACAGAGAAAGTCCCTGCCCTGTCCTCTTGGAGCATTCCAGAAGCCTTTCCATCATGGCACTTCCTCCTTCATTCTGTAACTTTCGTCTTCCTTTACTGGACTGAAAGCTCAGGAGGGCAGGAAGGAGTCCACCCTCAACGCCGCACCCTCAGTGCCTAAGCATCCAGCCTGGTCCATGGCAGGTGCCCAATGAACAACGGTTGAATGAATGAAGGCAAAGGTCTGTGTGGACAGAGGTAACTTGTCTGGCTTTGTAAGACAGAGAACTTTACGTCATGGCTGTTGGTGACGTTCTGGGAGACATCGTGAAATGTAGCTTCCTTGCTCTACCCATGAGGAAACTAAGGCTGCAAGGGGCAATGCTCTTGCCTAAAGCCACCCAGCTAGTTGGTCCCCTCTGTTTGGCCTTCACCTTTATTTTTCCCAGATAAGAAACTTTCCGGAGTCTCTTTGGAGTTTTTGAGATGCACACCTAAAGTTATTAATTGAAAACTTTAGGTCATGAAATTATGGCTACATGAATAATAGCATACATGTTTAGAGGAAAATCAACGAGACCAACAGGAATGGCAGGACCGAGAGAGAAGGAATCAGAGCTCTGAGCCACCTCTGACATTGATAAGATAATTATCTTAATGAATAAGTTTTCTCTTAGTTAAGATGTTTCCTGTTTCAAGTACTAGTTGCAGGTACCTGACGTTCTCCTTCTTTCCCCATCCCCCAAACTCGCAGTCCTAGGAGTAAATGACACTGGCCAACTCAAGTAAAAAAACAAAACAAAACTTTACATACAGAATGTGGCAATGTTAGGTTTACACTTGAACTTTCCTTGCTTTGAGTTCTGAATGGTACTTATTTAGTTTGGGTTTAACTGTGTTTCTAATGCATCCAGTTTGCAGCAAACAGGGTTATGAGAAAGCCTCAAGTCGATTCCTGAAAATGGCTTTTTCCAGAGCTTTCATTTCTTTTTGATGAGCGCAGTCTGCGTTATTTGAAATAGTTCAGCTAAATTTCCCTAAGTACACACAGGGGCTCAAAGGCAGAGTGTGGGAGGCTCTGTGCAGTCCCAGAGAATTGGGTTTACTGACCCTGCAGAGAGAGGAGCTTAATGGATCAGAAGTGTATTGCTTGTCATGCATGAAATAGGACTTCCACCCTCTCCCCCATCCATCCGAGCTGACGAGCACTCGAGCCGTCTGTTACCTTTTCTGTTCCGCTACACCGCTGTTTCTCAAGGGTTTCTACAAGTGGGACAGGGTCCCTTCCACTCAGCAATGCCCAGAAGAGGACTAGGTATATAGCAAGCACTTAATGCTTCCATAAATGCTTCCTGCAGTAAGTGCAGACGCTGACATAAGTAATGAGTCCAAGCTGGGATCCTTCATTCTTGAGTCTCGCCACCCTTGGTTTCTCCAGTTCTTCCCGTTTCTCTTCCCAGCGCAGGACACTCCGCTGGACCGAGGAAGTCATGAATGCAATCGCACCCATGTTTCTTAAAGGCCCCCGTGCTCTGCCCGGTCTTGGGCCATGGCTTTGTTACAGCACGTGCATAAGCCCCAGTGATAGAGCTGCTGGCCTAGGAAACAAGAAGCCAGAAGGCCACCTATGTTGGAAAGCTTTATGTTTCCATTTCCCAGGCCTGCGCTCAGAGCCCAAAGTCCTAGAGACCAGAGGTCTGGGGAGAGGACGGCATCACAGAGGGTCCCCTCCTGGGAGACTGGATAGAAAAGAAAACCTTTTGAAGCCTGGGGCCTTTTTCACACAGGAAGGTTCCAGAAGCCAGGACTGTACAGCCCTTTCTCCTCTTCCTGAACTGGTTCTGACCTGGTGCCAGCACCTCCAGAGGTCCCTTAGTCTGAGGGCTGGCCACATGAGGGCACAGCCTTTGTCCGACACACCCCTAATCTTCATTGAGAAATAGGAAGCCCATAAAGTGCCACTGGTAGCCTTTGAAATAACCTGTAATGCCGTGTTTGAATATAAAATGTTACCTACTGAGTCATTCAAAAGTGTCCCACCCACCCCTTAAATGATAAAATGGACTTGGCTTGCTTCATGAGGGCTGAGCACAGAGAGGCAGTGGGATGGTGTAAGAGGCAACTTCCTGGAAGCTGCAGGGGCGGCCTTCCCATAGCATAGCACTGGCTGGGTCCTGTTACCCCCTGAGGCGTCCCCAGAGGTCTCCAGGAAATCAGAATCACGGCCCTTTAAGCCTTTTGCGCAGGAGTGGCCTAAGCTCTTGGTTCCATTCCAGATGGAGTAGTTACTTAGCATTTACTGTCGACGTGCTCTCAGTGCCAACTGAATGAAGACCTGCCTCTCCTCTGATGTTCTCATTGCTTAGCTCCAGTCACCAGCCCAGTGAGAGGGATGGGTCGTTTGGTTAAGGGCATATCTCCGTGGGATCCTGTGGACGGGAGGTACTGCCATTCACCCTGGCCTGGATTCTCACAGCCAATAGTGGTCCCAATTCAAGCAGCACAAATGATTGCAAAAAAATGACTACCTTTAGGGGTGGGGAGTTCTCTGCTCTCCGGCTGGTTTCCTTAGCTTCCCACCAATTTGCCGTAAAACTCCTGGCCAGGTTCACGTAGCATAGGTGCACGTAGCCATTGATCTCAGAGGGGGATTCAAACAGCTTTGCCAAGAGATTAACCTCCCAAAGAGCCCATTTTACTGAATTAGGCCAAAGCAAAAACAGAAGTTTAAAAGTACTTGGCAATTTTTGCAGAGTGAATTCAGTGAACAGAGGACAGGGATTCAATACATGAAAAAGGTGAACAATTATGGGCACTAATAACTAGTTTTGTTCTCTTTGGTGCAATTATAATAGGAAGGCAGTATTATACTAAGTCTTTTAACCCTCGACCAAATTTTATTCCTCAATAGTAGTTAAAAGAAAAAAAAGCATTCTGAAAAATTGATTGTGCTCCCAGTTCTTCGTTTTGAATTCTGTGTATGTTTTTGCAAGGTTATATTTGATCTTGTTTTAAAAACACAAATCCAAGAAAAAAAAATTGAAGTAGAGTGAATGATTTTTGTCATGCATGGATGCCAGTAGAATTGGGGTTAGGGGAGGCCATTCAGTAGAGGTCAGGGCTTAGAAAACTAGTTTGTACATCAGAAGTTGGTTAGAAGTTCAAGCTCCAAGTTTAGAGAGGACAGGGAGAGGCTGGGGTTGAGGAGTCCAGGCAGGTGGGCAAGGATTCGGGGCTCAGGAGTCAGGAGCTGTGAAACCCAGGGCAGCTGGTCATTAAAACAGAGGTATCATGGAGACACTAGAACCTTCTTACACTGCTGGTTGCAATGTAAGATGGTACAAGCCTTTTGCAAACCAGCAATTTCTCGAGATGTTACCATAGAGTGGCCATATGACCCAGCAATTCCACTAGTAGGTATCTAGCCAGGAGAAATGAACACATATGTTGACACAAAACTTATATGTGTATGTTCATAGCCGCATTATTAATAATAGCCAGAAAGTGGAAACGACCCAAATGTCCATCAGCTGAGAAATGAATAAATAAAATGTGGTCTCTCCACACCATGGGTTACTATTCAGTAATAAAAAGAAACAAAGTACCGATATGTGCTACAACTTGAATAACCTCTAAAACATTATGCTCAGTGAAAGAAGCGGGACACAAAAGACCACCTGCGGTACTAGTCTTCTATAGGAAATGTCCAGAATAGGTAAAACCAGAGAGACAGGAAGTAGACCAGTGGTTGCCTGCGGCCGGGGTTGGGAGCAGGAGGTAAACAGGTATGAGGTTACTTTTGGGGTGAGGGGAATGTTCTGAAATCAGATCGTGATGACTGCACAACTCTGTAAATATACTAAACATAACCGAATCGCGCACTTAAAACGGGTGAACTGTATGGTATGTAAATTACACCCCAATAAAGCTGTTGAAAAACCAAACAAAAGCCAAGGAAGGAAGGCACTCAGTTAACAAACCCTCGGGGTGTGAGCCTGACTCTGAGGACGGGGAGCTTGAGATGACCATCCTGGTTTCAATCAAAACACTGACTTGCAGACTCACCTCCAAATTGGTCCCCACCCTCTGGCTATAGTAACCGGGGCTGGCAGCCCCTCCTCACGGAAGGGACAGTCCAGGTGTCAGTGACTTGTGATTTCAGACAGAAAATTTCCCAAACTCGGTAATGATGGCTATGTCTGAGTATTTCCATAAAAAAGGGGTGGTTGTGGTTAAGTAAGTTTGGAAACTCGCATGAATTAAGTTTCTGTCCTGCAGGACTTCTGACACAATTATGTGATATAATATCTAACTCATTTTCTAAATACTTTTTCCCATCTGTGACATCTATTATGGTGACGAAAGACTTGTGCATTAGACCTGGATATAGTCGGAAGAATTCGAGGAAAAACAAGGCACACCTCTAAAGGGGTTTGCTTTAGAAAGAAAAACTGGGCAGCTGTCAGAAGTTCCTCTAGGACAGGAGTAAATACTTGTGGGTTTTCTGTGACATGTTTGCGGCTCCTTCATTCAGCAAACATGCATTGAGTGATCTCTGTGTGCCAGCTGAATGCAAAGCACTTGGATACCATGTAACCTGTAACTGCCTTAGTCTCCCCAGGGCTAATAGGAATGCCAGACACATAGTAGGTCCACAATAAAAGTTTGTGGCTGAACTGAATATAGTCTAGGAGACACTTAGGGTCTATTTTCATTTTCTAGTGCTAAAAACAGGCTCCAGAAACCTAGTGGCTTAAAACAATACCCACTTATTATCTCAGTTCTATGGACCAGAAGGCTGGGCACTCAGCTGGGCTTTCTGCTCAGGGTATCACAACGCTGAAATAAAAATGCTGGTGGGCTGTGTTCTCATCGGGAGCTTGGCTTGTCTTCCGTGCTCATGTGGTTGTTAGCAGAAGTCAACAACTCCTCATGGTTGTAGGATGGAGACCCTCACCCCCGAGAGACCACCTGCAGACCCCTGTCACGGGGCCGTCTCCATAGGCCGTTCATATCCTAGCTGTTTGCTTCTTCAGAACCAGCAGGAGAATCTCTCCTGCTTTCAATCTTTGTTCAGGTGAGGGCTGGACCTTCTTTTAAAAGGCTCACCTGCTTAGATCAGGCCCACTCACAGTCATTTTCCTTTTAATGAATTCAAAATCACCTGATGAGGAGATCTTCATTACACCTGAACAATCCCTTTACCTTTGCCCTGTAATGTAATCTCTCCACATGCATGACATTCCATCCTATTCACAAGTCTTGCCAGTACTTAAGGGAGGGGATTATATAGGTGTTTTCACCAGGGGTGGAGATCTTGGGGCCACCTTAGAGTTCTGCCTGCCACAGCATCTGAAGTAAATGGTAGAGGGAAGGCACTGTGAGGGCACAGAAGAGAGGGCTTTTAACCACTAAATCAGGTGAGGGGACAGCTGGGAAGTCTTCCCAGAGGGGGTGATTTTTAGCAGATTGAGAAAGGTAGTTGACTTAAAGACAAAAAACCACTTTCTAAGTTGTATACCTTTTAAATAGGTGCATCTGATATTTGTATTACTAAATACCATTTTTAGGTTTTACAAGAGAGACTTGTACACATGGAAAAAATTCAGGGACGTAAGAGGGATCCATGAAAAGTAAGTCATCCGGGCTCCTGGAGTGGGGCAGGGTGGGGCCATCCAATGTGATAAATCCAGGAAGAGGACGTGTTCACCATGATAGGTTTAGGACAGCTGGGTACAAACGTTGACTATTCAAACCAGGAGTTTAAAAAGAGGCTATGATAGAAGCCTCATGTGGGAAGAATTCAAGTTTTCTTATTAATAAACGTTTACTCCAAGGGATCAGAAAGTAAACGCAGGGTGTTCCTTACACTTAGTAGGTGCTCAATAAATGCCAGCAGAAGTAGGTTGAAACTACCCACACCTTGTTCCAGCACTCATGAGACTGGGCAGAAATACATTTGACTCAATGTCTGTAGCTATTTCAGAGACTGAAAACCTGATGGAAGAAAAATCGGCCAGGGAACCAGAGGACTTGGGATCAGCTTTGGACATCAATGAAAATCCTCTGTGATGGCTCTCAGGAACCATTCCTACCTCGAAGAGACCACAGGTCTTTCGGAACTGGCCTCGTAGTTTGCTGAGGTCTATACTGTTAAATGTATCCAGATGTGAGTCAAGTTGCAAAATGTCTACGGCATTAGAACTAGTATCAGTTACCCAGAACATCAAAGCCAACGTCTCCTCCTGCCTCCACCCTCCACACTCCAAATATTCTAGATGGGTTTCCCGCCACTTCCCCATTGTGGGGATTTAGTCTCAGAGGCTTTGACTCCCAGGCAATTGCTCACAACTAATTCGCTCTTTTCCAAATTAGAAGTTAGTAGCATGGTTAGCTCCAAATTAGCTGGAAGATTTCCATCTATTTGCCGATCAAACAGTATGGCGTCCCATGTCCCCGAAGGCGGAGAGGCTCACCTCATAAAAGATGATGATGGCACCGCTTATCCGGTAATTAATTCTGTGCCTTTGATGGGCCAATCAGTCTCCCCAGCTCCTGGGTTTTTCAAAGGCTTTCCCTTTGGGGAGCCACTGTTTTTTGTTTTTTTTTCCAACAAGGAGGAATTTCAGGGGCTGTTTGAAACTTTCTATACTGGGAAACTATGACTGTTCGGTCCTGGGTTGACCTTCTCCAGCAGGGAACCTGCAGTCACTGGTCCGTGTGTCTGGTCACATGATCCGCCCCTCTGCACGCACACAGGTGATTGGCATAGATGTGAGCAGCTGACCCCAAAGCAGCCAATGAAGACAGTGTTGAGAAACAAGCTTCCCATTTCCTTCATTCTTATCTCCGTCCTATGCCTCTTCTGTCGCTCCCCTCACATGCCTTTTCTGGCCCGTCCATCTCTTGGATTGGTTGGAACTTACTGGTAAACCCCCGAGCGCTCCCCACCTGGAGCAGTCCCATTTCATTGGGAGTTTTGAGATGGCTCAAGGCTTTGGCCAAGCCCCTGCCTTAGCTGATTGGACCAGTGAAAGACATATCACCCAAAGGCAGCCAACGCAGGAGCTGGCCACCACTGTATCGGCAACATGGTTGGAGCATTTTTCCCAGAAAAGTGGATGTCACTGATGGAAACAAGCATATACTCACTCCATCCTGTGCCAGGACACAGAGAGGCTCTGAGGCAGTGAGGGTTTGTGCTAATGGAGGGACCCTGGCATGGACAGCCACATACTAAGATTCCTGAAGGGACATTATCCCAGAATAATATCCCAGAAGCCGGAACTACCTCCGGCACTGTCTGCGCTTCCTGTTCCTGCCATTTCTGACATGACAGGAAGCCTGGCTACCTTGCTTCTGTCACCCTTTATGAAACAACAACCTGAGAGAACCAAATGCAATATAGAACCTCCTCTCCGCCTCCCTGCCTTTCCCTTCCCTCCCCCCACACCCTCTTCTCTCTTCTCTTCCTTCTCTTTCTCTCCTCCTTCCTTCCCCCCCTTGCTTCTCTTCCACGTCTCCTTCTTCTTAGCAATGTCACCATTACTCAGTGAGCACTTCCTTGGTGGCAGGCACTGTCCAAAGCACTATATATCTTTGAACACGTTTAGTCTTCTCAGTAACCTGGTCTGGTAGGTGCTACTATTATTCCCATTTCGGAGACAAGGAACAAATAGGCCAAGTAGCTTGCCCAAGGTCACAGTTCTAAGTAGTGGGGTCAGACTTTGAACCCAGCTTGTCCGGCTCTCAAGTCTGCACATTCTTGTGCCTCCTTAGAATCAGATCCTGTCAGTGCTTAAAAGGACGACAGAGGACGTCTCGTCACTAATGGTCATACTTTGGGATGTCACAAGCCAACAACAATAAATAACCTGGGAGGATGGACATGGGGTTGCCAGCTTCTAATTTCATCAAGAGAGGACACTAGAAGGGCACAAACAAAGTATGACCTTTACCATCAGTAAAGAAAGGCCATTTAATACAAAAGGAGCAGGGAGGACATAACCTCAGAATAAAGCGCAGTCCTTTGAACCGAATACACCAAGCTCTATGAAAACTCACTGTAATGACTTATTTTTCTAATTTTGCTGCCCAGCAACTAAAACGTGGCCCTGGACCAGTGCAGCTCTTGGAACGGTGGACATCACTGGCTCCTTTCCAATTCCCCATATTGTCTGTGAAGAAACAGAGGCCTGGAGAGCATGCGTGACTTTGTTGAGGTCACACAAGGAGTTGCAAGCAGATCTCAAATTTGATTTTTTTTTTTTTTTTTTGGTGTGTGTGTTTTTCTTCTTAAACTCCCATAGCTGCACAGTATTATTTCCTGGGAGGTTTTCATCTCCAAAGAGTGTGTCTGAACTCTATAAATGTGTGCTTTCTGAAAACCCTCAATGGCAATGGATTGGAAGCTGTGGCCATGGCCTTGGGAATTTATAGCATCTTCTGCTACTGGCCTGTTTTGATTCTCACAACTAGCCTGTGAGGCAGATAGTTCTGCTCCCATTTTAAAGATGGGACAGCTGGAGTTCTGAGGGTAATGCACCACTTGCTCCGTATCACACCATCAGTGGCTTGAAGGCAGGCTTCCCAGAGGTTCTAGTGTCACCTATTCTGAGGGTAGAACTTGGCTGTCCTGATGGATGCACTGAGACCTGCCTTTCCAGAGATGGGGATGCCAACAGCTCATCTCCAACTGGTTATTTCTTTTCCTCCATTTGTTAGGAGAAAACGTCCTCTAGTTGGTGAACCGATTCAACATGCATTTACTAGCAAATACCTATTTCATAGATATGCTTCCTTCTTCTACCGCCAGCCCTAGAAGGCCCGGCCCTACTCATTCTGAATCCCTGCCACTCTCCCCTCAGACCCAGTTCAGCTGATTGGAATACAAAACCCAAGGGACTGGCTTGGACAAATCAGATTCCTTTCGAATCAAGAGCTACCAAAAGAAGTTCCAATTAATAGCCGGTACTTGAGCTCAAAGGTCACGTATCCTTGGATCACATCTCGTGGGAACTGAAGCAACCATTTTTGGCGATGGACAAGATAAGAAAGCAGAGGAGGCAGAGAGGAGGTGGGAGGAGGAGAGGAAAGATGAGAAGAACCAAGGAAGAAGAAAAAGAGAGTCTGGAGTCCCTGCTCCCCACGAGACTGTGGATGCCTTTTATAAGCTCCACTTTTATCTTGAGCTAGTTTGAGCGAATTTCTGTTCTGTGCAACAAAAAAAGATCCTTAACCTGGATAGCCTGCTCTGGACCACACACCAGGCTAGATGCTGGGCTACAGAGACCTGTAGATCAGAACTTGTCAAGAGGCCCGTGATCCAGCATGGGGCAAAAGACAGCTTCTCCTGCACGCACATACTAGCCCACGTGCTACTGTGTGAACATGACACCTTTTGAGGCTGAAGAGTGAGGCTTTGTGACTTTCTCCCAAATATCTGACCCAGAAACAGAGCATGGCTTCATGTTTGTAAAGAACAGGAAACTAAATGAAGCCCAGCTGAGAAAGCATTTAAAAATTCTATCAATGTTCCCAATTTGTATTTATCACAATGGACGGCTCCTCCTAGGGTCTCTTAACACACATTAATGCTTGCTAAGCTCCTCGGGGGCAGATGAGTGACAAATAGTAAAAACAAGATGGATGCTGTGTACCTGCCTCTTGGGAGGTTGGGTGACTCGTGAAGCAAACCCATTACTGTCACTCATGGCTGTGCTCTGCTGGTCTATTTACCTTCTGAATTTTGCTGGTGTTGGTTCATTTTGGCGCCAGTGTAACAAGATGATAAAATGGCATTTCTCCTAATGTAGAATCACTACTGAAAACAAATGGTGACAAGCCCTCCGCATTCAAAGAAAGCAGCTAGACCTTTTATGCAGAACACAATGAGAGCATGGTCCATTACCCTCCTCCAGGCTACCTGAGGGGAGTTTGGCATTGTTTTCTAGACACATGGCTGTAAAACTTGAAAATCAGAAAGTGTTCTTCATTTCCTACGTTCGTGTGTTATCAAAAGGGCAGCACTAGAGACTGGGAAGACTTCTGTCTTCTACATCAGCGTTTGGCGGCTCTCACACCACCACAAGTTAAATGTGTAAAGTTGTTTGTGCTTTTCCAATAGTGGGGGTTTATGAAGGTCAAGTTCTATGTTTAATGCACCTGCTGGTTTTCTATTATGGAGTCAACCAGTCACCAATCATTTATCGAATGCCAGAATCATCGACAGGGGCTGGGAATGCAAACATTAGTAACACAGAAGAGGTCACCCCCCACCTTTATGGAACTCACAGTCTAGGGTAGAGGTTGAAAATGGTGGTCTGGTTAGGGGAAAAGGCTACTCTACCCTATATATAGGATATATATATATATATATATATATATATATATATATATATACACACACACACATACACACACACACACACACCTATATATACTTCTTTTATTTGGCTCTCAGGATGCTCTGAAAGCTTGAAAGATCTAGCCACAGTTAACACTAGGCCCAGGCCCTCATGGCCACGGTCAGTTGGTACTGAGCAATGGCTGTCTCCTCTCCTCTAGCTGGGAAAGCTCCCTTCTTCCTGATGGTTCTCACCAAGGCCTGCTCTATGACAAGCATCACCATGCTTGTCTTATTTATATTATGGTAGAAAAATGTTTCTTTGTATCCTTGTGTCATGCGGGGCTCTGGTCCCGCTCCCGCTCTTAGCGGGTGGACACAGAGTATGGTGAGGCCAAAAAGGAACACTAACGGAGCCGAAGATAGGGGAGTCATACCACTATATTCTTGATGGCGGCTGACGAGACACAAAAGCAAACATCTGCCAGTACCCCAACGAGGGGTCTTCCTGCACCCCACTCTCACTGGCGGCCGGGTGAGACACAGGAAGTAGGATCCACACGATCCGCAATCCTCCATTCGTGCTTGCTAACCCCACTTGCTAGCCACAATCTGCCATCCGCTTCTCTGCCAACCAACCCACCCCACTTGCCAGCTGCAATCCGCGCTTGCTAGCTTAGCCACACCGTTATATTAGTGGCTAATGGCTAACTGGTTACAGCTAATGGCCAACTAGTCACAGCTGATGGCCATCTACTACCCGAGCCAGCACTTTTCCACGTGAGGCTGAGAGCGTGGAAACTGCTCTCTGGGACTCTGTCCCCACACCTTATCTTTATGAAAAGTAGGAAAACACAACATAGCAGAGATCCAAGATGGTGGAGTAGGTAAACACTATGCCTGCGTCCTTCAGTGAACACATTAAAATTACAACTAAATTATAGAACAATCAACCTGGAGAACCATCTGAAGTCTAGCTGAACAGAAGTCCTATAGCTACAAAAATGTAAAGAAGAAGCCATGTCCAGACTGGCAGGAGAGGTGGAGACGTGGTACAGGCCCCAAATCTCCATGTGGCAGTTGAGAGTCAGGACGGATATCTCGGCTGTGGAGGTTTCCCCTGGAGGAGCGAGGTACCCCAACTCCCTATAGCAGGCTCCCCAGCCTGGAGCACTTGTGTTGGGAAAAGGAGCCCCCACAAATCTGGCTGTGAAAAACAGTGGGGATTCTGACCATCTCGGTGGGACAGAATGCGGGAAACCCAGACGTCCTCGCAAACGACCCATGTACAAACTCACGCACGGGCATTTACCTTGGGCTCCCGCGAAGGGATGGTGACGCTGGGGGCATCGGAGACATATGAGGGTGGAAGCAGACTGAAGTGTGGCTACAGAAGGAGGACTGGAGGACAGTCAGCATCTTCCTGGTGAAGGGTCCTCTTTTTGGGCAGCCGGCAGGCGGGGGCCATCTTGCCTTGTTGAGCCCGCCCCCCACAGGCCAAATCTAAATCTGATTGGCTTGGTGAGCTCCGCTGCTCTGCCCTGCTGACTCAGCTGGGACCCCACCCCCACCCAGCTTCAGCACAGCCGGAGGTACTTTCTCGTGAGCATCCAGCCCTGCCCACATTGCACTCTTTCTTGGAAAACTATCCGAGTCCATGGACTCCAGGCAGGTGGTGACTGCCCTCGGTGTGCTCTGAGACTTCTGCTGAGTAGTTCCAGGCTCAGCACTGGCACCAAACCAGAATCTACATTAATCTGGTGACCACAACTCTTCCCACTCTAGTGACTCCCTGAGACCCTGCCTCATCTAACTTGCATACCACCCGAGGCTTTATTTGCAGCTAAACTTTAAAGGAGCCAGCAGGTGGCAGCAGGCCTGGGAGTGTCCTGGTTTTTTGCAGAGCTGCCCCAGGCCAGGTACTGGTGGCAGTTGAACTCAGTTCACAGCAAAGCCTCTACCACGCACCTCCAGGTCCAGCACAGGCAGCCAGCAACTGCAGATGGCTTTGCAGCTCCTACCAGGTGGTCTCTGGCCAGTTAAAGGCAGTGGGCGATCTGGGCCTGCACAAGAGCCCCTCCCAAGAGGCCCCCGAACCAATATATTTGGAGGTTGTCTTCAGACCACAGCAGAGCACCACCCAACTACCCCCATAAGTGGCACATACGAAGGGTGGTCTCAATAGTCACCAGAGCCCACTGGGGCGAATCCTACTCCACGTGTTAAGCCCTGTGCACAGCAGCCCATAAACTGTGGACAAGGCCAAACCCCACAGCCAATCAGCCTGAGGGTCAATGCCACCCACTGACATGCCAATAGCAATCAAGGCTCAACTATAACAGGATGGCACACACAACCCACCCAATGGTAATAACTATGTATAATGTCAGGTGGGTACTAGACTAGTCAGGGGGATCACTCCTTAAATTATATAAATGTCTAACCACTATGCTGTACACCTGAAATTAATATAAAATAATCCTGAATGTCAACTCTAATTGATAAATTTAAAAAGGAGGAAAGGGGGAAGGGGAATAAGAGGTCCAAATTTCCAGGTATAAAACAAGTAAGTCATGGGGATGTAATGTACAGCGTGGGGAATATAGTCAATAACATTGTGATAGCTGGTACAGTGTCAGATGGTTGCTGGACTTACGGTGATCACTTCTTTAGGTATATAAATGTTGAGTAACTACGGTGTACACCTGAAGCTAATATAATATTGTATGTTAGCTATATTTTTAATAAAAATATTTTTAAAAATATAGACTAACATGATCACATTTGTCAAGAAAAATGGCAGAAGTTATTTTCTTCATGAAGCTAAAGACTATTCTATATATATTTATCTTTATACATTTATAAAATGTATGATTTATTATAAATAATATGAAAAAATGTGTTTATGCCAACTCCTCTGATACCTGGACTATTTTACTTATCGGTGTCATATATCTGGCACCCAGGGACACTTGAGTTTTTGATCTTTGGTGTAGTGACTTCGATGGCTTTTCTTCTAACTGGTCCCCACTTAGATAGTTGGGGCACACAAAGGAACCTTTGAAAACAGAGTGATTTAATGAATGAATGGGGTCAATAGAGATGTCTTCCATATTGTGTTAGTTTCAAAATGAATGCTGTTACCAGGGGTTGAGGTGAATTTAAGAGTCACACTAACTTTTTTTTTTTTTTCTATCATCTTCGTGCATTCTGCTAAAATTTCAACTTTACTTTAGAAATGCCCATGGCATTTCTACTTTTGTTGGTCTTAAGGCAGATTCCTTTTCTTTTCTTTTCTTTTTTTCTGGAACTATTTTGTTTGTATCTTTATTTTGCTATGTTTGCAGTCCTAAGAAACTCCCATGCCCACCTGCTACTCTTGGACACAAAATGTATTCTTTCAGCTTCCAAATGGTCTGCCAGTTATTGCTTTCTGAATTGGTGACAAACTGTTGCTTAAGACAAGCCAGTTCAGCCATGCTAGGGTCCTTAGGGACATTTAAAACTGGGGATCTATTACTGGAACCAGGAATCAGAATGTCAGAGACAAATGGGCCACAGAAGCTCATCTAATCTCACTGTCTCTTCTTAGCGACGGGGACACTCAGGTCAAGAGGAGAGCAAGGGGCTCCAGAACAGCTGTTTGCCATGGTAATTACAAGAGGAAGACGCAGACAGGAATTCTTACATGCAAAGTCGCTTATTGGACGGCGAGCTACTATCATTTCGGGTAAAAGAGAATATAAAATGAGAAAAACATCATGGAGAAAAATTTTTTTTTGGTTTTCCATGGATAAGTGTGAAAAGAAAGAGGAGGAAAATGCACTCCATTGATTGGAGGAAGGTTTAAAAGATCTAGCTCCACCCCTCTATGAGCCCCCATATAAAAAAACAACTTTAATTTTCACGTACATGAATATTAATGCTGTGCTGTAAATGTTTAACAACTGCCCTTCCACACACAGAAAAGCTGTGACTTGCGGTCTTGCCAATTTCCGTGGTGTCAATTCTCCTACCACGGCTGGTTTCAAGTTCCCAATGTGACATCATTGCCTGCAGAGTTGGGAAGCCATGCACACAATTGGCTCCCCTATGTCATTGTTTTTGCACACGTGTCATTTACAGGCCACCTAAATCTGCATTTCAAGGCACCTTTTTAATCTCTGTAGACGTAATGCCTCAGAAGTAGGAGGCAAGCCCGTTGCCCACAGCATTGCTTTGCACAGATCCCTGCAATCTGTTCTCTAGACGGTCAGCACACACTGATGGAGCACCTGCTGTGTGTCTGACGTGGTGTAACGCCCTGCAGGCTCAGGAGGAACCAGACAGACACAATCCTTGCCTTACTTGGAGCTGACTGTCACCTGGTGGCTGAGTTATCTGCCATTTTAGTCCTAGCCAGCTCTATAAAATAGAACAAATGTCTCTAATATGTCTGGGAATCACTATTGTTTTTCTGCACCGAAGACTTATAACCCCAACTTTCCAACACAGCATTTAGATCGCCAGGGATGTCGGAAAATATGCCCATTTCCCAAACGTCTTTAATGTAGAGTCAGTATAATTGCCAAAGTAAAGCTACTTCCTGTAGCAGTATTAGGAGTGGAGGCATGTCCCACCAAATTAAAAACAACAGCAACAACAACAACAACAACAAGAAAAACGTGCTGAGGAATCACAGTTGCAGAAGAGTTGGAAATCTATCTTTTTGGGCAAATGTGTTGATGGCAAATCACTGTCACTAGTGATTGCTAAATGATCCTTTTCTTCTACATTGGTGTTGCAGAAAGTCTATGTTCCCTGTGCCCCTGCCCAAAGGTGTAGGTGCCAAGGCTACTGGTGCAGATAAAGCAACCACAGGTTGCTTTGTGTGAAACATGGTGCAATGCAGATTTGCTATGCAAGCTCTGTGTTCCATTCGATTGCTAACCTGAAAGGGGATTTCCATCCTTGGGGTAAAGACACAGTGAAATTGCACTCATCAGTGATGAGAGCAGGTCAGAGACCCAACCTCAGAACTCTTGGAGACGTGTTTGATGGTACTCCGTCCACGGCTATAACTTTGGCTACTAACAACTTGCTCTTTGGAATAAATGTAACCCCTGAAAAAGAGCTAAGGAACTCACACTGGAGCAGGATTGGGGTTGGGGGAGCTGTTCTTTCCCATTAGGTATATTCAAAGAAGCAACACTTTGGTTTGTGCAGTTCTGGGTTGGTTGGTGACTCAGTGCTTATGTACGAATTAACTGACTGCTAACAGTGATCTGTTATCATAGCTGAGGCTTAGTCAGAGGGCTTGGGAAAGCAGGAGGGGCTTTCTACTAGATGAGTCAATTTAGACAAGGGACGGCAGTTTTAATCTACTATTACGAGATTACCTGCTCATGGAAATGTGAAAGCCACCACACAGATCTTTCTAGAGACCTGGAGCAATGGATTAATAGCCCTAAGATGCTTTCCTCTAAATTGCCTTTGTCGCCTTCAGATCGTATCTACGAGTTTGGAGGATGGTGGTGGAAGAGACTTGGCTTTTGAAAGTTTCAAAGGGGCCGCATACGTGTGTCAGCTCATCCTGCAGCTCTTGGCTTTGGTTTGAAGGAGAGGAAAATGAAAAGTGAAATTCTGAGCCATTCCCCAGGGAAGCCCCTCCCCTCCAGCGGCAGCTAAATTCCTCTGTGTATGGGCCCCAAGTGCTGTCTCGGGCTCAGCTGTGAAGTGACATTAGGTGCATGTGCCTGGGTGATACAGGGGTGTAATTCAAGCTCCCCCAAACTCTGCCCAGGTTCACTACTCTTTGCTCCTATGTTTACCTGGCTATGGCTGGAGGCTGTGCTAGCTGAAGGCTGCCGTTTAACAAAGGCTACTGTACGCCAGGTACTGCTCCATTTCCACACATCACCACATTTATTCTTCCAGTGGAGTGGTTACTATTATCCTCATTCTGGAGACGAGGACACTGAGACTCAGAGTGCATTGATTTCCCCAAGCTTCCTCAGCTAGGAAGGGGCCGTACCAGGACTGAAACCCAGGTCTCTCTGGTTCCAATACCCTTGCTCCTAATTAATCTTCTACCTTCTCTTGTTCCCAGAAACTTGGTTTGGCACTTTAACAAAGGGTTGTATTAGAATCACAGGGGGAAGCTTTCTAAAAAATACCCCTGCCTGGGACCTACTCCAGACAATCAAATCAGAATTCTTGGAGGCGAGGCCCCGGCACTGGTAATCAAAGAGCTCTGCTGGGTGAGCTCAATGTCTGTCCCAACCTGCATGTCTCTGGTCTAGTCCAGTGCTTGTGAGACACTGTGTTTGGATGAGAGTTGTTCACCATTCCAAGGGGCAGTGGTGCCCACCTGTGGCACCTGGGTGTCCCAAGCCCAGGAGAAGACTTGCAGCCCAGATAAATTCATCTGCTGAGCCCTGAGGGATGCTGTCCCTGACTGTGTGACCCTGGACCAGCCCCAGGAGCACTTTGAGACTGAATTTTCCCATCTGAAAAATGGAAGTTGTGCCTGCTCCCTCACAGAGTTCTAAGGCCAAGGTTATGAATTGGTGATTAAGGACTGGTCCTGACCCACTCATTTTGACTTTCACTTGCATGGGGTTGAACATTGTTATGAGTTAGTTACTAGGTTTTAAGAATTAGGAGATTATATCACAATGAGATATCACCTCACCCCAGTTAGAATGGCTATCACCAACAAGACAAATAGTAACAAGTGTTGGAGAGGCTGTGGAGAAAAAGGAACCCTCATACACTGTTGGTGGGAATGCAGACTGGTGCAGCCGCTATGGAAGGCAGTGTGGAGGTTCCTCAAAAAATTAAGAACAAAATTACCATATGACCCAGCAATCCCTCTCCTGGGTATCTACCCAAAAAATCTGAAAACATTTATCTGTAAAGATATATATGCTCTGATGTTCATTGCAACTTTATTTACGGTGGCTAAGACGTGGACACTACCAAAGTGTCCTTCGATGGATGATTGGATAAAGAAGATATGGTATATATACACAGTGGAATACTATTCTGTCATATGAAAAGATGAAATAGTGCCATTTGCGACAACATGGCTGGATCTTGAGATTATTATACCTAGTGAAATAAGTCAGACAGGAAAAGTCGAGAACCATTTGATTTCACTGATCTGTGGGATATAAAACTGAAAACAACAAAGGAACAAGACAAACAAATAAAGAAACAAAAACTCATAGACACAGACCACAGTTTAGTGGTTACCAGAGGGTAAGGGGGCAGGGGGGTGGTAGATGAGGGTGAATGGGGTCAACTGTATGGTGATGGAAGGAGAACTGACTCTGGGTGGTGAACATACAACGTGATATATAGATGATGTATTAGAGAATTGTACACATGAAACCTATGTAACTTTTCTAACCATTGTCGTCCCAATAAACTTCAGTTAAAAAAAAAAGAATTAAGAGATTATATATAAAAGTCTGTATTTCCAGCTTCTTTTGGAAAACCCAGTCCCCTCAGCTTAAAAACTGTGGTCCTGTGGGCACAGTCACCGAGGGCTGAGCCTACCTTCCTCGCTGATGGGGCGCAGGTGCCCCAGACCGTCCCCAGCCCCACCAGCCTTATTGTGTCACACCAGCCCAGACTGGCCACAGGACTATGTGAACTGGAGACCCCCAACTGAGCATTAAGTTAGGTAATTTATAATGGGTAACCACTGCTTGGCCCATGGAAATTAGTTGATAAACAGAAATTATCTTTACCTGTATTTTACTATTGCTGTGACTCTCTCTTGTCCAACTATTCTGAGTCCAGCCTCCTCCTTGGGAACGCTCATGCCCAGTGGTACATGGAGCTGTTTCTGGGGTTCTCCTCCAGCTTTTATTAAACCCCTTTAAACATGCCCCTGGTTGCCCCAAGCCCAGCTGTTACACACCAACTGCCAGTTTCCACCAGAAAACAATGAGAGTGGTTTCCCTGGCAACCCCCAAGTTGTGGCTTCAGATTGGCACACTCTGTAGTTGGAAACCTGAGCAGCCAGTGGCTGGAAGGGGAGTCAGTGTGTGTAGGTGGAGATTGGGGCCCCAAGAGGTGGCTCCCAGCCCTCCCGCCTGGCGGGTTCTCAGCTCGGGGCCTTGCAACTTGCAGGGAGGCCTCTGCCAGCCCAGCCCAATTCTTCGGTAATGGAACCGCCCAAGTGATGTGTTAATAGGGTGCCAGAGGACGGTGGCCAAGGGAGAAATGCTGCCAACTTTGAGAAACCCTTGTCTGCCTCTTGGGTTGAAATCATTCCAAACCATTTATATTCGAAAGCATAAATTATGTTTTAGGGGCACCAAAGGAATAATTCAAATTCTTCAGTCCTAGAAATCTTGGTCAAGGGCACTCAGACAAATGGAGAGGGAGAGAGAGAGAGAGAGAGAGAGAGAGAGAGAGAGAGACTCTCTTTTTAACGTTCTCTGACGGCAATGAACAGAGAAGAGAATATGGTGTCAGGCTGCTTTTGTGCCTCACGGGGCGAAGGAGGGATGAGAAGGATTCCAGGTAGCCACTCATTGTTTCCCTCAGCCCTGGCTGGATCCCACCTGCACTGCCCTTCTTCTGTAACCACCCCCCTGTGGTTAAACATCACTAGTGACAGGCTTTGCCGTTTCTGCTGGGGTCGGAGCTCAAAGACTAGGCTGGGCGGCTTAGATGCCTCCAACCTGAGAATCGCTGTATCTAACTCCCCCCATCGCTGACTCACTGGTATCTCATCCCAGGCCATTATTAACACATTGAAGGCCTTGACCTAGAAAGGAATGAACAGTTGTAGCAGATAACACTACACCATTGTTACAATGGTGCTTTGTTATTTGTAACCAACCAGGCAACAGATATTTATTGAGTGCCTTGTACAAGGCACCGTGTGCACACAAATTGTGCACAGCTTAGCATCTTTATAGAATATTAGATTTCTGCCGAGCCTTGCTGCATAAATACAGATGCCCCAAATTCTCTCCAGGGGTTTAATTTGATGCCTCCCATTCTCGAGATCTGTGCCGAGTTTTACAAGGAGAATGGCACATCAGTAATTGCTCCCCATGGTAAGGGAGAGGAGAAGGCGAATCATTTTCGCTGTGATCAGTGGCCTCCCACCATCATTAGAAGTGTAGGCAGGATCTGTGTATATGTGAGGGCCAGTGTGGGTTTGGTGAGTACTGACGTGGTGATGGTCACCAAGTCGATTACCGAGGGGCCGCAGGGTTGATGGAGTCAAGACGCATGGGGCCTTATATTTTTATATCCATAATCTATGTAATGTAAATGGATGTTCAGATTAATGCTTATCTATTTGCATTTCAATTTACAACCAGCACACTCGCTGGATAAAGTAATATTTCTGGGGAGCAGAGAAGTGTGAACAACACAGAAAGGATGGGAGGGAATGCTTTATAAGGATGGAGGTTAGGCGGAGGAGAGGATGGCGTCGGTAAAGAGGTGTTCCCAGAAAGATGGAGGGAGGCAGCATCCTGGCTGGAGGAAAGATGGGGAGGGGTTGGTTCAAGAGAACTGGCACGCAAAGGGGCAACCCTCCCCTCAGGTGGGGGGTCTGCCTCGCTGAGGCATTTTGGTCTTATCCTGCGTCTTGTGTCTGGATAAGCAGAGAGAGCGCACACAAACCAGCATGAAGGTAGGACTCTAACCCCTCACATGGCTCCTATGCTCCATCCGAGTGAGGGACCACCCATCTCCTCAGTCTGAAGCCTGGCTTCCCACCACCAAATGTTTTCCACAGCCGGGACATATCATGATAGAAATACTGGCTAAGGTTTATTTCGAAATCGGTGCATGACACATGCCTTATGGTAATGATCTAATTTCATGCTAACAGCATAGTCTATGAGGATTCCTTCTACGATGCCCTTACTAGAAGAAATCGACCACTTTGGTGATGGGTCAGAAGTTGGTTGCCAAGGGGCGCAGGAATATCAGGAGTAAATCCCATATGACAGGATAAGGACATGGGAGCTGCCTGAGGCTACAGAGCTCGTCAGTGGTGGAGGCAAAGGGTCCAGCCGTCCTGGTTCCCCCAACCTGCCACCTCCATGCCTGCTCTCTGCCCAAGCTGTCCCATCACGTGGGAAACCCTCTGCTTTTCCCCATCTCTTGAACATTCACCCTCCATCAGGACCCAGCTCCAACTATATATACGTCCTCTCTCAGGTCCTCTCCAGCTCAGCCCCATTAACCAGGCTTTTCTCCATTTAGCCAAAGGGAAAACAGCTCAATACGGATAAAGCAGCAGCCATCTCCCTTTCACCGTCATCATGGAATGTGGACTGAAGTATGTGTGGGAAGTAACGGAACCTCGTCTGCAGCCCCACTGCCTGTGCTGTCCACCGGGTAACTCCCTGTCTGTGGGTTTGGATAACTGGGTTTACCGAGGATTACATTCTCTCTTCCCCTTTGTTATCTTAAATGAGCAGAAGACAACTCAGGCTGTTCCTGCTTTGGCTGCAGCTAATGAACTTCTAAAAAAGAAGTCCAAAAATTTCTCTAGTCTAAATTAGATATCTCTTCAAGCAGGAAGAGTAAGTTGTACCCACCGTTGGCTCTAGGAAGAAACAAAACAGAAAATGAAGAACTAAATCCACTTTGATCTGGATTTGCAGAAACATACCAGTATTTTCTCAGCCTCAGGGTATTTGCAGCTGCTGATCTGTCCACCTGGAATCTTTACACCCAGCTCTCTACCAGGCCTGTTTCTGGACCTCAAGCCTCGGGTCAAATGGCTTAATTACCTTGGCTGTTGTTTGCCATCCCATTTTCTTCTGCATTACTATTCTGCTTTCTTCCTAGCAAGTATCTCTCTCTAAAGTCTTCTTGTTTATCTTTTTCCTTATTTATTGTGTGTCTTCCCATTTAATATAAGTCCCACGAGGATAGAGAACTGATTTGCCTATTTCACCCTGTGTCCCAGGTCCTCGGCCATGCTTGGCACAGACAGGCGCTATGTAAGCCCGAGTCGAATGAGAGTAGCCGTGGCTGTGCAATAGATGTGCCCCGTGACAGGTGTGCACAAACTCAATTAATAGCAGAAGGGACTGCCATGTTCAATCTGACAATTCTTCCATGAGAAAACATGTAGAAATATTGGACAAAATATAACAGATCTCCTCTCAGATGCTTCATGGAGCTTGCGGAAAGGAAGGGATATTTCCACGGACCAAAAATAAAGAAGAAGCTAAAAGCCAGAGTGGTGAGCGGGGGCTGAGACTACGGCAGTCTGGGTGCCCAAGAGGCCTGTTTTTAGTGGAGACAGGATACAGGCCTTGGACCTGCCAAGGTAGGAAGATGGAACTGAGATGACTGCCCACCTGGGATTCTTACAGCGTTATGGAGCATGGGGGAGTTTTTGCCTATTCTCAAACTGAGATGGGAAGTACGTGGTGTGTTCTGTTCTAGATGAAAACCAAACCAAACAACAGAAACAAACAAACCAAAAACAGTTGCCCAGAGAATTACTAGCAACAGTTTGTCTGCTCATGAGTTCGGGGTTCAAATTTACATTAGCCATGTGGTCCAGGAAACCTCAAAATGAGAGAGGAATGCAAAGCAGTCTCTGGCTGGCATTGCCCTGTCTGCACCACAGTGAATGAGGGGAGCCCCAGAAGCCTTTTCCTCTTAACGCTTGGTCTGCTATTTGAGAAAGCCCTTCACCTCCAAGGATTTAAATGTATGTTCCACTGGCCAGAATGGTTTCTCAGGGACCTCTCCTCTCCCAGCTGCAAGTCTCATGGTCGAGTATTTTTAGCTGGGCACAGTGCTGAGGGAATAATTTTGGATTCTGCTACCAAGAAAGACGGGGGAAGGGACCTGGATAGGAAGCCAGCATTGTCTGACACTAGGAGTAAGGATTAGAAAGACAGAAACTCAAATGATATGATAATATGATTATCTACACAGAAAACATCAAAGACTCTACTGAAAAATTATTAGAATTAATAAGTGAGATCAGCATGTAGGCTCTTATAAAGATTGGTATACGAAAATTAATTGCATTCCTATAGACTGGCAACCACTTATGATAGTAACAGAAACACTAAAGTATCCAGGAATAAATTAAGTAATATGTATGCAAGCCAGTTATGGATAAAATTGCAAAATTATTCAAAGACATAATATTAGATTTAAATGGAGAGATTGATCATGTTTTGGGATGGGGACAGTCAATCGCATGAATATAAAGGGAGCTAATACCTTAACACCCAGCAATTCCACTCCTATGTAATGGCTTGAGAACTCTGACACGTGCACTGCGGACAGTGGAAGACTTTTCATAGCAGGGGTGTTTGAATAGTGAAAAGTAAGAAGCCACGTAGTTTCAATCAACAAGCGAATGTAAGGAAACTTGGTGTGTTCACCCAGTGAAAAAAATCTACAATAGTGTGAAGGAATGAAACTGCAGCCCATGTGCCACCAAGGATGGCTTCTAGACTAGAGTGTTAGTTAATTAAGATAAAAAGCAAGTCACAGACGGAAAAATACAATATTATTTCACTTCTATATTCAAGATATGCAAATAGAATTGTATATTGTTTAGGGACCCAAACATGTGAAATGATAATAAAATGCATAGTGGCTTCACGGGTGCTCATTGCAGTATTCTTATTCTTTATACTTTTTTTTTTTTTTTTTTTTTTTGTAAATGTGAAATATTTCAAAACAAATTAAAAAAAAAACTCTCAGGGAAACTTGTTCGGATTCAGGTGATCAATTCATGAATTACTTCCAGTTTAAACGATTTCTAAAGATGATTTATTCTGACCCCTCCATCGAATAGATGCTGGCGCTCAGGCCAGAAGTGATTCACTGAGTTTTTCCTGGTCACGTAACCAGTGAACGGCAACACCACGAGGAGAACCCAGGCCTTTCGTAATACAGAACCGGTTTATAAAAATGAAAGATCTCTGCAACTTACTTGTGTTGTAGGTTAGGATTTCTATTAATTGAATTTCTTAAAACAGGAGATACGGTTTTCCAAATAGAAGCAGGAAGTAGGTCAAAGGTAGCCTGTATTGAGAAGGTTAAGATGAAAAAAAAAGCGTCCTCACACTCTTTCCTTTGGTCATATCAGGATCAAGCTATTGGCTCCTAGGGGAAGATCCCATGGGAAAAGATACTTATACATGGGGTTTTAAATTTATGCCCATTTGAGGTTCTGAGAGCCTCCAACTGGGGGTCAGAGAGCTGGGTTTGAGTCAGGATTCTGTCCCCCACTCACTTGGGGAACTTAAGCAGGTTCCCAACATCTCAGAGTCTCGTTTTCCCCAGGTGCACAGGGAGGGGATGGAACGATGTGCATTTTCAGGTGAATTCCAGATCCAAGAGAGTTTAATCTCGGGAAGTAAGACTCCAGTTACAAGCCTTTCAAGGACTGAGACGCTCCAGCAGGAAAGATGCATCTTGGAAAAAAAACAAAAAACAAAAAAACCCAAAACACCACAAAGTTGATTTGCCAAAGCTGATAAACATCCTCTACCTCTGTTCATGTAGGCGTGTGGGGCCTGATTCTTCTAGGAAAGTCTATTTAGACCCTGGCATAGATTGCATTTCTTTTTAAAGCAACAAGAGTGATAAAGTATCTTAGTATAAAATCAATAGAAAGCAGTTTAGTGGTCTCTGAAGTCTTCCAGGCAGCCTTTCGTTTCAGTCGTCCTACAGGAAAGATTAAATGAGAAGTTACCAGCTTCCTTGTGTGTTTTAGTTATTTGCTACGTAAATCATGGAAAAACATTTAGGAAACGATTTAGAACCGGGGAGGGTTCGTCTCAGCTTCCATCACCTCTAACCCTCATAAAGGATGGAAAAAAAAAAGGCCTTCACTTTAAACTAGTTGACAGGGCTGAGGACCTGGGGGGTTGTTGTTCTTAAGCATTATGTCGTTATTTCTTAGCGTTTGGAAGAAAAAAAAAAAGAGAGTGAATTTTGTTTCCATTTTCTCTCTGGAAGCTTTTCTTTCCATCTGTTGTACAACCAGAATGAAAAGTTGCATTAAGACTGCTCAGAAATGATTGGCCATTGACTATGTGGATTATAAAAGCATATTGGAGCTGCAAAGGAGAACTGCGGCAGGGGGAGAAAACGTGCTTTTCTGGGCGACGATAGAGACCTGATGGTCAAACTCAGTTGCAAGAACCTACCTAGTTAGTATCATTAATAGTCTACATCTTTGCTTGTGTAGCACTGAAGGAACATTGCATAACAGCTATTATACTATCCTAATAGTATCAGCTAACCTCTTGTGGGGTCAGGAGTCCCATATTTCTAGCTCCCCCAAATTATAGGTGGGATCATACCTCCCTGCTTCAGTGGAGCTAAGTGGGGCCCTGTGGTGACTTGCTTTGGTCCATGAAATACAAGCACAAGTGCCATGTATTACTTCTGATGGAAGATTTAAGAGCCAGTGTAACTTGACACCTTCCCTTTCTTCTCTTGGATATGACATATAGGTGGCTGCTCCTTCAGCCTTATTTTAAAATTGGCTCCCGTGAACAGAGACCCTTGTCTACCTGTATGGGCAGGTAGCATGAATGAGAACTAAAACTTTGCTCTTTTAAGCCACTGAGGTCTTGTCCCTTTTGTTACTGCAGCGTATCCTAGCCTATACAGACAGATACACACGTATTAAACTCTAACGCAGGGTCAGATAATACACTAAACACTGGCATGTGCATCAGCTCATTTAATTCTTACAACCACCTTGTAAAATGGACACGGAAATTCTCTTCCTTTTACTGGTGCTGCATTGTAGGCACAAAGACATGAAGCAACTTGCCCAAGGTCATGGAGGGGGCATAGGATGGAGCTAGGATTCCAACTCGGGCAATCTGTCCCCAGAGCTTGTAATGAAAACCACAAAATTCTATAGGCTGTTTATGATAAAGCTGGAGTGTTGCACATGGGAAAAAGAAAAAACATTTTTTAAAACCTCCGCCCCCCCACCCCCCACCTTGCTCCAGGTGTGAATAAAAGCAGTATGTTAATAAAGCCAATGCCACCAGAGCACCAGGTACAGGAATGGCAGGTGCAGCTGCTCTGCCCTAGAAGAACAGCCTGAGCTTCTTTCTAGGACAACTTGGACAAGAAATAATGAGATCATGAGAAATATCTTGGGGCATCTTGTGAGGGAAAACATCTGATATCACCATTCAGTTTGGTCCAGTATTTATCACGCCAGACCCTTTGCTAGTAGACTCAATGTTCTTTGAGACGTCGCCCCTGACCGTGGGAAACAGATGGAAACGAGTGTGCTCAGTGCTGTGTGAGGGGTACTCACTGGGAGAACGGGGTGGGCAGGGGTCCAGGAAGGCTGGATTGGGAGTCACGGGGCGGGGGTTGTCCTCTGGGCATTCTTAGTTCCTTCTTAATCACTTGACACAGATATGATTCCACAGGGCTTTATCCACACTCGTCCTGAAGTCAGTGGTATTTTCAGCCCATATTACCTCTTACATAAAGAAAAGTTGTTTAAAATAGGGCCTCCTTTAATTTATCCTAAAACAGTTTCTTTCATGTTCCCAAGCTAGAAGGGAAATACCAGTATTTTTGAATTTCACAAAGAAGCCTACATTTTCCCTCTTTGCGGATCTTTGTGATTTTTATACATTTGGATCCTACCTACTCAAATTCTTAGTCACTTGGGATTAAAGGGGACCTACTTTATCTCCTTTTCACATTTTTGAGAGGTTTCTTTACGAGGAGAGCGAAAAAGCAGAACACAACAACAACAAAAATCCTAAACCTCAAAGTGGTAATTTGTGGTTTTCTATACCATAGTCGTTGCGATTTGAGATAATCAGAGAAAACCGAGAAGGAAAAAAATAATGCCCCAATGCTATATTCAGAAATCTCTATTGAAAGCACTTTCGAAATCAAAGGAAGATTTGGGTGTTAGTTTCCCCAAATTATTCTCTTCATAATGAGCTTTTTCTTTAAACGTTTGGTTTCAGTGGGTGCGATGTGACAGGATAAGAGCTCTTTTCTCCTAACTTTGGAAAAGCCTGTTTCAAAATCGGTTGGTAAAAACAGGCATTTCACGAAATCATAAAAATTATGATCCTTTGCCTAGCAGAGTCTGATTAAACATGTTTTTAGACCCAATCTTTCAGCATCAATTCATTATCTTAATAAGCAACAAAGTGTACAGAGATGAGTAGAGCCCTATAATTAATTGTCTCACTAACAATGCCCGGGTAGTCCTTTCATTTAATTGGTCATCTAATAATATAATTCCTTATTGATTTACTTGCTTACACAAGCAGTTCTAATATACGTAACTCTCCGTGCTTTTATTTCTAATGTCTGAAACACTCATAGTATGGCAGTCTCCAATGACCCAATGCTGTAAAAATGAATGGCTCTCACATTAAGATGGAAATGACTATTGCACAAGACCCATAATCTTGTGATTTGTTTGCCTCTGAATCAGTGCAGCAATGTCTGCAGCAAAAGGAAAACGGTGTGTTATTAAGCATGAAAGGGTACCCCATCCAGGTGAAGGAGGCCACCTTTTAATGAGTGGAGATAACTGTCCAAGGGTAGCAGGGAGCCGTGGAATGCACCGGAGGGCAGGCACTGCCACCTTCTGTCCCCCAGCCCCCTGGCATGACTGGCTCCCTCTAGGCTCAGCCAACTTCATAGTTCCCAGGTCAGCGGGCAAGCTTCCCGAGAGCAAAGCCAGAGCCCAAGGAAAGAAGCTTGGGTGGGGCTCTGCAGAGACTGACGATTTACCCACCAGGCCAAATTCTCACATGTCATTAATGTCAGAATGGCAGGCACTTGTCTTTCTAGCCAACCACGGACCTTCATTTCACTCACTCCCAAAATGTGTTTCTAACATTCTTTATGCTGATAAACAAACCCTCTGGAGTAGACTTTGAAGGGCTTATGCAATCACCCCTGGGGTGTGTGTTTATAATTAAGTCATCTCAAATACTGTTTGGCTGCCCCGAGGATGTAGGTTACTGGTAACTTTCATACACATGGAAAAATCACTATTGGTGATAAAAAGAGTTTTGAAGTCCATTATGACACAGGGAGTGTAGCCCAGTTGAAGATGAGAAAAAGCAGGCTTAGGAAGGTCGAGGGGTGCCCGGAGTTACCCAGCAATTTCTGAGCCAGCGCTCCCGTCGTGCTACTGACTGGCAAGTAACACGTGGAAACACCTCGTAAGTAGGCATTCCCCCCTACTACTAGTTAGAACTAGTTTCCTTTCCTGTCCTTTGCATCTTTTCCGTACCCATTAGCCAGGCTGCCAATATGGCAGGGTCAGGGAGCCATGCAGCACCGCAGAGAGTGTGAACAGCGCCCCCTGGAGTTGTGTGGTGTCGTGACTCTGACCAGCGGCTGCTCCTTCACCTGTCCAGGGTGAGTCAACAGTAAAATCGGGCAGGAGGTAAAGAAAAATAGCTTCATTTTTGTTTGATTTCCGGGGTCCTTAAAATATGAATATTTACAGTTGCTATCACCTCGTTCCTTTTGGTGCATGTGGTATTTGTAATTATCAGTGAATTTTTAGGGCTTGTGTGAGCTAAAGGGGCCTCTGAGTCTAAAGGACACCCCCACACAGAGACTCAGGAGACACTGCTTTCTGGAATAAATTCACACGGGCCTGGCTGATTTGCTCATCCCTGCGTGTTGGGAGAAATGTCCTTGGATCACTAGCGACCCCCTCGGCAATCTTCTGACTTGAAGTTGGATTCTTGAGTTGGCAAGGCAAATAAACCGGATGTTTTGATTGGGTGCTCTGACCATCTCAATGTGACAGAGAAGGCTGCCTTTAAAGATGAGACTGAACAGTTATCTAACCTTTCACTCTCAGGAAAGGAAAACAAACGTCTTTTTCTGGTGGAGTTGAACACTGAGGATCGAGAGAGAGTGGAACCCATAACTCAGGAGCCGGAAACAGACAGAAACACTCGTAAGAGTAGCAAGGCTTTAGCTTCAGGGGGCAGTGGGCTTGGCCCCAGATGGACACTGGGTCCTCTGAAACACTCAAGGCCCTGCCCCAGAGAAAATCTCCTTTACTCTCCACACACTTGAGCGGTTTAAGAGGAAGCACAGGATGCTGAGTGATTTACTCAGGGTTACCTGGATCATCAGTAAATTCTGGACTAGTGTCCTGGCCCCAGGTGCCATTCCACACATCCTCACTGGGACAGGCAAGTTTGGGATTCACCCTCACTGTATGGAAGTGAACTTGCCTTGACCTCAGTGTTTTTCAGATTGAAAATGGGAAAAACGTATCTTTCTATGTCTCAGGAAAAGAGCTGTTTGTCCACAAATCACGGTTACAGGAATCAGGTCCCTTCTTATTCGTCTGTCCCGTAAATTATGTTGGGTATCTATTTTGGCTTTGCCTTTGCCATCTGGAGAAACTGGCTAAGTTGTAGCTATTTCATTTGTCCTTGGGGGAAGTGGAAGCATGAGATGAATGGTTAACCTTAACGTGTTATCTGTTGACAGACAATTCAAGAACTATTGGAAATAGCTGAATCTTGGGAAAGCGACATAGGACTACCTTCTCTGAAAAAGATAATTGGCTTATACCCTTGAGTAGGTGGATAAACACTTTGTGCCTGTGCTGGGGTCTGCCTGCTCCCTAGAAACAGTGCGACCTCTTGCAAAGAATTTGCATCTGACGTGTACTTAAAGCGCCTCTCCTTAGTCATCTGGTTATTAATGGGGCTTTCAAGAGTGGAGAGAGGAGAGGACTGAAAAGCCTAAGTAGGACCTAGAATCTCTCTTTTTAGACATAGCTATGCATGTATTTGTGTATTATAAATATACTGTGACCTAGATTTTGCTATTTTATATGGGAAAATGTAGACATCACTTATATTAGGACAAAGTACATTTATTTCCCAAAGTGGAAGGAACCTACCATGTACGTTTAACACAGCTTTTAATGTTGTCCCCGTGTAGAGGTGACTGAGTGGCTGCCCATGGAGGTACAGTTGACCCTTAAATAACACGGGTTTGAACGGTGCGGGTCCACTCATATGAGGATTATTTTTCAACAAATACTGTAAATGTATTTTCCTTACGAAGGAAATGTATTTTCCTTATCAAGGGCTGGCTGCACCAGACACACGTTTTGTGTGGCTCCCCCTTTCGGATGGAGTGTAGCTTTTCCAGTTCACCATGGTCCCATCACCTAGCCTGTAAGCTCTCTTCCCAGTAGCCTGCATAACCCTCTAGGCCCCAGTTTCAATACAAACTGGGGTGATCGGGTCTGCCCCATCTTAAAGATGCAGGCTCATGTTGGAGAGAACGTAGGCGATGAGCACGTCTTAGTGTAGGGGTGACTCGTGGGGGTACCCAGCATGTATCTGGACCATCTGGCATTCATCTTTAAGGCCAGTGTCAACATATGTCTTATAAAAACCCAAAGCAAAACAAACTCCTACTCCAAAGCACCGATGCAAAACATAGATTTTACCGAAGGCCTCTTGGGGACGATAAGATGAAGTGACATCATATTTCACTCAGCAACACTCCCTGAGGTTGTCAATCTCTTTATTAGGTAAAGCAATTGAGTCTTCTCTAGACTTCTTACATTTGCCTTCTCCCCTCCAGCACCAGAGAGAATCCTACGTAGAATGCTGAGGGTGGAGGGAACTTGTACACACTGGGAGGGGCCTCGCCTGCTTAGCCCCTTACCATGGGGACCATAGACAAGTGACTTAAAATGCATTTGCTGAATTGGGGGGGGTACTTTCAAAATAAGCAGTGGAGGTATTGTATAATTGGGATTGGGACTTCATCTTGAAATAGGAAACTAAATATGCAAATTAATTTATCTTGCATTTAACACAATTTAGGCTATAATTGTACCTCGGTACTAATCCTCAGAATTAACAGAAAAGGAATCGAGTTAGGATTAAAAAACAGAAAAGTCTGCTATATTTTCTTCTCATCCTTCACTTCACATTTGACTGACATTCATAGCAGGATCATAAAGAAAGTCAAGGTTTGAAAAAATATCTGGAGGCCTTATTAACTACCCCCAAAGGTCTCTCTTAATCTTCTGTCAATCATTCTCTTTATTTTAGAATAGGTTTATATTTACAGAAAATTGCAGAGATAATCCAGAGAGTTCCCATATACCCTTCACCCACTTTTCCCCACAGTTAACAGGGCACCGTGTGAAATAGTGGTATCTGCGTAGACATGGGATGGCACATTGGGGTTATTCTTACACGGGACACACTGCCCTCTCCATCTCAGCCTATTAGAAAGGGTTTCATGGAGTAGCTAGGGAAAGGCTCCAGGGAAGAAGAACTTCACCCCAGCACAGTTCAAGCTATGGGAAATCCATAAAGAAACAACCTCTAGACCATCTATAACCTGCACGAGTGTTTATCTTGTGGCTGGGGATTCAGCCAGAGGCAAGGATGCTTCATTACAAGTCTGAACAACCCACCCCCGCTGCCCCTGCCATTTCTTTCTTGACCATAATTCTTGTGTGTGAGCAGAATTAGAGAATAATCAAGGTCCAGTATGCTGAAGCCCCACTCCCTGCAAAAAAAAAAAAAAAAAAAGAAAAGAAATTCCTGGTAAAATATAACAGAGCTGCTTATCAAACAGACAGAGAATCTGAGTCCTTGCCTTTTGGAAAACTCCATGAAGCTGGTGAAACCTGAGCATAGTAAGGGCAGGTGGTAACAAGAGATGTGGGGTGGGAAGTGGAGAGCATGTACGATGGATTTTCCTGCTAGTTTAAAAGCAAACGGCACAGCTAGATAAAATTTGTTATGGGTGTGAATAGACTGTGGTGTGGGGGAATGGCCATATTACTGCGGTGATTGATCGCACCTCCCGGGAACCTTGAGGTGGGGTGCCGAGCCGTGAATGTGCCAAGCGTGCTGGCCTTGGGACATCAAGATGCTGAGTCTTTAAAATTTTACCAATATCCAATACGCTGAGTCTGCCGGCTGAGAAAAGGCCACCCAGCCTGCATGTGATGCAGGCATTCTCTGCCTCCTTTTTCTAGGAACAGGTGAATTTTTCTGCTTATAGTTGCTGGACATGGGGCCTTTTCAATGGATCTAATTTCCCCCCCACTTCTCTATGGCTAATAACTTGTCCTGGGGTGCTGTGTTTATCCCAGAAATGTTAATGACTTCATAACTCAGTGTGAAATGCTCTGGGCAATTTTTGTATTATTAAGGATTCTATGATGTATATAAAAAAAAGGAAAAGCGCTCAGGTGTCAGGCCACGGTTCTCACTTGATTTTCATTTTGGAGAAAGGAGAGACATTCAGCTTTTATAAAAATACATGTTTTCAACAGAGAAAGCAGTTCATTGACACATAATGACAAATTGTTGCCCTTTGGGAATAAGGGACGAGTCTCCAGGTGGCCTCCGGCCTGTGCATTGTATCCCTCTCCCTCCAATGCTTGCCTGAGTCACCCGGAACTCAGGTACCCGCAGCGAGTTTAGGTAGGTGTGCGGTTTTGGCGAATTGGGTTGAGGCCCCCGGGCCCTGGGTTTTGGGGGGTGGGGTGGGGCGGGACACTGTTTCTGACAGCTGAGCCATGACTCAGAGACTCAGCCGGCAACGGCAACATGGAAATGAGGCGCCAAGAAGGTGGCAAGCTGCTCTAACAGGAGACGAGAGGCGGCCATGTCACAGACAGCTCAGCACCACCCTTCCTCATACCACGGTCCTAAAATCAGTGAGTTTCCAATTTCTTTGTTTAAAGCCTGGAAATCCATTTTACGAAAGAAGGGCACGTGAAACCCGTAGGAGTTCTGGGGTTGCCCTGGTCGGAATCGTGGTGGGAGGTGGGAGTCCTGTGCACCCAACACCTTCCCACCTCAGTCCCCTCTCCCAAGGGGACCCTCCTGGACCCAGGGAACACAGTTGGGAAATCACTGCCTACAACGCTTTAAGAGGCACACGTATATGAAAAATTGCTTTTACAAATAAGACTAAAACCCTTTAGAAATCTTTTTGTTATTATTAGTTTCAAAGCTTCTCTTTTTCAACTGAATATATCCGGTACTTTGAATGTAACGATGATGATAACATCTTTTACAGATAAGGAAAGCTGAGAGGCTTGGAAAGATAAAGTCAATTAACCAAAGTTTTACAGTCAACAAGTTGGGCACAAAACCTGCCTGGGAACGACAACCTTCCACTGTACCCCCGCCCCCCACTCCACCCACTTCCTCTGGTTTCCTCTCACGCCCCTCCCCTCTCCACCCTGAAGAGCCCTCCGGAAGCCCAGGACTTAGGAAAGATTTCCCAGATTCAAATGCTGGCCCCTCAAGAGTGGTGCTGACTACAGATTGCACTGAACTTCCACAGCCTATCACGTCCCCTGCCATGGTCGGTGAGGGTAATTAATGATCGTGGGGTTTGAGAGTCGGGAGGTCCACTTGCTTTTAGGAGAGAACACACATTTAGCTTTCCATTGGTTTAGTTGGGTGGTCTCAGGGGAGCGCCAGTATCAGGGAGGGAAAATTCTACAACTATGTCTTTCTATGACAGCCTGGGAGAAGCTCAGCTCATATATAGATAGACTTGTTTGGATCTGCTCGTAGGAAGTTTCCATAAAGGACATGTTGGACAGTTGGCTGTGACAAATGGGGCTTCGGCTCTGTGGGGGGGGGGGGGGAGGAAGTTTACACTCTGCAACTAAGATGTGAAAAGAAAAAAAAAAACCAGAAAGAAAGAAAAATGTAGCGTTTAACAAATGTCCCCTTATCTAGCTCAGAAGGCCTGCATTTCACCAATGGCAGCCAAAGATGACGCCTGCATCCTGCCTTTGGGAGGCGACTCAGTGTCTTTAGGACTCAAGCGAGCTCTTTGCAGTTAATTCAGTGGGATTTGGTAAATGTTCCATCTTCCATTGTTCCTCCCGCTCTTGCTTCCTCTTCCTGGGACATTTCTAGGCCAAAGAGAGCTCACCAGCCCTCCTGGAATTGGGGAAGGTGGTCTCACCACTGTTTTCCGTCTCTTTGCTGCTTTCTACTCAGGACAGGTGGCCTCACCTGGCCCCTGGGATTGCAGTATTGGGAACTGGAGAGATGCAGCTGGTGCCATCTCTGTGATTTGGGGTGCTGTGCTGTCACCTACTGCTGAAGTCCGTAGTTACTGTCATGGGTTTTGGCCACGGGGTCCCACCTTCTGTATGCTCTATTCTAATCCCACTAGATCTCTCAGACAGCCTGGGTGTATGTTTCACAAGAACATGTGGCTCCAAAAAGCAGCCCCTGGTCCACTCACCTAGACACCTTCTTAGGTCATTTTTAACCTTTGATAAAAGTGAACTGGCATCTTAGGATGACTAACTATAGAGCTGGGAGGATTGTGGGAGGATCTGGGTTCCCTGTTAACTCTCTAATCCTGACTTCCTGTTAAACTCTGTCGTAATTTCTGGGGGAGGGATTTATAGAGACAGAGGCCATCTTGGGAAAGCTCTCTCCCTTTTTGGTACGTGCACGGCTGGTTGGAGCCCGTGCAGGAGGCGTGCGTTCCCACACTGCTGTGGTGGCTTAGTGTAGTTTTCTTTTCCCGAATAAACCACTTTTTGGTGGATTTTCTGGAGAGTTATTTTGGCCAGTCGACATCTTCTGTCCAAGTATCACCACATAGGACATGGAGTGTCTCTAAACAAGGCTGAAGGGGCCCTGTCTGTGCCTGAGCAGCAAGGACCAGCAACGAGCCTTGAGTTTCCACCCTCATCGGCTGTTTCTAACACCAGGATGCGTGTCTACTGCTTCCCCTTTCCCTGTCCTCGTCCTCCATCAGGGGCAGGCTCTGTCGTCCTGTCTGCAGAGAAGCCCTCCCTCCCTTCCTCGGGTCTCGCGACCCTGGCTTTGGAGTCCATCCTATGCTCTGAATCCAACACACTCGGATTTCTGGAACTTTAGAAGACACTCTTCTCTTGCACAAAGCCTGTTATTTTGAGACCAGTATCTCGAAATAGTGTTACCTTGTTGTAATACTGCGATTTATAATAAGGCATGTGTATTTGACTGTTGTCCCCAGTCCCTGACACAAGGCTCCTAAAACCCTTGTAAATTCCTAATTGATAAGAGCAGTAGGAGCGCCGTTTGTTGTAATGAGGTGACTCTGGGTGGCTCCTGAATGGTGGCTGGTCACCTGAAAGAGCAAGCCATGACTAGGAGCTTGGAATTTTCAGGCTCCCTCTCCCCACTTCTCTAGAGAGAAGAGATGAGCTGGAAATGGAGTGAATACTGGATCGTGCCTACATGAGGAGGTCTCCTTAAATCCCAGTAATGCAGGGTTGGGAGAGCTTCCAGGTGGGTAAACACATCCCCATACAGGGAAGGTGACAGCCCAACTCCACAGGGACAGAAGCTCCTGGACCCTCCCAGGCCTCACCCTGTGTGCTCTTCACCAGGCTGTTCACCTGTATCCTTTATCACATCATTTAATCAACTGTAAATGTCAGTGTTTCCCTGACGTCTGTGAGCTGGTCTAGCAAATATCGAATCAAAGGGGGAGGAGGCCATGGGAACCTCTGATTTGCAGCCAAGTCAGGCAGAAGTTGTGGGAAACGTGGGGACCTACTCCTGTGATTGGCATCTGAAGTGTGTGGGGGGAGCAGTCTCATGGGGCTGAGCCCTTAACCTGTGGGATCTCTAGGTAGATAGTGTCAGAACTGAGTTACGCGTGGAGCACCCAGCTGCTGCTGCAGAATCACTTGGTGTCAGAAAACCCCACACACGTTTGGTGACCAGAAGTGTCAGAAGTGAAGCGTTCTTTGCAAGTAGTAAAGGAGATGCATGGTAAGAAAGGACCGTGATGTTCCTAAGACACTTCTGGACTAAAAAATCCCAAACTGGAAGTCCAAGTTCGAACAGTGGCTTTCCTTCTCTTTGCATCCCTGTTATAAAAATTCTAGTTTCTGCCCTCCCAGATGTGTTGGATGCTCCTATTGAATAGGGGGTGGTGATGTTTAAGGAAACATGAGAAAAGAAAGTAGATTAATATATTTCAAAGCATATGATTCTTGTGACAGTGCATTAATAGTTCTAACGGTAAACCAGGAGGGAGGGAAGAAGTCTGCCTGGTTCTGATGGATCAGTTTCCTGTTTTGCACTTGGCACCAGGCTGTGAGAGGGACATGGGGACACGGAGCTTGTTCAGAAGAGAGACGTGACATTGGAAGTGGGGGTGGAATGATAAGATATGTCACGTGACAGATGGATGAAGACACTGGAGATGTGTAACTTGCAGAAAAGGAGACTCAGCAGAGTGAGGGCAGCCATCTTAAAATATATGAAAGAGTGTCATATGGAAAAGGAAGGGGAATGTTCTTTGCAGTTCCAAGAACTAGTAGAATAAACGGGCAGACGGTAGAGTGAGCCGAATCTTCGCTGAATGAGAAAAGGATTTTCTAGGAGAAAGAGATATTCTGAGTTGGAAGGGGCTGCTCCAGAAAATCAATGAGTCTTCTTTGACTGGAGGTGTTTTGGGCACAGGCTGAACTCTGCCAGCTGCTAAAACGTAGACTAGATGGCATTGCTGAAGGGGTTGGATAAGATGACCCTTGAGTTCTTAGCCAGTCTCTGGTGGATGCAAGAGGGCAATTACTTTGACACTCCCTTCATCAAGAGGTGGGGTTTATGTCCCTTCCTCTTGAATCTGGGTGGGGTCCATGACTGCTGGAACAATAGAGTATTGTGGAAATAATGCTGCACCAGTTTGCAGACCCATGCTCTAAGAGACCGGCAACTTCCACCTCAGGTTTCTGGGAACATTTACCCTTGGATCCCTAAGCTGCCATGTAAGGAGTCTGTGAGGAAGGGCAAGCTAACCACATGGAGGGAGGGAGTGAGGGAGAGGGAGAGAGAGAGAGAGAGAGAGAGAGAGAGAGAGAGATCGAGAGAGAAACCATTGTTGCAGCCATCTCTACCCAGCCACAGACATGTGCATGAAAAAGTCTTCAGAAGACTCCAGTCCGAGCCTCTGTCTGACTGTAACTTCATGAAAGACCCCCGAGTGAGGACCACCCAGCTGAGCCTGGTCAACCCTCGGAATCATGAGATATAATAATAAATTGTTTTACTCCATTAAATTTTAGGATGGTTTCTTATACAATAATAGGTCCTGGCCCAAAGCATTAGAGTTTATAATTCTGTGAACTACATATAGGAGGAGCATTAAACTTAGTCACAGGTGAACAGATGAAATGATCAGAAAGATGTCAGCAAGAACTGCCCTCCAATATCTCTCTCGGTGGCGTGCCGTGCTGCTCCAAATTACACAGAGAGCAAATCACTTCTGGTGGACAGGTGATCTCTTCTAAGATCGATACTATTCGGTCGGGGGAAGAACACCTAAATCTAATCAGCTCTCCCCTGCTTGACTATGAAGTAGTTTTCTGATGTCTGAAAATTGCCGCTGGGGAATGAGGTTTTGGGAACCGAGAATGACAGAGATTGACGGACACACTTAAAAATAAGGCCCATTAGGATGTGAAGTACAGCATAGGGAATATAGTCAATGACATGGTAATAACTATGTACAGTGCTAGGTAGGTACTAGACTAGTCAGGGAGATCACTTCTTAAATTATATAAATGTCTAACCACTATGCTGTCCACCTGAAATTAATATAAAATAATATCGAAGTCAACTGTAATTGAAAATTTTTAAAAGGGGGGGAAAGGTGAAGAGGAATAAGAGGTTCAAATTTCTAGGTATAAAACTGGTAAGTCATGGGGATGTAAAATACAGCATAGGGAATATAGCCAATACTATTGTGATAGCGTGGTACAGTGTCAGATGGTTGCTGGACTTATCACGGTGATTACTTTAGGTATATAAATGTTAAGCAATTATGGAGTACCCCTGAAACTAATATAAAATAATATTAAATGTCAACTGTAATTAAAAAAAAAAGCAAGGCCGCTTATAAAATTGTTAAAAGACTGGCACCAAGAGCAGGGCAATAAAAATGGAAAGAGGGACAAAATATATTCACTTACGTCTTTCGCTATTTCAATTTGTCAGTTTTATCTGTGGCTCACCGTGAGGGTTCTTCATTCTCAGCAAACTTTGTAGTTTGCATGAAGATTAAATACTACTGATGATGGTGATGATGACATGTTTCACTTCAAACGTCCAATGATTGTCTTGTCTGCTCTTAGGCAGAGGCAAAAGTGTAGATAATTAAAGACTCAATGCTACTTACTCAGGAGAATTTTCACCCTTTCTTGCAAAATGGCACTGCTAAGGTGTTGAAAGCCAGGGAAAGGAAAATGTTTGGGGCATTCCAGGTTAGAACGCTGATTGAGGAAATGATATCCTACATGGCAATTTAGTAGTGTTGAAGTGGTACAATTGTAATAATGATGACAATTGTGATAGCTGACATGCACTGAGGGCTCACTAGCTACCAGGCACCGTCCCCCGGCTTTATAATCAGGCCGTGTAGCTTGCTGTGAATACGAGGTCAGACAATGAAGTTCGCAAACTCATCCTAGAAAAAGTGCTACACACCTCATTGCTGAATATCACTATGGTCACCTTCGAAGCACTCCCCTTGGGAAGCTATGCACTGACGCCAGGGCCTAGTACAGCCTTCAGAGCAATTCTGGAACTCTTTTTCTGGAATGGCCATCAGAGCTGTTGTCGTATTACCCTTCATGTCCTGAATGTCATCAAAATGTCTTCCTTTCAATATTTCCTTTCTCTTTGGGTAAAGAAAGAAGTCATTGGGGGCCAGATCAGGTGAGTAGGGAGGGTGTTCCAATACAGTTATTTGTTTACTGGCTGAAAACTCCCTCACAGACAGTGCCATGTGAGCTGGTGCATTGTCATGATGCAAGAGCCACGAATTGTTGGCAAAAAGTTCAGGTCGTCTAACTTTTTCACGCAGACTTTTCAGCACTTCCAGATAGTAAACTTGGTTAAGTGTTTGTCCAGTTGGTACAAATTCTTAATGAATAATCCCTCTGATATCAAAACAGGTTAGCAGCATCGTTGCAACGAGTTCACGAACTTCATTGTCAGACCTTGTAACACAGCTCTGAGATCCGAAGACCTTGGTTCGAATCCCAGCTCTGCAGCTTCTCACTTGAGACAGGAAGTCACTTAAGCTCTCTAAACCTGTTTCCCTATTGGACTGTATTGGATCTTAAGGGAAGTAACGAACATAACGAGCTAGCACGGTGTCAAGCATAGACATTAAAAAATGGTAGTTACTGTCTATGCCCTATTTAGGGTTCTTCATGGATTGATTTGACCTTTGTGGATTGATTCAGTAGCCCAAACAATACCTACGATCACTTTTTTCCCTATGGGAATTGGCCTGCTAAATGATACATTGGCAATTATATATCAGCCAATCCCAGCCTGTCAGCGGCTCATGGATGACTCGTGAGCTAAGAATAACGTTTGTATTTTTAAGTGGTTGCAACAGAATCAAAAGAAGCATAATATTTGTGACAGTAAAATCATAGGCAATTCAGATTTCAGGGTCCCTTCAAGAGTTTTATTAGAGGACAAGCATGATGCTCATTCCTTTCCGTGTCGCCCGTGGCTGCTTCCGCCTTAGGATGGCCAGCGGAGTGGTTACGACAGACAACTGATGGATTCCCCAGCCTAAAATATTTACTGCCTGGCCCTTTACTGAAAAAGTGTGCCAACCTCTGTTCTAAATGATAAAAAAGGAACTAACTTCCAAGCAATACGTTAGAGCACAGCTTTTACAATTGGCTATTGTACCCTCCTAAATGTATGTGTTCCTGTATTTCTCGCCACATACGCATACCCACGTTCAAACAGCCATCAGTACACATACGGGTGGGGCAGCCCAGACACTTGTGCACCAATCATCTGCTGTGACCTCAGGGGGCTCTAGGGGACCTGCTCTCCCAAGGCCACATTATGCTGCCCAGCATATGTCCAGTCTGGGGTTTGAGGGAGAGAGCATTGGAGGTAATTGTGTTTGGTCGAGTGGAAAACGGCCGGCTCTCTCCAGCCCCTGCTGGGTCTCCAAAGAAACACATGAATATTTCAGTGCTTTCTTTAAAGTAGAATATCTCTGTTTTTCTTATGGGCTCTCTTCACTGGAGTTTTGAAGAACCTGTTCTCATCACAACATCAGGCGCAGGAACTATTATCATACATATGAGAATCAACGTGAATAAAACCCGCCTTAGGTAGTGCTCACATTTCTTTTGCCTTCTGACTCTTGGGCTGCTATTAAACTTTAATACATATAAAGTGTACCGGTTTTTATACAGTCAGACGGTGCAGGGACAGTTGTGTCAGGTTGACATGCTCGGGGTTTGAAATCCATCCAGGTTTTCAGTTATGTAATGAGTAGGTGCCCTCATCACCATAAAAAGGCATTGAAAAATATCATCTATGAAAAAGTCTTGCACCAAAGACCATCAACGCCAAAGAGAGCACAGTGATCAATTGGTCCAACCCTTCCTTTTTAGGGATGAGCAAATGTAGGGTCGGACAGCAGAATGGCTTCTTCAAGGGTGAAGCTGGGTCTAGAATGCTAGCCACTGGCTCTGAGCCCAGGTCTCTCACCTGCCTCCCATCCTGCCTCCCCTCGTCCTGGATAACACACTGATTCACAGAAGTCACACTGAATAAGCCATTCAGTACACGCTTTCACAATAAAACATTGCTTTCCCTTCGCTGTTCAAATTGTTTGACATACGTATATGGCATCCTTATTCCATCTCACGTGGCTGTGTCATGTCCCCCTGAGTCTCTCCCTCAATGTCACGGTCATCTTCCTGTGGCTGCCAGCACTTTCTGTGCAGCCTCAGGACCATGTGTGATGCTGCTGACCATTGGACATAGATCCCATAGATGCCATAGATCCCACCGCCCATGCTTCTCCCTGCGGTCACCTGAGTGCGGACTCTGACAAGAAAGCAAGGGGTTGGGGCGGCAGATGGAACATGCAATGACAGGTTTGGCTAAGGAGTGGAGCTAGGAGACACACAAGGCTAAGAAAGGGTCAGAAAGCCTGTGAAGGCTGCTGGCTACGGTGTAGGAAAAGAGCATAGCAAGTTCCCCCCCTCTGAAATGATGGATGACGTTGCTGAGGCTTCTCTGTGGTCCTCTTTTCCATTTTTCAAATAGATCATAAGCTCAGAGCTGGGGGCCTCCGGGCAGGGTGGAGAGTTGGAGTCACGTGCCAGACATTTCTTGTATTTGGCTTTGGTTGGTCAAAGCTTAAAACCAAGTGGTGGGTAGGTTTGGGGAACAGAGGGAGTACCTCTGAGAGACATGAAAAGAAAGGAGAGGGAGTCTGAATAAAAATTGATCTCCTTGGGCCAGAAGCAGAAGAGCAGTCTGAGCATCAGGGGGGCCAGCACCCTGCTTCCTGCAGTGCCTGGCCCCCGAGGGGTGGCGAGCATGCCCAGGGCAGGGTGAGGTGCTTCGGGCCTCATCGTGCTCCCTCAGACTCCATGCATGAAGTGGGAGTCGCAGCCCCAAACCTGTAGGGACCAATAGACTGGGACGATGTGTCTCCATGGCAACCAGTGTGCTCTGATGACTCATAGCTGGTACATGCTGGGGAGTCTGAGGGGAGGACTGGGGGATGGGGGGGCCTCCCAACACCTCAGTGCTAGGAGAAGACCCTCTAGGGTGGGAATGGGCTCTTTGAGAATCAGTGAGGTTGCAATCCCTGCCTGTACGATGGCTTGGCATAGTCCTGGTTGAAATTAAGCTGCTCGGAGGAAAAGAGATTTGATACTTATTCCACGTCTGAGTCTGTGATCTGTGGTTCAGTCTTCCTTCTACCTCTGATAAACAAAAATCTATATCTCCCCATGAGATGCCCAAGGCACACTGAGTGTCCAGGCAATAGTGCATGTGTTAGCTATTGTTCTGCTGTAGGTACTATCTGTGTTCTACGGCCAAAGGAGAAGCAGTCTATATCAATATGCATTTGTATTTTCTTCTCTTCTTAGCTACTTATTAATACCAGGTTTTAAAACAACATCGAGAATTATTGCATAATCCAACACACCAAACTGTACACGTCAGAGGTTTAGACTTGTAGGCAAGGCTTTTGAAGAGTCTGTTCCTGGATACCTTTAATTGTTAGGATCCTGGTCGAGTTAAAAGAAGGTAGCTGCAACGGGAAGTTATATCAGCTCAAATCTCCCTACTGAGCCCAGCTTTCATTCTAAAGAGCAAACCTTTGTAATCAGCAAGGCATTTTGGATGTAAATAGGTCTCAGATGGCTTGTTCTTCCGAAGATGAGATGCAGAACTTATTATTTTTTAAGTTAGGTCGGTTACAGCCATCTCACTGGGGAGAGCAAAGCAGAGATGGTGGAAGACATGACTGAATTCAGAGAAAGAAGCAGAAAACTGTCTTGCTTAATGAATGAAGTTGATGTGGGAGCAGAAACACACTCTCAGAATGAAGGGGACTTGGTGCAAGTGGGGGTGTGAGTCTGCTTTTATTTTGCCACATGTCTAAGAGACTCTTGGTCACACTGGAGAAGGCCAGTGTGAACCAGTTGGAATAACAGAGTTCAATGTTACGTGCCTTTACACAAATTTGCATCTACATTAGAAATCTCAAAAGTGCACATTCTTTCCATTTTAGCTGCAACATTCATGGAAATGTGCTGATGTCTGCAAATATGAATGGCTTTTTACAGTACACTTTTATCTACTTTTTAAAAATGCAGTTTTTAGTGTACATTTGCCCCACCCCCCAAATCAATTCTGATAACCCAAAGCCTGATGTTTTGCCAGCCCCCCCCCAACTGGAGGGTGAATTTAAACCCAATACTCAGTAACCTTGCTTCCCCCCTTTCCTTAACTTTCAAAGTGCAATGATTCAAAAACAGGATGAAGCCAACTTCACCCCATGCCAGTCTCTGCCTGAGGGTAGGTGGGTCCCAGTTCTCAGTTCAAAGTCTAGTGCTTGGCTGGTATCTTCCACAAACTGGTCCCTGGCTCATCATCGCAGACAAGGGCCCGACTACAGACAAACCCGTGCTTTGAGAAGGAAAGGGCGACTTCAGTGCCTCAGCGTCACAATGCTCACATTTCACAAAAAGACCTGGCCTGATTTAATCTCGAGTTCATAAAGTCCAAAGCTGCTTTTTTTGTGTGTTTTTATTATACACAGTTTTACCTTTAGCTCTGGAAAAAGACCAGGAATGAGCCAATTCGACAACAGACACAATTCTGAAGGGTTTGGGGACATAAACGCCACCAGGGCAACATTTCTGCTTAAATATCTCATTGGGCACACCGTGTATGAAGGGATTTGGCTAACTCAGTCACACGTGCCTATATAAAGACAGGAGTCCATGCTGACCAGTGTGTAGGCCGCAGCCTCAGGCCCCTGCCCCTCGAGCCTGGGATTTAATCCCATTTCTCTGAATGATGCTTTGAGAAAACAGTCGCTTGTGCACGCTGGGCCCCCTCCCTTGGCATCGATTGGCCCACATGACCCTGTGACTGGACATGCATTAGCTCACCTGGGCTTTCCTACTGGCTGTTAGTAGGAGTGGGGAGACGACGGGAGGTTATTTTCTTCCTCTTTGTCCCCTTTGCCCCCTCCAGAGCAGACACTGCACATGTCTCTCGGCTCCAGCCTCTCACCCTCCCCTTTTCCCCGACAGAACAAAGTCTGAGGGAATCGAGCTGAACGAATGCAAGGTTTGCTTCAGGCCCTGTGATCATTCTGCCCCTCTAGTTTGGTTCTGCTCTTTCCCTTTCAGACTCGTGTTCATTTTTGAGTTGAGACCAGTTAAGCAGGTGTTAAAAGAAAAGCACCTTTGGTTGACTGCAAAAGAATTGAGGCCTGGGGGGTAGGGAGCTCTGGGGGGTGATCTCTGTTGTTAATGGTTCAGTTCAGTCTCAATCTTTGCCCCTACAGAAACCAGAGACATTCTGGGAGGGAGGGAAGGAGAGAGGGCGGGAGGCAAACCTCAGCCAGACTGTTTTTCCACTCTGCTCAGGCTCTTCCGAGCCTCCTCCCTGGAACCATGGTTATGCTCTTGCTTGGGAAGGGGACGTCTGGCTTTCTGCGCATAGATGCTTGTCCTATAACCTGTCGCTATCTATGGTGGTGCTCATGGGATCAGTGTATATTTCCATCTCCCCTGCCCCCTCCCTCCCAGCCCCGCTGCCTGGCATTCCTCATACCACCGTTCCCAGGGCTGGCGTCTGCAGACTTGGCACCCGTTTCTGTCATTCACACTGGCATTCCCTCCTGCTCCTGCCGGTGACTCCTGACATGGTATTTCCGTTCCTGTCAGTCTTCGTACGTCCGTCTCTTCCATCAGGCTGTGGCTACCGGTGGGAAGAAACCACACGGACCACGTGGCGGTCATCTCCATCGCTGTGTTTCCAGCCCGGCCGTCCCCAGTTGATCACGTGGCTGTCTGGTTAATGTCTGTGGAATGAACAAGAGCTAGGCCTTGTGTCATCAATGCACTATACTGGCATTATCTTCTGAAGTTCTCCGTCTCCACTTGTCTTCTGTCATCAGGCTGTCATGTCACTATGTCCTTCCTCTCCCCAATTGCAAGGTGTCTTCCAATCACCATCTGTGGCATGACAGGGGACACACCTGTGTCAGATACCTGGGCTCCAGGAAGCACCCATGGCTTCCATGCCGTCCTGTGGCCCTGGGCGTACCTGAGAACAGTCTATGGCTCCAGTTTCATGCTTGGCACACGGAATCACATGAGGCTGTCCCAGGCCCATCCGCCCCTCACTCAAACATTTCTCCTGCTGCTGGGTCATGCCGGACACAGGGGATTCTGGGGTCTTCCCGACCCTCTGAGGTCCATCTGTGGGTGCCTCTGCCCCAAACTCTCTGAGGCTCCTGGAGTGATGTAAAGTGCGGGGCCATGCTGAGGATGCCCTGGCACCCACATTTTCTCTGCTCCACCCCCCTTACTCTTTCTTCTTTCCGAATGGAAAGGATGTACACCATCTAGGTGTCTGTATCTTCTGTCTTCGGCCCTGGCCTAGGCTTTTGAAATTCGAAGGTCAAAAACAGACTTTGTTTTGTCCCAGGCTAGTTTTCCCCAGGGGCCACAAGTGCCACAGGGGTCGGGGCACCTGGGAGAAGGGAAAAGCCTCAACTGATGACGCGACCTGCGACCTGCGACCCGCTCGGCGCCCTCCCGTTCCTGCTGTGTCTGCGACTCTGGGCTGCTGTTCTCAACACCTTTGCTTCATTCTCTTTGCCTCCTTCCTTCTGTAACTGTCCATGCTTCCTGCATTTCCTCCCAAAGAAATGGCCCCTGACGCCATTTAAAGCAAAGCAGAGGGCTCCTTTCTTTCCAAACTTCAAAACGAGACTTCAGCCCTATGCATGGGCCCTCCTCCCTCTCTCCATGGAGTTCATTTTGAGCTATGTGGCCAGTGGCTGTTTCTTTGACACTAGAAACTTATCTTTAAAAAAAATTTTTTTTTTTTTTTTAAAGCATTTAATTTTCAATTATTTAGAACCACAGCAAGCCAGAGCCATGGTAGATCCAGGCATGAAAATAGAGCATCTCTTCCGTGGCAAGTTCACCCTTGGGACACTAACATGCTTACTAATGCTTTCTTACTTTTCCTTTAAAAATGCTTTCAAGTGGCCTCCAGTAAATGGAGCACAGCTCTCTGATAATAACAGATGTTTACCACCCATTTGACAGACAAAGAAGCTAACATGCCGAGCAGCGAACTGGCTTGTTCAAGGCCTGACAGCCAATCAATGGGCTTGAACCCAGGACTCTGGTCCCAAATATAGTGAGGATGTAAGACACCCATCACTAGGTCCAGAGCACACAGTAGGTGTGTGGCAAAGTTATCTTCACTTCTTTCCCGCTTTTTCCTTTATATTGTTCCCAAGAGCTGTGCACACACAACTAAAACAATCTACATTCCCCAACTTTGTTTTACGGCCATGAAAAAATGTGCAGCCATCCATCCACTCCACCACTGTTGGAAAATAATGATGGGATGCTGTTCCCCTTGGCAGCTGTCTGGGCCTGATATTCAAGCAGCATCAAGTTCCAAAGAACTGCCCTTTAAAAAGAGATTAGAATTGCACATCCAACGTGTATGAGCTGGAAGGTAAACAAATGTTCTTTCCTACCCAAACACTTCCCACTTTTGCTTTAAGGTGCTTCTGGTGATTGGAGCCCAACACGTACATGAAGAGCTGGAGGAATGTAAGCTCCTACTGTGAGCCATGCACGGTGCTAAGGCATGAGTTCCAGGTTCCTTAGCATCACTTTTCGTTCCTGCATTCGCCTTTGGGTTGCAAATGACTCAAACTGGGCAAGTAACAAAAAGGGATTTTTACTGGTTCACGAATGGAAAAGTTCAGAGGTAGACAGCTTCAGGTGTAGCTGGATCTAGGGTCTTCAAAGGCATCAATCTTTCCTCTCATTATCGTTCTGTCCTGCTTTCTTTTGTGCTGGCTTCCCTCTCACACAGGCTCGTCCTCATGGTGGCAGGCTGACTATTACCAGCAGCGGGTGTGTGCTTACATTCCACCAGCCAGGCCATGCCCACAGAAAAGAGAGCTCTGCTTCCTAACCGTTTGTATAAAATCACAGAACTGAGTCTCATTGGCCTGGCTTGGGTCACATGCTCATCTCAGAACCAATCACTGTGGCCAGGGGAATGGAAACCATTGATTGGCTAGGCCTGAGTCACATGCCTATCTCTGGATCTAAGTGGCAGGGTGCATCCACCAAGACCACTATGAGCTGCTAGCGAGCAGGGAATGTTCCCTCAAGTAAAACCCATATTCTGTTACCAGAGAAATAGGAAATGGATGCTTGGCAGGCAAAACAACAGGTGACCACTGCAACTGTATTCCTTACTTCTAAGAGAACACAGATGATTCAAGACGCAAGTTTGCTGACTGCTTTTTCTCACCAAGAAAGTCTATGTGCAGATTTCAAGGAGACAGAAAGAAGAGGAAGCCTGGTCCTACTCAGAGAAATGGAGCTGTAGGTGGAGGAAGAGGACAACCTATGAGGTAAAGACAGATTCCCTTCTTTTCCTTGGCTGCTGTCATCGAGGAGCTTAGAGTTGGGCACAGAGTCAGAGCCCCAGACCTACAAGACGAAATACCCAGATGCAACAAAATCACTTCCACAGTCACTCTCTCATCAGCCCTTTATTTAGCAAGTGTTGTTGAGATTCTCCTTTGTGTCCAGGTGCTGTTTAGGCCTGAGGGAGACGGGAGCGGAAATAGGCAGACGAAGGCCGATGAGAGTCCTACTCATGGAGGTCATCTTCTCGCTGGGACAGATACAGAACAAACAAGGGGCCTACTTCATGAGCAGAGGCACTTCATTGTGTGTGACAACTGCCAGAAGAAAATAAGGCAAGGTGACGTGTAACTGAGTGGCCGGTGATGGAAGCAGGGTGGGGGTGGGGACTTTGGGTAGATAGTTAAGAGGAGGTAATGGCTGAGACTTAAGAATAAATGGCCTTAAAGATCTCATGGGAAGAGGGCTCCAGACAAAGACCCTGAGGCAGGAACAGACTTGGACTTGCCGAGGACCAGAAAGAGGGTCAGCGGCCTGGAGCCCAGGGACAGAGGGGGCGGTAGAACAGAAGGATGGAGGGAAGGGAGAAGCCAGATGCTGTGCTGAGAATCCTGCCCCTTCTGAATTTCCTGAGTGCTTTGTTCATGGGCGTGGCTTGTTCCTTCATGCAGCGGGAATGGCGGCTGGTTCAAGTTTGACTCATTCGTGGAAACGCTCTGCCCACCCCCACCACTTTCAGACTGCCTTGCATCTATCAGACATCCCGTGTGTGTTTCTGGTAGTGAGAGGGTGTGGTCCAGTGGGAAGGACGGGATTGGAATCCTGATTCCGCCACCTCGTAGCTGAGGAATGTCAGACAAGTAACTTAAATTCATTGGATCGCTCATCTGAAAGTAGGATGATAGGGGTCCCTTCGAGTGTGTTAAGAATTAAGCAAGGTCACGTAGGGGAACCATTCGGAGTGCAAGTTTGTTTGTTAAAGGTCAGCTTTTCTTCTCATTTCATTGGCAAGAAAGGGAATTATAGCCTAGTGTCCGGTGGCTTTGGGGGAAAAAGTCTGTCCTGCTAAATTCTAGAAGTTCATTCCAGAAGACTGGACACACGGGGACAAAGGTTTGGAAATGGAGTATAGTGTAGAATAAAGAAGATAAAAGAAGGAAAGATCAGCATAGCACAGGCCACCACACGAATGATGACAATAGCAAAAGCCATAATGACCATTTCTTTAGCTCACACTGTGAGCCATGGCCCAGGCTAAGTCTTTTTCAGATGTCTTATGATGTAACCCATGAATGTGAAGCAATGACCTTAATCAGACATCAAACCTATCAGGCAGGCTGGTCTCTTACTCCCATTTTATGAACGAGATTCAGGAAGGAGGCCCAGAGAGAGGAAGTCACTTGTCAAGACCATATCGCCAGTAAGCGTTGACCCCATATTTTTAATCACACGCTACCCTAACTCCCGAGGTGGAATGATTAATATGGGCAGAGAACCTTGCTACATCTGCCTTCCTGGTTTTTGTTCAGATGGTTCTTATTCCTCAAAAATCCCAACGTCCCCTGACTTCAAATGGTTAAATGTGTAGCATCTTTAAATGAGAAAATTAATGACACTGAACCTCAGAATCTTTTTATTTTAGAAATTAAAGACACCCCTAAGAGTGGTCTCCTAATTGTAGCAACCTGCTACGTTAATGCTGGAAAACTCATTTACAATTCAGCTATTAAATGACAAACCATTACCACCATTTTTATTGCTTTATATTCCCCTAACAAATTTATTATGTAATTACCCTGCATAACAGCATCATTTGAGGATGTAAAGTTGAAATAAGGTCTCTATTTTAAAATGTTTACTATTATATGTTTTCAATATCTAGTGTAGATAAAATATCCAGCATTGAGAATCACGGTTTCCCTTTTGTTAACCAAGGCTCCATAAATAGGTTTGGGACCCCTTATCTCATGAATCTGACTGTCCTTTGCCCTGTGCTCCAACACTAGATCAAGGGAAAAAGCAGATGGCGAGGGTGCCCACTCTTTAGCTTGGCGACTCATTACTTGAAAACACTTGCGTGCATAACGCAAGCCTATTGGGTTTCCTGATGGGGGATTATGAAAATGGTTAGTATTCCCAGCTACCCAGTGAGTCTGGGCCTGGGTTTAAACCGAAGCAGGTCAACAAAAATTATGGGTGACTAGAGCAATTACTTCTTGATGCTGTTTTTAACGGGGGGAGTCTGAGAGACCTCCCAGACAAAGATTGGAGACGAGGGCTGCTAACACAGAGGCAGAAGACATCAGATGTACGATACCCACAGGGAAGGCAGTTCACACGGATACACTTCTTGCCGAAGGCAGAAGAAATTGGACGCATCTCCCAGAGAAAGGGGCAAACGAGTGTGCCTGGAGACACCCCAAGGAGGCAGCTTTGGCTTTGCTGTGGGTAATGAGATGGTGGAATCAAACCAGAAAGAGATCTTTTCTAGGTAACCTCATCCTATGTGATATTTTGGAGCTTTTTTGTTCCTCGGGCTGTTTAGGAAGAAAACCTAGGGAGTGAATGGATTTCAGCACAGCTGCTTTTTAGTCCCAAGAGAGCGAGGCATTGCCTCTCTCGAGGGGAGACAAGTCTGCCTGATCACCTGTGCAAGGTGTCCTTGGAAGAGCAAGGTCTCAGTTGTCAAATCCAAATATACCTGGACCTCTCTGCAAGTCCTGCTATGAATAAGAATAAGACAATCTGCTGTTTGATTTTTAGCTCTGCCTTGATTTCTCCCATAAACCCAGCAAGATGGATCTGGGCAGAGAACATATGTGCCAGCGATTGCAGGAAGAGCAACCTGCAGGCCCTGGCTGGCGCTGTGACCTTGGGGATGAACCTGAACTTCTCTGGCGCTGTGAAATCAGGGGAGTGGAGCTGATAAGGCTTCAGTATGCCTTTCTTGAGTCAATGACTCTGAGCCCTCCGAGTCCAATGTCCTGAATCTTCCTATGTAGCCGAATTTAGTGGTTCTCAAATGGGGGTGCTCAGTGTCACCCAGGAAATATTTGGTGATGTCTGGAGATATTGTTGGCTGTTACACTGGGTGGAGAGTGCTACTGGTATGCCGTGAGCCAGGGACGATGCTAGGCAAGGCACAGGACGGCTCCCACAACACAGAATCATCTGGCCCCAAATGTCCATGGTGCTGAGGCTCTGAAGCCCTGCCTTCAACCATCAATCAGACCTGCAGCCATAGGACGTGTCCTAGATACACTCTCTCCTCGTGTCTCCTGAACATCTAGCAAGTCATCTTAAGAGTTATGTCTGTGTGAATTCCTAGGGACAAAGACACTCCACGAATCTGGTAGCACCTGAGATGAAAACTTGCTGCATTTGCACCCTTAGGAAACAGCAGCGTGCCCTCCACGTTCTCTCCAGGAAGAGAACTCCATCGTGACCTCCCTTGCTGCCCCCTGACACATTCTTCTGTGGCCTCCTCCAGCTGCCTGACTTATGCAGAGAGGATAAGCAGCTTTGTCTCAGTCTCCAGAATTCTAATGTTTAAACTAATGCATTTAGTTATGCTGAATGCAGCTTTCCATCCAGAACATTATGAATCCTTCTTCGGGAGCCTTGTGTAAAATCAACCTCCCCTCGTCTGGCTTTTAATACGTGATTGTCGAAGCTGTGGGTTTGCACTCCCTCCCTTAACAAGACCTGAGTTTGCGGATCATTTAATAGTTACCCAAAATATATGACACACATATAACGACATGATCACTTAGTCCCTTAGCCCGACATGGTTGCATAAGCACCTACCAGCTTTGAAAATCTACATTTTCCAGAATATGTTGTCAGTTAGTCTAATGTATTCCGGAGCATAGATTTCTTGCCAAAATAATTCTGCCCGGTGAATGATAAATGTGTTGTGATTATTTCTTCGGCTTTTGTGAAAGCATATAGTAGGGATAGTGTCTTGAAAGGAACACACAGACCAGACGAACACAGGACTTCTTTGTTTAGTTCTGCCATATTTAGAATCCGTTCCCTAAATTCTTTCCCTAAACTCTCTTTTACTAGATCCTACTCCCTGAAATGATTGGTGCTGGCAGCGCAAGGCTGTGTTCAGCTAGTAAGTTCTTCTTGGCTCCAATGTGTGTCTGTCTTCGTTAAGCCCACAAGAACATAATGAACTGTGGTGTCTCTCCTGGGTAAAGGTCATTGTAGCTCAGGTTTGAAAGTAACCTCATCTTTCAAAACTGGCTTGACGAATGGAAAAATCCAGAGCCCCAGATGTCTGTTCTTTCTGGCTTCAACCAGAAGGAGGGGGGATGGGTATCACATGCAGCATGGAAACTAGGATTCCCTTTGAAGAACTCTAAAGCACATGAGGTTTGGTTAGAAACATAAATGGTCAACTTGTAGGGTGTTGGCCGAGGCCATAGAATTAAGGGGGACCACCAAAGACCACAAAAATCACCATGTGTCTTGACCACTAAAGAGACCTCTTGGGCTAGTTAATGCCATCATCTGAGAGACCACCTGAGGCAAAAAAAGCAGATGATGTCTGCTCTAATAGCTAAGAATCATCCTTGATGTTCCAATTTCCCTCGCTCCACACCACCCCTGCCGCTCCAAGCTCTGTTGGGTCTACCTCCAGTTCATATCCTGAGTCTGTGTGCCTCTCTCCAGCTCCATAGATACCCCCTAAGGCAAGCCACCATCCATCTTTGGCCCGAATGTCTACACTTTCTCCCTCTTCTTTTACTGCTCGGCCACAATCCATTTTCCACACAGCAGCCAGAATAACCTTCTAAAAATGTAAATCAGTTCATGTCACTCCTAGCTTGAAGCTCTTTGATGACTTCCCATTGTTCTTCAAATCGATTCCTGATGGCTCGCTATGGAGCGATGCCAGACTTAGCAAATAAACACATAGTTGCATTTGAATTTCAGATAAACAACAAACACTTTTTTTCTGCAGTCTAAGTATGTCCCATGCAACATTTGGGACATACTTATACCAAAAAAAGTGTTTGTTGTTTATCTGATATTCAATGTAACTGGACATCCTGCATTTTATTTAGCAACCCTACTTATAAGATTTTTTATGGCCGGGTACCCGCCTACTTTTCTAACTTCATCTCACACTCCGCTCTCTTTCACTCGCCCCCGCACCTCCCATACCGTTTGCCTCCAATATTCCAAGCTCTTTCTGACTTCTGGGCCTTTGTACGAGTGATTCCCTCTGCCTGGGATGTTCTTTCTTCAGCTCTTTGCACGGTTTGCTCCTTGCTATACTTCAGGTCTCAACTCAAATATCTCCTCCTTTTTTGATCACCCTCTCCAAAAAGGACCCTTTCCTCAACCCTTAGAGTCTGTATCATATGACATTGTTGTTTTCTTTTCTTGGTAAGGCAAGCATGTATTTATTGTTCATCTGCTTGCCTGATTTTTGCCTGACTCTTCCAGGGAAGCGGAGCATCGCTTTGTCGGTCTTGTTCCCAGAGTCTGACACAGGCGTGGCGTCTGGCGGAAGCTCAGGGAATAATTTGTGAATGAACTTCTGTTGGTCCTTTTGCTCTCAGAATAAAATCCAGTCTTTTCCATCGCCTCCAAGGCTCCTGGCCTTTCTCTTTAATGCCATTCAGATGGAGCCTTTCCTAAGGAAGCTTGGCATGTGCCTATCGCAGTTTCATCCATTCAATGAGCTAGGTCACAACCACGCCCACGCTGGACATGCCACATTGGCTGGTGGAAAGACTGAGTTCGGGTGGCAGAAAGATGTGGGCTTCAGTCCCAGCTTGGACTTGGGCTAAGTCATTTCCTCTTTGAGCGTCGATTTCCTTATCCACAGGGATAGAAGACCTCATTTTTAGGAATATAAATCAAATGCAACGATATGTGTAAACCACCAATGTAGGACCTGGTGCATAGTTGGGCTTTCATAAGTAGTTGTTGATTTACCCATCACGAAGGGCTCTCTCAAATACCTCCCGGTAAGTGGTGCTTCAGGGGCGGTTAAAACTCTTCACGTATCCTAGTATCCCCTGCTAACACTCTACACCTCTCCTCTCTCACCACCCTGGTAATGTATTCTCTGTAGTCCCTGCACCAAATTTCCACTGGTTCCAATAAGCCCTGAGCTCTGTTTGTATAGCTCTGTGTTGTCTGTTTCTTAAAGGACAGAACAGGCAGGTGTTAATCCGGGAAAGACCCCTGTTAGTGTCCAGCTTGCACCCAGGGTGGTATCCATTCCTGTCTGATCAGGTTCAGCTCCTTAAACATCCTGGAGGCTGGATTTGCTACCGATGTTGCTGTTGCCACGGTAACTATTATGCCCGAGAATTTCTCAGACTCTGAAGGGAGAACAGCAGAGGTCCAAAGAGCAAATTAATTACTCCTACACTGGGGTTTAAGTGTTCCACACCAATACTGGATGCTGCATGGCTGGACGTGGGGTCCTTTAAACCCTCCTCTGGCATCAGAGGGACTTCCTGGCCCATGGAGACAACTTTATCGAAACCAGGAAATTCCCTAGGTTACATTGTGCTATGGTCAAAAATTGTTATCCATCTATCAGGGAACTTTCTTTTCACGTTTGAAATTGTTTCATTGAAGTCTTAACATACATCTGTATTTTCTTAGTCCATGTTTAACTTTGGTGTGGCAATTTGAAAACATGCCCAGAAGTTCTCACCTCCTAATGGAGAGGTGAGAAAACATGTCTCCTTTCCTTGAAACAGGGATCAAGGGAACTCGGTAACTGACTTGTAACCCACAGAGCAGAGCGGAAATGCTCCGGTCGCTGTGTGACTTCCAAGGCTGCCTCATCAAAGGCCTCGCTTGCACTTGTTTTTAGCGTCCTGATTATTGTGTAAATCTGAGTACCCTAAGGCCACCATGCTGTGAGGAAGCCCAAGCCACGTGGGGAGATCACAGGCACTGCTTCAGCTGACAGCCCAGCTGAGGGCCCCGCTGACGTCAGCGTTAGCCGTCAGACATATGGTCCCTCCAGATGTCTCCCTTCCCTCGTCATCACCTCACCCAGCCAACAGTCATCCTCAGATGTTGAATCTTCCCAGCTCAGGTTCCAGACATCAGGAAGGAGAGACAAGCTGTTCCCACTCTGCCTTGCCCAGATTCCTGACCCACAGCATCTGTGAGCCTAAGGAAAAAAGGTCTTTGTAAGCGACTAACTTTTAGAGTGCTAATTTGTTACACAGCAATAGTAACGGGGACAGATGGGCTGGCTCTCATTGGCTGGCTCAGAGGCACCCGAAAATCAACCTGTCCAACATGGAACCACGCCTTTGTCTCTTCTGGTGCAGACAGATGGCTTTGCATGAACCCCCCTTGGGCTCTCCTGGGACAATATCTCCAACGTTATTAAACCACGTCCTTCAGCCTCAGGCACGATGAGTGCCTTGAGGACTCCTGCAACCGTGTGGGGAAGATGGGGAGGTGAGCAGCCCAATGGGATGCATACCAGGGACATGGGAAATGGGTCCATCTGAGGGGGCCCTTGGGGACATTTTGCTCTGAGTATAGGACTTCAAACCTTTATTAGGCCTTCAGAGCTTTTATTGGACCCCAAAGTGCCCATGGGTATAATTGTTGACTGAATTCCATCAATGCACAATTCACTGCCCTGAGGCTTTCTATTAAGAAAAGAAATATAGTTTCAATTTGGGGCAGAAAAGACCGCCTTCCTTCATATTGATTCTGTCAAGAGGTATCCATTTTAGCCAAAACCTTCTACGTGCTCTGATCTAGTCTCAGAAAGAATTTGGCGTTATTGGTGTGGTCCCCAGTGGATGTACTCACTATATATTTAGCATTTGGTTCCTGGATTCCTGGAACATAGACTCTTAGGTCTTCCAGCCATTGCTCTGCAACTTTTGTTTCCATAGAAACTAATGTTTATGTTTATATCCACGCAGACTCTGTGTCTAATAGATTTTACTTCTCAGAGCAGCTGTCGTAAGTCGTTTCACCAAGATGGACGTTAGTGATAGGAAACAAAACCCCATTCCACTGAAATGAGCATTTTGTTCAGCATCATTATGGGCTCAAACATCTGAGTGATTCCAAATAAAAAGAAAAGGGGCTCGGGGAGGGATCTTCAGCAGCCGTGTGGTCTAGAAAGCAAGTGAGCCTGCGCTGAAGGGGATGGACCTGGTCCACAATTAAACCCTTGCTCTGCAAATAAACAGGGCCTCTATCGATCTCCCTCCCCGGGGAAATCTAAAAGCAATGTGCATGTTTAAGTGCCAATCTGGTCTCCGCAGCCAAAGGATACAGCAGCAGCTAAGTGGAATAACAATCTATGTTCCGAAAGGGACATTCTGGGCACCTCATTTATGCAAATGAACCACAGTGGGATGGCTAGTTAACTTTCCTCAATGTCCTCACCAGCGCTCCATCTAATATTTCCTGAACTGCCTCCGGAAACAATAGACTCACAGCATCTTTTGCAAAGCGGAGGCCACTGTCAAGTGTAAATAGGCAGCCAATGTATCTTTTCCTAATCGTGTTTCCATTTGTTTGGTCACGACTGACAATTTATATATCCAGAACACAGGGTCTCATTTTCTCCTGATTTGGTTCATCTGTTCAACAAAGTCTGTCTTGCCACCATGCCCCTGAAGCTGCTTTGACAGTGAGTGATGACAATGGGAGGTAACATTTACCGAGCAGTTACAATGTGTCAGCTAGCAGGTATAATGCTTTCCGTGGGTTTTCCCACTTCGTGCTCATAACAACCATATAGGTAAATATGACGGTGATCCCATTATCACAGCTGAGGAGACTAAGGCACATAAAGTTATTTGCTAGAGATCACACATGGGGGAGTCATAGGCTGGGATTTGGGGCTCCAGGGTCTGAACTACCATGTCATACTGTTCTCATCGGCCTGCTCTGGCGTTCGTAGGCCGGTGGGAGAGACAACTGTATAAAAACCTATTATAGCGCACATTATATAGTAATAGCATTATACGTCATATACGCTGCCAGAGAAACAGAAAGGACATAATTAAGTCTGTCTGGGGGCGTGGAGCAAGGCTTCAGAGCGGTGGGTTATATCAGTGGGGTCTCGAAAGATGACGAAGAGTTACTCAAGGAAAGAAAAGAAAATGCATCCCAAGGAAAGGGAATAAACCACTGAGTAGCATGGATGCATGAAAGGACAAGCTCTGTCATCTTTGTGGCCTGCCCTCCATCGGTTCCCTACTTAGTATTTTATCTTATTTTGTCACGGAGAAATGTATACAATCTAAAATTTACCACTTTAACCATTCCTAATGGTACAGGTCAGTGTTATGAAGTACAGTCACATTGTCGTGCAACCGTCAGCTCTGTTCCGTCTCTAGAACTTTTTCATCATTTCAAACAGAAACTCTGTAGTTATGAGGTTGGTGCAAAAGCAACTGAGGTTTAAAAGGCTAAAAACAATTGCAAAACCCACAATTATGTTTGCACCAACCTAATATTAAACAGTAACTCCCCACTTGCCGCTCCCTTCAGGCCCGGGTCACCACTGTTCCACTTTCTGTCTCTAGGAATTTGACAACTCTAATTGGAATCACACAATATTTGTCTGGCTCACCTGACGTAGCATAATACTTTCAAGCCTAGTTAACTTTTGAGTGTTTGGTTTCAGGTTCTAATTGCTTTCGTCAATATTGTCATGCAATTGTGGAGGAGGTCACATGCCATAGAAGGAGGCAGTATAGTAGATGTCTATTGGCTGTCTGCCCAGGACCTGTTTTCTACAAGCTTTTCTTCCTCCATCCACTTGCTTACAAGGGGAGGAGCTATATGCAGACCTACCTTTCTAGCCACAGCTGATTGGATCAGGATGCCCTCTGATCTAAGCTGGCACTAAGCCTCTTCTCTGGGAATTTGGATATGGGACCAAAAGATTCCCAGCCGTCTGGCTATTCTCAGAAATAGGGGATATTTATTTACTTATTATACCCTCTAATGGGGGGTTACCAGAGGTGGGCAGACAAGTAGAGAAGCCCTTTTATAGATCGAGAAGCAGACAGCGAAGAGGGAGAAGGTGTCCTGTGGTCCTTACAGAGCTGTAGTTTCTACTGGTCTTTCCTTCCAGAGGCTCAGCTTGTTGCTGCTTTTGGGTTTTAAGGGACACCCTGTAACCTTCTAATTAGATCTCCTTTTTTACTTATGCGATCTCAAGTCATATTCTGTCACTTGCAACCAAGAGTCCCCGTTAATGCAGGAAGCATATAAAAGCCCTGATCTGCTGACCCCCGCCTGGGCCATTAGGGAGAAAGAAGAAAGTCAACCTGCAGCTCTTTACCAGGACAAAAACATTCTTCATCAATGTTTGCAAAGAACCCTGGGAATTTTGAAAAGATGCCCCCAGACAATTATAGAGTGATACATCAACTCAAAGTTTCTACAGGAAGACGGGTTGTAGAAGCATCTCCCCACCGATACCCATTGTCCATGATTTGCTTCTCTTCCTACAAATAATTCTTCCTCTAACCTTCTTCTCTCCTGGGGTAACCGGTCCCATCATATCAGCTGCTTCCACTCCATGTAGCTAGCACCTTCTCCCAACTTCCTTTCTAGAGTTCAGTTTTCCGACTAGACCTCGCTTTTCGGAAATACCAACTCAGTGGGCTTCTTTCTCCACAGGCAGAATGCATGACATTAACCCTCATCATGCTGATTTCACTTCTTTCTATGAATTCTTCTCTCTTTTCTAATATTCGGTAGCAAGGCCACTGGCTTTCTTCAAACGTCTCTCTCTTCTTGCTTTAAATCGACGGTGGATTTGGCCAGTGCCAGCCTCTGAATTATACTGGACTCAATACCGACTCTCACTGCTCTATGACCCCCAAGTCTCTTTCCATTTTATAGTTGAGAGACACTGTAATTTTGTCAGCTACAAATACAAACCATGATACTATGTCCCCACTGGGACAAGGTCTGGGGGCTTCTTGAGTGGCGATACAGTCAGGGCTGGGAATAGGGTGAGGGGAGCAAAGCACAGAATTTAAAAAGGCACTTAGGCTCAGGCACCTGCCTTGCCTGTGCATGACCCGGAGAGAGAGTGCTTCCTTCAATTTGGTGTCCGAGGTACCTCATGGATCACACTGCAGTTCTGGCCCACGTTACAGCTAACCACGTTTCCCTGGGATTGCTCAGATGCCGCCATGTGATCAGACCTTGGGGGTGAGAAGTTTTCTTGAGAAGGAAGCTATTCCAGGTCCTGAGGAATGCCATGGGTCCTGGCCTTACCAGAAGGCTAGTGGAATGAATTGTCACATCTGGTTTACATCTAAGCTTGTGTGATCCCATCCTTGGATTTCTCATCTGTAAAATTAGAAGAATAATTCTTCTCTGCCTGCACAAAGGTTAGGTGGATTAGATATGGTGTGTGTGTGTGTGTGTGTGTGTGTGTGTGTGTGTGTGTGTGTGTGTATGTGTAACATCCAGTATGGTGGAGGGCATCTGGTACGTTGATCACATAGGTCTACTGTAATTGCTATTAGGTCTGTGTGGTTTGATGAGGGACCACGACTATTATTTATTGATCGCCGAGGATAGCCAAACCCCGCTCTAAGCATACATCAGTTCATGTAATCCTAATAACACCCCTCTAGATAGGAATTGCTATTGACCCATCATCTCCCAGAGGAGGGAATGGATGCAAGGACACAAAACTGGTAGGGCCAGAAATCTGAACCACCAATAGAAACAGACTCATAGATGCAGAGAACAAATTGATGGTTGCCAGAGGGGAGGGAGGTTAGGGAGCTGGGTGGAAAAGGTGAAGGGAGTAAGAAGTACAAATGGGTAGTTACAAAATAGTCATGGGGTTGTAAAGCACAGCACAGAGAATATAGTCAATAATGTTGCAACAACTAGATATGGTACCAGACCAATTGGGGGGAATCACTGCATCGATTATATGAGGTGTCTAGCCACTATGCTGTATAACTGAAGCTAATATAAAATCATATTGAACGTCAGGTGTAACTAAAAAAACAAATTAAAATAAAAGAAATCTGAACCACCAGCATTCGTGTACCTGCCCCAGGGCTCATGCACCTGCATCAGAGACGCATTCTTTTGGTTCCATCAGGCTTTTAGGAATTCTGAAGGCAGAACCCAGACAGCAGTGTGGGAGAGGAGAATGCTCATGGGTTCTGGAGCCAGGGCGAGCTGAAGTGAAAATCCAGGCTCCTCAACTCATTAACTGTGTCACTGGGCAACTCTCTCTGCAGGGTACTTATAAAACAGGGACTCCTAAAGTTACTGGGAGGAAAGAATGAGACAATGCTTGTAAGAAGCCCTACACAGTATCCGCACATAGTAAATGTTCAGTCAATAGTGACCAGCCATTCTGTTGTCGTTGTGACCCACCTTGCAGGTAGGTTGTGATTGTCACACAGCGTTCTAAATATACCATGGGCCCCATGGATGTTGGGGGCCTTCTCCCCACCCTTCAAGAGTCCCCAATTAAAATGCAGGAAAACAGGAGAAAGGTAAACATTTTAAACTGACCGTTTGCCGACAGGTGACATTTTGATGGGCACTGAGGGATGAGGTCTACCTGATACCTGAACCAAGGGCTCTAAATAAAAAAGCTAATTGTTTGTCGACGCCCATTCCTACCCTCACCCTCCTTACAAGAGGATGACCTAAAAAACAAAGTCACAATTAAGTTTTAAGTGTGTATGAGCGAAGTTCTAGGCTCTCTGAGGGCAGGGATTGGTCTGTCTTAGCATTTTCACAGAGTTGTGAGACCATCACTACTATCTAATTTCAGAACTTCATCACTGCAAAAAGAAACCTGTACCCATTAATAGTCACGCCCCACTCTCCCCTCTCCCAGGTCCTGGCAGCTATGAATCTACTTTCTATCTTGGTGGATTTATCTGTTCTGGACCTTTCAGGTAAATGGAATCACACTATATGAGGTCTTTTGTGTCTGGCTTCTTGCACTTAGCATAATGTTTTCAAGGTTCATCAATATTGTAGCATGTATTAGTATTTCCTTCCTTTTTGTGGATGAATAATATTTCATTTAGGTTGATTATCGCTGGGATTTGGGGTTATATTGAGTCTGTGGATCAGTTTGGGGAATGTTGTCTTCTTAACAATATTAAGTCTTCTAATCCGTGATCATGGCAGCGTATTTCCATTTATTTCAGTCTTCTTTCAATACGTTTTAAAGTTTTTAGTGTAGAAGTCTTGCACATCTTGTGCTAAGTTTATTTCTAAGTATTTTATTCCATTGTAAAAAGAACTGTTTTCTTAATTTCATTTCTGGATTATTCATTACTAGTGTATAGTAGAAATACAATTGATTTTCATATATTGATGTTGTGTCCTGCATTTATTAATCCTAATAGTTAGTTGTGTGTGTGTGTGTGTGTGTGTGTGTGTGTGTGTGTATTTAGAATTTTCTATATACAAGATCATGGCATGTGTAAATAGAGTTATCTTTCTAATTGGGAAGCCTTTTATTTTTATTTTTTCCCTAATCCCCCTGGCCGGAACCTCCAGGACAATGTTGAACAGAAACAGTGAGAGTGGATGTCTTTGTTGCTGATCTTAGAGGGAAATATTCAGTCTATCACCATTAAGTGTATGATGTTATCTGTGAGTTTTTTGTAGGTGCCTTTGATTAGGTTGTGGAAATTCCCTTCTATTTCTAATTTGTTGAGTGTTTTGATCATGAAAGCATTTCTCAAATGCTTTTTTTGGCATCTATTGAAATGATTTTCTGGTTTTGGTCCTTTAGTCTATTAATATAAACACTGATTGATTTTTGTTTGTTGAACCGACCTTGCATTCTTGGGTTAAAACCCACTTTCTCATAATGTATAGTCCTTTGATATATTATTAGTGGAGTCAGTTTGCTAGTATTTTGTTGGGAATATTTGCATGTATGTTCATAAGGGATATTATTAGTCTGTAGTGTACTTGTGATACATTTTGTCTGGTTTTGGTATCAGAGTAGGGTTATACTGGTCTTGTAAAATAAGCTGGGAAGTGTTTCTTCTTCTAATTTTTCAAGAGTTTGTGAAGAAGTGGTATTTATTCATTTTTAAATATTTAGTAGAATTCACCAGTAAAGACATTTGGTCCTGGGCTTTACTTTGTGGGTAGTTTTTCTTTTGATTAGTAATTTAATTTCTTTCCTTGTTAGATAGGTGTATTCAGATGTTGTATTTCTTACTGAGTCAGATTCTGTTGTGTGTCTCCTAAGCATTTGTCCATTTCATCCAGGATATATCATTAGATGGCATACAATAGTTTATAGTACCTTTTATAATCCATTTTATTTATAATCCATTTTATTTTTGTAAGTTAAATGTCTACTCTTTCCTTCCTGGTTTTAGTGATTGAGTTGTCCCTTCTTCCTAGCCAGTCTAGCTAGAGATTTGTCAATTTTGTTGATCTTTCAAAGATTTTGTTGTTGTTGATATTTTCAAAGCTTTTCATCTCGTTGATTTTCTCAATGGATTTTCTATGCGCTTTTTCCTTCATTTCTGCTCCAATCTTTATTATTTCATTCTTTCTGCTTACTTTGGGCTTCGTTTGCTCTTATTTTTCTAATTTCTTAGGTGAAAGTTTGGATTATTGATTTGAGATTTGCTTCTTTTAAAAAACAGGAATTGATCGCTATGCATTTCCCAGAGGGCTTTTAAAAAATGAATATGAGTTTGTACTACTTAAGTTCTGAGGCATTATCTAGGCTAAAAAGATAAACAAAGCAAGTACAGTTTGGATTGGTGTTTCTCCAAGTATTCTGTGGCCACATAAGTGTGGAACTAGCTGGCTTCAGCAAGGTGAGGCAGATTCCTTCCCCGCAAGATGCCTCAGTCTTTTGAACTGCAGGCGGGTAGCCTAAATCTCCCAGGGGAGGTGAGGCCCTTAGGTTCCCCATATTTTATTTGCTAAGGAATGTCTTTAGGGCTGGTGTTCAGTAGAGAAGGGCCGCATTCTGACTTTTGTGGGCCCCGGGCACTCTTGCCTTTGCGGTTCCTTTCCTTCATAGAAAATATAAAAAATTGTATTTTTACAACTCCATTAACACAAAGCCAGTATAACCCAGGCTGGATTTATTATTATATATTTATCATGATTATATTCCATTTTCTTCTGAGTTTAAAAGAAATTGAACATCAAACATTTTCATGTGTCTTTAACAGTATTGTAGGCCTAGACACCTTGCCTGCCGGAGAAGTCAGCCAGGCGCAGAGCACCCCCAGAAGAAGTGAGGGACCTCCTCGGGACAGTAGGGGTTTCTGGCCATGCTGGCCAGGACAAGGCCTGAAATACAACTGTCTCAGGCCTAAGCCACTCTGGCCAATCCAGGTCACTGTCGGAACTATTGCTCTGACCCATTCTCAGCATTTAAAAGGACATAAAAATGTATTTGGCCAGGAGCTGAGCGTCTGGATATGAAATAAAATAACCCCTCTCTGTTTATACCTGCCCTTCTCTCTTTAAAGGCTTTGGTTTGCCTTGGGAAGGAGGGAGAAAGAAGGGGACATGAAACGTGCACCACATCTAACCCAGTGAGACTGCAGAACAATCAATAATGGGACAATGGGCCATTGTTACTCAGAAATACCACCCTTGTGCACAATCCCTAAGCCTATAGTCAGCTCCTCACGCAAAGAAAGGCAGGACAGCAATTGTCATGGGATCAATATCTTCTAGCTTTGCGGGAATCGATCCCATGGCAGAGCCTCAAGGCAGACTTCTCCCTACCTGGGGACGTGGAGGGTGGGGAACGGAGTGAGCACCCACCCCAAAAGCAAGGCATGCAAGAAAGGTGCATTTGGTAGTGGTGGGGGTTACCGAATGGGCCTCCGAGGTCTCTGCATGTAAGTCCCCTTTTCTGTTTGGGAAAACTTGGGAGAAGCAGAAGCTGTTATCATCCCCAGGCCTGAAGGGACAAAGGGAGGGGGAGGTTCCTAGAGTCAGGAGAGCAGGAACTGTAGGTGTGGGGCTGCCTCACGGGACCAGTGGTCTTAGATAGACGTTTGGAGCCTCAGCCAATGGGGGCTTAGAGGGAGGGAGCCAGGATAACAAGTACATACCCTGACCCATCCATCTTCTCACCCTCCACCCTCCATTTACCCGCTGTGCCTTTCCATCTGGAAGCCAGAGAGCAATGTCCAATTTGGCATGTTTTTGTTTTATAAAATCTGCTCAACAGACAATGAGCTTAATCCAACCAGTAAGCCCGAGCGAGGAGGCTGCAGGACGCTCCACCCCAGGTGGAGAACGGGTCTCGAATGGCACGTGGACAATATCCAGAACCACGTAGAAATAGATGCAGGACCCAGTGCTTTGAGCCAAGAGCTCGTGATAGAATGGGGTGGAGGGAGGGAGTAAAAGTACCTTGAGCTTACAATTAGCCACGTAAGCTCAAGGTGCCACTGGAATGGGAAAGAAGAAAACTGAACAAGGTGATCAGGGAGAGAAGTCAGAGAAGGTTTCCAAAGAAAGAACCTTGAACTGAGTCCTGGATGTTGTCCGAGAACTAGGTGAAGGAGGAGCAGCTTGTGAAAGTGGGAAACATAATGGACCATTAGAAGAAATAGGTGCCGGGCTGCAAAGTTTGACTGTTAACCGGAAGGTAATGGAAAGCCATTTAGATGCATTAATGGGTCCACAGGCAAGGAATTGAGATGACGTCTTTGTAAGGGTGGGTTTTGGTCTCTCTGGCTTGTCGTCCACATAGCAGACACTACCTTCCATCACACATTGGATTTGCTGCTCAACAGTTCCCAGGGGGCCACTCAACAGTCACCACAGCGAGCCGGTGGCTGTATGGGAATCTAAGCCCTCACGTTCTCAATATTCCAGCTCCTCAGTCTTGCTTGGCAAGCTCATCATCCCAACAGTATATCGTCACAGATATACTGTTTATAATGGGATAAGCAGTTTTCGACAAGCAGTATTAAATCCCCTACTATTTCACTCTGTTTTAAATTCTGTATTCATTCATATGGCCAGCTTTAAACTCAAATAAATTATTTTCCTGGTTACACTATTCATTCTGTAGTTGAAAAAACATCCTGAGAGTAATAGAAACTCAAGTTCTAAGGAAGCGAAATGACTGATTTACTTTTGTGAAATGTTTTCCCTTTTAAAATGACTTATTACAGTTTGCCACTATTCAAATCTCTTTAGGTTTTTATAGCTGAATTAAAAAAAAAAAGATATTTTCTTTTGTAACAGAAATAGGTAAAGCATGTAAAAGACTAAACTCCATCAATGCAATAAAAGTACCCATTCCTTATATCTCTCATAATTGAGATTCAATTTCATGTTCTCCTCTGCCTCTGCTTATTAGTCAGAATCCCAGAGCGAAAAGGGTGGAGCTGGTGTTTAATTGCTATCAGACTTGGAGAGAGAATGAGGCTTATGGGATTTTCTGTACCCCCTTTGTGCACGCTCCATAATCGTCTAGCATTCTTTTGGTGGATATTCAATACCAGTAGATTGAATCTTGGCAGAATTGGAACATAAAGCACAATGTTGCATTCAAGTATATATAATACGTTAGTCCAAGCAAAAAGAAGGATAGAGATGTATTTCTGAGTTGTCAGGTTGTAAGATCAAGGCAAGGCAAGGCTCTAAAGTCGTTTCTGCAGCTTCTTCCTTGTTTCTGGGTTTGAATTCCAGCCCTTCCGCTAAGCCTTTGAAAATGCTGATGCCACATGTTCTGGGAGTAGGTGCACCCATGTGAACATCACGCCTTGTACCTCGGCGCACACACATACACATGGTCCCAAATGCTTCAACTCCAAGCAGCAGCTTCAACGTGCTTTAGAGCACCGGGTGACGTTCCCGGAGTCATTGCCAAGCTGTTTTAGAGCTGAACATTTCAAGGGGATAGGAAATTAGGCGTCTATTTTCTTTGTCATTGTTCTCATCTATCATTTTAACAAACGTATCTGCAAGTGATCGCAAACCCTCTCAAGAACAATAATAATTAAAGTCTTTCGAGAAGCTATTCTTGTCTCCAAAGGAAACACTGTAATTTCTCTGGCCTTTACAAAAATGAAAATATCAATGATTATATACAAATCTCTTGCCGCCTAATATCTTATTTACCAGGCTATGAATATCGATCTGGACCATGTAGTCACATGCGGAAGCACCCCTCATGAGTACATGATTTCTTTCCTTGCCCCACAGAATTTTCACATTCCTAGAGCACGCTCTATATTGTTTCAAGATTCCTTTTTTCCATTTTGATTCTTCACAACCAAGGAGGAGAGAATCAGGGTCATTTTCCTTGTCAGAGTCACAGCAGCAATTTTTTTTTTTTTAATATGGAAACTACAGCCGGGTTTGATTGTGTGCGAACTGGCAACCGGCAGCCCCTTTAAAGCATAATTTATTAAAAACAAACAAACCAACCACATGGCAACAAGCATCTTTCTTCTTTATTCTCTTGACTTGGTGAAAAGCGAGTCTGTGAAAATAAATAGCAGACATTGGAAAATCCTGTCTAATAAACTCAAAATGCTGGATCAGGTAAAACGTACTTCTAGAAGAAGTCCTCGACTATTAAGAGAGAGGAGAGAGAGAGAGAGAGAGAGAGAGAGAGAGAGAGAGAGAGAAAGGGAGAGGGAGAGGGAGAGGGAGGAGGAAAAGAAGAAGAAGGAGAAGAAGAAGAAAAACAGTGTTTTGCTCCTAAGGACCCATAATCCAGAGTTTCATTGACTGTCTGAAGACACATAATAGAGAAAGGGACATTATAGAGACATAATACAGAAAGGGAACATTCCTTCAAATGTTCTAGTTCCTGGATGCATTTTGCCAGCGCTTGAGTCCGTCTGTAAGACCTGAAGGCAATTTCATTTGCTAGAAACCCTTTTCTACCCTCAATTCCTCACCAAGTCAATGGTGGATCACTGAGATACTAGTTCTTGGCCTTCTCATTTCCCCCTGCTTTCCCGAGGCTACTGTAATAAAGAAGGAGAGCTGGAGAGACCCAGAGACTCACAAGAAGCCTACTACAATCACTCTTGTCAAACTGAAATTCCGCCTCATACTAATTCACTGTGACCCATCATTGGGAATTCAAGAAATAAGCTGGACCTACACTGTTAATTTAAATTACTGCAGTGTGCCCCATCTACCGGAGAAGAAAGAATATGAATTTCTTCTCTTTGCCTGGGGGTGTGGACTAAACCATCTAACTGAAGGGCGGGGGGGGGGGGTAATACTCACTTGGGCAAGAGCTATTTGATGGAAAATAGGGTCTGGAGCCCCCGTTCTGATCTATGGTTGTAGCCTTTCTCTGCTGCTTTCCAGGTCTAAAGGAAGGTGTGATTGAGCCAAAATGATGACTGTCACAGGACTTCTTTATGGTTTTCTTTTCATCACCAAGCCGGGATAAAATTGCCTATTGATTGACCTTAAGATCTACTTTAACCTGGGAACTGCACTAAAGAAGACCTCAAGAGGCTCACTGTTCACTTGGCTGCCTGGGAGTTCATGATGCACACCATTCGGGAGACACATCATTCCTTCCCAGTTTAAATCTGTATCTGAACTCCTTGAAGCCTTGCTGTGTCTTCCTTCTCCACTAGTCTGCATGGGATTTCTTCTTCCTGTCTCAGAGAACCGAAGTTTTGTTTTCCCTCCCTTAGAATCAGATTCAGTGGTGATTTCCGGGCCCCAAATGTGTCTGCAGCGGGGGCAGTTCCTCAACTTGCCCACCTGTCCACGTCACCCGGGTTGCCTGTGCCAATGAATGACCAAAGGGCATCAGACATACATGCAACGTGCATCCCATATTGCCTTGAACACGGTACCAAATACATTTCAATATATACTGGAAGCGGTCACATTTTGGAAGAAATTGTCCACAGCGGACCTATTTACTCCAAAAGAACCCCAGAAACAATGCCTACTGGATAGTTTGTTTTGCACCGACAACACAGCCTGGTTCAGGATGTCAGAGAGCAAGGCACTGGGACAAAGGATCTTACCTAGTGTCAGCAGAGAACACAGTAAGAATATCTGCCTCTACACGGGAGAGCGGACCACACTCTGCAAACATCCCCTTCACCACCTGCCTATATATCTGAAAACAGAGCTGAATGACACCCTAATGGACCATGAGAAAAAAAAACAAAAAAAACTAAGGGGAACTCGACATTCTATCCCTATGAGTAGCCCGGGTCTCCAGAAGCTTCTATCCATTATCTCTCATTGAAAGTGACCAAAGTAAGGGAGAAAAAACCCTCAAACTCAACAATACAGGCTATGAGAAAAAAAGCAATGCTTCAGAAGAAGGAAGGTAGCATTCTGCCTCCATTACATCTCCGTCCTAGACAAGGTTATCTGCTCATTGTATGTGTTCTGATACCACCCTGCACTTCTCCTATTCATGACACTTGTCACATGAATTAAAATTGGCTTGTATAATTGGTCAGTTTCCCCATTCAACTCTACCATCTGTGGGGACAGAGATTTGCTGGCTATGGATTGCCTCCTGGGACCTCGTTCAGTGGTACATACTGGGGAGACAGTTAATACATTTCACTGTTGAATGAAATATCCATAAAGTTCATAGGAAATGCATGCTTCTGAAAATGATTTACTCTAGGAACCAGAAGAAAAGTTTAGAAAACAAGACAATGCAAGAAGACATGCCTGCAGAGAAAAGGAGTTGAAAGTCCTAGGAGGGACGGGACTGAGGTTGAAGAATGTCCAAGGCACAAATGTGACCTGGAGACAGGGCTGGGGTGACAGGAAGTCTCGAAAAGAAACAATGTTGCAGTAACAGAATTAAGATTCACTCTTGAGGTGAGAAGGGACAGAACTGACTCTGCAGAAAACCAAATCAATGACCTGCTTATACATGTAAGACCCGCTCCCAGAATGCAAAACGAGATGAAAATCTATAAAGAAATACGATATAAGAATATAAGATATAAGACACCTTCCCAGAACCTTAGAAAACCTTAGGGAGCAGACAGAAATGCTGCATCATGTTTCAAGCAAAACTAACGAAAAAGGTACTATTTCTAGGCACATTCTGGCAAAACCTAAATGATAAGGATAAAGACAAAAACACAAGTATGAGTCTGACACAAGAGGAAACAAAATGCCTGGTCGGGAGGGAGGGTTCTCCCCATTGTTCTTGCCCCGCCCCACACTCCTCCCCAAGGACGCGGGGTGAGTTTCCTGAGTGGTGAGCTTGGGCAGTGAATAAGGCCCCAACAGCTCAGCCCTGTCTCCGTCTCCTCCCTTTGGGATCTGCCTACCTGCAGAGGGCACCCTCCCCACCCAATCATTCTCCAGCCCCATCACCACCTGCACCATATACTGCTTCCCTCATTCCATCTTTCAGCAAATATTCGTGGAGTGTCTACTTTGTGCTGGGCTGTTCTCTGTGCTGAGGATTTCGTAGAGAAAGTTCTTGCCCTCAAGGAACTCACCATGAGAGAGGGAGACCTACGGTGAACAAAGACACAGGTAAGTAGACACACAACAGGGTCAAGCAGAGCTAGGAGCGAGGAGGCAAAACAAAGCAAAGCAAAGGATCAGAGTGATTGGTGGGAGGGAAGGGTGTTGCCTTATAGAGAAGGTGATATTCCAATTGACCTGAAAGAGATGGGGGCGGGGGTCAGGTTAGGGGACGTCTTGGGGAAGGGCATCCAGGCAGAGGGAACAGTCGGTGCAAAGGCCCTGAGGAAGAAGCACTCCTGGCCTGTTTGAGGAACGTTGAGACCAACAGGGTGGAGCTCAGAGAGCAAAACAGAGTGAGAGATTCCTGGGATGGTGGGGTGGGGGAGGCTGTGAGTTTATGTGGGACCTAGGGGCCCTGGGGGAGCTTTTGATTTTCTACTAAGTGTAATGAGAAGCCAGTAGGGGGGGCTTCGTCATGATACTCCCAACACTCTTGAAATTATCTTCTGCTTTTTCTCGTCATTGTCTGCTGCCCTCTCTAGAATATAAGCTCTGTGATGGGTACAGAGAAGGTGCTGACAGTTTATTTGTTGACAGAATGAAGGACTCAGTAAGTGAATGAAACAGAAGGTATAAGTAGGCAGAAAATACGACGTAGAGAACAAGATGGAGAGTAGAGGAGAAGCAGCTAGGTTCCTGAATTAATGGTGGTGCCCTCGGGTGGGATCCCCAAATTCCATGGGGTCCTGAAGCTGTCTGGGCTCAGAAACACCCAAACTTCCACTCTCCCCACGGCCCAGCGGATGAACTCTTTTCAGGTTATCTCGTGTGCGTATCTCTGTGACAAACCTCCCATCTGTGCCGGGCAACCTTGCCGGAACCTCAGCTGGGCCAGGCCCTCCTGGGAGCTACGGCCACCTCAAACCTGCCCACAGCAGTGCCCAATTCAGTCTGGGAGGCGATGCATTTCTTCTGGCAGGTTCTATCCTCCTTCTCACCTTTGTATCCCAGGGACCTAATCCAGTGTTTGGCACAAAGCAGGCATGTAGTCAATATTTATTAAATGTCTAACTGAACAAGATGCCGAAAATCAATGGTATGGAAAGATTACAAAGGGAGAGGTAGGAAAAACTTAACAAGCAATACAAGCAAAAAGATTTTGAAAGAGCAGGGGTTGCAGGATCCAAGAAAAGCATTATTACACTGAGCAAAGGGGGGCCTTTTTATAGATGAAAGGTATAATCACAGCATTTATAAATAGCCATTTATAAATAGCACTGACAATGTATTAGATAACATTCAATACCCACTTCTAATTAGAAGGAGCATAAAACCTCTCTGAGCACTAGGATTGTTAAATTCACTTAATCGGTATGACAAATACTATCTAGCTTAAAGCAGCAGCTACTGTCATATTTAATGATAAATATAGAAGGTGTTCTCATTAAAATCAGGGGAAAGCAAAATGTCCCAGGTGATGTCAAGAGAATCACTTGTAAATCTCTCAGAGGTAATCAGTGTTTGATAAAATGGATGGATTAAGTATAACAGAGAAAAAGCAATCGCTGTACTTATACCAGTAATAACCAGTTCGAATATCTAAAGGGAGAAACCCCGTTCCTTAATTGTATTAGCCAACTCAGGATAACCGAGCAATAAAACATTACAAGACATGTGTAGGATCCCATTTTATTCGATATGATGAAAACTAGAAAACCCTTTTTGAGCTACACAAAATAAATAGGAACAAAGGTGGGAACTTTTCATGTTTCTAGAAGGAAAATCGAAAGTTTGTGACAATGTCACTTCTTTTCAAATAAAGGTATAAACTGAATAACTTCTCAATCATTAAAGAGACAAACTTCATAAAACATTGTAGTAAGTGGAAGAAAAGGACACATTTCTAAAGGACTCTCAAAGATCGCAGAACAGCGTTTTCACCCATTAGTGCACAAAAGGGCAGAAGATGTGAATAGACGATTCACAGAGGACTTCAACTTGACTAATAATCAAATAAATGAACAAATCAAGTCACTGCTTTCTTTTAAGCCAATCAAACTGTCCAAGATGAAAAGACTGAAGGCTGCAGTGACAGTACCTATGGCTTCCTCCTCCATGGCCGCTGGTGACTTCAAGAGCTACTTCCTTTCTCAAGAGCAATTTGACAGTAGATAGTGAGGATTTAAAATGTGCTCACATCCTTTGACAAAGAAGTTCCATTCCCAGGACGTCTGCTCTAGCGAAATAGTCAGATATGTGGGCAAAAATGTATCTACATAGGCATTCATTCATAGGAGAGGTTAATATTAAAATCGTATTTTGAATAATATTTGAATTAGGAGAAAATTCTCTTGAAATAAAGTTAACTAAAAAAGTGATTTCAAAACAGTTTATTCAATTTGATCCATATATATGTATATATATATATGTATATACTTGTTCAGTATATCATCTCTATAAACTCATATATGTATATATAGAGATTATAGACATGTAGAATATACATACATCTATAGATTCCCAAAATATTACCAGTGATTATCTCTAGTGGGTTATGGGTAATTACTATTTTTTTTATATTCTTCTATATATCCTTCACTTTTCCAAATATTTACAATGCATAGAAATTACCTCAATACTAAGGAAATATCCGTGTTACTTTAAAAAACAAATAAGAGAAAACATTACTACCAATAACTGCCAAGGAATTTGGCTCCTGAGGACAAAAGTTAACTCTAGTGATATCTCTCTTTCTCTGTTTCTCTCTCTCTCTCTGTCCAATTCAGGGAATTCTATTAAGATAATTGCCATAAACGTTTATTGCACCCTTACTGTGTACAAGGCACTGAACTGAGCGCAGTGGAGGAGTGTAAAGAAAGATGGACAAGACGTGGGTTCTGGCCCCGAATACAGAATGATCAAGTGAAAGGAGACGGGCTCCAACTTGGAAGAGCAGAAGCACGACAGACCAGGCCAAGCGATCATGGGAAGCCAGAGGCAGATGGAAAGGACGGACGGGAAGGATATCGGGGCAGAAACATCTCGCACTACTCTGACATCACAGGAAATGCAATGAGACGGAGAACGTTTCGTTTCTGGAAGTCTTTTCTGGACCAGCATTTTGTGGGGTTGGAAGGAAGAGGTGGCTGATGGAGCCAGCAACCAACATTTGGAGAGTGCTTCCCACGGGATGGGGGTTCCCATACACAAGGGTGCTGTTTCATGTAACCCTCAGACTCAGCCTGTGCGCGTGGTACTATGACAAACCCATGTTTGAGACGAAGGAACAGGCCCGGTAGTTACATAATGTGCTTGGGTTCACACCGCCAGCACACGGTGGAGCCAGGGTTTGAATCCAAGCAGTTTCACCTGGAGCCTCTGCTCTCATTTTCCCTGCGGAGTGAGCATGCACAGCTGGGCCAGAGCGGAATTGCTCAGGGCCTCGGAGGGCATGAAAGGTCACATTCCCATGTCTCAGCACCCTGCTCTTCTCCTTCCCTCGCTCTCACCTTAAGCAGCTTTCAACCTATCCTAGAAACAGATGACTAATGAATGGATATTTGAAGAATAGTGTATTGAAAATGTGCCAAATTATTAGCCTCTACATAATACGGAAGAGTCTTAAGTCTAGGCCTCTGGAGAACCGGGAAGGGAGAGAGGTCACCTCCGTGGAGGCCCTTCTATAATCCCTGTTATGAGTTACTGCTCTGACAAACACTGCCTGAGCATCCAATATGGTAGGACATCGTGCTGGCTGCTAGGGATGCCCTCACGTCTCCTTAGTCAATATGCTCCCGTCTACACCTCTCGTCTGAGCCAACGGCCCACATGCACTCTTTAGTGGAAGTCTTATGGGGATCCCACCCTCAACACACCTCAAACTGAGTCATGAGCGCTGCCCCAAGCCTCCCGTTCTTTTAGGTACCTGTTTCCTGGTAAGGTAGCACTAGCTGCCCAGATCCACAAGCCACAGACAACCTTGTATCCCACAGCATCCAATCCATCCTCAAATCTTATCCAGTCTAGCCTCCAAAATGCCTGCTCTCTCCACCTGCACTGCCCCCACCTCGTCCCAGCCACCATCCTTTCTCTTCTGAACAATCGCAACAGGCTCCTGAGAGTATTTCTGCATCAATTCAGTTGCCACACAAAGAGACCCTATCACCTCCTCTACTTAAAACCTCTGGGATGTTTCCTTTACACTTGAACAAAGATAAAATTATCTGGCTCCAGTTCCCACTTAGCTCATCCCCACGTCTTTCACGGTTCTCACCCACACATGTGAGTATGAAGATGGGGAAATATGTGGACATCTGTATCCCAGGTTGTTAAGACTGGTCACCTTGGAGTGTGAGGCTGGGGAGGAGAAATGAGGCAGGTGGGTTTGCTCATATATATATAGGATGTAATTGACATATAACGTTGTATTCATTTCATGTGTACAACATAGTGATTCGATATTTCAGCATGGTGACTAAAGTTAACACTGCACTGTATATTTGAAAGTTGTTAAGTGAGTAGATCTTAAAATTTCTCACCACAAGAAAAAGATTTGTAACTATCTCGTGTAGCTTTTGAATTGTCTCACTGGTGAACAAGAGTTAACATTGTATTATCAGAAAGGAAATTAATAAAATATGTTTACATATGGGCCATTACTTAAAGAACGGGAGTCTTTGAGTTAGTTATATGAAAAACTTTCTTGTAATGATATTTGCCTTCTCCTTCCCAATGGTCTCCCAAAGAACCAAGTGAAATAAAACAGGAAGTAAGGAGGTGGCCTGAGCATTCGTGCTAGTGTTGGATCCAGAGCTGTCAACCGAGTGTGGAAGAAAACAGTAATCTGGTGATTTAGCTCCGGCATCCTAAGTTTCCACAAGAGAAGTCAGTGTGTAGCTGTTAGTGTTGATTTATGGAATCTCATCGAGACCATTTTCAGCCTCACCAAAATACTTAGTCTTCTTGGATACACATGCAGCTGACAGATTCCTCTGTTTTGACTTGGCCACAAGCAAAACCACACTAGATGTGAACAATTGCTTCAGATAAAGTGACAGAACTCATAATTTCTAGGAAGCTCCCAAGGAATTTAGGATTGAGGTCAAACCAATGGCCAGCCAAGTGTAATAATATGCCTGGTACTTCGTAGTGGTCAGTGGTGCTTTGGAGCTCAGCCAGGCAGCGCTATGAACTTCACCACAAAGGACATGGGACAGAATTCCCCTCCCAAACCAGAAGGTATTAGTGGCACGGTATCAATTCTTATTACCTAGTTAAAAATTGATTATCAAAATGTCTAGCTGCTGAGTCTATCTCACTCAACCATCTTCACTGCACATTATCTTTTATGGATCTTAAATGTACAATCTATTAAAGTGGCTAGCGCCTCTTATAAAACAACACAGACGCAACGGAAGAATACTTCCCAGGTAGCTTCTCTGTGGGAAACCGTCGGTGCTGGAATAGTCAACGACAATTCTAAATTTCCATCATGGAATTTTACTTTCCGTCTTCAATTTATTTTCCTGGAGTCTGTAGTAGTCACCAGGATTTCAACCACAAGGTACAGTTAATGGGGACTGAGAGTTCCATGGCATATATCATGTTCGAAATAATTCATGTATGACCTATCCAGTGGGTCTGAACTGAGAACTGGTGGAAGGGAAAAGCAAAGGGAGATTTCTCAAACTTTCATCCATAAATTTGAGTCATACGTATCTGAAATGGGGAGAAATCTGATTTCTTTACGTTATTTTTCACTTATTTTCATGTGGATATGTACTCCCTGCAATATTTAGGTCTTGGAGCAAGATGGCTGGAAAACTATCCTCGGCAGGAATGTGTGGATTCAATCAAAATAGGCAGGACTGGAAACCCTGAGAGAGACTTTAAGAGGGTATAGAGCAAAATGTGAAAACTGGTGCTTCTTTGAATATAAAAGGTCCATAAAAGGGAGATGGCATTTAATACCCTCAAAGTTGTTTATTTTGTGGGTGATTCTGGCTTTTCTTTCAGTAGACTTGATCTCTCTTACAATTATTCTCTCTCCCTTCCCGCAATCAATGTTGGCAGGTTGTTCTGAATATGTGAACAACTGATTGACACATGAGCTCAATTTTTACCCCTTTCTGGACCTAAACCCTTTGCTATGTAACTTTGCACTACTTCCTTATTGTGTGTGTGGGGGGAGGAGGGATGGTGGTGGTGGGAATTCTGTCCCATCTCTTGACTTTGGGTTCAGTCATATGATTTGTTTTGGCCAAGGGAATGGCAGCAAATGTAAGAGAACTTTGATGATGCATTTTGGCGTTTGTACCCACTCTTTTGTTTTTGCTGTGGAATCATGCCCGAGCTAGCCTGCTGGAGGATGAGACTCATGGAACAAAGCTGAGGCAACCAGCTGAGGCCCCAGATGTGTGAGAGAGCCCAGCTGAGATGGCAAAGCTGCGTGGCTTTCCTACAGCTGACCATGAACGTGTGAATGAACTCTGCTGAGCCCAGCTTCAGATCAGAAGAACCAGGCAGCCAGCCCACAGACCCATGAACCAAAACAAATGTTTACGGTATGCCACTGAGGTTTTGAGGTAATGTTTGTTACACAGTATTATTGGGACAAAAAATAACTGATAAGATGCTAGTTACTTTTCCCTGGTATTTGGTTCGAGGAAGACACACAGGCCTGGAGTGTCTTTCTGCAAACAAGTTGCCCTTTTGTTCCTTTGTTGATGGGTTGACATCTTATGTCAGTGTGTGTTCCTTGTTGCTATGAGCCCCTACCTGTAGATTGTGGGCAGCTCTGCTGATGTCTTTCTCCTCTCTGAAGCACGAGTAAAAGATATCTGCCTGGGTACATGGAGCAGGAGGCCCCACCCTCCATCTCCATGTAAATATTGGTGGCATTAATATTCTTATTTTGATGTGACCCTTCCTTGCTAGAAAATGGCCTGGAGGTTGGATGGATTTTCTTGTTGGAAGAGAAATCAGATTTGAGATCCTGAGGGATTCTAGCAGCTGAAGTGTAAATTTGGATGGAAGCAAAATTAGAATTAATAGCTAATGTTTATAGCGTGTTTCAGCATGCCAGAAAGGGAAGCTTAGAGGAGCTCTTTGCGTATGTCCATTACTTTAAGCCTCAGGGTAACTCTTGGAAATAGGAACTATTATTACCGCCATTTTACAGGTGAGGAATCTAAGGTATGGGGAGGTTATGGAACGTGCCCAAGGACACTTGCCCAGCTAGAAAGCCATATAAATACAGGCAGTTGGATGCCAGAGCCCGTGACCTTGACCATAAAATTATATTAGCTCTGACTGCCTTGGAGTACATGGGAACCACATGCTTAGTCCCCACTCTTCGGCCCCCTCAACAGGCCAGTGAGGTTCCCACATATGCTGGCTATGAGAGAACATTCTCCTGAATCTCTGTCACCAGAACAAACAGCAACTTCATGAAGATGCCTCCCCCCAACAATCAGCCTTGACCCAAGACCCCTCCCCAACTCCTTCCCCTTCTAATGATGATATTAGCCTACATTCATGGAAGGCTTAGTGTGAAACAAGCCCTCTAGGGGATTACATGTAATGTTTCTAGTTAACACATACGAACAGTTAGAGGGTATTATTGCTATGTTTTTCACAAATGAACAAATAGAGTCTAGAAGAAAGTAAGGACCTGATCAGTTCACAAGAGGCAGAGCAGTGACCAGTCTCTCAAGGCTTCAAAGTATCCACATTGTTAACCGTAAGCTCTATCTACTGCCTCCATACAAGGCTCCTTGATTTTATTTTTGATCTAGGTATCTGTGAGAAATACAACTTTGCCTTTCTATAGCTGAACTGACTTTGGGCCCTGGTTCCCCTGTTGTGGCAGAAATTTCATCTCGGTCTGGAGTTCTGTGCTTTTCTTTCAGGTGAGAGGGGAGAGCAGGGTAACCTGTTCCCGGGTTGATGTCGTCTGTCCAGGAGGCAGCCTCCTTCCCATCGGTGTTTGGCCATCCATCCATGCAGCTCACTGCTGCATCCTCCTTGAGCCATCAAGCATCGTGTCATGCTTGCTGGGTCTCGGTGCCACATATGTGCAGCTTTCAGGGAGCATGACACAGTGCCTGGCCATTCGGGGGTGGGGAAAGCCATGAGGGAGTCTTGGGCCCATCTGTCTGGACTCTCCATGCGCACATGTGATCTGCTCCTGCACCACTGGGCCAGTGTCACTCTTGACTAACCTGCAGACTCCCAGTGGTCTACCTGGGGATGGGAGTTCGAGAACATTCCCCAGGGGGCAGGGCCCAGGGCCCCTTCACAGGCATCCTCCAGCATCTTCCCTCACTGACTCTTCCAGCCCACTTTGAAGCATACTTGTTCCTTTATGTCCTCTCTCAGCATAGTTTCTAGTTGCCCTGTGCATACGTTTCCCACTTGCCAAGTGCCTTGGATGGATGGATGGATGGATGGATGGATTTATTTATTTATTTATTTATTTATTTATTTATTTATTTATTGCGGGTCAAAATCAAGAACCACGACAGGTGGTCAGTAAATTATTAGTTTCAAAAGGTGAAGTGCCAAGCTATGGGTGAGGCTCTCCGCAAAGTTAACTTGCCAGGCCTCCTCCTTGCCATCTGAGAACTTGGGACCAAAAACTACATCCTTTAGGGGTCACATATGATGGCTGCCCTGATTTCTGAGGTTCAGTGGCTGGAACTTGGAACCTGCCCTCTTATTTAATTAGACGACGTCCTCATGTTTCTTAGAATTTTCTCGAAAATTAGCACTAGCACGGAACCATTTTGTGGCAATATTAAGCGACAATGACTACAACACAACCACTAATAATAACAGGGAAGCTGATTGAGGCTGATTATGTGCCAGACGCTTTAAAAGCTTTTTCGTTTACTAACTCATTTCACCTTCATGAAGTGCTATGAAGGAGGTACTCATCCCTACTTTTCGGATGTGGAAACTAAACGCACATGTAAATTATCTAAGGTGACACAACACAGAAGAGGCAGAGGTGGGATTTGAACTTTGGTGGTTGGACCCTGCAGGCCTCTCCCTCTTCAACATTTGAAATTGAGCTACTCATTCATTATACACGTACTCAACTGGGAAGGGGAAGGGAGGAGAGGGGAGGGGAGGGGAGGGGAGGGGGAGGGGAGGGGAGGGGAGGGGGAGGGGAGGGCAGGGGGAGGGGAGGGGGGAGGGGAAGGGGGAGGGGAGGGAAAGGAAAGGAAGGGAAGGGAAGGGAAGGGAAGGGAAAGGAAGGGAAGGGAAGGGAAGGGAAGGGAAGGGAAGGGAAGGGAAGGGAAGGGAAGGGAAGGGAAGGGAAGGGAAAGAAGGGAAGGGAAGGGAAGGGAAGGGAAGGGAAGGGAAGGGAAGGGAAGGGAAGGAGAGAAAGGCTATGTTTAGGGAATGAAAGACAGGAACTATACACATAATGGAAAGGCGACTGACCAAGTGTCCATTCATTTATCCCAGAATATTTGACAATGTAAAAGCCTTCTAGAGCTTCAATGGAAGCACATTGCTCCCTTGCTGGAGGCGAGTGAGCTGAGGGCAGAGGCGGTGCCCGTGAGCAGAGGCTCATACGTGTCAGAGGCGCATACATGTTTGTAGTGGGCTGTAGCAGCGACCTGCACGCGTGGAGGGCCTGTCGTTTCTGTAGATGGTCTCCTTTACAGACCACGGGCGAGTGGCTCAGTTGGCTGCCCTTGTCCCAGGTTGAACACCTGCCTGTGAGCATAGAGGAGAGGGTGACACCCGCTGTGACACCAGAAGGTTGGCTGTGCTGACAGCCTCATCTTGATTTGCCTGTCTCCATCCTTCAGTGACACCCCAGCACTGGTCACAAAGATGCCCAGAGGCTAAAGGTATTTTTATCTCATCTTCTTATCTTGTGCCTAAAGCAGTGAGTCAGCTCCTTAGCTGTCCAACAAATGTTCCGGAACTGAATTTCTTGTCAGAGCCGACACCTTCTTGATGAACACCTGGGAAATGGTTTGTGTGTCCTGAAGCAAAGGTGAACAGATGGTGCGGACTATTTGGATTGGGATTGTGTGACAGGGAATCGAGATGCCTCCCATAGTGTGGGCTCTGCTTCCTCGGAAGACGGTCCTTTCTAAGTAGCCATTATCACTCGCTGTTGAAAAAGCCTAAAATGAAGCCTCATGCATCTGTGCGTGCATCCAACCAGCCAACCAGCAATGTCTTCTGGGTCCCAGGTCCCCCCTGGGCATTTGGGAAACCAAGATGAAGGGCACTGTGCCACTGCCCTCAGTGAGCTCACGGTCTAAGTCATGGGGAGGAGAAGGGCCTGAAATGGCAACAGTTAGAACAAAAGCAGAAGGGGCAGTGGTGGAAACAGGGCCAGGGTGTCGAACTCTGTCTGGGATTGTCAGGACAGGAACCTTGAGGACCAATTGGTCTAGAAAAGGAATGTGCATGGGAAGGGAATTCCAGGCAGAGGGAACAGCATTAGCAAAGTCTGCAGAGGAGAACTGTGAACGGTGCAGAGAGCAGACTACATATGAGTAGGGACTCATCACAAACGGGGTTGCAGCAGGGGCAGAGCAGCTTTACAGAAGATCTTACGAGCTCTGTTAAGAAAGCAGAACATTTCACCCGGGGCTCAGGGGAGCCATCAGGGAATCAACTATCGGGAACTATAGTTGCATATGCATTTTAGAGATCACTGTACAGCAGACACCTCTGGTGCCCTGTGTCACATCTCTCAGTCTGCTTCTGATTTCAGCGACAGCTGCAGTGGAAAGTTTCACAGAAGCTCAGACTCACCTCTGGCCTGTGTGTCCTTTTCACTCTCTGTCCCCGGGGCCTTTTCCACCACCACAGAAGCCCGCCTGGCCCGCATACAAGCACGCCTGTCAGTGTTCGTCTTCCTCCCTCACTTTCGCCCTTCCTCTCTCCCTCCCTTGCTTCCTTCCTTCCTTCCTTCCTCTATATATTGATGGACTGCTTTGTATGTACCAGGAAATGTTCCCAGTACTGGAGATTGCCTTGTCCCTAATTCTCTACAAAACAGAGCCCGAGGCAAAGATTGAAATTCTTAAGTTTCATTTGAGAGGTGCAAGCCCAGGGCAGTGAGAAAGAAGGAAAGGAAACAAAGTGGGTAAGAGCGTCAGTGAGGTCTCTCACTTAATGATGAGCTCTGGAGAGAGAAGGCCCGGGCTCAGCAGATGCTTCCCCTGGGCACACGGGACTTCTCTGGGTGGCACAGAAGAAGAAACCATGCCTCAGAGCGCTTCCTGGGGGCAAGAAAGGAGAGGCGGTATCTGCTGACTCCGCCCACCCCTTTCATTTCCTGTTTCCCATTGGTCATAGTTTGCCCCGTGGAGTGTCGGCTCCCCTGGACCTTCAGTCCTTCTGGTGGACAGTCCCTCTGATGGCTACTCAGGGAGCCAGACCTCATGCCCTGCACCTTTCACATTTGGAAGTGGCAGAAACTCTGCACGTGTGACTGGCTGGTTTGCGGCACAAGGCAGAACCAGGTGGGCTTGAGTGGTGGTCAGACATGTGAGCCAAGTGGCTGGAGGGTCCAAGGGAGTCCGAGCAGAAGCAAGGATTTGTGTCCAATGCAGGGGAGAGCAGAAACTAGACAAGACTTTGCCCTACGAAGAGTGCATTTAGGAGACAGAGAGAAAACAGATTATCTGAGCGCGTGAGATCTTAGTTAGGCCTTTCCAGGTTGGTGACATTTGCATGGAGACATGAACGATGAGGAGATGGATGGAACAGGTCTTCAGGAAGAACATTCTAGGCAGAGGCAACAGGAGATGCAAAGGCCTGGAAATCCTATTAACATATATTTGACATATGAGAGGAGATGAGTCGTAACAAGGTAAGCGTACTGGAAGTTGAAGAACAAAAAGAAAGCTACCAAAGCTGGAGAAAAGTGAGCAGGAGAGAGAGAGCGGGAGGAAGGAGGCAGGAATCAGACCATATAGGGTCAAGCAAAGAATCTGGAATCCCATTGCTGCCTGACCATCACATATCTACACATTCCTATTCATCTTCCAGCCAAAAGGGGCCGAGGGGGTTTTAGATAGGAATTCGGTTCGAAAGTTGGATGGGAATGCCAGCCTCTGAGAATCAAGTCATAATCCTGAAGAGCTTTTAAGCAAACTGAATACATAATATCTGAACTGCATTGATATATGAACTGTTACAATTTATAGGAAATTGTTATTCTCAGTAATTATAGCTACATCAAGAAAAGTAATTACTAATACAAGTTTGGGAAGCTGTTGGCTACACACTGCTTATTCCCTGTTGTCTGCTTTCCGATAGTGATGCCGTGATGCCACAGAGCACGGGGTGGGGAAAACATATTTAATCTAATAAAGGTCGCCCTCACATCTGTCCTGCTCGGTGACATGCCATTTACTGAATCATCCATTATTGCCCAAAGAACAAAGATGAGCTTCACTAAGCCAAGGGATGATAAGGTTCGCTTGAAAATTGGGGAAGAAATTGCAAAACGATTTGAGGCCAAGGGCATAATCGTGCACAGGAATCAATAGCTGTCAGCCAATGAGGAGTCTGGAGAATGAATCAACACAGTAAATGATGCTGAGAAATGACTCAGTGTCAAGCACAGCCAACCAAGGAGGAGTCCAGGGGCCCGGTTTAGCGTGCGAGCACCGCAATCCGACGGGTCCGAGGGTGACTCTCTGCTCTACTTGGGCATGACTCACCCCTGGGAGCCTTGGTTGACTCACCTGCCCAATGGGAAGAATAACACGACTACCTGCCTCCTGCATGGCTGGGAGCACCACATGTGACAAAGGTGCATATTCAATGCCCAAATAATAGCATCAGCAGTCCTCGCCCTCCTCTTTCGCCTTCAGTCAAGATTTATCAAAATAACACAGAGGATAGGATAGCGCTGTGAGGAACCTTCCAAAGCCCACTTTCTCAGACTGTCTGAGAAGAGAGGAATGATAATAATAATAATAAAAAAATCCCGCAAAATTATTTAGTGTAAAAAGGTGCCCATTGGGTTTTCCTTTGCCTCACATCACAGACAGTGAAATGTGCTTCTTCCCACTTACAGTTAAACTCAAAAAAAGTTTAACTATTCACACAAACACACAAGAGTCCTCCCTATATTAAAAAACCATCAAAGGGAATTCAAGACTGTGAACAAAAAAAAGAAACAAAATTGAAATACTGAATAGTTTATAACACGTCTCATACTGCCTTATCTCTTCCTTTCGTTAAAAAAAATCTTGAAACATTTGGTATAAGTATTTTTGTTTGTGCTGGGTTTTGGTGCCATCTGGGAGTCTGAATAGTATGAACCTGAGTGACCGTGACAGTGATGGAAAGACAACTTGAAAGTTACAAATTAAGATGCTAGAGGTAAATAACAACCTGTTCTGGCACTGGTGTGATGCGTCAGTAGACATTGTCCCTTTTGTTCCTCAGGTCACTTTGATAACGCACGTATTACTGACCCCCTTTTTCAGATAAAGAAGGTAAGGCTGCTTAAAGCTGAGCTACTTCTTCAAGATTATCAGCTATGGGATTCAAAAGGAGGTTGATCTGGGTCCAGAGCCGGGGCTCTTAACAGTATGTTCTACTTCCTCATCTGTCATCCATCCATCCATCCATCCATCCATGCATCCACCCATCCACCAATGAATCCACTATCTATTCATCCACCCTTCCACTCACTTATGCATTCGTCCATGTTTCCATTAATTAATTAAGCTATTTCTGTTAATTTTGCCCCCACAATTTTACCTGAAACCTGCCCCCTTCTCTCTCCATTGCCCATGTTAAAACCTAGACCTACCCACCCTCCTCCCTTGCCCAGACCACTGCAGTGGCCTCCTCTCCGGTCTCCATGTCTCCAGGCTTTCTTCTCTCTAGTTCCTTTTGATCGTGGCTGCCACAGTGATCTTCTCAAGGGGCATGTTAGTCCCCCGATTGAAGTCTCTAGTGGAACTACCACGGCATTTGAAGACCAGCCTGCTCTGGCTGTCCCTTTACCACCTCTCTCACTGGCTGCTTTCTGGGTTAGTCCATTCCAGCCAAGCGGGTCAACTGTCTACTCTTCAAACAAGCCAAGGTTGTTCATGTCTTAGGAACTTTCCAATTGCTGCTATGGCCTGAATGTTCTCCCTTTGGGTGACTCCTTCCTTCTCCTTCTATAAAACTCAGCTCACATCCCCTCCTCAGAGACGCTTTTTCTAATCACTTCACTGAAAGTACAATCCCCCCCACGTGGCCCGCCCCAGTTGGTCTTCAGTCCATCGCTCTACTGTTTTTATTCTGCCATATTTATCCCTCTCATAAATTACATCGTTGGATGGTCTAACCCCCCATTCTTTAACCTCCCCAGATCTACACACATACTAGGGTGCAGGAACCTTGAGCCAACTAAAGCACAACTTGGTTCATAAATGCTTGTTGCCCACCTGCTACATTCCAGGCCCTGTTGTTGTCAATGTTGGGATAGAGTGAAGAATAAGAGAGACTCATTCCCTGCTCTCAGGAAGGTGGCATTAGAGTGAAGACACACACACACACACACACACACACACACACACACCACACACACACACACACACACACTGAAACTGGGGTAACAACAGAGAGTGGCAACAGCTAAAGTAAGTACAGTGGTGTGACAGAGAGCGATGGACACAGGGCAAGAGGGCGTGGCTTTAGGTCACCTGTTCAGAGAATGTCTCTTTGAGGTGGGGCATTTGAGCTGAGAAGGAGAAGGAAGAGAAGTCAGCCTCTCAAGGAACCGGGGTGTTCCATGAAGAGGGAATAACATATGCAAAGGCCCTGAGGTAGACTCATATCAGGGATGTAAAAGGAACAGAAATGAGGCCGGTGTGGCCCCGTAGTATGGTGGTGGCCAGGGGAGTGGTACAGAATGAAATTAGAGGTGGTTGGGGCTTCCATGATGAGGAGAGGTTTCTAAGATAGATTGGCCCGATTCAGTAAAAAAAAACCACACAAAAAAACATGCTGCCCAGTTCAATTTGAATGCTACATGTTGAATTTCAGACAAACAACAGACGCATGTCCCAAATATTGCACGGGAGAGGCGTCTACTAAAAATTATTTGCTGTTAATTTGAAATTTTAACATAACGAAACGTCCTGTATTTTAACTGGCAACTCTGTTTTAAGTCGTCCTCCCACGATATGTGGCATATCCCAGAATCCGGACCATGTTGCTGTCCACTGATCATGGAGGAAAATTCAGAGAAGAAATTGGAACCGGCAATTAATTGAATTATCACTCATTCCCACCTACTTGGGGAAAAAACAACACTAGGAAATTGAAAAGTGTATTTATCTCTGGAACATATTAAATGATGATTATTCCAGGCAATTTACTCTCATAATTGTGTTAAAACAGAGACCATATGCTTCCCTGAAGGGAGGGATCGGATCTAATTGACATTATATCTTTTCTAAAGCACCCAGCATACGACCCTGGCACATATATAGGTCCTCAGGAAATAAGTGTTGATTCATGAACAATAAGGAAAGCCAGTGCTGTATTCACATAACAGTATTCCTGTCTCATCGACAGCAAAAGATCTCAAGGACTGACATTGTGATTCTTGACTTTCTCTTTCTGTTACTCTTGCCACTAAAAGATGAAGAAGAAGGAAAAAGAAGTCTCCTTGGTGTGGGGATGACTGATACTTGGCACTATTCTGTTCTCTTCTTCCAGGTGTGTGTTTCCAATAACACTTCCTCACCTCCTGGCAGATGGTTTTGCTGTGTGACTGGCTTTGGCCAATGACATGGAAAGCAAAATGCCCTGTGTCACTCCTAGGCCGAAGCATTTCATTCCAGTCCTCTCTTCTCTTCTGCCACAGAGCAGAAGCCTGGCAGTGGTGGTCTCATGGGCTGGTAGAACGTCCGGCATCCTGGGGCTCAGAGTGATTGCTATGAGTGATTACTCTTCCATCCTACACCAGACATGCAGCATGAGTGACCATGAAACTTTGTTGTTCTAAGCATTGAGACTATGGGGTGGTTTGTTACTGACTGATGTAATTCTAGAGCTTCTAAGTGTCTGTGCCACTGTAACATTTCTAATGATGGGTCTTTAGACCTAAATTAGACAGTCTCAGGCCAGAGACCAGAATTGTGATAGCTTTTCTGAACATTTATTTGCAGGTAATCAGCACACTCTGATTCTCCCCCTGGTTCTCTCTTCCTACTTACTGCAGGATCAACACTCAAGTACAGCCGAAGGGGGAAGGAGGCCTGATCGTCTTCCTGGTGGGGTTGAATATAAATGAGCCTGGAAACCACTTGAGGGCAGGGGCAAACCAGCTGCATCCCCAGCACACCCCTGGGTACAGACTGGCTTCTGGACACATCGATTGGGCCATGTCAGTCCTCTGCCCAAAATCCTCTAATGGCTTCTGCATCTCTCTCGGAGCAAAAAGTCTACATATACAGTGTTCCGTTAGGCCTTGTATGTGATGTAGTTTTAGACTTTCAGATGAAATTGTACATATAGGATACTGCTTTATCTGGCTTTTGTCATATAGGATATATAATTTTAAGTTCAAGATATGTAATTTTACCCTCTTTATACCTGAATTCATGTTACTTGTTCTACTATCCTTTCATATAAAAGTTTGCAATCTGTTAACATTTATAATTGTGGAAGCAAGTCCCAAATCAAGAATTACATCCTGCTGTATGAGTTAGCTATTGCTGCATAGCAAGGTACTCTCACATTCAGTGGCTTGAAATGATAAAACATGTATTATCTCACCGTCCCTGTGGGTCAGGAATTTGGGAGTAGCTTAGCTGGGCAGCTCTGACTCAGAATGCATCATAAGTTTATAGTCTTGATGTTGGCTGGGGTGACCTAGACTGTATTTGGAGGATCCACTTCTAAGAAGATAACTCACCTGGTTGTTTGCAGGAGGCCTCAGTACCTCACCCCATGGGCTTCTCCACAGGGGTGCGTGAGTGTCCTCACAACATGGCAGCTGGCTTCCCCCAGAGCAAATGATCCAAGAGAGCAAGACGGAAGCCATACTGCTTTTTATGACCTAGCCTGAGAAGTCACACTCTATCATGAAGCAATGTCTGTTGGTTATACAAGTCGTCCTTTTTCAGTGTGGCAGGGTCTACACATAAATGACAGGAGGCAGGGGTTACTGGGAGCCACATTGGAGACCGACTATTTTTACATAGCGAAGGATAATGCTGCGATACAAGAGCACAAGCGAACATCTGAGATCAGCTCCCGCACACTCCCCGTGTTCACCCACACCTGCCTTTGCCTGCGAACAAAGTAAACTGGTCACTACAGCAAGTCGCTCACCTACGCAGCCATTCCAAGCAGAAAAATATCGTCTCTTCTCTCGGTATAGAGCTACAAATTGTTGCCTAACATGGCTCTTCCACCTAAACAAACAACCCTATAGTCAGTCCAACAGTCTCTCCCAAGAAAATCGCTCACTGTAACTGGCAGATCTGGATTGCCGAATGGCGGATTCGGCATGCCAGCTCTCTGTGCTTTGGTCCAGGCAAAATGGCCTCTTTTCCTTCTTCCTCTCTTCTTTCTTATGCTTTGGCCTTTCCGTGGCCACACCTTTTCTACCTTTCCCAACCATTTGTTGCTGTCCCCAAGTAATGACTAAGGGGACCCCTGTGTATAGAAGGGACCATGGACACGTCACTTTTGAGGAGGCTGCTTTGTGCTTCATCTGTCCAGGTGACATAATATTCTGCCTGTTTCTGTATTTCTTGTTTTTTTGTAACAGGACTTTCAAACTGGGCTATCTGTCTTACTGCAGCATTCATTCTTATTCTATCCGTGGTAGCTTACTAGACATTTCTCAAGCACATTGTTTATGAAATATGTAAGCACACGGCCTTAAAAAGAACCCATTCCTATAAAATTGTCAATAACAATAGCTTTGCTGTTCAACCTTATCACCGCCCGGACTCACTTATTCCCTCCAAATGGTGTTCACCGTCTCCACGCAACACCATCCATTTTGCTCCCAATCATCACACTAGTTCTTGGTGTTTTACAAACCAGGGCATTATTCAAAGTCAAAAACCTACACAGAATGCTGAAAAGGAAGAGCGTACCCAGCAAGGACAATGAAAATTGTCACTTCTTCCTGACTGTGAGCCCCAAATCCTCTAGGGAGATTTGTACTGTAAGGTTCAGAGATTTTTGTCAACCAACCTGTCATTAATGATAATAAGAATCTGGCATCATGGCTTCTTTTCTAGAAAACTCTGGTGTCCACGAGGACAGGCTCAGGAGAAAACATATCCACCATCTACCTTCCTGCCTAGGAGACCAAAATTCATTATTGCCATCCTGGAACCTAGACTTTTTTTTTTTTTCTTTTTCTTTTATTTTTTTAACTTGTTCACGCTGCTGAGGATAGCAAAATAATGCCTCTGGCAACCCTGTATATTGCTCTTGCCATCTTCACTGATCAATTGCCCAATTTTCTTAGCAAATTCAGCAACAATAACAGTTTTCTACTAGCAAAATAACCTTTCATTTCTTAAAAAAAAAAAAAAAAAAAAAGGATAGAATGGAAACAAGTGAAAGAGGTTTCATGTCTCCTGTGAAGCCAAGTTCCTAATTTTCAGATTTCACTAGCCGTGGGTGGGCACTGGTTTTCCGTTCCTGATAAATAAAAGTGCTGCTTTTCACATTCAGACTATAGCAGTCCTTTGGTAGAAAAGATCTATTGCAACACTTTATAACTTCATGGAGAATGTAGTTCCTGCTTTCTTTTCTGGTCTGCCTGACATACATCCCCTCATAATCTGACAGTAGCACCCCACTTTTTTTATGGCTGAGATTCTTGGTAATTGTGTTGGGCAGAACATATTACGGGAATTGCTGCCTTAATCCCTCAAAAAGGAGAGAAGCATGTTCAGAGAACAGATCTGGATTCAACACTGGTTATCCACCTCTGCCAAGAGGAGGCAGGAGAGAGAAAGCAACTGTGACAATCTCACAGGACCCATCCTTCATGCCAAGATGAGGCCAAAGACTGATAAATTGGTATGAGATGAACTGGAACCAAGAGACAAAGGAAAGCAAAACTCATGAGCCATCGCCGTGAGGAGACCGTCTTGCAAATTGCTTCTGATGCCTGCCTCAGAGATGCCTGGGCAGGCAAAATGGGAGCGTGCAAGTCACACAAACCACCAACAATCAGATGATGATGGTGAAATAATTTTCTAGGAAAGTGAAAGCCAAGAAATTCTGCCTTTGCCTCACTGGGGCTCAGTTTTCAATCCCCTCGATTTCGTTTTACTCCTAACGTTCAAGGCCGGATTTGCGGTGAAGCCCAACTGCACTCTCGGCACTCTGCTGGCTTCTTCCTAGTGGTCACTGGGACATGGACATGTAGGAGGACACACAGCCATGGCCCGATGTGCAACATGATGTGGGCCGTGAAGGACGGGGAGAGGAACCCTGGGCTTGGGGGCTGTGTTGGCTTGAATGGCAATCCAGATTCCACCACTGGCCAAATGCACACATTGGCCAAGTGATTGATCTTCTTGTGCCTCAGTTCCCTCATCTTCAAAAGGCTGAGCTTTCCGTCAGGTTCAGAGAGTTTCACGTAGCTAGAGGAAGATTAGGTCTGTAAAGCAGCCTGGTGCAGAGCACGTGTTTCATGATCTGAGAGTCCGTCTTCACTTTTCCTAACCTCTCCGAACTCCTCTTAAGTATGTTCCACAGACCAAGTGTGCTAAAAAGATTTTTCAAATTAATGGAGAAACACTTTTGGACAATTCAAACACGAACATAAAGGTATAAGTTTGAAGTCTTTATAGTTGATTTAACTTTGCCTTTTTCTGTACTCAGAGAATGTCCCTCCACCCCACGTCAACCCAATGCATGTGTAGTGGCCACTTGTTTGGTGGCCAGCCAAGGATTCATTCGCCTTTATTCTAGTTAGAAGACGCCCTGGCCTTCATTGTGGGAGCACCTCTCACCTACTCTCAGGCATGTTGTTCAGGAGAGACTAAACCAAACTGCCTCGGAATCCAGATAAGGCACATAACTCATGCCTGGTCATGGAAACTGGCTCCGATGTGGACATTTGACCCAAGTAGCCCAATGAAATCCAAACCAGGAAGTATGCTGGCACAGTAGAGAAAGGGAAGTTTACTTTCCATGGAAGCTGGTAACCCTGAAGCTTCTGGGGCAGCTACCAGGTGAGGCTGAACAACCGGAGGTGGAGTTAAAAAAGAAGAAAGCTTAAAAGAGTGAGACAGTCAGAGGGGTAGTAGATTGGGGGAGGGGGGTTATCACTTTGTGAGGGATATAAATGATAAATGTCAAACTATTACATTGGTTTGTACACCTGAAACTAACAATAATGAAAAAAGAGTGAGACAGAGTCTTGACAATATCATTCGAACTCCTAGATCCACTGAGGTTGGTACAAGCTTTACTCCTTGGCTTTCTGGATGCATGAGCCAAGTATTTATTTTTCTATCCTTTTATGTTCAATCTACATGTGTCTTTGAATCCGAAGTATGTCCTTTGGAGACAATATGCAGTTGGATTGTGTGTGTGTGTGTTTTTATCCACTCTGCTAATTTCTCTATCTTTTGATTGGAGTGTTTAATCCATTTACATTTAATGTAATTCCTGATAAGGTACGATTTATACCTGCCATTTTGCTACCTGTTTTCTATGTTTCATGTCTTTTTTGTTCTGCCATTTCTCCATGAATGACTTATTTTGTGTTAAATATTTTCTATTTACCATTTTACTTTCCATGTTCTTTCTTTTATGATATATTTTAAGTTATTTTTCCTAGTAGTTGCCCGGGGGATTGTAATTAGCATCTTAATGGAAAATAACCTAATTTGGATTGCTAACTTAATTTTAATAGTATACAGAAACTTGGATTCAAATAAAGCACAATTCCTTCCCTCTTCCTTCATGCTATTTTTATCACACAGATTGCATTTTTATACTTTATAAGGCATTGGCTCAGTTTTATAATTATTGCTTTATGTAGTTCTTTTAAATCAGATAGAAGAAAAGAATTACAAAAAATAAAGTTATACTGTCTTTTATATTTACATACGTTGTTACGTTTACTGGTATGAATCAATAATTTCTTCTCTCTTATAAACGCTTGAAGTTCATTTCCTCATATTCTAAAGTGTTCTATGTGACATTGCATACCATGGAGGACACCTAAAAGGGAATGGGCATGGTATACAAACCTATCTTTCTGCTTCGGGGGTCAGGGACCTCATGTTTATGAAACATAGCAAATTATTATAAGACGTGTCTTTAACCTAACCAGTACCTTCTAATTCAGGACAGAATTTGGATAATAGACCCATGGTAGATTAAAGATATCATAAACTCCTTCTTATTTTTTCTATTGAGTCTAATTCTACTCCCGTGACTAGGCTGGCCTTAGTGATTTGCTTGACCAATAGAATGTGGCAGAAATGATGTTCTGGAATTTCTAAGGCTAGGTCTCAAGAGGCGCTGTGGCTTCTGCCCGGGTCTCCTGGAAGGCTCCCCCTGGGAGCCCTCAATTACCATACGAGTCTGACTACACCAATTCCATCCTGTGCCGGGGAAGACACAGGCAGGTACTTCAGGTGACAGAACAAGCAGAGGCCAGCCTTCCAGCCATCCCTGCCAAGGCCCTGGGTGTGTGAGTAGAGCTTTCCTGGATCTCCTACACCAGCTCATCCACCAGCGACTGACCTTGGCGGACATGATAGGAAACTAAAAACATGTCCATCTAAGCACTGTTGAATTTCTAACTCACAAAACCACAAGATATAATAAAATAGTGGTTGTTCCCCACTGTGTTGGGGAAATTTGTTATACAGCAATGGACTATGTAACAAGATGATACAGCCCTGTTCGTCTGGACCAGACAGAGGGACCGGTAGAAGTCATCCCAACTCAGGGTCTCAAACTCAAGAGCCAATACGAGCCATCTAGGCAGGTAATATAAATGAATGATCTGGGGTAGGAGGAAGGATTTATGCAAAGCAGAGAGCATATGCCATGTCTGGAAAGGAGAGCCAGGCGTTGCCCTGAGGGAACACAGTCCTAGTACCCCAGACTTTTCAAGAGCTGTCACACTTTTTAATGCAAAAATCCTAATTTATAACTGTTGGGAACTAATTTTTAAAAATTATAATATTACCTTGCAAGCCAAATAACACATCCCTGCAGGCTGTACAAGTACTTTCTCCCCAGCTACCAGTTTGTAATCTGACTCAACCCCCATGGCTACAGATGAGAAAATAGTTGTCCAGGCAGGGGATGTGTCATGCTTACGTTTCCACCATGTGTTAGCATCCTAAGAAAAGCCTGGAACCCTGGCCTTCATCACGTGGCCCAAGGCTCTTGTCACTGCCCCACAGGGCTTGGTCAAAACAGAATTCCCAGGTAGGTGGCTCTCTTAATTCTTCTTAGTTTCAACTGAAATGAAAAAAAAAAAAAATACTACCTAAAGGCTTCAGCAAGTTTTCAGAATACAACCTTCCAGAATTAGCAGAACCACAGCCCACAACTCCTGGGAATTCCTAGGTCACTGTGGGATGGGGCAGGAGAGAAATCTCTGGCTCTCTACCAGAGATTCACTCACAGCACCGAGACTTTTGTTTCATTGCTCTTGTCTGCCAGTAACATTAGCTTTGTACCACACATTGTTTGTTTTTGTTTTTTTGTGTTTTTTGGTAAAGAAAAGTATATAAACGGATGTCTGAGTTCATCGGAACTTAGGGTGGCACATTCAATAATCGGCTTAGTTAATTTGTCTCCCCAATAACTGAAGACATATTCATTAATTAAGGTAGGCTAACTGTTAGCACCCAGAATCCCAAATTTTTAGTATTTTAACATAATTAAAAAATTCTTCTTTCTCATCTTGCGCATGTAACTGTTCAGTGTGGGCATGTAGGCTGAACAGCTCTTTGCTAGCCTCCACATGGAGACACGGGGGCCAAGCTCCTTCTTTCTTGTGTCTCTGATGCCACCTTGGGCCTTGGAGTACATCATGCCTTCCAGCCTCATGGATGGGGAAGGCTCAAACACGGAGGGTTGTACTGGAGAGGTTTTTTGGATTGTTTGTTTTTGAAATATACTCTAGGCCTAGACATTTGTGTACATCAGTTCTGCTCACATTTCACTGGCCAGAACTCAGTCATGTGGTGCCACTCCACTGCAAGGGAGACTGGGAAACGTAGTCTAGCTGTGTGTCTAGGAGGAAAGGGAACTGGGTCTTTTCCCCAACACACCTTGTTCCCTGGGGCTGGCTTCATGTAAGAGGCACCCTGGGCTGGGCTGGGTTGGGCTGAGTGCTGAAAGTACCCTGACCTCACAGGAAGGGGCAGAATCATGAGTTCCAAGAGTCTTGGGCATTTCAGAGATCGTACTGCTGCCTGGTGCTTCCGCTACAGGGAGACTCCTGGGCTAGGGACTGTGCCTGGCTTTCATCTTGCTGTTGAGATTAGAAGCAACGGTAATTAATTATAGAACATTGCCTGGGAATTGTCATATGATGTATCAAAAGGTCAAAAGGAAGATATGCTGCCGATTCGAAGGGCCATATTGGTAATAATCTCACATGAACACTTACTGAGTGCTTACGACAGGCCGGGAACTATTACAGGCGCACTCTTCAGAAACAAATCAATCTGAATAGAGAGATTCAAATAAGGTAAAAAAACGGGCTGGTCAAAGACGTTTCATGCAGAGGAGGGGATTTAGGCAGGATTAAAGGGCTTTGAGGTCAGGTTAGAATGGAGGTCTTAAGACAGTTTTCTAGGTCTGATAGAGTAAGTTATACCAGCAGTGAGGTTGATGAAAATCTTGGCCTCCATTATCTTTGAAATAGACCAAGTGGAAAACTCTGCTCTGTACCCAGTAAAGCTTCCTGGACCCAGGGTTGTCCAGAATTAATCTAGCTCCCCCACCATTCCCCCTCCCCACTGAAATTGCAGACATTCTCCACTCTCAACTCCTTCCCCTGGTGGCTAGGAGTTTGGGGGAAAAACAGAGGAAAACCAAGAGTTTCATTCTCTCCCTTGCAAAGAGAAGAAGAGCATTACAGCTTAGCATTTGGTAAAACTGTGGGAGAACAAAAATATTCAAAGCCAGACATCTCCTCTTGCTTTTCTTGGGAGAGCAGCTCCGCTGATGGTCAAAGAGCCAGGCACGTCCCTCCCAGGAATGTTTTCTATTTCTATTTTCTTGATATGCTTTATTTCAACCCCTTCCTAGCTACATGCAGAGCTTAGGCATTACTGGATATAACTGGATGGGCAAGGTCATAAAGGAGGACTTTGGCCCTATCCCCACCCCCACTCAGCATCCTTCTCGGCTCGTGTTAGCTTCAGTCACGTCCTGTTCCTTCAGCTCAGAAGAGGACATTGAATAAACTAGTTTCAATTAAATTGTCATTATTGGATTTTCTTATCCCTCCTAGGAATATCTGAACCTTTGACACAAAGGGATGACAGCTGGGAGAGAGTAGTTTCTCTGTTGCTGGACTCTAGGTACCATAAAGAAACTCAGTTTCTGTGGAGCTCAGAGGCAATGACAATGTCACAAGACACAAAAACCTGCCTGGGCACCATTTTTACAGCCAATGTCACTGCTGAGGAAAAGTTAGGCCAGCGGCCGGGTTCTGGGGGCAAGAGCAAGTGTGGCATCCGATCGGCAGGGTTTGAGCTCTTGCTCTGCAGCTGGCTTGTTTCATGGCCTCAGGCAAGTTATTTTACTTTCCTGAGACTCAGCTTCCTGACTGAGAAATGACCACAAACTGCCCACCTCAAAGGTGTTTTGTGCCTTAATAAGATCAAATTCATGACGAGATCAGATTTGCCAAAATGCTCTTGAGCTGTAAAATGCTGTATCAAAGGGAGGTATCTATCTCTGCTTCCTAAGGAGGCTCTATTTCTGATTGCAGGGTCCTGTGAGAAGGGGGCTCAGCATCTTCCTCTACTATGTGGGGGGCTTCTGCTTGGTGTGTGTGGGGGGTTGGAAGGGTGTCCGGGACAGGGACTTAAAGGAAATGAGGGAAAAGAATTGAGAGGGGGGAGGGCGCTCCAGGCCTACATTAAATGCTGATGGACCATCTGGCCAGCAGGGACCAGGACACAGGCTCACAGAACCTGGGGACACTGTCCAGGGTCTGAGTTGGTGCCGGTGCCCTTTGAAGGGTAAGCAGAGCCAGAGGAAGAGAAGCAAATATTCCCGGGGAGTAAACAACCCCAAGGCCGGGTCGTCACCACCACACTGGACCTTCTGGCTGCCGCCAGGCTGTGTGTGGGGTCTGCCAGCTGGGCCAAGCACGCTCGCCTGTATAAATGAATCAGGCCGCAGATAATGCCAAATGTCTGGGGGCAGTTTTGTGGGGTTGATTGGGCCTGGACATCCAGCATGGGGGGTTGGTTTGAAAAGGCAGAGGGGGACTATGTGTCCCTGGGCACCTGCCCAGAAGCTGCCTTGGGGCAATTGGTGTCCTCATGTCCTATCAGAACGGTGGTGCCACAAAAATGGGCAGACGCGTGGTGTCAGCTAACAGCCGTTGGGCTCAGGCATTCGAACACCTTCTAGGCTTAGAAATTCAGGAGCTTGAGAGCAGCCCCCACCAACTAATTGGAACTGGTGGGTAAAAGAAAACAGATTTGCTATTACTCTCTAAATGCATCACCTGCCTAACACGTTCTCCAGTTGTTGAGTATTAATTACTCATGTGGCTCTGGTTTCCATGGGATCACATGAATGCAAGAAAGAAAAAAAGGAAGAGAAAAACCCCACAGAAATGAGAATACGGATGATAGCCGCTCAAACCTTACCTTTCTATCCTTCTTCCCCTTTTTATTTGTACAAATTCAGCCCAGTTATTCCCTATACTGACACTATTCAGGTATGTGTTTATGTTGCAATAAATAAGGACCTTTGTTTTCCCTTGGAGGCAGGACACTCTAGCGCGTCCATTGCTCTGATGGTCTTGGACCAGCATCTCCTGCTGTGGTTTATATGTGGCTATGAGTTGCCACTCTCCCGTCCTGTACCCACGGAAGGCATTATTAATTGGCCGTGTCATGCTTTTCTGCTGAGCTGGAACCTGGCCTCAGAATCCTTCACGACACAGCAGTCCAGGCCGCCAATACTAATGGATTGAAATTGATATGAGATAAAAATGCTGTGTCATCTTTGATTTAATTCCTCCCAAGCCCACCTCAATCTGATTAGGGAAAGAATGCAGACCTACCGTCTTTTTTCTCCCTTGACCACGATGTCTGCTTCATATTAATCAGAGAGCTTGGGCTCAGTAAAGAGTGATGCAGAGGTAGGAGTGAAAAATTTTGGAAGCTGTGCACACATACAAGTGTTCTCTCCTCTCCTCTCCTCTCCTCTCCTCTCCTCTCCTCTCCTCTCCTCTCCTCTCCTCTCCTCTCCTCTCCTCTCCTCCCCTCCCCTCCCCTCCCCTCCCCTCCCCTCCCCTCCCCTCCCCTCCCCTCTCCACCCCTCCCCTCCCCTCTCCACCCCTCCCCTCCCCTCTCCACCCCTCTCCACCCCTCTCTCTCCACTCTCCACCCCTCTCCTCTCCTCCTCTTCCCGCCCCTCCCCTTCTCCCCCACCCACTCCCTCTCTCTCTCTGCCTGAACCTTAACTCTCAGGGTGGGGAGAAGTGGCAAAGTATGTGAAAGAGCCCTTCCTAGGGAGAGGGAGTTAGAGCGGTCAGTTGTGTCTATTTCTCTCTGGATCGAAGCTAAGAAAATGGGCCAAACCTTGGGGGAGACTAGGCCCTGATGCTGCCAGGCAGGAAGCAAGTAAGGGGGCCACCCAGTTGGAAGAACAAAAAGGAAAGCAGGGTTGCCATAGCTTCCCTCTTCTTCAAGTTGGGATTTTTCCAGCGTTGGCTGACTTAAGACCCTTCAAAGGCTGAGTCCAATTTTAAATTAGAGGAATTTCTAGAATTGCCTCCTCATTCGTTCAATCAGCAATATTTACTGAAGACCCACTATGAACCCTGTACTGTACCAGTTATTGGGGGGACCTCTGTAAACAAGAGAAACCCATTTCAGCCTTCAGGGAACCTATAGGCAACCAGGACAGACTGAAATAAATGTGTCATTGTCATCAAATTGGTCAAGGTCTACAGCAAGAAAAGTGCAGGAAGCTGCAGGCGCACATTGATCTGAACATGTCCATATGCTTTGGCATAAGGTATTTCCAACCCACAGCTTCCCGGGAAATCATGGTAACTGCCCCTGGGAACCAGGACCAAAACAATATCAGGGAGGTGGGTCTGTTGAGATACTATCTGACTTGTGGCCTCTTGTTCATTCAATAGTAATTTATTAAGCAACGACTCTCACAGGCTTTTCTTTTCTTTTTTTTTTTTTTCAACACCCTGTTTTCAGACAGTTCACAAAAATGACCATTTCGCATTTACAGCCAAAACCCCTCTGAGTCAGAGGGGCCAAAACAGAGCACACAGTCCAGGCCCTTGAGCAGCTGGGCCCAGAATTACTCTGGCTTGAGGAACCCCTCATATTTGTGCGGCAAGTGCGGTCCGGAAAGCACGACTGGATATAAACGCTTCACATCAGCCCTATGAGGCTGGGAGCACAGAGGTGATCACCTTGATGCTTTTTCTGGAACTGCACAGGCCAGGTCAACTTACAGAATCATTTTGTTCTTTCAGATCACTGTTCACATTCACTCAAATAAGCTAATATTCCAATCCCTCAATAGAGAAATCAATTTTACTTGCTAGTGCAAAGAGAAGAGGAAGAACCACACAAGAGAGCAGCAGCAAAGAGAATTTTATAGTTTTCCAGGATAGGCGTCTCCAAGCCTCTTTAAAATCAACTCTGAACACTGAATATCCCTATGTAACAAATGTGGCCCCCCAAAATGGCTATTCCCGCTCTTGTGCGGTCCTCTCCTGCAATGGTGGGTCATGTCTGAGCACTTGGCCATTCTGTTTTTCCTCTTGGATCTCTCTCTCTCTCTCTCTCTCTCTCTCTCTCTCTCTCTCTCTCTCTCTCTCTCTTCCCCCCCCCCCGCCCCCTGCTAGGTAGTGAGTGGATATCTAGAGAGACCTACACGGTGAGGAACTGAGGTCCCCTGCCTCCAGCCTGTTAAAACTGTGGGTTACTGCAGCCCTGAGTGAAAACAGCTTAACTGAAACTTCATGACAGACCCTGAGCCAGAGGCATCCAGGTGAGCTGCTGTCAGATTCCTGATCCTCCAAAACTGACGTAATAAATGCTTATTGTTCTATGCTGCTGAAGTTTGGGGGTAGTTGTTATACAGCAATAGCTGACTCATACATGACTCTTATTTTCTCCTCTGACCAAGGATGGCTAACACCTCCACAGTTCAGAGGAAACAACACCCCTCTCTCATTTTCGACCTCAAAATACAGTAACAACTAAGTAGGTGATTTATTTGTGACTGAACATTTTTGTGGTTATCACTGTTACCCTCAATAATGGTACATGCCCCATAGTCAGCAGAATTTGTTTGTATTCATAGGTTTTCAGTCAACCAACATTTACTGGGCTCCCAGTAACTAAGGGCAAGGCAATGTCTGTGGGCTGGGATACAGAGACGAATAAGCACATTCTCTCGCTCCAGGGAGAGATATGACACATGCCATTGAAATGCAGAGTAGACGGTTCCAGATGATCTGGGGAATTCAGAACGAGACATAGTATCTCTGTCCTCAAGTAGCTTATTGAAATCTAGTGGAGGAAATACAACTTTTAAGTAAGAAGCAGAGCTGATACTCTCAGCACATTGCTGACACTTGTTATTTTTATAACTGAATGGATATATGGTTGCTAATAGACAAATGCTAAATGATGTGAAATGTATGTAAGTATGAAATATTTGTTGGAGTCTTATTTTTTATTTTAAGTTCCCTAGGTTTCAGTGATTTACTGGAGAAAAAAAATTCAAAAAAAAAAAACAAAAACAAAACAAAACACCACAAAACAAAACAAAAGACACATAAAACAACAACAAAAGAAACCCCCCCACTTCCATTCCTGGGCAAAGTTACACCTCTCTCCCTTACTTCCCTACTGCATGTAGAGAAAATTAATCGACAATTTCTCAATTCTTAAAGCTCCATGGAGAATGTCCTATATTGGCTTATGCCACCCTATTGTCCAGTGAAGGAAAGGGCCCATTACCTGTGAAATGTGCTAGAACTTCCCTATAATACTGTCCTAAAAATGCACGCTGTAAAAATTCTTTTCCGCAAGGTCCTTGTATATCTTTGTTGAATATGGTAATAGAAGAAACTACATTAGAAGTTATATGTGTTTTTTTTTTCACCTCCATTTATATTCTTGGCTTATGATAGATAGACTATTGAATGTAGAATGTACATGGTGCTGCAGGCTTTTATATCCATAGTAGACCAGATGTCTTAAGCTAGTATTTAAATATATATATATATATATATATATATATATATATATATATATATATATAAAATAAATTTGGCCTGTATGGTGTGCTTATTGTTTTTAATTAAGCAATAATTGAAAATTTACATTCTCAATTATTATCCTTACGTTATGGCTAAGGATCACTTAAAAAAAATCTCTTATGAGGGAGAAATATTTCTCTCTGCCCATGTTTCTATCAAAATGGGTAAATTAAAAACAGACGAAAAAAGGCACATATTTCACTAAGAATGGGAACTGTCAGACATTCATTTCTGGCCTGCTTTACTCATTACCATCACTTGCCTGGCCCTTGCAGGCATTTAAGTTTCTGTCCCCAGCAACAGACCTCGAGATGGCCGTTTCCTAATACTCCGGGGACTCTCCTGATGCTTGGTCCTCACTGTAGCATATAATTTCCCCCATAAAATGCAGCCAAGGGTAACTTAACTAGAGTGCACATGTGCACAGAGAAGAACTGAGGGTGAGGCTGTTAGCTGGGCTGTCCGCACACGTACCCCGCACTGCCCGTCATTCCAGGTTCTGCTTCAGCCAGCTGGCCACGTGCTGCACCTGGAGAGCCTTGATGAACAGTCATAAATCCAGGGCCTCCAGGTGTATGGTGAGTGAGCCCTGGAACTGCGTGCCCTTTGCCTGTCCTTGCCACCCAGACCCACCATGCTTTGGTAAATAAATTATCTTGGGCAAAAGCAAAACAAATAAAAACAGAATTCACTCTATAGCGATTATATGCATCGTGAGGTGCCGTTGCTTTCCAACAGCTCCCGGAAAGTCGCTTCAAGGAGAGGAGAAAACGGAAGGTGGAGAGTACAGGCCAAAGGTCACACATTCTCAAGGATGCTTTGCAGGTAGGTCAGTGACACAGGTGAGGACTGACTGTTACCACATCTCACTGCGGGGAGAGCCAACTATCAGGGACAAGGCCCTTTCTGTAATTATTAAAAATGGATCTGCCTGCTTTCATTTCTCAAATGCTGAGTCTCAAGTCTTTCTTCCCTATGAATGATGTAATTTAATATACAGAGGGAAGAGTTAGGAGAAAGAAAAAAGGAAGTGACATTTGCCAAAGGTTTACTATATGGGCTTAGCACAACACCAAGCACTGTTCAGACTTACTCCTACCCTGTGAGGTAGGAATTACTCTCCCTGTCTTTTAGATAATATGAGACCCTAAAGCATTAAGCAAATTGTTTTGTCTCACAGGGGTAGAGTGAAGATTCAAACCCAGCCAGGCCAGCTCTCCAGTATGACCATCTCAGGAAAAGTGATTAGAATTCTGGTATATTCACCCATATGACTCCCCCCTTCCCTCCCCCTACAATGGTCTCATCTGCCCACTTCTTACTTTCTGTCCCCTGCTTCTCTTTCAAGACCCAGGTCCATTTGGTCTTCTGGTGCAACTTCCCCCAAACAGCAGCCCACTGTGGCGTCTCCTTTCTCCAGCGACTTCAGTCTTTGAAGATGCGCCCGTTCGTTACATGTCTGCTCTGCGTCATGTAGCACTTTATTATATTGGCAGATAAAGCTGGAATACACAGCACTGCCTTAATCATCTTGTGCTTGATCCTGTGTCTCTTCAGCAACGTGTGTGCAGGAAATTTATTTTTGTCCCGTTGCGCCTGTGTGCATGCACGCACACACGCTCGGCCTTCCCAGCAAACAGTCCCCCTGCCTGAAGCATCCCAGTTTTCCTTTGGGGAATTACCGACTCCCCCTTGTGCATGGTTTGGAAGAGGAGGTAATTACAGATGATGGCCTTGGACTAGAGAGGTTGAAGAGGTCAGATCCTCCTTCTCAGCCCCCCAGGGCAGCCAGAGGTGAGCACGTGACCTAAGCTCGGCCAATCAGACTCCCTTCTGAGGACCTCCGCTCTAACTGGTGACCACTTATTGCCAAGGCGACGTGCCCAGCAGGCTGTCCAGAGCTGGGCGTCCTGCCATCTGATCCTCACTGCAGCCTTGGCTCTCGCTCTGTTCTAGGCCTGCTGCTCTGGTCCCACCAGTTCTGTGAATCCCGTGAGCATCCAAAAGCTTCCCTCAGCTTTCAGTTTGTTAGTGGTGTTTGTAACCATACGCTCCCACAGAAACTAAGCCCTGGGCTGGGCTCAGATAAGCAGTGTGCGTATAAATTCTTGCTGATCGCCTTTTCCAGGTATCAATACATTAATAATTTCCACCCAGCATATGTGATGAATCATGGGGTTTGACTGTTTCAGAGCCGAAGCTGCTGTGGGTCTGGGGCTGTATTTGGGTGAAGGGCAGGATACTCTCCAATGGCGCTGACTCCTTTGTTCCAAGTCTCTCCTTTGCAGATGCTAACAGCGACCCTGCTGTCTCCCTAGTGATGCCTGGGGTGGGTAGGACATTCAAAGGTGGTGGCGGAGAGCGTGTCTCCTGCGCCTACTGTTGCCACAAGGCCACTGCCACACAGCAGCTCTGTTTACATCAAGTGCCCTGTGCTAGTTTATCATGAAACCGCATTGCACTCCTCCAGTCAGTCAGAGGCTGGGAAAACAGAAATTAAATGTGAAGCAAGAGGGATGGTGCCAGAAGGGGGAGGCCAGGTGTGGATGGATGACAGGCAGAGGGAAGCTGATGGGGGGGTGGGGGGGGCGCACTATCTCCCCAGGTCTCCTGCAGCGTGCTGCGTCTGGTATTTGCATGAGAGAGTTTGCCCAGGAAGAACAAATTGGCGCACCAAGTTGGAGCCAGGCACAAAACGATAAACCTCTCCCCAGAGAGGCCCTTAAGTGTTAAACTGGGCAAAATTCTTTTCACCACAATTTCACTTGAAGCTGGGAACGTATGCCATCATTCTTCTCAAACGTAAGAGTCAGAGGGGGCTCATTAAACTCACCTACACATTTTCTAAGTACATTTGAAACAACGGAGATGAGGTAAGGGAGGAAATATCTCTTGGCAGCGGCCCGATGCTCAAAAAGCAGCAGACTGGATGAGCCCTGAGCTTGCAAACATCCCTTGCTTCTAGGTATTACTGGTGGAAGTCCACAACATTCAAAGCTCAGCCCTTATGCCAACTAAAATTCTCCAAGTAACCGCAAAGGAGATTCTCATTTTGCTGGTTCTCTAACCCTTGGAGAACGTACTACCTTATCCTCCAAAAAAAAATCCTTATGCACATGTGATTGTCTCTGAGATTCATTTAGGACGATATTCCTATTCCTGCCATCTAGGGAGGCATGGACTCTCCCCATCACGACCCGAGTTAGAAACTTCTGAGCTAGGAGCCAGTGCAAGAACCATCATCTCGGGGTGATGGTGAAAGATTCCTATAGACTTGTATTCTGTTCTGGAAAAATCCTGTCTCTAGGAAAAGATGAGACAAGTAGAATAGGGGTAGATGTGAGTAAGGCCACGGTGCCAGGAGATGTGTCCAGGGCTGCAGCAGCCCTTCAGCCCTGTCTCTTCCCCGCATGGGACAGCTGTCAAGTCTAGAGTTGCTGGGAAAATCCGAGAGGGAGAGGTGACTGTGGTTTGGAACGTGTGTTTGTAGATGGCTAAGACAGTGATGTCCAGGGCCCTTGCCTGGCCCAGAAGTACAGTCAGAAGGACCACGGATGCACTGCAGTTTCATCTCCGTGATGGAGGACACTCACACGGTCCCTGCTGCTAGCACAAACATAGGAAGTGTCAGAGCACATCCCCCGGGATGGTGCCTGCCCACGCTCACTCAGCCTCTGCCACACCCTGATCCCATAGGAGTTGGGATGGCACAGTCTGGGTGCCTTACCCCCAGAAAGACCTGAGTTCATATCCCTGTTCTGCCACTTACCCATGGTTTAACCTTGAGCTAGTGGCCTGACTTCCTGGAGTCTCAGTTTCCTCTTCCGTCATATGGACTATTGTACTGATGGAGTGTCGTACTGCAGGGGACCAATGCACAAAGTCTTTAGCACAGGTCTTGGCACGTCGATGTGATTCTGTCAGTGCTACCAGGGGTTGTTGTGAATGATCGAATCACAATTTGCCCTGCGGACGAGCTTCTGAGTGGGTATTGTGCTTACTCACCTTTCAGAGCGCAAATCAGAGGTCGTCTGTTTCTTGGCTGTACCTCTGTTCTAGGTTTTATGTTATAATGTGGTGGCGACAGAGATGTGTCCTAATTTCTCCTCATCTACTTAGCTGGATGACAATCATTTAACTTCTTTTATCCTCTTTTTTTTCTTTTTTTAAGCTGCAAAATGCCGACCCAATCCACCCTGCAGTGCAGCCGGGAGAGCTGAAGTGGAGGGTGCGTCCACTCCCAGGGTGGGAGAGCCGCCTGGGGCTGACGCGGGGCAGTGGATTCCTGAGCCAGAATCTGAGCTTTACGGTCACTAATCAGAGCCTGGAAACACAGCGGACAAAAGTAAAAAGTGTGGAACAGCAAAGGAAATGAAGCACGGGGTGTGCATTCCCCTGGTAAGAGAAAGGAAAAAAGTGTAACGGTCTGGGCTGCAGAAATGTACTGGAAACACGGTATCCTGAGGGAGGCCTGGAGGAATTACTGGTCCCCACTAGGCAACCCAGGGGCACCGGCTTCAGGAACATCAGAAGCACTTCAGCGGACGGGCAAACGGGGTGGAGACGGGAAACCTGCCCAGGAGGCAGGCTCCGTAATCCCAAGCGGCCCCTCAGGACAGGCCGGTGCTCTAATGATGGTACTTGAACTTGCCCCTGACAAGGGCTGGGGAGGACTTTTCACAAGACCAAGGTGCCCCCAGACGAAGAGGCCTCCAGCCCAGAGCTCAAAGGGAAAAAGGAATCCAGAAGTTTTTGAATGTGTTGACTGAGGGAGATGGCTACCTAGAGTAAGACGGGGCCACCACCATTGCTGCGTTTGCCTGAGGGTTAGCACACCCCATAAGTAACTTTTCCATGAGAGAGAGCTCTGCACCGAGTTGGAGTTCATACAGATTGGGGTCTCCTGGGAGGCTTAAACCAAGAGATTTCTCAGCCACTCTCCCCCGTCAGGTACCACTGGTCCCCTGCCGTGGTTCGGGGCAATGGAGTACAGACGTGGATTGCATCGCTGAGTTTGGAATAAGGGATCCAGGCTGGGACTGGAGTGTTTTCTAATTTCATGTACATGTAACCACTACTTCCGACAGCACTCAGCGTTCCGTTACATGCCAACTACTTCTTGTAGAGATTCAACTCTCGGCCTGAGGGCTTTCCTGCAGGTGGCAGGAACTCTGGGAGCCATGGCTCAGGACAGATGGGACTGGGAGGATGAATACCTCAGCATCCTCACCCCTCAGCTGGGATAACAGCCATATTTGTGTCCACACTGTCTCCCCAGGCTCCCCAGGGCCTCTGAGCCCCAGCTGTCTGCTGCGGAACCTGCTCACTACGGTTCTCTCGTCGGGCCTGCCTTGTCTCACTACCCCCGTCCGGAGAGTGCTTCCCGGGACCGCCACCCATATCCATCCGCTCAGGCCACCACAACGAAGTCCATGCACTGGGGGGCTTGAACCACAGAATTCCTTGTCTCGTGGTTCTGGGGGCTGAAGCCGAGATTCAGGCAGGCAGGGTGGGTTCCTTCTGAGGGCTGGGGAGGACGGATCTGTTGCTTCCGGGACTTTCTGGCCATCTTTGGGGTGTCTTGGCTCGTAGATACGTCACCCTGGTCTCTGCTTTGATGTTCATGTGGCTCCCTGGTGTCTGTCTCCAAATTTCCTCTTTTTATAAGCACACCAGTCATCTTGGCTTCATGCCACCCCCAATGACCTCATTTTAACTTGAGTACCTCTGTTAAAGACACTATCTCCAAATGAGGTCACATTCTAAGGGTCCTGGGGGATAGGATTGCAACATTTGATTTTTTTTTTTTTTGGAAGGGGGACACCATTCAACCCTTAACACCACCCAAATCAACTGCTTGCCTTCAAATCTAGGTGTAAGACGAATGCTGTTATTACACACATAAGAGCTTTTGAGCCCTTGTTTTTAAAAGCAGGGTATGTGAGATCTTCCGTGTAGAACAAATTCAGATTTTGAGGTCCTGGAGGAACCTCACACACTCCAGGAGGCCCAACCTTCCTCCAGTTCTCCCAGGTGTCAGGTACACCTGGTACAGACCCAGCAGAATAAACAATCAGGGAAGGTGATTTTTAAACTTTGAGAACTAGGTCTTCGATTCCTGTAAATTTTAACATGGAAAACTGGAGATGGGAAACAAAGGAGTGGATTTTCATCTACGTCCCAGCCGGACTTCAGAGTTCGTTTCATCAACAGGCTGCTTTTTCATTTGTATAAAAACCTGGGAGCAAACGTGGACCTGCCCTCCAGTTCTGCCAAGGGACCACCGAGGCTCGGGGTTTGGTACTGAGGGCATGTTGGGTTGGTCGTGTTGGCCGTTCTGATGGAGGCTGATTTCCTTTCTAAAGAGCCACCCACAGAGCTGGTAGAGCCTAGGCTTAATGTTTAAACCTAACAGATTAAGAGAGACACAAACTGGAGACGTTTTTGGGTAGCACATCGCCTGGCTGTGCCCACTTCTCCGTGGCTCTGAACTCAGAGAGAGATGGAAGCAGAAACTCACTTCAGAAAACCGCAAGCCCAGGTACCGAGGTCAGAGGGAGGAGTGGAAACGGGGTCTGTGTCTCAGGCTCACGAGGGGGTGAGGCGCGGGGAGAGGGGGGAAGGTGAGAGGAAGCAAAGCTGCAGGGTGCGGAAGCTCAGAACTAAGACACCAGCACGGACATGTGAAGACTTAAATCAGGCATTTTCACAGACGTAGCCACAGAAGTGGACACACCGTCCCGCTGGAGGATTGCAGGAGGGAAAACTCACTCTTTCCCTCCCTTGGCAGTGATCTTAAAGAGGGCTGGGAAGTTCTCTGGACCAATTTTAATTCCTCTGAGCAAAACTCGTGAACTTAGTTTATTTTGGAGACTGGAGAGGAGGAGGGCGGGTGACCCCAAAGAAACCACAGGGTAAGGCTCGCTCGCTGTGCCAGTGGATTTTGACATTATTTCCCTCAAGGGGTGCACAGCAAGTCCTCACTTAACCTTGTCAATAGGTTCTTGGTAACTGTAACTTTTAAGTGAAACAACGTACAATATACCCAGTTTTATCATAGGCTAAATGATATAAGCAAGAGTTAAGTTCTTATGGCATATTTCTGGTCACAAAAACATCAACAAACTCCTATATAAAGACCAAAAACACTTCTCATGTTAAACACTGAAATAATTGTGAGCTATACACACCTTTCAGATAGATTAATAGAAGCAAGTAAGAGAATTATTTCCCCACGTGCTTATTACATTTCCGGGTCGAGGGTTCTCAGAACCTATCCGGGCAGCTCAGGGTGCAAGGTGGGATCCAACCCCAGACAGGACGCCCTCCCATGGCAGGGGGCACCCATGCACCCATTACTCAGATTGGGACAATGTACACACCCAATTCACCCCATGTACACATCTTCAGGATGTGGGGATAAACCAGAGTCCCAGAGAAAACCCACGCAGACACAGGGAGAACGTGCAAACTCCACACACAGCGGCCCTGGCCAGCTGGGAACCGATTTTTTTCTTTATCAACATTTTAGAGAACATTATATGAGGACCTGTTGGGTATTCTATAAAGGTCTTCACCAAAAACTTTTGCAATTCAAAGCTTGAGAGTTATTCTGTGTTTGCATCACGCACCATGAAACCTGTCAGGAAACTACTGTGAAAACCCAGGCACATTCGAAAAGACAAATTTTACTCTGCGGTTAGGAAAGGAGTCAAGGTGACCCAGTCCCTTCTCTTCTGCAACTTTCGATTTCGCTGTCTCGAAGTTGAGCTAAAGTTATCATTTCTTGGGTGGGGGGCTACACTCACTTACATATAATTTTTTTTTTTTTTTTTAAGAAACATTGGAACTTACATTCAAAGTATGGGAAGCCGGGGGCAACTGTGTTGCAAAGTTAGGCAGAGAAATGTTGGCGATAGGGAGACCACAGAATGTAATCAGAATTCTAAGGAATGCAGCACCATGGTTGGGTCACAGGAACAAACGAAGTCCCTTCTGTGCCCCCAGATCCCTGCGGGAGGCTCAGAAGGAATGAGGCGTGGGGAGTAGCTGCTGGAATTGAGAAGACATGCTCTCCTCCAGTAAGGACGTCTCGCCTTATCTTCCCATCCCACTTAATACCGTAATCGCACTCCATCAGAGCCCTGGAGACTGGGCAGAAGGGCCAGCAGCCTCCATCCAATGGCAACGCTTCCTTGTTCCTTCTGCAGAGGATGGCAGGGTTCCCGTTAGAATGATTTCCATTTGTAAATGGGCTGTGTGCCGCTCCTGATCTATTTCATCACATTTGCATCTCCGCCCTTCATCTCTGGATGTGTCTTGTGTCTTATCTTCCAAGAGCCCCCTGGTTGCAGAGTAGCCTGCTGGCTGGAACTTAATTAAGCAGAGTTTACAGATCTGGTAGCCCTCTGGCAGCCAGCCACCTTATCTCAAGGTGCAGAAATTCCTCTGGGAGCTGTTCCTGCCGAGCAAGGGGGCCCAATCTGGAGGGGCTAAAGATGTAATGTTGATTTGCAAAACAAAACAATGCAAAATAAAGCCTGTCTTTTAATATATTCCCCAGATCAGCTTGAGGAAAACCCAAACATTTCAGGGTTGCAAGGACTCTTAAAGGTGATATAATTCCAGGGTTTGGTGGGGGTGGAAGGAAAGGTGGGGACTGGGAGAGACCTGGCTGGTTGGTCAAGGTCACCCTAATTACCCAGATATCTCAACGAGATGGGCGAATGGCTCATCGGTCCCTCAAATGGAAGACTGGGGAAGAGAAAACAAAGGTGGTGTCCCCAAGGAAGGGAAATGCTACAAGTGTCCCAAGTGCCCCAAAGGCAGGCAGGTGTTAGCTCACCTGGTTGGTGCTCTAGAGCTAAGCTGCCACAAGGTGGCAATGAGCAAGGCCATTTTTCGCTTTGATAAAAAGTGCTCTTGGTGCCCAATTTTACGTATTGATACTTATGACAATCAGGTCAGCAGGGACTTTTGTGGTGTTCTAACAAGAAAGTTGGGTTCCCAGTGTAAATATCAGACAGAGTCTTCTTTCCTCTTAAGAATAAAATGAACAGAAGTCCAGGCCTCCAAGGGTCCGCCTCCCAGAGCTGCTGGGTCTGCGTGCGATCAGTCCCACAGCCCAGGCCAGCTCAGCCACAAGCAGCAGAGGCCCCGGGGGTCTGGTACTGGTACCCAGACCAGCTGGTGAAATGGTTTAGCTACGTTTCTAGACTGTTAGAGGCTTCCGCCAGCCCTTCGTGATTGCGTCAGAAAGTGGCAGAACCTTCATGGGCGTAGTGAGCTTCTAGGAGAATCTCTATTCCTGAGACCAATAGGGGTTGCTGTTTTCTCAAGTGTCACAGTGTGGATGGGTACGAGGTGATGGGCGGTGGCCGGCATTCAGTTAGCATAGCAGGCGTTGGGTCAGGCGGGCTGAAGGAAATGGCCAAACTACAAGCCCACTGCGGCAGCAACAGCTCAGAGAAAGTCCTCTTTCTTGTTTATATAACACCGTGTCGCTTTGAAATTGCCTCTCACTCATCATCTTTTTTGACCCTTACAGCAATTCCAGGCTTCCAGGGGCAGGGATTCCCAGAGTCTCAGCCGGCTCATAAGTTGCCTCTGAGTGAGTCCGGCAGAGATTCCGCTTTCTCTGGGAGGGACACGACGCCTGGCTCAGTGGGACATCAGGTTCCACTTGCCACTCAGCCAGACCTGCTTGTGCAGTGCACAACGTGACCAACCATCCATGACAAGCCTGGGTATATCTCCATTTTTTAGATGAAGAAATTAAGGCTGAAAGAGTTTAATTGACTTGTGCATGGTCACATATCCTGGAGACCTTCTGGCTGGTCCTGCATTCCCTTTACCATATACATCTCTCCTCGGAATGAACCTTCTAGCTTCCCATGAACAAACAGTCCTTGTTGTTGTTGTTGTTAAAAGATAAATACACTTAAGGAAAGCATTCACCTTTCCTCTCTTATTCTCATCCAAATGTCCCACTTGTGGAGGAGCCCCGAGCTTGGTTTCATGCTCTGCTGCTGCCAATCTTGAAATTCCTAATAATGTTTGAACAAAAGGCCCTACAGTTTCACTTCGCGCTGGGCCGTGCAAATCATGTAGCTGGTTCCGATGGTGATTAAATGAGTCCCTCTGCAAAACCTTTCTGAGCGTCTACCAAGTGTCAGACACTGAATGGGGCATTCGAGGGTCTCGATGTGGTAGGAGGGGCTTCCTGCCAGAGGAGCTGGTAGCCGAATACAGAGACAGACACGTGACTAGGAAGTGACAATCCAGAGTGGGAATGAGAAGAGTGCAGAGCACGCCCCATCCTTCATGGGAGAGAATGGATTCTGCCACACGGGCTCGGGCTGTCAGGAGAAAGTTCTGCATCTCCTGTCACAGCTGGTGGGAGGAAGGCAGGAACCTCCATCACTGAGAATACCACCCCCATCTAAGTATAGCTTTTCCAAAAGGAAATGAATGCGCAGTTTTTCCAGAGGCTTGTCAAACAAGCCAGGTGGTCCTGACACTGGAACAGATTTCCTTTTAAGTGAAAACTCAACTTCCTGCCCCGACCCTTGAATTGGACTGAATTTTACCTTGTCCTTGGACTGTAACTCTACAAAGACCCGACTCTAGTCACCTGACTTGAACTAGAACTAAACATCGAGACTATTCCAAGTTACGGGTGGTTTGCAAGTCCTTCAAGACCGTGTGTGCAAACAGTGGTCCACAGAACCCTTGCCTGAGAATCACATGTGATGCCTGTGAAAATGGCAGATTTCTAAGCCCCACTCAGCTCTGGAATCTGCATTTTTTATTTTCACTTGCTCTCCAGTTAATTTTTAAACACATGGAAGTTTGAGAGAGGAGTGGGACAGCAGACAACTGGAGTTTGCTAAGTGGACCATGATCCTGAGCTCTCCGCAATATTCAGGGGATGTCAGAGAGGAAATGTCCCCGCCAGAAAGGAGGTGACAGTCGGTGTGGAAACAAGGCTTGCCCACAGGAACAGCCCAGAGGAGGCCGAGTGAGGAAGGAGGCTGAGGCCAGCTGCAGTGATGGAAGAAGGGATAACGGAACTGGCCTCAACCTGCCTGATCCGGGCCCTGGCCCCGGGGTCTCCTTGCCTCCTACCACGTGTAACCAGCCATCACGCCCATCACATCCCGACATGTCTCAGAGCCTCGCTCTCTCTCACCGCGGGCCCTCAGCATTTGCAGCTCCCATTTGTTGTAGATTCCCTTCTTCATGGAGCCGTCTCTCTGGCTTCCATTTAACTGAGTCCTTTGCTTTCCTGAGACCTGGTCCTCACTGTCCAGGTCCATTCCCTGTACTGCCTTCATTTGTCTTCATCACGACACTCGTGTCTCCCTAACACTCCTTGCACCTTTGTTGTATTCAGCTGCCTGTTCAGTGCCTGTGTTCTGAAGGACATGTCAGCCCCTGAAGGAAGACGCTTGCCTGCCCTGGTCACTGCTGTGTCCTTAGCACCTACCACCATGCCTGGCTCTCTTTGATGATTTGATGGGTGATGGATAGATATGGTCGGGGAAGCAGCAGGTGGCATTCCCGGGTGAAGAGACAAACGCAAGCTGCCCAAAGAAGGATGGGGTGCAGCAGGGAGTGGGCCAGACTTCACTGACTGTTCTCTTAACCAACATTTATGGAGCACCTTCTGTGTGCCGGCACTCTCTGCAAGATGCGGGTGACCCAGCAGTGAACCAGAGAGCAAGAGACCTCCATCCTGGCGGAGCTGACATGCTAGAGAAGAGATATAAGACACTAGACCTAATACATAAGGGAATGACGTAACTTGGTAGAAGGTGAGAAGCACTGTGAGAAAGACAGAGGAAGGTGAGTGAGTTGGGAGCAGCAGACGTGGGTGGGGTGAGGGTGGGTGCACCGAAAAAGCAAGAACTGGAGGGGGCGGGTGCTAACTGTGCAACCATCAGGGAGGGACCTTCCAGGCAGGAGGAACTGATGGCAGAAAAAGTCCCGAGCAGGCCTGAGCCTGGCATTTTAGAAGAACCAACAGTAAGAGGTCAGAGTAGCTGGAAGGGAGAGGGGTGGGTGTGAGGGACAAGGGGAGGAGGCCAGAGGTAGGACAAGAGGCCAAAGGAAAGGCCAACTCATGTGGGCCCGAGAGGCCTACACTGCCCAGTAGGGTAGACACCGGCCATATGTGACTATTTAAATGTCAACTCATTAAGAGGAAAGAAAATTCAAAATGCAGGGTGGTTGCACTGGCCGTATTTCAAGTGCTCAGTAGCCACATGTGGCCGGGGGCTGCCATATTGGACACAGCAGGTACAGAACGTTCCCACCTCCGTGGAAACCTCGGACAGCAGAGCTGTAGACTTTAGCTCTTATTCTGAGTGAAGTGGGGAGCCACGTAGGGTCTGAGCATTCAGGCTTCTATGGCGAGGACAGCGTCTGGGGGAGGGACGTCAGGGGGCTCAGCTGGCAGGCTGTTGTGGTGACCAAGGCAGGAATTGATGGCAGTGGCTCAGACGGGGACAGCAGCAGAGGAGGTGGTGGGAGGCTCGAGGTCTCGGTGTTTTGGATGTAGAACCAACAGGACTTGCTGACGGGTTAGACACGCGGTATGAAAAAAAAGGGAGAGAGTGGCATTAAGGATGTCACGGCCAGCAGAGCCAGAAAGAGGAGGTTTCCACCTTGTGAGGTGGGGAAGGCCGTGGACCGAGCAGACTTGGGGTGCGGAGGGAAGCAGGGGGTTCGTGTTGGACGTTCTGACTTTGTATCCGTTAAGACATCCAAGTGGAGACATTGAGCAGGCACTTGGGTGTGTGAGCCTGGAATTCGGGAGAGGATCTAGACTAGACATATGCACACTTGGCAATTGTCAGAATATGGATGACAATAAAGACCCAAGCCCGGTGAGTTCACCAAGGGAGAGAACACAGAAGGAGACCTGCGAGAAGAGGGTGGAGGACGTGTGGGCACTGAGGGCTTGTGCAGGGTGACAGCAGGTGCCAGAGCAAGTTGCCATGTTGTGGAGAAACCTCGACTTCCTTATATCAGCCATGGAGAAGTTTGGACGTTTTTCAGCAGTCCCGTCATGAACCCACCGTGACTCCTGCTGCAATTTCTCACTCGTTTCCCACGGTTGCGAGAATATCTCACTCAGAAGGAAAGCCTAAGTCCTCACGGTGGCTGGTCAGGCCCTACGTGACCAGCTCCCAATACTTTCACTTCTCCCATCTGAACTCCTCACGTGCTCTTTGGGCTCCAGCCACACTCTGGCTTCCTTGCAGCTTCTCAAACATACCAGGCCATGGTGCCCCAGGGACGTTGCACTGGCTGTGTCCTCTCTTGGCAATGCGCATGGCCCACTCCCTCACCTCCTCAGGCATCTTTCCTCACCACCCCACGCCGCCATCCCCTTACTCTGCTTTCCCTTTCCCCGTAGGACCTTCTCCATCTGGCATCCAAGAGATCTTGTTTATCTTCTAGTGACTGTCTCTGTGCATTAGAAAGCCAGCCACTGAGGGCAGCAACTTTTGTTTAGTTTTGTTCTGTTTCGAGGTATCTCCAGCAGAGAACACAGTGCCCGGCCCGTGGTAGGCCCTTGGCAGCTGTACTGAATTAATCAACATGAGCGTGTGCCTGTACGAGTGGAACTCAGAGACCACCGGAGGCATCCACAAAGGGGGTAAACTGACACAGAAGCAGGTACGCTGTTTCTCCAATGTTCCGCAGCCTCCGGGAAATGAAGACTTTTTGAGTTCTCTCAGAGTTTAACTAGGGGAGAGGAGGCGGGAAGAGGGCAACAAGAAAGGTAGGACGATCAGGGATAAGAGGTAACTTGTCGCTTTCAGAAGCGCTCCAGTCATGCTGCCACCTTGCAGAGGCCGCGAGGGTATCGGGACACGTCATCCCATCTCCGGAGATGACAGCGTCTCCTCCGCCTCCCCCAACTGCTCCTTGTCTTTTTCCCTCATCTTCTATTTTGCTGTCACTTCAAACGCTGCCCTCTCTGACTTCTTTTAAGTAGCCAGGGTAGAAATATGTGTGTGTGTGGGGGAGCTATCAGGGTTCCCTTTGAAACCTGGCCCAGCAAGGTGCCACCTGCACAACCTCTCAGCTGGCGCAGCATCCCTGGCTTCTCGTGTCCCACCTGGGGCTGCAGGGCCCTCAGTTCATGGCAGGTGCCTGTAGTTTGGCCAAGACTCTGAGAGGCGGAGGCAGGGCATGGGGCGAAGGGAGGGATGGTTTGCCCACGTGCCCTCCTTTTCTTTCTTTTAGAAAGAATTACAGCCAATCGATCATGTTGGAAAAATTGGACAGTTATTTTTACAGTGCCTTGTTTCTGACGGCCAGGGGCGAGGTGAGGAAGAGAGAGAACAAAGATGAGGTCTCACTGTCTCGTTCTCTTTGTCTGGCATAAAGCATCATTTCTCATGATGGTTGGAAATTGCCCACCGGCCTCCGCGAGGACTTGAAAGGGAAGCCGAGGACCTTAAACATGCACATTGCACTGGCTTTGTTCTGACAATTATCCTCAGGCTTGTAAAGATGCTCGTCTTCTGCGTTAAGGAGCAGTAATAGACTGGTAGCAAGCTCGAGCCCCCGGCTGCAGGCTGTGGGCTCTGAGTGGGAGTCCAGATGCCTTTGAGTAATGGGGGGGGAAGAGATGCTCAGATCATAAGCTGACATGGTTTCATCTAGAAGAGGCACATGGCTCTCTGACTCACCGAATTTCCATGCAGGCTCTAACTGGGACACATCAAGGGAACATGAATGTTTTCAGAACCAGCTTCATGGAGGAGGAGAGACATTTTTTTTTTTTTTTTAAATCAAATTCCTCTGGAGGACAAAAGGTCTTGATCCAGGGTAGTTGATGAAAGAAAATAGAGTGTCAGGCGGGGAAAGAGGACTGAAAAATGGCAATCAAGTCAAATTAAAAACAGCTGAGTGTGCTGATGGGGCCTCTGTGTAGCATCTCGGTTGAGAAGTACAGGCCTGAGTTAAAGCCTGTTTCCTTCACTGACCACCTGTTCAACCTTAGTCCAGGGACTTAATATCTCAGGGCTTTGGTTTTCCTCTCGGTAAAATGGGTATACTGACAGTGCCTACCTGTTAAGAATTTTTTAAGGTTCAAACAAGAATGTGTATAAGTTCTTGGCACAAAGAAAGCCCTCGATAACTGCTAGCTGCCACCACCACCACCACCATCATCATCATCATCATCATCATCTAATTTAATCTTGGCTCTACCACTTACTGCCTGGTGACTAGACAGGTCATCTAAGTGTGTGTGTGTGTGTGTGAGTTTCCTCATCATAGAATGGAGATCACAATAGTATTTGGCTCAGATGAAATAAGATGATTCCTGTTGAGGATGCAGCTCAGTGGCAGTAATGCTCACACACAGTCAGCATTATTTTCAGGCCCTGCCACTATCCCCATTCTAAGATGAGGTAGCTGAGCTTTAAAGCACTTGGCAAAGATCAAAAATTCAAGCATTGTTCTTACCCACTACCTCAGGCTGCGTGCCCCCAGAGCCATCCTGAAGACCAGGATCTGGGTGAAGATGGGGCCCAGGAAGGAGAAGGACAGGAGGAGAAGGGAGGCAGGGAAGGGGAGGAAGCCAGCGAAGGTCCACTGAGGAGCAGGACACCACTGCAGGCACCTGAGACCCAGTTCTGCAGGGAAACTCTGAGAGGTGGGATGGCTCGTGCCTCTGGGCTGTCCTCTTCAGTGTCGAGGAAGCTGACGTACCTACCCTCCTCCTCGCATTGGCCACTGGCTGAGGGTGTTTCTGAGAGTGGTGACTCCCTGTCACTTCTAGCCCATCCTGCACATGGGTCGAGGGAGAGCCCTTGGGTTTTCAGCAAGCGCTAGAATGGTGAACACAGAGCAGACATGGAGGGACACCTAAAGCACTCAGCACAGCCACCATGCGACGGTCAGTTGGGAAGCCACGGTTAGCGTTGCCATGGCCTTGAATTGAGAAGCCCAGCAGGCCTGGGGCCGACATAATGAAGGTCAGGCTCAGCAGTGGGTCAGAGCGCGGCGGGCAAATGAGAACCAGGAACTCGTTTTCTGAGGGCTGAGAAAACGGTAAGAGCTCAGTGAACCTGGGCTGGCGGGTTGATAGAATGGAACTGAACTAAGCAAACGCTGGCCAAGGTTCTGTCACGGGGAGGGCTGCTCAGGAATGGTGGCATTTGTGCTTTCCCAGGACTTACGACCTAATGGACGCCTGTGTTTGGGAAGGTGGGATGGGGCCTGCTCTGTGCCAGACCTCCACACCAGGCACTTCCGCAGCACAGTGAAAACCTTTAATTCGAGCCGTTGGAGCCAGACCGTGAGTGATGAGTGGGGGTTCATCAAGAGAGGGGAGGGATAGGCATCACAGGTCGGCCATTGTGGGTCAAAGGTCAGGGCCTGTTCAGGGTGTGGCGGGCATGCTGTGTGGTTGGCAAGTCGGGGGACCCCATAAGCACCTGAGGACACTGATGGACGATGCTGGATGTCATAATGAGCAGGGGGCAGAAGCTAAAGACCATGGTTTCTGAAGAAAACCTGTGCCCTGCACAGGGCATTGTAATCAACTTCCTCTGAAGGCACAGTGGGTGGAGGTGACTGAGAACAATGGCTGGTGTAGAAGGTCCCATCCTATATCTAGTCCCCAGTGTAGCGCGAGGAGCATCAAGGGTAGAACCTTGGTCTGGGCACATCCTCAAGTCACAGCCGAGGTCACTATGCTCTTTGTGGTGAAGCCAGCTCTCCTGCGGCCTTGCATCCTAAAAGCCGCAGTCCAGGCTAAGGTTCCCCAGGGAGTTCTCCTTCCTGCTCTCCAGGGACCCCAGTGTTCTCAGCCCGCTCAGTTATCTGTAACGACACCGTCAGGGCCTGTTGAGGTGTCTGGTTGGCCCTACTGTGTAGGAGCTGGTCTTGCAGGAGAGGAGCTGATCCACTAGAAATGATCCAGTGAGGAGAAGGTGCTTCTCCCCAATGCCAGAGTCAATGCCCTCTTCCCCTTTTGGTCCTACCTGTGACTTCTCAGCACTAGGTTACGGAAGAGATGTGAAATACGGTGCCGGGTGACTCCCTTTGACATCACTGATTATTGGAACTTAAATTCACCCAGGTCTCTTGCTCAATGGATCCCTATCCCTGGAAGTTCCCTTGGAGAACAGCCGAGAGTCAGTTGTTCTGTTTCAAAGAGGGTCACTGTCTTTGAAGCAAGACCTCAGTAAAGAAGCAGCAATCTTTGCAAAGCCCAGTTTCCTCGAGAGAGTTCCACCTGCAAAGCCCTGGAGACTTGTCGTGTGCGTCTCTCCTCTTTGATCTGTCTAGGGACATCTCAAGGTCAGAATGCCTGGCGACATGATCGCAGAGGTGCAGCCATGTCTCACATGCCACACCAGTTCCTCTGGTGGAGCCGGCGGTGTGCCCCCAAGGGCAGGGTGAGGAGCGAGACATGTTGGACAGAGGCTGGAATCTTACCTCCAGCAAGGGAAAGGCGGAGAATCTTTGCAGTTCATCCTGTCAATCAACTATTTTAGTATTTTCAAACTCCGTGCTAGGTGCTTTATGTTATTTTGTGTTTATTTTCACTTTAAAAAGTGCTACATGTGAGCGAGTTTTCTCCTGTATACCTCTGATTACTCAATACAGCCCTCAACATATTGCTCTTGTTTGAAATATCAGCTGACCACACCTCTTCTCTTACCTTTTCTCGGTCCCCCATTCCTCCCTTTGCCTTGGCCACCGAGATCCCTAAGACAAGGTCAGAGTGCATTCTGTCCAGTGGATCATCATTAAAGGTCATAAACACCTTCACACATGTGGTTAGTTGGCTGAGTCTAGAGGAAGGGCAGTGACAAGAATGTAGACATTGGTGAGTCCCTGGTGACAGGCTCCAGCCTTTAGAAGGATGGTGGGGTGAGACATCAGTGCACTGGCAGCTTCCCTGCCTCACTCTCCCTCTCCTCCTACTCCCCTCTCTCTAGCAACACAGATGTAAGAGGTTGGGGAGGGATTTCAATGCAGTGCAACTAAAGTCGTTGATGGGTGGACAGTAGAGGCGCAGAAGAGCACATCTAGTGAGAAGCACATCTGTCCTGAGCATCCTTCTAATATGTGTCCCTGTGAATACGTCAGGTGACTTTGGCCACGTCAAAACATGAATTCTGAACTAGTAAGGGCAGTGGCAGTGTGGAGGGGAAGAGAGGGAGCAGAGAGAGAAAATCATACAGTACAAGAGTGATCATAACAGCTTTATTCATGGTAGCCCCAAACTGGAAATAACCCAAATGCCAGTGAACAGGAGAATGGATGAACAAAGTGTAGTTACCCCTGCCTGCGATGGGATGGAATGGAAATTAGGAGCGAATGTATTTGTCTGCTCGGGCGGCCACAACAGAGTGCCACAGACTGGGTGACTCCAACAACAGACATTTGTTTTCCCACAGTTCTGGGTGGTTGGAGGTCCAAGATCAGGGTGCTGGGAGGTGGGGTTCAGATGAGAGCTCCATTCCTGATTTGCCTTCTTACTTTCCCCACAGTAAGGTCCCTACTGGCCTTTCCTTGTGCATGTGTGCAGAGAGAGAGAGTGCGCTCTGGTGTCTCTTCTTATAAAGGCACCGATTCCATCAAGATGGCCCCCTTCTTATGGCCTTATCTCCCCCAAATCACCACCCAAAGGCCTCATCTCCAAATACCCTCACATTGTGGTGTTAGGGCTTCAACACAGGAATTTGGGGAAGATGTAAACATTCAGTCCATAACAACAAACTTTGGACATGGATGAATCTCAAAAAAATATTTTGCTGAGTGACACAAACTAGTCAACCAAGAGTTTATTCCCTATAAGTCTTAAAATGAATTTCTAGAATGGGCAGAACTAATTTATGATGATAGATATCAGAAGAGAGGTTGGTTCTGGGGAAGGTGAGTATTGATTGGAAATGGGCATGAGGAAGTTTTCTGGGAAGATGGAAACGTTCTAGATTTTGACTGGGGGGGGCATGGTCCCTCCCACAGGTGTGTACATGTTCAGAGCTCATTGTACTGTATACTACGACCTGTGCAGTGTAAGTAAATTGTAAATTGATGAAAAAAAGCATTAAAAATTAACAAATAGGGCTCTAGGAAGAGTGTTGTGAAATCCAAAGAAAGCAAAAAGAGAGACGTGTGTGTGTGTGTGTGTACACACCCACCTACACATACATATACACACACAGATACCCAGAAAGAACCATACCCAGTCACAATGATATATCCAAAAACCAAAGGACAGTACACCCCATGCCCTCAGTAGGACTTCGTTACATCTCTGTACCAAGAGGGGAAACCGTGGGGGCCTTGCCGAGAGCAGACGAGGTCACATGGCCGGGTGAACTGAGCCCCCCCCCGGAAGGTTCATATCATTCAAGTACCAGCTCCCACTGAGTTATATCACAGAGGCCCTGCCTAGCCTTTCTTTTCCTTCCTGGTGAAAAAAAAAAATTGTACATTTTCACGGCCGTGGAATTGAACTGTGACTTGCATTTCATAGTTGATTTCCGGTACTTTTGGCAGTTCAACTACATTTTCAACAGTTACTAGAAAAAGCTGTTCCTCTGGGAAGTGAAAGGGGTGTATATTCTCCTTCCTCATCCCTCCCCTCTGCTACTAGGCTCCTGGGAAGAAGGCTGGAGCTGACCATGAGAGGCAAGAAAGTTATGCAGCCCTTGATTCCAGCGTGATTCTGGGAGACCATACTCCTTGCTGGCATTTGGGTCACCATCATCTGTCCACATCTTCCCTCCCTATCCTCCAAGCAGGGGATTGGAATGGCCCAACGCTGAGTAAAAATGCTGTCTCCACTATGTATTTGCAGTTTGGCCTTGGATAAGGTAATTAATTTCACCGTTTGTAAAATGGATCCCAAAATACTCATCTCGGTTTGCTTCTCTGAGGGTTCAATGAGACATTGTCCAGCACCATGGCCAGTGCCAGGTGGATGCTGGTGGTTGAGAGTGTCTTCTCTTCACCCCACTCTCAGTATTATCTCCTAATTTGGACGTGCTGGCCTATCGTTATATGTTCTTTTGTGTGTTCATTCATTTGTTTACCCATTTATTCGTTCATTCATTCATTCAGTCACAGTAAATATTCATCGGCAATTATAAACTGTGATGAGTTTCCTAAAGAAAAGGAATATAGTTTTCCAGTTGTGTAAAGCAGAGCGCAACTGAGGTTGTGGTCAGAGTGAGCTTTTCTGAGATGAGGATTATGTTACGAGACTGAGCCAAGGTCTGAGAACAGGGAGAACACGCTTCCCACACACTTGCCCATTCTAGCCTTAGGGCTTCGTCCACAGAGTCACTCAGTCAGGAATGGGCTTTGCCCTCCTTTCCACCCATCCCATCCCATCCCTTCAAGTTCCAGCTCTATCCCCATCTTTTCCATGAAACCACTTCCCAACGAGGCTGCCTGTGCTCGGCATCCTGGCGTGGGTTTCTGTCTGACTTAGAATCTGTCCCACACAACCTACAACTGAACGGAGTAGGTTGTATGTCTTATCTCCCCGATCCAACTATGAGCCCCAGAGAGCAGTGGCATCCTGCCCACTCTCATCCAATCTCCACGACGCTGGATGCCGAGAGGCTATACAGACACCTACTTGCTGCCTAGATTTCCCTATGGACAAAGTCACATCATGAATGAAACACGTCAGCACCAGCTGTGCACAGAGACTGCTCATTGACTCATCTGTTCTTTCAACAAATCCCCAATTGTCTACAACATATCAGGAGGTGTTCTAGCTGCAGGGGACACGCCGATGAATCAAAGATTCCTGCTCTGGAGGAAATTCCCATCTAGCAGACTAAACATATAAATAAGTTAATTTTATAGTAGGTTACAAGGTGATAAGAGGTAAAAGAAAAAAAAGGAAGCTGGGGTATAGGGACTGGGAGGTCCCAGGGCAGAGGTGGTGGCAGGAGATATTAGAATTTTGAACATGCTAAGTTCCTTTGGGAAGATGACCTTTGAGCACATTGTTGAAGTTAGCTATGTGGGCACCTGGGAGAAAGTGTTCCAGACAAAGGTAACAGCCTGTGCAAAGGCCCTGTCGTGTTTGAGGAACAGCTCAGTGATGTGGCTGAAACTGAGGAATCAGGAGATGGGAGAGGAGGTCAAGGAAAAAGGGGGATGAAATCATGGAGGGCCCGTTGGCATCACAAGGAGTTTGGCTCTTACTCCGAGCGAGATGGGTTTGTGTCCCAGCGCTGTTGCTCTGTGAGCTGTGAGATTCTGGGAAATCAGTTCACCTCGCCAAGCCTCAGGGTTCTGTTTGTAAAATAGGAACAATGATGCTGGTGATAATAATTCCTCCCATCTAAGTGACTCTGGTGAAGATTACACGAAAAGCTCTCTGCCCAAGGGCTGGTCCCCAATAACTCCCCAAATGAAAAGAACTGTTTCCATCTGTGACCATGGCTACACTGGCATAACTACCATCGCTATGCATTTGGGAAAGGGACAGTGAATGCCTTGTGCTTGTCAGAGTCAGCGCCTCCCACCGTGTCCCGTCTAAGCCACTTCCCAGCCCTTTGGGAAAAGAGGTCCTAGCCCTCTTTTCATTGATGAGTAAAAGAGGTTCCAGAGAGGCGAAGTGGCTTGCTGGGAGTCCGACAGCCAGTTCAGGGCTGAGGACTTCAAACCCAGGTCTGTCTGACTTCAAAAATTAACCGCTTTCTACTTGAACCAGAACAAGAGAAAAAGGGAGCAGAACATAACCAAGCGTTCGGATGTTTCTGCTGATGGTGCCCTTGGCCCTCTGGGTGAGAAGAGCCCAGAGACCCAGGAGGGCCAGATGGGGCTGCATTCCTTGGAGATGCTGATGGGTTTTCACACTGCTCTTCTTAAAAAGAGGCCATCCTCTCCACTCTGTTTATAGCTTTGAATTCAATGCTCTAGACTGAAGGGGTGTTCAAACTGCAGTCCGCGGGGCCAAATGCGGCCCATGATCTATTGTTAATTGGCCCGCAGAAAATTCCAAAAATATATTTAGTTTAGTTAAACCAGGTAAGGCAATACACACTTCACCTCGAATGAGTGGCCCGGCTGTTTGTGTGTTTTACCGCATACGGCCCTTGGTGAAAACCGTTGAAAAAAGTTTGGACACCCCTGGTCTAGAGCCTTGCTGAAAGATCATAAAACTATATGACACAGCCCCTCTTTGAACTGTGATGGGAGAACAAAAGCCATCCTGAATTACAAGTATCAGTAGAGACCTAAATATTTAGAGCTTTCCTGAAACGACTGTGGCCACTTCATGGAAAGGAAAATAGATGAGCTGGGCCCCTTCGGTGTGCCCTTGTACAAAAGGAAGACACATTGGCCTATACATACAACACATTCAAAGGCTTTGTAGAATTTAGAAAAAGAGCTGGAGTTCAATATAATGAATTGTTTGTACTGAATTCATGTTTGATCTGATCGAATGTTTCTATTTCTTTCACATCCTTCCTGTACATTTTGATGTAAAGAAATTGCAAAACAATTGCATTTTTTGTCTCAAAGGGCCATTTGAACTTGGGGGACATGCCCTGCTCAGATGCTCAGGCACCACGTATCCCCTCGATTGAAACCCTGGGCCTTTCTGAGCTCATATATTAATTCATTCTCCTGAGCTACCACCAAGAAGTCATGGAATGTGCAGGAATGAAGAGCAGTGAATGTGCTCGCTCGTTAAATGAGTTTATTCCTTCTGACATGCTTTAAATAAGATAAGTGATCATATATGGCTTTTGGACTTGGCATAAATCAGAACGTGAGACTTACATAGAATATGGCTATAACTTTGCCAGAATGCTCATTCAAACTTGATAGATTCCAGGTCAAGGAAACCAGCCAAATATTTATTGAATCCATTGAGTAGGGCTGTTGCCAATAGTCAACTTGAAAGACATCGATTATAAAGACCTTGAGCTGTAGTCCATTGCAGTAGAATGCATTAGGAAGAACATAGTCTGAAGTTCATTTATAGGTGATCCATTATGAATTTGAGTAATAATTTATATTAATGTGGACTTAGATACTTGAGTACAACCACAGGTTGAAGGCACCTGAATAATTTTGCTGTGTGGTGAGTGTAGACTTGCTGGGTGAGCAGCAAATATGCACCCAACCACATTCTCCCTAAATTGTAAATCTCAATAGTGGCCATCAATTCTATACAGACAATACTTTGTGCCAACAGACATACACACACACATACAACACACACAACACACACGTATATTAAAGGCTTTGCTATTTATTTTTTCCTCTTTTTTATAGTTGGTCAAAAGGCTGGGTGAGTTGGGACGACCTCTACAAAAAATAATTATAATAGTGTCTTCTCTGTTTTCTAAAAGCTGTATGTATACTAAATACCATAACAACACAAAGAAGCAGGAACTATTATTATCCCCAGTGTACAGATAAGGGAACTGAGACAAAGAGAGCTTCAGTAATTTGCCTGAGGAAGCCAGAGGAAGGGTGACTCACACCACGAACTCCAGCCTTGAGGACACTAAATGTCCCTTCCTTAGGAAAGCATTTCCTGACCTCTGCAGGCTGGGTTGGCTCTGCCTCAGGATGTCCCTTCACTGCTCTCGTGTAAGTTAATGATCCATGTTTATTTGTGGGATTGGTAGGTTAATACTAGTCTCCCCAATAAAAGGGTACTGGACATGCGATGCTCACCACTGCGTGTCCAGTGCCTAGCTAGATGCCTGGCACGCAGTAAGTACTTTGTCCATAATGCCTGACTGAGTGAAAGAACAATCCAGAGAATGGGAAAGAGAGAAAAGTTAAAAAAAATAAGGACCAGGAAGGATCAGAGCGGCAGAGTCCCTGCAGTTATGGTTTGTGCGCCTAGAAGCAGCCATGACAGTCACCGGCTGACTTCCTTTTCCTGACCTAGCTCTGAACGTCGTGGCCTGGGAGGCACTGGGCTGAAGCTAGAGGAGCTGGACATTTGTTCTCTACGTCCTTTGTCTCGCTCCTGACCATCCCAGGCCCGCAGGCCCAAGCAGAGGTCTCCGTGCGACAGTTGGCTCAGCGGGGCTGATCAGTTGATTCTTGGGTAACTAAACATCACTGATGTTCCATGAAAAGGGCACACCACATTTGGGTCAGGCTAGGGTCTTAGTACTTCATTCATGCATGCATTCATTCATTCATTCATTCATTCACTCATTCTTATCAAACACTTCCACGTACCAGGCGTTGTTCTAGACCTGGGACAAGCCATGAGACCTCTCAAAGTCTGGGTTTCTTTGCTTATAAAATGGGACCCAGAATGCCTCCCTTATCAGGGACAAAGGGAGGGCCAACCTGAATAGTAAATGGGAAGCATTTGGCCTGGGGCCGGGTCCCCGGGGCTGGATAGATTTCACAGTCTTACTGTATTGTTGTTTTTATCCTCCAGAAAGTTGACTGAGTCCCCAGCAGGCACTTGTAAAACCATGGTAGGGTCTTTCCTGGAACTCTGTGGGACTGAGATCTCAGGGCCACTCTTAAGCTTACCCCAAACTTCCTTCTTGGTAAGCTGGCTCCTGGGGTAACAAAGGAACTTCACAGCTGGAGCTCTACCTCAGAGACATCAAAAGACTGACCCGCCTATGCCCGAGGCTAGGGCAGCAGCTTTCTGGGGCCTGCACAGGTGTTGGACCAGGCTCAAGCTCCTCTGGCCTGACCCTTTGCAAATGCAAGGTGAGAACACGGGCTGCCTCTGCCCAGCCTTGCCCAGCTGGATTCAGGCAGGCCTCCAAAGAAGACATGGGCCCAGGAATCCGCTTTGTCCCTGCTTCATTGCAGACCTTCAGTGTGTCCCAGAAACTTATGTGGCAGGTAGGTCTTTGAGGGCCAGAGGGAGCTCCATTTTGTTACAGTGACGCAGTTTTTCACTATGTGCTTTTGCATAACTTTCCTCCCTGCTGGAGAAAGCCCAAGTCTAGAGGATAATTTATCTGTGATACCAGAACAGCTTATGTTAAACCAAAGCAGATTTGCCAGCCCAGCGATCAGGTTGGCAGGGGCTCACGAGGCGTGGGCACATGGGAATCTATGAGGCCCTTCTTTCCTCCGGCAATGCAGCTGAGGAGCCTTTCGTAGGACAGACTGGAGGCCGGGGCCCAAGATGTAGGAAATGGCAGTGACTGGGAGAAGGTGCTGGAACCTGGTGAGATGAGCAAACGGTTCTTTTGCAATGAAAACATCCTGAATATCTTCCTGGCATTTGTCCTTTCAAGGTCCCCTCTGAGTCTGTGGCTTTTAGGACTTGCCCCTCATATGGGGCAAGTTGTGCACTCACAGGGCACCCCTTATGTCAGGGTCAATGTGAGTGACCGTCAGAAGGACGGGGCAGCGGTGGCCCTGAGCAGTGAGGGTGAGCCTTGCAGATGAAGGCACCCGCTCGCTGGAGAGCAGTGTGTCTTGGTGAAAAGCACCTGGACGACAGCATCAGACAGACCTGGGCTGAAGTCCTAGCCCTGTTACTTGCTTTAGACTCTAGAGGAGGGGCCTAATTTCTCTCTGCCATAGTCATCTGATCTGAGAAAGGATGATAATTCACCTTCTGAGCTCAGCCATGGAGAGGATTAAATAAAACAATGTCTGCGAAGTATAATGACCTTGAGACTATTGGTTGGGTGTGATCTTTGAGCCACTACGTCCTTTAACCTTCACAACAACCTGTGAGATGTGTACCCTCTTTTCTAGAAAAGAAAGCTGAAGCTTAGACCGGTTAACCTTCTTGCCCAAGGTTACCGCGTTAGTTGGGACTCTGTCAATTGTGTCCGAAATGCAAGTCAAACCGGCTCAAGCAAAGGAGGGGAATGTGTGGTGTCAGGTAATAGAAGTGTCCAGGGTTGGCTTCAGGCACGTCCAGGGGCTAAGGTACATGCCACGTACTCAGGCTCTCCCATCTCTTGTTGGCTCTTTTGCTGTCGTTGGCTTCGTGCTCAGTCAGGGTTTCTCCCTGTGTAGGCAAGACTGGTGTGGACAGTCCCTGACTCATGTGGCCTTAAGTGCCTGTCACTTTTGAAAGAGAAAGTGCCTCGTCCCCAACAGTTCCAGCAAGAGTCCCAGGAGAGAGCTGTGATTGGCCAGGTGTGGGTCACAGGTGCACCCCTGGATCCGGCCCATTAGGAGTCAGGCCATCTGAATGACATGCACCAAATATGAGGGGGTGATTACATTCCAAAGTTATAGGTCCATTCCTGTTGTGGAGTATGTTCTAGAAAGGGGATTTGAATCCAGCAGTGCCTGCCATGCCGACAAATGACATCTGATAGGCCCGTTGTTATTACCATGGAGACCACATGCATTGTGGGTAGCTGAACTCTTCAGAAGCTTGATTTATGGCTAGCATTGAAATTTTTTTCCAAAGAGATTTCATATTTATCGGTATTTGTCCTATTGCTATTTCAGGAATGTTTTAACAAGAAAGCCAATTCACAAATGTAAAAGCACACTGAAAAATAAGAAATGACCATGACGCCCATTATTTCAGTATATCTGGTACCTCATAAACCCTGTGGGAAAAAAAGGTCCGTGCTGCTTTCCTCCGTTTTACAGAAGGGGACATAGAGGGACTGAGAGTTTATACAACTTGACCAACTTCAACCAACTTGAGGTTTGTGGTCAAGCCACAATGAAACCCAAGCTTCCCAACGCTCGGTCCAGAAGTCTCATCATCAGACAATGTTCCTCAAATTCTATTCCAAAGAGCATCGGGGTTCCAAAGAAGTGTATTGTGAGGGGCAGGTGCTAAGTGGGCAGGGTCTTAGGGTCCTCAAGCCAGTTTCCATGAGACCAGCCCCCCCCCCTTACTGTTTATAAAAACAATAATTTGAGCAAGATTTTAAATGGAAGACAGACTGCACTATTCTTGAAAGTTAGAAAGCCTTTGCTGTAGACCAAGTCAGCCCTTAGGAAAAGAAATCTCAACCTGAGTTACACAGTCAGATGTTAGGGTTGGGAAATACATTCAAGTGAGCTTCCATAGGGGAAAGTTTTCTTCTACCAGCATCACAGGAGAATCTAAGGGATTTGAATCGGAGACGAAGGCAGTGGTCCAGGGATATTCACATAGCGCACGGAAGGATGAGCTGCCATCGCTGAAAACCCACCCACCTCCTGGACCACACAGGAGAAGTGGTGAGTGGTGATGCTTTCTCTATGCTCTACCTCCTGGGCATCAGGATGTCACCCACACAGGTACTGTAACAACTGAATTTGAATGTAAGGCATTGTTTGTTTTTAACCCTCTAGGGGGCATCTGGACCAAATACAGCCACACAATGAAATTAATTCCCCTCCCCTTCCCTTGTATGTGCAAGGGGAGGGACGGTAAGAGAAACACAATGCAGATACCTGCTTGTGCCCACTACGAATATTAAGACTCTGGAAGGCTGGATGCTACCAGTTCAGCCTGTATGCGTCTGATGCAGCCTCTTTGTTGTCTGTCTGTGCTCTTGAAGGAAAGGGGGGGCTTTGCCCACTGGGCTTCTCATAGTGATTCAACTCACGCTGACGGAGCAAGTGTTCTCTGGCAGTCAGCTCAGTAAACACGGAAGCTCATGTTGTTCTTTGATGCATACTCAGGTCAGATCTCATCAGAACACAGAAAAAGAAACGCAGCAACCAAAGTCCAAACACCGACGACAGTGTAAGTTTAACATCATGAATGTGCAAAGACCGATTTGCCTATTTTCTTCTTTGTTTGGGATGGCTGATGGGGTTCCTTGACTGCTGAAATGTCTCCGAACCTTTACTCTGCCAACGCACACTGGGAATATCCAAGACAGACATTCTACATCCCGGTTACTGCGGATGACAAGACTCACTTTGCAAAACGATGACATTGGCTTTGGAGGATTAGCCTGACAAACTGACTTGGAAACAGGTTGTGGTTTCAAAGTTCATTGGTACTTGTTGGTGTTGACCTTGAGAAGCAGTGCAGCCCAGACCCAACGCTACGCATGGGAATTGCAGGGTCCAAGGCCTATGCCGGCATTTTGAAAAGTGAGTTTGGCCAAATACGAGAGGTGAACACAGGAATTTTGTGGCTGAAAGAGTTTGGGAGACTCTTTGGAGAGTCACAATGCCCACAGACGCTACAAACTTTCTGAGAAGTTTTGAATAAAGACACCTGTTCAACAAGATTTAACCCAGAATTCTTCAGAGTTATTGGTAGCATCGGCTTATGATCCAAAGGCTGCAATGCGGGAAATATGGTCCATTTACCGCATAACATCTCACAATCAGTTCTTTCACCGCCCTAACGTGGTCACACTAGAGAAAACAATCATCTGTGCTTAGTAGGCTCTTTATGAGAAAGTACAGTCCAAGTCCTAACCAGGGAAAACAGAGATGTGTCATCTCAGTGGAGGAGCTCTCCTGGGTCCCCCAGGAGAACCATGTCGAAGCCGCTGTTGGAGGATAGCTCCTAGCACCCCCAAAAAACCCATAACAAGAGAACAGAAGGCGATGTGTAATCAACAACCAAGCACTGGAGGGGGTGTTAGGGGAGCCCATGCTGTACGAGAACCATCCCACTGATGACTCCAATCAAGGTTTTAAAACTCACTGGCAGCTCTTCCCTGATTAACAAGAGAAAACAATTCTTTATAATGGATCTAAGTTGATGACAAACTATCTATATCCTTTGCATTGCTGGAGAGCAGTTGCTATCACCCGAGGTACAATTGTGCAAGATGGCTGCCTACACAGGGAGCACGTGACCTGCCCTGTGACAAGTCCAAGGAAATGGTGAATGCTTCACAGAGCGGTCTGGACAGAGCACAGGCCTGGGCACCCATGTCCTGTGACAAGAGAGGGGCGTGCTTCACAGGCAGAGATGGGAGTTGGCAGGGCCGGCTCAGATTTCAGACCCAATAGGGTTCAGATCCCACCTTTACCACCTGTGACTTTGAGAAAGCCATTGGCTCTCTCTGAGCCTCAGTTTATTTGTCTGTGAAATGAGAATACGAACACTATCTCCACAGGGTCATTGTGAATACCAAGCGAAGTGGCATGTGCCGGCATGGTAGGTACCGCATAACACCAGGGAGCTCCCAAGAGACGAAGTTCTTGTTGAAAATGCTCAATAAACCTCGTATAGGAATGACAGATACAGGACCAGTTGTCTTTTTCCATATGCTTACTGGGCACTCACTAGGGACAGTTACATCTCAGTGACAAGCGGGGGCTTTCAGACAAGAATTCACAGGGGGACAGTTCCTAGGTGCGGAAGTGGTCACCACCAATCCCCATCTGGCCATCATTTCTGCACATGCAGAAGCCTGATTTTTATTTGTACTCACTGAAGTGTCCTGCTGACTGAACGAACCAAACTCACAAGACACTGAGGGATGAGTCAAAATCTGACTTTGTAACTTCCAGTGGGAGAAAGGCCTGGCTTCGGAGATGGGGACAACCATTTGACGTGCCACACTTAGATCAAATCATAGACAAAAAGTTGCGTGGGGCGTATACAGTTGGAAGACTGAAGTTGGGTCTCCTGAAACATTTCTCTCTCTAGCCAGGAAATTGGGATTAGCTGTCTAAAGAACAAGGCTTTCTGCCTAGAAAGTCTCATTTTCCTTGCTTGATGTTGATAAATTCTGAAAAATTCCTAATCTCAACTTTCGTTTTCCTTTTCTTTACACCAAGAGCACCAGAAAATTTACAATCCACTTCCATAGGTAGAATTTTCTAAAGAACTCTCTAGAGGTAGACTTTACTTCCTATTGGTTATAGCCTGACTGATAGTAAGAGCAGCAGCTGACATCTCTTGAGGGCTTACTATGTGCCAGGCACACTGTAAAACACTTTAACGTATATTTCTCCTTTAATCACTGCACCAAGGCTGCATGGCTTTAGATGTTACTTATGAAGAAACCAAGACTCAGAGGTGTTAAACAACTTGCCTGGGCTCACACAGCTCTGAAGTGATGGAGCTGAAATCTGAACTCAGATTTTCCTGACTTTGAGCTCCGAACTTCTCATCCACTCTACCTTTAGTAAGATCTTTCCAAGGTCCCATAAGGCTCACATCCATTGAGTAGCTCTGGCATGTATCCTGGTTCCATTAGTAACTCTGTATGGACCATTCCCTGTGATGGAGCATCTAGACATGGAAAATCTTTATATGTAGTTCTCTTGTAGTTTCCGTTTCACGTGATGACATTATCTGATGGCCCTGAAGATGGGGACTATTTTCTTTAGGGCCTCGTCACACAGCCTGTGCCTGCAGCAGCTACCTGGTCTCCTGCTTCTGCTCCAGCCAGCAGGAAGAAGACGATACTGCATTTCCCCGAAAATAAGACCTAGCCAGACGATCAGCTCTAATGCATCTTTTGGAGCAAAAATTAATATAAGACCCGGTATTATATTATATTATATTATATTATATTATATTATATTATACCCGGTTTTATAGTAAAGTAAGACCAGGTCTTATATCAAGTTTTGCTCCAAAAGACTCATTAGAGCTGCTTGTCCGGCTAGGTCTTATTTTCAGGGAAACACGGTATCTCAGGCTTGCTTCCCTGACAGTCATTTGAGCTGATGTGTTTCATTGACTCCGTGGCAATGTTTAATACACTGTATACTGAAAAGCCAGAGCTGGTTTCCCTGGGGACTTCTTTATTCACTTTTGTTAGAAGGTGAACTCAAGTTACGCATCTTTCCTTCCAAATCAGCAGCCAGAGAAATGCCAAGACTCTCGCTACAATGCTTCGACTGTGATAACAGTCAGATTGACTCAGGAGCTGAGTGCCATGGGCTTAAGAGTTAAAAAAAAATAAAAAAGCATCACCCTGCTTAAAGGTGAAATGTTATTAGCTGAATAATACACGGGGCTATTATTTGTTTGTTTGTTTGCATATAATAAGAGTAAAACTTTAAGCAATCATTTTTTATGTTACAGTCAAGGCAAATGTTTTCTAATTCACTGCTGAACTCTCACTTTGGGGAAACTGGATGGTTCCTGGATGCTGTAGCAAGAAATTACTCTCTAGTGACATTCAGTTATAGTTCTTGTCAAAGCAGGACCCATCAGCCCCAAATCCTGCTCTGCTGACATGCCTGGAATGTGAATGCAAATAAATTACATTACGGTGGCTTAGACATAGGAGAACACATAATTAGGTTTTGCTAAACTCCTAATTCTGTCCCCCGGCCTCCAGTGAGGCGCAGGCACAAATGCTGGCACAGGTCCAGAGCTGTTGCCACTGGACCTTGGATGTCACGTACTCCCATGATGCAAAGAGGCATCATGTGCTTTTCTCTGCAAATCCGTAAGTGGCTCATTTCCCCTCCTGCCCCTCAGCTATGCTTTCTCCTGCATGTGCCATACTTCCCCACTTGCCTGCCCAGAGCCCTTGGACTCTCTTCCTGCCAACCTGAGAGTGACATCAGTGAGGTGCTTGGTGGCATGTGAGCACACTTCGGAAGGAGGTGCACTTTGAAAGCATGCTTGCTGCCTTAGTGCAGGTTCTCCCAGAAGGAGGTCCGAGACAAGGACGCAAGTGATGGTGGTGGTTCATTGTACCTCTATGTTCACTGCAGCATTATTCACAGTGGCCAAGACATGGAAACAACCGAAGCGTTCTTCGATGGATGATTGGATATAGAAGATGTGGTTCAGATATACAGTGGAATATTACTTAGCCATAAGAAAAGGTGAAATACCGCCATTTGCAACAACATGGATGGATCTTGAGATTATCATGCTAAGCGAAGTAAGTCAGACAGAAAATGTCAAGAACCATATGATTTCACTGATATGTAGAATATAAAACTGAAAGCAACAAGCAAACAAGACAAACAAACAAATAAAAACTCAGACACAGACAACACTTTAGTGGTTACCAGAGGCTTAGGGGGCATAGGGACAATAAAAGAGGGTAAAGGGGAGTCAAATATATGCTGACAGAATGAGAATTGACTTTGGGAGGTGAACACCCAATGCAATATACAGATGATGTATTTTAGAACTGTACACTTGAAACCTACATAATTTTATTAACCAATGTCACCCCAATAAATTTAATTTAAAAATATATTGAAATAGAAATAGATAACGCTACAGTCTTTACACGTAATAGAAAAGAGCAGTGCCTGTCTTGGGTTATTGTGGATTATTAAAAGTCTATTTACAGTTTGTGGGGGAAAAAAGGAAGTGATTCACAGAGAAGGAGGGGCTAACACAGGTAGGGAAGTGGGGAAGCGATGCAGGGATGGGGCGGCAGCCAAGAAGGGTCTGCTGATAAACCTGCTACCATGGAGGTTAGTTCCACCGGAAGCTTAATTCCATGGGCGAGCTCTGGGGAACCATGCAAAGCACAAGACTCAGAATGACTCCAGAGGAGAGGAAAGGGAGCTGGGTTACTCGTCTGCCAGCTCCCAAGGGCCACTGGCTGATGGCAGCATTCCTTAGCACATCTGGTCTACCTCCTGGCGGGCAGCAAAGACTTACAGTGCAGATGGCAGGACGCGTTGGGGTAGGGGTGGGAGAAAGGCCCCTAGCATAGAGATTCAGATACTCGCAGCTGGAAATCAACCAGAGCACCTGGCAAGGTCCCCAAATGAGGGACGGGGAAGCGACCATGTCTTATATCCGAGATGGCAAATTTCCCCAAGACCATCAGTTTTACCTCCAAGACATACCTTGGTCTTACCTGTCCTCTATCTTCTACTGCTGCCCTCGTCCTAGTGAGGATCATCTCCTTACTGTCTGAGTGAATATAACAGCCTCTGGACTGGTGTGCCTACTTCAAATAATTTGTAGAAATATTTTACAATGCGTAATATTTCACGCATACCGGAAAAGTGGAGGCTCACGTAGCAAACACTCTGTATGTACCGTTGAGCTTTGCCACATCTCCACACGTTGTCTAATTCCTTTGTTACTTACTTACGTAATAGCATCAAAGTTGTACAGACACCATTGGAGCTCCGTGTGCTCCCTCTTGATCCCATTCTCCACCAGCGCCCCCAGAGGGACTGGCGTTTAGCACCGCCATGCTTGCTTTTCTATTTTTGCTACATATGTATATATCCTATGCATACAAGCATGGTATGTGCATATGAAGGTTGTTCTACATGTTTTCAAACATACTAAACTGGCATCAGGCTGAATACACCATAAATCATTCTGCATTTTTGTTTCTCAGCATTGTTTGTACAATTGCCTCCTTGGTTCACAGTCCTGGTTCAATCATTTTAATTGCTGTGTGGTATTACATTGCACAAGTATACAAGCTATCCATCTACTTTCTATTAGTGGATTATAGGCTCTCCCCTCTCTCGCACCACCACAAAAAGATGTTTTGTGTTTCTTTTCCTATTTGAAATAGTGCTACAATAAATACTCTTTGGCTTCATGAATTTTCTTATGAATGTATGGGAGGCTTTTCTGGGCATACTCCTGGAAAAGGAAAAGCTGAATCCTTGAATATACACATCTCCAGTGTCACTAGATATTGCCAAGTTCCTCTTCAGGTTGAACTAATTTGCTCTTCCAAGGACAGGGTACGAAGATTCTTATTTCTCTACATCCTCGCCAACACTTGATGTTGTGGAGATTAATTTTTGCCAATCTAACCTAAAACTTGTCCTGAGCCTTGGACATTTCTGTGCCCTGGCTTTCTGCCCCCCCCCCCCCCCCCCCCCCCCCGTAGCATCTGTACAGACGGGCCTGGCAGGGCTGATGGGGTGAAAAAGACCTTGTTTTCTTTTGCATTTTCCTGGTCACTAGTGAGGTGGAACACCCTTTCTTATGCGCTTATAGGTCATTCAGGTTTTGTCTTTTGTGAGTTCTATTTACATCCTTTATCTTCCATTCTGTGGGCTTATTTGTCTTGTGCTCACTGAATTGCAGGTGTCTTTCATACAGTCTGGGGCTAACTTTTTTTTTTCGTTTTATGTATAAGTATCTATTCCCACTCTGTGATTTGTGTTTTTATTTTTTATTTTTGCAATGACTTTTGTTTTCCAGATATTTTCAATTGTACTGTAGTTGGATTTACCATATTTTCTTAGTCATTGATATATTTTTAAGAAATTCTCTACCAAGAAGTCCTGAAAATAGTCTCTTATATTTTCTCTGGAACGTGTCAAAGCTTTGCCTTTTTAAAATTTAGGTTTTATCCACTTAGCATTGATTTTTGTGTATTCAGGTAAGGATCTAATTGATTTTTTTTCCATATGGAAAAATGGCAATCCCACTACCACTTATTGCCAATTCATCCTTTTTCTCATGGATAACGCCACACGAATTATAAAGTTCTCAGATACAGATGGGACTAAATCTGAGAACTGTTTTATGCCATTGATCTATCTGTCTATCTCTGAATCAAAATCATACTGTCTTAATTGCTATAATTTATAAAGTCTTGCTATCTAGGAAGGAAAGCCCCACGTTGTACTTTCTAAACACTATTTCGCCTCTTTGCTTTTTAATATGTAATTTCCATGGAAAATTCTGTTGGGATCATGATTAGAATTATATTAATTTTGTAGGCTGATTAGGGAGAATTTCCATTTTTTAATATTGATTCTTTCTACATACAAATATAGCCTATCACCTCCATTTCTGTAGGTCTTCTCTTATCTCTTTCAGTAAAGTTATAAATTTCCCCATAACGGCTTATTTCAAGGTACCTTTACGTTTTTATTGCTAGTTATTTGGTGTCTTTTTAAAACTACATTTTCTAATTGTTTTGGTTGATGTATACAATTGATTTCTGTACATTTGAGCTTGTACCTAACCACAGTGCTTAATTCTCAACTTAGTTTTATTAGTTGGTATGTAGATTCTTTCAGTTTTCCATGTAGATAGTTTTGTCTTTAAATAATAAAAACGTTGTTTCTTTTCCTTTCCCATGCTTCAGTATTTGAGTACTTTAATTTTAGGTATTCTTCTTATAAAAGCGTAGAGTATATAGATTATACTTACTCATCAAAGATTCTGTATTTCAAATGGTGGGATTAGTTTGTTTACACCTTTGGTGATTTTTCAATATATTGAGATGTATTTACTGATACACTGAGATTTATTTTGCTGATCTTATTTTGTACTTGCTGTTTGCTGTATTTTCATCATACACTTTCCCTGTCTATCCTATTACCTAGAGCATTGATCAGATTTCTTTATTCCATGACTATTTTACTTCATAAGTTCACCTGACCTTAATCAGTGACCCTATTCCATTCCTGGACAATACAATGAGATCAGAACTTTTAACTCCAAACATTTCCTTCTTGCGTAACAAATTATGACTGGGTGGTATTTTAATTCTAACTTCTTTTTCACAGTCTCCAAGTCATGATTTCATCATTGTTGTGCTTTTATACATTTGATGTTTGTTGATATTTAATCACATATTTTCCAGTTGCATCGCTTAGTGTAGCTTCTTTTATCTCACCATGTCTTTCTGGTTTTTCATCCTTCTTGCTAAAGTCCACCCCTTAGCAGTTCTTCCTATTAGTGGCAAACTTTGCCTGCCTGAAAATGTCTTTATTTTATCTGCACTTTTAAATACTTTTAAGTGATAATTTGTCTTTGTAGGCAATGTGCAGATATTATTCCATTATCTTCCGGATTAGATAAACACCTTGAAAAATAGACTGTCTCTCTGGTCATTGTTCCCTGCACTTTTCTTTCTTTCTTTTTTTAAATTAAAGTTTATTGAGGTGACAATGGTTAGTAAAGTTACATATATACAGAATTGTGCAGGTGTACAATTCTGTATATATATATATATATATATATATATATTCTTCTGATATTAAAAAAGATGAAATAGTGCCATTTGCGACAGCATGGATGGTACTTGAGATTATTATGCTAAGCGAATAAGTCAGACAGAAAAAAGTCGAGAACCATTTATGATTTCACTGACATGTGGGATATAAAACTGAGAGCAACAAAGGAACAAGACAGACAAAGAAACAAAAACCCTGTACTTTTCTCTGTAGGTGCTTTCAAAATCTTTTCTTTGTATCTGGCATTCTCCAGTCTCACTATTGTGTACCTAGTGGTAGAATTATTGTTATTTATCCTTCCTGTAACTTGTGGTACAGTCTCAATCTATAAATACATGTTGTATCGTTTTGTAGGGATGCTGTAACAAATTACGACAGACTTGGTGACTTATAACAACCTACATCTACCATCTCTTGTTCTAGAGGCCAGAAGTCCAACACCAGTGTCCTAGGCCAAAGTCAAGGTGATGCCAAAGCCTTGCTCCCCCAGATGCTCTGGGGCACATCTGTTCCTTGCCTCTTTCGGTTTCTAAGTAGCTGCTGACATTCCTCGGTTATTGGCCACATCACCCCAATTCTTCACGGCCAGCATCTTTGCATCTCTCTCTGCCCATCTTCCCAGGGCCTTCTCTGTGTGTGTCTGTGTGACATTTCCTTCTGCCTCTTATAAGGTCACCTGTGATTATACTTCTGGCCCAGGGTAATCCAGAAAAATCTTTCCATCTCAAGTTCCTTTACTTAATCTTACCTGTAAAGACTTTTTTTCCTGTAAGGTACCATGTAAGGGTTTCAGGGACCAGAACCTGGTGTCTTTGGGTTGCCCCTATTCAGCCTACTATACATATCTATCATCTAAATTCTGAAAATTCTCAGCCATAATAACTCTGAATATTGTTTTTTCCCCCAAATTTGCCCTTTTCTCTAGCTCTGAAACTCATATTAATAGCAAATTGGAGCTTCTATTTAATATTCTATTTCATTTAACCTTTCTTTCATGTCTTTCCCCTCATAACTCTATGCAATACATTCTGAGTAATTTCCTCACATCGATCTTCTAGATTATTAATTCTCCTTTTGTATCTAACTAATCTGTTGTTCAAGCTGTCATCCGAAATTTTTTTGTCATTGTTATTTGTATCTAGCAATTCTATTGTTATTTTGTAAAATCTGCCTTTTTTCTCCTTAGACTGTCCTATTCTATTTTTAATGTTCTCTTGTATGACTTTAATAATTTAAAATACATTATATAGCCTTTCAGATTATTTTTTTATCTGAAGTTCTACGGAGGAGTGTCTAGTCCTTCAGTTTATTGTAACCTCTGACTCTTGAACATGGTGAAATATTTCCTTGTGCATTTGTAATTTGAGATTGAAAGCTCATTCTTTCCAGGGCTTCATCTGTGGGAATTTTGTGTGACCTGGGTGGAGGGAATGTCTTTCTCTGGAAGTTTTGTGTTTGCTTCCTCTACATTCCTCATGGATATCACTGTTTGGTTCTAGTGTTTGAGTTCCTTCTCAACTTGGGGACACTGGGGAGTATAAATTTGAATCCCAAACCTATATGAGGGCAAGTTCTCAGTATTAATTTTCAGAGGATGAATTTTTTTTAAAAATTAAAGTTTATTGGGGTGACAGATATTAGTAAAGCTATATAGATTGCAGGTGTACAATTCTGTATTACATCATCTATAATCCAGAGGCTCACCTCACGCTGCCATTTTGATGACGTCCTCAGGATGATTTTCTTTTTAACAGAACCTTGACCAAGTAACACAACCTCTGTTGTTGTCTACCTGGCTGCACAGGTAGTTTCTCTCCACCCTTCAATGGGAAGGGGTGCCTTAGCCCACCAAATCCTAGCTTCATGGGGAGACTCTCATTCCTCACTGCCTACCTCCCTGAGTCTAAGACCTCAATCTCTGTACCTTCCGAGGCATGAAAAGCTCTAGCCCTTGTGTCACCAAGGTGGCTTTTCACCTGCTCTTTTGTTTAGTCCCTCAAAAAATGTTTACTTTTTGGGGAGATCATCTATGCGTGTAAAACAGTGTTTGCTGAATTTGGTCAGCACGTCAGTGTTTGTAGGGGAGAACTGCCTCCGCATCGCTACGCTCTTGCCAGCCACGCTGTCTGCTAGTTCCTAGACCACATCGTGATCTTCCTGAAGTAAAGGCTCCGCCTTTAAAAAGCTCCCCCTGCCTGGAGTATTTCCCCTGGTGGGCTCTTCTACATCCTTCTGATCCCAGCTTAAATGCCACCTCCTCTGCGAGGCCCTCTCTGACTTCATCTTCTTAGAATGCTTCCATTATACTCTGTCACACCCACCTCACTTCCTTCACAGAACTGGTCATAACCTGTAATTGCCTTCATTACTTATTGGTGTACTTGTTCATGGCCATCCTGCCTCCTAGAGGAGATGATGTAGGACTCTTAGCTGGCTTGTCCCACTCTGTATCTCTAGCATCTACAATAGGGCCAGGCACATAGTGAACCAAGTTCTAATAAATAACCTCTGGATGAATAACGGAAGGTACCAAGGCAGCAGGTTCTCAACAGACTCCATTCATGTCCTGAACACACTTGACTAAGTCCATGATGTTCTAAAGAACTAGGAAAGACACATCCCTATGGCCCTGGGACCTCAACTCTCTGCATTCCTATGCACAAACTGTAACACTCAGAAAATCTTGGCCCAGCAAAAGCAGAAAAGTGGAAGCGATGCATATAACTTTTAATCATAATCAAACCATTGGCTTCCTTACCTTGACAGGTCCTCCCTGGGGGGATTACTAGCACCTTGTGCAAGCGCTGGTCCTAGAGGCAGCCCCTGGGGAAGCAGGTACCTGCCTGCATCAACTAAAGTCCAACAAACCTATCCCTCCGCTCACCACAGAGGTGATAAATTGAACTGAGAGGTGTGTGAGTCAATTAAAGAAGTACACAGAATCCACACAGAGTACCAAATAATGAAGTCTTTAAAAAACAAATTAATTTTCTAATTTTGAAAGAAATATCATCACTTTTCAGGAGCTCTAAAATTAGAAAACAGAAACCACTCATAATTTAAGACCTACCGTAAACCTCCGTAATCATTCTAGTGCATATTTATCTGGTTTTTAAAACATGTTTTGTTTTGTTTTGTTTTTCTTGGCCATCATTTATCAAACACTTACTATATGCATGATCTGTTTGTGCAACACTCTGAACTAGGTGTGATTAATTATTCCCAGTTTAAAACGGGATCACAAGGGCATAGAGAGGTCAAGCAATGGCTCAAGATACCAGGCAGTGGGCAGGTGAAGCCTTGGCCCCAGATCTGTCTGATTCCATATCCTGTTCAAGCCTTTTTCACAATTCTGATATTATATTGTGTTGACCCGCCCTTTTTTTCTATGGGGCTACGATCACATTTAGCTTTGTATTTCCACTTTTTTCCCCATACTTAACATCACAAGCAATTTTTACAGATTTTTGGACAGTCTTTATAAACACCTCTTTTAATGACCAGCAGGAGGATATCTGATCACTATTTCCTCATTCAACAAGGACAAACTGAGCACTTTGGAGAACAATTTAGGTTAATCTTGTGAAATCGAACATTTGCATACCCTATGACCCAGCAATTCCTCTCCTAGGAGCGTGTCCTAGAGAAAATGCAGACAAGATTGTTCACAGGAGCATTACTCAAAACATAAAAACTACAAGAGGCCCAACATCCATCATCTGGATGGATACTCTCAGTAGTATCTGAATACCTACAGCTACACACAACGATGGGGGATGGGGAGGTTGTTGCTGACATAACACTGAGTAAACACAGGAAGTCTCTGAAGCTACCATTTTTATAGAACACAGAAACAAGCAAATCTATGGCTTTGACACCCATACATGACTAGTAACACTACAGAAAAAAGGCAAGAGAATGAGAAACGCAAAACTCAGACAGGATTTCACTTTGTGTTTAATGTATTCATTCATTTGAGGAATATTTACGGATCTAGAGCTTAAGTCCCAGCTCCTCTGCTAGCTCCTCATGTACAGCAATTAATTCACTCCTCACTTCAACTCTGTGGGCTATTTATTAATATTAGTTTTCTTTTACAGATGAGGAAAGAAGGACTCAGAGAAGGTAAGTGTAATGGTTAATATTATGTGTCAACTGTACTGGGCCATGGGGTGCCCAGATATTTGATCAAACATTCTGTGTGTTTCTGTGAGGGTGTTTTTGGATGAGGCTAATATTTCAATCAGTAGGTTGAATAAAGCAGATTGCTCTCCCTCACATGGGTGGGCCTCATCTAATCAGTTGAAGACCTGACCAGAACTAAAAGGCTGCCCCTTCCCCTGAGTAGGAGAGAATTCCTCCTGCCTAATTGCCTTGGAACTGTAACATCAGCTGTTTGAGGGCTTCCAGTGTGCTGACTCACTCTGCAGGTTCTGGGACTTGTCAGTCTCCATAATCACATGAACCAATTCCTCAGAGAGAGAGAGAGAGAGAGAGAGAGAGAGAGAGAGAGATCCACATATCCATATATAGATATATGGATACGTGGATGTATATATGTGTGTGTGTATGTGTGTGTGTGTGTGTGTGTGTGTATGTATATATGCGCATATATATATACATACATACACATATATCATTGGTTATAGTTTATCTGGCGAACCCCAGCATAATAAGTAACTTGCCCAAATGTCACACAGCTAGCAAGTGATGAAGCAGGTCTGCTGAACGCTAGAGCCAGAATGCTTATCCAGTCTATCCACTGCCTCCCCAACAAACACAAAACTACTCTTATAAGACTCCTAAGATTCAGAAAGGGTTTTTAAGTGTAAAAACTGTATAATCTAAATGGACAGCCTTCAGGCTTTCTTGGAAATCTGTATGATTCTTAGTTTAGACGCTTCACAAATCATGCATTTTCTTCTCCGCTAAGGATACAACCAATTTCTAATATCACATTTGGACTCTAACAGGCTCATTTCCAATACATCCTGCATTCCTCACCAGCTTCTATCAGAGTAAAAGAGGAAGAATCTGCATTTCAAATCATTGTGTTTGTTGTTATGACAACACACAGCCAGGATCTGTTCTGAGCAGCAGCATGCAAGTTCCTGAGTTTGAAAGCATTATTTATATGTGATTCAGGGGGTCTCTGAAAGAGGTGGGTCTATTCACACATGCTGCCATCACCCCCGCCACCACACACAAAGATGAAAATGTTTTTTAGCTACCTTAACGCAGTATGAAAAAACATAAAGAATACACAAAAGCATATAATAAGAGAAACTCCCCCAGCAGGGAGGCTGAGCATTTGCTCTTTCTTCGCACTCGTCTTTACAATAATGTGACAAAAATGTCAGGCACCAGAAAATAGTGAAATTTGGTTTCTTCTATAAGAATTTATTAAGTGTCCTTCAAGTTAACTTACCTTACTTATTCTTTTACATACACACATGCACGTCAGTGACAATATGTTTTCATCTGCACATATGTGTTTCATTGCCCAATTTGGTTTTTGTTATCAGTCATTATCGTGTTAAGAATTTTTGATAGTTCATTCCTTAAATTTTGTTAAGTAATCACCTTATGCATAGAGTCCATTGTTTTTCTCCTATTTATGGGCAAATTGTTTCTAAGTTTTTGTTGTCTCTCCCAGAGTAAACAGCACTGCAATGATCTTCATACAGGTCTCCTTAGGCACTTGTGGGAGAATTTCTCTCAGGCATATGATTAAAATGGAATTGCTCATCCCAAGTGTACGTATGAGGTCAGACAATTAAATTTGAGAACTCATCCTAGAAAAAGTGCTACGTACCTCATTACTGAATATCACTATGGTCACCTTCCAAGTACTCCCCTTGGGAAGCTATGCAATGATGCCAGTGCCTAGTCCACCCTTCACAGCAACTTAGAACTTTTTCTGGAATGGCCATCAGAGCTGTTGTCGTATTACCCTTGATGTCCTGAATGTCATCAAAATGTCTTCTTTTCAATATGTCCTTTATCTTCAGGTAAAGAAAGAAGTCATTGGGGGCAAATCCGGTGAGTAGGGAGGGTGTTCCAATACAGTTATTTGTTTACTGACTAAAAACTCCCTCACAGACAGCGCCGTGTGAGCTGGTGCATTGTCGTGATGCAAGAGCCATGACATGAATTGTTGGCCAAAAGTTCAGGTCGTCTAAATTTTTCACACAGCCTTTTCAGCACTTCCAAATAGTAAACTTGGTTAACTGTTTGTCCAGTTGGTACAAATTTATAATGAATAATCGTTCTGATATCAAAAAAGGTTAGTGACAGCTTTGCAACAAGTTTGTGAACTTCATTTTCAGACCTCTGTTTTCAGTTTAGCTACATAATAACTAGATACTGTCAAAATGCTTATCAAGGAAGTTGTTCTAGCAGCAGTGTATGTGAGTGCCCATTTTCCTGCCCCCTCACCAATGCTTGATATTGTCTGATTTTAACTTTCCTCAGTGGGTGGCTGCGAAATGATATCTTGTTGCTTCTTACGGTTCCCACACTACTACTGAGGTTGAGTTTCTCCTCCCATGTGTACTGGCCCAGGCAATTCATGTTCCTTTTCTGTTCTGTTTCTTCTGCTGCTGTTTGTCTTTTTCTTACAGATGTATTGAAAATTCTTTACATATTCTAGATATTAATTCAGTTATATATTATAAACATTTACTCCCAGTCTGTAGTTTGCCTTTTAACTTTCTTCACAAAGGCTTGTAACTGAAATAAACAAAATTTATCGTTTCATTTACTGATTTTTTTTTGGTGCGGAGAATAAGGGATCTTTACCAAGAACTCCTTCCCAGCGTGAAGACTTAAAGATATTTTGTTTTATTTTATTTTAATAGATTTAAAGTTTTCTTTTCGCACCTAGATCTTTGATCCATCTGGGTTTATTTTTATGTATGGTGTGAGGTAGGGATATGGTTTCATTTTTTTTTGCTCATATGGAAAGTTAATTGTCTGACCATCATTTGTAAAAGTGTTAATGGCTCATATTTTCGCTACCATTTTGCAATGCCAACTCTAGCATGTTGTTTCTAGACATATTTGTGTCTATTTGTGAGATCTGTATTCTCCACCATCCATCTACTACTCTGTTTCTGTATTTCTATCACATTGTTTTATTATGATAGCATTAGTCTTGGTTACTAGGAGAGCAGGTCCTTCCTTTTTGTCCTCCTTCAGAGTTTTTTGGGTTATTCTTAGATGTTTGCTCATTTGTGTGAATTTTAGAATCAGTTTGTCCAGTTTTGTTCCAAGAAAAAATCCTTTTAGGACATTGATTGAACTGTAATGAGTGTATGAATTAATTTGGGGATAATTAATATTTATAACATTTGCAAATGTCATAAATTGAGTCTTCTCATCAAACAATATGGTATATCTTTCCATTTATTTGAGCACTTTATGCCTTTCAATAATGTTATATAACTTTGTCTATAAAATTCTAGTAATACTTTTGTTAGATTTGTTCATAGGTAGATAAGGTCATAGACTTGCTGTGAGAGCCAAATACACTTGTAAGGTAGAAGATGTAAATGTTTAGAACACTGGTATGAACTCAATTAGTTTTAGCAATTAATATCACATAAATTTGTTGCTATTGTGAACAGCCTGTTTTTTCTATTGTATTTCCTAATATAGTTTATGATTCATAGGAAAGGTATTGATTCCTATTTTTAATGTGAACCTTGTATCCAACAACCTTTGGAATTCTCTTTTTAGTTCTAAAATTTTATGTGCAGATCTTAGGTTTTCTACATAGACAGATATCACTTCATCAAACAATGAAAACATTATATTTGCCTTTACAATTCTTAAGCCTATTTTTCTTCCTTTTTCTTATTGTATCGCATTGGCAAAGAATTCACATGTAATGTTGAATAATAGATGTGAAAGCAGATATCCTTGCCCTGTTCTGAGTTTTACTGGAAATGCTTCTACAATTTACCATCAAATATTGTTTTCAAGTTTTCACAGTTATTTTATTTTTAAATTTTTATCTATTTTCAGTTTGCTAAGAGGTTTTCTATTTGTTTTTAAATCGTGAATAAGTGCTGAAATGTATTGATCACTTATTCCATATCTACTGAATTAACATTCCCATTTCCTTTAATCAGATAATGTATTCAGTTACATTGACAGATTTTAAAACTTCATACTAATCTTGCATTCCTAAGCAAAAGCTCATTAGTTTCAATGTACTTATTTTAATAATCTTATTTGGGATTTTCCCATCTGTATCCTATAAACGAGATTGACTTATAATGGTGTGTTCTTACACTGGAAGCTCTATAAAATTAGTCGTGTTCCACTGAAGCAATCTGCATAAGAACGGTATTACCTCCTTTTCCCATCTTTGGTAAAACTGACCTTTAAGGTCTTCAGGGCTCAAGTTATCTTCTCTACCTGGAATTCTCTCTCCCTCCCTGACTCAAAAAAATTCTCAAGTTTCCAAGTCTCACTCAAATGCCACTACCTTCGTGAAGCCTTATTTGATTCCTCTCTGTCCACTCTCTTCTCCTCTTTGGAAATCCATTGCCCAAATCTCTCTTCCTGGGAGCCGCAGACCACTTTGTTTGTACCATGCTTGCAGCATTTATGCTTCATTTTTTGGATGTAACCCCACCCCCCTCAAAGTACCTACCACAAAGGTCTTCTCTTAAATGTTCAGTATACATGTTTATAGAACATTATTGCTTTTTCTCACCACGTTACACACACACACACACACACACACACACACACACACACACACACCAGGCAGATAGGAGTATCATGAGAAAAATGGTTTTATTCTTAATCAATTTTTGACGCCAATTCTTGTGATCTAGCCGCATCTGGCAGAGTCTTGTTCTTATGCCAGAAATGCCATTACTTAGGTTCCAAAGTGATGGGCAGTGCAGCAGGGACCGGGCCTGGGAGAGCACAGGTAGGCAACATTTACTGAGGATTAATGGGCCGAATAAAGCCTCTGCATTACATACTTATCACAGGGGTTTATTACCCTGCACACAATTGCAATTATAGCACCTGTCTAGTCAATGGCATGGCTCGGAGACAGTAACCCATGCCTCCCTTGCCATCCCAGCTCTGCATGGGGTGGAGAGTAGATTCTAGCTAAGGAACCAGAGAGCTGGGTTGCAGTCCCAGCCCTGCCACTGCTCCTGTGTCCTTGGGCTACACCCGTTTGTACAATGCATGGACCGTGAAAGCAAACACCTGCCAACAGATGCATATTTTAATAAGTGAACAGGATACGATGATTTTTAAGTGTGTGTCTGGCCCTATGACTATGATTTATGAGCGCTTAGAATGCAAGGAACACGGCTCCAAGAGGCTGGCAGGACAAGCTTTAAATTTACTGACAATGTGACTTCTCTCGGCCAAGTTATTTTCACATGACTCTTAAAGATGCTGATATTTTTCCCTTTGCCATTCCGTTAGGACAAATACTTCCTCAGCTGGCATCAGAGAAAGACATGTGAGGGAAAGAGGCTCCCTAAACATGTCCCTGCCCCAGGTACCCCAAGGGGGATAGCAGATGTGGTTCAGTAATCTAGAAGCCACCAGAGGCTACCAGAGACTGGGGTTAGGGGATTATCACGTATTTGGGATGGAGTGAGGGTATCATCCCCCAAGTAGATGAAATGACTGTGAAATCACTCATTTTTTTTTAACTCAGCAATTATTTACTGAGAGCTGGATGCATACATCTGCAAAGTCACGTGAGAAATGAGATGAACACGACATAGCTGCTGTATTGAAGGTGCTCACAGCCACCACGGGATTGGAGAGTTTCATTAAAGGGCTAGGAGAAAGCCAGAGGAGGGAGAGGGAACTGGTAGCTAGCGCCTGAGGGAGCGTGACATGGAAAAGGGTAGCCTTGCAGCACAGGTCAGGTTTACCATTGCAGAGTAGAGGGTGGGGGAGGGGGTCAGTACTGACTGGAAGGAACATCATGGCCAAGAATGAGGTGGGAAAATGAGGGGCATCCTGCTACCCCCATTAGCATCAAATTGTCTCCACCTATGACTCAGGACAGAGGGCTTTGAGATGGTCACTTGACTGATCTCAATGCTTCCCACAGGTGACACATGAGCCTATTTCAAGGCCCAGGATTGCTTCTAATGGATGAGCACCTGCCTGTTTGCCCTTTAATTATCCTTACCAATGACCATCACGGTGTTTGGGTTTCCCACCATTAAGTTCACTTTCCCATGATAAAATTCTATTTAAAAAACATATTGGTAAGCAGCAAAGAGGTTACTGAAGAGGGGTTATTTATTAACAAGTTAGCTGCCATACAAAAGCTCCAGTCCAGAGGCAGCAAGTGCCCTGAGTGGGGAGTGGCACAGGGAAATGCGGGGCATCTGAGGGAGCAGCCCCACAACTCTGGCAGTGATGACATGCCTGGGTAACCTGGTAGCAGAAGTATCAGAACACCCAGAGGCTAGATGGGGGAGGGGAAAGGAAACAGGAAGTGCTCTTCACCCTTCAGAGTGGTGGCCCCCACCACTGTCACCCTGCCGATGGCTTCTCTCTCTCCCTCACGTCTACGAGGGGAAAAGGAATAATGCCATCAAGAGGCTAATGCTTATTTCTCAGAGAAGATAAAAAAAATAGTCATCTGGGAGAATTCTAAAGCAGTCTTGATTACATTTCCTATTTTGGGAAAAGTGAGCTCATCTCATGCTAAAATGTGAGATCAAAGCCCTTTATTTAACAATCAGGCTAATGCTACCTGGCCATCAACCAACTTTGCCTCCGGTCTGCTCTCTCCAAGTCCCAAGCCCTTAAAACAGGTAATAGGAAACACTCCTCTGGTGCTCACTTTGTCCCAGGCACTGTTTGAAGTACTTGATATGCATCATCCCATTTAATGTTCATAATTGCCCTGTGTGATACTGTTATTACACCCATTTTACAGATGAGGAAGTTGAGGCATCTTGCCTCAGGTCGCACCAAAGTGGCAGAGGCAGGGTTAAAATCCGAGAAGTATGGATCTGCCCCATGCTTTTCAACACTACACTAACTTCCTTTCTAGGAAGAGTATAAATAATAATGACTATCCAGTAACCAAGCTGCATTAATTAGCTATTGATACACAACAAGCCACCCCAAAGCTCAGCAACACAAAAGCAGTCATCTCTTACCATAACTCACACATTTGTAGGCAGGCTAGCGGTCAGCTGGTGTAAGCTGGACTCGGTTGATCTTGGCTAGGCTCATTTCAGCAACTATGGGTCAGATGGAAGCTTTGTTTTGGCTGGAAATGGGTGGGCCACCTTAGCTGGGGCAAGTTAGCTCTCTAGGCCTCGTTTCCTCCTGTGATGCAAGGGAGCAAGAGGACTCATGCAAGGGCTCTTGAAGCCCAGCCCCTCGACAGGCACATCTTTACTTCTGCCTCATTCTATTGGTCAAGGCGAGTCACATGATGTTATGGGGTGAATGTTTGTACCCTACTCCCCCAAACTCATATGTTAAAGTCTTCACCTACAATGCCGTTGTATTTGGGAAGCAATTAGCTTTAGATGAGGTCATGAGGAATCCGTGATGGGATTCGTGTCCTTATAAGAGGAACAGAGACCAGAGCTCTCTCCACCCTGTGAGCACACAGTGAGAAGGCAGCTGTCTGCGAATCCAGAAGAGAGATCTGGCCAGAGCCTAATCATTCCAGCACCCAGCTCTCAGGCGTCCAGCCTCCAGAACGGTGAGAAATAAATGTCTACTGCTTAAGCCCTCCAGTCTGTGGTATTTTGTTATGGCAGCCCAAGCTAAGACAGAGGTAGAGGGAAATTACACTCCACCTTTATGGGAGTTCCTTGCATCAGGTCCCAGGATAAAGGGTATGAATACAGAGAGTAACCACGTGGGGCTCTTAGTGACATCAGTGAGGTCCCCTGACTCTAGGCTTTAGGGAAAGGGGAGAAGTAAACCTTCAAAATCCAATGTCATGGAAATCACTGAAAGAGATGGAGATACAAACTATCTATGTATCTTACTTTACTTTTTAGGTGCTAATCTTGATCTAAGTAAAAAAGACTCATAGAGCAGAGGAAATGGAACCTGTCTGAAAAGATGGCTGATGTTAGCGGAAAGGCATTTAGGTGACGGCACTTCTTCAATCTTACTGCTATAAACAGACCCAGGCTACGAGGCTTTAATCGAATGGCATATTTCCCCGCATTTATCCCAGATGTTTATGACCAACCCAAAGTTTTCTTCTACACTGATAATGTTTGTTGAAGGGGTAAGATGAGGACAACCCTGGCCCGTTTCCCCATTTTAGATTCTCCTCCAGAAACTCACGTACACAGCCGCAGAAATCATCCCCAGTAATTTCAAGTTGGCAGAGCCAGGCTAATTGTCTCCAATTTCATCCGTCAACATAGTTTGGAAATGTATCACGGGTTAAAAGAGTGAGTCTGAAGGGAGGGGGTCTCCGACGCTGTGGAACTTTCACAAGTTTGAAAAAAAGGTGTTAGACATTGGACTTGGGTAAAGGATATTTCACCGTCTCCTTTTTGAGTCCGTATGTCTGAGCCACTGGATCAGTCTGTCTGGCAGGGACTTGGCTGTTCCCTGTCTGAGCCACAGCGAATGCCCCCGCAGTCCCTGGAGGGGTGGCTAAGACACAGAGGCTGCGTGCACATCTGTGTGGATTCCCCTGGAGGCGTGAGCATACCTTTCCCAAGGACCCACCTTCAGTGCACACCAGTGGAAGACTCAAGTCTAACAAAGGCACGTTGCTCCTGGCATCACGCTGATTGTCACTGGCCAGTTCTGTTTGGTGCCCCCTGCTGTTCAGGCTGTTACACATCTGACACATCCCTCTTCTGTGGGATGTTCTTGTTGCCCCTCAAATCCATCTTTGCCATTCTCTGTCTTTCCCTGGGCGGTTGTTGCTTCTGGATTAAAGATGCCATTGCCTTCCAGCTTCCTATTGGGCTTGGCCATTGGGGCGGGGGGACTGGCAGGAGATTGAAAGGTGAGGGGGAAGGAGATGGGGTACGTTTGTCCCCTGGCTGCCTTTGCAACAGCTGGGCAGCGGCTGCATTGCTCCACCAGGGGCTGCAGCTCCCACCGGTCCCAGCATAGCCTCTTCGCTGTGTTCCAGGAACCACATCGCCACCCCTCCTTCAGGCTTAGAGGAGGTAAGAGGACCCACCAGCCCAAGTACGTCTCCAGCTCTTACTGGTCTCTTTAAACCTGCCCATACCTTGGTAAATAGATGCTAAATTAAATTCTCCTCAGTCATCCCTTTTGATGGAGCCCTCTATCTCATGCCAGGACCCTGACTGTTCCTAGTGGTTAAATAAAAAGTGGTGGTAGTGGAGAACAAAGCGGTGTGGCTAATGCATCAATAAAATAACAGCAAGTAGTAACAACATCAGCACAGACTTCTCATGCCGTTTGCTGAGCTGCATCTGCAACAGAACAACTTCCTTCCCTTCCTTTCCTCTCCCTGCCTCTCTTTCTTCCCCCTCTTCCTCCCTCCCTCTCTTCGCGCCTCCATCTCTTTCTCTCTCCTCCTCTCCCTTCTCCCATCCTTCAGCCCTCAGTAGCGCCTGTCCCGTACCAGACCCCGCGTGAGGTTCTGGGGAGACAGAGATGAGTCAGACAGGCCTTGATGCCAAAGAGCTCCCAGTCCAGGACTTACCCCATCCCGGAAGCCCAAAGTAGACTGGACTGAGGAAAGGTTCACGTCCACCGACCCAGTCACATCCCTGCTCTGTCACTCACCAGCTGGTGACCTTGCTCATCTTAGTCAGACATACCCACTGCCATTCCCATATCTATAAAACAGGAACACTTGCTGTCTTCCTCACAGAGTTCTTACAGCTTGCAACGAGACCATACGTGTACATCACCTAACCCCAGGCCCAGCAAATAGTAAGTACCGATATGCAGTGGTTTCTCTCTCTCTCTCTCTCTCTCTCTCTCTCTCTCTCTCTCTCTCTCTCTCTCTCTCTCTAGTGGAGGGAAACAATAACAATATCACTTAGTGGTGAAGAGTGTTAAGATCTTACAAGAGCTACTTACCGTCTGGGTTTAAATGGGGTTAATACAAACTACCTTTCACCCCTTCCCCAGGGACATTACTGATGATTGTATGTGACAAGGTATATAAGACTCCAGATATAAAAGTAGTAAAAGTATCAACCACATGCCAGCGCATATGATTGTCTAATGTTGGTACAGATTTTAACAAGCTCTTTCCTCGTTTCCTTGAATCACTGGACAGGCGACCTCCCTACCCCACTTTACTCCATGCGCCCTCATTATTTATTTACCAAGAATCTTGAAATGGTCTGGCCAGGAGGCTATTGGAAATCAATGTGTCTGCTGAAATGGCAGGGATGACAAGAGGGTCCCAGGATCCCATGCCCTTGTTACCTCCTGGACATAAGCACACAGGCCATTTTTAACCCTTTACCAGGGTCCCCATATTAAAGAAACAGGAAAATCAGCATCATGGACGCTGACGGGCTTGCCAAGCACACCCTGTACTGATGGGCTGGGAGTCCCCACCATTAGAAATAAGCTTTTCTTCCATCTTGCCCGTCTGGTGGCAGGAGAACATCAAAAGCCTGAAGCAGCTGCACGGTGTCAGATAAATGCCAGTGGGTCTGCCTGTGTGTGATCACCACGTCCTCACAGCAAAGCTCTAATTCTCCTGGCACCGCTAAAATGAGCTAAAAGGGCTTCCCAACTGTTTCCCCTCCTAACCTTTTCTGCATGTGAAGAGTTTGCAGGTACAGATTTCCGTGACTTTTATAAAGAGGAACCCTGCCAATTCAGGTGCTGAGTGAGCAATGGCGTCCTGAGGGCCTCCTGGGGAAACGTGTGTCAATGCCAAATCTCAGGGACCACGAATACCGTGTTTCCCCGAAAATAAGACCGGGTCTCATATTAAGTTTTGCTCCAAAAGATGCATGAAGGCTTATGTTCAGGGGATGTCATCCTGAAAAATCTGCTCGGGCTTATTTTCCAGTTAGGTCTTATTTTCGGGGAAACACAGTATTCTGTCCAAACCTGTGGACTAGACCAACGAGAAGGGCTCCACAAAGGGTTCCTTGGGCAAAGCAGTTTGAGAAAGTGCCTATTCAGACTGTGACAAGTCCTGTGGCCTGGACGTGAAGGTCGGTCATTTGGTTTGGCCTTGAGCAACTGTGATAGGACCTCAAAGAAAACGCTATTTGAGTTTGGACTAATTATCCAGCAGTGGGCAAGACCCTGACGGACTGCAGAATGCTCTCTTCTACCTGCACTTGACCATGTGTGTATTACCCACTGCACGTGTGGAAACACAGCCCTAGAGCAGAAAGAACGCAGTGGGTGAATAATGCCCTCCCTCCCACTAGAAGGCCCCCAACTAGAAACTCTGTAGCTCTCACCGCTGCCAGTGACCTGTCCCATTGTGAAAATGGGACAGTTCCAGGAGTCAGGGTCATTGAAAACTGAAGCGGGTAGAGGCTGGTGGAATTGCTATTTCTTACATTTTCTGACCATCATTGTTGCCATGGAGAGCATTTTCCTTGAGCTAAGGGGGAGTGGGGCTGATTGCTCTCACAATGCACCACCTTTCCACCGATGTGGTGGCCCCTTGGACCTGGCCCCTCAGACCTGGCCTCTCCACTTCCTACAAGGTTCCTTCACATTTGTCATCTCCGAAACAGCAGCTTACGGAATGGCCGACTGATGGATAGGAAACCAATTACTGGGGAAAAAGATCTTGATGGTGGGTTGATTCCCACCCCCTTTCTATTTAAAAATGTCTATATTATACTGAGCAGCAAGCCACCTTAAAATGTCATCCATTAAAGCACTGCTACAAAATGCTCTCATTCCTATTAGCTTTCACTCAGAAGAAATACCAAGAAGGGGAGAAGGGGTGAGGAGCTACCTTTCTTCAATTGTTATGCAAGACGATATTTCTTTTCCAATATGAAAAATACATAAATGTCTGGCTGATGGGGACAACGCTGATACTAAACAAATGCCATTTGCTACTCCGCACCCACAGACGCCTATGACACCACAGGGCTATTTGCTCTGCAAATGGAAACGCGCACGCCCCAAACAACTTCATTTAGCCTAATGCTTTTTGGTTTGTTGTTGCTGCTCTGCCGTAATTATTTCACGTCTGAATCTAATGACTGATATGCTCAGCCCCATTTATTGAGCACTTACTATGCCTTTCACCGGGGTCGTCTCATTTCCTTGTCCCATGTGGCTCTGAGCGCTCACGTGATTTGTCCAATGTTGTGCAGCCAGGATGTGGGGCTGAGTGCTGCTCGTACTTCTTTAAATGCTGTTTCTGATGATCGGAATGTGTTCTCTCTGGGGACACTGCACGTACCGGGCAGCGCACACTCGGCTGCTAAATGCTCACTTTTGATGGTGATCAAGGTGGTAAAACTTCCACGAGAAACAGAGCCGAGCTGTGGTCTCACTCACTGGATTGAGGTGCCGGGTCTCGGCACACTCCTTTTTTTCCCCCCCTTAATTTATTAATTTTCCCCCAGCTTTATTGAAATATAATTGACATACGGCATTGTGTAAGTTTAAGGTGCACCATATTTCCCCGAAAATAAGACCTAGCCAGACAATCAGCTTTAATGTGTCTTTTGGAGCAAAAATTAATATAAGTCCCGGTCTTATTCTACTATAAGACTGGGTATAATATAATATAATATAATATAATATAATATAATATAATATAATATAATATAGTACTGGGTCTTATATTAATTTTTGACCTAAAAGATGCATTAGAGCTGATTGTCCGGCTTCGTCTTATTTTCAAGGAAACACAGTAGGACGTGTTGATTTGACATAGTTACATATTGCAAAACGATGACCTCTTTTCTATTGTTCGTATCACTCTTCTCTGTGTGCCAGCTAATGACCTCGAGTCACGCCCGGCTGGGGTCCCAGGGAGTCTCTGCAGGGAGGTCTTTCTCTCATACAGATTCCAGGGACTAGCTTTGTGTTGAGTTGTCCATATACATATTCAGCTGCACTTGGCATGCCAGGAGGTGACCGTGTCCCTTCTGGTGAACACGAGATGGAAAGCGCACAGCCATTGAGTCCTTCGTGGGGCTCAGTTCTCAGGGTGTGTCCGAGGAGCATCTCACCAGAGGAAGTGTGTGATCCCAGTGCTTCCTATAGATTTCCTACCACATTCCTGTAAATGTGAGCCGCCTAGTTTATCCTGGGCTCTGCTGGAAGAGAGCTGTCTACTCCAGCCCTGGGGAGAGGCTGCCATGTTGGACTGACTGACAGAGAGAAGGTGAGTGGGTCGCCAGCACATCTGGCATCGTCCCAGAGGACTGCCTCTCTGAGTTCCCCTTACTTTGAATCTCACCTCTTGCATTCTGTTTCAAGCATGTGCAATGCTATTGTGACGAATAAAGGACAAATCGGAAGTACTGCTGCATTTATAACAACTTTTCCTTAGGATCGATTTTTTTCAATGAACAGACACCAAAGTACAACGGCCTTCTAGCGGTCATTGGAATGAGAGGTCGTCATGCTGGAAAAGGCTGGAAACTGCTAACCCGGAGCTGCCACAGTGGTTCCCAAATCAAGCTGAGGGTCCGTCTCAGTCTCAAAAGGCTGACGTGTTGTAGAGCACAGTCGGTTGGACTTTAATTTTTCGGGAACTGGCAGTCCTGATATGATGTCCTATGAGCTCACTCTGGTTAATCAGATTACTCAACTTCCCAGACTCCTTTCTCCCACACCCATTTCCGGGGCGGGGTCAGCTGGGGTCGCTTGTTTTGATGCATAGCATTTACGATAAATTCCTGTAGCCTTGAGGATGTGATGTTATACATGTGCGAGTTGGTTTAAACTGCACTCTGGGGCGGCCGTGGTCTCTATCAGGAATCTACCCTCAGGAGTGGACCCCAGCTCTTCTTACCCAGAAGGACCACACTCCTGCTGGTGCCCACAAAGCATTCTTCATCTTTCTCTCCTTCTGAACTCTGGGCAACCCCAGAGGGTTTTCCTTGGCAGAAGTGGGGCTTGTTATTTAGCATAATGGATCTAAGGAGTGGGTTCTCATTCGTGGAGTTAATGATGGTGTTCAAGATGTGTGGTTTAACAAAATGTTTTCCGAAGCTGCCCAGCCTTGCTGGAATGAGAATCTTGCAGGCACTTCCCCCTTCTCCCTTCGGCATGGGGCTTGAGACTTGAGCCCCAGACAGACCCGTGTCCCGCAAATGGTTTGGAGGGTGCTGTTTGTCTGACACGCACTGTGAGATTAGTGCTATGTCTCCTCTTGAAGACTGTTTTGTCTGCCTGGGGTGAGGGCTACGTGAGAGGTGTGCTCAGAGCACCTGCACACAGGTAGATGGGATTTTTGTGGAGCCTACACAAGTTGTATAGTCCGGTGTCTGCTGGCTCGTAAATGTCTGCACGTGGCTCAGGCTCAGGGTTTGGCCTGAAATGTGTGTTCCATGTGACCTGGTAGCAAGGCTGCTGGAGGGTAGCTAATTCTCAGCCCCAACCCCCAACCCCCAACTACTAGTGGCTGTCAATAGCTACTAAAAAGAACTTAATAGGCGAGCATGCTCAAATTGGCTTATGTCAGTTGACACAGTTGGTTTTGCAAGAATGGGATGGACTCCCCCCCACACACACACACACTCTCCATTTCTATACAAGATCCATTTAAGACACAATCTGGACAACAAAACACCTAGCAAACTTCATCTTACTTAACGCAGAGGCAGGACTTTAGTCTTTGAAACCATCCTCAATTCTCTGTGAAGTCTTAAGCTATATTTCCACCTGACATATTGCTGTGGGATCAGAAAGGGAACACACCACCCTGGGCCTGCTTCCCAGTGCTCCAGAACTGTGTGGAATACATCTAGGAAAAGAAGACAAACTTCCGCTTGGCCTATGAGGCTGTATCTGATTCCTAGGAAACTGCCTCTTGCGGTCCTTTTCTACTCTTCTAACTTGTGTTGGTCCACTCCTTCTTTTGTGTGAACTGTAGTCCCACCAGCTCTTCACATGACTGTTTCCTATGCATCCTGCAGGCCTCAACCTAAATGTCACCTCCTCTGGGAGGCCTTCCTGGATTACTCTGCCTACATGGGCTGTTTCCTACGTGTTAGTCCCTAACTCCACTCTGTTTCCATCACACAATTTTATATAATTATTAGTTGGTTTACGTACTGAGCACTGACCCTCACGCTAACTGGACTGTAATCTCCTTGAGGGCAGGAACCTGTTCATCTTGCTCACCATCCCGTGCCTGGTACAAAGTAGATATTTAGCACATAGCTTGTGAACGAAGAAAATGACCCAGCATAGTTTCCCTGCCACTTGTGACAGAATCAGCAGTGAACTCTAGGATGGGGCTCCACTCATGAAACGTGGTCTTGCTTTAAGAAGACTCAATAATTGTCTGAGAACAGGGGGTGCTCACTCTGTGAATATCTGTGTCATCTGAGAGATGGTCTTTGACTGGGGGCCATTTTGTCCCCCCAGCCTCCCCCTCCACCCCTTCCCTCCCAAAGGGAACTAGTGACAGTGTGTAGAGACTTTCTTTGGTTGCTACAACTGGGGAGATGCTGCTGGCATCCAGTGTCTAGAGTCCAGGGGTGCTGCTCAATGTCCCCACAACAAAGAATTACGTGGCCCCAAATAGCAACAGTGTTGAGGTTGAGAACCCTGTCTGATAGTGAGCATATTGACCAAATCTCAATTACCAATTTCCCAAAACTCAAAGTCCAAGAAAATATACTTAGCACAAGTCATTATTCTTTGCTGACTACCGAAAGATTTTCATTCTTTTATTCACCTCAGGTTGGTAGAACACGTCATGAGTCAACAATCAACAGCTATAAGGCATCACAGAGGGGGCCTGAGTTGACCCAATAAACTATACAGTGGACATTTAACAATGGCTCTCTGATACCAACTTGTCAGTTGCTTTCCCCAAAGTAAGAATGCAGGAAAATCCTCTTACTTTCGTTTTCAGACCATTCAGATCTACCAAAATGAAAAATGAAAGCTAATAAGGTCGCTAAATGAGAGGGACGATTATTCACATTTAGTAAGCAATTCTTCTTTTTTTTCAGGATTCTCTGCCAGGTTCCTTGAAACAGCTGGCTCCTCTCCTGCATCTGAAATGTCAGTTGGTTTACAAAAGCATTAATTTATATGTGCATTTCCATTGTGGAAAGCTAACCACATCTTTCATGGGAAAAACATCTGCCTCGCCCCCAGAGATAATTCTCCTGTTTCTTGGTTTTCTCCTCAGAATGTGGTCTCTTTGAAGGGCAAGGTCCGTGTCTCTTGGATGTTTGGTTCTGCTTCCTGACACCCCAAACATTTTGGGAGGCCAATGAATATTTATTGATGCTGATGCAGTGAACAGAACCAGAGAGAGAGGCGTGCTCTCACTTTCTTGTCATGTTCTTTACGGGGCATATTTATCAGCATATGCAAAACGTGCAGCAAGAAACTCTTTTCTTTGAACAGTTAGCTTCTTGAAGGGACTGGGGTGCATTTGGGGGGGATACCTGAGACCACACTTCTTCAATGTGGCCCTTGTTCATCTCCTGCCAGACCTTCCACGAGCATAACTCCCCATGCATGCATAATTTTCAGACTCTGTCTCAGTTGTAGAGGTGGCCCTATCGTTAGCCCCTCAAAGCATCTCGATTGTATAAGATACTTTTGCAAGATGGAATCAAGCACACAGTTAATGTCTCAATGTCATGGTGAAGAACTCAGAGACAAGGGAAGTTTTTTGCTGGGCCTTCCATGAGAGGCCTGACAGAGCCAGCGCTCTCCACGTGGGGCCCCAGCTTTAGCAGCATCAGTACCACCTGGGCACGTGTTAGACAGGAGGGCACATTATCTGGCCCCACTCCAGACCTACGGAATCACAGGCTCTGGGCTCAGCCATCAGTGTGTTACTAAGCCCTCCAGGTAACCTGAGCTTGTCACCCCTCCACCCCTGTCAAAAGCTGTCTGTAAAGTTCTTCTGTAGACATGAGCTAACTCCATGGCTCCCAAAAGGAACCTCAGGGACTCAAGTCCCCGGGAGTCCTAGGTTCTTCAGCCTAGTAGGTAGAAAGGAGGAGGCAGGTGTAAAGGAGGCAGTGGGTCCACCCCTCTGAGGCAGTAATGCTGTCCATATCCCCCTTGGCTTTCCCAACACGCCGCCACCCTCCACAAGACGTCAGGTCCCTAGCCTCTCTGGGGCTGTAGTACCCTTGGTCTCCCATGGAAGGGCGGCTATGGGGGTGGGGAAAGGAGAACTGAGCCTAGACCAAGGGTCCCAAATGCTCAGGAGCTGACTTGCTGGCAGCTGACATTGGCCACACTCACTGAACAATAGCTTAGCAGCCCCCATCTGCTTGTATGAGTGCCCGGACCTCCTGAAGGAAGAAAGGTCCTTGACCCACCCCTCCGCCCTGCCCAGGACCAATACTCCCTTCTCTCCTCTTGGCTAGCCCAGGTGATGCCCCCACCTCCCTCCACTTCTCCCCAGCCCCCAACCCCACTCTCTCTCGAGCCCCGATCTTCTCTAGTTTCTAGGGGTGGGAAATTCTCACTGCACAACCCTTTCATCTAGTATTTTTGGCATTTCTGTCTTTTAGCCCAATTGTCTGTTTTGGGGGCTGAGGCTAATTCTCATGCCTGATAACGCGGGCTACCGCGGGATAAAAAGGCCTTTCATGCATGTGCGGTGGCAGTTGGGAGTGCAGCCAAAACACAAGATTCATACTTGGGACATAACTCCACGTGCAGTCACTAACTTATTTAGCGGTTCCCTTGCTAGTGGCCTCGACCACACACCATCATGGAAACAGGAAGTGCCGTAACAGTGGTTTGTTTCTGACTTGCACGTTTTGAGCTGAATTAGTCTCTCAAAGCAGAGGGTGTGCGATTCTCACACAGGTGTGTGGCATCAGACTTACTTGCATAATTGGCACTAGGACAGTGGTCCGATGTTCCCTTGGGGGTCCTTGCTCAGCTTTGCTTCTGTATGAAACACTCCCCAGGAGATGCACTGTGCCTACTGCACAATCTGTCCCCAATGGGCAGTGCATCCTGCAGAATCCCTCCCAGCTGTGGGAGCTTTCACGGTCTGTCTTGGCAGCTTTCTGAACACCTCCCTTCTCTCTCACCTCTCTCCAGACAGAGGAGCCACTGTACAGCCCATTTCAAGGTCCCTTCTCGGAAGCTGACCAAATCCAGCTCTCCAGGTGTCTCCTACTGCCACGCCTCATTTTAACACTCAGTGCATGCACGTCCTTTAAGGTAAATACGGTCACAAGAGCACTCTGATGGTGTTGAAGTTAATAACCCGGTGTTGAGTGAGGAAATTAAAGAACGGACAATACACTTCTGACATTTCTGTCACCTAGACAGCAGCGGCAGCTCTGCCGCCACGCGCATGAAATAAAGCACCTCTCTCCTCGGAGGAAATGTTCCCACGGAGGAGCTCTTGGTTTGCGTTTCGAAATGTCTCTCCAGTCTGACTCTTTCCTGGGGCGATGCTGCAGAAACACGTCTTGGTTTCAGACACCTTCCACCTCCAGCCGCTACGCGTGAGCTAATGAAAGTCAACACTATTTATTCAACTCCCAGGAAGCCCGGAGCTCCATATTAGCCGCTATTTGAAACGTGCTCCACAGGAAAGTGAGGCGGGAAGGATTAGGGCTGGACACGGCCCTGCCTGATACAGGCTCTGCTGTCTGCTGTCACTGTGCTGGAGAGAGAGAGAATTAAAGAAACCACGCCAGTAATTCTCCCATTGGCCGTTCTCCTTCTCCTCCTCCTGCTTCTCCTCCTTTTTTACAATGAATTCTCCAGCAGATAAAGGAGTTGTGAATTTAATGAGTTGCTTCTGACACTATGAAAATCCAGTTGCTGAAAAATGAAAGCAATGTCCTATCATCCTTTGTACGGCTGCACAGCCCCGGAGAAGGCCTCCAGGAACTCAACAGCCGGACGCAGGATTGAGTGGGAGGCATGGCAGGTAGGACGCACCACAGGTAATACCCACCTGTGCGAATTACCCACATTGCCATGTCTATCTCTGAGCCGTCAACAAAGCTGGTTTTCCAGGTCCCAAAGGTGGTGACAAGGGTCCAGTTATGATATACATTGAGAGAGTCGATTCTGTGGTTGGTAAACCTGTCAGAGACCCACGATCACGTCACGGGAGGGCCTCACAGATGGATCGTTCATAACCACTCCAATAACAGAATATGTTTTTGTGCCTCTTGGTAAACAGCTGCTTTCCATGGCTGATGCTCAGGAGCTAAACTCCAGGTATCAGATAAACTCCAGCAGTGAATAAATTCACACCAGGTTCACTGCAGCTTTCCGGACACAGTATTGCTCTCCAGAGCCATGGAGAGGTCCGTGCGGTGTGGTGGCCAAGAAGTCAAGTTTGCCTTTGCCCCGCCTTCCTTCCTTGCACTGTACCCTCATAGCAGTCAACAAACATGTAGCAAAAACCTGTATGTTTGGGGTCTCACACTAGACGTTGGTATCTGCTGTGGCTGCAGAGACAGGTCGAGATGAAGTCTGTCACTCAAGTCTTCACAGCAGACCTGATGGTGAACCTCACGTGCGCAAGTGACTGAGTCTCTGAAGTGAAATGGAAATGTGAATGCAGAGCAGACTCCAAGCTCTCCTTACCCACCCTTTCTCCTTTCAGGCCTCGGATGCTTCACGTGGCTCGGTTCATCCCAAAAGATAGAACAGGGTTAAGGTATGTACAGGTACAAGCCAACTGAAGCATCTCTGTGGAACTGAGAGAAAAGGCAGCACTTAGGGAATATATTGAAAGTGGAGGGAATACTGGCATAGGTGTGTGTGCCGAAGTAGGGGCAGGGGTCTCCCTGGGACCTCCCCCAAACCAATGACACAGTTGGACACCACTGTCCTTTCACTAAGCCAGTGAAGGTTCAGCTGTTGATTGGTTTGCATGGAAGCCAAGAATATCGGTGGGGAGTGATGCTGACATTGCTACTCATGCAGCCCGGATTCTGTAGCTCTGCTGCCCTGAGAGAGGTGACATGGTGACCAGTAGGCTAGATCACTGCCAACGTAGCTGTGACACTTATCTTGAAAACCTTGCAAGTTTCCGATCTACGAAGGAAGGACTGACCATGTAATTGTCCAGGAACTGGCCACCCCCTGCACTGTCCCAGCAAGAGTTGAACCTGGGACACTGGATGGCCAATAGCCTCAATGGAGATACAGTCACATCATTTTATTTCCCCAGAGGGCTCCCTAAAAGTCATATACCAAACAAACCACACTGTATTGCCAAACCATTTCCATAGACTTTCATGAAAATGTTCTCTACTAACCTTCCACTGTAAAGGACTATATTTAAATCTCCAGGTCTTAGATGGGAACAGCTGCAATGGACTAGCAGACAGCTTTAAAGAACAGATGTGTATTTCTGGAGCGATCGATTTTCCTTTTCATTATTATGTCACCAAATTGGTTTATTTCCAAGCAATTTACATTTTAAGCTATGACTTGCTTAGGAACTAACAATAGTAACTGTGGCCTCCAGGTAGGGAAATCTATCTCAGCAAAAAGATCTGCTAAGCAATGCAAAGATTTTAGTTATTAATATTCGCAACATGCCATAAGAGGAAAATCCACACTTTACGACCTAACTGTTACACCAGTCACTTCTGCAGTCTCATTGGAGGAAGTCTTTCTGTTTTGAGTTAGTCTAGAAAGTGTTATATTTTTAACCCACTGGTTCTCAACTGGGACAGTTTTGCTCCTCAAGAGACATTTGGCAATATCTGAAGACCTTTCTGATTGTTGACATCCTGAGAGGGAGCTCCTGGCACCCAGTGGGCAGAGCCCAGGGGTGCTGCTAAACATCCCACAATGCACAGCACGGCCCCCACAACATAGAATTGTCTCACCCCAAATATCAGTAGTGCCAAGGTTGCAAAACCTGGCTGCTGTGAGTTGAACTTTGCCTCCAAAAAGTTATGTTAAAGGCCTAACCCCCAGTACCTCAGAATATGATCTTACTTGGAAATAGGATCATTGCACGTGTAATTCATTAAGATGAGGTCATACTGGAGAAGGACGGGCCCTTCATCTCACACAACCGCTGTCCTTCCAAGAAGAAGGAAGACAACGTGAGGACAGATACACACGGAGAACACGTGTGAAGATGAAGGCAGAGACCGGAGTGATGCTGTCACAAGCCAAGCAGGCCCGGAGCCACGAGAAGCTGTTAGAGGCAGGAAGGACCCTTTCCTACAGGGGGAGTGTGGCCTTGCCGAACCTTTGATGTCAGACTTCTGGCCTCCAGAACTCTGAGAGATTAAATTTGCTTTCAGTCACTTTGGTACTTTTTGTTACAGCAGCCCTAGGAAACAAATCCACTTCCTTTGAACAAGTGAAACTTTTGTCTTAGAAGAACGGTTTTCGTTTTCATACTAGATGGTATCCTACTAGGAAAATACACTGCTTTCTTATTCTGAATCCCTTCCCCACACACTACGATGCTAAATATGATAAATCACTCTGTTCACAGGCAGTCATCACGATTGCCATTTTTGAGATGAATAACAACAGCAGCTAGCTTTTCTCCAGAGCTTTCTGGTGCCAGCCCCTTACAAACATTATCTCACGCGATTCTTGCAGTAACCCTAGGAGACAGCTGCTATGATTACCCCCATTTTGCAGTGGAGAAAACTGAGGCAGAGAGGTGAAGTGCATTTCCCACGGTCCCACAGGTGGTACCTGAAGGGAGTTTCAAACCCAGCGAGGCTCCAGAGCTCTCCCTCTTAACCATGGGTTCTCCAGCTCGGAAATGTCAGAGGCCGAAAGATCCATGAGGCTTGTGCAAGCAGTCAGTGCCAATGGCAGGACCTCATCTGTCCAGCCCAAATCCAAGGACCTATCACCAACATGTTTAATGAAGACAGACTTTATATAAGCAGTCTTGAACCTCCTCCCACAAGAAAAGAGTTCTGAGGCAAAAGAAGAGTGAGGTCATTGCATGCTATGTCCCTCTCTTTGAGATTCAAAACTGTCATTAGTAAAGGCTCTGATAAGGTGTGCATTTACAAAAAACCACCAAAACCCTCTTCGTAGCATTTAGTCTAGCGGTTCCCCCAAATTATTTGATCATAGAAACGTTTATGTAGGACATTATTAATATCTAGAGCAGGAAGCAGCAAAATTTTTCTTTTTGTAAAAAACCAGTGAATATGAGTATTTTGGGATTTGCAGGCCACCATTAATCTCTGTTACTTATTTGCCTTTGTTTTACTTTTTTTCCATTCTTAAAAAAATATGTAAAAACCATTCTTAGCTTGAGGGTCATAGAAAAAAACAAACAAACAGCTGCTGGCTGGATTCGGCCTGCCTATTAAAGTTTGCTGGCCCCTCTAAAGGGGCAGAGTTGAAAACGCACGGAAGACAATTTTTTGACGTGTTATTTTTCGCCAGGACAGCGCCGAGAAATCCAGTGTCGGAAATCCACCAACAGAAAACCAAACTCCTGTGCATCACCAGTGTTCTTCCCATGTTAACAAATGAGAAAATGTAAAATTCTGAACAGCACCTTGTTTCAGGTTGTTTCCAAGGTTAGAGGGACAATGACTCATGGCCAGAGGGTGGGACGGTGGGAGCCCACGCGGAGCTCCTCCTGGGCCACTGCACCTCCTCGGGCTCTAGAACGTCCTTGCACCTGTCCTTCTGCCTGCGAGGTGGGAGCCGTAGATGTTTAAACATCATCTCGACCTTGTGCAGATGGTTTTCTGTGTCTACCAGGCAAAGGTGGATGCCTGCCAGGAGTTGTGTATAGAGATTTCAGCTATTCTAGCGTCCCCAACTGCCAACCTCAGCAAGATAATGAGGGCTTTTATGGGAGCCGAATTGGATTTCCTTTAAAAATGCAAGGAGGGCTCCCTGCAGAGGCACTGTGGGGCCTCCTGGAGCAGGGTGCCAGTTCTTGGAGGTCTATATTTAGAGTAGTTGCTCCTTCCCAGGAGGAAAAATGATGTAAGAAGCAGCATGGTCCAAGAGGCAAGCTCTGCGGTTCTGGTGTGTGCTCCTTGGGCGACCTCGTGGGGATGGAGGCCCTTCTTCAGTTTCTCTATCTGTCAAGTCTCCAAAGAATTGAATAAAGACAAATAATATACAGACAGTCGACCCTTGAACAACAAGAGTTTGAACCACGCTGGTCCACGTATATGCAGATTTTTTTTTCCTGGGTTTCACATCCGCAGATTCAACCAACCGCGGATGGAAAACAGTATTTTCTTATTCCCAACTGCAGATTCCCAACGGCAGATCCAAAGTACTGTTTACCACCCGTGGTTGGTTGAATGTGCGTATTCCAAGGGCTGACTGTAGAGTTAGAAATTACAGGTGGATTTCCAGCCCTGAACCCCCTCCGGTGATGTTTGTTGTTCCAGGGTCAAGTGTATATGTAAGTTAGCAAATGTCTGTCAGGTGGTAAAAGACAAAGAATAAGATTTGGTCTGGATTTGAAATGAGGATTTGTAATTTTCTAGCTGTGAAAAGTTGGATAAAAGGTTTATCCTCTTAGAAGCTCAATTTAGCCCCATGAAATGGGGATAATAATTCCGATTTCAAAGGGTGGATGGGATTTACTGATGATGCCATTCTTACCGGGGTGAGGTGGTAGCTCATTGTGGTTTCTATTTGCATTTCTCTAATGATTAGTGATGTTGAGAATTTTTTTTTCATATGTCCGTTGACCATCTGTCTGTCCTCTTTAGAGAAATGTCTCTTCAGTTCCGCTGCCCATTTTTAAACTGAGTTGCTTAGTTTTTTGGTGTTGAGTTGTATGAGTTATTTATACATATTGGACATTAACTCCTTAATGGATGCAAATATCTTCTCCCATTCAGTAGAATGTCTTTTTGTTTTATTGATGGTTTCCTTTGCTGTGAAAACACTTTTTAGTTTGATGTACTCCCATATGTTTATTTTTTCTTTTGCTTCCCTTTTATTGGTATAGCCCTAGGGGATATATTAGTAAAAATATTACCAAGGGTAATGTCTACAAATTTGCTTCCTATATTTTCTTCTAGGAGTTTTATGGTTTTGGGTCTTACATTTAAGTCTTTAATCCATTTTGAATTTATTCTTGTATATGGCATAAGAAGGTGGTCCAGCTTCATTGTTTTGCATGTGTCTGTCCAATTTTCCCAGAACCATGTATTAAATAGACTGTCTTTACCCCAATGTAAATTCTTGCTTCCAAACAATAAGTGCTGGTGAGGATGTGGAGAAAAATGAACCCTCGTGTACTGTTGGTGGGAATGCAGATTGGTGCAGCCACTATAGAAAACTGTATGGAGGTACCTCAAAAAATTGAAAATGGAACTACCTTATGATCCAGCAATTCCACTCCTGGGTATCTATCCAAAGAAATCCAAAACACAATTCAAAAAAATATATGCCCTCCTACGTTTATTGCAGCACCATTAACAATAGCCAAGACATGGAAACAACTGAAATGCCCATCAATAGACGATTGAATAAAGGAACTGTGGTATATTTATACAATGGAGTATTACTCGACCATAAAGAAGAGTGAAATATTACCATTTGCAACAATATGGATGGCCCTAGAGGATATTTTGCTAAGTGAAATAAGTCAGACAGAGAAAGACAAATACCATATGATCTCACTTATATGTGGAATCTAAAGAACAGAATAAACAAACAAACAAAACAGAAATAGATACCAGAGGGTAAGGGGGTGGGGGATGGGAGAAGAGGGTAATGGGGATCAAATATATGGTGATGGAAGGAGAACTGACTGGGTGGTGAACACACAATGGGATTTATAGATGATGTATCACAGAATTGTACACCTGAAATCTATGTAATTTTACTAACAACTGTCACCCCACCCCAATAAATTAAAAAAACAAACAAAACAGAAATAGACTCAAAGATATAGGGGGAAAAAACTGAGGTGAGGATTGCTGGATGGGGGGGTGGGAATGGGGGAGAAGGTAATGGGATTAGAAAGTACAAATCAGTAGCCACAATGTAGCCATGGGGCTATGAAATACAGTTTGAGGAATATGATCAATAATGTCGTAAAGATTTTGTAGGATATCAGATGGGCACTTTTCTTACTAGGGAGACCACTTCATGGACGGTGTAGATGTCTGACCATTGCACTGTACACCTGAAGCTACAGTTGAATAATATTGAATGTCAACTATAATCAAATATATATACATACATATATATATATATATTCACAGGATGTGGAGTGCAGCATAGGGAACGGAGTCAATGGAATTGTAACAGCTATGTACGATGTCAGAGGGGTAGTAGATTGGAGGAGGGGGTTATCACTTTGTGAGGGGTGTAATGTCTAACGATTGCATCGTTTTGTACACCTGAACCTAATAAAATAAAATAAAAATGTGCTGATGGGAGACTTAAGCTACGTAGTCTCTGTGTGAGGAGCCTGGAACAATGCCTGTGCGTAGTCGGTGCACAGGATCCTAGACTTCTCGCCACATTGGTTGTGGCAGACAGACAGATTAGTGGCCTCATGATCCCTGCTTGCTGGCATTCACTTTCTTGTGTCATCCCCTCCCTTTGAGTGTGGGAGGGACCTGTGACTTGCCTCTAACTAATAAAACCCAGCCACAGTGATGCAACGTCACTGTCACGATTATGTTGCACGAGATCACAATGTCCGCCTCACTGAGAATCTCTCTCTTGCTGGCTTTGAAGAGGTAAACTGCCATCTTGTGGGAGCTGCCTACAAAGGAGGCCATGTGGCAAGAACTGAGGGCATCCTCCGACCAACTGCCATCCAGAAACTGAGGCCATCGGTTCAGGAGCATGCAAACAGTGGATGGCTGCCCCCAAACCCCTGAACCTGGAAGCACATCTGTCTCCAGATGAGACCCTAGCCCCAGCCAACACCTTGCTTACAGCCTGTGAGGCCCTGAGCAGAGCTCCCAGCTCAGCCATGTTGGACACTTGGCCTACAGAACCTGGGAGGTGATAAATGTGAGTTGTTTTAAGCGACTGTGTTTGTGGAACTACTGTGAGATGACAATAGATAACTAACACACTGGCTTTCAGTCATTTTCTGAAACGGGCCACTGACCCTCTAGCCAGAGAGCCTTTCCTTGCTGCCATCTTTTGCTTTAACTTCTCCTTCTCCTCACCCTGAGGGTCTCAGCCCAGGAATCTTTTCCTTAATAAGCCTTTCTTCACCTACCATGTGCTCTCATGGCACTGTGTCTTTCTCCTTCAAAGTGGTTAACACTGTTGTCATTTTCTATTTATTTGTGTGATTACCTTATTTCCCCAAAAATAAGACCTAGCTGGACAATCAGCTCTAATGCATCTTTTGGAGCAAAAAATAATATAAATTAATATAAAATTAATATAAAAATTTAATATAAGACCGGGTCTTATATATATTTTAATATTATATAAGACCCACTCTTATATAATATAATATAGTATAAGACTGGGATAATACAATATAATATGACATAAGACCAGGTCTTATATTAATTTTTGCTCCAAAAGACGCATTAGAGCTGATGGTCCGGCTAGGTCTTATTTTCAGGGAAACACGGTACCGTATTTTTCAGCTATAGGTTTCATACGCTGAAGTGCACAGATCTTAAGTGTACATTTACTCATGTATCTATTTCATTTGATTTTATTGGCAAAGGCATCCACATATCACCCCAGAAAGCTCCTTCTTGCTCCCAATCTGTCAGTACCTCCCTGACCTGAAGAAATCAGTCTTTTGATTTTTAGCACTATAGATTCATTTAGTTGGTTCTGAAACTGCCTATAAATGGAATCCCAGAGTTCTTGCTCTGTGTCTGGCTTCTTTGACAGCCGAGATCGTATTTTTGAGATGTGCCCTTATTGCATATTAGTGGTTTGTTTGGTGGCGGTTGTTGCTGAGTAGTATCCCATGACGTGAACACTACAGAGTTTATTTATCCATTCTCCTGTTATTGAAATTCTGGGTTATGAGGAATAAAGATGCTATGATCATTTTTGTACAATGACCTTGCAGACACACATTTTCACTTCTTTTGGGTAAATACCTAGCAATTGCTGGATCATAGGGTAGAGGTATATTTAGCGTTTTAAGAAAATACCAGTTTTCAAATTGATGCTATCATTTTATACTCCCACCTGCAACGTGTGGGCATTCTGATTGATCCATATCTTTGCTGACATTTGACACTGTCAGTCTTCTTACCTTTTGCTATTCTAGTAGGTGTGCAGTGATATCTAATTTGGGTTTCTATTTGCAATTTTCCTGATGACTACGGATGCTGAGCGCATTATTATATCCTTTGATTATTTATATGTCTTCTTTTATGAACTGCCTATTAACTGTCTATTCAAATATTTTGCTCTTTTTTTATTGAGTTGTTTGTCTTTTTATTACTGACTATAGAAATTCCTTACATATTCTGGATACAAATCCTTTGTTAGATATAGGTATTGTGAAATTTTCCTCTTAGCTCATGACTTGTCTTTTCATTTTCTTAATGGTGTCTTTTGATAAGAAAAAAATTTAAATTTGAGTCTCATTTATTAATTCTTTTTTTATGTTTCATGTTTTCTGTGCCTTAGCCGAGAAATCTAGGTCTAACTTGAAGTTGTAAAGCTATTTCCCTATGTTTTCTTCTAAAAGTTTTATAGCTTGTGGATGTTTTTGTTTGGCCTATAACCTATCTCAAATTAATTTTTATGTGTTGTATGAGGGAAAGAGTAAGAGCTCTCTCTTTCCAACAATACGCTATCCAGTTGTTCCAGCACTATTTGTTGAAAAGACTTTCCTTTCCTTGTAAATCATGCTGGTATCCTTGTCAGCCATATATGTGTATATCTATTTCTATTTTTGGACTCTCCAGTCTTTCTACAATGTCTATCTATCTATCTATCTATCTATCTGTCTGTCTGTCTGTCTATCTATCTAATTTATTGGCATGACATTGGCTAGTAAAATTATACAGGTTTCAAGTGTACAATTCTGTAATACATCATCTATATATTACAGTGTGTGTTCACCACCCAGAGTCAGTTCTTCAATCACCATATATTTGACCCTCTTTACCCCCTGGTAACCACTAAACTGTTGGCTCTATGACTGCTTGTTTGTTTTGCTTATTGCTTTCAGTTTTATATCCCACATATGAGTGAAGTCATATGGTTCTCAACTTTGTCTGTCTGACTTATTTTGCTTAGCATATAACCTCAAGATCCACCCATGTTGTCGCAAATGGCAGTATTTCATTTCTTCTTATGGCTGAGTAATATTCCACTGTGTATACCCTCAGTGACCACATCCTCAATGACACACTATCTTGATTACTTTAACTTTATATTAAGTTTTGAAGTCATAGAGAGTAAGTCCTCTAACCATGTTATTATTAAGTATCACTTTAGCAATTGTATGTCATTTGAATTTTCGAGTATATTTTAGAATCACCTTACTTATTTCCTGGGGAAAAAAAAAAGCCAGCTAAAATTTTGATTAGGATGGGTAGAATTTACACATAAATTTAGGGAAAATTAATACCTCAAGAACACTGAGTTTTCCAATTCAGAACATGGTATTGTATCTTTATACTTATTTTGTCCTTGAATTTTTATTATTGATGTTTTATAGTTTTTAATGTAAAGATCTTGACATCTTCAAAAAATTTATTCCTAAGTACTTCTGGCTTTGGTTGCTATTTTAATTAATATTTATATATTGATTTGTAGCCTGTGACATCCATAAATTCACTTATTAAATCTAATAGAGTTTGGGGGAGATTGCTTAGAATTTTCTACATACAAAAGTAAGTCATCTGTGAGGACAGTTTTATTTCTTTTAAATGTTCCTGCCTCCTTGTACTGGCCAGGACTTCCAGTAATGAGACAAGCAGACATTCCTTGACTTGTCTCCAACCTTAGGGGGAGACGGCTCAATTTTTCAATAATTAGTAAGACATTAACCACTAAATTTTCATAGATGCTCCATAACACATTGATAAAATTTCTTCCTGTTCTCAGTTGTGCAAAACATTTTTTAAAATGATGAATGGTTGTTAAATTTTGTCAAATGCTTTTTCTCCATCTAGTAAAAATAATCATATCTTATTTCCCTTTAATGTGTTAATATTGTGAATTTCATTAATTGATTTTTTTTTATTTGTAAAATACACCCTGCATTCCTGAGATAAACCCCAGCCAGTCATGATATACGTTCCTTTGTAATATATTGGTCTGTAATTTCTTATCTTGTAATGTCATTGTCTGGTAGAAATTTTTCATTTATTTGCCTATTTGATTAAAGTGTGTTTCTAAGCTTCAGGAAGGCTGGAATCATGCCTTTGGCTCACCTGTTTTTTCTCACATGCTAAGAAATGTAATAATAAGTTGCTGAATGAATTAATGGATGAGTAGTGTAATTAATGTATGACCAGGATAAAGTACTTCTGGTCTAATGTGTGCAAAGTGCTTTATCAGCATTAAAGCATACAGTATACACAAGTATGGCTTTAGTAGTAATAGTAGAATCAGGACTAGATTGGTGCTTTTTACAGGACTCAGAGGAAAAGGGATCAATTTTATTGTAGTGAATGAATTCAGAATCAGGAGACCTTACCCAGCTGGACTCTGGAAGACCCTATTATATTCTTTCTTCTACTTAGAGGAGTCTTTTAATGCTCTGTCATGCCACTGAAGCCAGTGAAAGCTCAGGACTTTAATATTTACCCTTAAAACTCTCCCATTTTATAGTGGAAAAAATGCAACTGATCCGATTCTGTGCCTAATTGCACATAACCACATACCTCTATAAACATGTAAAAATTCATTCACAACCAGGGCTGTTATAGGCACAATGCTGAGGACCCAAAAGAGCTGCAGGGATGTATAAAAATGCCTGTGACCGGAAGATACCTTGCGGTTTCAACATATAGAGGTGATGGCAAGACAGAAATAAACAAATACATATGTTTCTATGAAATGCTACATTACTCTAATTTCACTGTTTAATTTGCTACTCAAAATTTGTATTACCTTTGAAAATAATTTATATGTTTAGTTTTTTGTTTTGTTTTTTTGGTGTGTGTGTGTGTTTTGTTGTTTTGTTTTTCTCTTTTTCTTTTTTGTACTTTGGAAAAATTCCTGGCTGTGTATGATTCCCTGAGAAATCACAGCCAATCTGAAATTAAATGAACTGGTAGCCAACACAATCCAAAGGCTTCAAAAGTTCTACAAGTTCTTACGAAATGTATGCAGATCAATAATGGCATTTAATAACCGACCAGTCACTGTTCAAGCGTCAGTACGGTGTGGAGTGGGCCCCAGAAGTAAGCAGGCTTCTTGTCGGCCTGCAAAAGAAGGTCATGAAATGGCCTGGTTTTCATTTGGGGGCTATTCTGTAGCGTCCCTGGGCCCATTTCCTTCTGGGGCTCATGGGACTTCTCTGGGCTTACAATAATCAGGTCCGCTTCTGATTATTACCGTATTTTAGAAGTAAAATATCATAAATTGCCAAACAGACCAGGGAATTTTCCCGTTCTTCCAGTGCTTTTGGGCTGCAGGTGAAATAGGGAAATGTCAGTGTTTACATGCCAGGGAGATTCCATGAGAACAGACAGGTACCTGCTGGGGTGTTATAACCTTCTCGGAACCTTGAGGGTCCAGTACACAGAGGCCGCTGCCTGCATGAGCGACTGAGCTAGGCTCTGGGGAGCTTGTACACGCCTCTTTTACAAACAGGTCTCATTTATCTCCTGAATCAAACCTGTCCCTCCCAATCGACCACAGACAGTCTGCCTCAGAGACACATGTCAATATCCAAAAGACACCTGGTGCTGGGGGACATCAGAAGTGCACAGAACCTGCTACCTTTAGGCAGGTGACCACCAATCCTGGCTGAGTTTCAGAATTTGGGGGAGCTTTGCTAGAATATGAACTGCAAGGTCAACTTCCAGATAGGTGGACACAGAGTTGGGGGAGGAAAGGCTGGGATCGGTGTTCTCAGCACATTCGCTGGGTGGTCTGTTAAGCTGGGCCTGGCTACCACTGTTCCCTGACCAGGCCTTCTGTCTCCACTCTGTGACACTTGGGGCTGGGTAAGCCTTGGTTGTGGGGTGTCCTGTGCACTGCAGGATGCTTAGCAGCATCCTGGCCTCTGCCCACTCGATGCCAGCGGTATCTCCTCCTGAGCCCCCTCTCATGACAACTAAAAATATCTCTGAACTTCGCCACATATCCCCGAGGGGACAGAGCCCCTCCCCAGTGACCACTGTTCTAGAACATTCTGCTATTAATGACGACGGTGACAATAAGGAAGGCAAGCGTCATTAGGAACCGGGCTCTGGGCCAAGCACTCACCACACCTGATTCTGCTTCATCGTCGTATCGTTAGGCATTATTTCCATCGCCGTTTTATAAGGTTTGGAGACGACTCAGAGAAATGAAACGCTTTTCTCAAGGTGGGTAATCAGAGCCCATAGCTTGAGTCCACCTCTGTCTGACTCCAAAGTGGGTGCTGGGTCAGCCAGATTCGGGGAGGGGGGTGGGGGGGCTGCACGCCTTATCCTTGACTGGAGGTCAATCTTTGCATATGTGTTCTTGCCATGATTTAACAACGCACGATGCTCCTCAGTGTCTACTCCACAAGAACCATATTGCTTAGCCTGGCAGCCCAGGCTGTCCTACTTGTCGTGCCCTGATTTCCCATTATGTTCTGATTGTAGACCAGTCTACTCTTTGATCCTGAATGCATCCTTTCAGTTTCTACTCTGGGGCTGTTTCTTTCATACAGGGGTCGCAAAGCCAAATGTCTACAAGGTTCTAGAAGGTAAAACAAAAAACAAAGGCTCAGGGCAAGAGGGTAAAAGGCAACCGACCTCTCAGTCTCACTTGGGGAGACCTTGGGAATGGTGGGGACTATGGCAAATGAGAGGACAGCTGCTTCTCCCTCTTGCCCTGTGGGATTGTACACTGGGATTGTTGGATTTTTGCAGTTTTTCAAGAAAACTTGAAATTTGAACAGTATGTATAACTTACCAATTTTTAAATTTTGGTAAGTCAAGCAAGTTAAAAAACACCTGTGGCCTGGTTCTAGGCTTAGTCTGAGCCTTCTCTTTGAAATGCCTGCCCTAATCTCTTTTCCAAGACTTTTTTGCATTTACCTGAGTCCTTCCCACCCTCCCAGGCTGGGCTCGGGGCTCACAGCCATGCATCCTTTCTGGACCCCCCTGCCTCCTCTCCAGCATCCTCTATCACTTGAACCACTAGCCCTGGCCCTTGATCCTGTATATGGCTTGCTTTATCCTTTATTTCACATGCTCTTTCATCTCGTCTCCTCAATAACACTGAAAGTTGCCTCAAGGGATAGCACCATACTTATGTTTTGTTTTGAATTCCATACAGCGCAGCACAAAGCTCAACATGCAAAATGCACTCAATAAATATCTGTTCAGCTGAATAAAAATCCTTTCTCGTAGCCAACCCTGATATCTCGTGTTGGAATGTTAGCCTGCCTCCTTTCCTTAGTCCTCTGCACTCACCCAATAGAACCCTTGAAGGTAAAATCCGTAATCCAACCACTCCTTAGCTTTCTTTATCTCTACGCCGAAAGCTCCAAACGCTTGGAGAAAATTGTATGACACCATGCTCCTCGATTTGTTCAGCCTCGGTTGCTGTTCAAAAACCAGATTCCTGTACATACGTGACATTGTACTGTTTACAGTTCAGTTTCCTGATCTGGAAAAAGGAAAATATGGATAATTCTCCCTTTCTCATTCTCTTCTAGATAAAGTGATAGATTTCAGAGACGTATGAAACTAAGATCATTTCTTGGATGCAGACAGATGACCAATATTTGACTCCTCAGATTCTCAATTGGCATCAGTCATTTACAGTATCCATCACGCAGGAAACCCTTTAGGCAAATGCAAATTTATTTATACATATAAATACAGCTTTGGCTCAAAACCCTCCTGGTCTCTGCTACCGTGTTTCCCTGAAAATAAGACCTAGCCGGACAATCAGCTCTAATGCGTCTTCTGGAGCAAAAATTAATTTAAGACCCAGTCTTATTTTACTATAATATAAGACTGGGTCTTATAGAAGACTGGGTCTTATATTAATTTTTGCTCCAGAAGACGCATTAGAGCTGATTGTCCGGCTAGGTCTTATTTTCAGGGAAACAGGGTAAATGTGAGCTATGTGTAGACTCTAACTTTTAACTTCCCTCGTTAAACAGTAGGAGGTGATCATTGTAGAAACTTTAGAAGATACAGTTAACCAAAGAGAAAATAAAAATCATGTGTAATCTGACTACCTAGAGAACTGGTTCTTTCTTGAGTAATGAAGACACACACATATACACACACATAGTATTTTTATAATGTATATATAATATTCATGTATATATAATACAGAGGGTGCCAAAAAATGTATACACATTTTAAGAAAGGAAAAAACTGTGTGAAAATTGTAATAATATATACCGATAACAAAAGATGAATACAAGTCACATTTGACTTCTGCAATTACAAGAGGTGCTCAAAGTGGTTGCCATCAGCATAACTTCTTAAAATGTGTATACATTTTTTTGGCACCCTCTGTATATATAATATATTCACACAATTTTTATATAGATGGAATAATTTTACACATACTCTTTTGGCAATGGCTGAGCAGTCAGAATTTGTGGCTGTAAGTAACAGAAACCAACTCTGGATAATGTGACAAAAAAGAATCTATTGCAAAGACACTAAGACAGCTTAACAATTCCAATACTAATTTGAACAATCGGCTGAGAGATCAGGCTGAGAAGGCTGGGGATCAGGCAGATCTTGGAACCCAGGTAGCAGGACTGACTCTTCAGAGTGTTTCCATTAGGAAGGCTCATTTTCTGGCATTGTGGTGTTCTGTTCAAGATCTGAATTTCCAGGAGAGAGGTCTAATTGGCCAGCTGGATCTGTGCTTGGACTGCTGGTATGGTTGTCCAAGTCGTGCACTGCTTAACCCATTGCACATTATACTGTGCAATGTCCAGCCAGAACAATCTAGTAGGTTGGTGCCAAAGTAACTGCAGTTTTTGCAATTATTTTTAACCTTTTAAACCACAGTTACTTTTGGACCAACTGTATACGTGGTGGCTTTACACACATATACCTATACTGAATGACAGCTCCCAATAGAAGAGAGAAGAAACGCTGGGCGGGCAAAAATGAAAGATGTCCACTGCGTCTATTTTCTTGAACTTATTATCTCATAGGCATCATTGATATAATTTAATATTCTTCCCAAGCATTATTATTTTTTGGTTGTATAATATACTGTGATATGGCTATACTGTGTTTATTTAATATAATTAGACATTTTTGTCTCTTTTGTTCATTGCTTATCCTCACCACTTAGGATAGTCCTTAGCACAGAGTAAACGCTTAATAAATATCTCTGAATTAACTGTGTTCTAATTGTTTGTTATTATATAGTGTTAAATAGACAGCTCACAGGTAAATCTTAGTGCACGCTCATGATTTTATCTAATGAGGTGACAAGCTTACCCTGGTTTGCCTGGGGCTTTCGGAAGATCCTGTGTCCCAGGCAAACTCAGTCACCCTATAAAGGATTCCGCACCCAATTCCAATGTGGGAGGGGGCTCCCCACACCACCAAGCAATTTTCCAATATCAGCTGCGTGTCGGTCCCACAACTCAACTCAATCCTACACTATCTACCTGGAGAAGCGTCCGATCTCACAGGTTAAGGACTCAGTTCTACAAGTCTGTGCTCCTCCCTCTTCAGATGCCAATTGCAAGTTCAGGTTATCACCTGTGCTTCTCCTGATGGACTGGCTATAGATGGAAGGTTCCAAAGACCCCTTCCTTGGGTTCAATTAATTTGCTAGAGCCGCTCACAGAACTTAGAGAAACATGTTACTTACTAGATGACTAGTTCATTATAAAAGGATTGACTTAGGAACAGCCAGATGGAAGAGATGCAGAGGGCAAGGTGTGGGGAAAGGGTGTGGAGCTTCCACCACCATTCCAGGTGAGTCACTCTCCCTGCACCTCCACGTGTCCGCCAACCCGGAAGCTTCAGTGATCCCCGCATTTTCGGTGTTTTATGAGATGTCTCATTACGTAAGCATGGCTGATCCAATCTCCAGGACCTCTCCCATTCCTGGAGGTCAGGGGTTGGGGTTGAAAGTTCCAACCCTCTAATCATAAGGTTGGTTCTCCTGGCAGCCAGACCCCAAACTTAGGTACCTCCCAAAAGTCATCTCATTAACATAATAAGACCCGCCTTCATCGCGCTCATCACAGGAAATTCCTTATCACGGGGTTTTAGGAGCTCCGTGCCAAAAACAGGATGAAGACCAAATATACATTTCTTCTTATATATCACAGCATCACACCCCACTAAGTCACCTTGCTGTTCTGAGCCCTGGAGGTCTTATCCTGCTCATGGTGGAGGGGCACAGAAAATTCACCCTCAGGAAAAGACAAGGCTGCCCAAAGCTCTGAGTTTCTACCCCAGACCATCTCCTCCACCCCTCCTTTCTGTGCCCCCTGCTCTTCTTCTGCCATGCCTTCCCGGGAGCCATCACCTGATGGAGGAAATACACCTGGGCCAAGTCCAGGCAGGGGCCAGCCCAGAGGTACTGGCTCCAGCCGGGGCTACGAATTGTCCCTTTAGCCATCCCTCTGGAAGTTCCACTCTGCAATCAGACACCCAGTCGTGCCCTTCCCGAACATTGTAGAGCCAAAGCATTTCTTCTTCCTCCTGTTGGGCACAGACTAAGGCCGGCAGTGGGAAGTGTCCCAGTGTGGGCAGTGATGAGCCCAGGGCAGGCGGGAAGCCCCCCGGAAGTCAGCCTGGCTGGAGTCACCTGTGGCCACTCAGACAGTGACCGCTTGATGTATTGCCACCACTCAAAAGTGCACACCCATAATCTAGTACCCAGTGATGAGTGCCAACCTTTTTCATGGACGTTCTTTCTGAAAAGCCACCTGCTGTTTTGGTCGAAATAACACACATGGGTGTTTAAAACCCAGACAGCACTACAAGGCGACCACAGTCACCGGCTGCCTCCTGCCCGTCGGCGTGTGTTCCTGATTCCACCTCCCCTGAGCCTACCTCTTTCTGCTCTCGGAACGGTGTTTCTCATGTTGTCACAGCCGTGTTCTCAAACAGCATGTTTATTCCTCTACTCGTAGGCGTCAACTACCACCGCGGTGCTCAGAGGGCCGTCCCTGGCCCACCAGCCATGGCAGCAGCACCAGCACCTGGGAACTCAGCAGAAAAGAATCCTTGGGTCCATCTAGACCTGCTGATTCAGAAGCTTTGGGGGGACGGGGGCCTGAACAAGCCCTGCAGGTGTCGCTGATGCCGCTAGAGTTTTATAACCAGGTCATGGGGATGCAGAAGAGGGGGAGGGGAGTGTGTGTGTGCGCTTTAGAGCCCCGAAGTCAGCTCTACCCACGACTCCCCATCTACACGAGCTAAACCAACATTTCTCTTTATTCCTTAACCCAGTAGGAATTCTTGTCAGCCTAATGGTCCTGACCAACCAGGACACTAATTATTAACATTTCCTTCCCCTGAATTGGCCTCTGGTAAAACAGTCGCCGTCAGCACTGGCTGTTCCCTCTCTTTGAAGGCTGTTCTGCCAAAAGTCTCATTTTTGACAAGACCTTTCCTTACCTCTCTATTTAAATGACAAGCCTGTCCCCTCCCACTCTCTAGCCTCCTTTTCTGGCACCCACCACAATATGAGATGTTATAAATTTTAGTTCTTTTTTTTTAGGTCTATATTCTCACCAATAGAATCGAAGTTGCACAAAGACAGGAATTTTTTTTTTCTGCCAGATCCCCCAAAACCAAGATCGGCACTGTTCCACAGACATATAATGTGAACCACATACACATACACAGTTTAAAATTTTGTAGTAGCCACATTAAAGAAAGCAAAAAGAAGCAAGTGGAGATATTTTAATAGCATATTTTATTTAACAATATATTCAAACTACGATCATTTCCACTTGTAGCCTTTGTGCAAAACCACCGAGATATTTTATATTCTTTTTGATACTATGCCTCCAAAGTCTGATGGGTTTTATACTTCCAGCACCTCCCCGTGAGGACCAGCCTCATTGCAAGTGCTCAGGAGCCACTAGTGAGCCTGGTGTCACTGTCTCAGATAGCACCAGCCTTGACAGGGCTGAGGCTACAGTGTCTTTCAGCAGTACCGGGGGTGCCAAAAAAATGAATACACATTGTAAGAGATGGTATGTGTGTATTACTTTTTGAAGTTGAATTGAATTACGGTAGCAATGTGTAGTGTGACGTTCACTCAAAAGATGGCGTTAATCAAATGAATGCTAGCGTCACCATGTGACAGGGAGGAGAGTCAAAGAAAACGGTGGAGGGGCACAGTTGTCGTTCGAGGAGCACAAGACCCTTTTGAAGTGGTTTTTGAAATTCGAGAACATTGCGGAAGTCTGACAATGGAGGCATGAGTGTGCAATAGAACCTCCAAAACGCTAATAATTGCACGCACTTGTGCTAAGTCTGAGATGCATGGTGCTGTGTGATGTGCACATGGGAAGACCCGGGAGGCCTCGCCCAGAAACAAGTCCTGCTGCTTCTGCTGTGGTGTTGGAACCGTTTACATACTCGCCACAGAAGTCTACCAAACAGGGTTCGCTGTAATCAGAGGTGTCTGGGCGCTGATGGGAACCACTCTGAGTACCTCTTGTCATTGCAGAAGTCAAATGTGACTTGTATTCATCTTTTGTTATCAGTATATATAGAGTATTACAATTTCAATGCAGTGTTTTTCCTTTCTTAAAATGTGTACACATTTTTTTGGCATCCTCTGTATTTGATGAAAGATAGAAGTAACAAGGGAATAAATGAACACATACTCCTTCTCTGGTGGTTAAAATGCCCGTACTATGCAGGGTGAGATTTTGGAACATGACCCCACTGGCATCAAAGGAAGAATAAACATTCTGGCCGATGGAACCAACAGGACAGGGTTTTGGTTCTGATCTATCATCTAGCAAGAGAAAGAACAGCTGAGCTGGAGGACACTCAGAAACTGGTCCTAATGGAACCCAGTCAGAGTGGTAAAGGGGCTTTTACAAAACAAAATGGCACCCGAATTTCCTTACGGGAAAATGTTGCAATGAGTTTTTAATCGGATGAGTTTTCTGAAGGGGATGAAAAGGAACTGACCACCTGCCAGTGTTAAGTGTCTCATAATGGGTCTCAAACCAATTAAAGCTAAAACTAATTTGCAAAGGAAGGAACTGAAAGGAAGGTTTAAAAAAAAAAAAAAAGATTCCATTGGTTTCCAAACTATTTTATGAACAAAATTCACTATGTGGCTCCAAATCTAAACCAATACAAATCAAACACTGTTCTCAAAAGGAGGGTTTCCTCTATGAGGGCCGCTTGCTCATGGGCCTGAGGTTTTAAAAGCAGGGCCACTGCAAACGGCAAGGTGCCACACAGAGACGGGAAACCCTGGACTCAGAGGGACGCGGAGGAAGGTCACAGAGATCCATCGCCCACGTCTGCATGGGCTGACCTTCATTCATATCAATAGCTCTTAACCAAGGTAAAATTATCTTCACTCCTACAGTAGAGCACTTCAGTGTAAAGCGATCTCCATATATTTGTGCCAATTTTCCTAAATAGCTTGAATGTGGCAGAAAAATGTATGATGTGGACGTAGATAGTCTTTCTGATCTTTTTCCTCGAATTACCCTGACCCCGTCCCCAACTATCCATGCGCTCTTGAATTTGTGGTGACTTCCGTCAGAAGACAGCACTTGGTGGAGCATGGCATGCAGCAGGTAAGGACCAAGGAGCCTGACAGACACAAGTCATTAATAATAAAAAGTATCACATCCGATAAGGACAAGTGCGGCTCTGGATTTCCCTCCAATGGCCCTCATCCCTTGGGTTTTCCTGAAAGTACTCCTGCCTGCCTTCGTTTCTCATTTCTTCAGGAAACCACGTTCTCTCCCAGCCTCCCTTCACCCTCATGTCCTGTGCCTTTTTTACTTTTCCTGTTACAGGTGACAGGTTGGGGCCCTGCCCATGTGTCCTGCATTGAGCTAAGCGCTTTATGTGAATTCTCTCAGAGCATTCATTTATTGAGGGCCTACTATGTGCAAGTTGTTGGCACTGAGGATATGGCAGTGAACAGAACAAAGATCCCTGCCCTCGGGGAGCTTACGTGTGTGTGTGGGGGTGGTGGTAGTGGCAGGAAACACGTGCTATAAATCAGGACAATACACAGATTGTCGGGAAGTGGTCAGTGTGAAGCAACGTGAAGGAGAATGAAAGTGGCATAAGAATAGTTGGTTGGGGGAAGTGAAATTCTAGATGGGCAGCTAGGGGAGGCCTTCTGGGGAGGTGACGTCTGGGTCAAGACCTAAAGGAAGTGAGGGGTCAGCCCCGTGGATGACTGAGGGCAGAGTAATCCAAGTAGAGGGAACAACCTGTGCCAAGGTCCTGAGGCAAAGCATCCTCATGTGTTTGCAGAACAGAGACCTGTGCAGCTGGGACGGAGTGAAGGAAGAGTGTGGGGTCCGAGGACAGCGGGAGGGCCTGGGAGCCTGTAGGGACCTTGTAAGCCGGGAGCCATTACAGCACCCAAGTCAAGGAGCAACATGACTTGATTTCAGATTCGATAGAGTCACTGCCCGTGTTGTAAAGAACTTGGGGAAGAGGGTCAAGTGCAGGTGGGCAGATAGAAAACATGATCATTGAAACAGAGCTTTGAGACTCGCACCAGCTCCCCATTCCACAGATGGGTGTGGTAAGGGTTAATTTTTAAAAACTAAAATGGTGACTCTCGCGCAGATATAAAATGAACATGTGATCAAAAAGTTAATTTTAGTCCTAACGAGGGAACCAAACCAATGTTACGGTTTGTTCAAAGATGCATTTGTAGCTCAGGAATGTTGGCATGAATGGCAAGTGGAGGAAAAACTGGCTTTTCCACCAGGGCCTCGGAAGTCAATGAGGTCCCTACAGAACATGGCATGGCCAGTGTGTCCACAGACGAGAAGGACTCTGCTTTGCTATTGGTTGTCCACAACTTACACAAAATCAGAATCAAAGAGGCTGGAGAGGTGTCTTCCAAATAATGCATAACTTTGAACTTTCCCTTATAGGAAAAAAAAAAAAAATAGCTTGAGGCTGAGAGAGGTTAGGAAACATGCTTGAGGTCACTCAGCAATTGCTAAAGCTGAGGTTTGAACCCAGGCTTTTCTGACCCCCAAGTTGGTGCTCTCGGCCTCTCGCATTTGCCATTGGTTTAGGAAAAGGGTAAATCTGATGAAATATTATCAGAGATGTGGAGGGCAGTGGTTTTGTAAAGTAACTATCTCAAAGAGAACGGCACAATTTAATATCCTAATCAGCACATATTTCCTGAATGTCTGCGCTGTGCAAAGCATGGAAATAGGACAAGGGGAACCCAAAGATAAATAAGAAATAGCTTCCAATGAGCCAGCAATTTAATGATGCAAGAAACAATCCTGGCACAGTGGAAATGCTCAGAATGCACGGAATGTATTCATCTAAATGCTGATGGGAGACCCTCCACCCCATTTCCCACGTCTGTGTTTTTACCAGCTACAGAGTCAGGAACAAGGGGTACGGAACATCCAGATATAAACATGCCATGCGAAACCCCACAGACAACTACAGCTACAGGAAGTCACAGCGAAGCGTGGTGGGAGAGCTGCTTGCAGCAGCAGGAGAAGGGAGAAGGGGGGATCTTGTGACTCTTTGCATCCCCCAGTGAGAGGTGCTTTGTGTCTAAGGATATGGGAAGGAGGAAAGACTGTATTTTTCAGAGAGAGGGTGTTGCTGTCCGTCAAGCTTAATTTTATGTGTCAACTTGACTGAGCCAACAGGGGTCCAGATACCAGGTCAAACATGATTCTGAGTGTTCCAGGATAAGTTTACCATTTAAATGGACAGACTGAGCAAAGCCGATTGCTCTCCCTAACGTGGATGGGCCTCATCTAATCAGCTAAAGGACCAGATAGAGCAAAAAGCTGCCTCTCCCCCAGAGAAGAGGGACTGCCTTCTGCCTGACCATCTTGGAGCTGGGCATTGTTCTTTCCCTACTTTCAGACTTGACTTGAAACATCAGTTCTTCCTGGTGAACTTGCCAGGCTTTGGACGAGAACTACGGCATCGGCTCGCTTGGGTCCGCCGCTTGCCGACTCACCCTTCAGGTCTCAGGACCTGTCAGCCTCCATAATCGTGTGAACCATTTTCTTATAATCAGCCTCCAAACACATCTACATCCTACTGGTTCTGTTTCTCTGGAGAACCCCAACTATCACGCAGCTCCACACACTCTAATTTCCTTCCCTTCCTGTGACTAATACATAGTAGATACTGAGTTCATCTTTCTAGAATACTTAATTTTCTCAGGGCCTAAAGGGGTTCAAGCATTTATTTTGGGGGCTTTTTTGCCCTCCCCATTCAAAGAATGAGCCAGGTGCATTTCCTGAGGGATGATAGAATTCAGGGGATTGGAATGTCTGCTTTTATGGTTGTTTCTCTCTCTCTCTCTCTCTCTCTCTCTCTCTCTCTCTCTCTCTCTCTCTCTTTCTCTCTTTAGTCTTTCTTTTCTTATTTCACAAAGAATCCAATCTCTCTCTCTTTCTACCACAGATATTGTTCATGTATGAATTCCCTACAGAGAAAGATGAAAGTATGGTTGACTTTTTTTCTTTATCAGAGTCTCTGGGCAATCAAATTGTGACCTCATTACCACATTGCTCCCAAGGATTGATTCAGTTACCTGCCCACCTGGGTGGGTGTCCCCTTCCGCCATGGGTCTGTCCTGGAATAACGCATCCTTTAGAGTGCTTCTACTTTTAAGCAATGGAGAACTTAACTGAAACTGCGCTAAACAGAAAGGCCATTTGTCATCTCATCTATCTATCAAGAAGTCTGAAGAAGGGTTGGGAATTTGTTCCACACCACCAACAGAAGACCTGATGCTTTCTATGCCACCATATTGGACACAGTGGATTCCTCTCAGGGCCGACACTGGCTAAAGCAGTTCAGGCTTTGCTGAGACACAACGGCATAGAGCAACACAGGGGAACATTTCCTCCCATGAGTCCTTTTTATTTCTGAGGACACGTTTCCTAGAGGCCACATAGCGGCTTTCTTTCACATGTTGTTAGTCAGAGGAGAGTCCGTCAATGTCATTCCTAAAACAATCACTGGGCGGGAGAAGAGAGAAACCTCCCTGGTTGGCTTAGGAAGCTTGAGACCCTCTCTTTGGAGGGTGGGAAGGGGTCCAAGCTCACCAGGATGCTAGGGTTTCTCTAGGAATGTGGACATAATCCCCTTCTATGAGCAAATGGGGGTGGGGGTAGATTTGGGCAGACAACTAAGAGTGACAGCCGTAAGCAGCACTGGAACAAACTTCTCAGAGACAGGGGGCCATTCTCCCTCTTACAAATGAATAAATAGCTGGAGAAGTTGAATAGGAGGAATAAGGGAGGAGGAAAGGGGGGACTTTAAATTCTGTTTTCATGTATCTAGACTCAGCTTTAAGTATTGACAACGTATAAAGCTTACTGAGGGATAATAGTATTTTTAAAAGGGATCCTGAAAGTATTTTCTTCCCTAAAGACTGAACTTTTAAATGATTGACATGTCCAGGAAGGGAGGCCCATTTAAAACCATTCACATTTTTTTCCATGACAGCTGCTTCCGATACAATTTTCTCTTTCCGCTTCCCCCCGAGGAGTTCTGGAGACTCTGGACAGAGACCAGGTGGAAGGATTGTGGCATCTGCCCCACCATATTTATTCTTTCCGAAATTACATAGCCAACACTTGTGCCAGACTCAGTAAGAGTTACCAGTTACTAGGTACTTCCTCTGTGCTTAGAGCTTGGCGTGTGTCATCTCATTTAATTGCCTGACAACCTGTGAAATCGCTAACTATAGTGGAGGTTTACTAACCTCTGCTAACTATAGCCGGGTACCCACCCAGCATCTATTCCCACCTCCTTCTGATAATACCATCAAATTTGTAACTTGGAGAAGTATTTGTGCCCTGTCCAGACAAGCAACAAAAGAAAAATTAGATAGATTGGACTTCATCTAAATGACAAACTTTTGTGCCTCAAAGGACACTGTCAAGGAAGTGAAAAGACAACCCACAGAATGAGAGACCATATTTGCAAATCACATTTCTGATAAGGGTCTAATATCCAGGTTATGTAAAAAAAAAAAAACACCTTATAATTCAAGAACAAAAAGACAAAGATGCAAATTTAAAAATGGACAGAGGATTGGAATAGACATTTCTCCAAAGAAGATGGACCAATGGCCAATAAACACACGAACTATGTATGTTCAGCATCATTAGTCATTAGGGAAATGCAAATCCAAACCACGGTGAGAGAACACTTCACATTCACTAGAATGGCTAAGATGAAACAGACCATGACAAGTGGTGGTGAGGATGGTGAGACACTGAAACCCTCGGACAGAGCTGGTGGGAATGTAAAATGATGCAACGGCTGTGGAAAAGCATTTGGTGATGCCTCAAAAAGTTAACCATAGAATTACCACATGACGCAGCCATTTGACTCCCAGGTATATACCCTGAAAGAACTGAAAACAGCCAAACATTTGTACACGAGTGTTCATAGCAGCACTATTTATAATAATAGCTCCAAAGTGGAAACAATCCAAATGTCCATTTATCAGTGAATGGATACACAAAATGCAGTCTATCCAAAGAGTGGAGTATTATTCAGCCATAAAGAGGAATGAAGTGCTGACATGCTGCTACATGGATGAACCTTGAAAACATCACGCTACATGAGAGAATTCAGACACAAAAAGTCACATATTGTAGGATTCTGCTTATGAAAAAATCTCCAGAATAGGTAATTCCATAGAGCAGAAAGCAGATTCGTGGTTTCCAGAGGCTGGGGCGTGGGGCGGGGAGAATTGGAAGTAATTGTTTAATGGGCACAGGATTTCCCCGTGGGGTGACGAAAATGTTTTGGCATTATATAGAAGTTACGGTTGCCAACATTGTGAATGTAACAAATGCCCGTGAATGTATGTTTTAAACTGTTAATTTGATGTTATGTGAATATCACTTGAACAATAAAAAAGGCCCTGCCTTCTCCTGGAAAGAAAGGCCATCTACCCAAGCTAAGCCACCCTGACCAGCTCCTTGTGGAATTTGAATCTCCCCTCCCAAACCACCTCCTCGTCGGGCACGTCCAGACCACACTCCTGATTTCTCCTGCCCCAAGCTCTCGACCTGCAACCACACCATCTTGGTTAACTGCATGCTTTTGTTCGCTCAGGCCAACAGCCTTGGAGCCGCTCTTATCTCCTTGCTTATTCTCACATCTCACAACCAGGCAGGAAGTGCTGTTGGCGCTACAAACTATACCAAGAACGCCATGACATCTCCGTCCTCGGCTGCTACTTTCAAGGTGAGACACGCACCAGCCACTCTCCCCTGAATCACTCACTGCAGGAAGCTTCCAAGCAGTTCTTTGCCTCCCTGTTCTCTTTGCCCTGGGTTGTCTCCCGTGGTCCACACCACCTGGGATTCACTCCCTGTGGAGTCAGGGCTGGACTTAGTGGAACAGAATAAGGCAGAAGTGAGAGTCAGTCTCTCTCTCTCTCTCTCTCTCTCTCTCTCTCTCTCTCTCTCTCTCTCTCCACTCGCTCTGGGGGAAGCCAGCTGCCAAGTCATGGGCAGACACAGTGAGAGGTCCATGTGGTGAGGAACCCAAGCCTCTGCCAACAGTCCCATGAATGAACTTGGAAATGGATCCCAGACGCACCCTTGGCTGGCTGCCACCTCGTCACGTGGCTCCTCTGCTCAGTACCCTGCAGTGACTTCTTTTCCCTGCAGGGTGACAGCCGGAGCCGTTGTGATGGCTCACAGTGTCCCGGAAGACCTGGCTTCCTATTACCTTTCTGGTCTGTCTCTACTCCCTTCTCCCTTCTGTTGCTCACTGTGCCCCATTTGGCCTCCAGGGACCAGGCACAGTCTCAGTGAGGGGCTTGCATCCACTTTTTTCTTTGCCTGGAACCCTTTCCCCCCAAGTATCTATACCCTCCTTCTCTCCCCATTTTCAAGTCTTTGCTTCAATGTCACTCTCATAATGAGGTCCACCCAGTCCACCTTATTTACCGTATTTTGCTGTGTATAATGCTCACAGTTTTGCCCAAATTTGTTAGGAAAAAATAAGGATGTGCATTATACAGGTGTAGTACTAATTCCGTATCTGTATAAGTGTTTACAGTTCTTTTATTTATGCTTATGAGTTAACAGTGTAACTCTAGAAATCAATAACGATACCCGTATGCAAAATAATACCCTGGAATACGGTAATCGGTTTTGTTGAACTTACGATGAACTTGCAATGACAAAGCGTTCTTGGCTTTCTAGATGCATACATATCGTAAATTTGTTACCGGAACATAAAATTTTTTGTACCTTGTATCTATTCTTGTGTTTTTTAATTATTCGTTACATAAAATTTCTTGTACCATAATATGTTAAAAAATAAATGCTAAAATTCCTTTATAATACAAAAAACCAAGTACCTAAATGTAAACAAATAAAACTTTGAATTAAAAAATTAAAACGGAAGATTTTTTCCCCCTAAAAGTTTGGGCCAAAATGTGGGTGCACGTTATACACGGCAAAATACGGTAACCTGAACAGCCCTACCCCCAACCCACTCTCACCACCTCCAACCCTTTGTCCTGCTGTATTCGGAGCATCCAGAACAGCCTGGTAAGTAAGTAGTAGGCTCTCAATAATACAAATGATGAGTGAATGAAAAGCAGATAGGGCACAGAGGCCAGCATCAGTGTTTCCTGACAGCAGAGCCCTAAAGAGATGTCCACTAGACCCTTTCCCACATCCCAGAGAGGGGACACATTGCACCCACATTACTTCCACTTTGACTCAACTTCATTTTTACTTGGTATTAGACTGATTTCCTGTTCTTTGCCACCCTGTCCTGAACGGAGGCACTGGCACTTTCACTGCTTTCTGGAGGTAAAACCTGAAGTTCAAAGCTGGAAGTGACTTGCCCTCAGTCAAACAGTGAGAACCTAGCGGGGCCTGGATTAGAGTCCAAGTCGAATGCCGCAGCCCACGTTCAGGACTGTCCCATAAGGGTGTACAGTGGAGATGCTGCCACAGAACATGTTGAGGAAGGAATTACGTTCGAGCTGGGATGCAAAGGCACAAAAAATAAAGCAACCACACCAAAAGCTAGCTGCGAACAAGGGAGGAACAAACAAACAGCATGGAGCACAGACAGCGCAAGAAGTGGTCTCAAGAGGCAGCGAATTTCAGTGACAGAGAACTTGGTGCTGTCCTGTCTCTGGAAGGCCACCCTCAGGGTTCCCCCGAAGATGGACATTCACATTTCCCATTGCTCAGCAACTCCACTCTTGGGGAAATTCTCCAAAGAAACTTTTGTACATGTATAATAACAGGAGATACTTAGAATACACTCTGCTCAATAGCAAGAGTCTAGCGCTAAACCAAGCATCGTACATGGAAGAACCAACTAATAAACCGCGGAACTTAATATTTATAGCAACTATAACTGAGGGGTCAGAGCAAGGGCCAGAAAACGTGTGGCCCTGTTTTTGTACGGTCTGCAGGCTTTTACATGTTTAAGAATACATGACATATGCGTACTGTATGTGGCCTGCAGAGACTAAAATGTTTCCCATATGGCCCTTTACACAAAAAGTTTGCAGATCCCTGACCTAGAGCAGCTCGCAAAAATGTGGGTGAATCTTAGAAGCATAACAGTAAGTGAAAAAAAAGTCTCAACATTTTATATATATCATGACATCCTTTTCATAAAGATAAAACTAACTGAAATAAAAATGGGCTTTGAAGGACTACATACAGATGCAACGGAAATATATAAGAAGCAAAGCAAGGGAACGATGAAATTCGGAAGAGTGCTTAGCTCCCCCAGGTGGGGAAAATGGTTACCTGCTCCGGGGATGGGGAGGGTGGGCGGCATGTGTGAGATGAGGCTGATTATCTATCATTGTGAGGGGTGGCTAGACAGTGCTTACTACTTTCTTAAAGAAATAACTAATTAAATAAAAGCAGACCCTGCATGAACTAATGATGAAAGTATATCATGAGCCAAGGCTTAGAATTAACCCAATTCTTGCCCTGAGGTCCGAGACAATCAATAAGAAAAACATTAACTACAAAATGTTAAAAAAAAAAATAAAAAAAATTAGCCCATAAGATTCAAATGTAAATAAAACGTAATAAAAATCCTTCTCTCCTCCCTTATCCAGTTCTAATGCCATATCTCAGAGGTAACCATTGTCACCTGACTGGGGGATAGTCTGCTCATATGAGGATAGAAACCACTGCTAAGATAAACATACAAGGGCATAAATAAGACAGCCCCTCCTCACAGCGGACTGACCTGGAGGCAGCGACTGCCCCGTGGTTGGGAATCCACGCCCCTTCTAGCTCATGGTTTCACAATCTCCCTGTGTGCACAATAGGAGAGAGCCCACTGCCACTTCCACAGTGGGGGAAAGGGCCACAAGGACATTCCCATTCTATTTAAAGGCAACTCCCAGAAGGTGCACATATCACTACGGTCACAGGATTGGGTTAGTCTTAGCTGCAAGAGAGTCTGAGAATGTAGTCTTGATTCTAGAAGGCCACGGGCCCAGCTAAAATCCAGAGATTCTAGCACGCCTTTCTTTACCTACTTCAACATATAAATGTCTGTGCATGCACCTTTATTTATAAAACCATATATACCCTTGCATAAGCCATTGCTGTTCTGCAGGTTGACTTTTTCAGATAGTGATATAATCTAGAAGCCTTTCCAGATTAGCACACAGAGTGTGTCTCATTCTTTGTAATGGTTACACAGGGCTCCATCACATGTATGCAGCATAATTTATACAACCAACTCCCTAATTCATCAACATTTCATTTTTTTCCACTTTCCTGGGCTCTTCTGAAAAATGTGATGACCACAGACACGTATTTATGTCATTGCAAAGCAAAGAGACAGTTCCTGCTGAGAAGTCCTGATGAGAAGTCCTGATGAAAAGTGAGTCTTGGATTGGCTTTGCGGTACTTCAGCATCAAAGTCTTCAGTCTGCTTCTGACATATGCTAGTCCCAGGGGATTAGCTGGGGCAGCTGGGGCCCTTCTTCAAGGAGGAGCTTGACTTTGTGCCACTCAAGGGCTTCTCCCCACCGGCACACAGCACAGCTGGAGACAGCAGGGATGGTAAGAGCCTCACTCTTGAGTCAGCCACCCCCGGCTTTGGGAATTCTGAGATGAGGAAAGGAGAGGGAAGAGACAGCAGAAGGCGACATGGGCACTGGCTTTTGTCCTCTCACTTCCCAGCAGGAAGTCGTCTCCCACAGGAAGTCACCTCCCACTGGATAATAAAAATAGGCAAAAAACTAAAACAAAATCCTCTCTTTTCAAGTTAATACACAGTGTTCCCTTTGTCTCCCCAGTGCCTAACACGACGATCCTCTCCCTTTGTCATGGAGCTTTCTCCGCCTCTGTAATGCAGAGGTGCCATGACAAGAAATTCAGGGAGAACCCACACAGCTGTCACAGCTGCATAGCTGAGGGCGCCCCAAGCAGCTTCCAGGTGTTCGAATTGGCAATACCCTGTCCTTGTTAAGGCATGTGATTAGCAAGCTTTAGGAAGTGTTAGCAATTCTTTAATTGCAGGTTTTATGGAATTAGACTCTTCGGTCCCGGAGGCAATCCTGAAACAAACCCCTGTGAAACATGCTAGAAGGGGACGGGGAGAAGGGGGAGGCCAACATCAATTGAGCGATGACTCCCAGTGTTGAGCACCCAGCTGGCTGTGACCCCAACAAGGGCTCATCTAAGTCCTCAAAATGATTCTTTGACTTTGGGGGAACTGGCATCCAGGAAGCCCAACAGCTTGGTCAAGTTACCGAGAGGCAGGGGTGGGCGACCTTGGCCCGGCTGGGTTAGCGCCCCCTTGTGTTTCCTGCCCAGTTGTACAGCTCAGCGGGGTGTGGAGGCACCAACACGCGATTGGGAAGAGGCCAGACCAGGGTCACCCCACTGATCCACGTGCGGCTGAGCCCCTCGTACACGTCCACAGCATCTAATTGCTCTTCCACATTCCTGGCCTGCGAATCATGTCCCCACCAAGTCTTCTCTAATGTGTTTAGTGTTTCCCTATATGACATAGTAGAATAAATATTTGTCATTTTTGTCTGTTTATACCACTCCGGTAACAGCACTCTGAATTTCCTTTGTGGGCCATCTCCTGTCACACACTCAGTGTATGTGTTTCAGGTGATCTCAGCTTCCTTCCCTGGCTACAGTGATCGGCTCAGGCTGAGCACTTTCCCCAAGCTAGGCCAGGGGAAGATTTTCCTGGGACTTGTCCTGGCACCACTGAAAAAAGACTACTTCCTTCTGCTGAAGCCACTCAGCTAGCAGGGGATAGGCTCGGTGTTGTTCACGGCCATCTCAGTGCCCTACAGGAAGATCATCCCTAAAATTGACCCCCCACAAAGGCAAAAGCAGAGCTGAGGGAAGGACACCTGACAATGTTGTTTCAGCGCCTGGATCTAACTATGCCTGAAGCTGACCTACAGTTAGACTGTTTGGTCATCTGAATCATTACAATTCTTCGCTTGGTTAAGGCAGTTTGAGTTGCATTTCTTTTCTGGCCTCCAAAGGGCTCTTGAATATGAGTTCCATATCCGTCTGCATCCTGATCACCTGTCTTCCTCTGAATAATCATTTTCCTAATGTTTCTCTTGAATGGGGCAGCCTCACAACACATTTTGCAGAAGGTACTGTCTTAATAAAGGTACATCCTTTGATGTACTATGTGCACATGGAATCTAGGGCTTCTTCGGTTAGGAACGCCTTCTCTACATGTACACATAGTTAGACGCAGGTGCTGAAACAACACACACACACACACACACACACACACGCACACACGACCTCACAAAGTAAGGGGGGTTTGGAGGGAGAGATGGAGAGCAGAGAGGAAATGCAGAGAAAAATGGAAACGTATAACAAATACTAGCGATTTATTTCCTCTGAAATTGACACATTCATATCTATTGCAGCTAAACAGACCTAAAATTGGTAGAAGGAGGAACATTTGGACCCAGGACAGAAAAACTGGAGGTAATAGATGAGGGATAGTATCGAAATTGCTGGAGGCTTAAATTATTACTCCACGGGGAAAGAAATAGGTTACTTTTTCTGTCTGCCTGTCCTATAGTTGAAGAAAAAGATAAAAAGTTATTCCCATTACATGAGCCAGAGACATTTCTGTTCATTGAACCTCCAAAAATATTCTTAAGAAAAAGTAAGTGATCCAAGGGCTTAAATATTAGAATCTCTGACGCTAATGTAATTTTATTCTGAAAGATTCTCTTCCAGATAGCTTAGCAGACCATCTTATTTAATTTCCCCCTTCTCTAAGCATTCTCACGTGGGCACAATTATTTTTCCATAGTCTGTGAGAGGAGACCCTTTTCTGCAGCTACCTGTGAATTTAGAACATGAGACGCCTGACCAGTGTTTGCACAGGTGACACTGTGAGAGTGACCAAAGCCCGTTCTCCTTTGAGCAAAGGGAGGCGTCACGTCTGCAGTCCCAGGAAAGGGTCTCAAATGGTGAAGGTGGGGAGTCAGTCTACTGCAACTTTCCAGGTTTTTCATTCACTAAAACTTTATTGATGGCTATCTGTGTTGAAGGCACGATGGGAAACCAGGCATGAATAGATGACTCTCAAAGAATCAGACCCTAGAGACTGAGAAAGGCCCACAGACTACAAAAGTAGACTAGGAATAGGAGCTTAGCTCCAAGGGAGAGCAGAGAAGGAACAACTGAGGCCCGCTGGGGGAATGGGAGGGCTTCTTGAGGAGGTGGCGTTGGAGTGGAGAGCAGAGTTAGCCACGGCAAATGAGGGGGTTGGGCATTCCAGGCAGGGGGGTCAGAAAGGATGGGAAGGGGCATGTTGGGGAATAATAGTAAACAAGGCCCGGGGTGTCTGGACCCCAGGAAACATGTGGTCAGGGGTTCCTGCTCTGTTGGCTATAATTCCACTTTTTCTCCACTATTTAAGAGAATAAAATGAAATACAAGTCAGCCAAAGAGACATTATGAATGACTTTGAAAGCACTCTAATATATGAAACCATCAATACTTTATCTTTTATAATAAACAATTCCTCAGGGCACACCGCTTAACCCATGCAAAGATATTTCACCAATTGTAAGCATTTGTCCAGCACTACCTCTGTTCCAGGCACTGTTCCAGGCACTGGGGATATGCCAACAAAAAGGCACAGAGCTGCCCTCATGAAGCTAATGTTGGATAGGAGGAAACCCGTGAGGAACAAATCCACAAATAAATATGGATGCTCTGGAGAAAATAAAGCAGAACGGCAGGGATAGGTAATGAAGGGAGAGGGCTGCTATTGTATGTGGAATTATCTGAGAAAATCACCCGAGAAGACTAGAAGCTCAGAGATGAGCATAGAACTAAAAGAAATGAGGGAGTGAGCCAGGCAGAGACTGGGCGGAACAGAAAGAGCCAGGCTCTGAGGTGGGGGAATGCTTAGCAGCACCGAGGACCACTCAGGATCTAGGTGGAGAGTGGAAAGAAGTGAAGTGAGACGTGGCAGTGGGCCAGGATAAGGATTTAGAAGTTCATTTTGAGTGAGTAGGGAACCACTGAGGGGATTGAGCCGAGGTATGCCTTGACCTGAGTCCACTTAAGGAGGGTTGTTCTGGCAGCTGCCAGAACAGAGTGTGGAGGGCAAGGATGGAAGCAAGAAGACCCATTAGGAAGACAATGCAATAACACGAATGAGAGATGGTGCCTGGGACCTGGGAGGGGGAGGGGAAGGTGGTGAGGACTTTGGATTCTGGATTTATTCTGAAGAAGCTAGAACGAATAAAATCTCCAGATGGGTTATAGAGGACATGTGAAAGAAAGAGACACATCGGGGTGCCTTTGAGGTTTATAGCCTGAGTAAGAAGAAAGATGGAGTTCTCCTTTACTAAGATGTGGTGACAGATTTGAGAGATGAAGGCAGAATTTGAGTTTTGGTTTTGCTGAGTTTCTGGTGATCGTAAGACACCCAAGGGGAGATGACAAGTCAGCAGCTGGATGTAAGAATGTGGAGTTCACAGGAGAAGGCTTGATACAGAAACGGTGACGTCCTCAATGTGCGGATGGTTTTCAAAGCCAGGGCCAGGTGAGTTCACCTGTGGAGTAAGTACAGATCAACAAGAGTTTCCTGGATTGGAACCCTGGGGGACTCAACCACCAAGAGGTGAGGGGGACATGGAGAAATCAGCAAAGGAGATGGAAAAGCAGTGGCTGGTGAGGTTGGAGGAGAATCAGGAGAGCGGGTTGTCTTAGACGCCATGTGGTGAAAATGTTTCAAGAAGCAGAGAGGAATCAACTGTCAAACGATGGTAAAATGTCATGTGTGATGAACATGAGTTTGGGAAATAGTCTAAACATAGAATAGAGCTAATCTGGAAATGTAGGGAAGCTAACGCAGTGTGTTTGTGTGGCAGCATTTCCAAGTTTTCATTGATACTGTGAGATAATAAAAAATGTATAAATTTGGTCCCTGCTCCCCGTTCCTGGCATTGAGATTTGTAGGGATGCTTGTTACTGCAGCACACGTAGTCCATACTCACTAATACCCCTTGAAGTGAGCTGCTGCCATAACCCAAATCTAAAATAAGTTGCATTGGTTCAGCAAACGGTGGTGAGTAGCAAAGGAACTGCAGTCAAAGGTTGGGAAGGTTGTGAGCCATGTTAGGGAGTGGAAAAACATTTGGCAAATTGTCACCTGTGGTTACATCAGGAAGCACATCACATCCCTGATGAATATGCACGCTTTGGTGAAAAGGTTGGAAAACAATGTAATTAGGATGTGTATGTTACTGCTGGCCATATTTGGCAAGTATTATAAGTATGAGATGAATTCAGAAAAGAGTTGGTCAGTTTGCCAAGAGGAAAGAAAAGGAAAAGAGGGGTCCATGAATTCAAGGACTTGTAAGGTTGGAAGGGACTGCTTCTCAATTGCGTACACTACTAGCTAAAATTGATAAAGTTTTGGAGCAGTAAAGGTCAATTCAAACTCAATCTGTGGCAAAGGTCAAATGAAAGGTACAGCTATCATGTCCACTGTTCAAACCTTTGAGTGGATTAAGGTGTCTCAAGTAAAGATCCAGCAAATCCTATCAATTGGGCCAAATATCTCAAGGGAAAGAAAATAAGGATGTGATTCTCCTTCCCACACCTGATAGGTTCAAGATATAGTGGATTCAATGGAGAAAGGAGGGAGGCAGCCAGAAAGCAGAGAAAGACAGCAATTATAAGGGTTGTATTCCACAATAAATGCTAGGGAAGAAGAAATGAATGCTATTTGGTTGGAATCAAAAAGCTAAGAAACCATCTGTTTGGGGGGCAAGTTGTAATAATAAATGATACAGCAGCTGGGACCAAAAGAGATGTGATGGTTCTAGACCTCAAATAAACCTTTGGGTCCCAACTCTGTGCATGCAGAGTGAGAGCTGAGAAAGGTGCGTATCTCCCACGGAGGGCTTATTCCCCAATTCAGATGTGGCCAAGGGAGAAATCTGCAAGGGAAGAATCTCCGAGAGGACAGAGCCAGGGTCCACAAAGGACCATGGGCAGGAGAGAACCTCCCAGAAAATGGAATCATGGCCTTTGTAGGGAATGTCCTCCATCTTTGAGGAAGGACCCCTCATAATGTCGACGTAGGAAGATTATAGAAGTGCCACAGACCGGACCAGTGTCCTTCCTGTTCCAGAACGGGAGCAGTCGTCGCACCTACCCTGTTGCTATGCTACCATTGTGGATGGATGTGTGAGGGACAACCACTTCATTTTTCTAGTTCTGCATCCAGACCTGGTGCAGAGACTATCTTACGTCACTCAGAGAGCCTGGAGCTGGAGCTGGAGGTCGTCCTGCCTGAAAGGGGACTTTCCTAAGAGGATGACTGTATTGTACATGTAAGAAAGAAGGTGATTTCAGTTTTATATCCCGCATATTATGGTGATGGAAGGAGAACTGACTCCTGGTGGTGAACACACAATGTGATATACAGAGGATGTATTACAGAATTGTACACTTGACATCTATGTAACTTTAGTAACCGTTGCCACTCAAATACACTTTAATTTGAAAAAAAAAAAAAAAGAAAGAAAGAAGGTGATTTGGTGACTGGAACAATAGACTCTGTAGTTATTAGTGCTGTTTGTCAATATTTTCAGGTCTTCCCGTCCTGGGCCACAGTAGGGTTGTACCGCCCTGATCACCCATCATTATTTGGTCATGGGAAACGTGAGTGGAGGTACTTCTCAGAGAAAGGCTTTAACAGCCAGTGTGCAACTTGCCATTTTCCATATTCCCTCCCCCTCCACAGTGAATGGGAGCCCACAGCTGAGGGCTCCGTTTCTCTGGGTCCCTGAGTGAGAAGACATTAGCACAGCATCATCACCGTGACTCAAAACTGAAAGACAAGTGAACGATAACTAAGCCTTCATTGTTACAAGTCACTGAATTGGGGGACAAACTTAGTCCATTCTGTTTATCATGAGAAGCCTTCCCTTTAGATAAAAGATCGGAAACAACTGATTTTAGAGGTCACGTCTCTATAACACCTGCTAGCAAGAGGTTGTGTGCAGAAAGGCTCAGGGATGAATGAGACTGCCTCCAGGAGGTCATTTGGAGGCAGTTCGAGGAGCAAAGGGCAAAGAAGCCCTTATGGGAATGGGGAGGAGACCGAATTAAGCCTCCAAACATGAATAGGCATTTGCTTCAGATACGAGACCAGTTGCCAGGGTTCATATGCGACTGTTAGGTAACGTCAGGTCATCATTCCACACTTGGCTTCCAGACTGAGTGTTTCAGACAGCCTCTAACAAGCTTGTTAGGATTGAACAAGCTTCAAAAATTAGGTCCGAATCTTCACAGTCACACTGGGCTATAAGGCCCTTACAGTAAACAGACTGCCAACCGTGCAATATTGAAGCCAACTAGCCCTTGATAGGTTGTGTCCCAACAGATGCCAAAGGGGGCCCCACGAGTTCTTCCGGGGAGGCTTGTGGGCAAGAACTCCTCTTTTACAACCCAGTGTCCACCTTATTTCTAGGTCTGTAGCTTCTGAGCCTTAGATTGGGGCACTAAGCATTCATTAACGGGAAATCTGCTCTCTTTAATGAGCTGTAATCACTGAATTTGGACTATATAATTAATCACAGAAAAATATAGACCCACCACCTGCCATTTAAAATTCCTGGCAAGATCTGAGTGAAACTCTCGGGAGATCAATGGTAATAGGAAATGAGTGATGCTTTTATAGTACACAATGATCATTTTCTGATCAAATAAATGCAAATAACTTGGACTGCACAGCTGGCTAGGGCTGCCTAAGGGAGCCAGGGACAAAATGACACATACTAAGCTCAGTTACTGTCTTTCACATCCTTGGTAATAAAATCCAGGTTTAGGCTTTAAAACGCTGCATGTCTCTCTGTAATTAAATACCCTCTATGATACACTTTAAGTAAGAGCCACTCAACAATTAATAGTATCTTATAACCCAAACACTCCTGTTTGAATAAAAAGGAGACTGGGCACTTCTGAGCACAGATAAAAATCTCCTTTTTTTTTTTTTCTTTGCTTGGCCATTCTCGATAGAAGACGTTCTGATTGGTTTTGAGTAGGAGATGAGTTTTTTAAAAACACAAACACTCAGCATTTCCTTTGATTGTTTGCTTACACCTTGATCAATGGATCTTCTTTACCGTGACAAACCAAATTTTGTAAGCCATGCTGTACACTTCAAAGCGCTCAAACATGCATTTCTGGAGTGGAAAGGGTGCCTCCTGACACATTTTTGCCATTCGGCACCACCAGGAAACACTGCTTACTGCACATTCTCTTGACTGGCAGTGTTCATTCCAGACAGCATAATTTAAAAAATGCAATCCCTTTAACATAGCTCAACAGCAAAGCAAGAACACTGATAAGTGTTTTTGCTATTTATAAAAGCTAATATTTTAAACAATAAAAGGGTAGAGCTTGAGGAGACTTCCAATATCTAACTCACTAATTTGAAAAACATGGGAACTGAGGTCTTTAGGTTCAAGTGCCTCCACCCAAAGTTTAAAACGTTATGTTTTGATATAAGCTTGACTTTGGAGTCGGAAGCTTTATGATTCAAAGCAGGTGGCACCAGAGGCTAATTGAAAAGCTGCTGACTGCTGGGGTTTTTCTAACAAACAAGTCACTATATTTAAATGCAAATGACAAAGAACAGGTAGGGAACTGCTAGGACACGTTTCGTTTTTTGAGCATGGAACAGATTTTTATGGTTGAAATTCCTCTTTATTCTCTGATTTGGTGGGAGGGAGGACGTCTCCGGTCTCAGAGTTCAACTATTTGATGTTGGAATTGTGTAGTAGTGATGAGTGGCGGGTATGCAAGGTAAAGAAAGAGGATTCTTGATCATTTGGAAGCAGTTAACGATAAGACTGCCCTGAGAGTTCCAGAAGAGTAGTGATTCTTAGATCTGTTTGTGTATAAGAATCCCTTGAGAACAGAAATAAAATACATATTATAATCTCTCAGCAATTATGATTCAGACATTTTGAGCTGGAACTGTATCCCTTTCATTCCATTTTAATTTGGGAAATTGGTATAGGGCTTCCGTCCACCATAGTCACATAGACCCCCTCCCCTTCCTCATTCCCACAAAGATCTGGTAAGTGTAAGACAGTGCGGATGGTCACAAAAGTGTAGTATTTGAGTTTGAATCCTGACTCTGCCCTTACTGTTTTCTCAACTTTAAGATAGTGATAATAAAAAGAATAGTTGTAAAATGCTTAGCACCATAACTGACAAATAATAAACATTTAAAAACTGATAGTTATTTTTTTTTATGATTTCAATAACAGCAGCAATGATAATAACAATAATATTCTGACCAAATCTATATGTAAGATTACAGTTGGAATAAAGTATTCATGGGTCAGGGTTAGGGATAAAATAATCAGATTTGACCCAGGTTGAAAACGTGTTCTATAAAAGATTTCTGCTTCCAGTCCTTAATGGGAAAGCAGGGAGCAGATTTGCCCTCCTGCTCAATAACTGGAAAATTGGACATGATAGGTGAAACAACAGTTTTTAGACATTGGACTACAGACAGATCAGCTCTGTGACCCCTGAGAGAAAGGAAACAAATAAGGCAAGGCTTATGAGTGTCCTGACTTTCTGCTTGGAGGCATATTGCAGACTGTGGGAAAAGAAGGGGGTTCCTAAGCAGAATTCAGAGGACTCGCTGATTTGAGGAGACAGAAATGTGAGTTCAGAAAATCTGAGGGCTGAGTTTTGGAAAGGATGTGGTTTTGTAGGAAAAGAGCTCAAGAAACCTGGATGGGATCCCCTGGAGTCCTTGCCAAAAACAGAGATGTGTATGTAACAGATGCGTCTCCATGAGGCAGGTGAACACCAACCTGTGAGCAGTGAGCTGGATGGTTCCCACAGCTCACACAGGCTCTGAGAACCACCCATTCCAAACAGCACTGGTGACTCAGTAATTACTTGGGTCATTCGGTCGAGACCCTGGAAAGGCCACACCTAGAAGTAGCTTAGTAGATGCCCCACCCTAGCAAAGCTTGAAAACAAGCCTTGAAAGTATGAACTGACTTGGGAGTAAGTGAACTGCCCCCCAAGAACAGAGGCCAGCATCCTCCAAGGGAAGACAATTCCCTCCAAGGGAACGCAATTTAAAATTTACATGTCCAATACCCAATAAAAAAATTACATGACAGGCGAAGAAGCAGAAAAAAACAGGTGCCGTAACAAGTAAAAAATTACATGATTAAAGAAATAGGTTCAGAAATGATGGAGGTGGTGGAATTAGCAGAGAAGGAGGTTTAAAAAAATTATTTTAACTATTTTCAAGTATTTAAAGGAAAATCTCAATATAATAGAAATCGAAGATTTCAAGAGACCCAGTACAATTTCTAGAGATGAAAAGTACAATATCTGAAATTATAAATTCACTGGATAGGACTAGCAACAAATTAAATACTGAAGAATAAAATATTTGAAGAAATAGAGAGAACATTTTCCAAATTTGATAAAAACTATAAACCATAGATCCAAGAAATTTAATGAACCCAAAGAATACACACAAAGAAAACCATACCAAAGCACATCATAATCAAATTACTGAAAACCAACATCAAAGGGAATAATCTTAAAAGCAGAAGGGAAAAATGACGTTAAATTCAGAGGAACAAAGATAAAAATGACAAGAATCTTCTTGTCAAAAATTGTGTAATGTAGAAGGGAATGAAATCACATTTTTAAAGTGCTGAAAGAAAAATAAACACTTAATGTAGTAATCTGGAGCCAGTATAAAATGTATTTCGGAAATGAAGGCTTTTTCAGACAAAAGTTGAATTTGTCACTGAAAGTCCTCCACAAGGGAAATGAAATGAATGATCAATGAATGAAGACCACTGGAAATGATAAATAGGTAGGTAAATATAAGTATTTCTCATTTTAAATTTCTTTAAAAGAGAATTTGCCTCTTTAAAGTGAAAACAATAGCAAGGTATCACATATAGAGGTAAAATCTATGATAAAATAGCATAAAAATGGGAAAGAGAAAGTAGAAGTATTTTTTGGTAGAGTTAATCAAGGGATGATACATCATTTGAAGTTAAACTGTGATAACTGAAATATATATAAGGTAAACCATGCAGTGATGCCTAAAAAAATAAATATATTTAGTCAATCAATAATGGAGCAAAAAAGAGATGTACTGAAATTATCAAAAGAAGAGGAGGAAAAAAGGAACAAAAGACAGATAGGGCAAATAGAAAACAAATAGCAAAGTCGTAGATTTAGGCACACATGTGAAATAAATGTAAGTGATCTAAACATTACAATTCAAAAGCAAGACCCAACTATATATTATGTACAAGAAACCTTCTTTAGATATGAAGACACAAATTGATTGAAAGTCAAAGGCAGGAAAAAGGTACAGCATATAAATAACAGTCGTAAGAAAGCCAAAGGTGGCTATGTTGATATCAACAAAATAGATTTCTGAACAAGGAACGTTAACAGGGATAAAGAGAAATATTATATAATAATGCAGACATCAAATTTTCAAGATGCCACAACAATCCTAAACAACAGAGCTTCAGAATGGATCTTTATGAAACAAAAACTGACAGAACTGAAGGCAGAAAGCCACATATCCACAAATATCGTCGGAAACTCCACCACTCTTCTTTCAATAATCAATAGGAGAAGTAGACAGAAAATCAGTAAATATATAGAAAACATGAGCAACACTTTTAACCAATTTGAACTAAGTGACATTTATAGACTTCTCCAACAAAGAACAGCAGCATACACATTCATTTCAAGTTCATGTGTAATATTCACCAAGATAAATCATACACTGGGCCCCAAAACTGGGCTTCCCATCAATTTAAAAGATTTTAAATCATGTAGTCCAGGTTCTTTCAGCACAATAGAATTACATTAGGAAACAATAGCTGGAAATTTCCCAGATAATTGGAAACTAGGGAACATACTTTTAAATAATCCATGGGTCAAAAAACAAATCATATGGGAAATTAGAAAATACTTTGAACAAACTAAAATTAAAGTATAACATAAAATTTAGGAATTTATAATTTTAAATGCTACAAAAAGGCTCAAATTCAATGATCTAAGAGTTCCATTAAGAATCTAAAAAAGAGAAAATTCAACCCAAAATGAATAGAAGAAAAAAATAATAAAGATGTGAGCAGACATCAATGAAACAGAAAATGAATAAGCATTAAGAAAAATCAATAAAACCAAACTTTTTTTAAAAAATCAACAAATTAATAAACTATTAGCTAGATTTATTGAGAAACAAAGAGAAGAGACACAAATTACCAATATTTAAAATGCAATAGGGACATCACTAGATTCTGCATCACTAGAGATTCTATAGACATTGAAAAATATTTTAAAAAAAATTGAAAAACTTTTTGTCAATAAATTAAAAAATTTAATTGAAACACAAATTTCTTGAAAGACACAAGTAAAGCTGATACCAAAACTAGTAAGTTTGAACAGTCTCTCTCTCTCTCTCTCTCTCTCTCTCTCTATATATATATATATATATATATATATATATAATTAAATTTGTATTGAAACCCTTACTATAAATAAACCTTTATACCCAGATGGCTTCACTCATGAATATTATCAATCACTTAAGAAAGAAATTAACGGATTCTATACAAACTCTTTCAGAAAATACAGGAGGGAGCATTTCCCAATTCATTTTATGAGGTCAGAATCATTTTGGCATTAAAACTAGACAAAGATATTCTAAGAAAACTACAGGAATACAGAGTCAAAAATTCTTAACATGATTTTAGTAAGTAAAACCCTGCAATATAGATAAGGAGCAATACACTGACCAAATGAGATTTATCCCAGGAATGCAAAGATGGTTTAAAATTTGAAAATCAATCAGTGTAACTGATCTTATGAACAGAATAAAGGTGAAAACTATAAGATCACCTCAACTAATGCAGAAAATATATTTGACATTAGCAATATATTTTCATGATTAAAAACTCTTAGTAAAGTAGGACTAGAATGGAAATTTCTTCAAATTGATAAAGGATATCTACAAAAAACATACAGGTAACACTGTATTTAGGAGTGTAAGCCTGAATGTTTCTCCCCTTGGTCAGGAATAAGAAAAGGATGTCCACCCTCATCATTCTTATTTGACATCATACAAAATGTGCTGGGAAGCACAGTGAGTCAAGAAAATGAAATAAAGGCATACAGATTGGAAAAGAAATAAAACTGTTTTCAGATGACATGATCACCTATGTAGAAATTAAAAGGAAAAGCTACTATAAATAAAAATAAGTCTAGCAAGATATCAGGATACAATTGCGTTTCTAAAGGCTAACAATTAGAAATTAAATTTAAAAAATAATATTTACAATAGCATAAAAACATAAACTGCCTAGGGATAAATACATCAAAATGTATATAAGATCTGAATCCTGAAAACTATAAAACATTGTTGAAAAAAATTAAGGAAGACCTTAAAAAATCCCTGAGCTATGTCATGTTCATGGACTAAAAGTCTCAGTATTTTAAACATGTCAATTCTCCCCAAATTGGTCTGTCCATTCAATGCAATAGCAATCAAAATCCTATCAGGATTCTCTGTAGAAATCAGTAAGATTTTTCAACATTTATATAGTATTGACATTGGGTGGTGAACACACAATGTAATATATTGATACTGTATTATAGAATTGTGCACTTGAAACCTATATAATTTTACTAACCAATGTCACTCCAATAAATTTAATTTAAAAAGAAATGCAAAGGACCTAGAATAGCATAAACAAGTTTTTAAAAGACCTAAGTGGAGGACTTACATTACCAGATTTGAAGTCTCACCACAAATCTACAGTAATCAAGATAGCATGGTATTGACATAAGGATAGACATATAGATCAATGAGACAGAATGAGAGTTCAAAAATAGATCCACACGTACATGGTCAATTGATTTTCAACAAGAAGCCAAGGAATTAAATGGAAACAGAAGAGTCTTTTCAATATATAATGCTGGACCAGTCAGGTCTAGATGCATGAGCTTCAACCCTTACTTTATATAATGCAAAAATATTAACTCACTTAGAAATGAAAACTATAAAACTTCAAGAAAAACACATAGGAAGAAATTCTTTATGATATTGGTTAGGCAAAAATTTCTTAATTATGACACCACAAACATAATCCATAAAGAAAAATATTAATTGGATTTACCATAATTGCTTTTTGAAAGATCATTAGGAAAATGAAAAAGCAAGCCAAAAACTGTGGGAAAATATGTGCCATCATTTGCTGACAAAGGACTTATATCTAGGATGCAGGAAGAACTCTTACAACTCAATAGATAAACAACTCAAAAAAATCATGGGTAAAGGTTTGAATAGACATTTCATCAAAGTGCAGAAAACACATGAAAAGATGCTCAATATCAAGCCATCAAAAAATTCAAAGGAAAACTACGAAGAGATACTAATACATACCTCCTCAGATGACTATAACTTTAAGACTGATAACATATGAGGTGTGATTAAAAAAATACAGTGAATGTTTAAATTTTAAAAAAATATTATAGTGAAAGACACATTGCCATTAATCCCCCTCAAAATACTCCCCCTCACTTCGAGCACACTTATCCCATTGTTCTTGCCACTTTCTGAAGCAGTTCTGGAAGTCCTCTTTGGTGAGTGTCTTTAGTTGCGCTGTCGTGGCTGCCTTGATGTCCTGAACTAATTCAAAACGCTTTCCTTTCATGGTCATTTTGACTTTGGGGAAGAGCCAGAAGTCACATGGTGCCAGACCCAGTGAATAGGGTAGATGAGGACACACCATAATGTCTTTATTTGATAGAAATTGCTGTACTGGAAGTGATGTGTGACACGGAATGTTGTCACGACGGAGGATGAAGTAAAGACACTCATGAAAGAGGGCTTCCAGAACTGCTTCAAAAAGTGGCAAGAATGATGGGGTAAGTGTGTCTGAAGTGAGGGGGGATACTTTGAGGGGGATTAATGGCAATGTGTCTTATATTGTAATAGATTTTTTAAATTTAAAATTCACCATATTTTTCTATCACATCTCTTACAATGTAGTGAGGATGTGGAGCTACTGGAAGTTCATACATTTCTGGGGGAATGTAAAACAGGGTAACTACTTTGGGCAGAAGTTGGGCAGCTTCTATAAAGTGAAATAACAGTTTCCATTTACCCAGAAATTCCTCCTCTGGATATATACCCAAGAGAAATTAAAACACGTCCATACAAAAACTCACACATGTATGTTCGTACCGGCCTTATTTGTAAAAGCCCCAAGCTGGGAATCATCCTAACATCTTTTACCAGTGGAATGGATAAATAAATTGTAGTACATACTTACAAAGGAGTACTACTCAGTAACAAAAAGGGACACACGACTGACACATGCAACAATAGGAATAAATCTCCACAACATGCTAAGAAAAAGATTTGAGACCCCAAAGAATACATACTATATGCTTCTACTTATATGAAATTCTAGCAAAGGCCTTTCTAGTCTATGGTGTTAGAAAGCAGCTCAATGTTTGCCTGGGGCTGGGTTTGGGGGCTGACTCTAGCCTGGGAAGGGCATAAGGGAATATTTTAACATTATGTAAGTGTTTTATATCTTGATTGTGGCCATGGTTATACAGGTACGACATTTGTCAAACCTTATGAAATTGTACTAAGTGTGTACGTTTTGTTGGATGCAAGGGCTGTATGTTTTATATGAAATGTATTATAACAATACAATTGATTTTTAAAATATGTTCTATAATGCTTTCTGCTTCTGTGTTTTGTTACTTGTGTATTCATTTACCACATGTTTAGTTGCCAGACACTGTGCTGGGCTTGGGGGAAACATCGGTGAATGAGACAGATGGGGGAGTGGCCCTCATGGACATGTCATCATGCTTGTAAAGACAAGTGAATTAAATGAAGAAAATGAATGTCACACAAACATCTGTACATGAATGCTCATAGCAGCATTATTCAAAATAGCCCCCAAATGGAAACAACGCAATTGTCCATCAGCTGATAAATGTATAAACAAAAAGTAATACATCCATATAAAAAATGTGGCATATCCATACAATGGAATTTATTCAGCTCTAAAAAGGAATGAAATTCTGACACCTGCTACAATATGGATGAACCTTAGAAGCATTTTGCTGACTGAAAGATGCCAGATACAAAAGGCCACATGTTGCAGGATTCCATTTATATGAAATGTCCAGAACTGAAAAATCCATAGATACAGCGAGTATATGAGTGGTTTCCAGGGGCTTGTAGGAAGGGAGAATGGGAGTGACTGCCGGTGGGTACTGGGTTTCTTTTTGGGTCCTGAAAATGTTGTGGAATTAGATAATGGAGATGACTGCCCAACCATGTGAATACACTAGAAACCACTGATTTGTATACTTTAAAGGCGTGACTTTTATGGCATGTGAATTATATCTTAATAAAAATCTTACTTTTAAACAAAACAAAAATGAATAGAGAATGATGGCATGTCATTAGGATGCAGTAGCAGAGAAGAATGGAGAGAAGCTACTAGGTAGGGTAGGCAGGGGCTGCTTCTTGAAAGAAGCTTTTAGAAGTGGCCAATCACATGTCCGAAAGGCCTAGAAGCATAAATTGCTTTGTCTAAACGTAAGAACTTATGGGAATCCCGTGTGAGCAGGACACAGAGTGGAAGCGAGGACGGTTCATGATGAAGTCTATGAACATGAACAAGGTCAAATCAAGTACAATGCCTCCCCCACCCCACTTTATCTGAGAGGGATACATTTCAAGACCCTCAGTGGATGCCTGAAACCGTGGATAATACCAAACCCTACATGTGCTATGTTTTCTCCTATACGTATATACCTATGATAAAGTTTAATTTATAAATTATGCACAGTAAGAGATTAACAACAAATAAGTAATAATAAAATAGAACAATTATAACCATATACTGTAATAAAAGTTATGTGAACATGTCTTTATTAAGTAAAATAAGGATGACTTGAACACAAGCGCTGCTATACAGTAACAGTGGATCTTATAACTGAGATGGCTACTAAGTGACAAACAAGTGGGGAGTGTCTACAGCGTGGAGACGCTGGACAAAGGGAGGATCCATGTCTTGGGTGGGAAGGAGTGGGGCAGTATCATGCTACTCAAAATGGCTCACAGGTTAAAACTCATGAACTCTTTATTTCTGGAATTTTCCATTTAACATTTTTGGACCACAGTTGACCGTAGGTAACCAAATCCGCAGAAAGTGAAACTGTGGAGAAGGGCAGGGAGGGGACTACTGTACATCAGAATTGTGAGTTTGGATAATGCTTTTCATTTGGTTTGATTTAAAATAAAGTGATTTGGTAAATAAGGTGGGTAAATTCTGTGATTGTAACTTTGATCAGCTGTAAGTAGAAAGCGATCATAGAACTTCTAGACAAATTCAGCTGCAAGGCGACCACAACAGATCTCACAAGTTCAGGACAAAGTAATCACCTGAGAGAGATCTCACTCCCCTATTCTACAAATAAGTAGTACAATTTCCTGGTGTAGGAACAAGCATACACAGGGCTGTACAAACTCTGAATAACCAACTGCAGGTGTTTACGTGTACAGATGTGGAAAGAAATTGCTATGGAAGTTCAAGTGTTTTTAGTCAAGGCTGAATTTTCAAATCTGTATCTAATATCACAGAGCAAATGGCTTTTTCTGGGGCTAACTGCCCAGTTACCCACTTACCCATAATTTGCCACTGATTAGAACTCGGCAATTATCTTTGCAATTTGTCTTCAGTGGCCTCATTTTCCACTTGAAAAAGCCACGCCATTTTTGCCCCAGGCCCATGCTTCCCTCCCAACCCTTTTGGAATTCACATCCTATTTATTATTTATTTCATTTCATTCTCTCTCTCCTCCCCAAGTGGTACCTTGTTGGTGTCCTTGGTATGAATGAAACCAAATTTTGAAAATCACTTAAATCTGTCAACATGTTTGAGCAACAGGGTGACATGATGGGACCTGTCATGACCTGGACTCCAAGTTCTTATAAGTCTCAGACTCCACAGGTGGAACTTAAAATTCGGTCACACTCCCTAATTGTACACAAGAGGAAACACTGGCCCAGAACGGTGAAGTGACTTATCCAGGGTCTCCTAGTGAATTGTGGGAAGAAAAGGACAAGCACAGAAGATCCCTTTAAGGTAGTTCAAGTTCTTTAAATGGTTTATAAGAAGTATTTGCACCACGTCTTCATAGCCAGGAAAAACTGAACATTTTTCCAGCTGTGTTTTGGGGGGTAATTTGTGATGCAGAATCCACACACAGGATTAGTCATATAGGATGGACGAAATACAGAGAATTAGTTACATGGGATGGATGAAGATCATGGCAAGTTAAGATTAATAATGAAGTTCACACCTTCTGTTGATGAGGAAATTGAGGGAGTGATTAAAAGATGGGCTCCACGGGGGAAATCAGACAGGGAAGGTTTCACATGATTCCATTTATATAAAGGTCACTATCAGGCAAAATTAACCTATGATACTATACGTCAAGAGAGACATTTTCCTTGGGGTGGAGGGGTGTGGGGACTGTGAGGTATATGAGCGTGGCATCTGGGGTGCTGGTGACATTCTCTCTCTCTTGATTACTCTGATTATTAACGATTCCAGTGCTGCTTGCCCAGGTGTGCTTCCTTGGTGAAAATTCACTGGGCTGTACAGGTGTGTTTATGAACTTTTCTCTATGCATGTTGTATTGGTTATCTCTTGCTGCATAACAAATTACCCCAAAACACAGGGGCTTAAAATGACAATAGTCATTATCTCCTGGTTTCTGTAGGGCAGAAATCCAGGCAGAGCTGAACTGGGCCCTCTGCTTCAGGGCCTCTGAAGCAAGATATCAGCTGGGGCTGCGGTCTCATCTCTAGGCTCAATCGGGGAAGCTCTGCTTCCTGCTCTCATGTGGGTGTAGGCAGGATTCCGTTCCTTGTGGGCTGTTGGAATGAAGGCTCAGTTGCTCGCTGGCTGTAAACCAGAGGCCACCCTCAGTTCCTGGTCACATGAACCTCTCCAACATGGTGGCTTGCTTCACTGAAGCATACCAGCCAAGAAGGAAGTAGAGAGAGTGTTAGCAAGGTGGAAGTCACTGTCATCGGCAACCTAACCATGGAAGTGACATCTTATCACTTGTCTATTCTGTTCATTACAAGCCAGTCAGTAGGTCCAGTCCAAATACAAGAGGAGGGGATTACACAGTGTTTGTGAATACCAGGAGGGAGGACTCACAAGGGTCATTTTAGAAGGCCACTTGTCACAAGCATATGCTTCAGCAAAAATTTATTTAAAATAACGAGTGAAAGTTCCGGCATCGGGGCCTATGCAGGTCTAAACTCTGCCTCTCCCAACAGCTGACAGAGATTGCTGAAGTCACTGAATGTCCCTAAATCTCAATTTCTCCATCTATCAAATGGGGATAATAACATTATTTCCCAGAATTAGAACTATGAAGTTAAGGAAAGCAGACAGTACCTGCAGAGGACTAACATAGGGGCTGCCACAAAATAAGCACTCAGTATCACGTGTTATTATTATTATTTAAAAGATAGTCCCAACGTAATTTTAATTGCAAGGAGAAGGGAACAGGACTCCAAGTCAGACATTTTGAGGAAACAAGACTCTGAGATGTTAGGCAACTTGTCTAGTATCACACAGCCGAGCCAGGATTTGAACCTGGGCCCATGGACTCCAAAGTCACTTCTATTTCCTGCACCCTCTGTTGCCCTGTAGTAACCTCTAACTGGCTTCGCTCTCTTGTTTCCGTCCCACCTAGGCCTTTTTTCACGCTGCTGTAAGACCAACTCTTCTAATATCTCCTCCTTCATTTGATACTCTCTAGCAGGAAGCACCCCGACTGACTTCCCAGCCTACAGAGGCCCTGAGTTTGTTCTAATGCCTTGGCACTTACTTTCCTAGCACATGTCTCCTGCTCCAAGCATCACGAGCTCATTATCAGCCAAAACAAGGTCATGCTCCACCAGATCTCCACCTCCATACATTTGCACTGCTTTTCTCTTCTCCAGGATATGATCCCCTTAAAACATATCTCTTTAGATCTACTCATCCATCCCCCCATCCATCCACCCACATATCCAACTGTCCATCCATCCATCCACCCCGCCTCCCATCCACCACCCATCCAACATCCATCCATCCATCCATCCACCCAATATTTATCCATTTCCGGGTGCTTTGCACCATGCGAAGCCCTGGAACCACTACAGGGAAGAATCCAACATGGGCCCCGCTCTTTAGAGTCAGTCATATCTCGGTTAGAATGCGTTGTATTCAGTTCTGCAGGAGATAACTACAAAGCCCTGTTGACATACTTCTTGTGGCACGAAACTCAGCTAGAATTCCTGGTCTCCGTGATGCCTTCCTGATGATTCCAATACACCGGTGTTTCTTCTCTAAATGTCTACAGCCCCTTTAGCTTCATTGTCCATGGAATGGCTCAATGTAGAAAATTGCCTTCAACACGGTTATAAGACAGGGGAATTTTTAAAGCTTTCATGGGAGCGTATGAGATTAAGAACCATATACCAATCATTTTATCAAATGATCCGAACAGCTCCCAAAGTAATTGCTAGTACGCCATTGTATAGGTAAGGAAACTGAAGACTTAGAGAGGTGAAGTTCAATGTCTCATAGCTTCTAGTTGCTACAGGCTTGACTCAAACCCAGGTCTGTGTGACTGTAATCCTTGTCTGCCTTAACCTCCCATGATACGCCTCTCTCTTCCCTTGTGAGGCAGAGTAGAGTGTTAGACCTGCAACTCAATAAGTGATGAGAACAGCCTCTCACTTTGTATTTCTCACAACAGATACAAAGGCCTTTCACAGCCACGATTTCAAATATTTACTGAGGGACCGGAATGACCCACAGAAGCTCCAAGCAGGTCATCTCATCAACAGGACAAAGAGCACGATGCTTCTCTTATTGGCTCAGCACTGCTGGCTTCCTCTGGCGTTGGACTTCTCAAGCTAGTTGGCCGCACTGTCAGGGCGGGTGCCTGCGTGGTGACAGTTTCAGTCCCACGCAGTATCTGCGAGGCATCCTTGGGAACAAGCTGGGGCTGCCCGGCCTTTTACAACAAAACCCTGCTTTTCCTGGGAATTCTCAGACATGGCCTCGAGCCGATGTGCTCGCAGAGGCTCTGCATGCAAGTGCAGACAGAACACTGCAGAGAAACCCAGAGGAAATGTCACCACGGGGGAACATAAAGATCTTCTATTTGCAGAAGTTGGAGTTTGCGATTTGAATGCGTGGAATTGCCCGTAGTCTGGTAAATACTCTGAGCCAGCAATAGCCTTCAAAGGGAATTGAGGCCATTTGAAAACTCAGTGAGGTAGGCAGTGTGTGGTATGGGTGTTTTCCATGGAACCAATAGAGAGATTGATGCTAGATGCAAAATAGGCTTTGAGTCGTTGAGTATAAGAATAGATCATTGGGAAGGTGGCGGACTCATGCTAACCATGGGGGCCGGCTGGGAGGTTGCTAGTCTGCAAGTTTGCTAGTTTGCTAGTCCCTCTGCTGGTGCCATCTTGCCTGCAGAAGAGAAATTCATTTTCTTCGGTCTGGCATTTTCTACACTTGCTCCAACCACATCTCTTTCCTTTTGGCACCTCGTTCTCCAGAAAGGGTCCCGTCACTCCTGCTTCCCTGGACATGGGCTCCATTTGCTCACCTCATATGTTTCTGCTCACCCTTTTCTGCCTGGAATATCCTCCTTCCCACCCCCACCTCTGTGTTCAAACCCCATCCTTCTCTCAAAACTAGGATCGTCCTTGGCTCCCTCCTATCTCTCTCACTCCAGCCCAACCTGATCTCCTTGGCAAGTCCTGACGCCTCTGCCTCCAAAATAGATGCTGCCTGGGAACTGGTGTCTCTCCACTGTCCCCACCCTTGTCCAGCGCCATCGTCTCTTCCCTGACGAACTACAATGGCATCTTCTCTGATCTTCCTGCTTTGGACTTGGCCTACTCAACTGCTAGAATATATATTTTTCAAAGTCAATCAGTCAATGCCAGGCCTATGCATAATACCCATCAGTGGATTCCTGTGGCACTTAGAACCAAGCCCAGAGATTCTTTCCCATGGCCTCTGAGGCCCCCGGAATCTGGTCCTGGCCACTGATGCACCCTCATCCCACTCCACTCTCTCACTCTGGTCACTTTGCTCCAGACTAGCAGGTCTTCTGCTGTGACACCTGAGAACAGGGCCGTATCTTATTTACCTTCACGTCCCCATTAGTGTCTTTCACAGACCTTACAATTAGTAGGTATGAGTCAATCTCTATTGATTGGGTGGCAGTTCTCTGACTTCAAAGTGGAGTTTTAGACAAATGAATGTTGTATCACAAAAAGCTAACCATCACTTGTTTTCTTTTTTAAAAGGACCCGTGGTGTTGTACTTTGGGAAGAACCCATTTCTTTTTTCAACATTCTAGTTATATTTCTCAGGTTCCTGAAACTTTCAGGTAGCTGCCATTTAGACAAAATAAATACATAAATGAGGCAAAGCTACAGGTTGCGTTGCTCAGGGCAAAATGCAGAGACTTAATTAGCAATGAGACTCCATACACGTTGACTGCGCCAAAAATATCAGGCTGCCAATTTCTCATTAATTCTTGTTAACTGCATCGCACTCAGGCCCTTTAAGGACAGCATGCATTTGATGAAATGGCCTCCAAGTCTAGTAATCGTTTGTTCGTCTTTAGAACTGTACCCCTGGCCATCGGACCAACCAGAAGTCCATGCATATCAGGATAACCCCAAAGAAATTGGTAGCGATGACCTTCACAACTACTGATCATCTAAGCTGACACTTATTTAGTTCTCATGAGGCACTAGGTTTTAATCGACCTGTATTCGTTCATTTAATTATCAGAAACTCCTAGGAGTAAGTACTCCATTATGTAGGCAAGGAAACAGACACGGAGAGGTTGAGTATCTTGCCCAAGGTCACACAGCCCGTACTTGGCAGATCCAGGATTTAAAACCAGTTAGTCCAACTCCAGAGCCTATATTTTCCATAACTACTCTAAAAGTTTTTGCACTTTTTAACTTGGATGTAATTTTGAAAATTACAGAAGAGTAGCAAGAATTGTACATGAAACTCTCATATGCTTAACCAGATCCATCTATCGCTTATATTTCGCCTCCCAGGCTTTCCTACTCTTTCTACATAGTTGATGCACATGTGTATGTCATGTTTTTCGGAGCCCCTGAGTTAGTTGGAGATATTGTATCCATATCACCCTAACCGCCCCAGTGTGCGTTTGCTAAGAATATTCTCCTATGTAATCACAGCACAGTTATCAACCCAGAAAATGTAGCATTGATACAACACTGTCACCTAATTCAGAGTCCCTAAGAATGTCTCATCCATTGTCCCAGTCACGTGAGATATAGCTACTCTGGCCCTGGTCCAGGATGTAAGCCACGAGCACACATTCCATTTAGTTGCCTTTAATCTGGGATCGTTAGTCTCCTTTAACCTGCAGCAGCTCCCCAGCCTTGCTTTGTGGTGCCTGACCTTGATAAAGCCAGGTTTTTGTAGCAGGCTCCTAAATGAGCCCTCATGATTGGATTCAAGTTTTTTGCATTTTGGGCAGAAAGACCAGAGTCATGTTGAGTCCTTCACAGTGCCTCACACCAGGGGACACAAGATGTCCTTTTGTCCCAATATTGATGATGTTGGCTTTGATCCCTTGGTTAAGGTCGTATCTGCCAGCTTCTCTAATGTAAAGTTATGATGTCTCCCTTTGTAGTTAATAAAGAATTTGTGGAGAGATGCTTTGAGGCTCTGTACACATGCTGTTTCTCATCACACTTTCACCCACTGCCTTCCCATCCAGTGGGGGCTAAACACTATACGTTACTGCTTCTTTGTATGTAGGGTTTCTTTTTCGACTTAAGGGTGGGAAAGATCACCCCGTCGGAGTCTCTGTCACAGACACCTGAGAACAGGTAATGTCCCCTGGGGATCAAGAGCTCAGTCTTGAGTTAAGTTGGCTGAAGTTCAAGTTCTGGCACTAGCATAGCTGATGGTCTTGGCGAAAGCTCCTTCACCTCTTTGAGCCTCAGTTTCCTCATCTGTAAAGGAAAATAATGATAGTATTTTCCTCCAGAGGGATGTATGAGGCGAGGGGTGTATGTATGACCTAATGGTCCAGTGCCTGGACCACAGAGGTGTCCGTGATAGCTGCGTGCTTATCACTGAAGGGAAAAGCAGCCCCAAATGTCAGGGCTGGGTAGACTTTATAATTCACCAAAATGGTCATGCCAGTTATTGAGTGTCTACCATGGCACTGGGAGACTACAGAAAGGATGACCCCATTTGAGTAAGTCATGCTAAGGCAGTGTGGAGTGCTTTGTCAGACAGGTGCAGAGGGTGGCAGGTGAGGGAGGGAAGGAGTGATTTATTTCAGCAGGAGGATCAGGGAGGACTTCTCAGAGGAGGTGGCAGCATATGGGTTTGTGGGACCACTTAGGGTCAACAACACTTTACTAAATCCCCTTTGTATATTCTGCTTTCTGCTGCACGCTTTAGGGTTCAACTTGGTGAGATGAGCAGATCCTGGTGACGGGGGCCCCTTGCTCACAACATTGAATGAAATAAAAAGAATTGGGGACTTGGAGGTTCAATTTTGGTAACTTCACCCCTAAGCCTCCAATAGGGGCCAAATGTCAGAAAAGCACAACTTACTTAACCTGTCCTTCAAAGAAGGACTTTGCAGGTAGAGCACAGGAGTTTTAGATGCTGCTGGTTTGGAGCTAAATTTAGGAACATCTAGGCCCTGGAAGAGTTTGTCCCAGCAGCTTATCCATCAGCTCTTGGTCTGTGATTGGCTGCTCTTGGTCACTCTGCTCATCCTAGTTTCCATCCTTGTAGTCAAGGGCTGGGACCAGTCCATAGGTGGCACAGAACAAGGTGCTCTTGTTCTAGAAGTCAACTAGGACCGCTTACTTTCAAAGTGAGGGAGGGCCAGGCAGTTTTCAGTAGCAGAGTTTTAGGTCCAAGTAGCCTAGAATCAGGAAGGGATGAAGAGGGAGGCCAAGCCCATTCCAGCCCCAGTTCACTGCCTTTCTCCTGAACCATCCCTCTCAATCCTTTCTAGGTGGCCTGTCAGAGAGGCTGTAAGCTTCTGACAAATTGGCTGCCTGCGGCGAGGACCACAAAGCAATGACCAGTGGAGTTTGAGGTTGGGTGTAGTCCACGGGCCATCAGAGCCAGCTCCCGTTTTGCAAGGTTCTGGCCTTGGCCAAAGCCCTCTTTAAAAGCTGCACTCGGGAGCAGTTGCAGAAATGGAGAAATATAGGGATTTAATTTTCCCACAAAGCGCATTTGCCCAAGCTGTGCTAATGTTCTCCACTTAAATACTTTTCGAAATGATCCACAAAAAAATGCAGCTACGCATTCCATTAGCGATGTCTGTTTTCGTCCCACCCAGGGCCACAACAGTCAGCCAAGCAATTTCATCTCTCGAAACAGAAATTGTTATATTTCCTCCCCTGATGGGGAGAAGGCGCATCGAGCAGACAGGCAAGATGAGTGTGCTTTTCAGAGGGAGGGAGAGAGCTCATATTTTCTGAACTCTCACGGGGTTTTCAAAAGCAGGGAGAGCTGCTCCACTCCATCCCATTAACACCGGAGCTTCTGGCTGCTGAACCCAAGGTGCTTCTGGAAGACTTTTCCTACAGCAGAGCAAAGATATTTGAGCCATAATTTTAGAAGCCAAGGGGGAATGCCTTGCTTCTCAACATGGATTGCGAGCCTCTTAAAAACAGGGCTAAGGCCAGCTCACCTTTGCTTTCTGGTTCCTAGCAGAAACCCTGGCACCCAAATGTTCAATGCAAGTTTCATGAATTAAAAAAATAGAACAGACGACGCCTATCGCTTACACCGTCCTCCAACCAGACAACCATATGCCTTACGTGATCTGGGGTAATCTTGAGCTCAGATATTTCCCTCCAGTGTCTCCAGAATTAATATCCTTTTGACGGAGGACACAGCCTGCTTTCAGGTTCAGCAAATAGGCACATTTGATCTGGAAGGCAATATTTTGTTTGTTTGTTGATTTGTTTCAATCTTTTCTGGGGTCACAGACCCCTTTGATAATCAGATGAGAGTTACAGACTCTCTCCCTATTAAAACTCAAGTTTGCATACACAGTCATAGTTTTACATTGAATTCCAGGGAGTTGTCAGACCCTCTGAAATAGCCATAAATGCTAAGATATAAATTGCTTCTATCATGTTTATGACACGGCTTGTATTTTGTTTTCCAAACTGTGGAAGCAGACTTTGCTCCCAGCATGGATTTTACTGGGTTGTATGTGCATTATGGAATGGATTATTGTAGTCTCTTCCTCAGCTGGCTGTTTCCTAGCTCGGAAGTGCTCCATTCAATCCAAGTTGCAAAACCTTAGCTGACACAGGCTAATGAAAATGCAGGCAACGTCTATCCTTTTGAAAACGTGGGGCTGTGTGACTACACCGAAAAAGAGAAGAGCCAAGTTGTGTGTATTATTAATTTTTAAAACACTAATCCTTCTTCCAAAAGTCCACAGATCTATCTTCTTATTAAAAAAAAAAAAAAAAGAGTTTTGGCTGCAGAGCAATTGTGATGCTTCAGGCTTCCAAAGAGAATGTTCGGATGAAAGGCGACACAGTATCAGGGTGTCATCACCTTCCACAGTTGACGTCTCTGTTAGGAATTCCAGGAGCAGCTACCAGACCAACTGCTCAAGAATGCAGGGAAAATGCAAAAGCAAATTATGTCATGCATCAAGACTGTGGTGCGGTAATGCCCCCTGCACTAGAAAAGAGACTGGGAATGGTTTTACAAAATACAGATGTACCCCTGGGAATACAGTTCAAGTCCACTGGCTGCAGAAGCTCACTGCGTCATTGAAATGCACTGAAATGAATGCCTTGTCCAGCTTCTTATAGATGCCCTCTGAAGGAAAAACAGCAATGTGTGATATGAGGCTGGGGAATGGACCAAACTCTCTCAGAATGGAATGGGATTTTAGCAAGCTCCCAAAATTCCAGATGCTCACTGAAGCTTATCATGAGATGGACATCGAGGCAGAAAAGCACACAGACGCACAGCCATCCTGTGAACACTTTGGCCTGAGCCCCAGAGAGTTCTTTTCTCAAGGTCACCTGACCAGGTCCTCAGCAAAATACTGAGCTTCACACCTTTTCCTTTAAATCTTTGAACCTCAAAGGAATGTGTCCTATTGAGGTGTTGGGTGAAAGCCAAACATTCGTAGCAGAAACGCTTGGAGCTCTTTGTAAACCACCGTGGCCAGCCAGTTTTTTGCACCAACTCTTTGCACTGAAGAATGTAATTCAGATTCTTCTGGGCCTGTTTCCTACCACTTCAAAAGGAAATACTGATAGGAAGGGCAGCCTTGGGAGACCAAAAGAAAAAGCAGGAGGAGACTGCGGTCCCCAAATGGTAAGACATCCCCACCATCAATACCTGAAGTTGGTAAGTGGAGACTATTTGGTTTCCATTTGGTAGGGTCTAAAACGGGCTTGCGAACGTTTTGAGATGCTCTGCATCAGAATGACATGGGAAGCCTCTTAAAAACGTAGGCTCCCGTACCCCACTCTTGTAGATCCTGATGGACTGGCCAGGCTCGAGTTTACAGATCTGCATTTCTAGCGTGTTACCCGGATGACTCGGAGGCAGGTAGTCTATTGCTCTTTACAAAACCCTGACATCTATTTGCTTTTGGCTTCTTCGTTTAACCATTGAAAACACCACATAGGGATGTGGTCCTAAGAATCCTGAGCCTGTAACTTGGAGTGAAATGAGCCTGGAAGAACTAAACCCAGGTGGGATACGGAGGACCCCAGCACCTAGGTGAAAACATGCAAAAGTGCCATGAGCTAATGTCACATTCTACCTGCCCCCCACTGTACCTCAATCACCATTCACATAACCCCAACCAGTTCCTAGCTGACACCGAACCCCATCGAACCATCTCCTTCCAACTCGGGCTGTTCACTATGACCAGCAAGGCCAGGGGAAGGGTGACGCTTGGTGACCAAGAAGTAAACTACATTTTCACTCTTAGTTTCTTTAGATTTATGCTCTATATGACCTTTCCCATAAAGGACCTATGAGTAGCCAATCTTTAACCTTTTGGGACCACACAGACTCTTGAGAAGACTATGATCCCTCTCCTGGTAATTGTATATGAAACTTGTGCACATAGGTTCATGGAGTCCCACAGGAGCGATCAACTAAATCATTCTTGTTAGACCCAGGGGCCTAGCTTCCGTTCATACAGATCCCGTGGTATTAACAATTCCAGCCACTCCACCTCTGGGCAGATATGCCTGGTTCAGTGTCATCACTCTATGCCTTCAGTCTTCTTTGGGATTCTGAGAAAATGCTCATGAACTTCCATTTGAAAGCCCTGCTTGCCGGCCGATCTTGGCTTCTTTCTCAAGCCCTTGCTGCCACAGGCTGAGAGATGCCACACCTGCCTCCACGTTATAGGCTGCATGGATTTGAGAATAAGCGACAACTTCATTACAGGCCTGTCTGCTCTCTCCATCTCTTTACTGTGACTGAGGAGACTCCAGCTCCCAAATGTGTCATTTATTACAACCACAGCACCGAGTTGGAAAGGTTTCAGGGAAAGCCTGTCAGCTCTGAAATAGGGAAAGATATTATCAGTAAGAAAAAAAATGGTTACTGTTTTCCTCTGTGCGTGTCCCATTTTTTCATTCATTTATCCACGCAGCCATCAAACGCCCAAGTGCCAGGTCCTGTGCCGTGTGGCAGGACCCAGTGAAAGGGGAGATCTCAGTCCTCATGTAGCTTACAGTCTAAGTGGGAAAGATAGATAATAAACAGGTATACAAATAAGTAAGATTATTGTGAGCACCACAAAGGGGAAACAAGGTGGTGTAATAGGAAGGAAGTGACACAGGGGTCCTGACTTTGGCAGAGTAGTCAAGGAAGGTCTCTTGGAGGAGGTGACACCTGGCCTGAGAGACCCAGAAGATAGGAAGGGACCCGCCATGGAAAGCAACGACTGCCTCACACTTAGTTAAGTCTCCATGTCTGGGACCTGGCTCCTGTGAATGCCTGCCAAGTGTCTTCCTATACAGAACAGGCCAGTAAAATGGTGATCTGAAGAGGTTTCTGTGTTTCCCGCAGGCTTCCTGTGGCTGGCATATGTCTTGCTGTATCTGCTGACAGGCCTGTGAAGCATCAAGCCAAGTTTCCCCACAGAAAGAGCAGCCTTGTCCCAGGGTAAAGCGGGTGCTCAGAGTCTGATGGGAATCGGGAACGGACAGACCCCTGTGGGGTCGTGCTCGGTACGCTCCCAAGGGATGTGCCTACGTGGCCCCAGCAGGCTGGCTGAGAGCGCGGCCAAGGGCAACACTGTGATGGAAACCTGTACAGATGTTTTTCCCAAGCTGATGGGTCTGGAGTAAGGAGCGAGGAGTCAGCAGGTCTGAAGAAGAGGGAACCACAGCTCCACAGAGCCACGGGGCCAGGGGACACTGAGGGATGAACCCTCCTCCTTGTTGGCCTGTGGCTTCCACTGTCATCGCTTCTCCACTCAGCGTATGTCGCAAATGCAATAGGACATGTGAGTTACAAGGAGTGTCCACATGGCCCTCATCAACCTCCTGGCTGGGCTGTTAAGCCCAGCTGTGCGAATGACCTGTGGTCTGGGGTGTAACCTCCCGGGCTCACTCGGCTGTGCGGCTGGGCTTTCCGCCCAAGACATGTCCATGTTTTCTCGTGGTGAAGGCTGCATTGTCTCAACATGTGGATTTTATCAACGCTCCCCAAGGCCGACTCTGACACTGCCTAAGTGTGGTCTCTTTCCCAAGACTGTGAAAGCCACAGCTGGCAAACGCAGGCTAGGTCTCCACCAGGGTATACACCTCCACGTCCCGGTTATACAAGGACTTGCCGCCTTCCCCTCCCCCCAGCTCATGTGACAGATGGTGTCCACAGATGGGACACACCCCAGGGAAGCGCTCAGATTTTATGAAACACCAAACACATTTGTGGGAGAGAAATCCGCCTTGGTGTCTCAAGAAAAGCTATTATAATATCTGGCTATCGAACCTCTTGCATGGATGGCTGACCCATCTGCTCTCTCCCTGGATGCGGCCGCCATCTTAATCAATGCCATCATCTCTAATCCACGTTCCTCAGGGCAGTTATAAGGACCCTTGGAAAATACAAATCAGATTACATCACTCCACAGCCTACAATCCTTCTGTGGCTACCCACTGAACTTGGAATCAAACCCAAACCTTAATCCCTTAGGATCCTGTCCTCGTCCACTTCTCCCCTTTCCCCCATCCCAGGGTCCTCCTTGCTCACCACAGTCTAAGCACACGGGTTCTACTGTTACCCCATGACAACACCAAGCTCTTTCCTGCCGCAGGACCTTTGCATCTGTGGGTCTCTGCCAAGTACACTGCTCTCCCCTCTTCACAGGGTGGATTGTTTTTCTCAGCTCCAGTGTCCCTCAACTCCCCTCAAAAAGGCCTTTCCCAACCATGTTACATAAAACTGCCTCCCTACCCACCCCCTACTGTTATTCCCTTTTCAATTCTTGTGATAGACTCCATTATTGTTTGGCAAATACTTCCTCTCCTCTTCCTATATACTCCCTGCTCTAACTTTGGCCTTGGTCATGTGACTTGTTTTGGCTATGGACTTCCGCAAATGTGACATGAGCAGAAGCTTTAAATGTGTTCAGATGACTGTCTCTGCCCTCTTGAACTTCTGCTGTTCACCATGAGAAGACTTTCGTTTGCGGTGCCACTGGGCCCAAGAGGATGAGACACAGGGTGCAAACCTGAACTTGACCTGCAGTCGAAGGCCAAGCCCAGCTGAGACCACAAGGGCCACAGTGGCCCTGCAGACCGTGAGTGAGAAATCAATGCCTGCTGATGGTAAGTCCCCGGGCTTTTGGAGTGGTTTGTTAGGCAGCGTTATTTCAGCAATGACTGATTAAACGCAGTGCTTTATCACAGGCTAATAATTTTCTCTACTTGTCTCATTTCTTGTCTATTTCTTCCTCTAGGTGGTAAGCTCCAGGAGAGCAGGGTCATGTTTGTATTTTCCCTTCTGAGTAGCTCAAACTGTGACAGTACTTGGCACACACTACCGTGTTTCCCCGAAAATAAGACCTAGCTGGACAATCAGCTCTAATGTGTCTTTTGGAGCAAAAATTAATATAAGACCCGGTATTATATTTATTATATTATATTATATTATATTATATTATATTATATTATATTATATTATATTATATTATATTACATTACATTACATTATATTATGCCTGGTCTTATATTATAGTAAAATAAGACCAGGTCTTATGTTAATTTTTGCTCCAAAAGACGCTTTAGAGCTGATGGTCCAGCTAGGTCTTATTTTCGGGGAAACATGCTAATTTGTTCCTCATAACAAAGTCTTAGGTTTGTACAAGCCTCACGTTTTTTAATGTAAATTTGAGCAAATTGGAGGCCATTCCTCTTGTTTGTTTTATAATGAGTAAGGGAAAGAGGCAATATTGAGTTGTAGCTGATGATGGGAGACAGGGGAATGGTGTGTTGACAGTGAACCCTGAAGGGTGGATGGTGCGAGAACAGCATCTGTCACCAGGTCACTGCTGGACCCTGTGGGGGGTGGGAATCACCTGAGCCCCTTAGCACTGCAGGTGGCTCCCCCAAACTGTTACAGTTCTGGTTAATGAGACACCAACAGAAATCTCTATTTGCTTTTCTTCCTCTTTATTCAAATTAAATTTATTGGGGTGACAATGGTTAGTAAAGTTACATAGGTTTCAAGTGTACAATTCTGTAATACCTCATGTGTATGTCACATTGTGTGCTCACCACCCAGAGTCAGTTCTCTATCCATCACCATATATTTGACCCCATTTACCCTCTTCTACCACTCCCCTCCTCCCTTACCCTCTGATAACTAAACTATTGTCTGTGTCTATGAGTTTTTGTTTCTTTGTTTGTCTTGTTCCTTTGTTGCTTTCAGTTTTATATCCCACATATCAGTGAAATCATATGGTTCTCGACTTTTTCTGTCTGACTTATTTTGCTTAGCATAATAATCTCAAGATCCATCCATGTTGTCGAAAGTGGCAGTATCATCTTTTCTTATGGCAGAATAGTATTCCATTGTGTATATATACCACATCTTCTTTATCCATTCATCTATCGAAGGACACTTTGGTTGTTTCCATGTCTTGGCCACTGTAAATAATGTTGCAATGAACACTGGAGCACATATATCTTTACAGATAAATGTTTGCAGATTTTTTTGGTATATACCCCAGAGAGGGATTGCTGGGTCATATGGCAATTCTATTCTTAATTTTTTGAGGAACCTCCACACTACCTTCCATAGTGGCTGCACCAGTCTGCATTCCCACCAACAGTGTATGAGGGTTCCTTTTTCTCCACAGCCTCTCCAACACTTGTTACTATTTGTCTTGTTGATGATAGCCATTCTAACTGGGGTGAGGTGATAGCTCATTGTGGTTTTTATTTGCATTTCTCTGGTGATTAGTGATGTTGAGCATTTTTTCATATGTCTATATGCCATTTGTATGTCCTCTTTGGAGAAATATCTATTCAGGTCCTCTGCCCATTTTTTAATTGGATTGTTTGTCTTTTTGTTGTTGAGTTTCATGAGTTCTTTATATATTTTGGATATTAGCCTCTTATCGGAGGCATTCTTTACAAATATCTTCTCCCATTCAGTTGGATGCCTCACTGTTTTGTCAATGGTTTCTTTTACTGTGCAGAAGCTTTCTAGTTTGATATAATCCCATTCATTTATTTTATCTTTTACTTCCCTTGCCTTTGAGGTCAAATTCAAAAAATCGTCTTTGAACCCAAGGTCCATAAGTTTAGTACCTATGTTTTCTTCCATTCAGTTTATTGTTTCAGGTCTTATGTTTCGATCTTTGATCCATTTTGAGTTAATTTTGCTACATGGTGACAGATAGCAGTCTAGTTTCATTCTTTTGCATGTGGCTTTCCAATTCTCCCTGAACCACTTATTGAAGAGGCTGTCTTTACTCCATTGTATGTTTTTGGCCCCTTCGTCAAAAATTATCTGTCTATATTTATATGGGTTTATTTCTGGGTTTTTAATTCTATTCCATTGATCTTTGTGTCTGTTTTTCTGCCACTACTATGCTGTATATAGAAAACCCTAAAGATTCCACCAAAAAGCTATTAGAAACAATAAATGAATACAGTAAATTTGCTGGCTACAAAATCAACGTACAAAAATCCACTGTGTTCCTACATACTAACAATGAAACCTCAGAAAAAGAGATTTAAAAAAATTCCTTTTATTGCAACAAAAAGAATAAAATACCTAGGAATAAACTCAACCAAAGATGTGAAGGACCTATACACTGAAAACTATAAGACTTTTTTAAAAGAGATTGAAGAAGACACAAAGAAATGGAAAGATATTCCATGTTCATGATTGGAAGAATCAACATAGTTAAAATGCCCATATTACCCAAAGCAATATACAGATATAATGCAATCCCCATCAAAATCCCAACAGCATTTTTTAAAGAAATAGAGCAAAAAAAATCATCAGATTTGTATGGAACCACAAAAGACCCCGAATAGCCAAAGCAGTCTTAAGAAGAAAGACCAATGCTGGAGGTATCACACTCCCTGACTTCAGCTTGTACTGCAGAGCAACAATAACCAAAACAGTATGATATTGTATTTGCTTTTCTGACAAGAGAGGAGAGACCCTCTCAGGCCACCCTTTCTCCGTTCTCCTGGCCTGATGTAACATGATGCCTGGCACTTAGCACTACACTTATCTTTTAACAGAAACAACGACCTGGGGGGAAATCTAGAACACTGCAGGATGCCGGCTCTGACATGGTTACTGCCCACCTTCTGACTTCTTGGTAGGGAGAGAATAGCAAACCCCTCTACTTGAGCCCCAGAGTCAGGCTTTCTGTGTCTTATAAATGAAATTATTGCTAATTAGTATATGACTAAGCCATCGGACCTTTTCCTCTGGATGATTCTAACACAGCATGGCATGGCACACACACACATACACACACACACACATATTCACACATACATGCACACACACATGTATGATAAACACTCATACATACACACATGTACAAGCATATATATACACCCACACCAGATAAACACACATGCACATATGCACATACATGCACAACCACACACATTAACACAAATATGCATGTACACAGACGTGCGTATACACACAGACCCCCAAACACAATAAGCATGCACACACATATAAACACACATACACACACACACACACACACACACACACACACACTCACAGAGGGCTGTGCTCCTTTTTGTGTGCAACGACACAACTCATCTTCTAAGAACAAATGTAAATGTAACAACTCAGCCCCACTTAATGCCCAAGGAGTCTAATTTTGAGATGTGTGGCCAGAACAAGGGTACAGTCCTTGGTCATTAACGGTAATGGGAGCTCACATTTTCTGGGTGTTGACCTTCAGCGAGGCACCAGACAGGAGCTGACCTGGTCACGGGAGCGGTGTCACCTCACTCGGAGCTCACAAGCCTGTGAGAAATGGTGCAGAGATTAAAGCACTGACTGCACACCCCGGAGTTACGGACCTGGGGTTTAGACTCAGTCAGATGCAGAGGCTAATTTCTCACCCACTGCATGCTTATGCCTCTCCACTGAGGAGGTAAATAACAGTATAGTAACACGTCCGTAACAGCGAGTGCAGGAAAAAAACCCATCACTGTTGCCCTTACCCAAAAAGTTGACCCACATGCTGTGGTAATAAAAATAGTACTGGCTACCATTTATTATCTTCTGTGTGCCAGATATTCACCCTGAAAGACCTGAACCAGGCTGGTCAAGGGTTAATAATTCTAGAAGGCTGTCTATGACCTAGGCACTTTGGGGTTCACGTGGAAAAGCAGTTGTGAATGAAATATACAGAAATGTCAGGCTTTTAGGCATTTTCTATTGATGGCATTAGAATCCAATTGGCCTGATTTTCCAGAGATGAAAACCCTGAGCCTGGGCAGTTTCCCTGGTAAGACCCCCTTCCCACGTCTCAGATGGCATAGGACAGGGGTGAATTTCAGGTCCTTCTCTTACCAACTGCTGGACCTTGGGTAAGTCATGAAACCTTTGTCTCTGATCCTCAGTGGCCCCATCTGTAAACTAGAAGAACCAGCAGCAAGGATGCCCTGAGCGTTAAATGAGCTGCAGGGCCTGGTACCGCGCCTGGCACACAGCAGATGCCGACCGTGGCAGAAGCTGTTAATTTTGTTGCTGTTGTGGTGGGTCAACAAGGAGGTGTCAGATCCTCAGACAGAGAACCGGGAGCCCGAGGTCCCCTGCCTGGTACGTGGGGGCAGATCGATCCCACCCCCTCACGAGGCACAGGGGTCTGCTGTGGTGGGTGCTTCTGCTTCCAAAACGCACCGATGACACACAGGCATGAAAACAAATGTGCGTCACCCACAATGGCCCTGGACACAGAATCTTAGATTTAGAGGGGTATTTCATGGCCACTTCATCTACTTCTTGGTACCTTTCGGGGCTAGAGAAATGGGCTTACATTCTGGCTCTTCACTTAGTGGCTGTGCAAATACTCAGATAAATGACAGAGGTGGTGTGAGACTGAGTTTCTCTGTTTGTAAAAGGGGACTAAAGCTTCCAGGGTCGTGTGAGACTGAAAGAAGATGACCAGCTGACCCAGCGCCTGTCTCCCCGTTGGCCCCATGAATATTAGCTGAGTCTTTACATCCCCAACCCCACCGTACCAGCATTGCTCGGGGGTCCCCAGGGTCTGTTAATGCTGCCTAAAGGTACCTAACTGCACACCCCTGTGGGGTTCTTCTGGCCTGGCTAAGCTGCCTGTAATTCTACCCAGAATCTTCACGTTTATCAGAGTGCACGCTGAGGCTGCAGTGTCCGCCCTGGGGGCTTGGCGGAAACAGGTGCGTGGAGGAGGAGGCAGCCGCATTCTGGCTCATCCATCAGCAGAAGGCCGCGGCTGACATGAGGAATGACGCTCCCTGTGCACAGACACACAGCGAGCAGAGGAAAGGTGGGGAAGCAGGAGCCCATTCATCACCCACAGCCTGCCAGCCTCTCCAGTGAACCTCTGGAGGGGCGGTGAGACGGGGCCGGCCTGGCGGGGGCTTCTGGAAAGCTGGATGCCCACAGGGAGGCTGCACATCAGCTCTGTCACTGCCTTTCCTCACCAGGCATCCATCACTCCTGCCAGCCCACACCTGCCCTTGGACTCTGCCGCTCCCCTCTTCTTGCAGCCCCTCCTCCTCCCAGCTTTCATGATTACTGAACCAAAGCCCCAGACGGACCCCTGAGCAGAGGGGGCCTCAGCCATTTGGACAACTTTTCCAGAGGCCTGTCTTTAGGGTGTCACCCAGGATCTCAGCCCATCCATCTCCTCCCTGGGCCTTCCCTCCCCCACCCCAACACCAGTAGAGCACAAAATAATTGGACTGATCAGAGAATGGAAGAAATGCTAAACTGCTGTACAAACTGCAGAGTGAAGTGTACACGTTGTTTGTTTTCACTGATCCTGTGACATGACAGCACGGAGCCGTGTCAGCAGACAAAACCATACATACATACAACACACACAGGCAGAACCGACGTGTCCGTTCTTTGTTCTAGCACAGCTGAGTGAATAGCCATCGTGGTCTCCCCTTCCTGATTCACCCTCATCTCCATCCCCAGCCCCAGCAGTTTCTTGCTGCTCTATCACTGTGTGAGTACAACTATTTCTGTTTGGGCTGGACCCATCTAGTTATCTGCCCAAGCGAGTCCCGTTGAGGCCACCCAAACCCCAGTTCAGGGGTTTCTCTGGACTATAGTTTTTAAAAGGTTCCCCCAGAGTGTTCCTGAAGGCATTGAGGATGCCACTGAACTGCATGTCCACTAGGAATGCATGTGACTACAAGTATCGGCGAACCTGCCAACAGTGGCTTAAACAAATCAGGGTGTGTGTTTCTCACAAGACAAGGAATTCAAGGTTGGCTCAACTGCCCAAGGCCTCAGTCTCTTCTGTCTTTCCGCTCCACCATCTGTAATATTTCAGCCTGTTGCCCTATGGCCCCAAGATGACTGATGAAGCCCCAGACATATTACCTGTATGCAAAGGTAGCAGGTGAGGGTGAAATGAGGGGGACCACTGGTACCAGAACCTTCTGTTTCTTTTTATTCAGAAATGAAAACATTTTCTGGCATCATCCCCCTTGGAAGGCCTCTGCTTAGGCTTCATTGGTCAGAATGGTGTCACATGACTTCTTCTAGCTGCAATGGAGGATGGAAGCAAGTGGGAAGGGAGTCAGGGATGGCGATGGATGGTGGGTGAGCTAGCCTACAATGCCTGTCAGAAACCATAAGTCTGTGTCATGGGGATAGAAACAAATGATTCTAAAAGTTGCACAGGTCAGTGGATCCCCTATCCCCACAGGCTCACCTGGAGAGCATGAAAATCTCATTCACTTTCTAATGAAAATCTCATTAGCTGGATTTGCAAACACTAATAAAAACATTAGCACATATAAAACTCAATCGCATTCCCATTACTCTCCCCCTCATCAGATTAAATTTTCCCTCAATTCATATGTGGTGTCTTAGGAGGAGAAATTGCCTCTCCCCACACACACCAAAAACAAGTCAAAATCTCTCAGCACAGCTCACGTAAGTATGTACAGTCAAGATTATGAGAATAACCACAGGTCCACAAATTCAAAGACTGAAAATCCAGACTAACATAAAGAAAATTCAAGCAATAAATGTTTCAGTCCCAAGCTCCTCGCCAAGAAAGCCAGGCAAATTCTGAGCTAACCCAGAGATTTGGGCTATCTACGAATGTTTCTCCAAGGGCCCTGGCTGATCCACAGAGGCAGCTTAAAACTCTGTCCTGGAAACTGCATAGCTCTTGAAGGATTATTTACCCACAATTCCAATATGGAATGACTAGGTCCACCAGTCCTCTATAAGGCCTGCACATAGTGGTCAATAATAGTTATTATTTACTGAGTGTCACTATGCTAAATGCTTTACCTGGGTTAGCTAATGGAACCCTTGCAGCAGTCCTGGAAAGTATCCCCATTTTGCAGATGTGAAAAGGTAGGTCTGGGATTACAGAGCCTGCCCTTTGTCTGGATTCTTAGCGCCACCAACGTGGTACTTCACTAGATGCGACAGAAGCCTGGTTGGTGGTAGGTGAGCAGAGCAGAGAACCTGGACGTCATGTGGACCTGTGAGACCTGTTTCCAAGGCTGAAAGCAAAGCCTTTGTGTGAAGACTTGTGTCAACACACACACACACACACACACACACACACACACACACGTGGCATTGACCAGCTCCAGGTCCTGGGAAGGAACATACGCACGGCCTTTTTAAGGAGCAGGTATTGTCACCAAGGACATTGCTATGGCCTGAATTGTGTCTTCACCTGTCCTCATCAGGGTTCTCCAGAACCAGTAGGTTCCTCCTAGATACATGCACAGGAAGAGGTTTATTATAAGGAATTGGCTCACACAATTATGGAGGCTGAGAAGTTTCATGATCTGCTATCTGCAAGCTGGAAACCCAGGAGAGCTGATGGTGTAATCAGTTTGAGTCTGAAGGCCTGAGAACCCGGAGTGCGGAGGGCAGGAGAAGACAGATGTCCCAGTTCAGTGAGTCAGGCAGGAAGGGCCAAATTGCTCCTCCCTCCAGCTTTTGGCTCTATTCTGGCCCAAAGCGGATTGGGTGATGCTCATCCACGTTGAGGAGGACAAACTGATTTACTGGGTCCACCAAATGAAATGCTAATTTTATCCAGATATAACATCATGGTCACAACTAGAAATAATGTTTAGCCAAACATCTGGGCACAGCATGATCCAGTCAAATTGACACATAAAATGAACCATCAAACCCCCAAATTCATATGTGGAAGCCTTAATCCCCAGGACCACACAATGTGGCTTTATTTGGAAACAGGCTCTTTACGGAAGTAATTAAGTTAAAATGAGGTCATTAGGATGGGCCATGATCCAATATGACTGGTGTCCTTATAAGAACAGGAGATTGGGACACAAATACACACAGGGGACATGTGTAGACAGAAGGAGAAGGCAGCCATCTACAAGCAAAGGACAGAGGCCTCAGAGGAAACCAACCCTGCCGTCACCTCAATCCCAGACTTCCGGCCTCCAAAACTCATGACAGAAAAATTCTAACTTATTTATTATAGAATAAATACTAAATACATTTCTGAGATAACAAATTTCTGTTGTTGAAGCCACCCAGTCTGTGGTACCTTGTTATAGCAGCCCTAGGACCCCTTATGCAGACGTGATACTGGGGCACTGGACAGTGGGAGGGGGGGCAAAGATGGGGGAGGGAGAGGGAGCGAGAGAGAGAGAGAGAGAGAGAGAGAGAGAGAGAGAGAGAGGGAGAGAGAGAGAGAGAGAGAGAGAGAGAGAGAGAGAGGGAGGGAGAGAGAGAGAGAGAGAGAGAGAGAGAGAGAGAGAGAGAGAGAGAGAGAGAGAGAGAGACAGGGGTGTAGTTCTTGAGCCCCCTTTAGCTCTTGAAATGGCTACATTAACCTTGACCTCCACCTCCCACACTCACTTAGAAGTCAAGCCTATGTCCACGGCCACAGCCCGTGCCAGGCTTTCCCTACTGATTCTAAGTCAACCAGTGGCTGGTGTCCTATGCCACCACCACTCCCTGTGCTTGCTAGCAGCTGGAAGGGCAACAAGGCCACATCGCAAGACCCATGACATAATTTGCAGGGCCCAGAATGACAGGAAAAGGCAGGGAGGGCCCCATGTTAAAAAATGAAGAATTTCAAGACAGAAAGACCAGAGCACAGAATCAAGCATGGGGGCCGAGGTAACTGTACAGCTGGGCCTGGTCTCACATGTCAGCTTGAAAGGAGCGTCAGTGGGCATTTTGAGAGAGTCTGCCACTTCTGCAGGAGATATACAATGGATCCCAAGGGGACAAATGCTGGGTCTGGGTCAAGGTCTCTGGATCAGCGTGCCAGCTGTCCACCAGAGCCCCAGGTCTTGGGCCCCCGTCTTGGTCAGTTCTCACGCCCAGATGTGGGACTGCTGGTTGCTGCACAGGAGATACAAGAAGAGAGTTTTGCTCTGAGAAGTGCCAATGAAATGCTGAAGCCACCAGCCGCTGGGGCACGAGGAGTAGCCTGCTGTCGTATGTCTGCTTTTTGTTCAAAGTAACGCTAACTATGAAAATGATGATAATGACCAACTTTTATCGGACACTTGACATATACCAAGCTCTGCTGTAAGCTTTTTGTGGGGATTTTTTTACTCAATTCGCTCAGCAATCCCCTAAAGTAGGTCCTAATCTAATGATCATTTTACTGAATGAGAATCAGAGGCACAGAGGTTAGGCCACAGCTAACCAGCGGGGGAGCTGGGATTCCAGGGAGCCTTGTGTCCCTGGGTGCCTGCTTGAGTATATGGCACTGCTACACTTACTTCAGCAAACCCAGGAAGTGGAAAGTCAATCCATGTGCTCTGAGGAGGAGGGAGCAAAACAAGTGCCAACTTGGCACCCAAAGGAGATCTATTTTTTGGGGGTGGGAGGGGTGGCACAGATTTCCGGTTGCAGGAGCCACTTCTCCATGTGTCAAATGCAGGTGGTGATGTCTGATGTGATTACTTCTCAGGGTACCTGGGAGGATCAAAAACTCCTGGGTATTATTTGTCATTGTCGCCTGAACTGCTCCATGACCGGCCAGTGGTCTTTCACTTTCTTCTCTACCTTCTGTCCAATCCATTCTCCGCACTGCAGCTCAGTCCATCTTTTCATAAAGTAAACCTTGATAGTCATTCCTTGTGACAGCTTTCTGGGCTCTGAGGATAAAGCCAAACCTTCCTTTGCGGGCCGGCAAGGTCCCCCCGAGTCTTGCCCCGATCTGCCTTCCACCCTCCTTTCACCCCCTGCTCTTCACCACATTCCGAGTTTCAGCCCCACCGTCCTCCTTTCAGAAGCCTGAGCTCGTCATGCTCTCCTGCCACCGGGACTTTGTACCAGGGCTGCTGCTGAGAGGCTCTTCTTCTGTCACCTTGGTGACTGTCACTCGGTCCTCAGCTCTCAGTTCAAGAGTCCCTTCATCCCTTTTCATTTCCTTTTTTAAATTATAACTTTATAGCGATGTAATTCAAATGCCACATAATTCACTTACTGAAACACACAATCAATGGTTTTTGCTATATGCAAAATTGTACAACCATCTCCACTATTGATAATTTCAGACCATTCTTATCACCCCAAAGAAATGCCTTACCCATGAAAAGTCACTCCCCAATTCCCCTCCCTCCTGCTTCCTCCTCCTGCTTCCTCCTCACCGCCTCCTCCCTGGCAATCACTGGTGTGTTTTCTGTCTATGGTTTATTTTTTTCTAGACATTTCATCTAGATGGAACCACACAATATGTGGTCTTCTGTGACTGGCTTCTTTCACTTAACAATGTTTTCCAGGTTCATCCATCTGTCATAGACATACCACATTTTTTAATCCATTCATCAGTTGATGAAACTTTTGTGTTATTTCTACTTGTTGGCTATTATGAAGAATGCTGCCGTGAACATTGGTACATGTTTTGGTGGACATATGTTTTCAATTCTCTTGGGTATACACTTCAGAGTGAAATTTCTGGGCCACATGATAACTGTGTTTCACCTACTGAGGAACTGCCACGTCATTTTCCAAAATGGCTGCACCATTTTCCAGTCCCACCAGCTGAGTAGGAGGGTTTCATCTTCTCCACATCCTTGCCAGCACTTGGTATTGTCTGACTTTTTTATTCTAGCCATCCCAGTAGATGTGAAACGGTATCTCATTGTGGTTTTGATTCACATTTCCTGGATAGCTAACGATGTTGAGCATTTTTCCATGTTTGTTGGCCCTTCCTATATTTTCTTTGACGAAATGTCTATTCTTTGTCCCTTTTTTAATTGGGCGGAGTTATTGCCTTTTGAAGTCAGTTGTCTCTATTATCAATGACCTCTTTCAGAGTAACCCTAGAAAAGGGGGCGTTTCCTCTTAGAATAAAGAGCATGTTCCTTCTGTGACAAGTGAGAGTTTGGCCTCAAAAAATAATTTAAAATCTGGGGACTTGACAAAATGCCTTGACAGAGTCTGCAAACCCAGAAGGGAAGATTCAGACTTCAGGAAATTGTTTTGTCTGGGAAAAGTGCAGCCCAATTAATATTCTGTGAAAGTTAGAAAAAAAAATCTTGGAAGTGCCAAGTTCTGAGTAATATTGCTAATTGTGGTCTGCTCCCCAAATCCTCCTTTACTCTGTGACCCTTCCTTTCTGTTAGTCACCCTAGAGAATAAATAAACCCGTTTGTCTGACCTCATTCTCCAGCAAGGGCAGATTGCAACTCCCCGGGGAAATTACAGAAATGGCACTCCACTCCTTGCAAGGTGATTCTCTCCGATTCTTTCCCCCCCAGGGCTCCCTTTCTGACATTAGCATCTATTATCTTCCTGGCTGAATTCTTCCCTGAAGGGCACTCAGCGTCCCTAGGCGGATACCAGTGTCAAGGAAACTTCACCAACTGTGAAGGAAGCATGAGCTCCTGGAGAAGGCAGAAAAGAAAGCTAGTGGAAAGATTTTTGGAGTTGATGCAAAGCTGCCCTGACTTCTGCCTTGAGACATGTCCCAGGAGCCGGAGGTACACGCCATGCCGAGCTTCTGTTGCCTTGGTGAGGCCGTCTCCATGCAGGCAGGAATCCTCAGAGCCGCAGGAATCCTCAGAGCCGCAGGGCTCTGTGTCTTTGCTGAGAGGGGCATCAGTGTCTTGGAAGGAATTAGAGCATCCTTTAATGAGGATCAGTGGCCCGAATCCCCAGAACAACAAAGATGCTCAGTAATATCCTTGCAGAGCAAGATGCTTTAATACACTCAGGCACAAAGGGTCTCCAAGGCAGACTGCAGCTTCTGTAGTCTCAGGAATTAGATTTCTTTCAATAATAAGGAATAAGGAATAAAGAATTGTTTAGACATGTAGGTAAGACCAGGGGACCTCCAGCCCTCGGACACAGTGTTTCAGACTGGAGCTGTATTTACAGGGGTAATGTTCAAGTTTGAATCATTGTGAGAATTCAAATGATTTGAGTTCTCAGTGGGAATACCAAGGAAGCAATGCTAATCCCATTTTGCAGACTGAGAAAAGTTGTGCACGTGTGTTCTGTCCAGCAATTGAATCACGTCTGGTGCGTGGTTCTGCAAAAGACGTCTGCAAAACAAATAGCCCATGGAATAGAGCATGGAGGTGAAGGTGTCCAAAAAGATTTCTTTTAAAGTAAAAAAAAAATTTCCAGACAAAGTCTTCCTTGGAAATTCACTGTGTACAAGAGATAAAAGCATTTAACTGATCCTAGTGGATTACTTAAACTGTCTGTGGGGGGGTGGGGCACCTGGAGTGTTAGAATGAGGGTTATCAGCAATTCCTGGTTTTTCCAGGACTTTCTTGATTTTAACCCCATGTCCCCAGAACACCTTCAGTCCTGGGCAAACTGGGACAGTTGGTCACCGTCATGGGAACTCTGCTCACCAGATTAGTTAGTTCCCTGTGGCTCCCCATGGGGACCTCAGTGCCACTAAGTGACATGACAGTGGGACCAGGATCTCTGCTGTTCATTTCTTTATTCCCTGTGCCAAGCTCTACGCTTCGCTTCTGAAAGGCACTTGACAAATGTTGCTTGAATTGAAATGACACAGGACCCCCCAGAATACACTTTAAACGTCAGTGTCATAGAGGAAATGGCAAGCAGGAAAGGAGGAAGGAGAGGTGCCTCCATCAGGTTTCTAGAATGTTCCAGGCCCTCGGCCAAATGCTTCAGATGCATCACCTCAGGAAACCCATGGATGGAATAGGATTTGGACGTAGGAAAGTGAGCTGGCATGGGAGCTGGTATGATGCCGGTGCGTCCGTTCTAGCACCCTGGACCGTGCCATCCTACTGTACTTCTGGATGTCTCAAAGGGACCCGAAAAACCCCCAGCTTTCATTACCACTTCACACATGCCTCAAATCGCCGTCCTTTCAACAAGCTGCTTGGTTCCAACTCCCGGCCGCCTCCGGGGCTGCTGGCCCGGGCACTGTTTAGCAATATGTGCTCTTTCTGCTGCCCCATCCAATCTTCCCCAGGGCTTGGAGACTCTCAGCCACTTCTGGCTTCCAAGGAGGCCTCTTCAGAATATGTCACATCCATAGCTTAGGGCTGGCCGGGCCCCCCCAACGGAAGTGTGCAGTTCAGGCACAGAAAATGCCTGGTGAGGCCCTAGGAGGGGAGGTGGGAGGGGAAGCTCAGCCTCACGCTACCCATGGGGCCCTGCTCTGCGATGCAAGGACACAGCAGTTCTCTTGGGTCCTGGGTCATGTCAGGCGATGGCTGTCCTGGGACGTGCATCCTGCTCAGCCACTTCAAGGTCGCTTCAAGGTCAGATGGCTGCAATTCGCCTTCGGCCGACTTGCTTTCTGTGTGCACAGCAACCCCCAAAGTGGCTGCTGCTGCTGCTGCTAAAAGATCCACGTGCATCTCAGTTGCCTTCACCCTTCAGATCTGGTGGAGAAACAGGGTCTGGGGATTTGTAGACTTGGAGGCAAACACAGCTCTTTCAGGGGAACCCAACCAACCAGAGAGGCTCCTGGCTTTCTGTTTTGACCAGTGGGATCAAAGGAAGCCAAACGAGATTGGAGGCCTCTTGACATGCATTGTGCCTGCTGAAAACACAGAAATCATGCCAGAAACATCCAGGGAAATTATCTTAGTTTCCAGGGCTTGTGGGCAAACACTCAATGCTCCCAGGTGAAGTGGGATCGTGTGGGTTTAAAGCGTGGGCGCTCCAGACTCCTGACATGCTGGGTTTGAATCCTGGCTACTTACTGCCTGTGTGGCCTCAGACAGACGGCTTAACCTCCATGGCCTCAGTTTCATCCTCTGTAAAATGGGGATAGTACTAGGACCTGCCTCCAAGTGTAGTTATGAGGCATAAACAAGATGAAGTATGTAACGCACCTACAGAAACACCCGGCACATATGCAGGTACTCACTCCGTAAAAATGGGTTGTTGTCCTTTCAGCAAATGAATGTCTGTTTCTGTGGCAGTATGAGTTTTCTAGGACTGCCCTAATGAGGTACCACAAGCCGGGCAGCTTAAACAACAGAAATGTATTATCTCGCAGTCCTGGAGGCTGCAAGTCCAAGATCAATTGGTAGAAAGAGTTGGTTCCTTCTGAAGACTGTGAGGGAGAGGCTGCAGCCTCCCTCTCAGCCTCTCCCAACCTCTCCCAGTGCTGGTTCACGGGCCATCTTTAAAGTCCTTGGGTTGTAGAAGCATCACCCTGACCTCTGCCTTCATGTTCGTCTGTGTGTGTTTCCTAATGTCCCCTTTTTTATGAGGACACAAATCATATTGTATCAGGCGCCCACCTTACTCCAGTGGGACCTCATCTGAACTTGAATTACATCTGCAATGACCCTATTTCCAAATAGGGTCACATTTTGAGGTCCTGGGCATACAGACTTGAACATACGAGTTTTGGGGTGATACAGTCTACCCCATAACAGTTAGTCACCTTCTAGACCTGGGCATTGTTTGCCTGCAGCCAGGGGGTGGAGAGAGTGGTCAGCATTCCCACCTTCCTGACCAGCAAAGAGCCCATGCCCTATTCTGCAGTCCTCACGTCACGTCCTTGTTACTGCCTGTTTAGGGCCTATCGCCTTCATGGAGGCAACTTTCTCTTTCCCTGCCCATCCCGGTAGCTAGGACACTGCTTTGCACAATGCAGACATTCCATAAATATTCAGAGTGAACAGATGTGCGTTTCCTCTAATTCTCAAACAACTCTAGGAGATAAGCGTTGTTATCTTGTTTTATGATTAAAAAGAAACACCCAATTAGTTGATACTCAGAGCTATTGTCTTTGCACCAGGTACCATCCATATAACTGCTGGTGTTCTAGAACATTCCAGAACCCCATCAGTACTGAACTCACAAGATGTGTCTGCCTCACAGACTCCCAGGCCCCTCCTTGAATCCCTGAGTGAGAATCTTCTGGCATCTCTGTTTTTAACAAATGCTTCCACGTGATTCTGATGAGACCAGTCTTCATTGGGAACAACTGTCTAAGGATATAAATATAAGGGTGAACCCTGTTTTCCTTTGAGCTCATGTTTTCCTCTAAAGGAACAGTGGTTTAGAAACACCCCTACCCCTCTCCATCCCTAATTCAGTGTCTTCTCTGATTGGTGAGTTGGGATGAAGGATCAGGCGTGCTTAACGTAGACTCTTGTTCTCTCTTCCCCTCCCCCTCTCTCGGTCTGCCTGCTAAGAGCTCACACTCTGACTGCTCTCTGTCTGGGGTCTTGACCAGAAGGCAGGCAAGGGGATATCAAATTGCTATAGTGTTTAGATTACACTGGATACAATTAAACAAGTAATATGACAATTTTAGGTCAATATTTATAATACAGCAGAAGTTACATCCTTCAAAACTGCCTAAACCTAAGATAAACAAAAATTAGATGGCCACTTAAAAATCTGTGAGAAGGGTCATAGTTTTAGACATTCTACGCTTCCTGAATCACACATAACGCAACAGCGGTAGCATCTCGGCAGCAGGCTCCCCCCCGCCCCCCAAATGAAGCTGAACTTGATCCGGCCTTTGCCTCTGACTAGGACCAGTATATAGAAAATACACGACAAAACAAAATGTTAACTGACACCGTGTGGGGATGCAAAAACAATCCAGAATGTGGGACATTTCTAGGGTAAATGATCTCGTTTCTTCAACAGACGAATGGCCCAAAATGAAATCAATGCAACGTGTGGACTTTGCATCTGATTCACATAAATCAAGAGTTAAAGAAATTATGAGACAATATGGGAAACTGAAACACTGATTAGATATTTGATCGGATTCAGGACTCATTGTTAATTTGTAAGTGTGGTAAAGGGCTGCCGTGTTGCTAGGGAGAAGAGTCCTTGTCATATATATTGAAAATTTAAAGTTAGATGTACCGGGGGTGCCCCAAAACACGTATACACATGACTTGTATTCATCTTTTTTTGTCGGTATATATTATTACAATTTTAATATAGTTCTTTCCTTTCTTAAAATGTGTAAACAATTTTTTTGGCACCCTCTGTATAACGCCTGGGAGTGGCTTCAAAATAATTTGGAAAGGGCAATAGTTGTGGGTTGAGATGAGGCACAATCGACCACGAGTCGATAATTATCACATCCTTGCCAGTACTTGTTTCTGTCTTTTTTATTATAGCCATCCTAGAGGGTGTGCAGAGGCATTTCATTGTGGTTTTGATTTGTATTTCCCCTGCCATTGTTTTTTTGTCACTCAAATCTATGAAGAAGGGCGGCTGGTACAAGGAACTTGCTAGCAGCCACAGCCAGGAGCAGAGGGGGGCGGCTTTGGCCCCTCCAGTCGGTTTCCCATCTCGTGTGAAAATATCTAATTGGAAAAAAATCTCATTTGCCTCTAGAAACCTAGCTACAAGCCCATCTGGGATTTCATTTTGTTTTGTTCTTAGATTTCCAACCTCTCTACATAGAAGGATGGTTGAATAAGAGTTCAGAGAACCAAGTCTAAAAATCCACTGTGGGCCCCCAGAAGCCTGCTTACTCCTGTTTATAAATATTATCATTTTCCCTGTTCACGATGCCATGACAAAAATCTAGGAAGCACTTCCCTAGGGACACTTTTTTGCACAGGTGCATAAGTTAAATATTCAAGAATGTGCATGGTAGCATTGCTCAAAATAGCCAGACATTAGGAAAAACCCAAATGCTTGTTGGCTCTAAAAGGTTGAAATGAATTGTCATGGATTCAACAATGGATACTATATAGCTATAAAATGAAGAACCTTATGAATGCACATATGAATATGTATGAACCTCAAAAACATAATGTAGGGGAAAATATCAATGAGCAAAAGAATATGTAAAGTATGGTTTCATTGATATAAAGGTCAAAATCTGGTAAAAATCAATAATCTATTGTTTAGAAGCACACACACACACAGTATTTACCTCCTATAACGCTGTGGTTTGCAGTGTACCTCAGTCATCTGGAGGGCTTTCTGTAATCCAGAGTCCTAGATCTCTCCCCCAGAGTTTCTAATTCAGAAGGTCTGGGAGTGGGGCCTGAGAATCTGTATTTCTGGAAAATTTCCAGGCGATACTTATTCTGCTGGTCGAGGGATTACACTCTGAAAACCACTACGAATAAGGAAATGCATGGGAATGATAAATACCAAATACTGGATAATGGTTCCACTGGTGTGGGAGGGAGAGGTGATCAGCAGAGAGCATATGTCAGACCTCAAAGATATTGGGTGTGTCCTACTAATAAACTGGGTGGTGAATGCCTGGCTGTTTGGCACAGGTGGACTTCTAAAAATTATTCCTTAAAGTATACATATGCATTATAGTCACACTTTTGTAAATATAATCTGTTTCATATTTTAAAATGTAAACAAAATAAAACAAGAAAAAAATAAGTCCCATACAATCATTCCATCCAATGCTAACTTTTCTCTGTTGAGTCACATTTTTGAATAAGAAATGAGTCATGGACCACGGGACTAGCCTTAAGAAATATTAAAGTCAGATGAAAAAAAAAAAAAGAGCATTTATTGCGTTCTACCCAGATACCAGGAACTCATCACTTAAGATGGTGCTGCGATACATATATTATACCCTATTGTGCAGATGAGAAGCTCGAAGAACAAATGAGTAGCAACTCGCACTGACAACATCAGTGAGTCCACGATGGAGCTAGAATGTGCGCCCAGGCTGGGTGGCTGACAGCCCACTCTCAGTGACCACACCAGTGTTTCCTGAAGTCTTAGCCACTGATCCCTTGGGTCAAAATTGCGCCAAGTTTTACAAATCAAGCCTCAAGTCAGCCTGCCGTCTTGGACTTTGTGCAGGGACCTTCGGAACGTGCATGCTCCTTGGATGATGCTTATGTGTAAATGAAGTCAGTATCAGGACCAGTACTTTGCCAGATCCTGGGGAACAACAGAACTCATCAGATCGCTGACTGGCCTCTTTCTGCATGGCCTTGAAACAAAGATGAATTCATTGTAAAACGAAACAAACAAACAAACAAACAAACAAACATGTGTTCCCATGAGGTGGGGGTGGAGTCAGGGTGGAGAGGGGTGTGCGTGGTGAAATACGCTCAGCCAGAGAAGCGAGTAGACTAAAGATGTAAAACGTTGAGTGGTGATGGCAGCAAGGGAGCTGCCTGTCTCATTGCATACAACAAAGTGCTTCTTCTTGAAAGAGTTGTAATAATTAGAGATGTGCAAATGTCCATGACATTAACCCCGAGGCAATGTTTGAGGGTCACAACTTGCCTCCTTTTTTAACGCTCGAAAGCAGACAACAAAGGAGTCAGAATCATACTGGGGCTGCCGCTTTTGTGTGCCCTAGCACAGGGTACCTTGGAAAGGAATACATAAATAGGAAAAGCGAAACTCCAGCCCTCCCAGATGGGAGAACCTCATTTAATAGCAGTAGGAGTTTGGCTTCCGATATGAATACAGAATGAGTGTTGCAGCATTTGCATATTTTGAATCTGTTACTTTTACCCAAATGCTTTAACTGAGAAGCTCTTTTTCACCAAGGGCTGCGAGAATCATAAAAATGGTTTCCCCCGTTTTCAGACTTTGCAAAAGATCTTGCTTATAGGAAGCTAATCGTGGCCATCAGAAAGGTGAACAGGAAGAGAAGATGGGGAACAGGACGCAAGAATAGAAAGGGCTCGAAAGAAGGAAGACAGTCTGGCATCCTTCGTGTGGTTTAAGAAGTCTTTCTGTGGCTGTTTTGAGAGGCGGAGAACATTAAAATTCATTTGTGCCTTTCTGTCTATTTACTAGCCATTTTCTTGCCCTTAATTCTGTGCTGAGCTTTGAATATAAGCTGTATAATTTTTTTTTAACTAGGTGATTGTCTAAATTTTCTTAACCTCTGATTCCCCTACCAGTAATTTTGTCGTGATTAATGATGAAATTCCCACACTAGAGAAGCACCAATAAGCAATTCAAAAGTGAGAGGTTCATGCACAGATACCACTCAGACTTATTGCAGAAGGAGTTTTAGAGCCAGGAGACGGGTGAACAAGCTGGAGGGCAGGGAGGAAATGAACTTGGCAACTCAACTGCACGCTCCTGTGCTCCCCTCCCACTTGACGACTCAGACCTTTCTGTTTAATTTCCTGATTTCCATATGGGGTCCCAGATGTGATAAATAACACCTTTCAGTGAAACCAAGTTATATCTAATCAAAACAGAAACAAAATCCCAGATATATTAATAGTAATCTGCAATTCCCGAGCAGCATCAGAATTTCCAGTTTTAGTCTGATCCATGTTCAATGCTGCCCAATAATACATGTATTTGGAACTTGTTTTGAGGTCTTGGGTGAGTCATTTCACCTCCTTCTAAGCTTCAGTCCCCTACTTGCAAAACGAAAGAAAAATATTAGGTCTCTCCTAAGCCTCAGAGTTCTAACTCTTTTTATTTAATTTTTTTATTCTATAGTTTAAATAAAGAACTCAATGTAAATATCATTGAATAAGTAAAATTTGATCGAATTTCCAAGAATGTTGAGTTTTATGTGCATTGCTTTTTGTAGTAAGGGGTCCTTGTGAAAATCACACACTAACATGAACTCAAAACGTGAGTCCCAGAAATATTTTGGTTTTGACCATGAAAGTATCACTGATTGACTTGCTACAAACGTAACATGTATAAAGCTGTGACTCAGGTAGCCCAGGCCTAGGGTGGTATCACATTTAAATAGAAAAAAAAGTAAAGACAGATTCTTAGGCATTAAGATACCCGGCTGCTTCTGCTGGCTTTCCTGAACTTCTGTCATCACCATGAGGAGGATATATCCTGGCTAGTCCACTGGTCCCAGGAGGAGGGAAGTGACATCTGGAGCAGGTCCACCCCACCTGAGCCCAGCCTAGATTAGCCAACACTAGATAACCCACTGATCCATGAAAACAAATGAGTGCTATTTGAAGGCAATGAGTTTTGGATGATTTGTTACACAGCAATTTTGTGTTGAGAACTGGCTGGTACAGGGACATAGCAATGTAATTAGTAAGTTCTTGTTTAATTCAACAAAAAAGTCATATGTTTCAGGTCACCAAAGAATTCTGCAACTCATTATCACATTTATTCTTTAGATTAACTCTGTATCATCATGGCCACTCTACACATGAGAATGCGGAGGTTTATTTTATGTTGCAGATATAGTTTGGGGTGTCTGTCTATGTCTCAGTCCCCCTAGATGGCAACTCCCCTGCCTTAGTACATGCTGAATGGATTGGCCTGGGAAACCTCTTCTATATTACACAGTCCAGCTCCCTCCTCTATGACTGGTGCCAGCTGATTGGACCAGCACCAGCCCTGCTCCCTCCACTATGGCTGGGGCCCAACTGATTGGATAGCAACAGCCCTGATCCCCCCCCTGTGGCTGGGGCCCAGTTGATTGGACCAGCAGTTGGCACCTGACTCAAGATCAACCAATCAGGGCTGGCCAATAACCAGTTAGATTTTATCTCCTGAGAATCTGAATTAAGACTGAGTAAAAGTATTTAGCAATAAAAGAGCATATAAACTTGGGATTAATTGACTTGTTGGACTATGAGTAAGTGGAGTAAAAAAGGAGAAGGAAAGTGACAGAGAGAATGACAAAGTGGCGATGACAGCTGTCTTGTCAGTCCTGAGAAGCAGAGAGAGAATGGCTGGATTTCAGTTCCTATGTCTAGAGACTACGCCTTGCAACTCCTCAGTAAACGCTTCTTTCATTTGCCCTGGCTTGAGTGGGTTTCAGTTCCCTGCATCCAAAAGGGCTGTAATCACTACTGGGGGGTTAGGGGCCTCGTTCCCAGGCAGGCTCACAGTTTATAAGTGGCTGTTATGGGCTGAATCGTGCCCCCTACACCCAATTCATATGTTGAAATCCTAACCCCAGTACCACAGAGTGGGACTGTATTGGAGACAGGGGCTGTAAAGAAGTCATTAGGAACTCCTAGAAGAAGACGTAGCAATAAACACTGTGACATCTCCATCAGCAATGTCTTTTTGGATCTGCCTCCCCAGGCAAGCGCAACCAAAGAAAAAATAAATGGCACCGCATCAAACTAAAAAGCTTTTGCACAGCAAAGGAAACCATCAACAAAACGGAAAGACAACTTACTGAATGAGAGAAGATATTTGCCAATGATACATCCAATATATGCAAAATATATTAAGAACTCATACAACTTAACCCCCCCAAAAAACAACAACAACAACAAAAAAACAACAACCTACAACTGATTAAAAAAATGGGCAGAGGACCTGAATAGACATTTCTCCAAAGAGGACACACAGTTGGCCAATAGACATATGAAAGATGCTCCACGTCACTGCTCATCAGGGAAATGGAAATCAAAACCACAGTGAGCTATCACCTCACACCTGTCAGGATGGCTACCATCAGTAAATCAACACATAAAAAGTGCTAGTGAGAATGTGGAGAAAAGGGAAACCTCATGCACTGTTAGTGGGAATGTAAATTGGTGCAGCTGCTATGGAAAATGATATGGAGATTCCTCAAAAAATTAAAAACAGAGCTGCCGTACAATTCAGCAATTCTACTTTAGGGTATTTAGTCAAAGAAAACAAAAACACTAATTCGAAAATATAGATGAGTAGGCGTCCTTATGTTCAATGCAGCATTACTAGTGTTAGCCGAGACAGGGAAATAACCTAGGTGTCCATCAATAGGTGAACGGATAAAGAAGATGATATATATATATAATATATAACATATCTTTTATATATAAAGGATATATATATATATATATATCTAAAGGAAATATATATATATATATTCCATTAATATATATATTAATATATATATTCCATTATATATAATGGAATATATATACACACACATAATGGAATGAATATATATATATATATATATATATATTCATAATGGAATGAATATATTATATATATATATATATAATGGAATATATGGAATATTATTTAGCAATAAGAATGAAATCTTGCCATTTGTGACAACATGGATGGACCTAGAGGGTATTATGCTAAAGGAAATAAGTCGGACAGAGAAATATAAGTGCCATATGATTTCACTTATATGTGAAACCTAAAAACACAAGTGAATAAACAAAACAAAGCAGAAACAGACCCGTAGATATAGCGAACACACTGATGGTTGCCAAAGGGGAGGGGTGGAGGGGATAGAAATTAAAAAAACACAAAGAAGTCATTCGGGTGGGGCCTAACCCAACATGACTGGTGTCCTTATAAGAAGAGATTAGGACACAGACACACGCAGAAGGAAGACCTTGTAAAGACACAGGGAGAAGACAGCCATTTACAAGCCAAGGAGAGAGGCCTCAGAAGAAACCAAGCTGCTAATACCTTATTTCAGACTTCCACCCTGAGCTGTGAGACTATAAATTGTTGTTGTTTGAGCCCCCCATCCTGCGGCCCTTTGTTATGGCACCTGAGCCAACCAATCAATACAGTGGCAGACCCCTGTCACTGCACCCTGAGGACATTTTTCCTCCTCAGAGGCTGTAACCCACTTCTTGGAAAACTGTCTCATTACCGGGCACTATGCAAGTGAGAATTAAAAATATCAAAATCAGAGCAAGGCCAAGCATCGAAAGGAAGATGGGAGTGTATTAGTGCCTCATAAGGTCCAGAAAAGAAAGAGGGATATTGAAAGAGGAGAAGAAAAATAACCCCATGGAGAATTAGCGAGTTAAGCTCACTGAAAGCACAGTTAATGAATTATGAATTTCATCGCTGATTCTCCTCATTCAATTGCTTACTGTGGATACATATTAATCAATATAAACCACACTTCTATGGTTGGATAGAATTCCTCAGTAAGGAAAAAAAAGAGTCACATTTACTGAGGACTGACAAGGCGCCAGGCACGTTATTCAGTGTGCCCTTCAGTCCTACAATAAACCTATAGAGTCGGTTCTGTTATCAACCAGTTAATGGAGTGGATGGAACTGAGGCTCAAAGACATGAAGTATTTGGCCCAAGGTGCCCAAGATGCCCCAGCTGTGTGTGTGACACCATCGTCAACGTTAGTTGTTTGTTTCCCCCAACATCCGTTCTCTGTTCGTTTGGCACTAACATGCTGATTTTCCTTGGAGATGCCCCATTCTTCCATTCCCATTTGTCCCACAGCCATCGATTCAGGGCTGGGTGTTCCCAAGTAATTGATCAGGATTGAGCACATGATTCAAGATGATCCAATGAGAGGTGTTACACTATGGATGAACCAAAGGGATTTCAGAGCCAGTGTTGTCTCCATCACACTCTGCCTTCTCTAAAGAACATGCACGGAAATGACCCATCCTGGCCTTGCCTTGGGTCAACGCCATGATCTTTCCATTATGTCAGCCTCTATAGCCGACCCTGCTGGTGTATATTCCTCGATGTCCCAGTTGTCACCACACGCCGTTTTCCACAACCTCGCTCTCTAAAGTTTGCACGGCACTCCCCTCACCTCATCACTTCCTTTCTCTGAGCCAACTCATGGGTTTCTACCACTGTCTTCCAGGTCTAGGCTCTTGTTGCCATTTGCCGTTTATTCTTTCCTCCCAGCCTCATGTTCTCCTAATTCTCTAGCAGGATAGTCACCAGTTCACACCAGCAATGGACACCTTTCATTTCTGATTTTTTTTTCAAGTCTACTTTCTATTTTCTCTGTATCATGCTGTTTTAGGCAGTTTGGGCTGCTATAGCAAATCACCGTACACTCAGTGGTTTTATAAACAACAGAAACCTATTTCTCACAATTCTGGAAGCTTGAAGTCCAAGATCGTGGCGTCAGCACTATCAGATTATAGTGAGAGCCCTCTTTTAGAGGCCGCCTTTTCTCTGTGTCCTGACGTGTGTGGAAGACAACAAGAGCATTCTTTGGGGTCCCTATTATTAAGGCACTAATCCCATTCATGAGGCTGCCACCCTCATGACCTAAGCACCTCCCGAAGGCCCCACCTCTTAATGCCATCACAGTGGGGCTTAGGATTTCAACATATGAGTTCGGGGGGACACAAACATTTAGTCCATTGCAACGATGTTTGAAAAACGTTAAGATATATTCATTCTCACAAAGTGGGTGGACAGTTTGAAATCAAGTCTCCACAAGCCAACATTTTAGAGCAGAGTTTCTCAAACTTTCTTAAAAATCATTTTCATCTCTCTAAGCAGTCTTTTCAGACGTTTTTTTCCTACTTACCAACTCACCCCAAGAAATTTTAATACCATAGATATACTGCATATCTGCTTATGTACTGTGGTCCTTTGAAAGGGACATGAACTTGTAATATCTAAGTGCTGTCACTAAGAACAAATATTCACCCCTTTGGGGGCAATACTGCCCCTATTGAAAATGCATCAGAGATAGAGAGAGAGAGAGAGAGAGAGAGAGAGAGAGAGAGAGAGAGAGAGAGAGAGAGAACCCAGCTAAACCAAAAACTCACTCATAGTAACATCTCCTTAATTATTCTGTACTTTATAATACGCAGAGTTGGCCCCAGTAACAAGTCTGGTAATTTGTACCCAAACTTCGAAAGATATTAGAAACTTCCATTTGCTTCTAGCACATGAATGGCTCTGCAAGAATGAGAGATGGACTTATTCTAGCTTGGGGTACTCTTCTTTGAAAATGATGGAAGTTGCTTTTTTAAATTAAGGTAGCAACACCATTGATAATTTAAACATCGTAGGCATTCAAAAATGCTGTGATTTGCAACACCAGTTTTAATTAATGCCTACAACCCAGCTGTGAAAATTGGGACCTGTAATTTGTGAGTTACAGTAACTGCTAGTGTTTATTAACCTAGCAGGTCAAATTCTGGTTTCATGGTCTTATATCTGCATATATATCATCATCCTATTAAACAAGTTGAAAGCCAACCGGAGATGGAAAGAATCACCAACAGGTAATGTGTCGCCTTTGAAAACAGAGGTGAGAGCAGAGTGTAAGATTTTCTCCTTCCCATCCCCATCCTGCCTCTCCTAGTTAACTCTTTCTTCTCACTGTGTTAATTTCTTTTTTTTGGTCCCCCACCCCAGGTTTTTAAGCCATTGTTTCTCAGTCTGGTTGTAGGGTGCAGCTCCCTGGCCCAGGCTGGTGTTTATTATGAGCCTTGCGCATCCCCTCCCCCCAGCGGAGGCAGTCAGGTGCCAGGTTTTGCTCAGCCGCTCATAGCAGCTCACGTCAGCTCTCACCGGCTGCCGGCCACTCATGCCAGCTGCTGGCCAGCGTGGCCACCGGCCACTGATGGCAGCCCACAGCAGCTCACACCGAGCTCTGGCTGCTCACGGCAGCCCAGCTCCAGAGAGAGCTGTTGTTCACAGTCTTAGCTATAAAGGGCACGGCTCACTGGCCCATGTGGGAATCGAACCAGTGGCCTTGGGCGTTAGGAGCACGGCGCTCCAACCGCCTGAGCCACCGGGCCGGCCCATGTGTTACTTAATTTCTTCCTCCTTTTCTACATACTGGCAACTCCTTACTGTGTTGTCATCCTTCTCATCCCCCACAAAAAGTCCTCTGGTTTTCAGATTGTATCCTACGATAACTCCTGGGGCTTTCCCCCCCTTGCTAACTTCCATCCATTCATCTGCCAATGAACATGAGTGGTGGCCACGTGCTAAGCACTACAGGGGACTGTGGGACACAATGAGAATAATATCAGTAGCACCATTAGCCTTTACAGAGCGCCGTGGACCAGGCATTATGCAAATCTCTTTACATACATTAACTTCCTTAGTCCTTGCGGTCTCCTGTGATGAACCAGACCTGGCTGCCACGCTCTGGGTATTCATTACGCCAAGGAAGTAGCAGCTCTGGCATAACTTGATTGGACAGCACCTGGAGGGTTCTCGGTGCCTCGCACAGAGCGGGGGCTGGGCTCCATACATATTGGCCGATTCAACTTCACTGGAAGCAAAATAACCTTGAGTACCTCTCAAAAAGTGGGGCAGGTTGGGGCATGATGGATAAACATCACATATTTGCTTTTGGCCTTGAAGAGACATGTCGTATGGTGGTGAAAAACACAAGCTTAGCTGTCAGGCCAATAGTGTGGGTCCCACCACTTACTAGCTGCGTGACCCTGGGGTAAGGTCCCCGGTCTCTCAAATGTTGTTTCTTCATCTGAAAAAAAATAGGGATGACGTCATTCCTAATACATAGGACCATGTGGTGAGTCAATGACAGAAACCGAAAAGGGCCTTAATGCAGTGCCTGGCACGATTGTGCTGTCAACCAGAGTCAATAAGTTGAGCTATTATTGGTATAATAATCCATCATGTTCTCCTTGGCAGCCCATGGAGCTCCTTTCTGTCATATCAGGACACTCGAAGCTGTCAATTAATTAACCATTTTTTGAGCATGCACTCTGCGCACGACACAGAGGAGTCATCGTGGGGATTCAAGAGCTTGCCATTGATCTCGCATGGCACCTTACTCATCACAGCTGTGCTTACGGAGTTGTGTATGTGCCACTATCTCTCTCCTTCAGCTGCGTGGTCATGCAGCCTGTGTCGCCACACAAGCCCCCCTGTTTAGTATGGTCCCATGCTTGGTTTAGCACTCTATGGTCGCTATCTTCAAATAAGTTTTGAATAAGGGGCCCCATATGAGGTCTGGTAATTATGTTCGCGAACTTGTTGCAATGATGTTACTAATCTTTGTTGATATCAGAGGGATTGTGCATTATGAGTTTGTACCAACTGGACAAACAGTTAACCAGGTTTACTATTTGGAAGTGCTGAAAAGGCTGCGTGAAAAAGTTAGACGCCCTGAACTTTTCACCAACAATTCATGGCTCTTGCATCACGACAATGCGCCAGCTCACACGGCACTGTCTGTGAGGGAGTTTTCAGCCAGTAAACAAATAACTGTATTGGAACACCCTCCCTACTCACCTGATCTGGCCCCCAATGACTTCTTTCTTTACCCGAAGATAAAGGAAATATTGAAAGGAAGACATTTTGATGACATTCAGGACATCAAGGGTAATACGATGACAGCTCTGATGGCCATTCCAGAAAAAGAGTTCCAAAATTGCTTTAAAGGGTGGACTAGGCACTGGCATCAGTGCACAGCTTCCCAAGGGGAGTACTTCGAAGGTGGCCATAGTGATATTCAGCCATGAGGTATGTTCCACTTTTTATAGGATGAGTTCGTGACCATAATTGTCTGACCTCGTATGTTCACTTTTCACTAGGCCCACAATGCCGTAGCTGGTCCTGCCTCTACCAGCCTGCAAGCTCGGCGAGGGCAGGTGCTAAATCTCCTTTGCCCGCTGTTGTACTCCAGGCCCTAGCAAAGTAAATGCCCAATAAGTAGTTGTTGAATGGAGGGGAGAATGAGGATGGCTTGTAATAAAGACACACTGCGAACTGGCACACATGTCGGGCTCAGAAATACCCTGGAGCGGAGTAGATGAGGGGCCACTGAAGTCCCCATTGTGAATTGAGTGCCTGGCCAGAAGATACACTGCCTCACTTTTATGTATTTAATACACCGACCACACCTAGCAGTCCTGAAGCACTGTTAATAAGCTAAGAAGCCATCAAAAATGGCAAGAAACACCAAAGTGCTATTTTCAGTTTCATTTGGGTCACGTTCCAAAGTTCATGCAGACCTTAAAAAAATACACTCCCATCTCTGAGGGGTATTGGTGGGTCATAAAATGTATATAAATATATAAGAAAACAAAGATTATTTTTTAAAACAGTAGATGAGAAAAATAAGTGTTGGATGTGTGGGAACAAATGAATAGAGGGGTGGATGTTTCTTTCCTGGGGAGGAACTTTTCTCGTCATGTCCTCAGTGGTGGAGGAACCCTTTAGATATAGGCACACGGCCTTCACGAACCTCATCCATTCATTCGGCAAAAAGGTACAGTCAGGCTAATGAGTGCAAAGCACTGCATCCCTGGGTGTCGTACAGATAACAAGGGGCTCAGACACGGTGAACCATCCCATCGCGGTGGCACTCTCATGGAGAGATACCCACCTATTGAGACATCACCAGGAATTGAGCAGTGACCCACCCTAAGGGATCAGAAGGCCTCACCGAGGCTGTGACCTTTGAGCTGGCTTCCAACTTACTTGGGGTCTTGGGTTAGATTTCCTCGTGTGAAAAATGAGGATGGTAACTTCCTCTTGAAAAGGTTGTTCCTGCGATGAGAAACAGTAATTGCAATACCTTTGCAAAGGTATTTGTTCCAGGTGCCATTGTTGTTCTTGAGAAGGACTCTCCCAAAATGCATGGCTTCCCACTAAGCACCCCCCACCCTTTCCCATATTCCCGCTTGCCCATCACTGTGAATCAGGAAGACGTGAGTCAGACAGGAGAGGCCCTTCGGAAGAGGAGCCACAGAAGAGTCATGTACAAGTGGAAAGTGGTGTTGTAGAGAGACAGATACCCACGGTAGAGAAGTGTTAAAAACCACCTTTTCACATTAGGAATCGGCCTGTTTACTCCTTCAGCAGAGCTCCATAAAGTGGTTACACGACACTCAAAGCAGACACAAAGCAAAATGTCCTGAATCTGCTGGAATAGCACAGTTCTTATCTTACCAAGGGTGTCCGTGTATGTGTGTGTGAATGACGTCAAAGCAGGTAGAGAAAAAACAATCGCTAATTACCCTTGGCTCTAATCTGTCGATTAATGTCTAACAGTGTAGTACATTCAGGATTCTGACTCCATTGGAAGAGTTAAGTCGTTCCAAGAACACGAAAATGATTTATCTGCCAGAAACAATTAAACTAGTACACACATGATAGCTCTTCTGGGTATAGCTCCCATTAGTCTTTTAACCACGATTATATATACACTATATTTTTATACTATTTGGTTATATTTCTTCTGAAAGCAAAAGTGCTGTTCTTTTCATCTATGTCTTCGTAGCGTAATAGCAATGCCAGTAATTTTGACGTGCTTGCATCTTGGCTACATGGTCAAGTTTAACTTCACAAGCAGACACAGGTCATAAGTATCCATTATATCCATATATCCATCTATCCATCCATCTGCCCATTCATCCGTCCCTCCACTGTCCACCCATCCAGCCACCCAACTGCCCATCCACAGTGCCAGCCATCAGGCACTGAGGAAAAAGAGGCTTTTCACATCAAGTAGAGGCAGGGTTCAAACCTGTCATCTTTGATTTACAAGAAGCCACACTCCAGGGAGGGTCCAATCCAGGTAAGTCCCAAACTGAAACACCTGTCAGTTGTTCTTTTGCAGAGTCATGGACGGTTAGTTACATTCTAATTGATTCACCAAGAGATGCAAGTGGAAATTAAGGGAAAATGCAAATCACCACCTGCTGGGTACCTCTCAATAGAGAACATCCCCCACTGGCCACAATTAGGAGGCCTGAGTCCTGGTCCCATTTTCACCATGGTGTCATCTTTGATGAATTACTTAATCACTGTCTGCATCTGTTCCTTCCTAAGTCAAAGGAGGCTGTGGGCATATATTTTTTAAAAAAAAAAGGATTTGGTGGGGGAAAGGCAGAAAACTTCCACATTGAGGATTAGATTTCCGATTCTCTGGCAGGGAGTGGAGGCCAAATGGTAACCTCTCCAACCTGTTGGGATCAAGTGTGGGCTGAGCACAGCTGTAAGGAAGCACGTGCTGACCACGCCAAGTGACCCTCACGGTTACCTGCGTGTACTTTGCAGTGCCTGCTCGAGGCCAGTGCTTTTCCCACTGTTATCACTGTGGGAACCCAACAGCCTTGAATGTCCCCTTACTATCAAGTTTGTGGGGTCCCTATCCATACCTACTGCGGTTGTGATGAAGTAAGGATGGCACAATAATCTTGGTCCCTTTTTATAGCCATTCTCCAAGGAACCAACCTATCCTATTTCATTAATTAAACCAATGCCCAGAAACCCAGTGTTAGCATCTCTGAGCCTACAAAACTGAGAGTTTACAAGGAGGCCGGATGGACCCCCTCAGCCACAATGATATTAGATCCTCTCTTTTACTTTGTGGACCTTCATTATTTTGAACCCCAATAGTCTGGAATGGTGGATGGATGGTAGCTGGGATACTGCGTGGGGCCAAAATTGAACTTGACACTATGAAAAAAAAAGAATCTGTTACAATTAAAATTACGAATGTAGATATGATTTAGGGGAGGACACTTATGAACGTAAGATATTTTCATGGATGTGCGACCACGGGGAAATCACTCAGTTGATGCCCCCTCGCAATCGGCCCCTGCCCCACCCTAGTCCCTGGACCCTTGTACGTGGCAAAGGGCCTTTGCAGATATGACTAAGGTTACGGGCCTTAAACTAGGAACATCATCCTGTATTATCTGGACTGTCCCGGTCTAATCACAGGAAAAGGCAGAGAACTTTCTCCAGCTGGCATCAGAGAGATGAGACAGAAGAGGAAGTGGGAGAGATTTGGAGGGCAGAAGGGACTTGACCCGCTGTTGCTGGGACACAGGCTGCGCGGGAAGTGTGACAAGGATACAGGCAGCCTCTAGGAGCAGAGACCTACAGCCCAGTGACACCCAGCACGGACGTAGAGACTGCAGTCCAACCGCAGGGAACTGAGTCTGACCACAACCTGAAGAGTCTGGCAATGGTTGGTGTCCAGAAAGGAACGTGGCCCTCCTGACACTTTAGCTTTGGTCCCCTCAAAGCAGAGGACGCAGCTGAGCCATGCGGTACCCAGACTCCTGACCTACAGAACTGTGACATCATAAATGTATGTCATGTTAAGCCACTAAATGCATGCTAGCTTGTCGCCACAGTAATAGAAAATTAATACAACAGGGGTGCTATTAAAAATATTTAGTAGCTAATATGGCCAGGAATGGATGGCCTACCCGTCAGGATGGCCAGAAGGCCAATTAGCGTGACCTGCTTGAATATCAGCCTTGTAGATGGAGAACAGAAAAGATGGTGTTAAATCGCTCTTAGCTATTCATGCCAATCGGTCTCTAAAAGGGTCTCTTAGGCACCATTCTATAAACTTAGGCTCTGTTCTTGGCGTGTCCTTAAAAGTAATAAAAGGGATATTTCTTAATAGCTGTTAGTAATTTAGTTTAGCTTTCTATCTCATCCAATCAAAAATGGTCCTCTCTGTTAGTTTGCTTTTAGAGCTTGGATGGACTGCCCCTCCCCCCCAACCCCTTCCACACCCACATACACACACACACTTTCTCAGCCCCCTTAGCAATGATCTCTATACCCAGAATCCATCTCTTGCTCAAACCAGACATTTGTCTTTGAGTTCAGAAGGCTTCTTCTCTGGGTGACAGAGGCCAGCCAGCCTGGGCTGACATGGTTACAAGACAAGCTCGATGCTGCCAGCATCATGTTAGAGGGAACGGAATTAGACTAATGTGTTTGTCAGTCGTCAGCAGGCACAGCCTCTCCAATTATCCTGTCTAATTAGATTAGAAGCTGACAGATGAGAGCACACCCTGTGACATTTCAGTTTGTCATCTCCAAATGAGGACCACACAACCCCGGCTTGTTTTCCTCATTTAGACCCAGATCCTCTTTCGAGTTGTTACAAGAACTGATTTTTGTAATTAGCTGTCATTTGCATTACATCAGTGCATCTTCTCTACCCAGCACAGAACAGGCCTGGAGGAGTAAAGAAAGATGGTAAGAAACCTTGGGCAGTGAAGTGGAGCTCAAAGCACCTTCAAACAACTCTAAAATGCGTAGGGACACATCATTTGGGCTTCCCCTGAAACCTCAGAATAAAACTGTAACAGTCGTACATGGTGATTAGTGGTGTTTGACTCAGCCCACAGCGTGGCAGGCTGATACACGCACAGGCACACTATACCATCGGACTCAGAAATAAAACTCATGGATCACCCAGTGGGAACGGCACAGGTTCCCCAGTACAGAGGTTGTGTACAAGGCGATACATTTCCCCTCTGATATTAAAGAGGAAGGAAACACCCGCCTCTCGGACACTGTGCTCAGTTCCAGCTGCAGGGCTGGTGTTGCTAGAGTCACGATGACCTCCGGTAGCGACGACTGAGCGATATACAAGTCGTACCAACAGCCGTACGAGAGAAAGCTTGAGGAAAGGCCTGTATATCTTGCTACACAACCGTTTCAAACAATATATTTGAACAGAAGTCTCAACAAGGCTTTTGAACAGAGATTTAAAGTGGTTTCAGCATGGGCGTCCTTCCAATATTGGATGACATTGAACAGTGTCCAAGGCAGGCGACCCATCTTACGGGACCGACTTCCACAGTAAGACAGGAGTATTCAAACAAGGCTGGAGCGTAGAATTTAGTGAGCAAGGCACGCGAAGGTGGAGAAGCTAACAGGGTGGTACCGGGTAGAAAGTTTAACCTTTTAAAAGCCGTAATTGTCAAAGTTGCCCGTTTATGTACTCAGACTGCCCACATTGGTTATTCTAGTGCTTCATGGGTTTTTTCCAAATTCTAGTCATTTAAGAACCACAACAATGGGTTTTGCCCTAACTATGTACTATTTGCATGATTTGCTTAATGTTTTTAAAAAGGAACTCACTTTTCTTTTTTTATACAAATTTAAACATTTACATCATTGGTTTTATGGGCTGGTCATGTTTTTTTTTCTGATATTTATTAGCTAAACACATGACAATTAAAGTCTTCGTGTTCCTCCACGTGGCCCCTAAAAGCCTCACATGTACAGGGGTCGACCAGTGTCCCCATTTGGGGATCATGGCATTTGGATAAAGTGAGTCTCCGTCTCCCTGCCTGTGGTTTTGCAGTTGGAGTCCTTATGAATCTTCCTAGTGAATTCCAGACCTTCTCAAGCAAGGAGGGAGATGGAAATGGCTGCATGGCATGTGACAGACCTTCTAGAACAATTTGTTTCAACTGCCACTCGAGTGCCACAGGACATTCTTAAGCCGAGAGAGCGACGTTTCGAAGAGGAGTCCAACTGGACATGGAAAGTGACAGGAAGGAAGAGGTTATGTCTCACAGTGACATGGCACCTTCCACCCCAAATGTCAAAGTGATTTTACAAACGATTATTCTGCCTCCTCATATCCTTCTGGAAGGGCCAAGAGCCCCATGGATGGAGAACAAGCACAAAGGGAGGTGACACAACTGGACAAACGGCCATGTGGCAAGTGGCAGCCGAGAACGCAGACTCATCGATGGGGCTGGTGGAACCACCCCGCTCTGTCCTGAGGACTCGCTCCCTTCACCCAAAGCCTGGGTACTAAAGCCCAGTGGACAGAGTGCGGGGCAAGGACTCAGGACATTATGGCAAGAAGAAGAAGATGAGGATTGTCAGGACCAAAATTTACTGATTGATTACTGTGTGTCAGGGTTTTGAAACACATGATCTCGTTTCCCCGGAAAACAGCCTCATGAAATACACTCTTGTTAACCCCATTTGTATGAGTTTGCCTGGGCTGCTGAAACAAAGTAACACCAACTGGGTGGCTTAAAGGAAAGAAAGATGTTGTCTCACAGTTCTAGAGGCTGGAAGTCCAAGGTCAAGGTGTCAGAGGGTTGGTTCCTTCTGAGGCCTGTGAGGGAGATTCTGGGGTCTCTCCTCCAGCTTCCGGTGGTTTCCTAGAAACCTACGGCACTCCTGGGGTCGTAGAAGCATCATTCTGATACCAGCCTTCACCGTCACATGGTGTTCTCTGTATCCAAATGTCCCCCTTGTGTAAGGACACCCATCATATTGAATGAGGGACCCACACTACTCTAGTGTGGCCTCACCTTAACCTTATTTACATTTGTAACAACAGTACCTTCAAATAACATCCCAATCCGAGGTACTAGGATTGAGGCCTTCAATACATGAATTGTAGGGGGGATGTAATTCAACCTACACCATCATTTGCAGCTGTAGAAACTGGGTGGTGAGGTCACCTGTCCAAGGTCATGTTAATAGTAAGTGATGAAGCCAGGATTCGAACCCAGAAAGTCTTAACCCTCACGCTACCATCGTAAATAGTGCTGTATGGACTAATATTTGTGTTCCCTGCAACATTCGTATGTTGAAACCTAATCCCCAACGTGAGGGTTTTTGGAGCTGAGGCCTTCAGGGGTTATTAGGTCATTAGTGTGGAGCCCTCCTGATGGGACTAGTGCCCTTTTGAAAGAGGCCCCCAAGAGCTCCCTCGCCCCTTCCACCAGGTGAGGACACAGCAAGAAGATGACAGTCCAGGAGCTACGGACGCAGGCCTCACCCGACACTGAATCTGTAGGTGCCCTGATCTGGCACTTCACCGTCTTCAGAACTGTGAGAAACAATTGTTGGCCGTTTCAGCGGCCCAGTCTTTGGTGATTTTGTTATAGCTGCCTGAACGCACTGAGACAAACAGATTCAGAACGGAGCCTGGCGACAGTCTCACCTAAGTTCCGCAACTTCCTGAAAAGAGTCACTGTCTTACTTTCCTCCTTTCCAGAGGGCATTATTAACGTCAGATACTATGATACACACAACAGCATATTAAATGTGTGTGTCCACATGTAAGGAGCACTTAGTGTCCCAGGTACCATCGTCATGCTGGCGCCCAGGCAGCATTGCTCCTGGCCAGAAGCACCCCCGGGGGTGGGGGTAGGGGTCTCAGTGGGGGGACGAAGCAGGCTGCTTCATTAGAATTTCAGTGCCTCACTTTACCAGCTGTGTGACATGTGACTTAACCTTCGTTGGCCGCAGTGTCCTCATCTGTAAAATGGGCGATCACAGTACCCAGCTCAGAAGTGTGCGATGAGGGTTCAATTAGTTACTAGAATGTGGCATATCGATGGTGCCTGGCACATAAGCACTGCTATGTAAGACGGCCTGTGAACGTGCACGGCCAGGCAGCACGGCCCCTGCCAGCTCACCAAGATCAGAGCTATTTCCAGGGTAGGGCCCTCTTCAGGGGGATCAGAGTAAACAGCATCTTTATCCAGCTGGAAACTTGGATTTGTATCTACAAGCCTCCCTCTCTTCTCACGTCCTGGAATATCTTCTCACATCCTGACTCCCAAATGTTTCTCACCACCTTCACTGCTGCTGCCCTGGTTCCAGCCCCACCCCTTCCCCCACCCTCTCCCACCCCTTCTCCCAGCCTCTCCCATCCCTCCCCCACCTAAGCTGCAGAAGCCTCCTAACTGGTCTCTTGCTTCCACCCTCACCACTCCGTGGTATATTCTCAAAACAGCAGCCAGGGAGAGCGTTTTAACATGTAAGTCAGATCATGTCCCTTCGTTGCTCCAAACCCCTCCCCTGGCTCCCACTGTCACTCAAAGTCATCCATACCCATTGCCACAGCCCCACGAGGTCTGTCCCCCCCGACCTCGCTGACCTCTCTCCCATTGCTCCCGTGGATCACTCTGCTCTGGCCACACTGGCTGTCTGGCTGAGCTCAAACACACCCGAATGTCCCTGCCTCAGGGCCTTTGCACTTGTTCTGTCTGCCTGGAGGGCTCTGAGGGCGGCTCTCTTACCTCCTCAAACCTCTGCACAAATGTCCAGAGCGCCCTCCCTCCCTCATGCCTTCACGTCCTCCGTACACTTATCCCATCTGACGTTCTGGGCACTTACACTTGTTTCTCTTGTTTATTGTCTGTCTCCCACACTGGAATATCAGTTCCACGACAGTGGGGTATTTGTGTTTTTTGCTCACTGCTGTATCCTCAGTGTCTAGAAAAGTGCCCGGAACATCATAAGACCTTAACAAACATTTGTTGAAAGAATAAAGACATAAAGGAAGCAAAGAAACGAGGCGATGTCCTGAAACGTTTGTCAAAACACAAGAAAGACTTACTTCAGGAGTACAAAAATCAAACACAGTGATAACAACCTCAGAAAATAGCAGGAAATAAAAAAGAGCCGGCGGTATCATTCCATTTTCAAAAGGAAACTCCACTTGCTTTGTGCCTCTGTGAAACCTCACAATCTGGTCACAGCACACGTGTGCGTTCAAAGGGAGAGTGAACGACATCTCGGCAGCTCTCCTATTTCCTAGACCCAGTCAAAAGGCTCAAGGTCACGCAAAGTCATTGTCACAAAGAGTAGGATTAAGTCATGAGAATTTCTGGAGCTCCGCGAGGATCCTGTAGCCCTTCCAAAGCCTTCTCAAGGCCGGGAAGCCGCAGTCTGTCTAAGCTGATAGTCAAGAGTCCTCTCACACCTCTGCGATTTCTTAATCTGAGAGGAAGAAACATTAAAGGGAGCCAGGTCTGTAGCGTGTCCGGAGTTTCTAACACGTCCTGTGGGGAGGCTGACAGACCCCAGAAAACAATGGATGTGCTTCTTCCATACGGTTCCTGAACCACAGCCAGATCACCACGATGGATGGAGGGCTTGCCAGGACACTCGGGGAGAAAGGCTGGAATGTTCCGAGGCTGAAGGGGAGAGGCATCCCACAGAGAGTTACACAGTCAAAAAGGAGATCTTGGTGCCGAAGTCTGGGGCGCCTGAGGACATCATGTGCTTTTCTCTGTGTCGTGGCCACTGTCCCAGCTTTGCACAGTGAGAGGCTGTGCTGGGCTCTGTCAGGCCCAGTGGGGAAGGGAGAGAACACAAGATGCCTCCTACAGAAAGCCTGGGCCCTTGGCCCTCTGGGGCCCGCAGCTGTGTGCATCTGGAACAAACTGTCCCACCCAGAGCTGCACCCGCAGTCCCAGGACCCTTCCAACAGAAACGATTTGCTCTTGTGACTTCAACTCTGAGCTGAAGGCATGTCTGTCACTCACCTGCCTGTGGTTCGTTTGATGTGTCAGTAACCTGAGAGACCTTGGGGTCTCCCTACCTTTCTTCAAACCCTCTTATTACCTCTCCCCTGCCCCACCCCCAAACTTGAAGCTACTCTGACTTTTGTTATCAAAATCTAAACTCCGAGGCAATAAATGTTTGTTGAACATTTCCCGTGAAGAAAGCAATGTCAGTTTCTCTTACTTCTATTAAATCATTTCATCCGCACATATTCCGGTGAGGTCATTACCAGCTGCATTTCATGTACAAGTCCAAGAACAAAAGAAACTTGCATGAGGCTTTATAGCCAATAAGTGGCAGAGCTGGGACATAAACCCAGCCTGGTTTGACAACAAACGTACCAGCTGCCATAAAATCAAGCGCTTGAGAAATGAATTTAATATTCTGAGTCAAAGCAGCTCAACTAGCCAATGTATTTGGCTCTCCCCGGTAAAGATTCTCGATTACACCAATGGCAAAAGAAGTCCCTCTGCCAGCATTATAGCTGACCTCTGTCTTAAAGAAAAAAAGTAATCATCTTGAAATGTTCCTCCAAGTGTAATTTTAGGACTGTGAGTGGTTCAGTGTGAGATATTGCAGTGAGGGTCTCAGTCTCTCCTCCTCTCATCTTTTCAGGCCCTGATACTTCACAGAAACGTCTAGGCTTCCATTAAATGGCCTAGTTTCTTTGTGCTTTCTTACCCTTCCCCCTCCTTTTCAGTGTTGCCTTGAAAAATAAAGACATATACTGTATTCAGGGCTGAACGAGCAAATGTAAGAATCATAGCAGAAGGGACCTAAAAGATAAGGATGGACTTTCTGATCAAAAGGGTAATTAAGTATTGACACGGCCTCTGAACAAAGAGTCAGTCAGTCAAACACGCTGATTTGTCGGGTGTGGGAAAGTAGCAAGGACTCCAGTTGCACTGTTTGGGGCAGGGGGCGGGGCGAGGAAGAGTGACTAAAGAAACAGAAGGCAGCCTGTGCCCTTATAGCTCGTGCAGGTCACTGAGGAAGTCACAGGTAAGAGACTCGAAGCCCTTCCTAGGGAAAGAAACTCAATTTGGGGAGTTCAGTGCCATATCTATTCAATACGTTACCCCAGTTAACTCTCCCAACAATTCTTTGGGGTGCATGGCGTCCTGTACAGCACTTTGTAGGAGACGACACCAAGGGTCAGTGGACTTGAATGAGTTGCCTGGTCACATGGCCAAGAAGGAATGTGCTCCGAGAAGGCCTGACCTGAAAGCCAGTGCAGCCTCCTCTGCCATTTTGTTCCAGCACGACCTGAATGGCACTAGCACTGGACAGGGGTCATGGTGCCCTCCTATCTCCCTTCCTTTGCCTTCCTCCCCCACTTCTTTTCCCTCTCTCCTTCCTTCTCCCTGCCTTCCCTCCCTCCCTCCCTCCCTCCCTCCCTCCCTCCCTCCCTCCCTCCCTCCCTCCATCTCTCCCTCCCTCCCTCCTTCCTTTTAACTTCAGGATAAGACCATTACTCCATTATGCAGAAGTTGAAGGAGGTGAGAGGATATCTGTTTTCTAATATCAGTGTGCATATTAAATATTAATTGTGACCAAAGCCACTTGCCTCTTTTTTGAGGGTACAAGAATCTTGCTGAGTGCAGACGACTACAGATGAGAGAGGCTGGAGCATGGAGACTCTAATTTACACAAGAAAAGGAAATCTGAGCTTCCTTCCTGGGCCTAGCTGAATTCCAAACATTTTCATGCCCAGCAGCGAGATTATTAGTGATCAGTGGTGACCCGCACGGTGGGATAGCACAGAGGCACAGTACTTTGGAGGCCACCAGACCTCGGTTCAAATTAATTTGCTCACTATTTACTTGAGCAAATTATTTAACTTCGCAGTGATTCAATATCCTCATCTATAAAACTACCGAACTCACTGAGTTCTCCAAAAGATGAAATGATACCGCACTTGTAAAGGGTTTAAGCCAGTGGTAGGCATATCACAAATACTCAAAAAATGATCACTGAAAACCACACCATACCCCATGTACTTAGGGCGACATCAACAGTGTACATGTGACGTAGAGCAACAGATGGGTAGGTCATTCTGATTGGTGCACATAATTCTACCATTCCACTCATCGTGCATATGTCCAGTGTGAGATGGCAGAACGGAACATGCGGTTCCTGTATTGATGTCAGTTTTTGTTGGTCTCCACCTTGTGGGGCTGACTACGTTTGACTACATGCACACAAAGATATAAAAGTTAGTGAAACAACTCCCCTACTATTTCACCTGGTGCTTTGCCGTAGAAGAGGGATCTGCTACAGTTCTGGGGGGACAGGGGGGACATGACGTACTGTTTGAGCAATTTAAGGGGCTGTAGTTTGACCACCCGAAGCTTTGATCTCATTTCTGATTTCTGAACCTCTCCCCACTGCTGTGTGGACGTCACGGCTCTTCTGTTCAGTAGACTGTTAGTTCCATTGGATTGAGTTGCCAACAGAAGGAATGGTCGCCTGCAGCTTTGACTTTTGCGAAATGTGGAGAATGACGGGGAGATGCAGACTGTAAACTCTGGCACCGCTTCTGGGAGCTTCTCTCTGACTTTCCGCAGATGTCAGAGTGAACTTCAAACCCATTCTGAGATCCCGAGCCCATCTTATTAGCACAAGTTGCTGGATATAACAGTCTATCAAATTATTTGATAAAGATCTATTCATTACCCTTATATCCAGCCGAAAGAAAAATATAATTGAAACATGGTCACGTGCCATAATGGGGACAGGAATGAAATGTCCTCTTCTTTCCTCCTAATTAGAAAACCAGAGGCTTAGAAAAATGCATACAAGCAGATCAGATAGGAGAACAGATTTTATGGTGCTTTTTTTTTTAGGTAGGGAAAGTTTTCTGAGTGACTTGCCAGTTAAGACATTTTATAAACTCCCGAAACGAAATAGCCTAAACCAGAAATACGTGCCTTTTCCCCTCTATTTCAGAAATGTAATGACTCCCTTGCTCATAGAAACCACTCATTAAATATTTGTTGGGTGTGCAGGGCTTGATAACGGCTGTCGGAGCTCATGCGTGTGCACCATGAATATCTGGTCAGTGTGGGCTCCGTGGAATGAAAGGAAAGGCTGGTAAGGAAGCCCGGGTCCTACTTTGTATGCCGAAGAGCTCTCTCCTGGCCGTCTGGAGAGGGGAGAATGAAAGAGGCTACATTGTGGGCAGTAGAAAGCCCCAATAAAGGTGGCAGGGAGGTGGCCTTCTCTACCCAGAAGTGACCGTTCCACCTGGAAAGGACAGAAGAAAGAACAGACCTTCATCAAGGTCTCCACTCGGACTTTACCTGAAAAGACAAGGTCATCGCTGCCGAAAGCCTGATGGTCTCCCCCCACTAACTCAGCCTCTCATTTCAAAATGCAAATAGGGTTACAGACAACTACACATTAACCCATTACTAGCCATTAACTCAGATCAAATGGCTTAAAAAACACCCCCCAAAAAACGAAAAAACCTCTTTCTGATATGGGGAATACTCTGTGATCACGGTTCTGAACTTGCGAAGAAATGTGACCCTGGGCAGATAAGTATCAATGGGCAGGTAGGGAACTTGGGAGGGGTGAGGTACTTTTTAAGGAACACATGCCCAGGTAGATTGCTAAAATAGGGTAAGGGCTTAGAACAAATGTTATAACTATAATAATGTAGCAGAAACCCCCATGGTCTTCTTCATCTAGGCATACAGCTGGACCACACATCCCTACCCCAGGTAACGAGGCAGGATGACGCTGGAAGACCAGACATCCACTACTTCCAGGCTGGCCCGTATAACCTCTTCCAGACTGGTCCATATAACCTCAGCCCTCTCTTCTCCCAACTGCCAGCTGATGCAAACAATTCAACAGTGGGTTGTGAGGCTGCTGACGGTGACAGAACCACACAGTGGAAGGGGCCTGGAGACCTCAGTGTCTGGGAGGAAGCAGTCCCGTCTACTGACCCACACAGAATTACAAAACAAGTGAGAAATAAACTGTTACTGGGGTAAGCCCTTGAGATTCTGAGGTTATTTTTTGTAGCAACTAACATTACTTATCCTACTCATATAATAACTATTATCATCGTGAATACCCACCAGGTACGTGACTAAGGATTTTTCTAAGTATTTTAATCCCCACAGCAGTCACATATATAGGTACTGTTATCATCCCTGTTTTATAGGTAAGGAAACAAAAGCTCAGAGAGGTTAAGTAACTTGTTCACGGCCAGCAGCTAGAGAATAATGAAAACTCTGGGTACAAAGGGAAGAGAAGAGAAAGCATCGAAGTAAAGACCCGTGGGTTACAGATGACAAAGGCCACAAGCATCACAGGTTTCCCGAGGGAAGCCTTGGGGCCCCGTGGAGAAATGCTGTGTTGGAGTGGAAGGGGACTCAGGTTTTAGCAGCAGATGGAGCGGCTGCCAACCCTCAGCCATTCACATCCTGACCATCCCCCCACCAAGACAGGGAGCTTCTGCAAGCTTCTGTGTCATCACCTGAAAAGTGGGGACAGGGACACATGGCCTCACCGGGTGTTTGTGAGGACGACACAAGCTGCGTTCATCGCCCAGCACAGGACGCAGTGTGTGGCAGGTTCCCAATGAACGTCACTTTGCTTCCTGCGTGGCTAGGAGTCATTTTGAACGGAAGAGGAGTATAAAGAACTGGTGACAGACCCCCTGTCCTCTGTGCTCACACATCCCGACTTGCACAGAAAGGGCAGAGAGGCTGCTGGTAGCTCACGTGGCCCTCAGCAACACCAGGGGATTCGCAACCCGACCAAACCAGCGCCTCTCACCAGACACTTTTCTCTGGGGTCCTGACCTTCGCCCTTTTCTCATATACTCATGCTCTTAACGTAGATTTATTGAGCACATGCCACGTACCAGGCTCTGTGCCAGGTACAGGGGACAGACAGTGGTGAACCAGAGACGGAATGTACCTGACCGTCTCACAGGGGCTGGGGAATGAGCAGGTAGGAAATAAACCCACGAGACAGTTACACTTGCCGTTACATGTTACAAAGGATTCCTCATCACACAGATGAGATTCAAGGGCAGGACCACAGCCTCTTTTTTCCTGCTCGTTAGCTTAGATTCATTTGGGGCATGGAACATGCTAGAAAGGAGACATGCTTTTTATGCTTTGAAAAAACAAAAAACTCTTATAATATGGTTTCCATGATGCAAGTTGGGTTTTTTTCCCCCTCCTTAGGTATCTGTGTTTGTTCTTCACCTTTTATCCATAATGTATAAGGGATTTTTTGAATGCCTTGCTGCTTCTTGTTCTCTTTTTGTTCCACTTTATTGATTAGCCCCAAGAAAAAGCCCCAGATCTCATGCATATGTGTTTCAGAAGCCTGAAGCGGATGGCGAGCTGCAGCACGAAGGCTTTGAAGCAAAATAACATGCAGAAAAGGAATGTGTGTATAGAGCTTGGGGCTTTACGTTACTCGAGTAAAACACAATGACTACGATCCGTGAAACTAAGTATTTTCTGCTTTTTAACAGATGATTATACTGTAGGAAATTTGAACATGCTATTTCGACTTTTAGTACTAAATGAAAGTATCTATAAAGAAACCCATCATTAAAATCCAGGAATGTTTATTAGTTACCAACAACAACAAAAAAAGGTAGTATGACAAAAGGAATGGATAAGTATTAGAAACCCCCAAGACTCTCTAAGTCTCGGAAATGCTTTCCCACAACTTTCCAACACGGGAGGCATAGCTGCTTTCTTGCTTTGGTGTGGATGAAGCCTGCAAAAGGGACAGTTCTAGAAACACTGAGCAGCATCACCTTAGGCCAAATGGGCGGCTGTGGACAGAACAAGAAGTCTCTGTGTAAGGGGATAGCTGCTTTCTATTTAATCAGCATCTAGTTCTCCTTCCGATAAGAAGTGAGACCCTTATTCCTTCTACTGTCGTCTGTCTCAAAAGGTGGAAATGTGGGCCAGGGCTGGCTAACCAGGGTACTGATCTCTCACGGCCATAGTTATGGGTCAAAGGCAGGTATGGAATCTGAGCTGAGGTCCAGTCAAGACCGGTGAACACCAGTCAACCCTGGGAGATGTGCTGGAGTGACTGGGAAAGAGACGTTCCCTTTCTGCGGGTGCTGACGCAGTCATCTCACTGCCACGTGGGCAGTGCCCACCTGAAAACGAAGCAAGCGTAGAGCAAAGCAGAGCACAGAACCCAAGGCTCTCAGACTCCAATCATCCCTTGACCTTGTCTGCTGGATTCACACCTTGACCTTGCCCATTTTAGGAGCCAATAAATTCCTTTTTATGATTTAAACCAATTTGGGTTTGTTTACTATAATTTCTTTGAAGAACTGATTGTTTGTCTTGATGTCCCTACAACCGTTCTTCTTTAAACCAAAAGTTTATGTATTTGGAGCTTTCTTTCTGCAGAATAGGAGGATCTATTTGGGTTTTACAGAATAACCACAGTTCAGAGCTGAAAGGGACCCGCTCCCTTTATTGATTATTGCGTAGCAAACTGCCTCAAAATGTAATGCTATAAAACATCACCCGTTGTATGACGTCCACGGGTCCTACTGGTCAGGAATCCGGAAAGAGAGCCTGATGGGGATGGTTTGTCTCTGCTTCATCATGTCAGAGGCCCCGCAGGCAAGATGCGATTCATCTGAGGTTGGAATCACGTAGAGGTTTCTCTGCTCACACTTCTGGTTTCTGAGTAGTCATGCTACAAAGGCTGGGCTCAGCTGGGACTTCCAAACCGAGCCACTGCCCGTGCCTCTCCATGTGGCTACCTGGGGCCACAGCATGGAGGCCTTGGGGTAGCCGGGTTTCTTACATGGCAGCTCAAGGCTCTAAGAGGGAATGTCCCAGGGAACAAGACAGGAGCTGATCTTTCCCGATCTAGCCTCACATAGCATCACTGCCACCAGGCTCACACGCCTGCCCAGATTCAAGGGACGGTGCATAGACCACCCCCACCCGGCCATGGAAAGAGTGTCAAAGAATTTGGGGCCATGTTTTAAGAGCACTGTGCATCTGGCATTTTTTTCCTCACATTTTGCCTTTGCGCATACTTCCTATGGGGTAACATTCTCTCCCACCCTTTTCCTCCCAACTACTTTCTCTTAATCCTCCATGGCTCTGTAGCACGTGAACTGCTGAAGAAGCATCCTCTAACTTCTCCTGGATTGGGCTCGGGGTCATTTTGCTCTGCTTGCCTCTACACATCGGAATTGTCTCATTCTCCTTTGTCACTCATCTCCAAATTACGGACATCCAAAGGAGCACAAACCATGCACGTTATGACTATAATTATTATTTTGACTCCCGGCACATAGAATGTAGGGAAGATGCTGAAGAGAATTTGCCTTCATTGGTGGATGTTAGCTTTTCTCTATTAGCTTTTGTCTGTTCCTGCACGTGAGGTGATTTCTGTGCTGTGATCAGGGGTTGAGTAAAGCCCCCCTTTGGTCTCATTCTCCAGAGTAGGGGAGATATCAGATGATGTTTGCTGTTCTGTCCGTGTTGTGAGGTGATGGTTAGCTTAGGATTAAAGAAATTCTCGATCAGGGGTTGAGAGACTTCCCTCTTTGTTCTGTCTGTTTCGCCCACATCAGCAGATGAAGTGAAGAAGTAGCTAAGTTATACCAGGACGACGTGACGGGCATGTTGCCAGGCTTTGGAAGACCTTGGGCTGATCGCCCCGAGCAAGAACAGTAGGTATGACTTGTCCGGATGAACTAACCCTTCAGCCAGATAAGTAATATATTTTCTTTTCTATATCATTGACTGCTGGACCCTCCTGGAACTGGCTACTCCTTGAGAGGGAAGGCAGGAACACAAAAAAACTTGACTCTGGGGTGCATCTAAAGAGATATATAAGACAGACCTCAGGTGGACTGATTGATTGATTGCTGTTTCAAGAGGTTGCTGTTCAGAAGATCTGCTGTTTCAGGACTGCTCTTCAGGATTGGATTGTTTCAGAGTAAGAGATCGGAACTTGTCTTAATGGACAGTAGAGACTTCTTTTGTTGGTGAATTGTCATTATTCTAGCATCTTTGGGAACTTGTATGTAACTTGCAGCTTGTAGTATCAGAAGACGTCCTAACTTCCAACAACTACAACAACAACAAAACCAACAACAACGCCAACAGCAGCAGCGTTCTTGGGCACTAGCAAGCAGCGGTGTGGGAGACGCCTGTTTCTCTCAGCTACAGACCTGGCAAGGTTTTGATTTATGACTTTTCAGGTGCTGTTCCCCACCACCCCCACCCGGTTCGGAGAGCTTTTGGCATCTACTGTAATAGTTACTATCCTATAAAGCTTATTACTGCTTTTGGATACTCCTTACTGATGTTATTTGTGTATATAGCAAGTGATTTTTGATCAATAGTAAACATATGTTGGGATCTCCTAAACTTATAAGTATGTGTACTCCTTTGACATGATGTTATCGATATATATAGTTTAGTCTTAACCACCTTTACTTTCTGTCATTAGCACGTTCTATTAGTTGCCACTGTCTTTTGCAATTGCATATTGCTAAATAAATTGATTAGATAGTAAACAAATTCATGAGCCCCTCTCTAGCGTGTGTTCCCCCTCATTTTGCCCCCCGCTTGTCACGACATAGAAGATGCTAAAAAATACATACTTAGTTCAACTGTCCCACGCCCACATGTTGTAAATGAGAAAACACCAGTCCAGAAAAAGTAGTACATTGCTCAAAGTCACATGACTCATTCATAGGAGTCTAGAACGCACGTGTCCTGTCTGGAACTGCCACGTTACTTGCCTTCCACCACCACAGTGCCCCACACATAAAGACCCAAGTGGCGCTCAGAAAGGCATGTGTACGGTGGTCATCAACCCAGGAGCATCTGTGTAGTCAACCTCTGCCGGTGAAACCTAGTTTTCCAAACCCACTAATTTGAGATGCTTTAGACCTGGGAAGATCACGCGGTAGATTGAGAGTGGCATTTTACATTTGCAGACAAGACTGTGTTCGAGTCCAGGCCTAATGAGCTGATGCATTGTGTCAGCAGGCTCTGCACTTCCCAGCTGAAACGTGCGGAACTGGCTGCCGGCACGCGTGGGTCAGTTGCCTGCCAGGCCAATATGTGGGGGATTATGGCCAGAAAAAAAACAAGACAGAAAGGTGAGCAGTTAGTTGTTCAGAAATGCTTTAGGAGAACTCTGGGGCCAATCGCCCTTTTTCACGAACCTGTCACAAATACAAAAAACTATATTATCAAAGAAATCTGCATATAAAGAATCAAAATGAAATCGAGACGCTAGGCTCTGCTCACATGGTTTCATTTCACTGGTATTGATCAGCAAGCACTTGAACATGAGATAACACATCTGTTTACCTATTGAGCTGTCCATTTCCTTTTTGTACCAAAGCAAATTGAATATTTTGAAATGTCAGCTCAGAAGAAATTAGTTCAGGAATTCCTTTTACCTTTTTGATAGCGCATTCTAACCCCGATCTTACCCACAACCCCCAAATTGGAGAGTAGTCAAATTTTTTAATAGTGTAATGATCTCTTCCTTCAAATTGTCTTCTGTTTTTCAAATTGTACTGTTTTTATGAACCTAAAATTATCTGTTTCAGATGAAAGTCTGATCATTTCCAGCTTAATCAGTGAAAAGCATTAGCTTTTGCCTTCTTAGTATTTGAGGAAACTAAAAGACAAATAAGTAAATATTTTAACAATTCATAACTTTTTTATCCAGCTACCTCTTCTAAGAGCTTATATTTTTTCATCAAAAATATTCCTTTCCTACTCTCATTTCATAGTCTAGCACCCTCGACTATACAAAAAAGGTTAAAAAGTCCAGCAATAACATGTCTAAGTAAGGATGTGGACACATCAGAAACACCATATGTTGCTTACCAAAATACAAATTGGTAAAAACCACTTTGGAAAACAATTTGTTACGAGCTAGTAGAGTTTAACACATGCATTCCTTGGGACTCAGAAATCTCACTTCTAGAGAAACTTTTGCACAGCTGTCCCGGGAGGGATGCACAACAGAGCTCATAGCAGCGCCAGAAAGAGCCCACGTGTGTAAGACAACATAGAAGTCAAGGGCGTGAAAATGAAACCTGATCCCTGTGCCACAGGAAAGTAGGTGAACTGCAGCCCAACGTCAATATGGAGGAAACTCATGTGCGTACATTGTTTGAGAACAGAAGATCACGGAAGGTTTTTATTTACACAAAGCACAAAATCTTGCAAAACTAAAAGCATGTTTGTTAAGGAAGATTTGCATATTAGCTTACTCTATAAAGAACAGCCAGGAAACCACTGCCATCAGATTCAGGACAGTGATTAGTTTGTCTCGGGGAGAAAGGGAAACGCAAATATGATTGGAGTATTGGAAATGTTCCATTCCATGTTTGTTTTACTTTATTCCTTACATCTTTCATCAATATATTATGCATTTTGTATGTATATTTTCTAATTTCTAAAACAAAAAATTATATGGGAAAGTCCTTAAAATTTTGCAACACTAATGACAGTATGCTTTTAATATATTAAGTGTTCTTAAAAATTAACAGGAAAAAGGGCAAGAGCCAGAATAATATACCGGGGGTGCCAAAAAACTGTATACAAGTGGACACTTTGGTCAACGTTGCTCAAGCAGTAGTTCACCATCATCAGAAGTGTCTGGACGCTGATGGTAACCACTTTGAGCACCTCTTGTAATTGCAGAAGTCAAACGTGACTTGTATTCATCTTTTGTTATCGGTATATATTGAGTATTACAATTTTAACACAGTTTTCCTTTCTTAAAATGTCTATACAGTTTTTTGGCACTTCTATATTAGCAAAGCCGTTAAATGACAGTAAATAACAACAAAATTACCATGCTTTACTCTATCAGATTAGCAAAGAATAAACATGGCGATGACACCTAAACTTCGGTGGGGAATGGGAATGTGCTTGGTATGCCTTTTCTTCCAGGCAACTTGGCAATGGGTATCAAAAACCTTCAAACATGTATAGACTTTGACCCAACAATTCTACTTCTAGGACTCTGTCTCAAAGAAATACGTGGACAGGTGAGTGCTCAGGGATGTATGTTTAAGAATGTTCACTGCAGGACCGTTTATCACAGTGAAAAATGTGAACCTGCCCAAGTGTTTAATTCAGGACTGGCTAGATAAAGTGTGGGACATCCGTGCAAGCGAACAATGTGAGCACATTAAAACTGATATAGCTCCATCCTTATTGATATGGAAAGACACGGGTATATATTGTTAAGTTAGGAACACAGTAATGGAACAGAAAGCATGAACATCAATTCACTCTGTTGCAAGAGTGAGTGAGTGTGTGTGTGTGTGTGTGTGTGTGCGCGCACGTACACCTGAGTGCAATAGCAACATGACTCCTGCATCCTCTCTCTCTTGCCTGCGTAAATGCCAGAGGCTCCTACCATGTTTCTCCAAAAATAAGACCTAGATGGACCATCAGCTCTAATGCATCTTTTGGAGCAAAAATTAATATAAGACCCGGTATTATATTATACTATACTATACTATACTACTATAATATATTATTATATATTATATAAGACCCGGTCTTATATTATAGTAGAGTAAGACTGGGTCTCACAATAATTGTTGCTCCAAAAGACACATTAGAGTTGATGGTCCTGCTAGGTCTTATTTTCAGGGAAACACAATAAACACTTTTCTGCCCTTGTTTTCCTGCAGCCCGTTCTCTACACAACAGCCAGAATGGAGGTTTTAAAACACAAGGCAGCCCATGTCACTTCTTTATTCAAAATATTCCTATGGCCCTTGTCTCACTCCGAACAAAAGTGAAAATGTTCGATGCTTTACAAGGCCTATGTCATCCGACCTCACCTGCTGCTCCTCCTGTTTCCTGACATCCTCCTTTGCTCATCCTGTTCCAGCCACTCTGACCTCTCAATTTCCTATCAATCTCCTCACACATACTTCTGCCTCAGGGCCTTTGCACATGCTCTCTCTACCTTGAATGCTCTTCCTCCCCCAATCCCCCTTCAAACCACCTCCTCAGTGTGACATTTCCTGACCCCCAGTTAAAGCTGCCACCACCTCCACTAGAACTCCTCGCCCCCTTTCCAGATTTCACATCCCCCAGGCACTTCCCACCCTCTGTACATCCCAAAGACCACTTTCACTTTGTGTACTGTCTATCGCCTGCCATCAGAACGTCAACTCTGGGAAGGCAGGGATTTCCGTGAGCTTTGTTCCCTGCTGTATGTCTAATACCTACAGCAGTGCTTGGTACACAGTACACCTTCAATAAATTGTTATTGCGTGAATAACTCACTGACGAACTGGACAAATCAAAAGGTAATTTCAGACAGTGAAACATATAAGGAAGTAAACAGAATAATAGGTTCTTAGAGAGCCCCTGTGAGGCCAGCCAGGCAGTTTGCTTCTTTAGATGCCTAGAGGTGGCTTCTCTGATGAAGTGTCATTTGAGCAAGATCTGAATGAAGCGAAGAAACCAGACACTCAAAGACCCAGAGGGCAAAATGTTCCAGGAGGAGGGAACAGAAAGCACACGTGTCTAGAGGCAGGATTGTCAGGAAGTGTTCACGGAACTCAAGAAGGATATACCCCAAGAGGTTATCATGTTTCCTACAGAGGCCACACCAAAGGTGATTGTAATGATTATTGTTCTCCATTTGGTTGTTTCTATGATTTGAACAATGAATGTGGATTGACTGTGCCAAGCTGGGAAGCTCCATGCTGCAGCTCTGTCTTGGACTGCGACCCGGACGGCCCTGGGCTTCCTGGCCCCACGTGGAGCTGTGTGGTTTGTGATCACGGGTCACCTACCCGCCCCCTGTACGATGAGGAGGTGCGGGCCCCACCTCTCATCTACTTGGAAATGTGCAACATTAGATGGTTTTCCCCAAGTGAGAGTAGAGCCTTCCTTCTCTTCTCACGAGCCCAGGCCCGATCTCCAACTTACACAGAGATACAGGAGATTGCCTCTAGCAACAGCTGCAGACACTCCTTTACAAAGTGTTTCCTAGCGCCAGCAAATTCTTTCACTAATTTCCTTGTCTGTTTGTTTGTATTGTGGGAAGGACACGTCAGGTGCAATCTACCCTCTTAGCACATCTGTAAGTACCCAATACAGTGTCACTGACTACACGCACATTCTTAAGGCAGCTTGCGTGACTTCCTTCTGTCCCAACTTCATCGGGAGAGCTACTGCATAAAGGACAGGAAGAGCTCTGCGAAACCCAAGCCTCATGCGGCTGCTTTTATGTTCCAAATGAAGGAGCATAATTTATTTGCCGATGTTCCCATAAATCACCCCGTCCTGTCCTCCTCCTCCCGGGGACTGCCAGGAGAGAAAAAGGAAGGAAATTGACCTTCTGCCTGTGGGAAAGGGCAGGGCCTGCCTTGGGGTCCTCAGGTGAGCAGAGCCCATCAGTGATTCCTCAGGTGTGGGAGATGCTGCCACAGGAGAGAGGGCAAATTTGTGCTCAAAGCAAAGTGAAAGATGCTGAGTTTCCGGAGCCAGCCTGAGGGGAGAAACAACTACAAACCAAAGTGAACCATCAGAAAACAGAAACACAATATGTGGTGGCAGTGGTGGAGGGGCCCAGCCAGGGGTATCTTTTGAGCAATGGGGCAGGGGGCTCATGAGAGTGTGACTGAGGGACTGCTAACTGTTTGATGTCCAATTTGGGGTGGCCGGCCCCATGCCACCGTCATTTAATCTCCGCTGTCACTCAGAAAAGTCAGAATACGCGCAAATGCCACGTATAAAGTATTCTTTTGTTTCGCTCCGTTTGTGTGATTGGTTTTTTGTATATTTGTTTTGGGAGATGAAGAGAAAGGCCTGTGTTTTCCACTGGGCAGATCCGGTAGAGAACGGGATGCGTGATGGTGAGATGGGAATCAGAGATGGTGAGGACTGGGGGAAACGGGAACCAGCAACAGATCAAAGTTCGAGCCGGCTGTACCTGGTCTGCATTAGACACCGGCCTATGGCTTGGCATTTTGTTCTCCTTCTTAGCTCTCATCATCCCCTGAAACAGCATGCTTTGATTTCTAGTCGCCCTTTCCCTCATCCCCTCACCCAAATATAAGCCCCACCCCAGGAGAGCATGGACTTAGTCTATTTTGTTCACTGCTGTACTCCCAGCTGTCACAGAGTGGGCGGGCACTCAGTAATTATTTGTTGTTCGAATAAATACGTAATTTTTTCAGGGATTTTTCTGTCTCTCCCACCTTCAGAAATGATCATCACATATGCTGGTAGGTAATTCTCATAGATCTTTTTCATGTGGGCTGGGCTTCCCCCACCCCTGAGAAAACCTCAGACGTCTCTGAGTTTGCTTTCTTCCTTCACACGGTGATTTTCATGTGTTTTCCATCTGTTAGCCATTTTTCACAACAGGCAGCTACAAATGAGGTCTTATGCATTTATCTGTGCAATTCTCCTCTTGGTTGGACAGTTTACAGACTTTGGACTTATTTCCTTCTTCATGATTTAACATACTTTTTAAGTGTCGGCGTCTGACATATCTTCAGGGAGAATCCGAATGTTTCAGCCAAAGGAAAATGTGGTCTCGAGCCACTCTTTCTGGAAAGCATCATTAAGATGACACTTCATGTAGCAACAGGTCAGAAAATGGGGCAGAGTCAAATTACGCAAATGATTTGTGTGTGTAATTCTTTCCTGCAGCTGCTTTATGTAAGAGCCCCAACTTGTTACCTACAAGGAAGGAGGTTTGGCACACTTTGGTGGCAGGGGGTAGGAGGAGACGGATAATAAAAGGCAAACATCATACCATGCTTGCAAAAAGTTATTTTTAAATGATGGGTTTTATGAAAAGCAAGTTCTTCTATTTTCTGACGCTCTTGCCAGGAATTCAAGGTCTCTTTCAGAGCTCACTTGAATCCTTTCCTGCTTCCAGATCCCCCCATCCCCCGCCCTTGTGGTCTTGATCAAGTCCCTCCCTGAGCCTCTCTTTCCTCATCTGTCAAATGGGAAGGCTAGAAGGATCGGTGAGCTGCAGCATGGCGGGGGGGCCCCCGTTGCTGGCTCACGGTAGATACACGGGAACGACCCGGGGAAGGAATGAGTCCAAACTACTTTTATTATTCCTGTTCTAAATCTGCTTCTGTGTCCCAAACAGGACGCACTGTGAAGAATTGTCCTTAGTGCTGCAATCCAAAAAGGACAACGTGGGATTTTCAGGGCCAGGAGAAGGTGGAGAAGGCTGGGAGGGCCACTGGGGCTCCCAGGGTCCTTGCAGTCAATGGCTGGGGCGGGGGGCACCCCTTGCTCCTTGCTTTCAGCAGCTTTCCTGAGGCGTGAGAGACATGCAAAGAATGCAAGTGTCCCATGGGTCCAATGTGAAGAGCCTGGATGTGTGCAAACACCCATGACGCCATCACCACTCTCAAGGTGTCAGATGTATCCACACCTCCCAAAGGTTCCTGTGTCCCTTTGGTTTCTTTGTTTTGTTTTTGGGGTACGTGTGTGTGTATGTGTGTGTGTGTATGTGTGTGTGTGTAGGACACTTCACATGAGATCTACCCCCTTAACAAGTTTTGAGGTGTACAACACCATCTGCTCAGCTCTGGCACTGCTTCCTCTGGCATAACCGGGGTGCCAGGCCCACTGAGCAGCAGCCCCGTGTCTGCCCCTCCCCACCCCTGGTAACCGCCATGCAGTCTGAGCTCCTATAATTCTGACTACTTTAGATGCTTCCTGTACGTGGAATCATGCGGGATTTATCCTTCTGTGATTGGCTTTTTTCACTTAGCGTAATGCTTTCAGGTTCACCCACGTTATCTCAAGTGACAGGACTTCCCTCTTTTTAAAGGCTGAATAATATTCCATTGTATGTGGACACCACGTTTTCTTTACCCGTTCAGGACTGTGAATAATGCTGCAGGAAACATAGGTTTCTCTTTGAGATCCCGATGTCAGCTCTTTTGGGTAAACACCCAGCAGCGGATTGGGGGATCATGTGGCATTCACACGTTTGAAGCCGCAGCAGAGCTGTGTAGCGGAGGTCAGAGTGTGCTAGAAACCAGAGGCCTGGGTTCTTCACTCCCTCGACCTGTGACCTCTCTGGGCGTTGCTTTCTGTCCCTGCCCAATTAGGGGGACAATGAGGCCACCCAGCTCGAGGTTGCTGGGACAGTCACCAAAGCGAGGACAGTGTGGGGGGATCCAACACGATGTCCTTTGCAGCCTCCTCCACTTAGCCAGGCCTGGAGCTAAGCTCCTGACATTTGTGATTCCATTGAACTTCCCTGCACACCTATGAGAGGGCTCCCACCGTGGCCCCACTTTACAGATGGGACAATGAAGGCTCAGAGAAGTTTAAAACAAAAAGCTTGCTGCAGGTCATGTGCTCAGTCATGGTGGGGCAGGGATATGAACTCACAAAGTGTGAATCCATGACACCCTGTCTGTGGAATGCCCCTCAGTCAACAGACATGGAGCATTCTGGAATCCTGCAAAGCTGGCTCCAGTAAAAGGAGAGTCCATCACCTCTGATGTAGGCATAGATACAAAGAGATGGCAGCTAAAGCCCCGGAAGAATTTCAAAGCCCCAGATGTGGACAATAGGCCCAAGAGAAGTAGATCTCCAAGTTGCAGAGTTTGGGGACCCTGGTGAAGCAAGTTCTTACAGCAGCTGTAGGGCTCCTTGGGGGCTGCCGAAGTTACTCCTTTGTTGGGGGGGGTGCTCCTTGGGCCTGGCAGGGGTCTCATCCGGGGCAGACTGTCATCACGCCTCCTTGCCTCCGCACAAGGAGCAGAAAGAGGACACCAGCAGGGCCCCGTGTATGACCACTGGGTGTCAGTGGAAGCCGGGGCTGAAATCCCATGTGGCCGCCTCTAACTATCCTGTGAATCCCATGGGGACAGCAGCTGCCTGGAGGACAGGGCCTGGCGTGTGCCACAGGACACCATGGGCACCCTTGTGTGACCACACAGAGGTGCCCCATGGACACGGGAGCTCCAAGTACCAGGGACGTCCTGGCCCGGATGTTTCCTGTCTTCCCCGTCCTTATTTCCTGCTCTCTGCTGATGCAGTTTGTGCCCAGACATGAGCGGATCTGTGCTTTTCATCCCTGCTGTCCTTGAACCCAGGCCAGGCCTCTCAGATTCGAAATGCACGCTCTGAGAGCTGGGCCATACCGCCTGTCTGCAAGACCGAGTCTCACCAGGTGAGGCTCAGAGACAAAGGATGGTAAGTTGCTTTCATAGTTCCTGTCCCAGCTCTCCCTCGGTGTCATCTGCATACCATTCAGTCTCAGCCTCAGCACTGTTGACGTTTGGGACCAAAGAATTTGTTGTTGGGGAGGAGGGAATTGCTGTCCCGTATGTCGTGTCACATCTGGCAGCATCCCTGACCTCTACCCACTCGATGCCAGTAACACGCCCCCACCACCCTTTTTTGGTTGCTGTGACAACCAAACTGCCTTCAGGCAAATGTCCCCTAGGAAGCAACATCACCCTCAGTGGGTCTAAAGAACCGGCTAAAGAACCTCAACTTACGTTTGTAATTCACTGCCAAGGAAAAGAAAAAATCCATTCGAACTCTTCAGTGTCTGTTTTAGATTTCAGGTTCCCCAGCTCTGAGTGCCCAGACGGCTAGCTGATAGCTGTGACACAGAGAAAATGACCCCAGGTGAACCAGTTGCCTACAAGACTTTTGGGGTGACAGCATGGAAAACAAAAATGATTAAAAATTGCCATCTTGCTGAACACTCCAGTCAAGGTGTAATCTCTGCCTGTCCTTGTACATGACAGCAAGTGATTGAGTGCTATATTGAAGGGAAAGAAACAGAAGCATGATTTACTGAAAATAAGGGGAGTTTGGGCTTCGTTAAAAAAATTTTTTGTTTGATTGGAGAACACAGTTCAGTAATTTAGTGCCAGAGAGAAAGAAAACCATTAATTTGAAACTCCAAGAAAATCTATGAAATCGCAGCCAAAGTTTTTATCCAACATGACAATCATTAAAACCCCAAAGTCCTCAGATGCCTGGGTCCACGCGAAAGTGACAGTTTCATGAACTTGTTTGCCATTCAAAAAAAAAAAGAATGAAAGAAAAATCAGCCTTGATTACTCATTGTCCCTCTGCCGGGGGTACCAAATGTAAGAGCAGTGTTTTGTACTGGTGACTCAGACACCCAAACACTAAAAATATCTCCGTGGCTCTGCTTAAATTGGAAGTGGACGGATCACCCGTCCTTTCCCCATCAGGACTGTGATACTAAGTGGAGAAGGCCATTTGGTATGAAATTCGACTGCTGTGCTCGGCCACGCGCCCTCGGCCACGCGCCCTCGGCCACGCGCCCTCGGCCACGCGCCCTCGGCCACGCGCCCTCGGCCACGCGCCCCCGGCCACGCGCCCCCGGCCACGCGCCCCCGGCCACGCGCCCCCGGCCACGCGCCCCCGGCCACGCGCCCCCGGCCGGCCAGCTGTGGTGCTTTAGCAAATGAGAAGCATCCAGAGGGAGAGCTGGCTTGGGTGGGCTCCAGCCACAACGTTTAAGAAAAGCTAAATTTAGCGTCACTATCGTCCATCTCAAAAGTGTGCGGCCGCTGGTCTGTTACTGAGCACGTTGCTGTGTGACCGCCAGGTGTAATGATACGCAGTTTTGAATTTCACCCACCCAAACCAGTCCCCAGGGGCTCCCGTCAAGTCATCTTAGTTGGCTTGATACTGGGACTGGAAAATAATCCCCTAGCTGCTGAGGACAGTCTGTCACTCCCATCTGGCAAGGATTCCCAGGCACCTGCCTCCTCTCACCTGCCTCCATCGCTCCACTCCTTCCCGCCTGGTACAAGCACCTGCACCGACCCTGGCACAAGAGCAATAACCACCCTCAGAAAAGGTCCACAAAGTACCCCACGCTAGGTCCAATGCTTTGGAGACCTTAGCTCATGTAATTCCCCAAACGACCCTAAGCGGCAGGTAGTGTATTGATCATGCTGACAGCTACACAGCTCTGTGAATATACTCAATGCCACTGAACTGCACGCTGCAAGGGGGCACATTGCATGGCATGTGGATTCTATCTCAACAAAGCTGTTAAATAGATTCTTTTAAAAAAAAAATGGAGGCTGCTAAAGAGAGCGACGGGTAGCCTTAACTGTGCATGTTAGGAAAGAAGGAAGGAGGAAAAAGAGTGAGCTCAGTATCCGACTTTGTACGTTGGGAAAAGAACTGTTTGAGGCGGTATTTATTCCCCCAGCCAGGGTTATGCAGCTCGGAAGTGGCACAGCCGGAAACGCACGCAGGTTTCTCGGGGCTCATCACTGATGGGCTTACAGACCCTAGACAGTTCATGGTCTCAGCCACAGGCTGCCAGGATGGTGTTATGGAGCCCAGGATGCAGTATACATCCTCTTATCCCACGGCCTCACACTTAGTAGGTACTTAATAAATGTTTGCTGCATGGATTATCTGCTTGAATTATTTTGTTGTATTGATGGCATCAATCCATTCTACAGTCATTTGCTCCAGCCGTTCGTGGATGATTTACCCTGCATTGTAACAGTCTCCTCGCTCACTGCCAGGGAGGGGGCATCACTACATTAAAGACATTCAGAGAAAAGTTTCTGCAAACTGGACTCTTCCCTGAATGGATTTGGAGATGGAAGAGGCCAAAGACCAGTGAACGCCTGAAATGATTTCCTGGGATTCGGAAATGATTTAAAGCCAAAGGTCAGAGCTGTTTGCAATTAGTTTCCTAAGCAATTGGTAGGTACTCAGAGCGCTGGGCTTGGCTCGCTCCTCAGCTGTTAATGATCACGGTAATGGGGAAATACACTGGCCCTTGAGTCCAGAACATTCCGAAGATGCACCAGCATTTCCCGCCTCTGTGTTTCTTCTCCACTGAACTCAGTTTTCACGTGAGGAAAAAGACCAAGTCCTGCAGATCAGCGAGGGAGGTGTTAAAGGCTCCTTACCCAATGAGGACAGGAGGGAAAAACAGAAAGGGGATTTTCTGACAACTGTTGGTGTTTTAACTTCAGACATTTCCCCCTATCGATTAGTTTATTTTTGTTGTTTCGATGTTATTGTTTATTTTGTTTCTTTCACATGATTTCAAGAATACTTCCTTGTGTTAATACTTACTCCTAAATTGTAACAGGGGGTAGGGTTGGCTGCAAATTGTTGAACCTTTGAGAAAAAGTACCTGAAAGAGGGCTGGATGAAGCTGAGCGAGGTGTTTCTCTGGTCTGTTTTCATCCCATGCATCAAGTAACAACCTACTTTTGGGGTCAGTACTGAGGGCAGCCACGCCTTTGGGGGGAGGGAAGGGAGATAATCTTAGTTATCATCAGGACAATGTCCAGTGCTGGAGAGGAAAGCTCTGCTGGCTGACCTTGGACTAGGAAGAGAGGAAAACCCTCCCTTCTCTCTTGGGGTCTGGGAGTCAGTTGGGCCTTTATTCCCAATCATAGAAAGACCTAGAGGCTTCAGAGAATACTGCGGGCTTGTCACACCTCCCTTCCCCCAATAAAACCACAGGAAGGTAAACCAGAAGTCAGACAGGAGCCAACTGTGAAGGGGACTGTTTCCAGCCTTAAAGCCAGAGGGGGTCATGCCATTTGGGTAAACAGTTGTTAAGATGGACACCTAAGCGTCCATCCGGTGGTCATGTCATTTTCTTGCTTCACTTGTGGTGAATATCTACATTGTTTCCAATTTTTCACTCTTAGAAAAAAGTCACTATTTCATCTTTGCGCATAAAACTTTTTCTTTTATCACAGCTTGGTTGAGATATAATTCACACAGCATAAAATTCGCCCTTTTAAAATATACCATTCAGAGGTTTTCAGTATAGCCACAGAGTTGTGCAACTATTATCACTATCAAATTTTAGAACATTTTTTATCATCCCCCAAAGAAATCCCTTCCCCGTTGGTAACTCACCATACCCTTCCCTCATCCCCAGGCAGTCACGAATTCACTTTCTTTCTGTATGGATTTACCTGGACATTTCATATGAATGCAATCATACAACATAGGGCTTTTTGTGGCTGGCTTTTACTTAACATAATGTTTTCAAGGCTCATGCCTGTTATAGTGCGTCATTTCTTTATATGATCAAATACTATTCCATTATATGGATATACCCCACATTATTTATCCAATCTTCAGTGGATGGAAACATTTGTGTGTTGCTACTTTGGGGCTATTATGAAAAATGCTGCCATGAACGTTTGTACCGAAGCTTTGGTGTGGTTGATTTCAGTTCTCTTGGGTATATACCATGTTTCCCTGAAAATAAGACGTAGCTGGACCATCAGCTCTAATGTGTCTTTTGGAGCAAAAATTAATATAAGACCCTGTCTTATTTTAATATCAGACTGGGTCTTATATTCAGTGTTGCTCTAAAAGACGCATTGGAGCTGATGGTCCAGCTATGTCTTATTTTCAGGGAAACACAGTAGCTAGGAGTGGAATTGCTGGGGTATATGGTAACTAGCTGTTCGACGTGTTCAGAAACCGCCAGACTATTTTCCAAAGTGGCTACATGGCTTTACAACCCCACCAGCAATGAAGCTTTTTCCATTTTGAGGATTCGTTCCATAGGCTAGATTTCCATTTGAAAGCCTCTCGATACCTGCTGCCAACCTGCTTTGCTGAAAGGTAGTATAAGCAATTTTTTAATAGCTTTCTTTTTCAAGTTAAAGTTTTTATTGTAAGAGACAAAAGTTTATCAGGCTGAACAAAAGATGCAAAAGATGGCTACATCCTGGGCTGCATGTCTAAAGGAGACTTGCAGCCCCAAAGGAGGGGGTGAGGAGGATTTTATAGGGGCTGTGCTGACAGGGTAGCATTGTTTGAACAGAAAACACTGACTGCCTGTAAGCCAGTAGCTGTTTTGTGGCATTTTCTTTTATTTATTTATTTATTTATTTATTTATTTATTTATTTATTTATTATTTATTTATTTATTTATTTATTTTTATTTTATTAGTTTCAGGTGCACAAGCCAAAGCAATACTTAGACGTTTATCATTTATATCCCTCACACTGTGTGAACCCCCCTCCCCCCATCCACTATCCCTCTGACATCGCACAGAGCCATTACATTTCCACTGTCTCTATTCCTAATGCTGTACTCCGCTTCCTGTAAATATATATATATATATATATATATATATATATATATATATATATATATATATATATTTAGAGTTGGCATTCATTATTGTTCAGCTTCAGGTGTACAGTGCAGTGATCAGGCATCTACATCATCCCTGAGGTGGTCTCCCTAATGGGACACATGTCCATCGGATACCCTACAAAATCTTTACATTATTAATTACGTTCCCCAAATTAATTTTCAAAACCCCATGGCCATCTTGTGGTTACCGACTATTTTCTAAACCCCTCACCTTCCCCCTTATCCCCACCCCCCGCCCATCTAGCAATCCTCAGTTTTTCCTCTATGTCTCCAAAACTGTTTCTGATTAGTTCATTCACTTATTCTTTTCTTTAGATTCTGCATATAAGTGAGATCATATAGTATTTGTCTTTCTCTGTCTGACTTATTTCACTTAACATAATGTTCTCTAAGTCCATCCATGTTGTTGCAAATGGTAAGATTTCTTTCTTCTTTATGGCTGCGTAATACTCCATTGTATAAATGTACCACAGTTTCTTAATCCAGTCGTCTACCGATGGGCATTTCGGTTGTTTCCATGTCTTGGCCATTGTGTATCATTCTGCAATAAACATAGGAGTGCATAAAGATTTTTTGTATTTCTGCAGTGTCTATTGTCACTTTTCCTCTTTCATTTCTGATTTTATTAATTTGGGTCCCCTCTCTCTTTTATTTAATGAGTCTGGCTAAAGGTTTGTGAATTTTGTGTATCTTCTCTAAGAACTAACTCTTGGATTCATTGATCTTTTGTATTGTTTTCCTGGTTTCTATTTCATTTATTTCCGCTCTGATCTTTATTATCTCCTTCCTTGTACTCCCTTTGGGCTTATTTTGCTGTTCTTTTTCCAGATCCCTTAAGTGAGAAGATAAACTGTTGATTAGTGATGTTTCTTGTTTCTTTAGGTAGGCCTGCAATGCTATGAATTTCCCTCTTAGGACTGCTTTGGCGGCATCCCATAGATTTTGGGTCGTCATGTTTTCATTTTCGTTTGTCTTGAGATATCTTTTGATTTCTTCCTTGATCTCCTGCTTGACCCATTCATTATTTAGTAACATGTTATTCAGCCTCCATGAATTGGTGTGTCTTCCAGTTTTTTTCCTGTAGTTCATTTCTAATTTCATAGCACTGTGGTCAGAGAAGACAATTGGTATGATTTCAATTTTCTTAAATTTATCAAGACTTGTTTTGTGGCCTAACATATGGTCTATCTTGGAAAATGTTCCATGTGCGCTTGAGAAGAACATGTATTCTGCAGCTTTGGGGTGAAAGGCTCTGAAAATATCGATTAAATCCAGGTGGTCCAATGTGTCAGTTAAGGCTGTTGTTTCCATATTGATTTTCTGTCTGGAAGACCTGTCCCTTGTTGTCAGAGGTGTGTTGAAGTCCCTTACTATGATAGTGTTACTGTTGATCTCTGTCTTCATGTCAGTCAATATCTGTTTTATATATTTAGGTGCTCCTATGTTGGGTGCATAGATGTTTACTAGGGTTATGTCCTCTTGTCAGATCGATCCCTTTGTTATTATATAGTGCCCATCTTTGTCTTTTAATATATTCTTCATTTTAAAGTCTATTTTGTCAGAAATAAGTATTGCAACTCCAGCTTTTTTCTCATTTCCATTTGCATGAAATATCTTACTCCAACCCTTCACTTTCAGCCTGTGTGTGTCTTTTGATCTGAGGTGAGTCTCTTGTATACAGCATGTACAAGGGTCTTGCTTTCTTATCCACTCAGCCACCCTATGTCTCTTGATTGGAGCATTTAATCCATTTACATTTAAAGTGATTATTGATAGGTACATAGTTATTGCCATTTTTAAATTTGAGTTAGATTGTTTTCATCTTTCTTCTATTTACAAAAGTCCTTTTAGTATTTCTTGCAATGCTGGCTTGTTGGTAATAAATTCCTTTAGCTTATTCTTTTCTGGGAAGCTCTTTCTCTCTCCATCAACTTTAAATGATAGCCTTGCTGGATAGAGCAATCTAGGTTGTAGGTCTTTGTTTTCCATCACTTTGAGTATCTCCTGCCACTCTCTCCTGGCCTTCAATGTTTCTGCAGAAAAGTCATTTGATAGTCTTATGGGAGTTCCCTCGTATGTAACCCTCTGTCTTTCTCTTGCTGCTTTTAGGATTCTCTCGTTGTCTTTAACCTTTGCCATTTTAACTATAATATGTCTTGGTGTGGGCCTGTTTGGGTTTATCCTGATTGGAACTGTCTGCACTTCTTGGGCTTGTATGTTGGTTTCCTTCATCAGGTTAGGGAAGTTTTCAGACATAATTATTTCAAATATGTTCTCAATCCCTTGCTCCCTCTCTTCACCTTCTGGTATTCCTATGATGCGCATGTTGTTGCACTTGATGTTATCCCAGAGGTCTCTTAAACCATCTTCATTGTTTTTTATTCTTTTTTCTTTCTGTTTTTCTGTTTGGGTGATCTCTGCTACCTTGTCTTCTAAGTCACTGATTTGATCCTCTGCTTCATCTAACCTGCTGTTAATTCCTTCAAGTGAGTTCTTTATTTCAGTAATTGTGTTCTTTAGTTCTAACTGGTTGTTCATTATGATTTCTACATCCTTCTTTATGTCGTCTCTAAGTTCCTTAAACATTCTTATCATCAGTGTTCTGAACTCTGTTTCTGATAGGTTGGTTACCTCTGTTTCATTTGGTTCCATTTCTGGAGGTTTCTTCTGTTGTTTTATTTGGGACATGTTTCTTTGTTTCCCCATTCTGGCTGACTCTCTGTGTTTGCTTCGATGTATTAGGTAGATCCCCTAGAGTTCTTAGTTCTTGCTGGGTTTTCTTACGTAGTATGTGTCCTTTATATTTGACTTGCACTACTTCGTTCTTCTCCTCTGTGTGTGCTCCAAAGGTGACTCTTGTGTTGTGTATATTGTCCTGTTAAAGAAGATCTTTAATTGCTTTTCGCTTGTGAGTAGGTGGGGTTAACTCCTAGGCTGACTAGTTGTGAGACTTGGCTCTGCTCACCGCAGGGTGTTCTGCTGCGTGAGGGTTGACTGCTTAAATGTGGTTTGGCCTCTATGGGCTCTTGTGCCTGTAAAGAATTCCCTCTGAGTTTGTCACTTGTAGGTCAAGCCCGGTAGTACTTTGGTTTGGTCTGGAGTTGGCCTCTGGGTATGTTGAATCTTGTGCCTCTTAAGCTGGGCTATTTTGCTTATCTTTTAACTCCGTTCTCTGTGTACCACCTACATCTAGTATTACTTCCCACCCCCACCCCCACCTGCACCCCACGGCCATCCCCTGCCCAGATCTTTAAGCTCAATTGGTAAATTACGTGGACAGTTTCTCACTCTTCACCTGTATGTGTTTTTCAGGCTTCTTAAGGTCAGGTACATGTCTTCAATTTATACTTTACTTTGGCAGAGCCTACAAGACAATGAAAGCTTTCTGACCAGTAATTTCAAAAGCATATAAATTGGATAAGCAGTGCTGCATTTATTTGTATTATTCAGAATACTGCCCACCAGGCCTGAGGGCCCTGCCTCTGGGTCTTCTATTGGATGGCAGGACTCCTAAGGCAGAGACTCCGCCTCTTAGGCTTTGTGATTCCACCAATCATGTAAGGGCCAGGAAGTGATCCAGTAGCAGGAGACTACCAGGTGCCAGGAACATGCCATGAGCTTTATAATTTACTTCAGTTAGTCTGAAAACATCAACGCAGAATTTAGCAACCATGTGCTATTGTTGTCCTTTTTGAAAAAAATTATGTTTATTGGTGTGACAGTGGTTAGTAAAATTACCTAGGTTTCAAGTGTATTAATATAATTCTACAAGACATCATCTGTATATCACCTTGTATGCTCACCACCCAGAGTCAGTTCTCTCTCCATCACCATATGTTTGAACCTCTTTACCCTTTTCTACCATCCCCCATCCCCTCTTTTACACAAGAAAAAATTGAGACCCAGAAGACCAGACGGTCTGGCAGCACGCAGGTGTGACTGCAAACCTGGACCTCATTTCACTATTTCATGTTGCTTACTAGGTACACACAGGCCCTCAAAAATCTAGCTGTTAAAATTATTTTTTTTAAAAAAAGTCAAATATTCCAAATACAAAAGAAGCTTTATTCTTTTATCTTCTCCTTTACGTTTTATAGAGCATCTTTACCCTAAAAACGATGATCACCTTTATATGTGATAACACTTTTATTACCTAGCGTTTTCTTTGCAATTGATACAGTCCCTGAGAAACTACTCTATTAAATTATTTTTATTTCAAAATAAATATCCATTGTTTTCTTAAAAGTATATGTATGAAGGAAGAAAATTCATAAAACAGTAATTATAAGAGAAAAAAACAAGCAACAAGGAAGAACATTTGGCAGGAGAATACAAGAGAATTGGGATGGCATAAAACACTCCTTTGCGCCACAGAGAAATGCTTTAGAACAGGCAGTGAAGAAGGGACCATTGTGTCTCAATTCCCTATCGACTGGGATAAGGTCCCTGAGTAGCAGCCAACTCGGAGAGAATGCCAGAATGTCAGAATATCAGAAATGGAAGGGAGGCTGCTGGCCTCTAGGGGGAGCTCAAGACTTCCTCTCCACATCCTTAAGACCCCAGAAAGTGGGGTAGGGTCTCTGTGTCCTTAGTACCAGGTACTGGCCAGCAGGGGATGGAGCTTTCACGTGCTTTGGCAAGAGACTAACACCTAAGGATCTACAGGAGGAAAAAATAATTCACTGTTTTCAATATTTCAGAAAGTTTAATAGAAATGTTATATTCCCAGCCCCATAGACACACACAGGGGCGCACACACACATGCACGCATGCAGCCACCAAACTGTCTAAACTTCAAGTGTCCTTGCTTTTGACTGTAATAAGAGACACCTGGTGTGTCAGCATCCATCATCTAATACTGACAAGAAGCTGTGATAAAGGCACAAGACATTTACCACACCCCTTCCCTCTTCCTCCTGAGCACCTGGCTGGACTACATTTCCCAGACCCCCTTGCAGTCAGATGTACTGGTGAGCCTGAGCTGTACTGACAGAATGTGAGTAGACGTGATATGTGCCGCTCCCAGGCCTGGCCCATGTTAACCCCCCACACGCCATCCTCCAGACCCTTCCCCAAAGCTGGCACGCTTGGCATGAGTATTAAAGACTGCAGGGTGACCAAGCAAGGGGACCCTGGATCCCTGAGTCAGCACTTGGAGGAGAGCTATCTGTACCCTAACTCACGCAGACATAATTAAATGGCTGTTGATCAAGTAGTTCCTGAGTCACGATGGTGTCCTGGACACTGACAGCCAGTGTTATAACAAGGTAGTGGGTGAGAATTCCTGGAGTTTACATTCTTCGTCTCACAGATGGACCCACTAAAGACTCAAGTAATTGGGATGAGACCTCGGAGCTGGGACTCAGACCCGATATTTTTGATTCTGCCATAGGCTCTTTCTAATTGACTGTTTAATCTCTCTTTACATTTTACGTATTACAGCAGCACGGACAGTTACAAGCCAGAGGTAAGCATTACATAGCCAAGAATTTGAGCCGTGCTGGGGGAAACCTCAGAAAGAGCCTCCTTCTCTCTGTGCATTTTGTTAATTACAAAAGAAAATAGTATTTTCTCTGAGTTCTCCCATGATGTACAAACCAGCAATTCAGGGGCTCATCGGACTGTAGTCACTTCTCAGGAAAAAGCCATTTGACAACAGTCATCTCGTTGGCTTTGATTCATGTGCTTCCTATTGTCATTATCTCTTTTCCCTACTAGTTAAAAACCTGATAATAAATGAACGATCAACCCAGTAGGAACTGAAGTGGAGACAGAGTGGCACTAGGAACCATGGCCTTGAGCATTTAATGAGTGCTTTCTTTATATCAGGTACCAGGCCAAATACTTCAAGTACATGTTTTCACTGACTCACAGAAAGGGTCTCATGGAGCAGGAACTACTGTGTCCATTTAACTGACGACAAAGCAGAGGTTCCAAGGATGAAGTGACTGTGTGAGGTTGCAGGACGCCCTTATGCATTAGACATCTTTGAGACCAGTCAGCGACCTAGCCCTGAGCTGGACCGCCATGTGACTCTACATGAATACAAATGCCGTGTTTCCTAGCACCTCGAAAGGACACGAATCATTTTCATGATTTCTGTCCTGGAAAGACAGGGCCACCAAAGAGCTAGCAGACCATTCAGAAACTTACAAATTCGGTGTCTTAGGGTCACCTTCCACGGCAGAGGGAATAAACTTCCAAGATAGTCTCAGGTGAAAATCGACCTTTCCAGTAAGAAGCTATGATGTTTTATCCAGTCAGGACGGCCTATAAATTTCTACTTAGAAGGAAGTGTGAATTCTGACAAACTACTTTAGAAGAATGTAAACAACAATAACAGCAACAAATTCATAGGCATAGAGAACAAACTGATGGTTGCCAGATGGGAACGGGGTTGGGGGACTGGGTGAAAAAGGTGAAGGGAGTAAGAAGTACAAATTGGTAGTTACAAAATAGTCACGGGGATGTAAAGTACAGCACAGGGAATATAGTCCATAATATTGTAAAAACTATGCGCGGTGCCAGGTGGGTACTAGACTTATCGGGGGGAGCACTCAGTAAGGTATCTAAAAATCTAACTATGTTCTACTCCTGAAACTAATATAATATTGTATGTCAACTGTAATTGAAAAATAAATATTATTTTTAAAATGTGAAACTGCACACAGGCACTAGACTCAGACCTGAATTCAAAGCCTCCCTCTGCCAAGAACAAGCTACGGACTTCATCTTTCTAAGCCACATCTTTTTTTTTTTTTTTTTTAATCTGCAAATAAAAAAGGTGGGTGGTGATAGTAATACCTCATAAGGATGTCATGAAGGTTAAACAAAATAATCAAATCAAATAATACTGCTCAAGCTCTGAGCTCACACCTTGCCTGGCTCTTAGATGGTATGCATGGTATGGTTTATTTCAAGTTTTATTAGTTTCTTGTCAAAGGAAACTTTCCAAGTAACCCTGGAAGTTTTAGTCAGCTCAGACCAAACTCTGATTACATTTACCTTGGGGATTTTTGTTTTATGGTTACTATTATTGCAAAATTTCTAGAATTGCATGGTCGGTAGGTCAATAGGATAGCCACTGCACACATGAGGCCATTACATTTAAGTTACTTCAAGTTAACATGGCAGTTCCTCAGTTGCACTAGCCCCCTCTAAGTACTCAACAGCCATGTGAGATCAGTAGCTACTCTGTTGGACAGCACAGAGGTAGAATATTTCCATCAGGGAAAAACGTTCTAGACCCACGGACAACATGGGTCTAGAGGAAGGGCAGTTGCAAAGAACAGAGGGAGCCCATTCACTCGTAGAGGGCAGTCGCATACAGGTCTGCTGGAGGCCGGTTGATGGACCACATGAGCCCTGCGGTTCCTTCTGCATCCGTGAGACTCTAACGCTCCTTGGAAAGATATGACTTCTTCAGAACGTCTTCTTAAATAAGGACAGCATGTTCCCCAGGGCAGGAAACCTCAGAAACTAAAGTTGGCATCCCTTAAATACTTGTCCAGGGCTGAGGTTCCGAAAGGGTCCAAATGACTATTGAGATATGGCAAAGGAGGGCCTTGTGTGAATAAGATATTCGTATATGCTGGGAAAACACTATTCAAGGAAAACATAAACCATTAGAGACAATGTTTGCCATAGAATTAATGCTCTGAAAGCAAACAGGAATATGAATTTTCTTCACATCTATTCATCTTTTGCATTCCCCCCCACCAATATGACCTTATATTCAGTTTTGTGTTTTTTTAATTCAGAGAATAACACCTTCTTTCCAAAAATGTTGTTACATTTCCAAGAAGCACTCAAAGGCTTTTATAAACACACTTTTATAAAACAGATATTCAATGTTAAAGCAGGATATGTTATGTGCCAAAAAAGCGTTTACATTATAAATTGTTTAAAAAAAAAAAAAAAAAGCGAAGAAGAGAGAAATCCAGTTGGCTGCAATTGAATTAAGTAACAGGAAGCTATTTTTCTTTCTTGTTTTTTTTTTTACAGTTTGTGGTACAATTCTATTTTTCCCATTTTTAAAGATCACACAAAATAGAGCTTATCAACTGTTTTCTTGCTAAAAGACGTCAACCCATTTGTAGATATGCGGCTACATAAAACATTTCGAAGGCTTTGGATTTTCTTCAGTTGAATCACAGATCTTCAGAGCTCTCCCATTGGCATGTAACTGTGTGGTTCTGTGAGTCACATGGGTAAACCCCAGTGCAGTTCTGGAAATTTGGACCCGTGGAGACACAGAGAGTGATCAGAGCAGAGACACTGCTCCCCCTAATGGTGTGGAGGAAACAATGCAGATACCTCCCAGGGCAGGGAGCAATGAAAAGCCCAGCGTGGCTTCCTTTCTCATAACATGATCTAGAATTTTGCATCAAGCTAAAGTTTAAAGGCTCCACCCTTCCTTTTGTTCCATCTGAGAACATAGTGCTTTATTCCAGGATTTCCAAAGAGTAGTGATACGGCCACCTTCTCTCAGAGACCGGGAGGTAGTTGATCCGGTTCAGGAGAGTAGGCTAATGTTGTTTCCCAAGTTCCACATCCATCGTAAAGTTCCATTTCTTCCTGTCCATTGTGCCAGAGATGCTCATCAGTACGCCTGCCTGCCCACAGCCTTCTTCTGAGGGAACCGCTTCCAACTGCAGACAAGACACCACTTCACAATGTCATCTGAAACTCTCCAGAGGCCTGGGAGAAAACTCAAACCTCTCGGTTCTCCGGTTTCTAGCTTTGCAATCTTGTGTAGGTTATTTAAGCGTTCTAAGCTGTGGTTTTTCTGTCTGAAAAAATAAAGACAATGATATTTGCCTTAAGGTTGTCAGGGTACAGCAAGGCGGTCATGATATAATGTAGTGCCTGGAAAAATGGAAGCACTTGGTAATGTTTGCTGCTGCTGTCACTGTCATCGTCACCATCATCACCAATATCCATGTCATCATCGTCCTCGTCATCGTCATCATCGGAACCCAGCTGAGTGGGAGAGAAAAACTCAAAGGCGTACGGATTCAGGGCTGAGAATGCCACTTTGGTATACAAGCAATGCACTGAGTGTACAGAGGGAGCCAGTCTGCAGGAGAGAGATACAAGACTAGGGTGGCCAGTACTGGCAGGTAGTGGGCACAAGCCAGGCATACTAAGCTTCTTGAAATGTGCTGGAGTAGTGTTTACCACAAAGAAACATCCTGTGTTCTGCACAACTTTTCAAAAGTCCTGCTGGACAAAAGTGTATAAAGGTCAGGCTTAGAATCGAACTCCGTATGACACATACACGTACACATAACATATTGCTTACAAGGTTTTAATACATATTGAATTTCCCAGGAGTGCAATTACTGTGTGATTCAAAGAAAGGCCACGGTTTGTTTAGTCGGAAATTTGCTAAGAGCGTCACTGTGGCGGTTTCAAACGTGGCTGCCAATTCTTTGACAGTCCTTCCATCAAGAGGTGGGATCTATGTACTCACACCCTCCCCACCTTCCACTCCCACCCCATATGGCTGCTTTGACTGAACATACAGCAGAAACAATATAGTGTGACTTTTAAGGCTAAGTCACAAAAAGCTATGCAGCTTCTGCTGGGACACTTGCCCTTGGAGCCCTGACAGTCGCGCTGGAAGTCTGGACACCTGAGATTCCCATGCAGATCACTACATATAGGGTGTCCGGTCTTCAACTTATTGACACAGAGGCCAGGCAAGTGGGTGAAGCACAGCCGTGTTGGAAGTGGCCCTTTTAGTTTCAGCGGTCCCAGGGCCAGCCACTGGAGTCATCCCAGCTGAGGCCCCAGACACCACAGAGCAGGACAGAGCCATTCTCACGGTGCTCTTTCCAAATCCCTGACCCATAGGATCCGTGAGCATCCTAAATGATTATTTGGGGCCACCGAGTTTTGATTTATTGTACTGCAAGAACTAACTGGAAGCCTCACCTTTGGGGAAAATCATGTTTCCCATACAATCTGACTTAATCGGTGTATATTTGAAATTGTCACATTCATGGTGAAGCAGCCAATGCATGGCTGCTTCATTAGTTCTTCTGTGAACATTTATGTGAACATTAATCTATGTCTTGCTTGTTGTTTTAGATAAATTAGTTTAGCTGTGGTCCACCTTTATATTTCAGCTAGGGCACTATACTAATTTTATTTTGAACTAAGTGGTTAGGTAGGTGATAGGCTCTAGGAAGTTCATTTCAAGCTCAGTAAAGGGATGGTGCAAACATATTTGTTTAAAAAAAGAGGCATTGGGTCCAACAGGTTGAAGCCAGGGAAGATCCAGAGAGGGCTGCCATGTTTGTCAGCATCTGTCCAGTTTCCCTGCTATCTGGCTGGACTTGGTTTCCTCTCCTTCAGTTCCGTGAGATTTTTGTAGCATTCCTATAACCACCTTTTCTTGGAGAGATTGGGGAGGTTCTTGCACCTCAAGGAGCCTTGCCTAGGACATCCAGTTTAGTTCTTTCCTTGACAGAGAAGACGGAAGCCCAAAGAGGTGAAGCAAAGCCACCTTTTCTCTGGCATCTGTTGGCATCACTCAGCGAGACCCAAGAGAGAGGCATCCTCTTTTATTTTTATCTTCCTGCTCCTGACATAACTATTAAAAGCCAAATGAGACATCTTTTGGCTTCTTTTAGAATCTTCTAGTCTTCATTGCTTGATTCAATATAACCTTTAAAACCCAAACGACGTTTCTTTCGGTTGCCCTTATTATGTTCTACTCTGCGTGCTTTGCTCGGCTCTGCCTTTCTTCCCATTCATCCCAGGCTTACATTCACCCTTAAATGGGCCCTGTTCCTTTTATCCTTATTAAGTCTGAGCTTGCCGTACGCGTACTGGGTATTGCATTAAGATACTTTTGACTTCCACATCAAAAGCATTGGCAGTTGGGGTGTCAGAAATTCCTTTATGACAGTCCTTTGCCCTGGAGTCTTAAAAATCACTGTCCATGGAAGTGTATTTTTAAAAAGTCTGACGTGCTCACATATAAAAAGGTTGTAGATTTGAGGCAATCTGTGCACATGCCCTGGCCAGCATAAATCCTAAATGGCATGGACACCCCCTCAGTGTTTGCCAAAGGTCCTTTTTCGGGTATCTCTTACCTCACACCAGTTAACTCCCTTGCCCACCAACGTGAGCACCTAACAGCATTGTCTTTCCCAAATATGTCCCTGCCCCACCGGCCAAAGCAGATTGGACGTGGGGTGGAGAAAGGACCGAGCTGGACCAATGAGAGTCTTTTTCAGTAAGCTCCAAATTGGTTCTAAGACAGCAAGAAGAGTTTGATGCAGTTTGGGCTGCTCAATTAAGTAAAAGAAATTGTAAGTACAGTGAGTGTAGGGACAGAGACATCCTTTTACCAGCGAAAGAGGAATAAGCCAGACATTTCACAAGAGGCATAAATAAGAGACAGACAGAGGCTCCTGGTGCTTGTGAGTTCATGGTTTCAGGGTCTGGCCAAGGTACAGCAGCCTTGTCCCCTCGGGTTCCATGAGACACTTTATAAATCTCCCCTCACATTTTGTTCCCTTCAGCCGAGTCGATGAGATTTTCCTCATACGCAAATAATCTTAATTAACCCAGAGTTTTTCCTTTTGGATCAGTTTCATGGTTGAATCTTTGGTATTAGCTGAAAAATCAGTTCAAAGAAGCATAACAGCAATTTAAGCAGGATTTCCTGGTCAAATTTGGCCTAATATTTGGAAAAAGAATAGCAATTTGCTAGAAGACTCAAATTTGTTTTTCCCCCTCTTAGGGAAAAAAAAAGACTGACCAAAGAACACAAGGGAGGAGAAGCATAAGAAGAAAAATATAATTATAGATTGTGGAGTTCTGCCACACCGAAAGGAGCATGGGCAGGAGACACACATCACGGGTGGGTCGGTATCAAGTGGCACCAAGTGGGGTCTCTCTCAAGTGGCTTGCTGATGACAGGAATTGTAAAGTTTGGCTTTACACAGACCCCAGATAGCCACCGCACACGTTCCTCAGGCATTGGCGCTGGGCGCACAGCCCATGCCAGGAAAAAGCCTGCTGGAATTTGATTTTTGCAAAGCTCAGGGAAGGAGACATAGTCAAAAGAGCCTGCTGCTAAGCAACCATTCCAGGCTGCCATCTTTGTTTCTGCAAAATAGCAAGACAACAAGCTTTCCATACCCCAGCAGGTTGTGTCTGGCTTTCCTGATGAATGTGGACCAGCTCTGCCTGGGGCAACCCAGAGAGTTTCTCCACCATCAGTGGCTGCCTCCAATGAGGGCTGAACCCCAGCCTGGGGGAGGGGCCCACCTTCCACGTTTGTCCTTCCCTGGGCACTCTCCCTCGTGCCTAGCATCCCCTTTAGAATGCTTCGTATCTTTATAGTTAGCATTCTCCCATAGTTTACCAATTCTTTAATTTCCCTAGTTTAAATAGTAATAACAATAATAGGCACTGGACAAGCAAAATACTACATCATAAGATTATCTCAAGATACCCAGGCATCATGATCTTTGCAGATTCAGGATGCCGAGGCATCACGACTTTGGTGGATTCAAAGACCGTTTCTATCAGCTGAAGAGTGCCATCCTTGGATTTCAAAACAAATAGCCTTATGTTCCTTTTGAGAGAGCGGTATTGGATTCCCCAATGCCAAGATTTTCTCTAATTTCATAAATCATATTTTAATTTTGGGGGTGGAGACTAGACCAACCAGGTGATAACAATCCATAGCACAATGGAATAGCGTGCTGACTTCTAGAAGATTCTACAAGTATTTGGGCAAGAAGCTAGATCTAATGGCACGTGCATTATGATTCACAACCAGCATGGTCACCCCTCTCCAACCACAGGCCAAAAGCAGGAAAAAATACTCCTTTATGAAGGCTGATGGCCACACGAGGTAAAACTTTAATCAGGTGCCTACGTGTTGCTAGGTACTTAAATAATTAGGTGTTAAAATACAGAGAGGGGAGATTGGAGATGGGCTCTTGCTATCTGCTTCTTATAAAGACTACACCTCTCCTCCCGGTTTCCCATGAATGTGGCTGTGACCAGCTGGGATGTTAACCTTGCAGGTATGTCGTATCACGTCGAGGATGAAACTGGTACCCACAAAGAGATATCTGGAGCCAGAAATTCTGAGCCCTTACACTTTTAAGACCTAAATTTTTCAAACAACCCAGAGCAAATGAACCCATTTCTTTCCTCAGGAGAGAAGACAAAATATTTCCTCCTCCCCTGACAAGGACTTCTGGCAATTTGGATGAATGATGCCGAGAGAAAAAAAAACAAACAAAAGATTATTAACTTCCTAAGAAAACGAATTTCAAAAGAAACCCAAACATCCCACATCACAAGCTGCTTTGCTTTCTTATCCCTGACCTTCATCCACCTTCTCTTCCATAAAGCAAATGGAGACATGGCATTCTGATTAACAGTGATTGCTTCCTTGTCATATATCAACTAAAATGAGATGTTTTATCATGACGGATTTAAGGGGACATAGGCATGTATTTAAGAGGCACTTAAAAAAAAAACGCTCTTGATTATCCACGGCACTTAAAAACTCCCTCTACCCCCCACACACACACTTCCTACAGTTCTTTAAAGGTAGAGAAATCACATGGCATTCAGTAGTAGTTGATTACGGCCTTGTTTGTGTAGCTGAACCATTTACAACACTGTGAGAATAATGTTAACCAGTATCAGCATGGTGATTAGCCAGAAAATAAACCTAGCTGGCAGACTCGGCAGTGATTTTCCTATGGAAACAGTACCCAGAACTACTGTTTTCAAGGACTGGTTTTAAGCAAGATATTCTTTCCCTTCTTGGAAGCAACTCATCTATGCAGGAAAAAAAACTGAAAAGTAAAACAATTTAGACTGATCATGATTGCAGCCATGGTGGTTTTTGGACATAAATTCCTAGATGACAAGGATGGCACAGAAACCTGTGTCGTGTTAGCCGAAGACCCATGGGGCAGGGGCCATGCTATGGGTTTACCACTGTTTTCTCAAGCCCTGTCTAATAGTATAGCACCTCTGTCACGTTTGGAACTTAGTAAGTATCTGCTGAATGTAATTGTGAAGGTCGAGCAAGGAATCTAAAACACACTAAAACTCATTTGCAAAGAGATATGGAAGAAGAGGGGGTTGGAAAGGAAGTGGGTAGATGGATGGATGGATGGATGGATGGATGGATGGATGGATGGATGGATGGATGAGTGACCATGTCCTCAGGGCCAATGAACACTAAGCAAGCAGACAGAAGTAGTGCAACTGTGACCTAGAAAGGGAACCCCTTAGGGGCAGGCCCCCCACCATTCATCGGACTGCCCAGCATCCCGCACCAAAGTCGGTTTTCGGTGATGCTTTTTGAATAAACAAACAGATAGATAAATGGATGAAGCTGCCTCAACCTAAACCTTTAACCTCCAGGCACAAACAACAGCTGCCGTGCCCATAAGAAATATATATATATTTTTAATCAATGTTAATTTAGGTCATCTCTTCAGCAGAAATAATAACAACAACAACAACAATAACCTGACAAGTATAAGTATGAGGAACAAAGTTCTGGAGGCTAACTGTGGGATCGCCCGCATTTGCGACTGTGTTCATCTTCAGCTAGTTTGAGAGCGTTGATGGCCACAGTAACTCTGGTACTCATTACCTGAGTGAGTGGCATGAAGTGCCCAGTATTGGTCTGGAACCTGGGAGTGCCATCACCAACTGAGATGCAGACATGACATGATCCAGCCGAGAATGACGATGGACTTTGCCAATTAAACCACCCAGAGAACCTTCTCGCTGGGTTTGGATGAAGTCCATTTAAAGCTTTGCACACAGGGACGTTTCAAAGACTTCTCGACACAGAGTAAGTAAGTAATCTCGACACAGAGACACAGAAGAGGCCCAAGAATATGACATATGCACAGGTAGACAGAAATGCATCAAAGATTCTATGTCAAGGCCAGGAAGGTGTAGAAGCTATTAACTCAATTGGCAGTAGGAGGGTTGGGGTTGGGGAAGAACATGGGTCCAAATTTGGGGCATGTCAACTTTGAGGTGACAGATGGACATCCAGAAACAAGTGATGAGCAGTGAGTCTAGGGCTCCCACAGGGCAAGAGTCCAAAAGATATTTCAATGTGAACAGCATATGGAATGGGAGGTGAAGCTGAGGCCAAGGAATAGAGAGAGAAAGAACTAAGGGCATAACCGTGGAGGTGAAAAGAGTGGCCAAAGGACACTAATGGGACATTGGAAGTTAGGAGGGAGGTCAGGATACACTGATGGTGAAGGAGAAGAAGAAGAAGGAGAGGAGAAGGAGGAAGAGGAGGGAGGAGGAGGAGGAGGGAGGAGGAGGGAGGAGGAGGAGGGAGGAGGAGAAGAAGAAAAGAGTTTCTAGGGAAAATAGTCATACTCAACAATGGTGAATTTGGTAGAGTTTATGGAGGGTAAGGACTGAGGGAAAGTCATTAAGAAATGACCAATGGCCTTCAGACAACAGTTTTCAGTTGTGCTGAGTTATAGAAACTAGAATACAGGGTTAAGGGTGAATAGTTATCAAGGCAGTGAGTTCTAAATATTCTTTCAACACAGATTGACTTTTTCTTAAGAGCATGCATTATTCATCTTATAAGATTCAACTGATATACTATTGCCTGAGTTTTTGCTAATCTCCCAACCAGAAATAAATTCCCACTTCTCTGTGTTCTTATAAAACTTTGTCTTTATAGCACCTCTCATTTTTACTTGCACTGTAATTGCCTCATTTTGGGTACAGTGCTTCTCTGATGTCTACACAAGAGTCAGTTGTTCAAGAAATATTTGTGGAATGAACTAATAAAGGCCTACTTGTTTACAGGTCTGCCTGCCCAATGTGGTGTGGCTCTTTAGAAGAAGATTACACAAAAACGACTGGAGAGGAGAATAAAGGGTTCAGTTATACTGAATTTAAAAAAAACCTTAATTATAAAATGCAACAGATCCAGAAAACTGAATAAAATAAATGCTTAGTTTAATGAACTATTATAAAGTTGACACTTTGTATCCATGACCCAGGTCAAGAAATAGAAATTTGCCAGATATCATAAGCCCGCATTATGCCCATTTTAATCAATCTCCTTCCTCCCCCCACAAAAGTAACCAGTGTCCTCACGGTAATCATTTTGGACCTTTCCTTGATCGCTTCATCACCTGACTATACATCCCTAAACACTTCAGTTTTGCCTGTTATTTTTTTATGTATGTATTAATCGATAGGTTCCCCATCTGTCCTTTCATAGTTTTTGTCATGTAAGTTATTTGTTGAAGAAAAGTTGTCCAATAGTTTCTCACTATCTGGATTTTGCTGATTCCATCTCCATAGATCTACTGGATTGACAATCAGGTTTGATTTTGGGCAAGACAATATATAGATGGTGCTGTCTGATTCCATTAGGGACACATGTTCTGTCATTGTGTCTCTTTTTGTGCTCTTAGCAGCCAATGACATACAATACAGTAGTCCCCTCTTGTCCACAGATGATACATTCCGAGACTCCCAGTGGGTGCCTGAAACCACAGATATTGTAGTACCAAAATCTATATATACTGTTTTTTTCCTATATGTGTGTACCTCTTTACTTAAAGGAAGTACTTTATGGCTTCTCTCTGTCATATCCGTATTGCTAGCATCACTACTCTCACACTTTGGGGCCATTATAAATAAAATAAGGATTGCTTGAACACAACACTACAATACCACAACAGTAGATCTGATAACTGAGACACCTTCTAAGGGACTAAGGGACAGTAAAACACACACTGTGGATACACTGGACACAGCGATGATTCACCTCCCAGGGGGATGGAGCGGGATGGCACGAGATTTAATCATGCTATGCAGAGCCGTGATTTAAAACTTATCAATTCCTTATTAAATTGTTTATTTCTGGAATTTTTCATTTAATACTTTTGGAACACTGTTGACCACAGGTAACCGAAACCGTGGAAAGTGAAATGGCAAATAAAGGAGGACCACTGCACTTAACTCCCTTAATTCATTAGGGTTGCAGAATAGTAATATTCTAATTCCATCTTCCCCCCTTTAGTTATTAGTTGGAACATTTCTAGAAAGAGAAACGTTCCTGCATCTACTCTTTGGTTACCCAGAGTATCATATAGGAAAGGAGGATGGATGACTTTCTTTTTTATTATTTACAAGTTTTTAGAATGAGGGGTTCTTTATTGTCCTCCAAAGATGTGAAAGCATTTTTGGGTTTTTTGTTTGTTTGTTTGTTTGCTTTAATAGCTTCATGAGCTCATGGATTTAAACATATTTCCTGAGCTTCAATCCACTGAAATGAGCTTTACTGAACATACACTGCACAATCTGGATCCAGTGGGACCCTCTTCCAGTTAGTTCCTCCATCTTTCGGACATAACCTTACTAGTCGTTTGGTCTCCTTTCTAACCTGTATGCCACGATGTCCTAGGGTCACACTCCACATATTCTGCCCAGACCTAGAATCATCTGGTTACCGAGAATCTCTGTTTTCTTTTAGAAGAAAACAGTATTTTAAAATCACAAACTGGGCCGAAGGGATGTCACCGCTACTGCATTGTTTATTGTTTCTAAGCCTTTTCTGAGACACATGATACTTCCCATTCCCCTTCTGTACCACAGTGTTTCTTCTTAACCTCTTCCACCTGGCATTTCTATGTCTGTTCCTGCCTCCCGAGATTCTTGATTCTTGAGGATGCAAGGGATTACAAAATTAGAATATCACACAATTGCTCACAGGCTTTGTCTCACATTACAGTAAATCCTCACTTACCTTCTTAACGACGTTTCAAGAGTCCAAGGTTCTGTGACTTTAAGTGAAACGACGTGTAACAAAACCAATTTTGTCAGAGGTAAAATTTAGAAGACAGGCAAGACTGAAGTTCCTAAGGCATCTCATCAACATTCTAACAAAATGACGTTGAATGCAATGTTATTCGAGGACCTGACATATATATGAAACGGTCGCAGTTGAAAATAGCAATTTTTCTACCATAAAGGACTCCTGAAGACTGTTTAAAATCCTTTTCTACATTTTCTACTTTACATTTTTGCAGTTGTTCTGAATCTACACTGTGAGAACACGAAGACATTACATACTGTTCTTTTTTCCTTCCGACTCTCATTTGGTCTTAGTTCCACAAGAAAATATATATTTAGCTCTATCAAAACAGATGTCAGTGACTCTAGGTATTTTAACTGAGTGAAATTTTCTCTCTTGTAGATTCCTCAAGAAAATCTCATGGGAAGAAAATATTTTCCAAGTCATTAAGTTTGCCTGCACAGTTTTTCTGTGCCTTTAGCGTGAATGTCAATTTAGCTGGATATGAAACCCTTAGCGCACGTTTCTTTCCTTAAGTTAAATAAGCTACTCTGTTTCCTTCTGGCATAAAACATTATTGTAGGAAAGTCTGATGACAGCCTGATTTTCTTTCCCTTAGAGGTGTCTTTGTCTTTTTGCTTGGATGCCTAAAGCTTTTGTGTGTTTTTTCAAAGTCTAGTAATTTTACCAATTTTTGTCTCAGTGCTGGTCATTCTGGGTCAATTTTCTCATGTATGTGGTATGAATTTTCAACATGTATTTTCAAAAAATGATCTTGCAACAAATTTTTAAATTGTAGTTTTTAATATTTCTTTTGCTTCCTTGTTTCAATTTTCTCTCTTGGGGGACTTCATCTTGTAATATGTATGTTGGATCTTCTTTCCCTGTCTTCTAAATTTGTCATTTTCTCTCATATCCTGTTTTTAAACCTTTTTTCTTATCTTTTCCTGAGTAATATTACCTCTTTTCTAAGTCTTTATAACTTCAATTTTATGTTTCCTTTTTCATATTGCATCATTTTCTTAGTATATTTTAGCTTTTTAGAAATATTGAATTATAGTTTTTATTTGAAGGGGGTTGGGCCTGTCTTTCTAGCATTCTTTCATTGTCTGTGGGGGCTATTTTACACTTTATTTTTGCTTATAATAACTTTGTATGGAATTATATCTTGATCTTTTCCTGTTGCTCATTTTTATGTAGAATTAGTTTTTCTGAACTTTGAATAGGGATGTATTTCAGACGAGTTTTTCTAACTTTACATTTTAGAACAACCTCTTCTGTGGTTTTCAAAACATATGGAAGCCTGTCCTCTGGGAATTTTTTTTTTAACCTCTGTACATTCTTTTACTTTTCCCTGTTTGTTCTTCTTCCCTTGTCTTTATGTTGCTTAGTTTCGGTTCTTCTCTCAGCATATTTTCCTTAGTAAGTGACTGAGGAAAGTTTTAAGAGTTCAAGGGAGTTTTAAGAGTTCAAGGAATCCTGTTGTTCCAGCTCCTTAGACCTTACCATGGACTCTCCAGAAGCGTATACAAAACCTCTCCTAGTTCTCGCTATTTTCCAGGGAGTACTTGCTGGTAATTTTTGGATTCTCAGGTATGTCAGCTGCCTTGTTTCTGCTCTCAACTTCCTCCTGCTAAATTATTGCTAATATCACACAGATCCTTGCTGCTGTTAATAGCTTTTACCCCTAAAAATCATATTTTATGCTTTTGGGGATTCCATGGCAGCTTGATTTGTTGACAATACTCTGTGCTATGGTTTTGTTATCTCTTTTCCCTATTTCAGGGCAAGGGATTGAGGAGATCCAAAAATTCTGCTGTCACTGTCACAATATTCCTTGATATGTACACATTTGTATATTAGTGATCTAGTAAGAAAAACTGAAATACATGGTATGTTTGAGTTGGAGAAAAAGAAATATGATTATAGATGTTACTCACCTAGATGTCGAATGAACATTTCTTTAATGAGAGAACGTTTAGACTATCTGACCTCTCAGTTCTTCTCTAGTTCTGGGATTCTATAGCACAAGCCTTGAAGGACTCAGGATGGTGTGGCAGACAAAGGCTAGAACTCATCAGACCTGGATTTGAATGCATCTGTACCACTCTCATTTGCATGGCCTGAGTAAGCACCTCTGTAAGCTTTAGTTTCCTCACCTGGAACGTGGAAACAATACACCTCCATAAAGCCAAAGCACCAGACCCATAGTTGTTTCCTTCACTTTTAGAAGAAAGGATTGGCTAGAAGTATCAATCCTCGTGCAACAACAAGTGGAACTTTCTCGTAAAATAGTTACATTCCCACTGATATGATACTACTAAGCTGTGGCTTCAGAACAGCAGTAGATATTAAAATACTCCGTTGTTAAGTGGGAACATTTAAGGGATGGTACCACTAAGGCAATGAGTGGTACCAGTTCCTTCCCAAGCTTGCCTGTCAGGGAGGAATTTGATCCATAATATCATCCTTTTGGCTAAATGAATCCCACAACAGTGTACTCTGTAACACAGTAACAGCCAACATCCTCACAAGGGCTTAAAATTGCCTTTCTAACCAGCTCACCTCTGCCTTCTACCAGCTTGTTCTATTTCAGCCACATGGCCTCCAGGCTGCTTCACAAACACAACAGGCACACTCGAGCCCCAGGACCTTTGCACTTGCTTCTCTCTGTCCTCAATACCCCACCCCCACCCCCCATGCAGCTCCATGAATCACTCCTTCAGGTCCTTCAGGTCTTCGTTCCATCCCTGACCATCCTATGGAAAACTGCAATTCCTACCTCCGTTGCATTTTCCATTGTGCTTCCTGGCTCTATCTTCCTGTTTAGGCAGGAGGAGAGCAAGCAGGAAAATAAATATATTATTAACACAACAGAGGGTCCTGCATGGACCAGCAATGATACTGAGTCAGCAACTGACGAGTACAACACATTCAACCTTGCACATCTGATACTCTTAAAAGAAGATACATGTGCCATAAAAAGAAATGTTTTCCTATATCTCCTTAAGAAATAATCTGTTAAATTAGCCTTTAAATAAACATATAAAATGTACCTATAGGAAAATCATCCCACATAAAGATCATTAAATACAGGTGTGTACTTTGCTTTATAAAATAAACATGGCCCGGAAAAGTGGAGTGTACGTGTAATTTCTGAATACCAGATGTCATTTTGAATTCATGATAAGAATTTATTAGTTGAAGGAATCCTACCAGAAGCCTAGCGTAAAGTGAATCACCAGCATCTCCTTCAACTCCACGTATAAAAATGGATTTGCATGGATTTGAATTGCATAATATCTGGGCACATAGGCCCTGGAATTAGCCAGGTGGGGAGGTGCATTTTCAGAGCAATTTTAAGGACCAGATTCATAAAAGTTTCTACCAGCAGGGACAAACAAGGATAATTTGCTGTGTTCCTGGAGGCAAAAAGTGAGATTTCCTATCTCGGGCTGGTGTTGGAGTCTGACAACTGGAAATAATAGAATTCCTTTGAATGCACCTACCTGCTCTCATTTCTCTGCTGGCAGTTGGGATATTGCAAAATTTATCAAATACGTCTCAGAGCTCGTGTCACTTTCCATTCCATTCAAAGAGAATCATGATTTAGGTCTTAATTAAATACAAACCCAAACAAAATCTCATTTTGCTCTTTTTTCTCTTGGTTTGTCATCTGTGGTATATTGACCTACAGAAAAAGAGCTGGTTGTCTTAAAAGCTTTTCTCTGTGTGTTTTCCTTTAAAGTGAAACTTTAAAGAAAATGAGTGACCATTTAACATAATTCCCTTGCATTTCGAAGGCTGTGAATAGCAGTGCCTTGAAGCAAATGAACAGATGGTAAGAGAGAGGTTCATAAATTACAGTTCCCCACTCCCCATCCCCGAAAATATAGAGCCATCATTAATTTCCAAATAATAGTAAATCCTCACCAGGGATAATGCCTGCAGTCTGCACGATGTCATCCATGCCAGGCCCTAGTACTACTGTGTGTTCAGAGAAGAGAGTTGGCTGCTGTTTTCAAACCATTTCACCAAAACATTAGGGGCAAACACCATCCCCACATCATGGGCAAAAGTGAAAGCCATGGACCTTTCAGAAGAGACATTCCAGCCCTCACGCAAAGGAGCAAAAGTCTAGAACCGCAGAGATGAACATAAATGCCTATGACGACTAGGCTTATGTGACAGACTCCCAATTAATGTATGAATCACCGCCAAAGGTCATGACAGAAAGAACAGGGTGAGGGCGCCCTTGGAAATATGGAGTTGTCTGCCTATGTAAATACACTCAGATTACAACAACAACAACAAACAAACAAACAAAACACAAAAATACAGCAAGCTAACAAAAATCCACTGTGCTAGCCAAAAAGGAAAAAGAAAAGAAAAAGAAAAAAAGACAAAGCGTGTGGGGTGGGTAATGTCTTGGGCTGCCATTTTGAATCTAGTGTAAGATCTATAATTGGAGAGCTCATAAGCCAGCTCTCTGAAAAGAAAAGGCCCTGATTGGTAGTCTTTGCCTATTCCCATGGTGTAAATACTCCCACCAGGGCCAATTTCAGGCTCCTGATGGTTTAACAACTGGCAAAATGCCTGAATGTTCAATATTTAGCTCCCTGACGCCCATACAAGCCAGTTCCAGAACACCAGTGACTCTCATTCTCTGCCATCAATTTATTGTCCAATCTTATTTTCCTTGTCTTCATAATGAAAATTAAACACAGGCTTGAATTTTGGACAAATACTTGAACACTGACTCAATTCTTAAGAATCCTATCAGATTTGGGTGCCTGAGTGCTTTCAATTATAGGCACGTCTATGCATCTAATGAAACTCCATACAACGGGATTCTCAAAGTTCCATCTGGGAACCTTTGCATTTCCCCCCATTTTTTCAGGGCATCTGAAAAGCCAAAACTGGTTTTATAATAATGCTAAGATATGAATGCCCTCCCTCGTATTCTCTCATGTGTAGACATGACGTGCGATATTGCAACAGATTAATTATCGGAGCAGATGTAAGACTCCCAACTCTCTCCTATTAAGCCACACATTAAAGAGATTGACAGAAACGTAACATAATGCCACTCTTCCCAATATTTTTTGTTTAGTAAGAGATAACAATTTTTCATAAATATGTTATTTATGTTAACATTAAGTGGACTTATTGTTGCTTTAAAATGAATTAATAATTTAAAAACCCCTCAGATTTAACTGCTATTATAGTAAATATGGATAGCAATTAGTAAATATTGCTCACACACATAAGCAAAAACTCTTAGGGTTCCTTAATAATCATTAAGCGTGTAATAGGGTTGGTTCTGAGCCCAACATGTCTGAGAATCACTACCATACAATAATGCATGTCCAATTAACACATTCATTAAAGAAGAAATTCTATTCTCTACAATAATCTATAACATTATTATCTACAATAATCACCTGCTTATTTAAAGTCATGTGTGTGACTTAATTTATTACCATCCTTATCGCTATAAAAGAAAACATACCTAAATTTTAGAAGTATGTGTGAACAACAGGCAGATTTTTTCAAAAGTTACAGTTGCCCAGAAGGCATAGGGTTTTATGTATTGTAATCAAGAAGGCGGTAGATGCAGATGGGTCTATGCTGGGCAAACACCTCTCCCGATTCCTATATTGCCACGTGGAGGGACCTGCGGTGCTCTTGAGCCATCCCCCTATGCGCGGCACCGAGGAGCAGTGAGAGCGTCACCTAACCCATGAGTGACAGCCAGTGGTTCCTAGTTTCTGTTTCTCGATGTGGTGGAGCTGAGCTAGAAAATCTGTAAGCACACGGCAAGCGTTATCTTTTCTTCCCTCTCTGTGACGGGTCAGCGTGAGGCTGTGATATTGGGTAACTACCCACACACATACTCAGAAGATTCTAATTTCCCTCGGTGGCCTGCGTCCATTCTAGCGTGGGTGGTGGTAGGAGGCTGGGGAGTGGAGCAGAGAGGACAACAAGCGTTTCAGTTGCCTGGCAAAGCTGAGCTCTCCAAACAGCTTTATCCAAAAGGGACACTGAGATGTCCACCTGTTAGTTGCCAGCGTTCAATTCATCGCATGGCTCCAAACTCAAAGACAGGGCTGCAAAAATGTCATTTATAAACCTCCCAGAACCTCAATGGAGGACGCGGTGGGGGCTGCTACCAAACGATTGGAGAGGCAGCCCATGCAGAGACGGGGGAAGACTCAATGCCACCCCCCCGAGCCCTGGGTTATACAGACCCCTCTACTTCCACCTGGTTCTGGGAGAGCCAGGGCACGTGGTTGGCCTGTATCAAGCCTTTCTTTTCTCATCAGGTAAATGCAGAAAGTTATGCCCACATCTCAGCATTATTCTGAAGATGAGAAGACAGAGTAGCTCTCAGAGGAGGGCGGGCCATCAGAAGGCACTCAGACACCGTGATCCGTTCTTACACTCAGGACGATTTGTAATCGCAGAGTCACTACTGTATTTGTGTATCGTCTCTCTCTCCCACCCAACTGCCAACTCTATGAGGGCAGAGACCAGTGGCTGTTTTGTTCGGCTCTGTCTACCCAAAGACTAGGCACAGTGCCTGGCAGGTAATAAATGATTTATAAATTTAAAAAAAACAAAACTTTTTAAATGAGTTAATGAATGGGAGTTATTATTTACCGTCCTGTGAATTACTTTCATGGGTAATTTTGTAATAGCTGTTTTTCATACAGTCTTGAGCACCGGCAACTGTGTGTATGTTTACATGAGAAACAGGTCAGGATTCAGAGGAGTTGATTGCTAAATACGGACAGTCGGCAGGTTGTACCCAGTTCCCATCTTTCTGCCAACCCTCAGCCTTCGTCTCCTCCACGGCAGGGGATGGAGAGAACTATCATTACAGGGACAGGAGATAATCCTCGTTTGCTCTGGGATTAAATCAGCACAAACAGCATGGACACTCTTTTAGTCTGTAATTAGATTCAAAAAGATCAAAGCCGAAACTAATAGGGCACATGGCTCCAGTAAACGATACTTTTAACTGATGGGAGGAGGATGGGGGTCTCAGGAGGAATCTCTGTAGAGCGTTTGCATCGGGATAAGAGAACAGCCTGTTGCTAAAGCTTCAAAGCAAGTTCTGGTACCTCCATTATCTGCCATCAGCCAGACTGGGCCCCTCCTTGGCCTGCCCATTTCCAGCCACTTGGAAATACTACCGTAAGTGTGCACAGCGCCCCAGGGGAGGCCTCAGATTGCCCTGTGGTATTTGATTGTCCTTGATCTTTGCATCTGCTTATAACCTGGGCACTAAGGTGCTTCTTCTCAGGTATTCTAATGTCCCCGGACACATCAGAATGCCTAGTGTGGGTCCAAGGCTGGGACTAGAGTGAGGTGAACGGCGCCCTCACCTTGGGTGCAAAATGTGCCCAAAGACTCAGTTGCCAAGATAAATAACATTTTAATCCAATTTTTAAAGACCAAGATTCATGTGAAAACAGTCCACGAGGTACAAAATATCAAAATTTGAAATAAAGACAGTATCTAACATGGTCGGGATTAGGTGGGGTGAGCGAGATCAAATTATGCAACTACAGGGCTGAATCCTGCCTTTATTTCAGGTTTTGATATTTTTTTCATCGTGGCAAAGCTGTGAAGTACCCGATGCTCAAGTGTGGAGAGGACGTTCGCAACCCCCACCAGCAAACGGGTTGTAAAGGTCAGGAACTTGGCGATAAACAATGAATCCTTCAAAAGCGCCCCTTCCCTTTGGCCTCTTAGCATCACCTCTAGCAATTTATTGTATGGAATGATCTAGAAATGCACACAAAGGTTCATTTACAGTGGCATTGATCACCGTGTCATTTATAGCAGAGAGAAATGTGAAAACAACCTCAGTGCCCAGCTATAAAGGAATGGCTAACTAAATGCCGACACAGCCTCCTGACAGCGTGGCACGTAGCTGTGATGCGAAGAAATACTGACAGTTTTCCACCAGACCCGGGAAAAACCCAGTTCTTCTCTACTGTGTGTTTCTTTTCGGTGCGTCTCCTTTACTACTCACCTTGAACATTTACAGTCATCAAATGTGTAGGTTTTTATTTTCCCCACACCAAGTAACTCTGTGGCACCATCTGGGTGTCCTATAATTTAACTCAATTCTGACATTACCTACCTGGAAATAGTGTCAGCTACCTCAGGTTAAGGGCTTAATCCCACAGGACTGCCCCCCACTTCAGATGCCAATCACAAGTAGTGGGTCCCCAGGTTTCCATAACTTCTGTCCAATGTAGCTACAAATCAGAGGTTCCCCTGAACCCTTCCTCAGGTTCAATTAATTTTCTAGAGCAGCTCACAGGAAACACTTATGTTTACCAGTACATAAACGATACGATAAAAGAAAGAGATGACCAGCCAGTTGAAGAGGTACACGGGGTGAGGTCTGGGAGGGGCCCGTGTGTAGAAGCTTCTGTGCCTGTGGAGTTGGGCTGTGTCACCTTGCTGGTATGTGGGTGTGTTTATCCACCTGGAAGCTCTCTGAACCCTGTATGGCTGGGGTTTTATGGAGGCTTCATCACGTAGGTATGGTGGATCATACCTCCATTTTCAGCCCATCTCTCTTCTCAAATAACGGTGGCCCTGAAAATTCCAAGCTTCTAATATGGCCTGGTCTTTCTGGTGACCAAGGAAGCCACCCAGAGTCACCTCGTTAGAACAAAAGACACTCCTGTCACCCAGGAAATGACAAGGCTTTCAGGAGCCCTGTGCTAGAAACGGGGGACAGAGACCAGAATGTGTTCTACGCTCTCACAGCAGCCATTCACAATTTAATTCTGAAGAATGCTCAGCGACGTGGGAAAACACACATGACATAAAGTTAGATTGAAAAAGGACCTTACAAAGCATATAGAGAGGATGCCAAAAAATGTATATACATTTTAAGAAAGGAAAAAACTATTAAAATTCTAATGCTCAATATATACCAATAACAAAAGATGAACACAAGTCACGTGTGACGTCTGCAATGACAGGAGGTGCTCAAAGTGGTTGCCATCAGCGTCCAGACACTTCTGATGATGGTGAACTGCTGCTTGAGTGACGTTGACCAAAGTGTCCACTTGTATACGTTTTTTTTGGCATCCCCAGTGTAGAAAGGATATTTAACTAAGACAAAGAAAACGATGTCTAATCACTGCAGATGCCACCGCAGTTACCATGACATTCAGAGTGAGAGGGGGCGCTCACACCAACTCACCAAACAGCCCACAAAGAGCACAGCGCAATTTTGCCCAAGGTTTCTCTTCATCTATGAGCGCGGTGAGGCTCTTGCAGTGAATGATACTGAGCAGGGGGAACTATAACTTTCTCTCTTATTATTGACTGAAAACCAGAACTGCAGGTGAAATATAAACACAGCCACACACTGTCTTTTCTGCAGGCACTTATAATTCTTCCAAAAAAAAAAAAAAAATCCAAACTGACTACAGTAGGAACTAAAAAACAGGATAAAATATTAACCACTTGTATAGTACAAATTTCCTTTTGCACAGCTACATTACTGAAAAATTGAAAACAGAGGTGGGTGAGAGCTTGCTTCTGTAATTATTCCATTGCTTTCTCATTCATTTCAGGCATGCGTTTATATTGCTCATGTAGTTGTGCTTACCTATCTTTGAATGCAATTATAATTAGGTAGATGTGTTCACCGATAGGATAATATATTCAAGCAATGGTGGCTATAGAGAAAATCCTGTTTTTACTACTACAATGTATCATTTCCATTAAAAACTATATAAATTGAAAATTTCTGCTGAGGAAGAATTGAGATGCTGTCTGGGGCCCTGTACAATGGGCACTGCCATGCTTGACTGGCATAACAGGGCTACACCTTCATTTCCTCTCGACAAGTCCCCTTTCCACTGTAACTGGACCCAACTCTCGGATCTTCTCTCAAACTCTTTCTCATTCCTAATCCCCAAGAACGTCTTTCCCTGTGGCAGAGACCGGGCTCGTTGACTACGAACCCATTGCCTCTGAGTCCTGAGAACACAACTGAACTCTGTTTTCCAGTCTCTCTTGCAGTTATCCTAGCCTTGTGGCTAAGTACTGGCCAGTGACATGCAGGTGTAAGGGACAGATCCCAGAGTAGTGCCCACCCAACCCTCCCCCATGCACTCCCAGCCTCTTTCCCATCTAGTACTGAAAGCAGAGTAGGCAGCCACGAGGTGACAGGCACTCGGGTCCCTGATGAGCCCAGGGAAGGCCATGCATTGGTTTGGATTTCCAAGAAATCAGAAACACCTCTCTTGGACATCATATTGGCAAGAAATCAGCATTTAGTGGTTCAGTCGCCGAGATTTCAGGGTTTAATCTGTTAGCAGCAGCTAGCATTCTCTAATACACTTCACTCTTCTCCATTCGAGTGGGTCTTCAAAAGGCTAATGGCAGTGAGCTCCAAAAGCACGTTTCCCACTAGGTCTCATCTATCATGTGAGCTCATGTGAGCTGTGCCAGCTTAAAAATGCCATAAGGTTGCCACTTTCTGTGCCTCGGCAAAAAATAGTCCATGCCTTGTCAATTCTGTAGTAATAGAAGTCTATGGGTATACATAAAACTCTATTTTTGTGTGTCAGGAGTTGAGCCTTTTTTTTTTTTTTTTTTTTACATTTGTCTTGTCACTTTTCAATAATTCCAAGGCCATGTGGCTAAATATACAATGCTTGCTCTTTTTTCATTTACAGGACGAGAGTACAGTATACAGAGAAAAGGGAAGAGATTAAGTGAAATACAAAATAAATTTCTGTTTCTACTTGTGGAACAAGAACATTTTATTTTCTCAAATCTTGCTCCATTTTTAACCCATCCTGATGTAACCTCAGTTTTACTATTTGAAAATAAAAACTCCAGCAGTGTAGAAACCATCTCATTGGACCATCCTCCTTTGAAGATAAAGTCGCCTGCCCTCACCTTTTCCTACTTGGTGATTTCTTCTTCAGAGGGCAAGTATGACAAACAAATCCCGCCACGTCCGATACAAGGGACAGATCAGCAGAATTCTACTTGTGCATGAGGAGAAACAACAACAGCAAAAAAAAAGGAGTTTCCAACGACTGTGTGGAAAATAATGAGAAAACCAGAGTGAAATGGGAAAGAAACCTCAAGTTTAATAAAATACGCAAATATTTCAGAAGGGAAAGAAGTCAAAGGATGGCTCACCTTGTCTTACTTGTACCGTTCCACTCCTGACCTTTCTCCTTCTCCAAAAAGCAACCCATAAAATAAAGGCGCAAAGCTGCTCTCTTGGGTTTTCTATTAAAAGTCTAATTTGCAACACACTCATATGTAGGTTGTATTCTCTGGAGAAAATGGATGGGCCCTCGGTCGTGGAAGGCGTGCAGGCTGGTGGTTAAGGAGAGGCCCATTCATTTCGCTCTGTGACTGGAGGCCGACCGCAGTGGCAGCTGCGACCCTGCCTGTTCCTGTTGCTATGAACATTTGGGACACTAAAATAAATTGATTGTACCAAAAGAATCTTTCACTTTCCCAACCACATCATCTTAATGGGAAATTCATACCACTTTGAGCTGTATTTACTGCTGAAATGGAATGATGGCTTCTGAAATTACTTTAGCCCATATTGAATTGTACCTAAGTTTATTGGGTTAGGGGACAACATTTGGGTTTTACTGAAGGCCATCATTCTAGACGGCCCCGGCCTCGGAGTCAATTATTGCTTTGTCAAATCCAGGGATGTGAATTTCTGCTTTAGCTCGAAATCACCATCTCTTTCCTCTGCTTGAAATACATTTATTTCTTAAACTCCCAAACATGTTCTTCTATCTATTAGGTTGGTGCAAAAGTAATGGCGGTTTAAAAGGTTAAAAAAAAAATGCAAAAACCGCCATTACTTTTGCACCAACCTAATAAAACTAAGATTGAAGAATGTTACAGATGCTGGAAGAGAGCAATGAATACAAACAAAATTCAAAGGAAAGGACAAAGGAGCAAGGATAGACCTGCAGGGGAAACGTGGTGCAGCTTTCAGCCCTAAATACACACTCACACGGAAAGGTCTTACAACTTAATTTGGCTGTGCACTGAGGCTGTTCTCTATTACCCACTTCTAATTATTTATTGACCCCCGCCCCCCACTATGCGCAAGCACTGGACACTTCCTGCACTGCATTCTCCTACGGAGATCTGCTTGATGCATTTTTTAATATAATTCAACATGCTTCTACCAGAATAATTCCTTATATTTGCAGAGCCCCTAATTTCGTAAAGTGCTTTCCTATCTACGATCATGGTTTTTATCTTCACACAGTCATTGCAAACTTCGGATGGGAAAATGTGTAAATACCTAGCACAGTAACTCTCACCATCATATGCCCTTCGTCATACTAGCTGCCTCCTTCATTACACCCTTGAGGCTGCAAGCTCAAATTACGGTATCCCCATTTTTGCAGACATGAACACTGGCCCCGGAGATTGAAGGACATTTCAGAAAGTCACCTAGCGAGTTAGTAGTTGGACTAGACCTGGAGACTGTTCTCTCTACCCCCTCCCTGCACTGGCCCAAGTGCCTGGGGTGTGGGGAGCTCAGAAACGACAGGGACAATACTCCCCTTCTGAACAAGCTTGTTCACCCATAATCCCCGGCACCAGGCAAGCTCAGGCTGTCTCAGCAAGTCATACATACAGAATGCCTTCCCCGAAAATCTCAGGGCAAAACTGGATGGAAACCGATGGCTGTTCCGTAGCAGCCCCCGCTGCAGCAGAAGGCACCCAGGTCTCCTGCAGTTCTGACTCAGCTAACAGGACCTGGGGACATACTAGTGTGCAGGTGACAGGAAGGGGCTCCTGAAACCCAGGGTCTTGGTTCTAAACCTGCCTCCGGTATTTACACTGTGTTGCTGTCTGGGGCGGGTCACTCACCTCCCTCGCCCTCTATTGTCCAATCGTCATATGCGGACACTTGAACACCGCATTGGATTGGCTCGTCAGATTAGATAAATAAAAGTGCTTAGAACAGAGCCTGACATTGACAGAGTTCTTGGTATTGGCGAAAACAAATGATTAGACAAAATAAGAGAGGAACAATGTGCCAGGACAAAATGATTAAATCTTACTGGGCTTTCTTAGATCAAGTGAGTTGGTGTGAAAGGGAATTAACTAGGAGCTGAACGTATGCTGGGGCTTCGCCCTTGGAGCTCAGGCACAAAGGCCCCTTTCAGGAGCAGCCAGGCCAGCCCAGGTGGGGAGGTTGGTAGGGGAGGGTGACCTGACCTAGAGAACAGCTCCAGGTTCTGCCAGCTACTCCAGGGCCCCAGGGCCCAGGGCCAAGCAGCCATCTTGCTGAGTCGCTCACTGAGTCTTTCCAGGGCCCCTGAACTCCTAGAAAGCTTGGTGCCATCACAGCTCACCGCAGATTCCTCAACTGCGAAAATCTGCAGGTAAGCACCCATCTACTTCCTTGAGAGAGAAAGAAAATGAGACTGGCGTTGGAGGAGAAACGGATAGGGAAGGACAAAAGAAGGGGGAAAGGCAAAAGCTTTACCTAAAACAAAATAAAATTTCAAAATGGCTCAAAAGAAAGATCTATTACAGGTACTTGGGAGCTGAGGATGTATTACCATCTGTCAAGATGCAAAACCAGATCTCTAAAGGCCATTGTTGCTCATCGTTCACGATCTAACCCAACACCCACCCCTGCCCCAGAGATAAATTGGGCTCGGAGAGGCCATGCACCAATCAAACGGAGGAAGCACAGGAGTGTGGTGAAAGCCTGTACTTGAGTAACAAATACCAGTGCTGCTGCCAGGTCCTCGGGAGGGGCCAGCAGCTGGGTGTTTTATCTTTCAAAACTATCTCATTAAAAGAAGGAAAAAAAAGTAACCCAAGACCATTGGTGGGCGTTCCCTTCCAGCCCCGGCGTGACAAGCAGGATTACAAATTGATTATCTGAGAAGAAGGTGCATTAAGCATTTCACTTTGAAAAACGAATTCAGCAAAACAATATATTAAGGACAGGATCTATGCAGGTAAGTTATATATAAAATAAATTACATGTAATATCATATAGCTATATGTGTATAAACATGCGTATATCATGAAGCAGGTGCCACATTACACATTTTCACAGTATGTTTTCCATATGTGCAGATATGTGGTCTGAAATATATTACAAAACAATCATACATACGACACATCTGCATAGATGAACCAGGCTCACTCTGAACCCTTAGGTGACTAAGGGCAGTTCCATATGGCGATAAATATTAATGAGACACTTTTTTTTTTCTCTTAAACTTGTTTTTATTTTTTCCATATTGGAAAGATCTTTCCCCTACTGGTTATAAAAATAACACACGCTCACTGTAGAAATTAAGAATAAACAAAATGAAATAAAGAAGAAAAGTCTATTATCTCACTATTCAGAGATCACATCCGTGATCATTTCTGTGTATTTCCTTCTGGGCTTGTTTTTCCTTTTTATTTACCAATTTATCATGGACATGCTTCCATGTCAGTAAACACAGATCTACCTAATTGTGTTTAATGATTCTGGAGTATTCCACTCTGGGGACGAGTCAAAATTCATTCACCCCATCAAATATATTATTGGATTTCAATTTGGTTTCCACGTTTTCACTGTTCTGAGCAAGAGTTAAGTTTATAATCGTATTAAAAACAAGACTCCATGGGGCACCCATGTATCAAAGAAACAAACACTATATTGATATACCGCACTTACATCTGTGATGTGAGTGGAACGAGCAGTCACGTGGTTAACTCCAATGGGCAGCGTCCCCAAATTTCAGTTGCGCTGTTTCCCACAGGGCTGCACAAGCAGAAGGAAGACCTCAGGTAGAAAACAGCCTGTAGAACTCATCGCCTGTCCTATCGCCAAGCCCAAGATCCACGAAGGGGTCTGGGCCATCTCCGTAACCGACATTAAGGCAGGACAGAGGGCAGGAGCAGAGGGGAGAAAGGCTAAGAACATAATTACAAGCCTTACTTTCCAAATGGGTTTTTGCTGCCAGCTCCTTTTCTAGGCACTTCTAGTAAGGAAATCTTTTCCTGGTGCCCCAGGACAGCGTCTCTTGCTGCAACTGTGGTTGGTTTCACCTGAGTCCTCAGAGACCTTCCTTCAGTCACTGGCCGCCAAGTCCCCGCTTTACACAGGTGAACAAGACAAACGCGTCTCAGCCCTCATGCAGCTCACAATCCAGCACAGCAGAAATCCAATAATTCAATAAAGTTGCTGATCCTGTGGTAAGTTCTGGGGGTAGGAGGGCTGACTGGTAGGGGGTACATGAGGTCAGATGCTCAAGAAGGCCGCTCTGAGGGGTGACACTTAAGCTAAGAGCAGAGGACTAAAAGCAGCTGTGCAAAGCACCAGAGAGCTCTCCACATATGGCAGCGACATGTGCAAAGGCCCAAGGTGAGAGAGTCCCACCCACCTGAATAATGGCCAGCGGGGCCAGTGGGCAGGATGTGGGAGGGGAGAGTGGCAGGAGCATGACCAGCTCATCATCCTGGTTTGCCTGGGACTTGCCTGGTTTTAAAACTGCAGGTCTCCTGTCCTTGGAAGCCTTCGGTGCTGGGCGAACTGAACACTGGTCGCCTTTGGGGACAGGTTTTTTCCCAATGTATTTATTAATTTCAAGTGTAGAGAAACAACATAATGATTAGACATTTATACACCTCACAAAGTGATAACCCTAACAAGTCTACTACCCATCTGGGAAAGGTGAAGGGACTAGCAAGGGCAAATTGCTAGTCACAAAACAGTCACGGGGACGTAAAACACAGTATGGGAAATAGAGTCAGTGATGTTGTAAAGACTATGTAGGGTGTCAGATGAGTACTAGACTTATGAGGGGGATCACTTCATAGATTATGTAAATGCCTCACCACTGCACCGTACACCTGGAAAAATATAAGTAATGAATGTCAGCTATAACTGACATATATACGAGTATATATATAGAAACCATAGAGATATACAAGGTCTGACCATTAAGTTCGTGAACTCATCCTAGACAAAGTGCTGCATACCTCACTGCTGAGTATCACTATGGTCACCTTCAACGTACTCCCCTTGGGAAGCTATGCACCGACGCCAGCGCCCAGTCCACCCTTCAAAGCAATTTTGGAACTCGTTTTCGGGAATGGCCATCAGAGCTGTCATCCTATTACCCTTGATGTCCTGAATGTCATCAAAATGTCTTCCTTTCAATGTATCCTTTATCTTTGGGTAAAGAAAGAAGTCATTGGGGGCAGATCAGGTGAGTAGGGAGCGTGTTCCAATACAGCTATGTGTTTACTGGCTAAAAACTCCCTCACAGACAGTGCCGTGTGAGCTGGTGCATTGTCATGATGCAAGAGCCATGAATTTTTGGCAAAAAGTTCAGGGCGTCTAACTTTTTCACGCAGCCTTTTCAGCACTTCCAAATAGTAAATTTAGTTAACTGTCAAACTGGTACAAATTCATAATGAATAATCCCTCTGATATCAAAAAAGTTAGCAATATCATTGCAACAAGTTTATGAACTTAATTGTCAGACCTGTATATCGCTATCTATGGTCACGGGATGGTGACCACATATGTGGTTCAGCATAGAGAGCACAGTCAATGGTACTGGAATAGCTGTGTATAGGGCAGGGTTTTTACCACAGAGACCTACAGGTCACGGAGGAGAGTGTGGATATGTTCCAGATTCAGGGGGAGCAATTGGAGTTTGCAGGAAAGTGAAATGATGTTAAGTGCCACCAAATGTTCGAGGCAAAACATACTGAAACCATTCTGGAATAATGTCTTACTCTTCTCTCACATCACGAGCCTGTCCGTGCTGTCTCCATACTTTCAAACCCACTCACTTCTTTCTCTATTATTACTACTCTAGTCCAAAACCCTACAGAGTATTGATTAAAAGCATGGGCTCTGGAGCCAGACCCCTCAGGCTCACATTCTGGCTCAGCCACCTCCTGGCTGTGTGACCTCCAGGAACCTACTTAACCTCTCTGTTCACTAATTTCCTCATCTGTCAAACGGAGATATAGAGGGTCATGGTGAAGACTGAATATGCTGACACATGTAAAGTGTTTAGACTACGTTTGGTACTTCACAAGCTCTCTGTAAATGCTAGCTTTCATATTACTAGTTAGAACATTCATCTCTCGATGGTGTGATTTTGCTAGCTCCTTACCTGGTCTCTCTACTTTCACGATCACGCCCATCCCTCCAACCTTGTCACCATCTGTTCTCCAGCAGCAGCCAGAGGCATCTTTGTAACAAATCAGATTTTTGTCACCACCCTCCCACACTTCTTAAAATCCTTCAGGGACTTCCGCTGGAATAAACTTCAAACACTTTCCTTGACCCCAGCGGTCCTTTGTGATCTGGGTTATACCAGCCTCTCCCTAGTAGCTTTTCAATTTTGTCCTTTCTTCTTGACAACTTGAAATGTCACTGTAATATTTTGATGTATGAGTTTTAACGACTACTAGTACTATTACTGTTATTATCCCAGCCTGGGTACATCCCAGTGGGTCTGTTCAATTCGAGGACACCTGACTTTATTTAGCTCTAGGAAAAGTGTCCTCACGTGCTGCCTCACCTTCATTCTCCCTCTTTTTTCTCCTGCTGCTTCTGGTCCACGTCTCTTCAACTTTTGTTTGAGAAGTCCCATTTTTATTCCTTCTGCTGTCCTCTAACAGATCCTCTGAGAGATCCTGACATTCCTGCCTGCCCTCTATATTTGTTCACTCTTCTAGTCTCCGAAAATGAGGTGGTGGTGGTGGTGGTGGTGGTGGTGTTTTAGTTCTCTTTTCAACGTTTGTATTTTTTATTTCCAAGATCTCTAGTGGTTCTTTCTTAAACTCTCTCCTCTTTGATAACCTACCTGCACAAGCACGTCATGGCCGGTCCTGTCCCACTCTCTCCTGCACCATCGTCATCAAGCCTTCTCTCTCTACTGGTCATTCTCCTTAGCAAGATACAGAGGGCGCCAAAAAAATGTGTACACATTTTAAGAAAGAACTGTATTAAAATTGTAATACTCAATATATACCGATAACAAAAGATGAATTCAAGTCATGTTTGACGTCTGCAATTACAAGAGGTGCTCAGAGTGGTTACCATCAGCGTCCAGACACTTCTGATGATGGCGAACTACTGCTTGAGCAACGTTGACCAAAGTGTCCACGTGTGTACATTTTTTTGGCTCCCCCGGCATACACGTCCCAATTAAAAACAAATAAAAACCACTTATCTTGACTCCATATTCTCATCCTGCTACTGCAATTATCATCTGTTCGTTGGTAAAAGTCCTAAAGACGTCATCTCCACTCCCCATCGCTATATCCCTTCCCCCGCTCTTTCTCAAACTCACCCCACTGGGGCGTTTGTCCCCATACTCCACCAGAGCCACCCTTATCGTGGTCACCAATGACCCCTGCTTTGCTATCATCAATGACCAACTGCTGTCCTCATTCTAGTTCTCCTGTCGGCAGAATTCCTCACACAGGGTCTCCTCTGGCCTCTTGGAACGCTTTTTCCATCTCGCTCGTGGGGCAACACTCCTCCACCTTCACTGGTCCTTCTTCCTCTGTGCTTCTCCCACTCTTCTTTCCAGCCTCTCAAACGACCTGCCAGGGGCTCAGTTCTGGGACCTTGTCTCTCCTCATTTACACGAGCTCCTTCAATGAAGTTGCCCAGGGTCATGACTCTATAGCTAATCTTGTTTTTCTCCCAAACCCCATACTTCCCACTCCACCTCTCCACGTGGCCATCTCCACGGCATCTCAGACGGATGTCCCAGGCCAGACTCTCGATCCCACCCTCAGGGACGCTCTCCTTACTCTCTGCACCTCCCTCCCTACAGTTGTCGTAACTCTTCCAATTGGTGGGGTCCTCTGACTCTTTTCTTTTCTTCACCTCACACCCACCCGGTCAACAAATGTTGTTAGCACTATCTACGGGAGATTTCCAGAAGTTGACCATTCCTACCACCTTCAAGATGTAGTGCTCCAAAGTCACATTGTTTCTTACCTGGGTTATTGCAGGAGTCTCCTGCCTGGTTACCTGGTTTCCGTCCCTCACAGTTGATTCTTTCCACACTAGTCCATGCTATTCCTCTTCGATTATTTAGTCAAATCATAGCAGCCCTTTGCCCAGAGCCCTCCATGGCTTTCCCTGTTGCTCAGAGTTCAAAGCCATACATGACTTGCACTGCCCACCCCCTACAGTTCTGATTTACGCTCTAAGACTCTCGCCCTTGCTCACCCTACTCCAGCCATATGGGTCACCTGGTTTTCCCTGGAAGAGCTTAGACAACCCCCTGACTCAGAGCCCTGACACCTGCTGTTCCTTCTGTCTGGAATATCCTTCCTCTTGACATCTGTTTGGCTTGGCTACTCCCTCACTGCCTTGAGGACTTTTCTGATCACCCTATATAAACAGTATTCCGCCTCCCCGTTCCTGTACCTCTTATATCTTTAACCCTGCCTATTTCTCCCCACAACACACATGACCTGACAAAGTCAATATTTACATGGCTCACTAGTTCACTGGTTATTTTTTATCTCCCCTAACTAGGCTGTAAGCTCCATGGTGATGGGGACTTAGGTTTGTTCACTGCTGGCTCCACAGAGCGTTAGCAATGCCTAACAGACAGCAGGAAATCACCAAATACTAGTGGAATCAATGAATGGACAAATGGAGGATCTCTGTTCTGGTTTCTTGGGTGCAATATTCTACGTTATGTCTCTGAGGACATTAATGATACTTATTTTAAATGTTATTCCAATGTCTCTATTAAATACTATTTTCTCAGATGTAAGGTTTTCAGTTTATTAAGTCTCTAATTCTATAATTTCTGCCTCATTTTGTTGGTGGTTTTTAAATGTTGAGCAAATAGCTATTGGTGATTTTTTTAAATTAAGAGTCTTTTTTTTAAAACTAAAGTTTATTGGGATGACAATGGTTAGTAAAGTTACTTTATAATTGAAACCCCTAACAGATCATTCTCTGGTTTTGTTTAGATGGCTTACTCTGGACAAGCCCACTTTTCTCTCCACTCTCTTCTCTCTGGGCTTCTGGGACTGAATCCTAGGAGACACTTGGGCACAGATAGGGGCTGTTACCAACATAGGGTGAAAACGAGGTGTGTGAAGCCCCCAGCAGCCCAGGCAGGAGAAGGTCGTAGGACAAGTGACACTAAACGATACCAACCACTTTGGAAGAATAAACCTGTCCTATACTGATGAATAAGGAACAGCCTTTTCAAGGAATTAGAAACATTCCATTAATGGAAAAAATAAAAATCAGATGTGCTTACAGAGGAAAAATTCTTTTTTTCCTCTGTAAGAAATTATTCTTTCTACAGAAATTTTCTGTAAGATATCATTGGCCCTATCTGGAAGGGCTGACCCCCTTGGCCAAAACGCATTTTCCAGCCCACTGTGCCAACAGTTTAATTGTGCTCCCTTGAAATAAAAACTGTACTTGAATGTGCCAGCAAACTGTGGAGAGGGGCTGGCACAAGAGCAGTAAGACTGTCCTACAGCTAGACTGAGCAGGCAGTCACTTAAGAGGTTCAGATTTCTCAACTCTATGTTTCCGTCCTCACCAGACTTTAATGTTGCCCAACCACTCAAAGATTTATTCCTCTTAGAAGTGCTGGCTGGCCTCCTTCATGCCCTCCCCCCACCCCAGCTACTCCAATTTGGGTTTGTTACTCTCCTCCCGAGAACTCCAGGCTTCTCTCTCCTACAGTGTTCTTCACAGAGCTCTGAAGAACTAAGGAGAAAGGGAAGTCTGGCTGTCTGGCACATTGTGAGCACTGAATAAACCTTTACTGCAAACCTCCCCTCCTTGCAGATGCAAACGGGATACTGTATGATACTGGAGAGAGATTTCATCTGCTCCACAATTTCACCAAAGGAGAGAATGGCGGGGGGAGGATGACAACCGCTTTGCCACGCTGAGCCAGCGGCTAGATGCTGGGAGCGACCCACATTATCCCTCTCGAGGATGCACTGTGACTTTGTTCCAGGGCCACAGCTGCCTGTGAACTTTGCTCAGTCTCCATTTCACTTGTGTATCTTCCCCCACAGTCCCACTAAATACCAATTTTCAGCTGAAACTGATTAAGAGGCCCTAATGATGAGGTGAAATGTCAAGTGCTCCTCTGTTCTAAAAATATGCATCCAGAATACTTCCCAGATGAGAGAAGACACGCTTCCCTTTGATTTCGAGTTGGAAGGATGACAGAGTGGAGGCAGCAAGTATGATGAAAAGAAAGGAATACGCAAGGTGACAAGTTCCCATCACGCAGAGAAACCAACAACAGGGAATCAACAAATTATACATGCACGTGGGCACAGCGGCATAAACAACAGCCATGCCACCTACGGCAACTGCTGATAAAACACAGCCACCTGCTGTGCCACCCTGGGCTCTCACAGGACCCTTAACTAATCTTGGATGAAATACAAGCCTCTAGGTCCAGCATTCAGGGCTGGTACCCTTTGGAGAGCAAAAAACACACATGTTGGCCATCAAGAGCCATCAGTCTATTAAACAACTAAAGAAATCTGTTGCTACTGAACTACATTGTGCCTGGTATAAAAAGGTCTCATTCCTTCTTAGTTTGTGATCTCAGCAGCAAGGGTAGATTAGTTTCCTGTCGCTGCCATAACCAACTACCACAAACCAGGTGGCTTGAAACAATAGCCATTTGCATCTTACTGTTCTGGAGGTTAGGAGCCCAGAGCAAGGTGGCACCAGGGCTGGTTCCTTCTGGAGGCTCTAAGGGAGAATCTGTCCCATGCCTCTGTCCCAGCTTCTGGTGGCCCTAGGCATCCCTTGGCTTGTAGACGTATCCCTCCCGTCTCCCACTGTCACGTGATGTGTGTCTCTGTCTCCAAATGTCCCCTTTTTATAAGTACGCCAGTCATATTGGATTAGGGCCCACTCTAATGACCTCATTTTAACTTGGTTGCCTCTGCAAAGATCCTATGTCCAAACAGGGCCACATTCTGAGGTTCTGGGGGGAGGACTTTAACATGCCTTTTTTTGGAGGACACAGTTCTGCTCATAACAAAGGAGCAGGCCCCTTTCTATGAAGCTAGAGAAAACGCAGTGTACGCATCCATGCCCAGATCATGTTCTGCAGAAGTGGGGGGTGGGGGGCGGTGGAGCAGTTTTTCGGAAGTTCTACAAACATTGATTCAAATTTCATTTAAAATTACATTGAAACCCCATCACATAGACTCAAATGGGATACACATCATTTATGAACACCAGGGTACAGCGTGTCCTTCCAGCATGAAAGCTGTGTTTGGGGTTTTTTCGTTATTATTTTTTTTTCCTGTTCAGGCCCAGGAATGAAACTCCTTGTGCTACCTCTGGGCATATATTCAAACTTCTTAGTAGGTTACTGATTAAAGATGATTGTCGCTTTATGCTGGTCTTCTTGGAATTCGAGGCCTATGCTTGAGCAAGGGTGTAAGTGTGGAAGTGTACAGGCAAGAGGTTCCTCGAGCTTCACACAAGCGCCCAGACGCCTCTGCTCAGGCAGAGCTCGCACTTGTCTCCATGGCTGATCGCGTAAGGGAACATGTGGCATAATGACAGGATGACACTGGATAGAAAGGATGGCGTTTCCGCAAAGTCTGGGTACGTGACTAGCCAAGGCTCCTCAGGTTGCAAGTGACAGAAACACAAGTCCATCTAGTTGGAGGGAAAGGGGAACTTTGTGGGCTATTCCACAGAGTGTCTCTTCTCCTTCTGTTCCTCCCTGTACAATTTCCCTGTGGAATTTCCTCGGTGCTCCTGTTGGGGCTGCCAGGCATTGGCTCACTCACACATAGTTCAACGCTCTTTGGCCCACTTTCCTGAACCACAGAACCCAGGAAGCTAAAACTACGTTTCCCAGATTTCCCTAGGACTAAGGTCCCCAGGTGGCCTAGGCTCCTCCTGAGTGAGGTATAAGTGGACAAGGTGGTAGCCACTGCGAGGGAGGACGCAGGCTTGTGGAGCAAGCTGGAGGCAGAGTCACCTGGTTCTTCAGGACAGCTCTGGAGGGCGTTCTAGGGTCCAGTCCTCAGTGACATTGGTGCTGCAGTGGATTCTGTCGTCTGCTACCGAGAACTGTGACTGATACAGCATGACACCAACCCTCTGGTATGTACACTGGTGACTCTTAGCCCACAACTCTCTCTGAAGCTGAGACGGATACCGGGCTATCCCCCAGACAACCCCAACTCGATGTCCCACAGGTCCCTCAATCTTCATAGATTCCAAACCAAACTCATCACTTACCCCCCAAGACTGCTGTTCCTCTTTCCTTTATCTGGTGCTACCATTTTCCCAGATACCCAAACCAAAATCTGAGACTCATCCGAGACTTGTCTCACTCTTTCACCCCCAATTTTTCAATTAGTGACGGCCCTACTTCCTAAACATCTCCAAATGTGTCCTTTCTTCTTGCCTTGCCATCTCTTACAAAGAAAAACTGTTTCCTAGCTTCAGTCTCACTCCAGTCAATCCATCCATTCACACTTCCTCCATAGTGATCTCCCAAACACTCAAATATGACCATGTCATCCCTTTGCTTGAACGTATTAAATGGTTCCCCCACCAGTATTGTGGTTTCAAGCTGGATGAATAGGGACACCAGAGGGGCATGTGCAGCAGAGGTGGGCTAAAGACTCACCAAACCATTTTCTCTTTCTTCTGAGAACACGGCCCAGCCTCTCTTCCAGTTAAATGGCTTAGTTATCAGTCAGACCCTACTTCAAACACTGGCTCTGCTATTGTATCCGTTAGCCCTTGCCACGTAACAAACTACCTTAAAACTTAGTAGCTTAAAACAATCGCCATTTGTCATTTCTTGTCATTACAAGTCTTCAGAAGGACTGGTGATAAGGCTGCTCTGAGCTGAGCTCAGCTGCCATTAGCTGGGCTTGTTCCTGCATTGGTACCACAATTGGTCAGCTGGGGGCTGTCTGGTCTAGGATGGGCTCAGCAGGGAGACTCACCCCTGCTCTGTGTGGTGTCACCTCTGCCAGCTGGCTAGTCCAGACTTGTTCCCACAGCAGAGGCAAGGTCTCAAGACAGAGCAGCAACATGAAGGTAATCCTGAGGTCTAGGGTCTGGATGACCCACCCTTTCACCACATTCTCTCAGCCAAAGCAAAGCACGGGGGTGGGGAAACAGACTCTAGCTCTTAATGAGAAAGGCTACTTGCAAAGAGGCATATTGCAAAGGGAGAAAATAAAGAATTGTAGCCATGCTCGCAATTAAAGGAGCACAGCTACGCACTAGACATGTGACCTTACGTAAGTTTCCTCAACCATAAAACAGGGGAAGCAACACAGACCTCACAAATGAGATTTGGAGGTAAGGTAAAGTCTTTACCAGCGTGTCTGGCACATAGTAAGTACTCATTGATCCTTGACTGCTTTCATTTTCCACATCTCCCGGCAGGGTTTACCATTGTGCCTTTCATGTGGTTGGTATAAGCTCAGGAATCATTTGTGGAACAAATGAACCACACACCTGGCTGGAACAACCAACTATAACAATGGTCTTTTAACGGGTCATCCTGCTCCTGGAGGCAGCACAAGCCCCCACTTCTCACACTTGGTCACGGGCCCGTTTGGAATCATCTATCCAAGCTTGACATCGAGGCCTCTTAAAATAGACCCTCCAGCTGTTCAAACACAGCCTGTTCTCTGTTCATGTATGAGAGCAGAAGAGCACAATTCATGTCCCTCTAAATAAATGGACTGCAGCAGTCCTTCCAAAGGAGAATGTGCATGAAGCTTGCTAATTAGGACATTCCAAACTCCCGTTTCCAGCAGATCGAAAATCACCCAGAGTTATGCTAAGAAATCTTCTGCTAATTTGCCATGTCTATGTGATTGATTGATCATATTAATGGCACTAAAGTTGTACACTTCCCTTCAGTGGTCCCTTCCCACACTCACTCTGGGCTTGATTATTGAATTTGCTTTGGCCCATGGAGTAGTAGCACAGTTGACATACAAACATAGGTTGGAAACGTGATTGCTTTTGTCCATGTCTTCTTTTTATGGACCTGTGTCACCACTATGAAAATGTTCCAGAGTTAGCGTGCTGGAGGGATAGGAAAGGTGTACGGACGAGAGCTGAATCACGCCAGCCAAAGCCATGTTAGACCAGCGGGGACCCAGTGACCACAAATATCTGAGTGAGGCCAGTCAAGATCAGCCACACCTGTCACCTTAGCATAATGACCCAGTCAATCCACTGACTTACAGAAGCAAATAGAGTTGCTGTTTTAAACCACTCAGTTTGGGGATGATTTGTTATGCAGCAGGAGTTAACTGATACACGTCCATGAGGATTATCATTATCAGTTCTATCATGAGCTCTGTCTCTTTGATGTGCACTTTAGGAGGAAATTTAAAAAAAAAATGAGGCGTTACATTCATATCCATAACCCAGGACAAGATCCATTTTGAAATTAACTATCTGGGCTTCTAAGCTGGACTTGAGTTTGTTTCAAATCCCACAGGAAAAGGGGGAGCACTTGGAAAAGACAAGTCACCATCTCACCATTAAACTGCTTTTAAGTGTGATTTACTCCGAGGCAAGGGAATGAAAGAACAGGAAATATTGGCTTGAGTTGGCATCAAGATTTGCTGGCTCTACTCCCAGATCTACCATCAGATTTGAATGATGACACTTAGTACTGCCATGCCTCAATTTCCCTGGCTACTCTATAGGGACTGTTTGAGTTTAATATGAGTAGAAGGCCCCAAGGGCTCTGCATAAAAATTACTATTCTAAGCGTAAGTTATTTTAGGGTTATAATTACATGGCATGCATTTGGCTCTCTATTATCTGACTAATGAATGGGAGCCCCAGCATTAAAAAAAAAGAAAATATGCCAAGTAACCAATACTAAAAGTCTGATATTGAATTCCATTACGGTGAAAAAAAATATTGGCAATAAAGCTACCTTTCTAATTATGTCTCATTCAGACTCACATCGGTTTACGTCTCCTGCACGCATGCCAGCAGGGTAGAAATGCTTTGGCCACAGATGATCCATAAACTGACAAGTGCATAATTGAGAATTGACTGATAGCCAAGTTCTACGTGGCAAGTGTCGGTTAAGTAACTGCAACCTTCACGTCCCCATTTTCTTGTCCAGAATAACTCCACATTTCCCCTGCTTCCCCTTCATCCATGTGACTCCTACATCTCATGTTGCTCAGACAACGCTCACACTATCTGTCTTTTGTGTGTGTCTCTATGTCCACAGCCTCTAGCAAGAAAAGACAGAGATCCTGGTTCCTCTGTGGACACCCATTGACAAAGGATGAAAGAGTCTCTGCTCCTCGGGGACCAGCTGGGATTTTCATAGTCCCTCAATTAAATGTAAATTTCCAGAATAAATAATTTGCTTAGCTCTTTTGCAACATCCCAGGGGATCGATTTCCAGTTACCTCATGGAGTAGCACTGAATACACACAACTAAATTAAAGTACAAATATCGGCAATAAAGCAAGAGTAGAAGTCGCGTTCTCTCTCTCGCTTTGCTCTTGCTCCCCTCAGATCTCTGCTTAAATGTCACTGTCAAAGGAAAAGCATTTGAACCCTTATCTAAATTAGGTCCTACTGCATCTTGAAGGCAAGAACAGAAAGTAATTATCCTGTGTTTACTTACATATGTAGAGTCACTCACCCCCACTAACATACACAATCCTGGAGGGCGAGGATAACTCGTTTTGTGTTTAGAATTGCTGCCCACAGTCTGACTCAGTGCTTGGCACCTGGTACATAGATGCTCGATAAATTAATGAGAAAATGAGTGAATGGATAAGTAGCTATATCTTGAGGACCAATCGTGATCAGTTGTAGGGCTTCACAGAAAATGATTCTGAGGCTGGAAGATTTCCACGATCTATTAAAAAATCAGCCCTGGGTCTAAAATCCGGTTTCTCAATCCTGACACTATGGACCTTGGGGCTGGATGTCTGTTTGGCGGGGAGCGGGGTGTGTGTGTGTAAAAGTGTGTGTGTGTGTGTGCAAGTGTGTGTGTGTGTAACTGTGTGTGTGTGTAACTGTGTGTGTGCGAGTGTGTGTGTAACTGTGTGTGAGTGTGTGAGTGTGAGTGTGTAAGTGTTGTGTGAGTGTGTGTAACTGTGTGTGTGCAAGTGTGTGTGAGTGTGTGTGTAAGTGTGTGTGTGCAAGTGTGTGTGAGTGTGAGTGTGTAAGTGTGTGTGTGTGTGTGTGTGTGTGTGTCTCCTGCGCATTGTAGGAAGTTTAACAACATGTCCGGCCCCTACCCACCAGATGCCAGGAGCTCCACTCACTACCCCTTCCCACCGACCCACACAAGTTGTGACAATCAACATCTCCAGACATTGCCCGATGCCCCTGGGCAGGGGGGCAAACTTGTTCCCCTCCCCTCTCAGTTGAGAGCTACTCATCTAAAGGGTGAAGGGGGGTTGGGTATTATTTTGGGAGCCAACTATTTGCCAATATGACAATAGGGCACCATGAGGAAACTAGAATATTTTTGAGGGGGACGGGGAGACTCTAATACCTTTTATGTTCTATTAAAGATTTTTGAAAACTGTGTTCTTGGAATCCTAAACCTTCTAGGAATCTGAGAGGGTGAAGCTTAGCTTTAGGAATGTGTTGCATATTTATTAAATCTGTTTCAAACACTCTGAGTTATGAGTGCTATTGTTTGTCTGAAGCCAGATTTTAATCTTCTTTCCCCCCCCAAATTACACCCTCCTTTTCCCTGTATTTAATAACCCCTTCAGAAAGCACGTACTCCAGAATCACCAACTACAAGTAGGAAATCACTCACGCTTGCTTCGTGATGGGCTGGATGGAACAATCTTTTAAAAAAGGCTATTTTATTATAGCTTAATAGCCAGTCTTCCAAATAGAGATAATAACACCGAACCTCCGGTACCTCTCATGGCTGCGAGGAAAAGCAGAAGACATGCTGGCAGAGCACTTGTAAAGGGCAGAGCGATGTGCAAATAGCTGGGCTTTTGTGAGCTTCTGTAGTCCCCTCACATGACTTCCTCACACTTTATCACAGGGCACATCAGTGTCTGGTTATCTGCCTGCACTGGGTCCTGAGTCCTTCTAGGGCAGTGCCAGGCTCCGTGCTGGGGCTCCAGCACCAAGTTCATGCATGTGGAATATGCAATAGATTTGTTATGGTCTCCACCTGCCCAGCATCCACTCTCCCTTCTCGTGGGAACAATGCTTCCCCCCATTGCCTGTGGTCTTGGTGGGACCACCCATCAACGTGGACCCTCCCGCAGCGCAATAGGGAAGAGGGTCCAGGGACCTCAGACAGTCAGACACTTCTAAGAATTGGAATCGTGGTCAAAGTGACACAAAGAGACAGACAATGGTTGGTCCTGATTTATCCCCGCCACGGCACCCCGAAGCAACTGCTCCCTTGATCCCTAAGTCTCCATAGCTGCCTCTTTCCTGTCTGTTCTGAGACGAGGCTCTTCGGTTTTTCCCAAGAGCTACCCTATCTGCTTCTCTTAAATGTTGCCCCTGCTATGTTGGCCAGAGCTGGTCTCTGTTGCTGACAACCCGAGAGCCCCCACCCATTCCTCACCCCTGACCTCCCTTCCATGATGTTGTCATTGCATCAGACCCCCCTCACCATGACATGGGCCACCAACTCTTACACCAGCATAAATTTGACTTTATTACCATGTGATGTGTGTAGCATTAGAATAGCCACTTGTATCTAAAAAGATGTAACATAAAGATTCTACGATATGAAAATAAATTCCCAAGTTGCTCTCGAGCAGTGTACAGATGCATGGAAGCTGTCCCATGACACAGTATGTTGATAGAGACTGTTTTGTTCCAATATTACCCATCCTACGAAACGCTCCCTTTCTTTCAGCACATAGCAAAGGACAGGAGTCCAGGTTTTTTCCGGCTCTTTGCACAGTAAGTACCGAAAGTAACTTTCACCATTTCAGAACTTCCCCTAAAATTCTGCCTGACGGATGTTACAAAGGTGGCAGAGGTCTCAGAAGAGGCTCTCTTTCTCGATTAACTGAAGACAGTACCTAGACACAAGCCCACCAGAGGAACAGCATTACAATTTCATGCCTCACCCTCCATTTCTTCTGAAGGGCAGGTGGTTACAGAGGCTCTGTAACTGATGCGCCTGTATGGGAGCCTGGCGAGGCCTGCCTGCCGGCGGAATTTCATGTATTTATTTATTTTTAAAATAACTTTGAAAGATCAAAATCACCACAGCAGAATGGGAAGTGGGCTTGCATTAGTTATGTAAGAAACTGCAAGCTCCAGACCGGCTGGTTTCATAGTTTTGCATCTGAGAATGAAAAAGAAGCCCTGCCTTTTTAAGTGTGGGGGTAAGGATGGGGGTGGAGGACACACATTCCCGGAGGGGTGAGCAAAGGCTCCTAAGCCTCCTTTGCACGATCAGCTTATCACTGTACCTTTCTAGTCAGGTGAACTTCATGCTTCAGTGTCCAGTTCTTTCTTTGTCCTTTGGCTGTTAAGAGGTGGGAATGCGATGGCATGAGTACACTTAAACACATTCCAGGGTAATTTTCTTAAGATGAAAATTTTGCCTCTTTGCTCCCCTTCTAATTTCAGAGTTTCTTCTCCACTTGCCACGATGCAGGGAGAGAGTTCTAGTTATGGCCCCAGCGATGTCACACATTTCCAAAGAGAATAAGAAAAATCGACACTTGGGGCCCTGCACGTGGCCACCGCCCACGTCTATAATCCTGAGATGTGAAGCATCGTTCTGCTGCCCCACCTGGTGCGCTGTGAGGGCAAGACATTCTCTAGGGCTGTCAACGGGGTCACATTCCACGCACAGGCATGACCGTGGAGCCAGCCGCAGCTACAAAGCACCAGACAACTGCACTAGTGATAACCGTACATCCATGCCCTGGGCAAGGAGTGACTTCAGAAAATACGTGGCAGGATGGAACATGCTAGTGAGGAAAGAAGTCATCTTGAAGCAAACCTCTGCAATGAGTGTGTGAACTCCCTGATTCCCAAGGTCCCCTTCCCAGCACAGGTTCATGTGCACTGTGCATATACAGGCACCTGACCCTCCCATTTGTCAGGAGCCAAGACTTCAGAGGAAGTCTCTGGTCCAAACCACACTTCCCCATTCGAGGCCAGCTGAGGGAGAGAGCGCGTCCAGGTAGCGCCCACAGCTAACCCATTCACGTTGTATCGGGTTGTTTTTTTGTTTTTGTTTTGCCAGAAATTAATCAGAAAGCATAATCAACGAGAGAAGTCTTCTAAACCCTTCTAGAAAAGAAAACGAAGCCACCCAAATCACATTGAGTCTCTGGTCCTGGCAGGGCCCTCCTCTGCCTGCTGAATGCCAGGCTTGCCTCCTGCCAATCACGACAACTCCTGCTGCCTCTCCCTCTGGCTTGGCAAAAGGAATGCAGGTCTTTGGCAAATATGCTTTCAAGTTTCCTGAATACAAATGACAGAAAGAAAGACAGATGAGAAAAGAACAGGACAGGGGAAGGAAGGGAAGAGAGAAAAAAAGGCAGAATCACATTCCACGTCTCAACTGAGAAGGGGGCAGGGGAGGGAGGAGACGGGTACATATCAAGAAGAGAAAGAGAAGATGGGAGGAAAGAAGGGGAAATGCTGGGGGATGGGAGAAGGAAGGGGAAGGAGGAAAGCTAAGAGAAAAGGGAGGACGCTGAGAGCGCAGGAGGAAAGGACGGTCCAGAAGATAAAGCACACTTCATTTATTTTCCACCTAACATACTTGACTTTCGTCAGGTCGTAAGCAGAAACTGGCTGAGAGATAACAATTGTGTGGTTTATTTTATTTTACTTTTTTGAAAGTCTTGTTTACTTCACTCTTAGAAATGGATCTCTGGGTGGGGTGATCCAGTGACTCAGCCTCACTTAAAAGGAGCCCCCCCTCAAATCCAGGCAAGCGGCATTTCAGGAAAGACGCCTCACTCACTGCCAGGCCTGGGCAGCAGTGAGGGTTAGCAGGACACAGGCCCTTCCCCCGCCACTCCGTATTCCGTGGCCAGCAGGAGACCCCACAGGACACAGCGTGTCTTTGCCATTTAGTACCCAGCCCGGGAGAGGAGGCTCTAACAACCCTCAAAGCGATCTTATTGTCTTCCCGGGCATTTGTGCACCCTTTAATAAACAATGACCTTAGGTCTTTGGGGGGAAGAAGGAGAGAACTGCCAATAAGAGATTTAATTTGCTGTAATCAACCCCTCTTAGCATGCAGAGTCACACATACGAGTAAAAGAATTAATCTCCACCAGAAAGAATTGCCTCTTCGGTGTTATGAATCTAATCGCTTATGAGGCTGAGTCGGCAGTTTGGATTTAGGCAGAGCTCTCAGGAATAAAAGCCACAAGATCAGGTTTCCAATGCGACCTGAATGGTACACTTCATTGAACTGGGGAGTCTGTGGACTACAAAGGGGATGGAATGCAAATAAAGGCATCCTGCCCATTTCAGACACCCCCACGCTGGAAACATTTAGGGAATGAATAAACAATCGCGGGCCTCTGGGCTGCCTGTGTGCGATGTTCCTCCTTGACGCCACTCTCTGGGGTGGATTGTCAGATCTGCCAATCATCTCCGGCACCCCTATTATACTTGGGAAATGTGTTTGCTCTGCGTGCACCGTTTTAGAATCCTCAGAGTGGAATTTCATAGCCCAGCAATGCTTTTTGCCTTTGACTTTCTCCTAAGCAGGATTTATTGCTTCCAAGACAGATGTGACTTGAATCAATTATGCCTTTTAAGTAGTCACTCTGAAAAGCAGCCTTCAGATTCTCCGGGATACCTTTTGCCTGACTTCATTCAACTTGCAAGCTGATGTCAGAGTATTTCATCAGACTCTAATACTATTAAGAGTCCTTTGAGTAGGGACCTGCGCAGGCTTTTATACCAACCAAGTTAAGGGATGTGGTTACACTCTTGAAGAGTTTACATCCTGCAACACGCAAACAGATCGGACATCTATTAATATCACGGAATGCAGCCCGAAAGGAAAGAGCAATGTGGAAGTTATATTTATATTCTGTTGCCCTCCTGTTATGGATGAACTCAGAATATGAAATAAGCACATTCATTCATCTTTGGAACTGAGGTAAGAGGCACTGTCAAAAAGGGATGGAAAATAACTGAATTTCCAAAAATGCTCCCTAAAGACTCTCATTAAAATTAACATCTCTATAGATGTCAACTTCAGAACTGAAAAACCACATATCACCCCTGGCCATCCCCCAGATGTTGCTGTTCCTTAGCATTTTATAAGGTTGGCAACACTAATCAAGTGGTGCTTTACCAAGAGAGCATATTTCAGAGGTGCTTCTCATTGACCAGTCTAAGTGGTTATGACTTAGAATCATAACCACAAATAATGTTGCAAAGAGTTGGTAGTTTTGGAAGACAAGAAATGGGGGCAGGAGGGTATTTTTAGACTAAACTAATCACGGTCTAACTCATCCTATATTGGTCTGAAAGACAAGAGCAGGAATCTTCCAGTAACAGGAGGCAAAAGAAACAATGTCCCCAGATACCACACTGCTTTCCTACCTGATTTTTCATGATTTGGGTGTTTGCTTTTTTGTTGCTGTTGTTGTTTCTTCTCTCAGGAAGAAGACCCAACCTATGGTCCTTTTAGAGTATGTGACTTAGGGGGGATAGCCACCATATATTGCTCCATTTGATCTAGATATTTCAGTGAGACAATTCTAGCAGGCTTTGATTTAGAATCAGGAGAGAAAAAGATAATAAAATGTTCCGACATAGTAATCACACTTATATTGGCTATTTTAGTCCCAGGAGATTAAAAAACAAGGAAAAACTTGCAATCGACGCTACTAAGGATAAACGTTGTCAAATGAATTCAGCATTTAGAGGGAGAAAATATTTCCTTAAGCAACATTCAACGTTGTTGCGATCCAGTTCTAGGCGCCAGTAAGCTCAGATGTGAAGAAGAGGTAAACAGATGAATAGCTTTTATTCCCCTAGATTTTGCAAACTGGAGTTTACACAGTTCCCTTGGCTGGGGTGCTAGCTATAGGATTGGATCCAGGCACCAAGGAAAGCTAATCCTTTCAAGAACAATTGGCTCTCTTTTATTTAGTAAATTGTTCTAAATTTCCCTTTCTTCGGAGTTTTAAAAATGGCTGTTGTAGCTTCAGAATCTTTCCTTTCTCCACCAGACAGGCTCAGGGAGAAAGGAAAAGCTTCATGGGCCACTCATGATAAAGAGGAGAAGGGACAAGGTGACTCAAAAAGAAAGGCTTTGCATAATTTGGACCATCTCAATTTAGGGGCTGAAAAATCCCATGGGGGCAGCTTCAAACATTGACAGGTGAGAAGTGCATAAAAGCCTTGCCAGTTAACATCTTATTGGTACAAGTTCCAGACTTCAGGATTGATTTAAAAAAAAATCAAACATAAAACGCCACCATGGTAGAAACAGAAGCAAAGAAACCACAGTTCAAAATCGGATACAGAGCGGAACGCAGGAAATCACCAACCATGCTGACCTCACTGCTATTGAACAGAAAACCAGCTCAGGAAGAATGCTTCAGGGCAAATTAATACAAATTCACCAAACCCAAAGGACATTTTCTGAAACATTTCTAGACACTGAAGAGGTAGGAAAGACAACAAAATCTAGCTCAGTTTGGCTTCACTCACATAGAAAGCCAGCAATTCTTTTAAAACACCTGGTGTTTGCCTATCAGCATATCTGGAGAGACCCACCAAAAAAGCCAGAAGGAGTCGAGGGTCTATTTTTTAAATATTTCAATAAAAATAGTGCACAAGGAGAAACCTTAAAGAACAACATCTTAACAATAGCATGCAATGAGCTAAATACCTTGTAATTCATCTATTGTTAGCATTAAACAACGACAATAAAAAACCCAAGCCAGTGCTGACTTGCTTACTGGTGGCCCATCAAACGTACCGCAACATTCATTAGTTCCAGAGTGACGCTGTTTGGAATAACACTGCTCGACCCAAAGCCTCTGCCAGGCATCAATATGCCTGCCAAGTTTGTATGAAAATGGTTTTCGCTTTTCCAAGGCTAGTGGGAGATCTGTTAAATTCTCAGAGATAACACATGTATTCTTTTTGAGCCCTATTACTTTGACTTAAAAACAAGCTATTTCAACACTACATCCCAAATAAGATCGAATTGGAAACACAGTATCAGAATGTCTGATACATGGATATTTATCACAACGGCAGTTTTAAAGAAGTGTGGTAGTTGAACATCTTTGCACAGATTACGCCAAAAAGAAAGCGAGAAAGGAGACCACCGGCCGTACGTATAGAGAATTTGTCGATCTCGGTACCTGAGCATCCATGAGGAGATGCCTCATCAGTATCATGGAACTTTTCAGAGTCTCCTTCTCAGCGGGTAGAAAGGGGTCTTTGTCCTCCTCCAGCGCCTTCGACTTGGTGACAATAAAATGGGATATCTGGTCATTTAGGGTGTGCAATGACTGCACCGCTGCAAAAAAAGAGAAAGAAGAAAAGTGGAATTGCAACAGGTAGCTTTCAAAGAAACATTGGCTAGTAATTTTAAACGGAAAAGCGAGAGTGTGCCTAGAAGGGACGAACCAGGCAGCTGTAAAGAATCCCCCTGATGGAGCCATGAATCTCTTCAGCATATGCTTTCAACAGCGAACAAATATTTACTGACCACTCTCCAAATGGGCAAGCCTATATGGGGTGCTTGGGAATATAATCATGAGCAAAACCAGACATGATGTCTGCCCTCGTGGAATGTCCAGTCTCGTTGGGGAAACTGAAAATAAGCAAGGTAGCAAACACTTCTAAGAAGATGAGTTTATGGTGTGTTTGTAAATCACAGAGATTAACGGGATATGAGGGGACAGCCCTAGACTAGATTTACATTTGTGGTAGCAGAGTTGGCTATTTGACCTCTAAGCAGATGGCCTCTGTCATTAAGGTTTATGAAGGGACAGTGGCCATGTTTTCCAACAAAGGCCACATGTGTGCTGGGAGGATTATTTATTCTCTATAATTCCCATAGAACTTGCCATCTGACAGGTTATAGATGTCAAGATTTCATTTATTTGTTATGCGTGTTGCCTCTGTCTCTACTTTCTCCACAATGCACTCAGAAAAGCAGAATGTTGTTGTTTTTTAATCTCTTTGTTCAGAGTTATGTGAACAAATGACTAGAACAATGCCTGGCAAATAGAAGGTGCTCAATAACTATCGTTGAACTAATTTCCTTATTTTCCCTTGGATTAAAATTTTCTTTCCTTATAGAATTTCTATAATTTTCACGTGAACCTAGCCTTTCAAACCAAAAATAAGCAAATCCTAGGCATTCTCAGGAAAGCCCACTGCACTAACCACAATTCTGAGGGTGAAAAGAAATCATCAAAAACTAGTACACACAGGAGTTCCAAGATGGTGGAGTACATAAGCCCTGTTCTCACGTCCTTCTGTGAACACATTAAAATCACAACTAAATTATAGAAAAATCAACCTTGAGAACCATCTGAAGTCTAGCTGAACAGAAGTCCTGTAACTGAAAATATAGAGAAGCTGAGTGGAGAGTGGTAGAAGGGGCAGAGACGCAAAACAGGCCCCAAACATCCATGTGGTGGTTGAGAACCGGGAGGGATATCTTGGCCATGGAGGTCCCCCCAGAACAGCGAGGCACCCCAGGCCTCTCCTCCAGACTCCCCAGCCTGGAGTACTGCTGCTGGGAAGAGGAGCCCCCACAAAATTTGGCTGTGGAAAACAGTGGGGATTCCCAACATTCGGGTGGGAAGGCGGCGGGAAACCCAGACGCCCTCCTACACCTCCAGCGCACAGACGCATTCACTCGCAGGCACTCACCTTGGGCACCAGCAGAGGGACAGTGACTTGGGGAGAAGGGGTTCCTTGGAGACATATGGGGAGCAGACTGAGGTGTGTGGCTTTGGGGGAAGGACTGGAGGACAATCAGCATTTTTCCAGTGAGGCGTCTACTTCTGTGCAGCTGCAGCAGGTGGGAGCCATCTTTCCTTATGTTTAGCCCACCCCCTTCAGGCCAAACCTGAATCTGATTGGCCTGGTGAGCTCTGCTGCTCTGCCCTGCTGACTCACCAACTCGAGGCACTTTCTAATGTGCAGCCAGCCCCGCCCACATTTCATTGTTCCTTGGAAAACTATCAGAATTCACTGGCCCCAGGTGGATGGCGACGGGCCTCGGTGTGCTCTGAGATTTTGCTGAGTTGCTCCAGGTTCAACACTGGCACCAAACCAGAATCTACATTAACCTGGTGACCACAATTCTTCCCATTCTAGTGACTCCCTGAGATGCTGCCTCACCCAACTTGTATATCATACGAGGCTTTATATGTGGCTAAACCTTAACGGAGCTGGCAGATGGCAGGCAGCTGACCTCCAGGTGTCCTGGCTTTTTGTGGAGTTACCCCCGCCCTGGTACTGGTGGCAGTGGACTTAAATTCACAGCGAGGCCTCTCCCATGTGCCTTCAGGTTTAGCACAGATAGCAAACAATAGTGGATTGCTTTATAGCTCCTACCAGGTAGTCCCCGGCCTGTCACAGGCAGTGGCTGACCTGGGCCTGCACCAGAGCCCCTCCCATGAGAACCAACATACTTGGAGGTTGGATTCAGAACACAGCAGAGCACTGCCCAATTAGCCCCACAAGTGGTACACACAAAGAGTGGTCTCCATAGGCAGCAGAGCCCACTGGGGCAAATTCCACTCCATGTGGTAAGCCCCCCACAAAGCAGCCCGTAAGCTGTGGATGTATACATAGATTAAATTATCAAATCAAAAAATAGGGGGGGCTGAATGGATAAGAAAACAAAACCCTTACATATGCTGTCTACAAGAGACTCACTTCAGATTGAAAGATACATTGAAAGATACACTCAGACAGAAAGTAAACGGATGTCAAAAAGATATCTCATGAAAATGAAAAAAAAAAAAAAAAAAAAAGCTGAGGTAGCAATACTTATACCAGACAAAACAGACTTTAAAACAAAGGCTATAAGAAGAGACAATGAAGGAAACAGTAATCCTACTTCAGGGTATTTATCTGAATGCTACTTTGAGGGAATATGTGCATCCCTACCAGCATTCATTGCAGCATTGTTTATAATGCCCAAGATGTGGAGGCAGCCTGGGTGTCCCTGAATCGATGAACGGATAAAGAGGAGGTGGTACTCATGTACAACGGAATATTGCTCGGCCATGGAAGGGAATGGGTTCTTGCCATCTGCAGCCACATGGATGGGCCTGGAGGGCATTATGCTGAGTAGAGTATATCAGATAGAGAGAGACAGATGTAATGTGATTTTGCTTATATGTAGAATCTAAGAACAAAATTAACAAAACAGAAACAAACTCATAGATACAGAAAACATTTTGATGGTTGCCAGATGGGAGGGGGTTAGGGGTGTAAGTGAAAAAAGGGGAAGGGATTAAGAAGTACAAATTGGTTGTTACACAGTAGTCATGGGGATGTAGGGTACAGCATAAGGAATATAGTCAATAATATTTTAATAACTATGCATGGTGTCAGATGGGCACTAGATTTGTTGGGGTGATAGATGGGAGGGGGTTGGGGACAGGGTGAAAAAGGTGAAGGGATTTAAAAGTACAAATTGATAGTGACAAAATCATCATGGGGATGTAAAGTAAAGCATAGGGAATATCATCAATGATATGGTAATAACTATGTACAGTGCCAGGTGGGTACTAGACTAGTTAGGGGGAATCACTTCTTAAGTTACATAAATATCTAAGCACTATGCTGTACACCTGAAATTAATAAAAAGCAATAATTGAATATCAACTGTAATTGATAAATTTAAAAAGGGGGGGGAGGGAAATAAGAGGTCCAAATTTCCAGGTATACAGCAGATAAGTCATGAGGATGTAATGTACAGCATCGGGAATATAGTCAATAATATTGTGACAGCGTGGTACAATGTCAGACGGTTGCTGGGCTTATCACGGTGATCACTTCTTTAGGTATATAAATGTTGAATAACTATGGTGTACCCCTGAAGCTAATATAATATTGTATGTTAGCTACATTTTTAATAAAAATATTTGTTAAAAATTAAAAACCTGGAAAAAAACAACAACCTAGTATACATAGCATGATTGTGAGGACTGCTGCTACTGACCTTGAGGGAATAAAAAGTTCAGGTTACCCTCTGGCTGTGAGTAACTAGAAAACTGTACAATATCTTAGAAAGAATTATTTTGTTTGAATGACAGACAATGCATGACTGAGATCCTTTAGCAAAGGGAAAAAAAAAAGTTGAGTCTTATCATCACCAGGCATTCTGGAAAAAATAGTCCAGACTTCAGCTGAGAAAGAGGAACCCAGGGAGAGCCCAGCAATCTCACTGAATTGAGGGGACAGAGATTGAAAAGGGTAAGTTTGCTAAACTTTGCCAGACAGAGTATTGCAGAAAAGGCAGTTACACAGAGATCTCCAGAAATCTGCATAGGGGTCCATTTGAGTTATTGGCTAAATCTCAATCCTGTGTGTGGGTAAGATGAAACCCTACATGACCTGGCAAGAAAAAAATTCCAGGAGATGACAGTTAAAGCTGGGGAAGCTGGAAGCCAGATAATTCTAAGAGATCTCACGAGACCACAGATTGTCCGCATGTTCACCAGCCAAAGTGAAGGGGCTTTGTTGGAATACAGGGCACGTTCAGTAGGGATGGCATTAGATATGAATCTAAAAATTCCCAGAAAAAAGACTACTCTACATACATCCAACAGGGTTTAAATATAAGCCTTGTAAGGATTGAACTAATCTACAAGTAACTGAAATACCTGCTAGAAAAAAAAAAAAAAAAGAGCATTTTGTAGCCTCCCCAAATGCAAAATTTATAATGCTCAGTAGTCAATAAAAATAACCAGATATGTAAAGAAGCAAGAATGTATGACTCACACCCTGGAGAAAAAAAAATCAGTGTATAGAGACAGACCCATAAATATCAAGCAATAGTATTAGCGAACATAGCTATTAAGACAGTCATTAAAGATATGTTTTGTCATGTTCAAGGTTATAAACTAAAACATGATTTTAATGAGGAGAAAAATAGAATATTTAAATGAGAACAAAATGGAACTTCCAGGGATGAAAAATGCAATATCCAAAGTGAAATTTTTATTGAATGAGATTAATAGCAGATTAAACAATACAGAAGAAATGATCAGTGAACTTGAAACTGTAGTAATAAATCTATCTATAATGAATAAACAAGGCCTCTCTGACACCATAAAACTAGCTAACATACAGGCAATTGGAGTCTGGGTCAGGGGGTCAGGGTAGAAGCAGAAAGAATATTTGAAGAAATAACAGACAAAGTTTTTTCCAAATTTGATTAAATTATAAGTCTACAAATCCAAGAATTTCAATAAATACCAAATAGGATATATATAAAGAAAACTACACCAAGGCATATTATAATCAAACTGTTAAACAAACAAACACACAATGAGAAAGAGAAAATCTTAAAATAAGCCAGAGAAAAACATCAGATTGCATTGAAAGGAACAAAGAACGATGTCAGACATGTATCAAAATCTCTGCAAACCAGAAGATAATCTATGCATCTTGAAAGTACTGAAAGAAAAAAAAAACTTGTCAACCTAGAATTCTATAACCAACAGTAATATCTTTAAAAAATGAAGGTGAAATAAAGACTTCTTTAGGTAAACCAAAGCTGAGAGAACCCATCACCAGTAGACATTCATTAAAAGAAATGTTAAAGAAATTTCTTTAGGCAGAAGGAAAATCACATTACGTGGAAATTTTTATGTACAAAAATGAAGAAAAGGATGCCTGATGCCCCTTTGAGTAACAGAAACATATTTTCTTTCTCACCGTTTAATTAATTAAAATAATAGATGGTTTAAAGCAAGAAAAGAAAAATGTAATGTGGGATTGATGACATGTAAAACATATGACAACAGCACAAAGAATGAAAGGGTGCAAATGGAAGTATATTGTAAGGTCTATATATTACACATATAGTGGTATGTTATTCAAAGGAGGACTCTGTTAAGTAAAATATGCATATTGTAAATCCTACAATAAGCACTACAAATAATAAATAAAGAAATGGTAGTTTTGAACTGTGGAGAGTCAAACTTGAAGGACTGAGCATAGAGTTGCAACCATAAGCTGTAGAGTAGGAAGAATACAGAATATACATCAGACCAGTGTCTCAGGAAGACACTAAAACCTTCCCTGGACTGGGGAAGGAGCTTGGCTAAAACAGAGAAAGATGAACAAGAAAGTATGGGCCTGATTCCTACCTACCCTGAATTATTTTTCTCCAAAGGAGGTGGTTAGAAACACCTAGAGAGATTTGGGATCTGAAAGCAGAAGTGACTTAGTGTCTTACATCCTGCTTTGGGCAGCTGGATGGGGCAGTCTCTCAGTGCACATGCCAATCGATATGAGGCAGCCAATTTTAGGGTAGAAATGACAGCTGCATGGAATTTTAAGTCAGAGAAGATCTGAAATAGCTCTACTGCCCTACAACCCTCACACCCCTACCCCCACCTCCACTTTCCCTCAGCATCACTGGGGTTGAAGATATCTCCATTGCATCCAGAAATGTCCAGAGGGAGAGTCACGGACCAGATACACATCGGTAAGACAGGACAATGCATAAGCTTCCCAAGGACCCAAATAGAAGGGAAAGAGAAAGGGTACAGGGAGCAATTTGAATTTATTTGAGATTTACCCAGAAGATACTAAGTTTTTAAGCAGACGTGACTGAGTTACCATCAGTGGAAATGTGAGTTCCAGATCTAGCTTGAGTTCCATTATGACAAGTTAAAAATGACAACAATAACAACAACAGATGACTTGGTGGAGTAGTGACTGTAAACTTTTTATCCCTCTATTTTTCCTCCCTATATTACTTGTAAATAGGAAGACGGGGGCACACCAAACCATAAGGAGAAATATTGAACAGGCATCCAAATAACCAGCCCAGGGTCTAGGACCAATCTCTGGATGGTTCATACCACATTATCCACCACCATCCTGCCTTCCCTTCCTCTGCCTCCCCAGTAGATGGACATGATGTTCTCAAGAGCAAGCCTTTCTTCCTCAAGCCCTGTGCTTATAAACACACAGAGACTGCTGTCAACCAAAATCCTTATCTCACTTCTTGGAAGGGAGGAATTACTGTCAGTGATTTCCACACTAACTAGGCGAGTGAATTCGGGGTTCTCAAAATGCATTTATTACAGCTCTCTCTATTCTTGTTCCAGAAAATTGAGGTTCAGTAACTGAAATATGCTCTAAATTTAAGTTTCTTCTAAATTCAGAAGACACATTGAAAGAGTTAACACTATCCTCCTGAGCTCAAAGAATAGACACTTCCATCAGAAAACTTACCATACTCTATTGTAATTGCTCATGTAAGAAGCCATCGGTGGTACATTTAATTCTTGGTTCCCAAACTGCTCCTCTTTGAAACTACCCCTACAGATCCCTCCCTTGTGACCCTCCTTGGTAGAGAAACATATCCTTGCCTTAAATGTCAGGCTTTGTCATATGACTTGCTTTAGTCGATTAAATGTGAGCAGACATGAGCTATGCCATGTTTAAGTAGAAGCCTTAAGAACCATCACGTGGTTTCGCTATCATTTCTCCCCCCTTTGCCATGAGGACGGCCAGATCCCAGAACAAAGAAGACATGTAAGTGTAAGTGAAAAACAAACCTTTGCTACTATAAAGCACCAAAATCTGGAGGAATGTTTGTTACTGGAGCATAGGCTAGTGAAAGCTGACTGTTGCAAAGTCTCTGGACTAAATTATGACTCCATTGAAGGCAAGAATGGAATTTTGTATCACTGTATCACTGGTGTTCAACAAAGGAGAGTCCCTTGGGAAATATTTATTGAGTGAATAAATACAGTTGGTTTGAGAGTACAGATTCTAAAGCCAGACAGCCTGGGACGCAATCCTGCCTGCGCCTCCAACCAGCTGTAATGTAATAATGATAAGAATTATAGTTTACTGAGTGCCTATCATATGTCATGGGCTTTTCAAACCTTTGTGCAGAATTATGAGTCACTAATAATGTGGGTCCCAGGATCAGAGCCTGAATTCAAAGCCAGCTTTCCTCTTTATTAACTGGGTGAACTCGTGCACATTACAGTAGTACCTCGGTTTTCGAACATCTCCGTTGATGAACATTTCAGTTTACGAACGCGTAAACCTGGAAGTAAATGCTTCAGTTTTCGAACACACCTCGGAAGTCAAACATGTCACTCGGCTTCCGCTGAGTGCAAGATTCTGAGGCGTAGCTGTCAGCTGTTTTCGAACATTTCAGAACTCTAAAGATCTTCCAGAATGGATTATGTTTGAAAACCAAGGTACCACTGTACTTTACATCCCACAGTGTCCAGCACACCGTAAGTTCTCAATAAATGTTGGCTGTTGTTATTGGTGAAGATCTATTACAGATGAGGAATCTGAACCTCAGAGAGTTTTACCCAACAGAAATGAGACCCAAGTCTGTGACTCTCCAATGCCCATGCTCTGCTTCTCATGATCTTGCTGCAATATCACACGACTGACCCAGAATAAGGTCTAACCAGAGACAAGTGGGGTGTTATACACCAACACCAGCCAAGTGTGGCACAATAAAAGGGCAGGGCAGGATGTCGAGATTTTCTTTTTTTCTTTTTCTTTCTTTCTTTCTTTCTTTCTTTCTTTCTTTCTTTCTTTCTTTCTTTCTTTCTTTCTTTCTTTCTTTCTTTTTTTTTTAATATAAAACAAGCATATAGCAAAGTGCCTGGCACACAGTAAACACTGTGTGTATTAAAAATGGTAGGATTTGAATCCCTTCACTGCTGCCTCTCTGGCTACATTTCTTGAGCCTATCTCTCCATCTCACAGTTCTTTCATTGATAATAATAATTATTATTGTTAATCATATTATAGCAAACATCTATGGAGGACTCATGATTTGGCAAACACCATACCACATGTTTAACAGGCATTGCCTCATGTAATCTCCCCAAAAAATCTATTGAACAAAGTGCCATTATTACTCCTATTTTACATCTGAAGAAAACTTGGGTCAAGTGGCTTGCCCAAGGTTATGTACAAGTCAGCGAGAGTGGCACAATTCCTACCTTATACTGCCTCCACCCTCATACCACTTTCTCCTCCATCCCATTCCCACCAATCTCTCCTTTGTGTGGACCCAACTGCCATCCTGGTCTCCTACCCTCTACCACTCAATTCTCACTACTTCCTTTAAGACACAACCGAGGAGACTGCCCTGATGTATTTCCACCTGGGGTGCCACAAAGCAATCCTAGGAGTACAGAGTGCCAGGCTGCCTCAGTGGTGCCACCTGGCAATCACCCTGTACTTTTGCAGGTGAGAAAACTGGGGCCAGGAAAGATTATCCAGCTTCCTGAAGATGCTGAGGCCGTCGGTTTGAGAGTATGGACCCTGAAGCCAGTCGGCCTGGGTCTCAATCCCATCTGCCTCTGCCTCTTCAACGAGCTGTAACCTTGGGGCAGTTACTTAAGCCCTCGCTTTTCCGATCTGCAAGTGGGGATAGTAATAGTGACCACTTCATAGAGTTGCTCTGAGAATGAAATGAGACAGTTTGCATGAAACATGAGACACGGTAGCTGTCACATGGTAAATATATAAAAAACATTAAATATGATTATTATTCCACAGTGTGTACCTCAAATCTTTAACTTGCTGATATTAACTAGTTCCTATGTTTGTAACAGGTTCATTAACTCCTTGTTATATAAATAAGCCCACAACAGTCTCTGTGTTTTGGCCCCTAGGTTGTTTATTCACTGCAGGCTGTGACCCATTAGCTTAGAAGCCTGCCAGTGGCAAACTCAAATTTGTACACATCTGATTGTTTTAAATATAGCCCCAACAAGCAGATTTTTTAAATCTAATTAGAGCCTTTCTGCTTTGCAAACCCCACCAAACTGTGCCCAGCATCTGCTAGCCATAGATAAGATATGGGGACATAAAGTCCCCAAGCCATGGTTGCTCTCTGTCCCCAGACTCTCCACTGTGCAACTCCCCCAGGAGTTCCCTTGCTCTCCTCCCCCTTCTGAGTATCTGCCCCCTGCACTACTGGACAGTCTCTGGCTGTGAGGGGCTTCTCCAGCAAGCAAAGCTGTCAAAGCCTCACTCAGTAAAGCCTGTGTGAGCTACTGCCACCTAGTGGTCATATCTTTTTCTTTGAAGAGCTCCCAGATCCCCTGAACCCCCTCCCTACATTACCCATTTGTCTACTTATTTGGGGTCTCCAGTTACAACTCGTCCACTGCTTCACACACAATGAAAACTTGATAACTTCAAGTTGAATAATTGGAAGTAATGAGAGCAGGGAGGAATATCCTGCCCATGTGTCTATGTACGGACGTAATCTTCAAGGCATGTCACCTGTGTTAGGCTATGTCATGGGTTCTTTATGGGTTTCTCTGGTTAGCATCTACAGTAGTACCTCGGTTTTCAAACATCTCCATTGACGAACATTTCAGTTTACAAACGCCATAAATTTTATGGATCTATGGTATCATTAGATAGTAAAATTAATACTAAATTTGCAGTTTTAGGGGTTGATTTTAAAGGTCAGGAACGGATTAATCCATTTTGCATTACTTTCTATGGAGAAATCGCACCTTGGTTTTCGCACATTTCAGAACTCGAATAGCCTTCCAGAACGGATTATGTTAGAAAACTGAGGTACCACTGTATTTCCCTCTTCTTCTAATAAAATAAACTCTCTTGTTTTCGAGGAAACACCCACCCCTACCTGTCGTTCATGTAGGGCTGAACCCACTGCCAGTTGCAGAGACAGGCACATAGTCCAAGCTTGGCCAATCCAAGAATTTCATCTCCATGGCAACAATGGTTGTTTCAGGACAGTGCAGGTGACCCAAACTCAGCCAATAAGATTTCATTCCAGGACTACATGATAGAACTATTACAAAAGAGCCTCTCTTCCCTTTTTGGGTTGGGATTGCTAAACTGGTAGATTTGTAAAATAGCTGGTGGCCTTCATAGCCGTCATTTGAGGAGCCCCACCTGAGAGTAAAACCAACTGGATAAAGAGGCAAATATCACTGACAGACAGCGAATGAGATGCTTATCCATGTGGTTACAGCACCGGGATTCAGCCACAGATAATTACAGTTAGGCGGGTCAGTAAATTCCCTTCTCTTCATTGGCCCGTCTGGGTTGGGCTTCTGTCATTTGCAATCAAGAAGTCATGACTACTATAAAGAAGCCTGTACTTTTTCTTCATTGCAATGGTTATGTATGTGATTATTTCTGTAGTGTCAGACTCCCTCTGTAGCAGATTAAAGAAGATCTTAAAATTTGTGCTACTCTTCCCACTGAGAAGTAGAGTGTAAGTCCCCTCCCTCTGAGTCTGGCTGGCCTTAGCGACACGGTTGGCCAACAGTAAGAGGCAGAAGTGACATTCAGGGATTTCTAAGGCTTGGTCATAAGAGGCCTTGCAGCTTCTGTTCATGACCTTGGGACAGCCACTCTGGGGGAAGCTAGCTGCCATACAAAAAGTCTGACTACCCTGAGACCACCACACTTTGAGGAAACTCACATGCCTCGACTGCACAGAGAGAGAAAGAGATGGTCTCCCAGCCTCAGCTCTTCCAATTCTCCATCCAGCCCAGGTTCCAGATAATGTTAGTGAAGAAGGCACCATGAACATTCTGACCCCAGAACACGCAACATAGAGAAAAGGGAAGGAATCCAGCCAGTGCCATACCTGAGGCCTCAAACATCTCCACTATTCAAGCCACCTGTCACGTGGCGTGTCATGCAGGGTCTCAGCTCCCGCTCCCCACACGAGAATGCAGGATATGGTGAGGCCAAAAAGGAACACCCACGGAGCCATGGATAGGGGAGTCATATCACTATATTCTCACTGGCGGCTGGGTTGGAGACACAGGGAGCAAACATCCGCCAGTACCCCAACAAGGGGTCTTCCTGTATCCTAGTCTCGCTGGCGGCCGGGTGAGACACAGGAAGTAGGATCCACACGATCCTCAATCTGCCATCTGCTTTTCTGCCTGCCTACCAGCCCCACTTGCTAACTGTAATCCACGCTTGCTAGCTTAGCCACGGCAGTTATATCAGTGGCTAATGGCTAACCACTAACAGCTGATGGCCAACTACTACCCGAGCCATCACCTTTCCACATGAGGCCGAGAGCCTGGAAACTGCTCTCTGGGGCTGTGTCCCACCCCACCCCACATGAGGCCTCAGTCACTCGGGAGCTGAGCTGAGCTGCCCCTCCTCTGTACCACACCCAAGTTCCTGGCCCACAAAACTGTGAGCATAGTAAGGTGCTAATTTACACCACTCAGTTTGGGGACGGTTTGTTATGCAGCAATAAATAACTATAACAACCTCACTAAACTGTAAATTCCATGCAGCCAGCAACAGTATTTTTTTAGTTCACTGCTATATCTTCAGCTCTAAGCATAGCACCCAGCATATAGTAGTGCTTGAATAAATAAACATTTGTCCAAAAGAAAAAAAAAATGACTAAGGGAAGGAAAAAGCCAAGTTCACTCCACTTTGTGCCCCCCACCACACCATCATCCTAGAATCGGGTGTTATGAACGGTTTTCTCCATTTGGCCTATAAAAACCTCAACCAAATAATATTTTCTTAAATTGTATGATGGATTACAGAATGAAGAGCCATATATATGCCTTCTTACCTACCAGAGTTTAAGAAATTGAGTCATAAAAACCACTTTATTTGGTTGGTGGTTCTGAATGTGAAATGATGTTAAATTTATTCCACGTTATTTTGGTCGACAAATTTGAAGAAACGTATTTCTATAGCAGGCTTATTTATACGAAGTACTCATTTGAATTTCACTGCACATTAATGAGTATTTATTTAGGTTTCAGATAAGGGTGGCACATTCATGGTTTGGCAGGGAAAAAAAGTGACAAGTTTCAACATTTTAGGTCATTAGCAAAAATAGAAGGTACACATAAAAATTTTTAACGCTTTCAGATGAGGAATAACAGCTTATCATACTGTGTCTCCGTTTTTATAGATCAGATGAAATATAGAACATGAAATAATAATATGACCCTAAACACTCGTTTTATGCAGATGAATCCAGATGGCACTGAGATGGGCTATTGTACATTTTTATAGAAAAATACACCAAATGAATCATATCGTGGGCCACAGCTTTGCCACAAGAAGCTCCATGGATTTTTATGGTCTTGTCATTTATATGGTCCATAGATATGAACTAATGATCAAATTTACCCCTACATGTTATACAACCTTTGCTTTTCGTGTATCTGAAATGCCATGTTGTATTTTGCATTGAAATGCTCACGTTTTCAGTTCTTGCTTTAATATGGTCTCATTAAATAAATAAACCCTAAATAATTCAGGTATTTCCACCCATTGTTATAATAAAACTCATTCTGCATGTTAAAAGTTGATACTGGAGGCGAGGGTGTGGAGAAATTCATGCATCGCTGGTGGGAATATAAAATGGGACGGCCACTGTGGAAGGCAGTTTGGCAGTTCCTCAAAAAGCTAAACGTGGAATTTCCAAATGAACCAACAATTCTACTCTTAGGTATATCACCAAAGAACTGGGGGAAAAAGTGTTTAAGCAAACGCTTGTCCACGAATGTTCACAGCGGCACTAGTTATAAGAGCCAAAGGTGGAAGCAGCCCAAATGTCCATCAACTGATGAATGGATAAACAAAATGTGCTGTAGTCACACGATGGAATGTTCTTTGGCCATAAAAAGGAATGAAGTTCTAATACATGCTACAACATGGATAAGCCTTGAAAACATTATACTAAGTCAAAGAAGCCAGTCACAAAAGGCCACATATTGTATGATTCCATTTATATGAAATGCCCAGAATAAGCGAATCCACAGAAAGAGAAAGCAGATGAGTGGGTGATAGAAATGGTGGGGGAAGGAATGGAGGGGGCAACAGCTTAATGGGTTGGGGGTTTCCTTTCACGATGATGAAAAGATCCTGATACGAGGTAGCAGTGAAGGTTACACAACATTGTAAATGTAGTCAATTCCCCTGTTCACTTTAGAATGGTTAAATCGTGTTATGTTATTTATATTTTACCACAATTAAAAAAAAAAAAAAGTTGGGTGACCAGTTCAAGGTCATACACTTAAAAAAAAAAAATCAACACTGGAACATCCTCCCAGAATCAGACAGTTGAGTGGTCCCTGGCATGGAAGGATGACACTGTGGATCCTACAACTGGGGTTTGTCTTGTGGCAAAATGAGGACAAAACCCAATATGGTAACTTGGCACCAATGGAAAAGATGTGAGTTACACACCAGGTCACATTTACAAGGAATCAACAAAATAAACCCTTAGATCCAAGGGTTTGACACGCTGATAATGAATTTACCATCAACTTCTTCAAGTGGAGAGATTTGCAAGAGACGGAGAGTCACGTGGTGGGAGCTGAGAAATGCTTGTGGATTTAGATGTAGAGCTATGACACAGGAGAAGTGACAACTCAGGCAACAAAAGTGGTGAGATGTATGCAATGGGGTGGAGAAAGTCCAGGTGACGTGGTGACAGAATCGGGCCCTGACTGAGCCCACAGGGGCTTGAGAGCTGATGGGCTATGTCACAGAGGAGCTGGAGAGAGTGCCCAGGAGGGGACATGGTGCAGAACAGAACTTGGAAGATAAATGTGGCCTGGGTCTTAGGAACTCAAGCCCGCGGCCAGAGAGAAGTTTGGGGAAGGTCCAGCTTCCCATTGAAAGGGGTATGCCTTTTAAGAGGCATGGTTGGGGGTCAGATATTCTGAGTTCAAATCCTGCCTCCGTCTGTTAGTAGCTGTGTAAACCGGGGAAAGTGACTTCCTGTCTTTGCATGTCACTTTTCTCATTTGTCGCATGGATATCAAGCCATATCGACTTCACAGTAATGACGATTGAAGTAATTCATACAAAAAAACGTACTTAGAACAGAGTTAGTAATGAGTGTTACTACTCAGCTCTCATCGTCATGACTAATACTGTAGCCAGTGCCTCGTTCCCATGAGCCTCCAGCAGGCCTGGCCCAGCCAGGACGCTCAGAGTCTACCCTGCCACAGGGGGGCGCTCTCGGAGGTCACCGCCCTGGTAGCACTGGAGGCTCACTGCGAGCCAACCCCAGCCCCTCTTCACAGTGCTGAGTTTGGCCAGCACACCACGACACCCTTCTCATCCGACTCCCAGCCACGGGCCCGACCAGCACTGTCCAGCAGTCTGAAATCGGGGCTGAGACCTGGAGCGACGTTAGGTGGCTGGATATCCAGCAGGGAAGCTCTGAATGGATGGCCATATTCTAGTGGGGCGTCGGGCGGTAGGAAGGGCAGCTGGAGAGACAAAGAGACAGGACCGAGAGAGTGAAATGGCAGGGACCAGAGAGCAGCGGAGAGCAGTGGCGAGATCTGACACCTTTCTTGTCATGGATTTCAGCCCAGCCTGAGACCAACTTGCCTCCTCACCCCTCATGATAAATCCCCTCCTTTTCCTTAAACTTGTGTGAATTGGTTTTTATGTAAAGAGAGCCCTGCTTAATGCCAGTCCCACATCTGGGGTTCTTTCTACTACTTACACTATTTGCCTTACGTTTCTCCCAGCTGTCAGACTACACAGGAACGTGTGCTGTTTTCTTAGGTTGGTGTTTTCCATGCCTCGTTCAGAGGAAGGTGACAGTAACCGTAAAACAGCACCACCCAGCAAACCCTCTTCTGGGTATCTACCCCCAAAATCATAAAACGTTTACCTGTAAAGATGTATGTACCCCTATGTTCACTGCAGCATTATTCACAGTGGTGGCCAAGACATGACTACAACCAAAGTGTCCTTCAGTGGATGATTGGATAAAGAAAAAGTAGTATATATATACAATGGAATACTACTCAGCCATAAAAAGATGAAATACTGCCATTAGCGACAACATGGATGGATCTTGAGATTATCCTGCTAAGCGAAATAAGTCAGACAGTGAAGTCATGACTCATGTGTAGGATATAAAACTGAAAGCAATGAACGAACAAAACAAACAAAGAAACAAAAACTTACAGACACAGACAACAGTTTAGTGGTTACCAGAGGGAAAGTGAGGGGGGGGGTAGGAAAGGATAAAAGGGGGTCAAATATATGTGACAGACGGAGAACAGACTCTGGGTGATGAACACACAATGCGATATACAGAGGATATATTATAGAATTATACACTTGAAACCTATATAATGTTACTAACTAATGTCACCCCAATGGATTTAATTAAACCCCCACCACCACCACCAGTAATGGAAGCTGCTGTTTATTAAGCACTGAATGAGTGTCAAGCCCTGTGCTGAGCGCTTTACATGTATCATCATGTTTCATCTGCATGTAGCTCATGCTTTAAGGACTACTGGCTCCATCTTTCTGTCGGGGAAACTGAGGCTCAACAACATCAGTAAATTGGCCCCAGCCATACAACCACAGACTGTGAAAGACTCCACAGACCTCTCCTTCTCCCCGCAAGACTGAGCAGATACTTCTAGGTGGATGGAAGGATCCAACACTCTATTGCTACACTAACTCTATGAAGTATGCGCCGTTGGATCCCAACAGCTTGGTATTCAAACAACACAGTCTAGTGGCCTGTAACCGGTATCATCTCCATCCACTACTGCAATACGAAAGCTGGGTGCTTGCCAATCCGGCCCATTTCCTGCAGAGGTAACACAAAAGGCTGCCTCCATTGGAAAGGGCCCTGAGCACTCTCATGCAAGGAAACCCCAGACAAATATCCGTTTGCACAAAGATAACAGGTGTTTTCACTTGCAGGGTCTCTCTCTGTGGGGCCAGACGGAACTAAAGAACTCTCCATCACACTGGTCACACCTAGATGGGATCTAACCACACACTGTTGCATTGGCATTCAAAACCTGCTGTCCTTCTCTTTATATACAGGTTTCCAGGTTACCAAGACCAACTCCAGTTCAACCTAATGGGAACTGCAAGGGGATACGCTACAATAACGTCGCCCGGTGAGAAATGGATTATGACAAAACCATGTAGCTGGGAGACTTGTCTGGACATAATGCACGGATTTTCATTTGAATGTCACCGTCCAGGTTAAGGCTGCAATGAAAGAATGGACTTTGGCTCAGGGAGGAGGGAATAGAGCCAAAGACACGTCAACCTAATGGTGACAGAAGAATGAATATTGTAACTGGGGTCCTGATGGAACGTGCTCTCTGTTGGCGGGAGGCTAACTTCACTCATGGAACCAGTTAATTTCCTGACAAGAAGCCGAGAGCCCATCCTGATTTGATGGTTTAGTACGGTTCATATCTGACAGGCATCCTAAGGCGGGTTTGGGGGCTCCCGGTTTGGCTGGCCTATTCCTTTCACGCCCTGATTCCAGCCTGGATCTTTACCCCAAGACCTTTCACCTCCTTCCTCCCTTATCTTTCCTTGTCCCTCTCAATTCCAGGTTCCACACATTCCCGGATTCCACCTTTGTATTTAGTGCAATAGCTTAGCCTCACTTTGCAAATGAGACCACCGGTGCCCTGTGCTGGGTTGTGTTCTCTCCCAGGGCCCTTTCGGGGGTTGGAAGGAGCAAGGGGAGGCTGCTCACTTTTCCTATGATAAAACCAGTATGATGAAATATGGAATGGACTGTAGAGTCACATGGAATTTTAAAACAAAACACAAGATTTCAAAGAAGGTTCCTGTTGTTTCCTGACATGGCGTGGGGGGTGGGGAGGTCCCAGTTCTCTCTCCTCACCAGTGGTTGTGTGTTGATGGCCAAGTTTGAGATTCCTGGAGATTGTACACTCAAGTCCAGGTGTATCTCGGCCATTTCACACAGCTTAGAGTGGGCTGTGGCCCTTCCGTTCTTCACACAGAGTTTGTAACTTACTCTTCAATTTTTACTGAGTCCATAAAAGATTTTTTAATAGTCTAAATTAAAGAGATTGAAAAAGTGAAAAGTGGAATGTTTCCAAGTACATAAAACTCTACATAAATCAAACATAATTGAATAAAACCAGAAGACCTGCTTTTAATAACAGGTAAAATTTGCAATTAGCATGTCAATTGTACCTAAATAAGTATTACTAAAATCCTGCAGAGAGCTAAAAACGTTGAACTCTGTTCAAACATAGTACAAATTTATTTACCAAACACCTTATAATCAAAAGTAACTCTTATTTACTCATAGTACTTACAGTAGTACCAACTTCCTGTCATAATAAAAACAACAGTCTTGCTCATTAGCACTTGCTGTGTTCCAGGATCCATGCTTATTTTATGTAATGTTATTATTCTTACAAAAACCCAATGAGGGTCTGACGACCTGTATTTTACAGATGAGGAACCTGAAGACAGAGATGTGACTTGCCCAGGATGGCACAGGCAATCTAATAACAGAACTAGCATTCTAAGTTTTGTCCAACTGCAAGGCCCTGCGCCAGCATGTGAAAACATCAACCAAATACCTTGTTTCAGAGCTGGAAGTGAAGTGTACTTGTTAATTATTTTTACTTGGGGATGGTAAGTACGGCCTTTCTGGCCTTCCCCACATGCCACACAATGGCAGCTCTTGGTACCATCCTTCGAATACCTGCTGGAAGGTGCTAGATAGCCAACAACAAGACAATAGTCGCCATCCATGGAGACCTCAGGTGACAGTCATAGGACTGCTGTTCACAGCACCAACTGTTTGCCGGGCCCACATGGAGAGCCCTGTCACGTGTTTTCTCCTAAAACCTTTAGCTAAGAGCAATGCGGTAGAACCAGAGAGCCCAGGCAGCTGCTAGGAGGAGGGCGAGCGGAACCACGCCCAGTCTGCGGCTGTGGGTGACAGCAGGCTGTTCTTATCTTTTCAGGAGCATCCAAAGAGAAACCACCCTGAGCCAATTCTTTTGCTTTGGGAGGTGGCATCACTGCAACACCTGAGGTCCAGGGGCTGTTGACATTTTACTGTGCAAGGCCGGATGCAGCCTGTGGAGGTCAAGGACACAGTCTGCATGCAGACACCGTTTAGAAACTCCCAGAAACCTGGGTGAGCCGTGGACAGGAGTCTCCCTGCCAGCAGCCCATGGGGGGGGGGGGGGGGGGGGGGGGGCAGGGCAAGAAAGCAGACCTGGGGACCTGGGGAGGCAAATGGCATGTTAAATTGATCTTTGTGATTCCTGCTTTTCATGGGTAGATGTGGCATGGGGGCCCCTGCTGGGGGGCGGGGGGAGAGGGGCGGGGCCGAATGAACTGGAAACCTGGCTTCCTAGTGGAAAGCACTGCCTTCCTGTGCCATACGTGACCTGAGCACAGCCCGACAAGGGCACCGCGGGGTCGGCTGAGAAACACGAGTGTCCCAGTGTCCCAAAGTGGAAGAAAGTTTTACAACCAAAAGACACAGTCCAGGACTGTCAGAAATACCTACAACTAGCTATGTGACACAAAACTCCTGGTCCTAGGTGATCAGTGACAAATTAAAAACTGCAAAGACATCATCGAGACAGAAAAGGTTAAGGGAAAACTATGACCCTTTTGCCATAATTTAACATACAATTAATTATGTTTCAATTGGACCACCTCATAGAAAGACCAACATCATGCAAAAAGAATCTACATTGTTTTGCCCTGATATTTTGTATGGTGAATCCACTATATTTTATAAAGTGAATCCACACTGACATTTTATATCAGCCAGAGGCTACTTTCAGAAAATCAAAATGAATCCCCTTGGAGGCGAAAGGCTCCCCACCCTGAGTCATCCTCCTTCCTTTTCAGAGGGGACCCAGTGCCCCTGGCAGGCAGGCCGAGGCAGAGAAGGAGTCCACACTCTCTACGTCCATCTCACGACATGAATTCCAACACCATGGGCTTCAAGACATGTTTTCCTCTTCCCACAAATCATCTTACTTTAAAGGAGTCGCCTCAGGGAGAGCCCAAGCAGAGGTCAACCTCGCAGTGAATCAACTCATCAACAAATGTTCATTAAGTTCCTACATGGCACCTGGGCCAAGTTCAAGACCTGCAAGAACCAATCTCACCCACAAGAATGTTCAAGGCTATGGGTCATGCTACGTGTTCCTATATAGACTAGGGTTGGGTGTGAGATTGGGCGGGGGGGTGTCAATGTTCAAACACATTTTTTTTCATCATTTTAAAGAAAAAGAGAAACAACAGTTAATGGGCTTTCCCCTTAAAACAGAAAGTGCAGTTTATGGACCCACAGCCCTCTGAAAAAGTAAGTGTGAACTAAATAAATAAAGGAAGGAATCTGGAGATCCTTCACTATTTTACTTAAGTCCTAAAAATTGTTGTTAATTCTTGGCTAGAAGCAAAGGTTTATCAAAGAAAATCTTCTCCTCGATTTTAATTACCACCTGTGCTACTTAATTACTTTTGGTCTGTTAATATTTTAAATGCATTTCAGGTGGTCTGTTCATATTTTAAATGCATTTCACGTTACTAAATCCTCACCTGTATTCTACAGTTTAGCAGGAAACCACTTTGCATTTCAAATCAATTCTATTTTTTGGCATAGGGTAGCTTATAGATTTATGGAAGGAATGAAGAAACCAGTTAGCATGGAGCCATTTTTTTCCCCCAAATAAATTTGCTTTGTTTGAAAGACTCTACATTTAGTTATTCAGTCAACAAACATAATGGCATCGTGGTTAGAAGTCAGGTTGGAATTTCAAATCGTGGCCCTTCCACCTGTTAACTACAAGCCTTGGGGTAAGTTAGCAAATCTCTCTGGGCTTCAGTTTCCTCGTCTGTAAAGTGGAAATAACATTATCCATTGCAAAGCGTGAGCACTAAATGAATTACTAAACATAAAGAATTTATAACAGTGCCCAGCCCATGGCAGCTATTCAGTGAACTTAGGGTTGTTTTTATTTATTTTGTTTTTTATCTACTACTCCTTCTACTGCCAAGAGGATGATGATAATGACGACTGTTGCTTTATCTGTCAAGTTCCCAATCAAACAGCAATGGACGCGATAAAGGGAGCTTCTGCGCTCATGGAGCTTACAGTGTAAAGGGAGTCTGACAGTGAACACGTAATTCCAAGTGTAAGGAGCTCCGTGACTCAGAGTACGGAAGGTCACAGGACTAGGAGACACCCCCACATGCAAACACAGATTTGAAACATTCTATGGACGCGAATAGTTACATTCTTTATTATCCACCATTATGGTTTACACAGGTATCTGCTCCCTTCCACAGAGCCAAGAAATCCCAAATGAGCATGAAGCTTGTTTAATTTTGGATCTACCCTCTGAGTTCTTGGCTACATCCTCTGAGTCACTCTTTCTTTTACATAAAAGATAGCTCATTTCCAGCTGCACAGTTTTCTTAGTCTGTCTTTCACTGATAGAACTCTAGGGATCCCTTGACTTTTCTTTTTTATTATTACCTTTTGTCCTATCCAAGCGGATAGTGTACCTACCAAAACTCTTCTTTTAAAAACATTGTGGGTCTACTGTGAATCGCACTGGAGTTTATTCCATGAGACAAAGCCACAGTCCACATGTCTTTGAGATAAGCCCTTTGCTACCTTGGGTTTTTGGTGAAACTTCTGAGGGACAACCTTAACCTTCTCAGAAGCGCTGTTGTTTGGCTGAACAGTTTTTTGAGGCACCACCTTAGATATTTCTACGGTCTGAGCAAAGAATTTTATAGCTACACCCTTGGCTTTATTTATCTTTATACCATGTTTTCGCAAGAGGCCGCTGAATTTGCTCTTTGCCTGGGAGCCATTTCCTAACTTTAGCCCTGTTTGGCATCTGGAGAGAATGGAATTTCCAAAACCAGTAAGTCCTGGCTTTTTAAAAATTTAAGTATAGCTGGTATACAACATTATATTAGCTGCAGGTGTACAGTGTACTAACATTTGTGATCACCTCACTGTCTAGTAATCATCTGTCTCCCTGCAAACTTACCACAATATTATTGACTATATTCCCCGTGCCCTTTTTCACCCATCCCCCACCCCCCTCCCCTCTGGCAACAGTCAGTTTGATCTCTGTTTCTGTGAGTCTGCTGTGGTTTTTTATTTGCTTGTTCTTTTGTTTCATTTTGTTAGATTCCACATATAAGTGAAACAATACAATATTTGTTTTTCTCTGTTTGACTTATTTCACCTAGCATAATGTCCTCTAGGTCACCCATCTTGTTGCAAATGGCAAGATTTCATTCTTGTTTATTGCTGAGCAATATTCCATTGTGTGTATGTACCACCTCTTCTTTATCCATTCATCTATCAGTGGACACCAAGGTGCTTCCATATCTTGGCTATCGTAAATAATGCTTCAGTGACTATAGGGGTACATACATCTTTTCAAATTAGTTTTTATTTTCTTCAGATAAATACCCAGAAGTGCGATTACTGTATCCTATGGTAGCTTTATTTTTAGGTTTTTGTTTTTTGTTTTTTAGTTATCTCCATAGTGGCTGCACCAATTTACATTCCCACCAACGGTGCACGAGGATTCCCTTTTCTCCACAGCCTTGCTGGCACTTGTTATTTGTTGTCTTTGATAACAGCCATCCTGACTGGTGAGGTGGTATCTCACTGTGGTTTTGATTTGCATTTCCCTGATGATTAGGTCCTTTCTTTAGCTTATCTATCTTTTCTTGCATTTTGTGAAGCAGCCAAAAGAAACCAGATGACATCTCCCACATTGGCTGCAAATCTCCTTTGTTTGACCATCCAACTCATTGGACACATTTACTGCTTTCTACATCATCACAGGCAACAGTGCCAGCCCATCACAGGAAGCTGCCATTACACAGCAGGTGTTCTCCACTTTCCAATAATATCTTGCTCAATTTCCTTCATGCCCTCACCAACACAGCCTCCGTGAGGGCTGATAGGGTGCTGCTAACTGTCTCTTTAAGGGACGTCAGGATTTTACTAAAATTCTTCTCCAGAGTTCTCTCAGCTTCTGTCCACTGCCTGGTTCATAAGTCACACTCATATTTTTATCATGATGGCACTCTATGGCCAGGTACACAGGTATTCGTTTTCTATTGCTGCCTAATAAATTGCCCTGTAATTTGGTGGCTTAAAACAATAATAAACCTTCATTATCTCACAGTTTCTGTGAATTTGGAAATCGGGAGTGGCTTGGCTGAATGACCCTGGCTTAAGTTTCCTCATGGGTGGCAGCCCAGATGTCCTTGGGAGCAATCGCCTGAGGTCCCGACTGTGGCTGGAGCGTTTGGTTCCCTGAAGGCGTACTCAGGTGGCTGGTGAGTTCACCTGCTGTGACAGGGAGGCTGTTCTTCACCTGGTGACCTGCTTGAGTATCCTCATGACATGGTGCTGCTGTCCCTCAGAGTGAGTGATCCGAGAGGGAAAATGCAATGCCTTTTTGGGTCTAGCCTCAGAAGTGACACTCCATCATTTGTGCAAATCCTACTGGCTACACAGATGAGCCTTACACAGTGCGGGAGGACCCCAGGCTGTGGTCACCAGCAAGGCAAGAATCATTGGATGTTAACTCAGAGTCTGGCTATCACATTCACGTTCCGGTGCCATTTTGTAGTCGTAGGTGTGAGATCTTAGCTTCCTGAGACCCACACAGCAGCAACCACTTCAGAACACTCAAGAGTTGTGATGAACTATGTATCCAAAGGCAGTCACTCTCAACACATTTTAGCCACTTTTTAAAAATTTTGATCTCTAGTTGTCTAAATAATGTCTATAATGCTTCCTTAATTTTATTTTTTTTTTCATTTTCAGGTATCTATTGATTACAACTAAGAAAGATGAGTATTTAGCTCTTCCATAAGCCCTCTCTCCAGTAGCCACACATAACTTTGGTTAGCTCAATATTCAGTGTTTTATATTATGACCTTGTAAATACAAATCATGGCAGTCATGTAGAATAGTATGATTCCTGTTACTTTCTTGTACTTATTTTTATATTGCATCTTAGAGTTAATAACTGTATTTCTTTCTTGTTTGCTTTTCTTTTATTCTTCTCTTAATGATTTCAAACACATTAGGTATTTCATCAACACCAGCCTACAGCTTGACTGCAACTTCATGAAAGATTCTGAGCCTGAACCAGCCAGTTAAGCCACTCCCAGACTCATGAGCCTCAAAAACTGTTAGATAATAAATGTTTGTTGTTTTATCCTGCTAGGCTGAGGGTTAACTTGTTATGCAGCAATAGATAACTAATACAGGAAGTGTCTCTCTCTCTCTCTCTCTCTCTCTCTCTCTCTCTCTCTCTCTCTCTCCCCCTTCATATGATTATCTCTTTGTTTCTAATGTCTGAAATGTCATGATGATATGCCCTCTGCGGGTATTTGTGGGAATTTTAAAAAGTCTTCATCTCCCTACAAAATCTCTGTTCCTTCACTTTTCTTCCTTCCCTCTCCCTCTCCCTCTCCCTCTCCCTCTCCCTCTCCCTCTCCCTCTCCCTCTCCCCCTCCCCCTCCCCCTCCCCCTCCCCCTCCCCCTCCCCCTCCCCCTCCCCCTCCCCCTCTCCGTCCTCCCCCACACCCTCTCATTGCAGGTTTTCCTCATATATGTGATGATCCTTTACTGTCTGCTCATATTTCAGAGGCGACAGTAAGTGGCTCATCAGAAGTTCTCAGCACATCGGGGCAGCGTGTGGGCTGTGGGCCTCTTTGTAAGGTAAGCTGGCAGAGCTGTTTCATTGGAGAATCCACAATGTCAGCATCTCCAGCTACTAGGCTGGTTCCTTCCCCAGGAGACCTGTCAGTCTCACACCGCGGGTGTAATCATCCCGTCTGCTATTAGCCTGGATGAAAACCCTGATCCAACCGCTTACCAATTGTGTGATCTTGGGAAAGTAGCTGAACCTCTCTGTGCCTCAATTTCCTCACATGTAAAATGGAGGCTATTAGTAGAATCTATCCCTATTTAACAATAGCATTGTTGTGAGGATTAAACAAGTTCATATGCATGAAGCACACAGAAGAGTTCCTGGCCCCAAATAAACACTAAATAGATGTTAGATGGTGTCATCATCATCATCATCGCCATCCTCATCCTCATTAGAGCTGGGTTAGGGAAGAAGACGGGGAGCTCAACATTTACTATATGAGCCAACTTTTACTTAGCACCCTTATTTTCAGTAAGGTACCTCAGCCTTCAACTGTGCCTGGTGTGGCCGAATCCAGGGACTCACTCGATTATCTTTTTCAGAGAATAAGTGTCCAGTGTTCAGCCTAAGTTGGGGAGCGGCAGTCACCTGGCTGTGTACCGTGTTTCCCCAAAAATAAGACCTAGCCGGACCATCAGCTCTAATGCATCTTTTGGGGCAAAACTTAGTATAAGACCTGGTATTATATTGTATTATATTATATTATATTATATTATATTATATTATATTATATTATATTATATTATATTATATTATACCAGGTCTTATATTATAGTAAAACAAGACCGGGTCTTATATTAATTTTTGCTCCAAAAGATGCATTAGAGCTGATGGTCTGGCTAGGTCTTATTTTCGGGGAAACACGGTAGACATGGGAGGGTGGGTCCAGATTTTGACTGTCTTCTTGTTCTCGGCCCTGACTTCCTGTTCTCGGCCCTGACTTCCCTCTGCCTTCCAGAGAATGTGATGCTGCCAAGCAGGTTGTTTCTTGGCCTATTTCTCTCCTGCCTTAGGGTTCTGGCTTTTTAGATCTTCTTGTTCTTCTGCTTCAAGCTGCTAAAATTTTGTTTTTCTAGTCGTTTCTCCATTTCCTTTATCTTGTGGATTTGTTTTCTTTTTTATCTTGTGGATTTGTTTACTATCATTTTAACTGGATGTTGGGATAGCAAGGAGGTAAATTCATGGGTTAGCCTTAAATCCTAACAAGGATCTGTTGACCTGTGCCTGCTGGGCCTTGTTTGTTTCCATGGCTCCTGTGTGCTCTGCGTTTCCCCTTTATGAACAAGAGTGTCTGTAGCAGTGTCCTGTGCCTGCCCCACCTCTGTATGTGTGGAAGGAAGATGACTTGAATTCACAGATCTTTAGGCTGAGAGAAATGGTAAGGACAAACGTGTGCATAAGGAATATAATTACTCTGGACCTGAGTTAAACAACCAGATTCCAGACTTTGAGCTGATGGTAAGGGGGAGATAATTGGAGGGGGTTCTTTGGAGGGTACAGGTGTATTTTGCATGTGAATCATTAGGGGCAGGAAGTAGACTATGACAGCCAGCCTCCAAAATAGCACCCTCACCTCCTGGTATTCACAGCATTGTATTCTCTCCGCCCACACTGAATAGGGCTGACCTGTGTAACCAGCAAGGTATAGAAATGCTGAAGTTTGGCCTCTAGGACTAGGTCATAAAAGTCACTGCGGCTCCCATCTTGCTCTCTCTCTCTCTCTGATCCCTCACTCTGTGGGAAGTCAGCTGTTGTGAGGACTCAAGCAGCAGTATAAAAAGGTCTATATAGAGAGGACCTGAGCCTCCTGCTAACAGCACATAAACTTTCCAGCCACATGGGTGCTCCATCTAGGAGGCAGATCCTCAGTCTGTAGTCAAGCCATCCAGACAAGTATCCAGTCAAGCCAGCCGACAATATTCTAAGAGCCACCCAGGTAAGCCACTTAGAATTCCTGCCCCAAAGACACTGAGATAATAAACATTTGCTATAATTTTAAGCCACTCAGTTTGGATGTAATGTTTTTATACAGCAATAGCTAACTAATATGATGAAGATTTGACGTAGTCGTCTACAGTTCTGAGTTTGCTCCAATGACCTGAGAAGAACCCATCCTCCATGCAACGGTACTCCTAAAGACTTATGTTGAAAAAGCACTAATTCTGCCTAATCTTTCTTAATTTTCTTCCAGAGCAAAGAAGAAAGGGTCCTCCCACAGGAAAAACGATTTCACCATTCCTGTGCTTGAAGGAGAAGTCATAAGACAACCACCCAGATTCTAATAAGCCACAAATGTAAGTCCTCTTATTAATGAAGAATGATTTCCATTGACAGAACTGGGGAAAGATACAGCCTATTTGTCATCAGATGCAATCTTCTAGAAAACTCATACAGAAAAAAAACACAACTTCAAGAAATTGGAGCAATTGAATACTCACCCATCTACCAAAGACAACTTAGGCATAAATCCTTCATGGGAACAGAACGATAAAATAATCGAGGAACCCTGAATGAGCTCACAAATTCACTTCTGACTCAGCAAGAGCTATAAAGCAAAGATTTTATGAAAGAACTTAAAACAGAAAGAAAGAGAGAGAGAAAGAGAGAGAGAGAGAAAGGAAGCTAATGAATTAAATTCTCTTTCCTCGGGGTTGTATTATACTTGCTTTTTCTTTTTTTTTCCTTTTCCACAACTGACAATCCAAGGTTTGTCCCATATTAAGAATTCCTTCTTGCCCCCTAAAGAAAGTTTACCATTGGAGAGCTTGTCAACTGCATTTTGGACAGCTGGTATGGTGGGAATGTGTAAAGGTGTGATATGTTATGGAATCTTTCAGCCCTCCAGATGGCGGAAGCCCCGGGTGGATCAACTCAGCCTTCCAGTAGCCTTGTCTGTTTATCCCAATTTACTTTTAAAAATAAGGTCACTTTATTTGTGTGCTATGAGTTGGGGAGCACTGATGCACAGAAATCACTCTTGATCTGCTCACTAGACTATAAGTTCCATGATAAGAGGGATTATGTTTGTCTATTTGTTAGTTTCCTCAGTATCCAGAGTGCCTGGCATGAGACATGGAAACTCAATAAATGGCAGTTCAATTATTTAACTTGCTAACAAGATCAACGTGAGGAATTATAGCCAATTCCTGACAGGTAGACGTGAAAATATCAAACTGATCATTTCCATTGCTTCCAGGGCAACACACTATCACTTACTTTGAGAAAATAAATTATGATGGAAAACAGGTAAGAAATGACCTTTCTGAGGCACTAATTCATGTAGACTGTATCCTGAAAATTACTGCATGGTTCAGAACTACTAGTTTAGTGTCTTTTTGAGAGAGCTATGGAGATCATCAAAATTATTTTACCTTGATCACCCTCATTCTTTTCTTTCTATTTTTTTCCCTCTATAATAGGAGATAGAATTAGTAAGTGAAGATGCCATTAGAAATGATATTGTAGAAGAAGAATGTAATATCATGGGGAAATATTTCAAAATAATGTGAACAGTGTGATCTCAGTATGTAATCAAACTGAATGGAACAGGATATCCTGTCCACACGATTTTGTAATGTAAGTACTGTGTTTCCCCGAAAATAAGACCTAGCTGGACCATCAGCTCTAATGCGTCTTTTGGAGCAAAAATTAATATAAGACCTGGTCTTATTTCACTATAATATAAGATTGGGTCTTATCTAAGATAATATAAGACCCGGTCTTATATTAATTTTTGCTCCAAAAGACACATTAGAACTGATGGTCCGGCTAGGTCTTATTTTTGGAGAAACAGGGTATATATACATATAAAAGTGAGTATCTATCTTGCTACATATTATACAAATATAAAAATTATATAGAAATAAAACTATATAGAAATATAATGTATACAGGGTTTATTCATACTTGCTGCTCTTACCTATAGCTTATTTTCTTCTTTTCTGTATCTCTTTTTTAAATTTCCCACATTAACTACACATTAGTCAAGCTATGCAATTAGATTGCAATTTTTATTGATTGTATTCAAAACAAAAATGAAGCTGATGCCAGGAATCATTAGAAAGAGTATAAGCATGTCCACATCTGACGCTCTGTCCTTAGTTATCTCTAGGTGAGGTCCAAAGCCTGCTGTATTTCAGTGGTTTGAGGATTGGCAATGGGAACATGGTATTCTCTCTCTCCAGACATGGAACCAATAATAGATCCATGCGGACCTGGTACTGGATACCATCTTTTCTCAGGCCCCCTTGTATTAACATACAAATGGACATGCAAGATGTAGGGACTGTTTCTCAGGTGATAATTCAGAGGAAAACACAAAAGCACAGATGGGAAAGTATAGATTTCGGCGGCACAGTGGAGTTGGAAGTTAAGAGGGTATTCAGTGCTTTGTTGCAGGCCCAGTGAAAGAGCATAGGTTTGGTTCACACAGAGACAGCTCTTTCTGTTTGGGGAAACTTTCTACGATAGAGGAGTATTAAATTGCCCCTGGGATACTAAGCTGAGAAGGAAAGATTTCAGGTTGCATAAAGTTACACAAGTTATTGGGCACCAGTGTTAAGCTAAGCCACCCATTATTGCTAAAGCTATGCAAGTCCTTAACAGATAGAAGGGAAGAGTTGTATAGGGAAAATCACACAACAGCAGTGGTTAGCAAGGTTTGTTGTGCAACTTTTGGCAAATCCTTAGTCTCTAATTTTCCTCAGCTGAAAAATTAAGACAATAATGCTTCCAGGAAATGTGGTGTCTGTAAGGTGCGATGATGTTTGGGAAAGTACTTTGAGAAACTTTGGGAAAATGTAAAATATTATGTGGCTCTGTTTCGACAGTTATTTGCTATGGGTACCATCATTTTCTGAATTCACAGAGAAATATTCAGCCCAGGAGTTTTCAGAATGTGATATTTTAATCATTAGAGAGATGAGTTTTCCTCTATTGAGGCTGTGAGTTGCCCCACAATCAACTCCCACAAAAATGTGCATCTTTTAAAACAATATATTTCCATTCCATGTTACATTCTAGCCCTTCAATTAGGCTTTTAAAAAAACATGGTATTCCATCAGGAAGATGGACTAATACATATTTCTCATCTTGCCCTGCTCATTAAAATGACAGTAGGGAAATCAAATGAACACAAACCCACAATCATACAACGAGGCTATGAGCGGTGTAGAAATTCCAACAAATTTCTGTACGAGGGAAATCAGATGAAGTAGTGGGGACCAAAAAAATGAATGCCCAAGGAAATCGAGCATCAAATAGGCCCAAGAAATGGTGGCTAGTAAAGGGGGGAGGAACTGAGAGAAAACACAAGCCCCTTTGCTCCGTGCAGCTCTGAAAAGACTCGGGACTGGGGACTGTCATCGTGACAGAATGAGGATGCGTCTGCCAAAGGGAGATTAACTGAAAGACCGTGTGTGGAAGCGTTGGCTCCCATCTTTCCTCCCAACTACAGAACAGTCTGCAGCGAGACCTCACCTGAGCAGACAAAAAAAAAATAAAAAATAAAAGCCGAAATAAAATCCAGTCCAACACACAAAAGTGGAGGGCTCTCTGTCAAAGGAACAAAATGAACTCTCTGAAGATTATAAAGGTGTCTGATGTGGATGTTGGCACGCTGCAGCGATTCTGGCATGTGGGGGATTCTGGCACAATGGCTGGCCCCACCTGTTGTCCACAGAGCAGAGCCTGCCCTGACAGGTACATAGGTCCCCACCTGCTTTTTCTTCTCCTCATTCTCACACATAAACAGACCACCAAGGGTTTCCTGACATTGAAGGATAGTCTGAAACATGAGAGAGACATTCAAACAACAAAACAATACAGCCCTCAAGAAAACAAAGAATTTGAGAGCAGAGGATGGTATACAAACAAAACAGAGATTCCAGATTATATTCCATCCATTAAAAAAGAAAGGGGTCCTGTAGCAATGGGACAATCGGAGAATAAGGACAAGCTCTTGGAACTTATTACTATCAACATAACAATTCCATATAGAGGCGAGGTGCTAAAACTGAAAGTTATCGTCAGCAAGTAAAACAAAAAGTCAAGGAAAAGATGAGGGAAAATATAAGCGGCGGAGAGAATATTCCACAAGTTACAGAGAAAGAGAACAGGGGTGATGGGAAAAGCAGAGAGGAAGACAATCATCAAAGAATAAATAATGCGAGCGTACATCACAGAATTGAAAATAATAAATCTTCAGTTTAAAGAGACCGCTGTAATAAGTGGCAGTGACAGGAATAATAGCTCAAGGTTACCAAGAGCCTAGTATATGCCAGGCACCACTTTCAAAAGTTTTACATGTAGTGATGTATTTAATTCTCCCAATAAATCTAAGAGGTAGCTATGATATTACCCCCATTTTAGAGCTGAGAAAGTGGGGGCACTGACTGGTTAAGATGCTTACGCAAGCAAGCATGGGACAACTGAAATTTAAACTCAGGCACATGTGACCCAAAATCTGCATTCTTAGATAGTATACTATATGTCCTAAAACACCCTCACTTGGACAAATTATTTTGAAGTTTAAGAAGACTGAGGATAAGGAAAATATCCTAAAATCCTCCAGGGGGAAAAAAAATTAAAAGTTACCAAAAAATAAAAAAGGAATAAAAATCAGACTGGTATTAAATCACTCTCAGTATCCTGTCATGTGAAAAGGCCATGAAGCAATAATTTCCACGTTTTGAGGAAAAACTCATTTCAATCTATGGTTCCACACCCAGACACATTATCAGTCCACTCTGAGAACAAAATGAACATATTTCTGGACCTGCAAGCGTTTAAAATGTTTACCTAATTGATCCTCTTTCTTTAAAGGTGATTTATGGGTTGCTCCAGGAAATGAGGAGTAAAATTAGAAGGAGGATGTGGAACTCAGGAAACAGTGACTCCCAACTAGAAGAATATTAAAGGAAAGACATGATCATCTAGATGACTCAGAGAAATTGGAGCAAGAAAGCAGGAAGGAAGAGGTCCTCAGGAGAAAGATACTCAGAAATAAAGGGGGTTGAAGAGATTGGATACTTTGACAAATAGAAAAATGTTTAGAACGAGATGAAGTCAGACAGAAAAAAAAAAGACAAGTAGTAATTCGAAATGGAGGGGAAGTTACGTTTGAAAGAAAGGAAATGTAAACAAGGTAAACTATTTGTCATAATGTAAAACTATATACTAAGCAGAGTTAATTATGTTTACAAAGAAGTTCTTTTCTTTCTTTTTTTCTTTTTTTTTTTTTAACTGTAAAAGTAATTTAAGTCAAGAGAACACCAAAAAGCAAGAGAACCATTGAAGGTAGAAGGGCCACAAGTCGTGAAGTGAACCGTAGGGATAATAACCTTCTGACAAGGATTGTATCTTATAAGACACATGGTGTATATTTTATTGATAAAAAGAAATAAGGATATGATATGAAAGTAATGAAGAGAGGATCTAAAAGGGACATATCTATCATGTCCCCCATATCTGACAAGTTCACGATCTCATCCTAGAAAAAGTGCTACATACCTCATTGCTGAATATCACTACGGTCACCTTCCAAGTACTACCCTTGGGAAGCTATGCACTGATGTCAGCACATAGTCCACCCTTCAAAGCAATTTTGGAACTCTTTTTCTGGAATGGCCATCAGAGCTGTCATTGTATTACCCTTGATGTCCTGAATGTCATCAAAATGCCTTCCTTTCAATATTTCCTTTATCTTTGGGTAAAGAAAGAAGTCAGTGGGGGCCAGATCAGGTGAGTAGGGAGGGGGTTCCAATACAGTTATTTGTTTACTGGCTAAAAACTCCCTCACAGACAGTGTCGTGTGAGCTGGTGCATTGTCGTGATGCAAGAGCCATAAATTGTTGGTGAAAAGTTCAGGTCGTGTAACTTTTTCACGCAGCCTTTTCAGCACTTCCAAATTGTAAACTTGGTTAACTGTTTGTCCAGTTGGTACAACTTCATAATGAATAATCCCTCTGATATCAAAAAAGGTTAGCAACAGCGCTGCAACAAGCTCGTGAACTTAATTGTCAGGCCTCTGAATATGTCCACATATCCAGTGTATCGAGAAAAAGTGACATCCCGGGTACCTTTACTCTGGCAAGTTCTGGAAGATGTGGTCCACTAAAGTGAGGGAATAAACAAAGACTAGAGGAAGGTATGCTTTCCAGGAAACAGGGGATCCAACACAGAGCCAAAGACCAAGGGCATTTCTAGAATGATGGTGAAGCGAAGCCCCACATCAATGGCTAAGGAGTCCCAGCTGATTCGGGGGATAAAGGAAGCCGACACCCAAGAAGAAAATGAAAGTGAGTGATTACCTGATGTACTTGAACAAAGGTGGAGGAGATTTACAAGCACAGATGAGAGTTTCCGTATGAATTGCTGATAGATACATAGAAAACCAAGGAAAAAAATAAAAGGCAATTATAAACTGCCGGGAAAACAAAACCTGTGCAAGATGAGAAGTGTAAATGTGACTCAGTTGTTAATAAAATGTGTACTCTCATATTGACAGAAACCCTCAACAGTCATTTCATGAAAACGTTGATAGAATCAATTTGGAGGGATCAGGCGTGTGTGTGTGTGGAGGGCCAGGAATTATGCAGCATCTGGATCCTTACCTTTCACAGTAGGACATCAAAAGTGAATATGTGAACCCCCCCAATAACAAAACCGTAGTATCAGTATATGTATTAGAAATATGGAGGTGCATAACTAAAAAGAATAGCTTGGAATCGAAAGTCGTTTTCTAGGGGAGCCGTATGAAAGTGGAGAGGGAAGAATAGGTCGGAAGCTGGTGTGTTTTCATTTCAAGCCTCAGAGAATTTATCTGACATTTTAAGACTATGTAGATGTATCCTAAGATAAAACCGAGAGGTAGATTTAAAGTTTCGAAATTATTATATGCTACGGCTCAAGCAACACTGCTATTTGCACTTAGAAATGTCACAATTAGGAATCCCTGTCCCAAGCCGTGTTCCCTTGCCCCAGCGCCAGTCCGCTGTCACAGAGCTAAGTGGAGAGCAGCCTTGGAACCCACGCTGGCCTCATTAGGTGCTGTTCCCTCTGAGTGCGCTATCCCCCAGATAATCACTGTAAATAAACTGTGACTCCTGCTGACCTCAATTAGATATGTCCTTCCTTTCAGGGGCATAGCTGCGTGGTGGCATCCGGCCAGAAAACCAGTAAACACTTGAGAAGAAACACGGGCCCGTCTAACTGAGGGCATGAAAATGTGGCTCCGAGAGGCTTCTTCTGAAAGCGTAATTACAGAGGCAACTCCTGCAATTCAGGAACCTGAGAAAATGCACTTCGTACAGCGGTTGTCGAGTTGAGGGCCCACAGCATGGAGAAGGGATCTCAGCGTCTTAAATAAGCACAAGAGCTCTTCCAGCTCCAGTGGGTCCAGCTGTCTCCCACGATGGGACCCATGAAAATGAAGTGAGACAAATTCCATTTGGAGGGCCCTTCCACCTCTAAAGAGCTACCAGCAAGTGCCAGGGGCTAAAGCGTCTTCAAGCTCAAGTGCTTCCTTCACTCATGTGTCTTGGCAGGGAAGCGAGAAATGCACACGTCTGGCACCTTCTCCGCCCCCTGTGAGTGAGTAGCAGCCTCCCCACACAGCAGGTAAAGTCTGTGTGCTGTACATCTTGCCAAATGCACTGCGGCTCTTAAAAAAGAAACTGCTTGCCCAGTGTGGGCAATAATGTTGACGTATTTCCAAAAGTCGTTGCTAAGAAGCTCAAGCTCTCCATCCAGTTATGGTTACTGTTAGGAACGACCTGGTAGCTAGAGCGAAGACATGCTTAGGCTGTGTACTTTATTGGAATTTTAAACCCTTCTAACTGTGAATGCAATGGGGAGGGATTGAAAATACAGACGCCATTAGACATAGCAGTTGAAGGCAGTATTTTCCTGACTTATATAGTTTGTGATGGGGGCCCACTGGGGTCTTAGGTTGAGCCTGTAAATCTACCTCTATCTAGTTGTAAAGCAAGCAGGGGGAAGGAGGGAAGGAAGGAAAGAAGGAAGGGAGGGAGGGAGGGAGGGAGGGAGGGAGGGAGGGAGGGAGGGAGGGAAAGAAGGGAAAGAAAGGAGGGAGGAGGTGACAGAGAGAGAAAGAAAGGGAAGGAAAGAAAGAAGGAAGGGAGGGAGGGAGGAAAGGAAGAAGAAAGGAAGGAAGAAAGAAAAAGAGAGAAAGAGAAAAAGAAGGAAGAAAAGAAGAGGGAAAGAAAAATCTTGGTTCTAGAATAAATAAACTTACATGGACTTCCCGTCAAAAGTTTACTCTCTACAACAATAAGAGGACAAATAATGAGGAAAAAAATAAACAATAAATAAGCAAACACTTCATCCCCCACAAACACTAACTCAACATTTTCACTCACAGCCTCAAACTTAACAGCATCCAACAATGTGCCGTAATTTCAGTGATGGCCAAGACGTTGAAACATGCGGTGATAACAAAAACATGCTGTTATCCATGTACAGGTAACCTCACGACACAAAGAATTTTCTCCAGGACTTTAAAAAAAAATGCCTTCAGTTGCATTTTTCTTCCTATTCTCACTCAAGTTGTCATAGGCTCAAACCACTGAGAGTCCAGAGAAGGACTCGACCCCACTGGGTCTCAAATTATTGAAACCAAATGGGCTTTTGCCTGCACGTCAAAGTTCGAAGGCCCAAGGGGTGATTTACATATGAAATTTGTTGCGGCATCACTGACCCCCTTAAATCTCTGGGATCCCCAAGGGTATCAAAGGAATCATGCAGGTTTGGGAAATTTTTTCATAAATGAATGCTTTTTTTACGTCTTGTGCCATCAGCAAGATATATTTTACCTCCTTAAAAAGTCCCATGGTTTCTGACTCTGGGAGAAAGTTTGTGCCACCAGGTGGGTACTGGAAACCTCAAGCCCACCTTCCCTGCTGAGGCAGTGAGCCAGGCACAGGGTCCCATGAGAGCCTGCAGCCAGGTTTTTCTGAGCCACGTAAAGGCCCCCATGACCACTGGTGGCAAGCCTGTCCTTTTCTCTAAGCCACTATTTTTCGTTTTTAATGGTAATCGCTTCAACGGCATCATGGAGAAGATCCAAATGCTTTCCTGCAATTTCCAGGTTTTCCCATTGCCTTTCTGGGAACGTTATGGGGAAGTTTAGAAGAGTGATCTGGAGAACAGCTTGGCAGGAGAGTTAAGAGGCCAGAATGGCGCCCAAGGTAGAGAGCTATCCGGCAGCGCACACATTCTTGGCACCGTTCCCCCAGGGCCTTAGGGACCATCCTGGCTGGGCTTGGGCCCCTGCCCAGAACCACTGAGTGAAGCTCGTTCACATGCCACTCATTCTTAGCAGGCGAGATTCTGGAGGTGTCAGTCTGTGGGCATCCTTTCCCCCCCACCATCTGCCAAGGATTAGACAGGATGCTTTTCTTCCCAGAGAATGAGGGCATCTTCCCAGCCAGTCTCCCCTCACTTGGGCAGGTACAGGCATAGGCTGCTTGTCTTAAAAAGCTATTATGATGACAGACACTGAGTAAACCATCAAGGGGAACCCCGAAACTTCTGGGGAGGATTTGCACTGGCCATAAGAACCACAGGTAGGGGGAGTGGGTTTAGAGACCTGCTGTATAAACATCGAAAATGTGTCAAAACTGAAAAGGAAGAATTCCATTATTTTCCTTTGAAGAGTCAAGAAGGAGAGGGAAGAAACTACAGAAGAGCAAAAAAGAGGGGGCTCCCTCCCACTTACATCGAAACCCCAAATGTAATTGTATTTTCAGAAGGGAATGGAAGTCATTCAAACATTATCTAGGGGCTTCACATTTAAGTGTTTTCATCTTTACATCTAACAAGATCTTCACTAATAATAATTTTTATTTCACTATTGCTATGCCGGCCCTCTGCTGGGTGCTTAAGTATATTATTTACTGTAATCCTTATAACGCTTACCTTGGGCATATTGTCAACATTAATCCTCAGATCATCCTCATTTTTCAGATAAGGAAACTGAGTGTTAAACAGCATGCCCAAATGACACTTTCTAATTGATGGAGCCAAGATTCAAACTCGGCTCTTTTTCATTATAAAGCCCCTACCTGTCCTGTAATTTACTATCCTGTAAATTGCCTCTGTAATTTAACAGAGAAATAACAGTCAGGTTTCCGGCCTTCCTCTCTGTTAGCTCCTAGAGCCAGTTTCATTTCAGACTCATGTGGACGCCTATATGGTATGTCAGGAAGGAGCTAAGCATCCTTCCCACGTGCACCACACACACACACACACACACACACACGCACACACACACACACACACACACACACGCACCTAAAATCCCCTCTTTCCTCTTCCCACAATTACTGCACATATGATCAAAAGCCTACTTGACCATAAAGAATTTTAGAGGAAACTTTATCCAATTCTTTCGCCTCATGGGTACAGACAATTGAGGCCCAGAGCGTGTCTGATGCCAGGTCGGAATCTCGAATTCCTCTTCCCCAGACAGTGTTCCTCCCTCTACACCCCACTCCCCGTGCCCTGGCTGGGCAGCCGCCCAGGGCGGCAGGGCTTGCTGGCTCATGCCCCAGAGGGAGCACCTTGCCTCTTACTGGAGCTTCAGTCTGAATGTCTGCAGTGTGCTCTCGGCTGCTTTGAAGGCCAGAGGGGAACCCTTGGGCCTCCACCTGCCTGACAGGCTCTTCTGCTGTGAATGACGCTACCCAGGCAAATGCCCCAGGGCTGGGCTGGGCTGGACCGGACTTGGAAAAAATTCCTCGGAGCTTTGGCTGGCATCTCTCCATAACAAGAACGTTTCCCTTCCACCTCCCAGCAGCTTGCTTTACCTTTGTCACTCCTGGGCAAAGTAGGGGCAAGTTAGTTCCAGTCTCGGGAGACAAAGAGGAAATATCCTTCCTGAGCTTCAAAGGAAACTTCCAGACCTGGACGGGAGCAGTGGCCTGGAAGGCAGGAGCTTTCTCTCCCTCAGCTTGGGGTGGCTTTTGGGACTCCTGGCCTCAACCCCGACCCCTGTTCGCCTATTAGTCTGATGGGCCACCCCCTCGTCCTCCAGCCTTAGTCCTCAGTCAAACTCCCTGGCAGAGCCCATGGCAGTAATCACCAGTGGGTTTGTTCCTGAGGGGCCCTTCCCACTCGGGCAGAGGATTGGCAAAGTGTGGCAATTTGAAGCCTTCTGTTTACAAACAAACTTCCCCCTGCAGACAGTGAGCCAGGAGGCAGCAGCTGGGGCAAAGCGCCCCGTCCCCTCCCCAGCACGTCCCCTTCCAGGTGGTTTCAGTGTAGCTGTCTTCTGTCCTTCCTGCAAAAGCTCCGTACACCGAGGTCCTTGGTCGGTGCTGTGGGAAACTCTCGGGCATTTATGAAATGTCTTCTGCAGCATTCTGTCTGTCCTGTCCGCATGGCTAAGGAGGACTTTGCTGCTGACCCACTATATTTCAGCCAAATGTCCCGCTTGCATTTTCTTTCAGATGCTTTGCAATAGTTGAAGAATCGCAGGCCGCCCATTAAGCACTTTATAAGCTGTACACGCATCACCTCGTTTGGTTCCCTGGACAGTCTGTGAGGTGGGCACGATCCCTCTTCCTAGTTACACGTGAGGCATCTGAGAGGCCCGGGGAAGCTGAATAATTTCCCCAAGGTCATGGGGTGGGGGGGCCCGAGAAGGAGCTGCTGCACCCAGTTGAGCTCAGGCTCCCAATAGAACCACAAACCGCTTCCCCCAGGGGGAGATTCAGGGCAAACCAATGGCCACCCCAGAAACTGACACACTCGGCCTCTGTACCATCCCACTTGCCTCCCTGGGGCCTTCACTGGTTACACAAAGAACTTCATCCCCATCTGAGGTTCCTGTCCCTCCCCTCAATCTGCAAAGATACCCAAAGAGCCACTGCTGAGGACCCAGCCCAAATAACACCAGCTCCTCACCGGCTCGAACCGGATTTCTATTAGCAGCTCCTCTCTGACGTGAAAGCATCCCTCAGAGTAAGTTCCTTCTCTCCGTGACTTCGACCCCCTCCCCCAAAGTCAGCAAAATTACAGCAGACACAACCTTCTGGACTCGTTCACACAGGTTCCATTTTGAGTCAAGATGGTGAACTAGTCCACCCATGAAACGGAGGCAGCAGTCCTGCCTTCTCTGTCAGCGGCCATTCCTGTTTGATCAACTGCAGCACCCCTCCCCTCTAAAATTAGGGTGCGGTGGACGAACCAGGAAAAGCAAAGTGCCCCAGTCACCAGCCACATGAGACCTGGCTTCATTACCAATTAGTGAGCAATTCAAACGCCTTCCAACTAGAACTTCCAATGCTTCGGAAGGAAGCGTGAAGAAAACAAAAATCTTTGCTGTCCAAGACACTTGTAAATAATATCCCAGTCTTCAATCCCGGGGGCCCCAGGATTCCCGAAACCTTTGATCATCTAAATGTAGCTGTTTCCATACACATTCCAGGCAGGAGGCTAATTTTTATTCCCCGGAGAGACTCGTGCGGTCAGCCTACGAGTCCAGGAAGAACGTCAGCTTTTAAAAAATATTCGGAGCCTTGCCAAGACTAAGAGCCAGATACCAGCTCAGTCGGCTGACTTAAAACCTGTGTAAATTACTCACCGTACCTTAGAGAAGAACATAAGATTTTATTATATCCTGTTTGTAATTCCACCAAGAATTACTGTGCAGGTAATATGGGCGAGGTCGCCTGTGAGGGAAGTACAAATGAGCCAAGCACGCGCTCTGCCTTTGTAGGTTAGTGAAAGAAAGAAAACAGAATCCTACCTAATGAGAGAGAGAGAGAGAGAGAGAGAGAGAGAGAGAGAGAGTGTGTGTGTGTGTGTGTGTGTGTACGTGTACACATGCAGGCACACGTGAGAAGCAAGACACTTCAAGGACAATTTCTTGGAAAGGTGGCATTTAATCTGAGACTTAAAGGAGGGATAGAACTACAGCTAAATTTTCTATCTTTCCACTGTTCCTTTTTATGGCTGTCAAATTGTGTATGCAAATTAACAACAATTGAGCTGGGGACAATGGGTGGGTGATGACAGCCAGGGCGCTCCAAGATACCAGGGAGACAAAAACTTGGAAGCCGGAAGGCCACAGTGGATCGTTTGGGGAAGAGCATGCTGTTAGCATCTTATTTTGAAAACCACGCCATGAATTTGCTCTTTCACTCACCAGCGTTATAGAGTGCGGGCCAACTAGAAAAGAACACAGATTTCCATCACTACTGATGGAATTCTCACTAAGGTGACGTGATGAGCTAAAATACTGGCCGGTCGCACCTGAGCTGGAGTAGGCGGTTCTGGTGCAAACCCCAGCTCCACTGCATTCTGGCTGCGTGACCTCCAGCACATCGTTTGACCTCCAGCAGTTTCCGTTTTCTCACCTTGGATGTGAGAATGATAGCAGTACCTGCATGGTAGTTGTTGAGATTAAATGGGATTATCCCTCTAAAAATGCCATGTAGGTTGCTTGGCTGATAGGAAATGTTCTGGGAATGTCTACGGTTGTTCCAACACTCAGGAATGGTTGCGTCTTCATGGAGCAATTGGTCTGACCATTATGACTTGTTGGATGATGTTTTTAACCATGTAGTTTAATAAAAGTAGGCAGTGAAACCCATATTCTGTCATTTTACTTCCTTTTACCACTTTATCGTATCCAGGTTTGATCTCCTTGAAAATGGAACCCCAGGCCCAGAGGTGAGGAAACTGACTCACTTCCCCAGCTGGAGAGCCGTGGCCCCAGGCTAAATCCGAGACCTTCTGACTTGAATCCACTTACCTTTCCACTGCTTAATACACTCTATTCAATATCTCATTGTCACAGATGTATTCATTAGGATCCATTTTGTAACAGACGTGGAAATAAGAAATGCATTGTCTTATATGGCGAAAAGTCCACACTAGACTTTCAGAAGCCCAGAGGAGGTGATTAAGCAAGAATCAGAGGCCAAAAGGAGGTGATGAAGCCGGCTTCTTGCCATCTCATCTTCTCCTGTGGCTTCATCCTCAGGCTCCGTATGGTAGCAAATGGCTGCCAGCATTTCCAGGCCTACATTTCAAGAGGCATGCCAAATAAACCACCTTGGGCCCACGTACCCATCCAGGAACCCATCATGGTGACCAGTGATGGGATTATGAGCCAGAAGCTCACCACTTAACAGACCCCTTGGAGAGGGGCGCGAGAACTCTGACCAAAAATGGATCATATATTTCACCGCTGGTCCATCCACACCTCACCAGCTGAGCGTGGAAGTGGGGCCGGCTCCACAGAGATCATTCAGGATCCTGTTACCAGAAGAAGGGAGAGAGACACTGGGCAGGCCAAACCAGCACTTGTCCACTGAGGAACAGTTTACAAAGTGGGTCGGCCTAGTGATAAGGGTTCACTAACAGTCAGTCAGGAGGCAGCCATCACAAGATAATGGAGGAGCAAATCATTTTCTGGCTAATAGAGAATTATACACAAGTCGCCTATTTTCAAATAATCGGAATCTAAAAAACTATCCGGTGTTCCATCACAGGATGTCCACAGTATCCCGACCCCAGGGTCCTCCTGGTGTACATCCATTCCTACTGTGGTGGTCTGACCCATGACTCCTGCTGTGCTCAGCTGAGGGAGCAACAGGAAGCAAAATAAAGGGGGTGTCACGTGGGGGGTGGGTAGGACCACAAAGGGTCCCAGAAACCATGTCAAAGAACCGTTCAAGAAACCAAGTGTGTCTCTCCTGGATCAGAGCAAAGGAGACCAAGAGAAGACATGCTAACCATCCCCTAATAGTTTAAGGGCTATCACGTACAGGGAAAAACATTGTAATTGTATATTCTGTTCAGAGGTAGCTTTCCAATTGATGGGTAGGTGGAACTTATAAGAAGGCAGCTTTCTGGCTCAACAGAAGTATAGTGAACATTCTTTCTGTTTGTGGTAACAGGCCTCTGATTTTGTTCTCGGGAGACGCTTTCTTCCATTCCTAGTAGATGTAATTTGAGCGGCTTCCGTTCCCAGCTTCCAGAACGTAGGATGTGAACAAGGTTTTTAGCTCAATCAGCTCAGTCATGCTCCAGGCCACAGTCCCCAGTTGGTGGTGACAGACAGCCCTGTGACTTTGGCTGAGCGGGGTGTCCAGTTCCCAGGATACGCGTAGCAGAATTCCTGAGTTGCCAGCCATGTCTCTCTGAGTTTCTGCCTCAGGTCCTCTTCTGAAGCCCACCCCTCCCCCGACTCATTCATTGTGAGTGGAGGGCAGCTCAGCAGGAAATGGGGAGAGGGTGCAAATGGTCCCTAAGGATAATCCTAAACCAATAGAGACCAATGGAGTATCGACCCATTGTCCTGTCCTTCAGAGAAATAACTCTGAGACATGTCCTATACGATTTCTCAGAGGGTGCCTGGTGGGACAGAGCCACACTTGTCCATAGCAATAACCAGATCAATGGCATAACCTTTATTGTCTTCCCTCCTTCCCTCGGCTCACCTCCAAAATTAACTACCTGCTCTCAGGTCCTACTCTCAAGCTCTGTGAGTAGATGGGACCCAAACTAAGTCATTAAGGAATAGATATATTATCCAATTTGAGCCCATGAGACAATGAAAACCCCCAAATTAGGAAGAAGCCATTGGTCTGGTGTCATAAAAAAAAAAAAAGAATGAGCCAGGATTTGTCAGTAGCCACTAAGCAGAGCCTGAGAATGGAGCCAATTAGGAGGAAACAGATGAGATGGAGCCTGGCAACTCCCTTTGAACCATGAATCAAGCTGCACCTGAAGCCCATCTTACCTGGGTCTTAGAGGTTATGTGAATCAAAACATTCCCCTCTTGGCTTAATTAGTTTGAGGGATTTTTCTCTCTACCACTTTCAACCAAAAGATCCTGAACTAAAACCACAAAGAAGTAAGTTTCAAACCCTTAGCACTGTCTAACAATCAAAAAGCCTGACTTGAGAAGTGCCGAGGTCCCTGTGATTAGAGAGATTCAGGTAGGAAAAAAATCAAACATCCAAGGTGCTGGAGGTTTTCCTTCCACACTGGATTAGTTTGAGGCATTCGGGAAGCAAAACTATACCAATTCTAAGATCCATTTCAACTCTATAATATCTGATTGACTGATAAAAATAAATGAATTGGTGCAAAACTCTTAGGCTAAGAGACTCGGTGACACTGTTCCCTATTTTGGCTTTCCTTACTCCTCACAGTGCCATTCATACTGACATTGTCAATAACCAATGACATTTCATTGCTGAGTCACTGTTTCTCCTGCCCGCTCCCCATCCTCTGATACTTTGGATTGCTGATACTGATTTCAGAGTTTTCTGTTCGGAATTGCACAGGGGCTTCAATTCATCCTCTCCTAAGATTGTAGGATTGACAAGCACACAGAGCATTAATACAGGGACCCCCCCCACCCCCGCCAAAAATAGATGCTTCCACTGAGGAAGAATCGGTCAACCCCAGAGGCAGCGAAAAGAGGGGTTCACAGCTAAATAATAAGTCCAAACAATGTCTTTTCGCTCAGGGTAAGCCTAATTATCATCTTTTTCTTTTTCTCCTTCTTCCTCTTCCCCCCCCCCCCCACTCCAGTTCAAGCCGTTGTTTCTCAGTCCAGTTGTGTAGGACACAGCTCCCTGGCCCATGCTGGTGTTATGAGCCTTGCCCCCCCCCCCCCACGCCACCCTCAGGCAGTCGGCTGCTCACAGCAGCTCACCACAGCTCGCGCCTGCGACCTCAGCGTTAGGAACATGGTGCTCCAACCACCTGAGCCACCGGGCCGGCCCTAATTATCATCTTGATGGCAGAAATTTCCGACGTGCTACACAGCCCTGCTCCCGCAAGGCACGCTACATTAATATTTATTTTTTGCAGGATTAGCTTGCATTAACCAAATGAGTAAGGCAGCAGGAAATAACAGATCTCAGGATTTTTTTTTAAATGAAAACAAAATTGACCTATGAATGGTGAACAATACACCAAGCGGCTCTTGTTTTAAAAGGTGCCGTCCTACGTACATGGCATACAGAACGAGCTGCCGGGCATGGTAAGCTGGAGCAAATTACAACACATCCCCACTGAAGGCTGGATGCAGGGGCCCAGCCACTGGCCAACACATTTAGAAGGAGAGACCACAAGGCTCTCCTGGAAGAGATACATGAAGGAAGACGGGAAACCGGGGATAGGTGAGATCTCCTGAAACTTTTGGCCGAAGGGTAAAAAGCTGTTAATCAGAAAGCACTAATTCCATTACGGCTGGCAGACAGAAAATAAAAATAAGAGACAGACTTACTGACTATCATAAAGTGTAATTGATAATGGTTTCTGAATCTTATCCATTTAAAAAGAAATGTCTATCTTGTAAGCTATTATACATACAGTGTGCTTGCTCTATTCACTCCCTTTCAATTATCTGCATACATAACATGTGACAAGAGCTGCCTCTCATCTAATTTGTTTTTCTGATCTGGTGCATTTCATCCATCAGGCAGCGGAAATGTGAAATGTTTTCCTTTGCACAAAGGCCAGCATTTCAGTAAACACAAATAAATAGAAACATGCATATTCTCTCTTTCTCCTCTCTCTCCCCTTTTCCAATTGATGGCTTTCTTTTCCCGTGGGCTGCTGGGGAAATGGAGAGGTCTGTATTACCAGTCACAAGAAGCGTGGAGCATGCTGCATGAGCTCCAACAAGGATACCTCCCCGTTGAGGCCGCAGCCCCAGACGCATTTTAGCTCCCAAAGACAGAGCACAGCTCCACAAATGGGCAGCCAGCCAAGAGGTGCCCCCTTTTGCAAATTCTCTCCTTGGAAAGTGGGGGATCTGGGGAGAAGTATAGGCACATGGCCATTCTGCCTTTCACGTCCCATTTAATTAGGCCTGATGCTTCAAGGAATATCCCTAGGCCTGGCTGGTGGGGGAAAGAGCTCACAAGTTGACTGGATTCTTAGGATCGGCAGTGTGTCTGCTAGACGGGTCAAGGGGAACAGGGTATCAGGGGGACAGTAATACAGGGGTCCAAAGGAAATGAGTGTCCGGCTTTTCTGTTACTTGGCCCCCGAGTAAACATGCCTTTTCATGTCCTCCTGGCTAGGGACAGAGACCCATTCAACTCTGAACGCAACTGCAACAGATTCCACAGAGAGGTCCCTGCCACGTGCAGGGCTCAGCTCTGGGCAGCAGGCTAGGAAGATAACAAAGTCACGTCCCTGTCCTTTAGGAGCCCGTGGTTTTTAGCAAGAGACACAACAGGTACATCAATAAATAATTAGCAAACAAAGGCATCGGCATCATTTGTGTTAGGCTTCCACAGAAATCCCCCGGAAGATGGCAGGGCTAGGTTCGGGGTAATTTGAAGTTTCCACAAGTTGTATTTCTAGCACCAGGAGGTCTCTGTGCACTAAATTCCAGGATGAAAACCGAGATGTCTCGACGCTGCAGTTAATGCAGTGATTCTTTCCAGGTGCCTTCCACTGTCAGCTCTCCAAAGGAAAAAAGATAGGAGAGAGGACCTATCATCTGTCATTTGCTGAATTGCGTCCCCCACCAAAATTCATATGTTGATGTCCTAACCCCTAGTATATCGCAGCGTGTGACCTTATTTGGAAATAGAGCCTTTGAAGAGGTGATTCAGCTAAAACAAGGCTCTTGTGTGTGGGGGTTTCTAATCTAATCTGACTGGTGTCTTTATAAGAAGATGAGATTAGGACACACACAGAGACACCAGAGGCTGTACACACAGAGGGACAACCATGACAAGAGGCAGCGAGAGGGCGGCCGTCTCCAAGCCAAGGAGAGAGGCCTCAGAAGAAACCAACCTGCCTGCACCTTGGTCTTGGACTTCAGACTCCAGAGCTGTGAGAACATGAATGTCTGTTGTTCAAGCTGCCCGGTCTGTGGTACTGTTAGGGCAGCCTGAGCAAACTAACACAGCGTCATTTCCTCTCCTCACACCTTCCACCCTAAAGCCAGAAGCCAGAAGAACTTAATGACCACATCTCCCCACTGGCTGACCATTGCAGAGCTCGTAGCCAGCCTCAGCCCCCACCCCCCCATGAGCTGAAGCACAAAGCATGTCCAGGCCCAGCAGAAGGAACTTCCATGGATCTTCCCCACCCTTGGACATTTTTATTCCAGCCCCACATTCCCAATCAGCCTCCCGGGAGCTTGCAGATGTTGCACTTGGCCCCAGCTTGCCGCTCTGGCCATGGCTCCTTTTCCTCCTGCCCTTAATTCTACTCGGTGTTGGGGGGACCACCCAGTGGTGGTTCTGCACCGGCTCGGGTTCTTCAGTAAATGTCAGAGCATCACACCCTTCTTTGAAAGCCCACTTGTCTTCAGACTGGACCATTCCATGAGTGGAGAGCGTGGGTCCCCTTTCCACCTATGTGTCCCCAGCACCTACACAAAGCCTGACACACAGTACAGGCTTGACGTAGATTTCATGACCCACTTTGTAGGCTGGGTAGACAGACAAAGAACAGTCTCTCATCACTGCGGGCATTCTTCTGAAGGCAGGACGGGAGAGTCAAGTGATAGCACCTCAGCTTATTTATTTAGAATGCAGTTTCTCTCTTACCAAGGATGGGGGGAGGGGGAGCTTAGAAGACCCTGCAGCACTTTTCAACCGAATACAGACATGGCTGAAAGCACGCGTCCACCGTTAATTTCCCCTGAGTGAGAAATACCCTGTGACTATTAGCATCGACTCTCCTGGCTGTCTGGTTTCATCACAGCTTCCGCTTTAGTGAGCTTTTACTTTTATGTTACACAAAACACACACTGGGACAGAAAGCCGTTAAGGGTAATCCTTTCCTTAGCTGTCGGGAAACATATGTAGGCTTCACGGACCCCACATTAGCTCTAAAATTGTTTTCAAATCCAGTGCATCCTATATTAACCCCCTTCCTTCCTCGTGTTCTTTTCTTTGCAGCCTTTCGCTGTGAAAGAGTTTTGCGTCTGGAGTCTGGACAATGAAATCGAACTTGCCTAAAGGGCAAGGGAACAACATATGATCATAAATTGGAAACTTGCAAGTTGGAAAGAGGTGGCCAGCGGCAGAGACGGTGGGAGATTTTAAGATTTAGGTCGCTGTGTTGGCACTAAGACCCAGCAGGGCTAATGGAGGGCTCTGAGAGGGACATCAGACCAGGAGTCTGTTGGAAGAGCAAAGACTGAGTGACAGATCCATCACTTGAAAGCTGTGTGACCTTAGGGAAATCACCTCACCTCTCTGATGTTCCTTGTTTTATTTTTTATTTTAAAATTTTGCATTTATAAGATAAAGGTAACATGCTTATACTGTGTATCTTACAGGTGATTGTAAAATTCAAATGAGACCTTTAGTAAGCGCACTGCGCTGCACAAGTAAAGAAAGCACATCAGGAAAAACCAGCGGAAGCTGGGGTTCCGATTCCAGCTCTGCCCATGACAATTTACGGGCCTGTTGACGTGAGGTGGATGTCACCTCCTTATTTTTAGGCTCCAGTTTCCACATCAGAAAATGAAATCAATGAATAAACCATCACTCCACCACACACACAACCCACAAACTAGCGAGAAAAATTTGCTAAATCTGCTCAGTGTCTACACGAGATCACGTCACCGGCTCCCTGAACCCTTCAGTGCATCACACCCCTCTCGCTGACAATAAACTAAATTCTCTACCATGAGGGCCTTACTCACTGAGACTCCTGCCACATCTGCCTGTGCAGTTTTTCACACCAGCCCTGATCTTTCTCACCTGAAACAAAGGTTCTTGTAACAGAGGTGCTTTCGTCCCCTGTATCCCTTTTCTGTAGCTGCTATAACAAATCATCATACACTGGGAAGCTTAACCAACAAACACTTACTTCCCACTGTTCAGAAGGTTGGGAAGTCCAAGATCAAGGAGTCCGCAGATTTGGTCCTTGGTGAGAACCCTCTTCCTGGCTTATAGACGGCAATCTCTTGCTGCGTCCTCACGTGACACAGAGAGAGAGAGACAGGAAGCAGGCTTTCTTATGTCTCTTCGTCTAAGGGCACCAGTCCCATCATGGGGGCCCCACCCTCATGACCTCATCTAACCCTAATCACCGCCCAAAGGCCCACCGCCTGATGCCATCACACTGGAGGTTAGGGCCTCAACATATGAATTTGGGGGTGATGCAAACATTCACTCGTAGCAAGTGCTGAAGAAGTCACCATAGAAGAGGTGGACCATGACCTTGGCCGGGTCTGAATGGGTGGGGAGGATCTGTATTGGGGGAGGGCCATCCAGAGGGGCAGCTCTGTAAGTGTAGTCCTCGAGAGATGAAGGAAGACGCCTAGGCCACTTGGGAGCTAGTGAAACGGAGGCCCCAGGAGAGGGTGGCCGCATGGGTGGTTTGGGATGGAGTCAAAACATACTGCCCTTGACCACTGGGATCAAGAGCGTATGTATCATCCATAAGTAGTATAGGGTCACTGGAGGCTTCTTTTTTTAAGGCTTTCGTTTTTTAGAGCAGTTTTAGGTTCACAGCAAAACTGAGAGCAAGGTACAGGGATTCCCCATGTCCTCCCTGCCCCAACACAGCACAGCCTCTCCCATTATCAACAGCTCACCGTCTCCCACCAGATGGAACAGGTTTACAACTGATGAACCTACACTGATACGTTATTACCAACCAAAGTCCATGGTTTGCATTACGGTTCATTCTCGGTATTGTCCATTCTATGGGTTTGGACACATGTATAATGACAGGTATCCATCATTATGGTATCACACAGAGGAGTTTCAGAGCCTTACGAATCCTCTGTGCTCTGGCTATTCATCTTCCCACCTCTTCATTGAAGGCTTTCAAGTAAAGGAAAGCACCACCGAAACGGTGATTTTGGAAGATTAACCTTAGAGAAATAGAATGGCCAGGAAATCGGGGGCTGGGGGTGGGGGGCGGAGGGAGACAGCAGCCCTGCTGCTCACAGGCTGTGGCAGCGATCCAGGCATAAAATGGTTAACACCACTAGAATTGCTTATTTCATTCATGAGGAGATGCCTAAACCTCCCTTACACACTGGGTTCTTCGGTAAACGTTCCCTCCTTGCCTCCCTCATTCCCCTTAGGGTTCTCACTTGGAAACGCATTTGGACGTCCACAACAATGCATTCATTTCCATGGATGAAAACAGGCATCAGATGTGCTGGAAGGGACTATGAAGCTGATGATAAGGCTTAAGGTATGCACGTGCCAACGAGGCTGACGACCGCGGGACACAACCATCTCCCCGAAATCTCTGCATCCGCCATCTTGATTTAGTTCAAATCTCTGGCATGAACCCTTCGTGAATTCAGCTTTTGGAAAAAAAAATCACATCTTTGTGTCTCATCTTATGCATTCAAAGAGGAGTGAGAATGCAGACGAGTGGGGCTTCAACCTCTGCAGAAAAAAGACCATGAAGACCCCAGCTATGTAATTGTCCCAACAAGGAGGAACGGCTGGTTGCCCAAATGGTGGCACAGAAAAAGTGATGGGAATTCCAGAAAACAGCAGGGTTGGTCCGTGCCATACACTCGCCAGTCACTTTTGCATCTTTCTAGATTTTAAAACTATCTCTGCCTACCACCCATGCCCCAGCTTTGCTATCAAACATAGTCTTGCTTGTAAAATGAGAAAGGTGGAAATATTCACCTTCTAAAAGGTCACTAATCAAGTTATTTGAATCAAAGCCGAGGAAAAGCAAGTGGATGGCACAGCAGCATCCACAACCAGAAAGCAAACAGCAGCAAAGGCAGGCTGCAGCTGAGCAGAACATAACACAAGTACATTTTTGTACAGCAGGAAGAACAAAAAAATATATATATATCTTATGGCCTGATTTTGCAGAAAGTTACAAGCAAGTGAAAAGAGTGTGTTTAGAGACTCGCCTTCAGAAGGACAATGCTTTTCAAGGATTTCCATGTACCCCCAGCTTGAGAATCACAGACCCAACAGATAATGAAAACATGCTCAACCTCACTAGCTACTAGGGAGATGCAAATCAAAACCACAATGAGATACCACCTCACACCTGCTAGAATGACTATTATCAACAAGACAAGTAATAACAAGGGTTGGAGAGGCCGTGGAGAAGAGGGAACCCTCATACATAGCTGGTGGGAATATAAATTGGTGCAGCCACTGTGGAAAACAGTACAGAGGATTCTCAAAATATTAAGAACAGAATTACCACACAACCCAGCAATCCCTCTTGTGGGTATCTACCAAAAAAATCTGAAAACATTTATCTGTAAAGATTTATGCACCCCTATGTCCATTGCAGCATTATTCAACAGTGGCCAAGACATGGAAACAACCAAAGTGTCTGTCAGTAGATGACTGGATAAAGAAGTTGTGGTATGTATACACAATGGAACACTATTCTGCCATAAGAAAAGATGAAATAGTGCCATTTGCAACAACATGGATGGATCTTGAGTTTATTATGCTTAAGTGAAATAAAAAGTCGAGAACCGTATGATTTCACTCATATGTAGGATATAAAACTGAAAGCAACAAAGACACAAAAACCAACAGACACAGACAACAGTTAAGTGGTTACCAGAGGGTAAGGAGGGAGGAAGGTAGTCGAAAAGGGGAAAGGGGGTCAAATATATGGTGATGGAAAGAGAACTGACTCTGGGTGTTGAACACACAATGCAATATATAGATGATGTATTATAGAATTGTACACTTGAAACCTATATAACTTCACTAACCATTGTCACTTCAATAAATGTAATTTAAAAAGAGAGGTACAGACCACGGAGATTATGAAACTGGACCTGGTAGGTGCAGTTAGCTACTTTATAACCAGGAGACTATTGCTCCTACTAAGACATGAAAGAAACAGAATACTCTCCTGCAGCAGAACAGAATAGAGAATATCAGCTATGTGAGCTGGGTTGGGTGGGCAACCATCTCCTTGAGCCGCAGCTTCCCCAGCTGTCACTTGGGAGTAGAACGTCAGGACTGGGGTTGGGAATACCTGGGAAGGTGCGTGGAGGAATTCTTTGTCATAAAGCAGCATGCTCTTCCAAGGCATCACTTCTGGATAAAAGAAAACAAGTAGCCCCAGGCAGAGGAGGCTCCGAGCTTTGGCCACAGGAGTGAGGTTCAAAGGACGTGTGTTTAATTGAATCACTCAAGTTTTGACCCCAAACTCAGATGTATCTTTGATTCCTCATTTTCTTTCTGTCCCCACCTGAAATTACAAATTCTTTCCTCTCTTCCTTCAAAACACATTCAGAATCTGACCGCCTCTCTCACCACTTCCGTTACCACCAACCGGGTCCGGGACCGGTCACCTCTCACCCGGTTAGCGCTCTGCACCTGCCCTGCCCGTCTGCAGCCTGTTCTCCTTCAGTGGCCTGAGCCAGGCCATGTCCCTCCTCAGCTCAAAACCTCGCAGAGGACACTCAGTTCAGAGAACTGCCCTCTCCCCAATTACTTCTCCAACTTTGTCTTCCACACACTCAGCTCCAAACTCCTAGCCTCTCAGCTATTCCTCAAACACGGCCGCCATTCTCCTGTCTCTGGGCCTTTGCATTGGCTCTTTCCTCCATCTGGATTGTTCTGTGCTCACGTAGCCCTATGGCCACCTGGGTAACGCCCTTGCCTTTCCTACCTCGCTTCTCAAAGAGACCCACTCTGAGAAGTGAAAACTGGAACCCTCCTACCCTCATCTCGCTGAGCTTGCTTATTTTTTCACAGAACTTACCACTTTCTAACATTGCTTATGATGTTTATCCTTTGCTTTCTCTCTGTTCTCTCCGCACACACATCCTTGAGTGTTTACACCAGGACGGAGGGGTCTTTGTGGGTCTCACTCACTGATGTCTTCCATGATGGTCCCTAATAGGTCCTCAACAAACATTCTTGTATTTCCAAAAAGGTATTCACTAGGCATAGCGATTAAAAGCTTGGATTCTTGATCTAGATCGCCTGCATTTGAATCCAGACTCTCCCATTTCCTGATGGAATCTCTGTGTCTGATTTTCCTCCTGCGACATGGAACCCTTCCTTCTCTTTTGAAGTAATTCCTGTGGAATCACCACCCTCACGGCCCAGGTCGGTACACGCTACACTAGAACATGGGGCTTCATTCACCATACTGGCCAGTTAGCTGACCAAGGAAAAGCTTTCTAAGGGGAGGTGTGCACACCTTTCCTTATTTAATCATCTTATACACGCCTGCCATGAGTAGGCTAATAAAATCATGTCTGTATACAGCAGGCTACATCAATGAAGATTCTGTGATGAAGCACGTGGATGAGCAAACTCAAATACTCATGATAGGCACGCTTGACGTGAGGCTTTCTTACTTTCCATCTCTTGGATCTACTTCCTCTACGTAGGGCTTCATCCTCGGTCAGCTCCTGCCTCATGGTGGCAAGATGGCTGCCACAGCTCCAGACCAGACATCTTCACAGATTGTGGACTAGTGGAAGAGTCCCTTTGCCAGCATCCCTATTTGGGTCTCTTCTGCTCTCGTTGGCTTCCGTGCCCACCCCTGGCTCAGTTACTGTGGCAGAAGGTGGTGCTCTGATTAGCAAAAGCCTGGGTCAAATGCCTCCTTACATCAGGGGTGGAGCCCCTCCAAGGGCACGTAGGCTGAGAATGGGAGGAAGCAGATCACATACGATTATCAGTAGAAGGACGCATGGGTACCAGACGCCAGAACAGCACATGTCCTCTGTCCCAGAACACCTCCAATGCCCTCCAGCAAGTCTTTCCTCCATCAGATATTTACAATCCACCAAGTGTTGTTCCATGGGCATCCAGATTGTTACCTCTGGTCCCAATGAAGAAAGATGGAGATCTAGCATCTACTGACATTTAACCTAACCTTCAGGTAAGATGAACCCCAAACCCTTGTAAGAAAACTACACACACAAGGGCAAATAGACTGTCCTTATGATCTGTCTCTTCCACTTTCTAGTTGTGACTGTGAACAAGCTACTTAGCCCACGCATGCCTCAGTTTCCTCACCTGCGAAATGGGCACCCTACTTTTATCACCTGTAACAGGGCTCCTATGAAGATGAAATTGGGTTATACATAAAAAGCCCGTAGAATAGGGCCTGGCACATAGCAAGGACTCAGTGATTATTAGTTATTATTGATCTTGTTATTATTAGCAAGAGGCCAGTAACCAGCTTCGTGCACAACTAGGTCTTGTGACATAAGACAGATGTGTATGATGCTATTTGGCCTGAGAGTCCCTTCTGACTTCCCATGAAGAATGTTTTTGTGGAGCGTCAGCTACTGAGACATTTACAGCTACACCTCGCAACATGTCCCATACTGGATTGGACTCTTGCTAACTCGAGTTCATCTATCCACTCAGTCAGTTGCTCCAGCCCTTGTCTGTCACCGGCTAATAAAAAGAAGGTTGAGTGTGTGGTTCTCTAAGATGAGCAAGCGTAAGACAGAAAGAGATCCGTCCCTAAGAGCAACGACATTGAGACTCTGGAGGAGTCCTAATGTTTGGTCCAAGCACAGTAGAATGAAGACTTGACATGTACACACCAGACGGCAGCAAACCCCTGCTAACCCTTTGGTGTCCAGTAATTAACTGTCAAAGCAGGGAAAATAATTACCCTGACACGGTCAGCTTAACTCTGATCTGCCTCCAGCCACTGCAGACTCTGGTGAAGGCAGGAAGCCCTAGCTTTGGATGTCAGTGGTGCAAACAGTGGTGGTTAAGCCTATGCTTCTGAGCTGAACTTACAACTCTCTATAAGAGCCTGGGGAAGGGGAGGATGCAGAGAGGAAAGATCTGCCTGCACCCCTGCAAACCCATTAAAACCCAAAAACTGAGCCTGCAGGTATGTGGAAGGTTTTAAGGAGGCTAAAGCTGAATGTTTTTCATTGGTGACTTATCTTTACCCAGTGTTTGTCTCTAGAAAAGATTGAGAATCCTGGTTTTAGCAAAGGGTTTTGACACTGACAGACTTTTTAAGGCTACAAGCCATGGGTACTTCTCTGGTTATCCCGGCAAATCTAAAGCCAACTGTTTTCCTGAAAACTTGGGGAGAGAAGCCAGGAAACCAATCTGCCGCCTCTTTCAAAAATCCTAGCTGTTCTGAGTCAAATTGCAGGACGGATGTTTAATCAGCAGACTAATAACCCAATTCCACTAAAACCTTCCCCACTATGTCCCTAATTATTGTTGCAATCCACCCTGAGCCATTTGTTTCTTCCTGTGCTCGGTCTCCCCATCTGTAAAATGGGGGGATTCAACCGGATAAAGTCTGAGATCTCCTCCTGGTTGAACATTTTCATGGATGTTGTTTCTAAGGAAAGGTCAGCATGTGAAGTCAGCATCTGAAGCAAAACTTACCCTGATAAATTGCTCACATAGCCCACATAGTACCCTGGCTTTGGATTGTTTGTTTTTTGTTTTGTTTTTATTTAGCTCTGTGCCAATTTCTTGCACCCCATAGTCCGAGAATCACTGAGCAAGACAAAGAAAGGAGCCAAAGGGAAGTCTGTAGCCTGGCATCTGGCCTTCCAACCATCCTGCCTTTAAGATAAGAATGAATAACACGTTTGCACTTGACTCTGGGGTTTGACCCTGGAGCCTTAACTCGCGTTTCTTATGTGTGAAAAGATACCTAGCACAGGACCTGCTTCCTGGTAAGTAGGCAACACATGTGGGTTTTGAATCCAAAGCTTGTGTTTCCAGTATTCTTTGGAAAATGCTAAAGGAGAACATGCCTGCCTGTCTGCTATCCTTGCAAACTGGGTTTTCCCATTGTGGCCCCCACTGCACAGCTGCCCCATGTCTGTCCTGGCCTCGTGGCCCCGGCCCTGGCGTAAGGGTCTAAAGTCAGCAGAAGAGTGAGTGATGCAATTCCATGCTGAGCTCACATTTGGGAAGCCTCTTTGTAAGCTGGGCAACAGTACACACACACCGGTGACAAATGATTATTACCATCCATATGGCCAATGGACTGGCCTGGACCCTCCTGTCTTGGTAGCTAAGTAGCTAACAATGAGTGTTTACTATGCCAGGTTGTGGTCAGTGGTTTCCCTGCAAAGAGAACCCCTTACAGCCATGAGGCACATGCCATTGTCATCGCCAGTCTTTTTTTGTTGGGGGAGAAAATAAAAGATCAGATTGGCTAAGTGACTCAGCCAAGGTCACTCCCTTCCAGGGGGACATTTGGGATTCAAACGCGGAAGCCCATCTTTCTCCTTCACCTCCCCACCCCCAGATTGAGACCTGCTGAGTGTCCTCACAAAAACGCTCGTAGGGACAAAACTGTGTCCCCCAAAGTCATATACTGAAGCCTTAACCCCCAAGTGAGGGTCTTTGGGAGGCGATTAGGTTTAGATGAGGTCATGAGGGTGGGGCCCTCCTGATGGGATCAGAGGCTTTATAAAGAGAAGAGAGAGCAAGATTGCTGTCTTCTCTCTCCACCTCAGGAGGACACAGTGAGAAGACGGCTATCTGCAAGCCAAGAAGCAAGTTCTCACCAGAAACTAAATCACTCGGAACCTTGATCTTAGACTTCCAGCCTCCAGAACTGTGAGAAATAAATGTCTTGTTTAAGCCACCCCGTGTGGCATTTTGTTATGGTAGCCAAGCTGCCTGAGACAGGTATCAACAGAGGTAGGACCGGAAGAGCTAAGGACATGGGACGTGTACACAACAGGCCTGGATTCCAGAGCAGCACCTCCAAACCCTCCTGATAAACGGGTTCTCTACACATGGGACTGACCCCAGTCCCGACCTCATGGAATCAGTTAGAAATCCTCAGCCTTTTCCAGACCATAGTAAGCTCTCAATATCTCAATAGATATTAGATTGAAAACTATGCTGACGCCATGTCTAAACTGACACGGTGTCATCACTTTTAGGGGTCAGGGTATTGCAAGTTTCTACTTAAATGACAGCCTGATATCTAAAAAGAGAAATCCATCAAACCGTTACCATCATTACCGGTTAATCGGAGAAGTAGGGGGAGGGGGAGGAAGAGGAAAGGCCGAGTACAGAGCAATCGGGCAGCGGGGCTCAGTGTGATGGGGAAGGATTGGGGTAGGGCAAGTGGGGATGTGGTCTGGATGCCTGGAACGAGGGGTTCAAGAGAGCTCCGGGCTGGAGAGGAGAGAGTGGAGTCAAAAACCTAAACTGTGTCCTTCCCAATTCTGGAAATCGCCCGGGCCATGTCCTGCAACCCTAGAGTTAAAAGGGAGCCATGGGGAAGCCCAAAGCCCTGCTCTAGACTAGGCTGGGCATCGCCCCCCCCCCCCCGCACCCCATGCAGCTGAAATGTGACAGTGGGGTTCACCTCCATGTGACGTCCACATGGCCTGGATGTGACCAAGCTGCCTCTGAGGGACGGGTCCATGGTCCCGGCTGCTGCCCACACCCCCGTGGTCTGGAGCTCAGTGTTTCTAAGGCTGAACACTACAGGGAAAGTGTCCTCAAAGCCCTTCTTCCCCCCACGGAGGCCTCTGAGGAGTGGCTGAGCTGTGAGAGAAGAGTGCCCTCCCCTGGACCTTCCCTGCTGGGTTCAAAGCCTCCACCAAAACCCCGCTGAGGTCTGCCCTTCTTCCCAAACCGGGGGCAGATTTGGGCAAATGCCCCTCCAATCCAGAAGACCCGCCTCATAGATGCCCTACTGTCTTCTCTGTTGTGTTGTTTGTTGAGCGTTTCCACTATGCAGAGCCCTTTTCATGAATGGTTTTGTTGGGTTTTCACCAAAACTGTTATGGAGCGGGAGACGGGCTGGAGACGAAGGTTCAGGAAGGTTCCATGGTTGCCCAAGGTCACATAGCTGGTCAGCAACACAGCTCGGATGGCGCCCCCAGCACCACGGTCAGGAGCTCAGACTGCCTGGGCCCTCATGCCAGCCTCTGATGTCCTAGCTGTGCAATTTGGGAAAAGTGACTTAACCTCTCCAAGTTTCGATTCCCTTCTCTGTAAAACAGGGATAATCCATTTAAACACGGAAAGAGCTTAGAGAAATGCCAAGGAAAGGGTAAGCATTTAAAAAATGGCATCTGGTCGTCCTCCTTTGTCTGACCTCAGAGGCCTGGCCAGCTGTGCATCAGCATTTCCGAGTGAAAGCTCTTTACAGGTCACAGTCTGTGTAAAGACAGACCTTGGAAAAGCTCAGCTAAGAGTTGCCTGGGACGCTGGCTCTCCCCTCCCCATATTCCTTAGCTGCGTGTCACAGAGTTGACAGGGCATTTGGCACTGCTCATCTGCATTTCCTGCCAGCCCCAACTTTTCAGGAGACAGTGATCACACTGCTTTTATGCCAGAGAAACAGCTGAGGACCGACCACCTCCACTGCTGCCATGTCACTTGGCCAGCCCGGAAATGGCATGGGGGCCCTGACGCGGAGGGAGGGCAGGGTAGGAAGGAAGGAGGCTGTCCCCAGACAGAAGGCTACATATAGAAATGGAGTGAGACTTCAGGGAGAGGGTGCAGAGAGAAAGGTGGGGAGCCTCTGTGGAGGGCCTGCTGGGCCCAGCACGGCCAGCCCTGGACACTCTCTATCTATCTGCCTTACATGCTCATGAAAACTGGACTGAAGCAGGTGTTATTATTATTCTCCCGTTTACACAGGAGGAAACTGAGGCTCACGGAGATCATTTGTTCACGGTCATATAGCTAACAAGAGGAAAAGCTGGCTCCCAGGAGGGAAATTTTTCAGACCTTGGTGCTGGGAGGCAGAGTTTTGTCCCCCATTGAATGTTACTCAGAGTCCCATCCATAGTGTCTTAATCACCTCCTGCCATGAAACAAATTACTGTGAATTTAGCAGCTTAAAACAATACTCATTTATCATCTCTCTATTTCTGTGGGTCAGAAGTCCGATGGCCTCGGACGGGTCTCTCTTCATGGTCTCGTTCGGCCACAATAGGTGTCGGCTGGGCCAGTTCTTAGCTAGAGGCTCCAGGGAGGACTCTGCTTCCAGGCTCATTCAGGTTGTTGCAAAATTCAGTTCCTTATGTCTCTAGGCATGCGGTCCCTGTCCCCTTGCTGGGAGCTGGGAGCTGCTCCCAGAGGCCACACACATCTTTTCTTATGTGACCTCTCCGTCTTCAAATCAGCAACAGCATGTCAGGTCCTTTCCATGCTCCCAGACCCTCTGACTTCTTCAGCTGCTACCAGCCAAGAAAACACTGCTTTTAAAGGCTTCGCGATTACATCAGGCCCATCTGGAGAATGTCTCTTTGCCATATAACATGACATAACCACAGGAGTGACAGCTCATCATATCCACAGGCCCCACCCATGCGAAAGGAGAGGGGATTGTAGAAAGGTGAGGGTCCCTGGGAGTCATTCTGCCTGTGAGTTGCCAAAGGCTAGAAAGGAACTCAGGAGTTTAAACGCCACACAATCTAACTTAAACACTTAGGATGCACGCGGGGGTAATGTGAAGGGGAAGCTCTATAACCCTGGTTATATGCGTGGAGTCTTGGTCTCACATCCAAGGGTATGACTCTGTGTCTCGATGACACACGGTTCCTGGAGCCAGGAGTAAGTTGCTGAGCGAAGATAATGTACAGAAAGGACAGCAGTGCAGAAAAACCACAGGCCTCTTTTTTTTTCCTCCCTTCCTTCCTTCTTCTTCCCTTCATTTCTGGTCATGCTTACTGGACACCTGCTGCATACCAGGCAGTGTGCTAGATCCTGATGCTACAGCAACAAACAAGTTTGGCAACATTACAAACGAATGAGAGTGGCAGTGTCCCAATAAAACTTTACTTATAAAAACAAGTGGTGGGCCATATTGGGATTGCAGAACGTAGTTTGCCAATCCTTGGTCTAGTGGGTAAGACTAACAACATACAGGTAAAAAATAGACAAGATCATTATAATTGCTACAAGTCCCTTGAATGAAGGATACAGGGTGCTGTGACAGACTACATTGAAGGGAGAAGTTTTCCTTTGAGATATGGGGGTCAGAGAAGACATCTCTGAAGAAGTGATATTTAAACAGAGACCTGAAAAGAAACAAGAAGCGGGCGACCAAGGGAAGGGAGTTCTGGGCAGGTGGGCCAGCTAGTGCAAAGGCCCTGAGGCAGAAGAGACCAGACATGGTGAGCGGGGCAGCAGCGGCGGTTGCGGCTGGGAAGGCACTGCGATGACGCAGGATTCTAGAGCCAGGGCGAGGCGTGTGGATTCTGCTCTGTGTAGGAGGGGCTCGCACAGAGGATTGAAGGCCAAGAGTGACAGGCCTGATTTCTATAAGCATCCTACAAACCCAGCTTGGGAATTGCAGCAACTGTTCTGGGCATTGTTCACCAGAGTTGAAATGACATCTCCAAAAGGTGTGCAAGTGCTCAAACCAAACCCACAGGAAACCTGCAGGCATCCTTCCAAATGAACTCACTTCTAAGAAACAGTTAAAAATCAAAATCTGAGGCGGCATCGACGGGCGTGGGGAGGGGTGACGTGAGAACACCACGGGTACTATTGTCCTAAGCAAAGAGCTCAGCTTTGACTCCCTGCTGCTGACAGCCACCTCTCCTGCCCCCACTCTGGCCGACACACTAACAGAGAAGAGCTCATAACCATCACATCAAGGGGGGATGGTGGTTTCATTAAAGAAGAATTAAATGCCTTCCCCAATCCATCACAAGTCCCTTCACGGGCTGCATGTTCTATTTAAAACACAAAACAGAACCAAAAATAAATAAAGTGATTTGAAAGCTCCCAACCGTCAGGATATGGGTTTTGCTTTTAACAATCCCAGTGAAAAATCTCCGGAACTGGGGGCACCATAGGTAATGCCAGGTCCATCTCAGGCACCATCGTGGGTTTACTTCTGGGCAGACATGGTGCTGAAGCCCCAGTGACTCACTGGGGTTGGAGCTGTGGGGCCCATGGGCCGTGGAGCCACCACGTAGCAGGTGGCTCTTCATGAGTGTCTATTGTACAATCCTGTTGTCCCCTGTCTATACGAGTTATACAGGCCCCTGAGCATGTCCCGGACTCTGGCACCTTTTCTCTCTGTTTGGTCCAGCCTCCAGCCCCCAGGCCCCAGCACAAGGCCAGTCAGGCAGCCCACGGTGCTTAACCAATGGTGCAAGAAGTGGATCACACGGCAGGAATGGCTGCGTGGCTTCCCCCAGTGGATGTGGCTCAGAGCCCTCCATGCGCGCTGACGAGAACAACTTGAAAGACGACCGACCCCATCTGAGGATGTGGAGATACCGTCAGCAGCAGACCTGGGGCAGCTGCAAGGACATAAGTCATGGCCCAGGTAGGGGAGAGCTTTCCCTAAATGGGAGGCAGAAAGCGAAGGCTGAGTTCAAGTTTCGAGAGCATAGCTCAGAAGGAAGCTCCTTCTCTAAGAAACACCTGGAGGAGAAGAAACAGTGTGTCACTCTCAGACACTCGGGCAAAGTCTATGGCCACCAAAACCCGGGGATACAGTGAGTGACAGAGAAGCTTTGCCTTCATCAGCCCAGCCCTTTGTGTGGCTTCTGCCCTGAAGACTCTCCCTTTGGACAACATTGGTACTCAGTGCACAGTTGTCGAGAGCTTTCTATGTGCCAGGCATGGGGCTAGGGGCTGAGACGCAGTAAAGAGTGTGGTGGCTCAGAAAAGGTAGAGAGAGAAACCAAGGCTGAAGGGATAGCAGACACATGGGCGTCACCAGACCGAAATCATCAGTGCAGCTGTGTCCCCATAGCTTGAGAAAGGAGAGGATCCACCATGCTCCCAGAAGTCTTTGCTGCTAAAAGTCGAGCCATCGAATCTTGGGACTGAGACAGACGACAAGACACAGTGGCCAAAGGGAGGGGGAGGCATGTGAGCAGCTCCCCTCTCATCTAGATGTGATGGGCTGGCTCCACCACCTCCTGGTCGTGGAGCGTCCCCCGTCACAGGTGGCAGGTTCCAGCCGTGCCCTCGGGACTGCAGGTGTGCTAAGGAAGGAACACGCAGATCAGGGGCTCACATTCTAGTGAGGGGAATCAGGAAAACAGTGAACAAGACCATTCCACACACGAAAAGAGGACAAAAGAGATGCCGCGCTGGCCTGATTGGGGCACATCTATGCGGTGATGTCAGACCAGCCTTGGGTCCTAAGTTCATGGTCAGACGAGGCAGAGTGGCACCAAAACCCCTAGGCCTGGAGGGTGTCAGGCTCCGGGATCCGCGCCAGAGGTCAGGATCTGGGCAAAGAGTTAGGGCAACAGGCATGGGGCTCTGGAAGCCACTCGGGGGCCCAGGACTCCTGACCCACCTCTCTGGGGCGGAGACAGGGCTGCTGATGTCCATAGAGGCTCTTGTTCAAGATGCTCGGATGGACGACGAGGCAGCCTCCAAGGGACATGGCTTGGGGAAAAATTGCCCCTTTGTGTGAATGAGAAGAAGGAACCCCTTCCTTCAGGCACGGCAACCCTGTCCAGATCCCCTGCTTAGTAGGCAAGACACAGGCTAGACAGCAGCCACGTTTGCCCTTGGGCTGTCCCCTGATGCAGAGGCCCTGGGCACAGATGTTATTTATCCTGCCCGCCTGGCTTCATCTCCAGCACTTTGCCTGCTGCCTGGCGCAGAGTAGGCCTTCATGAATGCCTGCTGTGTGGATAGATATTGGACGAACGTTTGCCTCCCCCAGCAGTATCGGCTGCTTGCAGCAAAGGCAGGAGGCAACCGAGGCCATTTTAAGCCCAACACCCTTTTGCAGCCCATCTAGGGCCGTGCCGTGTGGCAGAAGTACCCCGTGACCCATGGATGCAATTTACACTTTCTAGTAGCCTCATTAGAAAAGTAACACAAAAGCAGGTGAAATTAATTGTAATAATGTATCTTATTTACCCCACATACACAAAATAATATTGTCATTATTTTGATATGTAGTCTACATAAGAAGACATTAATAAGGTATTATACATTCTTTTTTATGCACTGAGTCTTGGAAATCCAAGGTGTATGCTACACTTAGAGTACAGGCTGGACCAGCCACAGCTCAAGTGCCCAGTAGCCACCGATGGCTCATGGCGACCATACTAGAGAAAGCAGATCTACCGCCTATGGTTTCCAAGGGAAAAAAAAAAATCTTGAGACCTAGAAAAAAACGTTTTATTATTTTAAATCATTCAAATAAAACAGAAAATGATTCCGATCATAAGAGCATCTAGCTCCTAGCCTTGGTGTCAGTTGTATAAAAGTCATACTCGCCCAGGCTCAGGAGAGGGCCTGGAGCACAGTAAGATGTAATGTGTCAACCAGTCAAGTGCAACTCAAGTGTAAATTCTCACGTAGGTAGTTGTACAAAATTGCATTTGAAAGGGGATGTGGATGGGTGTTAAAATATCTCATGAACTGTGAGAAGCAGGCTCTAAAAACAAAAGTTCCCAAGGTTTGGAAAGGCATTAAGCATCTCTGGAACTCTCAAGTGCCACCGGCCTGGAGTTCACAGTGAACAGAAATGGACCATTCAGCTGAAGTGGGGTGCTGAGGGCCACAGAGATAGACAAAACGCCATCCTGCTGACTGAATACGTTTTTCAGAAAAAGAGTGAATTCGCACAGCGCCACTGACGCAATGAGTAAGATTCGCTTTTTTCCTGCCTGTCAAGCCACTTGTTAATCATAACATATTATTGCTCTGCTAGTTCAATATGGGGCGTGAAACACCAGAATCCAGCTGAGAACAGAACTGAGGAGAACGGAATTGGACGGCAAGGAAAGAGCAAAATTAACACAGGCTAAAGTGAAGAAGGTAAAAAAAAAAGAAAAGAAAAAAAAAAAGAACCTCCACCCTCTTAGAACAGCTTTTCACAGCTATCTGAAAAATAACAGGAAACTTAAAGAAAACTTTAGTGCTGCTACTACTTTCTGCTCCAGGCCTTTTGAAAAGGAATGGCGGTGGTTGGTTCGGGGAAGAGAGGCCCGAGGGCGACAGGTTTAAGCTGAATGGAAAAGCAGGTCCAGTCTGTGCCCATCATCTGTCCGACAGAGCTGCAAATTAGAGTAATGACCATTGGCTGCGTGCTGGGCTGTGCAGGTAGAAAATCAAATTTACGTTCCAAAAAGAAATGGGAGAAAAACGGCAGAGCGAAAAGAAAGGAGGATAAGAGTCCAAACCACTCTAGACATAGCGGAAAGGACATATGGATTCCAGCAACGAATCAATGACGAGGAAGGAGTTAGGTTATGAGTCATGAGAGGCGCCTACGGAAACTTCAAAATCAGCTGAGAAACTGATAGGAGAAGGAAAAGAAACACGGTTTACACACACACACACCTCAAATATACATCAAAGTCCTCCAGAAATGGATCCATATTCGGCTGTGGTCAACAGGGGCTTCAGAAGGAGGGCTGCTTTTAGCATCGTAAGGGTGTGAAACAGATAAATGGATCATTGCCAACACTAAAAACCACTCGCAGCCTGCCCCGTGCAAATCCCCTAGGTCCCCACGATGAATTATTTTCTGCGCAGAATGGTCCAGGAACACTTGTCAACCCTCGTGACCTCACTCTGGACTTGATGTTGCCCTTCGGTCCATTTCACTTTTCAATCATCACTCCGGAATCTGTGGTATCGAGGCTCCCGGGGCTTTCGGCATGGCAGCACCTCTCAGCAGTGCGGCCTCTTTCCTACTTTCAGGTAGGACTTTGGTCCTTCACTAAAGGTCAAAGGGCAGGAACAATCCACAGACCATCGTCCACACTGCACTCACCGCTCAGCCTGAACAGTCCTCGTCCTGGCTGTGACACACACACACACACACACACACACACACACACACACACACGATTTTTAAAAGCATCTTAGAATCCCATGGCATAGGCGGCCCATACCCAGCCACGCTTGATGGAATTAGAAATATGTTGGGGTTGGCACACGCAAAGCTGTGTGTTCTCCTTCCTGCCAAAGATGAAAGATGACTGACTGAATGGGAACAGGAAATCCGCTTGCCAGAATGTATCTAAAATGGGATAAGTATGCCTGGTGGCATCTTAACAATGTGCTTCAAAAGGGGAAAAAAAACAAAACCAAGAATGTCCACATGATTCCGGCTCCTTCTGGAGAGAAAGGGCCACTTCAGGGAAATGTGAGAGAACAGGGCACCCATGGAGTCCATTTCTACCCACTGGGAGATACTTGGATATTTTGGACAGTGGAATGACCATCATTTTGGAAATAGCCTGAATCAGTTCACCAGAGAGCATTGGACATGTGGCCAACTGTCTGCCTCCTGGGAGGGAGTATATGCTGGCACAATGCCATGGTCTGGGCAGCAGCACAGCCTCCTAAAAACGGTTGAGGTGACAAATAGTGATGGCTTATCTGCTATGTGTCAGGCACTGTGTTAGGATCTGGGGGCAGAATGCGAGCAGGACACAGCCCCAGCCTTCAGGGAGCTCAGGATTCAGTGTGTGTGTGTGTGGGGGGGGGGTTGGCGGGGCGACTGAGAAGTACACAGGGAGTCACACTAGTCTATCGTAAGGACTGTGACAGCAGCAGATCCAGGAGCACCTTGGAGGTGAGCCTCTGCCAGGCTTGGAGGCGGATTCTCAGAAACACATGACTTTCGAGCTGTAGCCAGCTGAAGGAGAGTTGGGGCCGGACAAGTTCCAGGTGGGGAAAAACAGCATTTGCAGATCCAATATGGCTAGAATGCAGGCAACAGCAGGAAGTGACAGGAAATAAAGCCACAGGGAACAGGTCTTAAAGGGCCATGGATGCCTGGCTAAGAAACTTGGGCTTGACCTTGAGGACCATGGGGAACAGCCGTTATGTTTTACGTAAGGGAGAGCTTTGGTCAACTATATGTTTCAGAGTGAATATTCTGGCTGCCATGTGGAAGACAAATTAGAAGCTGGTCAAATAGAGACAGACTCAGACGTTTAGCAGAGAAAGGGTCTTAGAGATCTTGCCCAACCTCCTTGCTTTATATACAAGGAAACTAAGGCACAGAGAAATTACTTGCTCAAGAACATAAAGCTGGTATGTGACAGCAGGCCAGGTCTGTTTCCTGGATTCAGGGGAGCTGCATTTACAGGGCTGAGCAATCCCTGTGTTCCCTTTCACACCTGGAAAGTCACCAACAGGCAGGGTTTTCTCTGGGGCACCCAGCCCAGCATCTATCGCTCAGGAGTTTATGTACCCTGATCCGGTCTAGACGGGGCTTCCACCCACACAATCTCAGGCGGTCTCCACCCATCCATCATTGGCCACCTCGTCCCTACATGTCACACCCCTGAATGGCTCGAGAAATCAACCAAACGGCCTTAAGTGGGAGCCCATCTGAGAACGGCAGCACGAACACGTGGAACCACACGCCCTGTGTTCTCCTTCCTGAGGTCCCCCGTCCTCACATGTGTTCACCTCGGCCCTTCTCCCACCCATAAAGACGAGTTGACACAGAGCTGGGAAAGGAAGTACTCTAATTAGGTCTTCCTGCCGTGAAGAGGGATCTTGATGCAAGAAAACAAAGCAGGGAGAAAGATCTTGCTTGCGCTAATGCGAAGTGACTGCACAGCTGGGACGCAGGTGGCTGGCTCGGGCAGGCCACACTGGATCCAGGGGCAGAACTGAGACGCCAGCGAGTGGTATGATGGACCTAAGAAGGGCTCTTAGATTCAGGAAACGCCAGCCCTGCCACCTGCACTTCTGAGAACAGGTAGCGAGAAGGCAATGACCAGGGCGAAAAGGGAGAGAAAGGAGGGAAGACCGAGTGCGTTAACAGAGCACTGGTGAGGAGGACGCATTCGGCAAACACTGAGCTCCCCCGCGTTAGCCGAACACGTACACACGCAGAGGTTGTACAATTCCCGTTCCAGGGCTATGGGGGGAAGCTCCGTATCTTAACATATACCCCCTCCCCCGACACCTGGGATCCAGCTGAATGGAGACAATTTGTTAAGTCAATTGACTTAGCCAAAATAAAAATACCTCTCCATGAATAACGGGGGTCGTCAGTCACCCAACCTTAGCGAACATCAATTTAAAATCAATTTTACTCTTAGGAATGACCCCACTGAGAATTGGGAGTTTGGATGTGAAGGGAGCAGAAGAGGAAGAGGGCACGTGGGAGCTGAGCCCACGGAAGGAGGTTTTAGCAGGAGGATACAGTCCTGGATGGAGAGGCAGGGGGCTTGCTGGGTGGAGGTAGGGTGAGAAAAGGGGTGTGAATCGTTCCAGAGGGAATTCATGAAGCAGCCACATATAGACACAGGCTAGCGTTCCTGGAGGCTATTTGTTCTAAATATATAACCCGTTTGGGCTGAGCCCCTGCCTCCCACCACAGCTGTGAAGTCCATTTTCTAGGGCCACCCAGGGATTGTTAAGACAACATCCCTTTGTTTGCTCTGAAAACACTAGAAAGGAAAGAAAACATGGGTCAGAGTTCTGTTGGGTTTTGTTAGAAGGTCTGGAAAATCCACAGAAGCCCCTAAGAATTGCAAATTACACGAATCTCGGTGTTTTCTGGCTACCCCTTCTGGTTTCATTCATGGCAGGATGGAGACATCAGTGGAAGCATTCTCCCCCTGCTTTTCCAAACATCTATTGTTTTTCTCTCCCAGATATTGTGTGGCTACGTCACAGTGCCTAAATCAATTTCAAATATTTTGTGCCAGAAGATTGCTATAAGGAGGGGAGCTGTGGATGGTTCTTCGTTAAGTTACAAACATCCTCCCCATCACTTCAGTTCCAACCCTGATGTCAATTCCTCACATGCTCCCCTTGGGAGAAGTAGCTCACCTGGCGTTCCAAAAGGGACTTTTTCACCAGAAGCAGACAGACGTGAGCAAGCATTGGTGGCACCTGAGAGCCTTCCAAGAAAGAAGCCCAAATACCTTAACGGAATTGATCTCAATGACGATCCTTTGAGGTACCAAGTCGTGGAACCCTATCTGACTGTCTTCACTGGAAGAGGAGAGAATTGCTGGTGGTCATGGGTCAGACTGGGAAAACCAAGCAGGTGCTTGTCTCCTTGGCTGTGTTCCCTTTGGTCACTGATGGACAGGGGTTTCTGGGTAATGCCCTCTTCAAAAAGCAATGGGTTCAGGGGATGATGGCCTGGCAGGGTGTGAATGGGACCCAGAAACAAAAGATTCCGGGAAAAGGCAATGCTCAGGAACCTCTGGGTCAGGAACCAGGCAGCTGGAAGGAAAAGACCAGCTCCACAAATACACCACGCCACCCCAGGGCCTTTGCATATGCTAGTCCCTCTGTATAGAATGTGCTTTCTCTGCCCAATATTACTCACACTCCAATCCTTGGACAGGTAAAGCCCTCCCCAACCCCCTCCCAGCCTCCTCCCTAGGCCTGGTTCATGCCTTCTTATTATATACACTCAAGATACCCCATTCCTTCCTCAGACTGCTTCTCTTGGTAACTGTGAACACATACATGTGACTGTTGGAATTATGCCCTTCTCTTCATGCCAGGCTGACCCTCCTGGATGACCAAGTTCTGTGTCTCCTACTTAGTACAGAACTGGGCACACAGTGAATGCTAAAAAGCAAAATAGAACATAACTTATCCCACAAGACAGAGTTGCAATGCTACAAGAGTTCAGATAAGACCGTCTTCTGCAAAAAAGGGGGGGAGTTGGGGGCTATTTAATTTGCTTATCTAGTGATACTCCAAATCAGACCACAGAGGACTGAAGGGGACTTTAAAAATACATACAACTGCCCCCCAAAAGGGGGGCGAATAACATAAATAGTTTCAGGAATGAGGCCAAAATGAATCCTGATTTAGATAAATAGTAAAAATGCATTAAAAATGAAATGAAATCTCTCAACAAACGCAAAACAAATGCTTTGTTCCTTCAAAAGGGAAAAAAAATCAGCTACCTGCTCTGAAAAAATGGCAAAAGATACAAATTCCTGAAAAAACCCTCTAAATAGAATAGTCATTAGGTTAATATTAAAATTTCAAAACTGTCATAAAGTTGGTACATGGTGGAGAGAACCTTAGATTTGTAGTTGGGACACCTGGGGTTGAAGTTTGGGGTTGGCCACAAAACAGCCAATGTCCTAGGTGTGTCATTAGTGACCCTGAGGTTCTCTCCTTGGAAAATGCAGAAGCCCCTCCTTCTTTCTTTCCAGCTCTGTGGTTCTGTTCTACAGAGACAGCAAGAGTGGGAAGCTGCTCTCTCTCCTCTTTTCAAAACCAGATGGCAGGAAACCATCTTTTTTTCTTCCCCCAACGTATCCACTTGTGCGTCACAATGCTCCTCAGGAAGGTTCTCAGAAGTAAAGTAGATAACTGTTTAGCTAAGGCTAATTGTTTCCCCTCAGGAGGAGAAGCTCTTTGCATAGTTCGTTTGGGAGAATCGCTGAGAGTAGAGGACAGACCCACCCAGCCCCAGGACATGTACACAATCCGACGGGGGTGGAGCAGGACCCCATATGCAGAGATGGTGAGTTACATCCAGCTTCACCAGCTCCAGGACACAGCTCCACCCTCTCCACCATCTCCAGTGAGTTCTACCCAGTCTGGCATGTACATGAGGGAGAAACCACATTCCCTTGGCATAATGACATAATGTCACAATAAATGATGCCTCATTCTCTCCTGAAATCCCCACAACCCTACATAGGCACTCGAAAAATCTACATTCGTAAGGTGTAGTTTTGCCTGTTTGTCTGCCTGCCAAGTAGAGAAATTTTCCCTACGTTTGAAGAGTAGTAACATGAAAAGATGATCTGTGTTAATATACAGGTTATGGGAGTATGCTCGGCGAATAATGGCCCCCAAAGATATCTACGTCCTCACCTGGAACCTGTGATCATGTTAAGTTACATGACCAAGGGCGATTCAAGTTGCAGGTTTCCACCTGCAAGGCTGGTAATCAGTTGTCCTTAAAATAGGAAGATGAGCCTGAATTGTCCCAGTGGGCCCTTAAAAGTGGATGACGGAGACAGAACAAGAGGCACAGTGAATGCGACTATGAAAAAGTTTGGAGCAATATGATGGGAGAAGAATTCACCCACCACTGCTGGCTTTGAAGATGGAGGAAGGGGCCTCCAGAAGATGGAAAAGGCAAAACAAAACAAACCCCAACCAACCAAACAGAAAGGATGCTACCAGATCCTACAGAAATTAACTTCCGACAGCCTGATTTTATCTCAGTGGGCGCCCAATCAGACTTCTGACCTGCAGAACTATAAGATAATAGATCTGTGTTACTGAAACCGATACATCTGTGGTAATTTGTTACAGCAGCTGTTACAGCTGTGTCTCCCATCCTCCAAATTCATACATTGACGTTCTAACCCCCAAGGGCTCAGAATGTTACTGTATGCAGAGATGAGGCCTTTAAAGAGGTAAAATGAGGTTATTAGGGTCAACCCTAATCCAGTGACCGGTGTCCTTACAAGAAAAGCAGATTGGGACACAGACACACACAGAGGGAACACCATATAAGAACAAGGGAGCAACGCCATCTGCAAGCCAAGGAGAGAGGCCTCAGAAGGGACCAGCCCTGCCCACACCTTGTTCTTGGACTTCCAGCCTCCGGAACCGGGAAACAACACATTTCTGTGGTTTAAGCCGCTCAGTCTATGGTACTTGGTACGGCAGCCCTGGCAGACTAGTACAGCAGCCATAGGAAGCGAATACACGAGGATGCACAGAATTCACCTCAGAGGACCCCGAAGCACCTGGATAGCAGATCATAATCCTAAAGGAAGGGTCCTGTGAGATGCCAACCAGGCCAGGCAGCCTGGGTAAACAATGTGGCTGCTGCACAGAGGATGCCAGCAGGGGGTTGCAAACCAAAAGGCACAGGGCGGGGGCAGATGCTCAGGCTGCTTGGGGGCGGGGATCACCCACTTCCTCCCCTCTCCCAGGCTCCTCCTGTCCCAGGCCCCTCCTGTCCATCTGAGTTGACAAGGACCAAGGACTCCTGATTCTGCTGAGCTGCACACAGGTGCCCTGTGGATGTGTAAATCTACGTCAGGGCACCCAGTGTGGCTGCCACGGGACCCTGGGTTTTGTGCTGTTGAAAAGTTTCCATTGGGGCTAGCTGGGTTTTTTCCCCTTGACTTATTTGTTAAAGTTCCGTGAAATAATACTCCATCTGTATAACACTAGGAACTCACTCACTGAAGTTGGTAGGAATTAAGCCCTGTCTTTTTTTTTTTTTTTTTTAATCTTAAATTATTTAAGAACAACTAAAGTAGCTTCCTAGTTTGGGAGGTTTGAGGGTTCCTGGGAGACGGCTCTTTGACTTGCGATCAGTGTTAATCAAGAGATCACCCTCCTGGCTAATTCAGCTGGGCGAGCCGAGGTTACCTTTGCCCCATCCAGAGAAAAAGGTTTTGCTAAGCCAACACAGCATGTAAACAGTATCCCGACGGACACGTTTAACCTGCTTAAGAGAATACACTGGCTTCAAGTAATTTAGCAGCGTTCATTTGCATCCCGACAGTTAATCTGCCTTTATAATTGGGCTCATTAATATATTAAAGGAAATTCACCAAAAATTCTACGTAAATTATTTTTAAATTTTTATTAAACAATGCACATCTATTTGAAGACCCAGAGGAAAAAAATAGAAATCGTAATACCTCCACCTGGGAATAAGTAATATTCACATTCTCTCCCCAGCCCCTCGATTCCTCCTCGCCTCCCGTCCCCCACCCGCCTTCAATAGACTTTGGAGTCAGATTAAACTAAATTCCAATTCTGCCTTCACCGCATACTTTCTGTATCACCTTAAGCAAGATCGTCTATCTCAAGTTTTTCATATGCAAAAGTGGATAAAAACAGCATTTACGTATATGCCGTCATTCACAGAGACGGCTGATGTGCTCCAAACACAGCGCGTGGTACATAACAAATACTTAATAAATAGTGGTGTAGTGGTTATGAGCTGTGCCAGGGAGAGTTAACAGAGCAGGCATGGCTGCTGGTCTTTGGAAGGCCCGCTTGCAAGGTTGGTCCCTGGCTGGCATCTGGGAACGTAGCTTTGGGGAGAGTCCCAACATTTCCTAAAGAATGAGAGTGGCTCTCTGTGCTTCAACTGTTTGTGCAAACAATATGGTTCAGGCTGAACACCCACTTTCCTTCTGGGAGTCGGGAAGCTGGGTACATGCCAGGTTGGAGGGTGTGTCTACACGAAGTGCCCCTGTAAAACCCCCGGGGAACTGCGTTTCCAATGATCTTCCCTGGTTGGCAACATTTCACACGTATGGTCACACTCAACTGGTGTGGCGGGGCATTAAGCATGTGCCGTGGGGCTCCACTAGAGGGAGCTCTCGGAAGCTCCCTTGTGGTGTCCCCCAGACCTTGCCCCACGCTCCGTTTCCCTGTGATGACTTTGCTTTGCCTCCTCTTGCTGTAAGAAACCCTAGCCCCAAGTATGACTACATGCTGAGTCCTGTGAGTCTTCCCGGAGAACCATAGCACCTGTGGGTGGTCTTGGGGACCTCCCAGCACGTGCGCACATCTCTGGAGCCGCGCTGCTCCGTGCTAATCCTGCTTCTACCACACATTGACTTCATTCGGGTCCCTGCCAGGACTCAGGGGCCACCTCAAGCAGGGGACTTAAAGAACCTTTAATAAAAGGTCATCTATGAATGTGCGGACAGGGTCTCAGGAAACCAGTAGGGATCGGTGCAGTATCCTAGAGCTACTGGGAGCTTGTTATTTGCAACTGGTGAAACGGGGTGGTCGGGAGCAATTGCAGGAATCATTACTATTGATGTGTGGGCTGTAGATGTCGTTTTCACGTGACTATTTCTCCATTACTTTATAGCCACCTGCAAATAATATTCATTCTGGAAAGAGAGGACAGTGGGGAGGGGAGGGAGGGAGGAAAGGAGGGAGGGAGGGAGGGAGGGACTGAGGGAGGGACTGAGGGAGGGACCGAGGGAGGGACCGAGGGAGGGAGGGGCAGAAGGAAGAAGGGGGTGATCAATTCTTGGCGTTTTTAAATTTTAGTCGTCTCCTGTCCTTGCACTGGTGTTTCCAGAATCTGATACATGAGTAACACCCTAAGATTAAAGCTTTAGTCAGGCTCTTTCCTTGTATTCACCTCCATTCAGGAAACTTCACATGGGGAATTTCATGCCACCTTTCTTGGACAGGTGTCACAGGGAGACTGACGAATTAAATCCCAAATGGGACCGAGGTCCCCTCTCGCCTCCCCAAGCCCGAGCCCAGGCCCCAAACCTTGAACCCCGGTTTAAGAGAAGGTGGTAAATGCCCCTACATGCAGGACTAATGGCAGGTATGAAATTCTCCCCTCGCTCCCTCTGAATTCCATGTGTGTGGCAGGGCTACCAGCACACAATCCTGTACAAGCCCTGCTCCCTCTCCCTCTCACTGCACCCCCATTTATTCCCCAGAGAGGGTGGAAGCAGAAGGTATATACATGAGACTATAAACTGAAATAAATCAAAGACAGGCTTTGGGGAATGGGGCAGCTGAGCGTCCCAGGGAAGCTCAGCGGTGTCCAGAATGTGGACATTTGTAAGAACGGAAAGGTGCAGTCTCGACTGGGGCTGCAAGAGGGGAGATCAAATGGCCGCAACCCAAGAGCAATAATGAAGGAGCCAATTAAGGAAAGGAGAGATGCAGGGTATGCATCTGGGCAGGTGACGCTGGAGAGCATCTGAGGGGCAGTCAGAGGTAGAAACATGCAGAGAGCAGACCAGTTCCTTACACTCACTGGTTGCCCACAGCAACCCATTGGCTTGTGGTCATTTACATAGTGGTGCGATTGTCACTGCTATTTGTCTTCTATTGCAAAGGGAGGCCCAGCATCAAAGGAACAAACTGCATGGTTTAATTTCGCGGCTCATGAACCACTGGCAAAATAAAACCCATTTAATCACCTACTTAACTTGAACACGGAGTAAAAAGCCCTATTTTGTTTGCAAGGGCAGGTGCCTTCCAGCTCGCCACACGCCACACCCTCACAGTTACAGGATTGGCCTGCATCCATGGACACGAAGATGCTGCAATCGGAAGGTGATGTAAGAGCCTCGGGGCAGACGGCTCACACAAAGCAAGATTAGAAGCTCCAGCTCCGTGCTGGCTGGGAGGCCTTGGGAAACTTCTCAACACCTGTGAGCCCCAGTTTCCTCTTCCCTAAAATGAGGACAATAAAAATTTCAACTTACAAGATTGTGGTGCGGATTAAATGAGATACTACATGTAAAACTCTCCAAATGGCTTGGCACATTCAATGAAGTCCAGTTGCCCTTGTTTTTATTACTGCTGTGACAACTGTCACTATCGTGCCATACCACTAATCCCTAAAGACAGCACTTTTCTCTTGTCCAAGAAGTTACAAGGAAGATAAGCTCTTGACTCATCTGCGGAACTGATTTAACTTCTCTGCCTGAATTTACTGATGGCTTCAACTAGCTTAACTGAACATTCCTGGATATTAACACAAACTGCTGGCCAAGATAAACACGCCTGAAGGCCAGATTTAGCCAACTGCCTGGATGTGAGAGGCATGCGGCATTCCAGGATCCAGGTTCAATTCACAAAATAAAGAATAAATCAGATCTTCACCAGAGAAAGTTCCCTCCACATCAACACACACACACACACACACACACACACACACACACACACACACACATTATTCTGTAACTAGGGCCTGTTGCTTACTTCCATCGCTGTCTGAACAGTATGGGTGTCTTTCAAGTCTGTAGAAATCCTTTGAACCGGAGCAATCAACTTGCTTTGACAGTAGAGTTTGCATAAGTAACACTATTGACTTTCAAGGCCATGACTTTCACAGGAGACCATGAAGCGTCTGTTTGTTGACTGGAACACCCACCCTCGGAGACCTGGAGCCACCCTGTGAGAGGTCTGAGGCTGCCATGTTATGAGGAACCCCAAGCCACATGAAGAAGCTGTAGAGGATCAGAATATATTCCCCCCAAATACACAACTTTTAAGACAACTGAGAAGATGCAAAAAAACAAAACCTCTCTGCCTCCCCCCACCTCCCTTTGCATAAAAACAGCCTTAGACTTTCAAACACTGAGACAACCCCAGACCTTTCGTCTGCCCAGACATAGCACTGAGAGCAACCTACATGACAAACCTTTCTAAAATGCCCTGTATCTTCCATTAGTTTTACCTTCCCACAGTTTGCAGCCCTGTAGGACTAACCCCCCTTTCCTTTGTCCTGTCGTTTCTCTATAACTTTTCCTTTGGTAAGAAGCTATATAAGCCTCAAGTTTTAACCTCCCCTTTGAGTTACTCAGCACTAAGTTTCTCCCATGTGTATGTGTGCTATATGTGTTAATAAACTTTATTGGTTTTTCTCTTGTTATTCTGTCTTTTGTCAGTTTAATTTGCAGGGCCCCAGCCACAGTACCTAGGAGGGTAGAGGGGGAAAGGGTTTCCCCCACAAGGCCATGTGTAAGCATTCCAGCCCCTTCCCAGGTCTGTCAACCCCACCCGAACCCAGCCTTTGAGTTATCCTCAAAGGCCAGGAGCCCAGGAGACAGTAGTAAGCAGCCTCCAGATGACTCCAGGCCCCAGCCATTGGGTCCACCTCAGCCTTTCAAGTCCTCGGACCCAAAGCCCCAGACATCGTACAGCAGAGGCTCACACTGGGTCTGTCTGAACTCTTGATCTAGAGAATTCACAAGCATAGAAAAATGAGGTTTTCTTATGTCACTATGTTTTAGATGGTTTGTTGTAAAGCCACAGATAACTGAAACAGTAGGATAACACCCTTTGAGCATATAACTTGTGTGAATTAAACTGTTCAGGCTCAAGAAGAAAAAGTGAAAACCAAATCCTATTTAAATAAACAGAGCAGGTGACTCCACCCAGTGGCCTTTGCATTCGGGGAGCCTGTGCCTAGACAAGAGCGAGAATGAACGGGGAGATGTGGGACCTACTCCAGTGGTTCTTAGCCAGGGGAAGTACTCAGCCAGGGGAAGTACTCATCCAGGGGAAGCACTCAGCCAGGGGAAGTACTCAGCCAAGGGAACTACTCAGCCAGGGGAAGTACTCATCCAGGGGAAGTACTCAGCCAGGGGAAGTACTCAGCCAGGGGAAGTACTCAGCCAGGGGAAGCACTCAGCCAGGGGAAGTACTCAGCCAGGGGAAGCACTCAGCCAGGGGAAGTACTCAGCCAGGGGAAGCACTCAGCCAGGGGAAGTACTCAGCCAGGGGAAGTACTCAGCCAGGGGAAGTACTGCCCCTCCCCCCAGGGGGCATTTAGAAATAGTTGGAAGGATATTCCATTGTGCAATGAAAGGAATGGGGATAATAAACATCCAGGGCAGTGAGGTGAGGATGCTAATTGCCCTCCCTGCACAGTGCCACCCAACATCCACTGTCCTGCCCTAAAGTTTAGATACCTCTGCTTGGAAACACTGCTTGGTCTCAGCTTCAGAGGGCCTGTCATGCTGTGAGCATCTTAAAGACACATATTTCTTTGTATTTGAATAGTGTGACTAAATAGAGGCCGCCGTCTTCATCTGGTGCTCGGAGAAACAGTGATCTATTCCAACGTGGCAGCAGACAATACCAAGCTGTATTTGACTTAGTAAAGGCAGACGATCCAACTCCAAAGTCGAGCTTACTAGGGGTTCTTAGAAATAAGTTCTGACTGCGTCTAATAGTCACCTGGCTCACTGACTTGTCTAGAACCTCTTTCCCAGGTGACATTCAATTCTACCAGAAGGAAATACAAAGATGCCATAAATACAAATACATAGAAATGTATACATTTTGTGGGATCTGTTTTTAAATGATAAATGGTATAGTCTAGTTATATTATTTCTAATTGTTCTTAAAATATAACAATATGTTTTGAAGATTTTGTTACTTTGTCAGTCCATAAGGATCTACTCAAGTCTTTTAAACTGCTGAATAGCCTGTTGTGTGGGTAAACTGTGGTGAAACATTTACATACTGATGAACATTTAGTTGTTGCTTTATTTTTTCTAGTTTTTTGAAATCGCAAACAGTATGTCAGGGAAGAATTCTTGTCCTTGAATGTTTGACTCACCTGAATGCATTTCCCCAGGACAGGTACCCAGGTGAGGAATTGCTGGGACAACTATTTATAATCTTAATAGGGCCTGCCACATTGCTCTACAAAACAGCTGAACTAATTTCCATTCTCACCATAAGTGTTTGAGCATATCCCAGTTGTCCCTGGGCTTTTCCGGGGCAGTTATTCAAAGGTCTCAGGAAGACAGGAGGGTGCAATTTCTTTATGCATCATATCAGGCAGACAGGGAAAGAATTAGTTCAAATAAATCGAATTCAGTAAATAAATATTCAGTGACTCCTATAAAGCAAACACATTGCTGGCGGGGTCTCCACGTGAGATGGCAAAGCACCTACCCTTGAATAGTCGTCAATGTCTTCTGCAAGCACATTTTAGACTTTCAACATTAGAACTAGAATAAGCCAACCGAGGAGTTCACGGTCCAGGGTTTCTGAGGAGCAGAGACGGCCATGGTTCCCGGTGGCTATGAAGCCCTCGTAAGGCAGGTGTGCCCCAAACTGAATCTGAAGGATGGGAGGGATTTAGTTACTTGAAGAGGAGGAGGAACAGAATTCTGGGTAGGTGGTGACTGGGATGGGGCCACAGGAAATGATGGCAAGGAAGAGGATGGTGTCAGAGGTAGAAGGAACAACACGAGGCCGAACATAGTAGAGATGTGTGTGCTGAGTTAGGGAGCAGACACTGTCATGGCTTCAGTGCTGCTCAGAGAGGGTCAGAAGGGAAGAAAAACCAGCACAACCTGAATCCCAGGCCAAGTTCTTACATTATCCAAGAACATGCACAGCCAATACTGAATAACAAACTGTAACTAGTTCCGAGCGATACTGGAAAAAGATTATTCCGCAAATTGCATCTTTATTGATTTTAATAGCACAGAAAAATGAACTTCACAAAGTGCATTACACAACAGTTACTTGTAAATCAATGCAAAAACTGTATAAATGTGTTCGATGACTACTCAACCAGGAGATAGAAAGTTGAGGGGAGAAAAATGGAGGACAAAAACCACGTTTTAAATGCAAATAGTTACACTACTGTAAGTCCTTTTTTAAAAATAAGCTATGTATGTACCTGCATATGTGAATATACCTTTATGTGTGTGTGTGTACAAGTTTACTGTTAAGAAAAAAACTAAACTATAACAAGAATTAACCACTACGTTGAAAAAAACACCTACAAGCCATTATTATAAAATGATACTGATGGTAACAGCAGTAACTATAATATCACAAAACAATACCATCCAGTTCCATAACCCTTTTAAAGTACTTTGACATTGCCAGTGTGACCTCTCACAATAACCCTGCAAGATAAGACAGGGAAGAAATTGTAAATTTTCTGATCACCAAAGTAACAAACAAAGCTAATGTGAATTAGAGCAGGAGTTTTTCACCTGGAGCCTCGATATTCTTCCAAGGTTCATAGGGGAGATTCAGGGATTATTTTGTACTTTTTAATTTACATGCTAATGTACATGTACGGCAAAATGCATTTTTCAGAGGAAGGCGTCCATGGATTTGCTAATGAATCCATAAATCCCCAAAAGTTAAGAACCACTAAAATAGAAAAAGAAATACTATGAATTTGACATAGCTATGAGTTTGACATTAACAAAATGTTTTGACATTTTAAAAAATGTTATAGTAAAGATATATAATAATTGGTGTTGTTTACCTGTAGCTATATAGATATATGCAAATTAAGTAATAGGAGTACCCAAAGCAAAATTTACCTTCCTACCTGATGACTATATGTGATTTTCAGACATTAGACAACAAGCAGCACAGGAGAATTACCCTTTAAGAAAGAGAACCAAGCAAGGTGAGCTATACAACTTCATGGCGTACTTCCTGGAGAGAGTTGTCAGACCAGGGTCCAGTGATGGGGAACCAAACAGAGCCTGATGGTCCCACTGAGCTAATGAAACAGAGTCTGGAATTCAGGGAGGTCAAAGTAGCTGGGATTTTCATGACAAAATACTAAAGAGGAGGGTACTGTACAGGCAAAGAGCTCTAAAAATTTCTAGAAGGTTCCCTCAAGTCTTTGGCTGAGTATTGATCTGTGTACCTGTAGGAGGAAACTACTTGAGGCCAGGAAAGAACAGCCAGAGAAGAGTATACGAAACAAACCTACACAGAGCTGAGAATAATTTATGTTTCCATCAGTCAGTGTGGAAACATGGAACACTGGATAGAATTCTTGGGCAGGTATTGCCTCAGTGTAGAAGCAAATTATCTTTAAATTAAAGGTTATTCTGGACCAACCCTAACTTGAGTTAAAAGCCAACCTCAAAAGAATCAAACCGATTTCAAGTAACTTGAATGTGTTCCAAGGCAACATTCAACAAAAATTAAAGAACTACAATAAAATCCAGCAACCAACAATGTAATATTCACACTATACACATCAAATTAAAAATTATGAAGAATGAAAAAAAAAAATGGGCAATACAACCCACAACCAGAAGAACACTCAATCTAAACAGATCCAGAAATGACAGAGATGATGGAATTAACAAACAAGGACACTAAAATAATTACTATAAATATATTCCATGTGTCCAAAAAGGCATAGGAAAACATGAGAGAAAAGTGTAAGTTATAAAGATTAAATCAAACTTCTAGAGGTGAAAAATACAATATCAGAAATGAAAAATGTACTATATAGGATTAATAACAAATTAGATACTGTAGAAGAAAAGATTTGTGAACTTGAAGACATAGCAATAGAAAACTTTCTCTAACGAAGTAAAGAAACTGACAAAAAAAGGACAGTAAGCTGTGAGGCAATATCTAGTGGCCTAACATACATGAAATTGGAGCTCCAGAAAAGTGAGGAATGGATTGACATTTAAAGAAATAATGGTCAAATTCTTCCAATCTTAATGAAAATTACAAACCCACAGATCCAAGTAGCTTGACAAACCTCAAGCAAAAAACACATGAAGAAAAACACACCAACTCAAATAACCAAAATTACAGAAAACCAGTCTGTGATACAAAAAAAAAAAAATTAAAGCCAGAGAAAAAAGGCACCTTTTGTATAGAGGACCAAAGATAATAATATGATAAACTTCTCATCATAAACTATGCAAGCTAGAAAACAATGTAGTAATATCTTTAGAGGACAGAGGAAAAAGATCTGTAGGCCAAGACATCCAGCCAAAACGTATTTTTAAAATAATGGTGGGAAACTCTTTTTTTCCACAGAAACAAATACTGAGAGAATTTATCTCCAGTATACCAGCATAATGAGAAATATTTAGGAAGTTCATCAGCCAGGAAGATAATAAAACTAGATAGAAATTTCAATACACATAAAAAATAAAAGAGGACCAGAAACTAAATACAAAGGTCAATATAGAAGGTATATGTCTCATTTTTATAAATCTTTTAAAAAGATAATTGACTATTTAAAGCATAAATAACAATAATATGTTGTGGGGTTTAGACCACATGTAAAATAAATTGAATAATAAAAATAGCTCAAGTGATAGAGGAAAAGAAACTAAAGTATACTGTTGCATGCCTCTTATGCTATAATATTATTTGAAAGGACACTGTGATAAGTTAAAGATATATATATATATATATATATATATATATATATATATATTAACCCAGAATGTATTACTAAAGGACAATAATAGATAGCTAATATTAAAGATAAAAAGAAACCATAAAAATACTCATTTAATCCAAAAGAAATTGGGAAATGAAGGTAAAATGAAGGAAGATCAGATATGAGTAGAAATGAATAGCAAGATGATATATTTGAATATAACCATATCAATACTTATATTAAATAAAATTAGTCTAAAACCTCAATTAAAAGATAGACATTGTCAGATTGGATAAAATAGTAAGACAACTATATCCTTACTATTGAAAATTCCACTTTAAATATAAAGACAGAAAACTGAAAAGTAAAAGACTAGAAAAAGATATAGCATGCAACCACAAATAAAAAAAAAACAGAAATGATTATATTAATCTCAGACAAAGTAAATCAGGAATATTATCAGAGATAAAGAGGGACATTTCATAATGATAAAGGGGTCAATTCATAAAGAGGCCCCAAAAAATGGTACAGACCTAAAAACAGAACATCAAAGTAGATGAAGCAATAAATGGTAGAACGAAAAAAAGAAATAGAGACATCCACAATTATAGTTAAGATTTCAACATCCTTCTCTCAATAACTTATAAAAAGGCATACAGATAAACAGTATATAGATATACTGTACACACACACACACACACACACACACACATAAATATATCATACACAGATATAGAAGACATGAGCAAAACTATCAACCAACTTGACCTAAATGGCATTTATAGATCACCCAACAATAGCAGAATATAAATTATTTGAAGTGCACATGAAATATTTACCAAGATAGAACATATTCTGGAACATAAAACAACCTTCAACAAATGTATAAGAATTGAAATCATGTGAAATATATCCTCTAACCACAACAGAATTAAACTAAAAACTGATAACAGAAAAACAGAATGATAATTGACTATTTAAAGCATAAATAACAATAATATGTTGTGGGGTTTAGACCACATGTAAAATAAATTTAATAATAAAAATAGCTCAAGATCTGGAAAATCCCTAAATACTTAAAAATCAAATAATACAGTTCTAAATAACCCATTGGTCAAAGAAGAAATAAAAATTGGAAAATATTTCAAATTGAATGAAAAATAAAACACAATATACCCATAGTTGTGAGATATAGTTAAACAGGAAAATTTATAGTATAAAATGCTATATAGTATAAATATGAAATTAAAGAATATACATGACAATGCTATTATTAAGTTGATGCAAAAGTAATTGCTGTTTTTGCAATTATTAACCTTTTAAATCACAATTACTTTTGCACCAACCTAATAGAAAAGAAGAAAGATCTAAGATCAAAGATTTTTAACTTCCACCTTAAGAAACAAAAAAGATGATAAATCTCACTCAGAATAAGAAGAATAAAGGGAAAAAACTAAAGAAATCATCGGAAATCAATGAAATAGAAAAGAGAAAAAGAATTCAGATAATCAATGAAACCAAAAGCAATTTTCTTGTAACAACCAATAAAATCCAAAAACCTTTAGCCAATAGTAATTAGCACATAAGTTACCAGTATCAAGAATAAAACTACCAAAGCTCATTCAAAATGAAATAGATAATCTGAATAGTCCCATGTCTATTAAAGAAATAATATTAGCCAAAAACTTTCCCACAAAGGTACCTCTAGACCCAGGTAGTCACTGGTGAATTCTATCAAATATTTAAGGATTAAATAATACCAACGAGAGAGAGAGAGAGAGAGAGAGAGAGAGAGAGAGAGAGAGAGAGAAAGAGAGAGAGAGAATGAATATGAATCATTCCTCAGCTTTGTTCATGAGGCCAGCATTACTCCAATGCCAAAATCAGATAAAGACATAATGCCTTTATCTGAAAACAATAAACCACTATTTCTCAGGAATATAGATACAAAAACATTTTACAAAATTTTAGCAAATCAAATTCAGCAATATATTCAAAGAATAATTTATCATTACCAAGGGATGCTGATGCCAAAAATGCAAGGTCGGGTTAACATTTGAAAATTGATCAGTGTAATTCACCATATTAACATACTAAAAAAGGAAAACAAGAAAACCAAATCTCAATAGATAAAAGAAAAAAAATGTTTTCAAAACTTTAACACCCACTCCTGATAAAAATTGAGCAAACTAAAAATAAAAGGGAATTTCCTCAACCTGATAAAAAACATCTGCTAAAACCATACAGATAACCACTATACTTAGTGGAAAAGACTGAATGCTTTCCCTAGAAGTTATGGAACAAGAAAAACATTGTCTCCACTCCTATTCAACATTGCTTGGGAGTGTTAGCCAGTGCAACAACTCAAGAAAAAGCAATAAATGTGCATAAAAGTTGGAAAGAAAGACACTGGTTTTATCTGAAGACTGGGGTTCCTCTCCCCAAGACTGTCTATGAAATAGGACACAGCCACCCTAGCTCTCCCATCCCTCCTTGTTACTCTTGGAGGTAGAAACAACACAGACCTGGGAGAACCACTTCACCTCACTAATTCTCAGTTTCTTCATCAGAAAAAAAGGACCTACCCCCTTTTAAGAGTTTTACTAATAACTCTATGGGAAGCAGCTAAGGAAGTAGCAAAGTTAATCAATGTAAGAAAGTTATGAAGATTCCAGAAAGCCCACAAATTCTTGTATTCCTTCATCATTTATACGCACATATAGAAAGAGCTAGAGCTACATTACTGTTAAATATATTATTATATACTGTTAAATATGTATTATATGAAATGTATATTAAATATATTTTACACACTATATAGTTAAATGTACAAGGTGTGATCAAACAATATGGTGAATGTTTAAACAAAAAATAATTACAGTAAAAGACACACTGCCATTAATCCCCCTCAAAATACTCCCCCTCACTTCGAACACTCTTATCCCATCGTTCCTGCCACTTTCTGAAGCAGTTCTGGAAGTCCTCTTTTGTGAGTGTCTTTAGTTGCGCTGTTGTGGCTGCCTCAATGTTCTGAATCATTTTGATTTTGGGGAAGAGCCAGAAGTCACATGGTGCCAAATCCAGTAAATAGGTGGATGAAGACACTGAAATGTTTTTATTTACAAAAATTGCCATATATCACAAGCAATATGTGACACGGAGTGTTGTCATGATAGAGGACGATTTACAGCACACTTTAAAACACACATTCTCTCAACTGTAGCTCACATCCAACTGACTGCATCAAACAAGTTGAAACTTTTCACACACTGTTACTAAGGTTCCACACGCTACTTCCCATATTGAAGATCCCTGCCTTTCTGTTGGATGGCACTCGGCATCAGCATTCACTGTATTTTCTGATCACAACGGAAAGGCGCCATGTTACTCATCACTTCTGGTATGGCAATTTCTGTCAAATAAAAAGAAATTATGGTGTGTCCTTATCTACCTTATCCACCAGATCTGGCATCATGCAACTTCTGGCTCTTCCCCAAAGTCAAAATGACCATGAAAGGTAAATGTTTTGAAAACATTCAGGACATCAAGGCAGCCACAACAGCACAACTAAAGACACTCACAAAAGAGGACTTGCAGAACTGCTTCAGACAGTGGCAAGAATAATGGGATAAGTGTGTTCAAGGTGAGGGGGAGTATTTTGAGGTGGATTAATGGCAATGTGTCTTTTACTGTAATAATTTGTTTATTTAAACATTCACTGTAGTTTTTGATCACACCTCGTACTAAATATATTACATATAGTTCAACTTAAATAGCAAATTGTAAAACATTTTGAATGTGTATATACATCTGTACGTTTGATTAGTTATAAAAAATAAGAAAGGAGAGTTAATAGTTAACAATAGTTTATCTCTAAGTCGTGAGATTAAGTAGGTTGAATGACTTCTCTTTTTTACTTTGTATACTTCTGTGTTGTTTAAGTTTCTAAATGAGTATGCATTGCTGTTATATTTTAATGGATTTCTATATAGCTATTTTATTTTACAAATAACCATTGTAACAAATAAAACAATAAATACATAAATAAATAGCACTGAGCAGACCTAGCTCAAAAAAAAATCTACAAAAAGGTTATTAGAATAAATGAGTTTACTGTGGGCACAAGAAACAAAATAAATATACAAAAACAATCTGTTGGTTTACATACCGGCAAAGAAAATTATAAATTGAAAATTAAAAATACCACTTACAATAGCCCTGAAATTGTGATAACTTAAGTGCAATACCTATACATTAAAAATTGCAAAACACAAATGAAAGAAATTAAAACAGACCTAAATTAATGGAGAAATATACCTCGCTCATTGATTACAAGGTTCAATGTGACTATTTTTATTAAGATGTCAATTATTCCCGTCAAATTCCCAGCAAACTTTCTTGAAATTTTTCCAAAACTAATTCTAAAAGGTGATGAAAATTCAAAGGCTATAGAACAGCAAAAACAATTTGGAAAAGGAAGAATAGAGACGTCGCAGTACTTAATTTGAAGACTCATTATAAACTGAAGTTATGAAGACCACACGAGTGTGTGTGTGTGTGTGTGTGTGTGTGTGTGTGTGTGTGTGTGTGTTTAATTATAGTTTACATTCAATATTATTCTACTTTAGCTTCAGATGTAAAGCACAGTGGTCAGGCATCTACACAGTCTATGACGTGATCACCTGATAGGTCCATTACCCATCTGACACCCTACACAATCTTTACAACATTATCGATTATGTTCCCCATATGGTATTTAATATCCCTGTGACTATATTGTGACTATCAATTTGTACTTTCTAATCCCTTCACCTTATCCCCCATCCCCAGCCCCGTCCCATCTAGCAATCATCAGTTTGTTCTCTATGTCTCTGAGTCTATTTCTGTTTTGTTTGCTCGTTTATTCTGTTCTTTAGATTCCACATATAAGTGAGATCATATGATATTTGTCTTTCTCAATCTGACTTGTTTCACTTAGCATAATATTCTCTAGATCCATGTTGTTGCAAATGGTAAGATTTCATTCTTTTTTATGGCAGAGTAATACTCCATTGTATAAATGTACCACAGTTTCTTTATCCAATCATCTATTGATAGGCATTTCAGTTGTTTCCATATCATGGCTATTGTGAATAGCACTGCAATAAACATAGGGGTGCATATATTTTTTCAAATTAGTGTTTTGGATTTTTTGGATAGACACCCAGGAATAGAATTGCAGGGTCATAAGGTAGTTCCATTTTCAATTTTTTGAGGAAGCTCCATACTGTTTTCCATAGTGGCTGCCCCAATCTGCAATCCCACCAACAGTGCACAAGGGTTCCCTTTTCTCCAAATCCTCGCCAACACTTGTTGTTTATTGATTTATTGATGATAGCCATTCTGACAGGAGTAAGTTGGTATCTCATTGTGGTTTTTATTTGCATTTGTCTAATGATTAGTGATGTTGAACATCTTTTCATATGTTTGTTGGCCATCTGTCTGTCCTCTTTAGAGAAACGTCTCTTCATGTCCTCTGCCCATTTTTTAATTGTTTGGTGTTCAGTTATACGAGTTCTATATATATATAAATTTTGTATATTAACCCCTTGTCAGATGTATCATTGGCAAATATCTTTTCTCATTCAGTAGGATGTCTTTTTGTTTTATTGATCGTTTCCTTTGCTTGAAAAAAACTTTTTATTTTGATGTAGTCCCACATGTTTATTTTTTATTTTGCTTCCCTTGCCTGAGGGGATATATTAGTAAAAATATTACTAAGGGCAATGTCTGTGAATTTACTTCCTATATTATCTTATATGAGTTTTATGGTTCAGGTTTTATATTTAAGTCTTAATCCATTTTGAACTTATTCTTGTATGGCATAAGAAGATGATTCGGTATCATTTTTTTTGTATGTATCTGTCCAGTTTCCTCAGCATCCTTTACTAAACATTAGACTGTTTTTACCCCAGTGAAAATTCTTGCTTCCATTGTCATGAATTAAATGATCATATAAGCATGGATTGATTTCTGGGCTCCCTATTCCGTTCTATTGATCTACGTGTCTGTTTTGATGTCAATACAATGCTGTTTTGATTGCTATAGCCTTGCAGTACTACCCTGATCTCAAAACCAGACAAAGATATTATAAAAGAAGGAAACTATAGGCTGACATCCCTAATTAATATAGATGCAAAAATCTTCAACAAAATATTAGCAGATCAATTTCAGCAATACATTAAAAAGATCATACACCACAATCAATTGGGATTTATTCCTGATATGCATGGTTGGTTCAATATTCACAAATCAATTGACATGATACACCGCATTAACAAAATGAAAAATAAAATCTTTGTGGTCATATTATCAGATGCAGAAAAAGTATCTGACAAAACCCAGCATCCATTTATAATTAAAAAAAAAACAAACAAACTCTTAGCAAAGTGGGAATAGAGGGATCATATTTCAACATAAAGGCCATATATGAAAAACGTAAAGGCCATATTGGATAAACCCACAGCTAACATCATACTCAATGGAGAAAAGCTAAAAGCATTCCCCTTTAAGATCTGGAACCCGACCAGGATGCCTGCTGTCACCACTTTTATTCAACATAGTACTGGAAGTTCTAGCTACAGCAATCAGGCAAGAAAAAGATATAAAAGGCACCCAAATTAGAAAGGAGGGAGTAAAATTGTCATTATTTGCAGATGACATGATACTATACATAGAGAACCCCAAAGATTCCACCAAAAAACTGTTAGAACTGATAAATGAATTTAGTAGCAGAATACAAAATTAATACTCAGAAACCAGTTGCATTTGTATACACCAATAACAAACTATCAGAAGGAGAAATTAAGAAAACAATCTCATTTACAATTACTTCAAAAACAATAAAGTACTTAGGAATAAATTTAACCAAGAAAGTAAAAGACCTATACTCAGAAAATTGTAAGACATTGAAGAGAGTAATTAAAGAACATACAAATAAATGGAAACATGTACCATGTTCATGGATAGGAAGAATTAATATAGCTGAAATGTCCATACTGCCTAAGGCAATATATAGATTCAATGCAAATTATCAATAACATTTTTCACAGAACTAGAACAAATAATTTTAAAATTTATATGAAACTGTAAAAGACCCCGGATAGCCATGGCAATCTTGAGAAATAAGAAAGAAGGGGGAAGTATCACGCTACCTGACATCAATTTTTTTAAATTTTTAATAAATAAATAAAAACTGAAAAAAGGCCTGGTAAAATAAAATGAAAAGGCAAACCACAGACTGGGAGAAAATATTCACAGAAAGTATTTGATAAAAGATTGGTATCTAGAATTCCTGAAGACCTTTTCAAATTCAATTATATGGAGTAAAAAAACAAACAATAAAAATGAGCAAAAGATTTGAACAGATACTTCACCAAAATATATAGAAGATGGCAAATACTAATGTAAAAAGATGATCAACACCAGTAATCATTAGGAAAATACAAATTAAAACCACTACGCAATACTGCTTTATACACTTAGGAATGGCCATAATTAAAAACTATTAGAGAGGATATGGAAAAACTGAAATTCTAGTATATTGCTGAGGGAGAAGGCAAAATGTTACAGCCACTCTGGAAAACAGGTTAATAGATTCTTACAAAGTTATATACACATTTGCCCTATGAGCCAGGAATCCCACCTTTAGGTATTTATTAAAGAGAAATGTAATTCCACATAAAGACTAGCATGTTACTGCCCACAGCAGCTTTATTTGCAATGGCCTAAAACCGGAAAGAACCCAAATGCCCATCAGTTGTGAACTGTGGGATAGCCATACAACGGAACATTACTTAGCAGGAAAAAGGAACAAAAGACTGATCCATACGACACAATAACTCTCAAAAAGAATTAGTCTGAGTCTGAGAAGCCAGACATCAAAGTGTACACGCAGAGTGATTTCAATTATAAAAATTCTACAAGATTAAAACTACAGTGTTAGAAAACAGATCAAGTATTGTCAAGTGGTTGGGAGGAGTGGGAAGGGGTTGACGGTTAAGGGGCACGTGAGAACTCAGGGGCGTGGAATGTTCTACATCACAATTGTGGAGGTGGTTACAAGACCAGACACATTGTCAAAACCCATTGAATTATACACTGAAAGTTGATGAATTTGTTTTCTGTAAATTACACCTCAGTAAAAGTGACAAAAAATACACTGAAAAACATCACAGTCCAATTTGCTAAGAACTACCTAATGACAGTGAGAGCAGAATAACGTAGTGCGTTTAACCCACTGTGGGACTCAGGGATGAATGATTTGTTCTAACATGAGGGCAAACTCAGCGGCATCGATGTGACTGTTGGTTCCAGGGAATCCCAGTGCACCCCGAGTACGGGGCCTCTTTCAATGAAAGGACCCAGGGATCATCTTGGAGGCTGAGAAGATGCCTCAGAGGTTCCAGGGAACCTCTCGTCTTGTAAGGACCCAACTTACTTGCTCCGCGATGGCCGGTGGCCCCACCACTGCCCTCGCCACCAAGCAGACAATGATTGATAGTTTTCACATGCATAGCACCTGAAGGATAAGTGTAACCCACACCTGTGTGTACACATGTGGTCCCAGGGGATTTAAGAATGTGTGTTTTTATTCTACATGGTCGTCAGGTTGAATGGGCCAAATAGCAGAGAATTTCTGTGAGGTCCGTAGAGCTAACATCTGACTAGCACACAACCTGCGTATCCAAACGGCAGGCATACCTTCTGCCCACATCCTGGCCTTCTCCTGCACTTCATGGCCACAAGCCAGCAACCAGAGGGTCACCCCTGACCATCTCTGTCTCCACACCCAACCCCTACCACAAGCTTCCTGATGTGACCATCTGCTCACTCCCAGACATGTCCACTCCTCTCCATCCTGCCACAGAGCTCCAGTCTAATCCTCCATCATCTCATCCCTGAGGGGCTCTCGTAGCCTCCTCAGGGGGCTCCCCATTTCCATCGTTGCCTTCCATCCATTCTCTTCATTGCAGCCAGATGGGTCTTTAAAAATGTGAATCTGTGTGCAATGTTTGATTAATGTCTGTCTGTTTCCAAATGGACTGTAGGACAGACCGCATGTGTTTTGCTCACAGGTAACAGTATAACCCAACACACAGTGAGTGATTAATAAATATTTGCTAAGTGAAAGAAAGGGCAGGAGAACTGCTTGATTTCATGAGGATAAAGGGAAAGGAAGACACATGCTGGAAACAACATCTGGGCCAACGTCAGCCCCCAGTGACAGTGTGAGTGAGTCAGCAGGCTGAGGGAAAGCTGCCACGCCTGTCACCCTGGGCTCAGGAGAAGGCTTTGACACACTTGCATTCCCAGGGAAGGGCAGAGATAGCTCCTGTCAGCATCCTAACTTGCTCCGATTTTTCCAACTCCAGGACAAATTGATAGAAAAGCTCTTTGTTCACAAATCACTTCCCCCTCAAAGCCTCCATGAGATGTTGTTCATCATCCCACGTTTAAGAAGAGGCAACTGAGAGGTTCCAAGAGACAGTAAAGTTGCCTAAGGCACAAGGCTGGCAAGTGGCACAGCTGGCATTTGACTCTAGGCGGCTGATTCCAGAGCACACTCAATTGCTAATGTATATTGCTTTCCACGTGGGTTTTATAGTAAAACATACCATATCCCACCCATCGATGTTATTTACCACATGGTCATGCCAAATAAATAACTGTGAGGAAATGCTGTACGCACAGAAGAACTAAGAGGGCAATTCGGTTTGGTCCCCAGGACAGCTGGACCTCAGGTCAGCTGGGAAAGCACAAGAAGAAGCAAGGAGCTTAGCAGGCACAAGCTCCAGGGCGTGGCAAAAGCTCGATGGCAAAAACACATCACCTGCCTCACCAGGTTGCTGAGAGTTGGTCCAAGATTCAGTTACCGTGGCACCAGCTGCAATTCTGTTATCCCCCACCCCTACCCCGCCTCGGGCAGCACTTCCTCTCAGCACATGCCTGGAACACACCATTAACTCTCTCCATGGGACGCAGCCAGGGTTTGATGGGGGTCTCAGGACAGTTGTGTAAGGAGCCAGTGTACCCTAACCCTGGCCCTTCTCGAAAGACGACAAGGAGGGGAGTTCACGCTCATTTCCCCACAGTCGGCCCCTCTTACATTCCAGTCCTCGCTCCCCCTTTCCTGGACCGCATGGGGCAATGCTGGTTTTCTCCCCCTCCAGACAAGGACATGTAAGAAGGGGCTGGGAGAGTTATACATCGCTGAAAGCCAGACGTGGATCCCCACATCTCGAAGACCAACTTCTCTATATAAGGCTCACGTCTCACAAGACCACGGATGAGTTTGCGTTACTGCTAACACTGCTTTACCACTCCAAGGGAGAAACAGGCCGTGGAATGTCTGGTGCCCAGGCAGCTCTATCAGAGAGATGGTAGAAGAGACAGAGCGTGTGTGTGTGTGTGTGTGTGTGTGTGTGTGTGTGTGTCCTTAGTCTCAGTCATCACTGTGGTCATTTAAATCAGAGGTGGGCCACAGACAACAAATAAATGAATAATGATGGCTGCATCCCCATAAAACTTTATTCAAGAACACTGAAATCTCAATATCATAATTTTCTTATGCCATGAAATACTATTATTCTTTTGATTATGTTTAGTCATTTAAAAATGTAAAACTATTCTTAGATCACAGCTCATACAAAAACAGGTGGAAGACAGGATTTGAACTGTGGGCCGTACCCCTGGTTTAAATCATCTTCAGAATATAACTCATTCTTAGAAAAAAACAAGAGATGTGCAATATTTAGACAACACACTCAATGTGAAGTCTTCTTTCTTGTGTCACAGGGAGGTACCAAATGGTCATATTGTGGAGAATGTATTTTAATTCAGGGCCCACCTTCAATGGGGCCCCAAATGCCAGACTGAGTTTTACAGGTGCTTGGGCAATGCCATTTTAATGAACACAGTTTCCCCCTTTTTCCGCCTCCCGCCACACTCGGTTCAAGCCCTTGTTTTTCGGTCTAGTTGTGTAGGACACAGCTCCCTGGGCCGTGCTGGTATTACGAGCCTTGTGCTCCCCCAAGTGGAGGCAGTTGGTTGCCAGTCGTCAGTCTGCCACTCATGGCAGCTCTCGCCGGCTGCTGGCCGCTCACACTGGCTGCTGGCCGCTCATGCTGGCCACCGGCTGCTCACGGCAGCACAGGGCAGCCCACCGCAACACACAGCTGCTCACGGCAGCCCATCTCCAGGGAGAGCTGTTGTTCACAATCTTAGCTGTAGAGGGCGCAGCTCACTGGCCATGTAGGAATTGAACCAGCGACCTGGGCATTGGGAGCATGGCGCTCCAACCACCTGAGCCACCAGGCCAGCCCAATGAACACATTTGATTGACAACTAATAGCCAGCAGGCTCTTCTGTTTAATAAAGCAAACAAAGGGTTTATTTGGAAAAGGATGAGTTTTTTAATGTCCTTAAAAAAGAAAACTCTATGTGTGTCCACAGAGCGATGGAAAGAGATGTATCCATTGGACAATTTTTAATTAAGGTGAATGAACCTTAGCTAGCTAAAAGGTTTTCTTAGAGGAAAGGTCTCAAACTGTTAACACATCAATATGTTTCTATCCATTAGCTTTCCCCAGGGTGACAAGCATGGTCTTAATGGCAATTTCAAGGAAAGTTCTCTCTGTATCTTCAGGGCTGTTTACCGATGAGGTCTTAGAAACCGTGGAACCTTCTCTGTGGGTGGGTCAAACTTCAACTGTAGCTGTTAATGACAAATTGTCACCTGAGGTTGTCAACACAAGTGACACCAGCTGGTTGTGTGCTGAGCCAGGATTCAGAGCAGGGACATGTGCCCAAAGCTCTACATGCCACCAAGGCTTTTATAGAAAGATACAGGAAAGGAGTCAAGCAGAAAATACATTCCTGCCAGTTCCATGCCTTGTGCTGCACACGTGGTATCTCATTTCATTCTCACAATGATCAGTGAAGTAGGTACTATTCACGTTTCTGTTTTCCAGATAGGGAAACTGAGGTTCAGAAATGACAAATAACTTGTCCAAAGGTCTTTCAACAAATACCTACTGAATACCTGTTGTTTGCTGTGGATGGAGCTCCACATCTAGTGTGAGAAGCAGGTGATCAAATAACCACACGGACACATATAATTACAAATTGTGATAACTGCTAGGAAGACAATACAGCGTGCTGCGAGAGTGTGCAAGAGACAGGAGGTGCCACCAACGTGTCCTGACCTCAAAGCCACTGGATTGCTAAGTACTTTTGTATAAGATACAAAAGTACATGTACTTTTGAAGTAAGACATGTACTTTTGTATAAGATACAAAAGTACATGTCTTCCAGAAGTGTTATATTACTTTTTTTAAGGGGGGGGGGGGGGAGTGCCATAGCAAAATACTACAACTGCGTGGCTTAAAACCACGAAGTTTATTCTCTCACAGTTCCGGAAGCTAAAAGTCTGAAATCAAAGTGTCACCTGGGTTGGTTCCATCTTGGGCACTACAGGGAGAATCAGTTGCATGATTCTTTCCTACCTGCTGATAGCAGCCAGCAATCTTTGGTGTCCCGTGACTTCTAGATGCATCACTCCAATTTCTGCCTCCATCTTTATGTGGCCTTCTACCCATGTGTCTGTCTCTGTGTCTCTTTTCTTACAAAGACACGCCTCCTATTGGATTAGTGTCCACTTAATGACTTCCTCCTAATTTGAGCACATCTTCAAAGATTGCTATTTCCAAATAAGGCACATGCACAGGTCGCAGGGTTTAGGATTTCAACACATCTTTTGCAGGGGAACACATTCAACCCCAAACAATTGTCTGTACCAGCTTTTCTGGTTTCGTTTTTTTCCCCCAAAACTTTTCAGTATCACCTCAGGGCCTGAAAGAAGCAGTACAGGGTGGACTTTCTAGGTCTTAAAAGCAAGGTAACCCCGGGGAATGCCGGGGAATGAGGGACAGTTTTAAATTGGCCTGCTCTGAGCAGGGGGCTGAGGGCCGGAGAGAGACAGGACGTCATGCTGCAGACCTTTTGAGTGACATGTGGGTCTTGCAGCAGGAGCATCCAGCTCAAAGGTGGATTGTTGAACTGTCCAAAGCCATAGGGTCTGTAAAACCCCTCTCGTGACCCGAGGCGGCACACACAGCCTTTCCAGGCATTTCCTGCCGAAGGCATGTTGAGGAGAGGAGGGTCTCACCACCTGCATTTCGGCGCTCCATGGATGGCTGCAGTGGTGACCCATCGAACAGCTGGGACCACAAAACTGCAGAGAAGAAAGTCCATGAGGGGACAGCCTCAAGCTCCATGTAACACAAAGGCTAAACCTGGGGAATCCCTAATTGGAACAAGAAGCAACCAGTACAACAAGAGATGTCCATTCTGGGCAAGGGAGTCGACTAGCAGCCTGAGGGGCAGGAAAGGGAACAAGGGCTGAGAACGAGGCCTCTAGGTCACGAGACCTGGATGGACTCCAATCCACATGTACCCCTGGCCAGCTGTGCCCGGGGCAAGCCGCGACCTTCCCTGACAGCAGCACCCTTACCGAGAGTTCCAGCTTCTGCAGGGCATGGACCAATTCTGCAGCCCCAGAATGAGCTCCGTGTGCCTACAGACCCCGCAGCAAACTTTCGCGTTGCCCCGGGATAGTTTTCCAGTGAAGGTCAGCCAGCTTTTTTGATAAAGAGTCAGATGGTAACTATTTTAGACTTTGAGGCCACACACTCTCTGTCACAACTACTCAACTTGTCTGCATGGTCCGCTGAAAGCACTGTGGTTGGTACATACCCCAGAGACTCTCCAGCAGGGACAATTTTGCCCCCACAGGACGTTTGGCAATGTCAGGAGGCATTTGGGGTTGTCACAACTGGGGTGTGTGTCTTAGTTTGCTAGGGCTGCTGTAACAAAGTGCCATAATATGAGTGGCTTGAACAACAGAAACTGATAGTCTCATAGTTCTAGCGGCCTGAAGTCCGACATCCAGGTGTTGGCAGGCTGGGTTCCTGACGGCTGTGAGGGAGAATGTGTTCCACGCCTATCTCTGAGTGTCTGGCCACTGGCTGCTAATCCTTGACTTTCCCTGACTTGTAGAGGCATTACCTTGATCTCTGCCTTCATCTTCACTTGGCCTTCTCCCTGGGGGCCTGTTTGTGTCCTAATTCCCCTTCTTTATAAAGACACCGGCCATATTGGATTAGGGGGTACCCTAATAACCTCATCTTAACTGGTTGAGATCACATCTGCAATGAACTGATTTCTAAATAAGGCCATTCGAGGTCTGAAAATGAAGTTTGTGAACTCATCCTAGGAAAAGTGCTACATACCTCACTGCTGAATATCACTACGGTCACCTTTGAAGTACTCCCCTTGGGAAACTATTTACCAATGCCACGCCTAGTCCACCCTTCAAAGCAATTTTGGAATTCTTTTTCTGAAATGGCCATCAGAGCTGTTGTCATATTACCCTTGATGTCCTGAATGTCACCAAAATGTCTTTCTTTCAATATTTTCTTTGTCTTCGGGTAAAGAAAGAAGCCATTGGGGGAAGATCAGTTGAGTAGGGAGGATGTTCCAATAGTTATTTGTTTACTGGCTAAAAACTCCCTCCCAGATGGTGCCGTGTGAGCTGGTGCGTTGTCGTGATGCAAGAGCCATGAATTGCTGGTGAAAAGTTCAGGTCGTCTAACTTTTTCACGCAGCATTTTCAGCACTTCCTAATAGTAAACTTGGTTAACTGTTTGTCCAGTTGGTACAACTTCATAATGAATAAACCCTCTGATAGCAGAAAGAAAGTTAGCGACAGCATTGCAACAAGTTTGCGAACTTAACTGTCAGAACTCCTATGCTAAGATACCAGGGGCCAGGATTCTAATACAGGAATGTCGGGGGAAGAGTCACAACTCAATGCATTACAAGGAACTACTGACGTCTGGTGGGTGGAGACCAGGGGCACTGCTAAACAGCCTACAGTGCACAGGGCTGCCCCTCAACAGAGAACCGTTCAGCCCAAATATCGATCATGCCCAGTGTAGACCTGTCATGGGTAGGTCACTTTCCAACAGGACTGCTCCCTGGGAAAGGGCAAAACAACCACTTGTAAAGAAACTTTCCATTTTTGTTCTGAGTTCACCTGGGTCCAAAAGCTTTGGTTACTTTTTTTAAAGGTCTACCCACGTCAGTTTTTGGGGGTTTTTATGGTTTTTAAGTTCAAAATTCCTTCTACCGTCTTTATGTTCAATTCCCAGCCCTTATCTGTACTGCTTCAAAATTCTCAACGAGTGTTTTATTTTCTGTACCTTGATGTGTGCAGAGGTAGATTAATACGACTTCAGAAGAAATTCATTTTCTCTTCTCTCACAACAAAGGTGGTACACAGGAGAAATAAATCACAGAAACCAGCCATTAGTTCAAGAGTGAGTTTTGCCAGCTGTTGCAGAAAGAACCCAGGCTGCAGTTGGTTTAACTTATGTATATTTCAGCAGGGAGACCACGTGGTAAATAAAATTAAAATTATCATTTAAATGAACTGTGATTGTTGCTGAGGATTTCTATTATTCACAGAATTAAACATTAGACTGAAAAGAGAAAGGATTTATATTCAGATTTCCCATCACACTTAGTACAAGTAATTAACAATATGAGCCAAATATTTCATTCCTGGCATGCCCCCACCCCAACTTTCTTCCCCTTAGTGACCACAAGATGAGGAATCTGGTCTCAAATAAGAAACAACATAACAGATTTAAAATGACTTTCCCTCCTAACTTTTGCACAAAATCAAAGTTTCTCATGAGTCGATGCAAAGGAAGGCAAATGTGGTGGAAAGATTCAGTGGGTGGAAAAGCAAATACAGATGACCCAGCTCAATACCTTCATGTCACTGATGAGAAAATTGAGGCCCACGGAGAAGCAATTTGTCCAAAGACGCAAAGAAAGTCAGCAACAAATGCTGGCCGGCAGCTCAATACACACGTCTCAGTCCACTGCTGTGATATTCAGTTGGGGTTCTTTCAGGCACCTCAGTAACGCTTAAAGCCCCCTGAGACATTTGAGACAGTTCTGCCCTTAAACCTGGGGGAGAGCAGCCCCACCGTGGGCTACACACTGTAGAGAGCCCTGTTGCGGGCCTCCCCCAGCTGAAAACCCTCTCCCCACAGGCAAGGAGTCCACAGGCTGTGGGGATGTCCCCACCCAGAGCCCACAGCCCCCAGCTGTCCAGACCTTCAAGCAGCTGGGATATCAGAATTCCTGCCAAATGACTCCGAGCCTCCTCCCACTACTGGGGCAGGCTCTTTCAGAGGTTCAACCTCAGGAGAGGGTCACATCGCTGGTGTGTACCCATTCCCCCAGCCTGGTGGTGAAGGGTGGTGGTTTGCAGAGGATGTTGACAGACCATGGGCATTCAGGTTGGGATGTCCCTGTGCTGTGCTGGAGGCTCCCCATGGGGCAGACCAGAGCCAGGGCTGGGGAGGGGGGCTGGGGCCTGGAGGCCAGGAGCCAGCATTCCCCCACAGCCACCAGCCAGCACACAGGAATCCAGTCCACAAACTCCAGTGCAGGGCGATTGGAGCAAAGACATCAGGCAGTCATGACCTACTGCTCCGAAAACAACTATAAAGCCCCATTTGCTTTCCTCTGAGATCCTTTACGTGCACGTAAGAGGGAACTTGGCAGTTAAACTCTGGATCCTGAGTCCATTTTCTACCACTGTTTTGTGCCTGCCCTCCTTCTTCTATTATATGACTGACTGTACAGGTGACTTCAACTGGGTCCTGGGAAAAAAAGAAACCCTAAGCTTCTCCCACGGGTGGGGTTCATGCCTGTGAGACTCGGCACAGGGAAACAGAAATTTCCCTCAGGCTGCAGTCAGGGGACTCAGGTTCAAATCCTAACTCAGCCTCTTACTGGCTGTGTGACCTGGGCAGATTGCTTAACCTCTCTGTCCTTCCATCCTCCTCCACTACACAGCAGGACACCTCTTTCTGAGTATCTGTGTCATTCAGATAAGCTAACACAGTTCAGTAATGTTGGTGCTATTAGCCAAGTGCCTCAATTCTTTCACTGCGTTAATTGATTTCAAGTTTTGTTCAAACTGAGTAAAAAATCCCCCCCAAAAAATAAAAAGTTGATATTTTGCTATTTTATGCATTTAATAACACTTTGAGCTACTTTGTGCATAAATGACATTATTTTTATTTTAAACCTTTGTTATATGGTAATTAATTTACCGTTATATTGAATTTTAGCAAAAAATACTCAGAACATAGTAAGTGGCATCAATTAGACTTAAGTATAAATTAGAATCTAATGGCACTGATGACATAAAAAATTTATTACAAAATGTTACACGATATGGCATGCAAAACATCTTTCTTGTTGATAGTGCAAACCACAGGAAAATATACCTGAACGTCACAGCAAAAGAGTTAAAATAACGTGCACAGCCCACAGCCTTTCAAGAAGGCAAGACGTGTACAGAAGTGTGAGATTTTGAACAAGCACATATGTATACGGTGAATTCCCAATTATTTAAGATGCTTAACATCGACCATTAATTCTATTAAATAGCGGAGGCCAAAGAGCTGCAGATGTGACTTTTTACAGTGGGATGGGGAAGGAAGTGCCATTTCTATCCTCACCGTTAAATCCTAATGTTTTGCCCTATGAACACTGCACAGCTTGTCTGCCTTCAGATTATCCCTGCGAATAAAAGACTGTTATCTCACCAGTACTGAATTTCTGATAATATTCTGATCAGGGTGTGCCCGAATGCTTTTCCTTTCTGTATGAATTGATAGATTTGTGACATCCCTTACCGCTATAAGGCTGTTTCTGCAATAAGAAGGTACAGTTTTTGTTCGTGATCAAAATAAGCAAATAAAAATAAGTTAAGCCCTTCACTGGCACTTTCTACCTCTCTTCCTTCTTTCCTCCCTTCTTAATCACACACAGAGAGCAACAGGAGACAGAAACTTCTATGGGGTTCCCCAGCTTTCTCTTAGGATGGCCGTGGGTTGAGGTCAATAAGGAATAAACAGCCAGTCATGGCAAACCCCAAAAAGCCTCTCCTCCCTCCTCTTAGGTAGTTTCTTCAAAAAGCCCAGTACGTAGACTCATTTATTGGATAAGATAGGGACACCTTGGTCTGTAAGAGTTCAGGATGGAAGGAGGTTGGTGGGCTGGAAGACATTTGAGGGTTTTGTCCCCAAATCCATGTATTTTGGAAACAGCACCCCAGTTTTTCCTTCAGAGCACCACCCCCGCTCCTCACTCTCTTGCCAGTGGATAAGGGCTCCACCCACCTCAGCTCCAGGAGTTGGCCAGTCAGGACATCCCAGGCCCCAGGGAGCCCTAAGTGGTTCAGGAAAGAGTAGGTAATGAGTTAGGTTAATCCCAGACAATTTTCCTGGAACAGCAGGGAATGAAAACTCTTCTCCTGGGATTGTTGGCTGTAAGGAAGAAGACGTCCACACGGGGTGGGTCTGTCTGACACAGACAGACTGAAATGAGGCCACCCCAAGTCCTGCTATGGCTGCTCCAGAATGTTCAGGGTTTTGAACCAATTAATCTCTTCCCCCTTCTTGATGTCTTAGCAAGCTTGAGTTACATTCCTGTCAAGCAAAAGAGTCCTGGGAACACAACGAGACAAGCCCAGAGGCAGGGGTGCTGGGACAGAAGGGTAGGAGAAGCCAACGTTATTTAACAAACGTTTACCCAGTTCCCACGAGGCACTGGCTGGTGGGAACTCTGTGGTTCTAGTCTTCCAATTATAGGAAGTGCCATGAAATAACTTTGAAGCTTCAGTTTTCCCCACAGGTCCCGCTGAAATTGCTCTTCATCTCTTTTCCCCAAGGACGGGGACAAGTGTCACACTCTACCTCATGCCCAGACAGTAGAATCAGCAAAGGCTAGGAATGTGAAAGAGTTCTTTTATTCATTCAACAACCATGTACTCAGTGCCTGTCGTAGGCCAGGCACTGTCCTGGGCTCTGGGCATACACGAGTCCACAAGACAGACTGGTCCTAGGCTCACGGCTGTTGCTTTCTTTTTGTGGGTGGGGGAAGGGAGAAAAAGTGAACACATACACAACACTGCCAAGTGACCCCAAGCCTCCTCCCAAGCTGGGGTGAGCTCTTCCCGAGGTTCACCCCCAGCAAAGGGTCACACTACAGAGGACATAAAACTGGGTAAAGTGCTTGCCACCCAGTAACAGGGGTTGGGGTGGCGGGTGGGTGCTTCTTGAGACAGGTATTTCAAGGACTGTATTTCAGGGCAAACGAAATACATTCTGATAATTTTAGCTGAATCAGAATTACTGCTTCTTCCACTCAGGAGGGAAACTGATGCAAGGTTCCTACTGGAACTCACAGGGCAGAAGGCAAGGACTTAGTGAGTTCACAGCACAGTTCTCACCGTTTCTGTGCCTGATGACTAAGAGTTTTGCACATGTGGCAGAATTTTGTCTGCCATCTCCTTTCCTGCAAGACAACCACCAGTAAGGAGGTGGTAAGGGCAGCGCCGTGAAGCTTCCACTCACTGATTACCAACATTCACCCAACGAACCCGCAATTCCAGGGACCTCCAGCGTTGGAAGCAAGTGGAGGAAGGACTTGAAGGCAACTGGAGCACAGCTCAGAACCCTGATGCAAGGGAGTTGTTTTTCTATGGTTAAGGGGCCAGAAACATGTTCTAACCATGATATGAAGAGCTCAGCTCATTCTCCTGCTTAGAAAAGTAAAGGGAATCATCACTGGGCAAATGACCCCGACCTCCCAGAAGCAGGAATGAGGCCCCAACGCCCCCTTCGCTGCCTGCTTTGAGATGAGCCACTAGCACGTTTGCAGCAGAGCTGTAGACCGCCAGGAAAATGCCAAGCCCACCTCTTACGTATCGATTCTCAAACAAGTTGGGTGCAGTGTGGATTAGGTACTAGGCTGGAAACTGCTGAAGTAATTGGGAGATCAGACTTGTGCTTTCATGGGCTATTTGAAGCCATTTTCCTCCGGGGGCTTTCTTTTTCAATGCATTTCTGATTTGGCCCAGGATTTTAGGATGATGGTAGCTTATGTGTGCTTAGAAAGATAGCAAAAGAAAAACAAAAGATTCAAATGGTGCTTTTAGCTTTCAAAGGCGAGCAATCTTTTTGGCAGTGCCTGTTTAAAAATGCATTAGCCTCTTTTACGCCAAACGCTGTTTGTTCTTCCTGTTCTCATGGTGTGTGCGTGTGTGCGTGTGTGTGTGTGTGTGTGTGTGTGTTAACATGAAAGCCTTATATCTTCCGTTCTAAGGTTTCAGAGCCAGCCAAAGCTATGCCAGCAAGCATTCATTCCAGCTCGTTTCCTCCCCCAAATCCTCTGTCCCTTTGCCATCCATGTGTCTTCATGAGCTTTACCATGCTATCGAAATGGAGGACGATGCTGAATGGTCGCCCCTGGTGAGAATTTTGCAATGCTCTTCACAACATGGCATGAAATTCCACCCAAAGTGTCATGTTGTTAGAGCAGGTCTCACCACGACATTTGCAGAGCGCAGAACAAGAGTACAAATGGAGCCCTATCCACGCCACGTCTAAACATGGAAAAGTTACAATTAAGATCCACCCAGGGCCTCGCCCTCATTCCCATCCAGGGCCCCACCGCCTGTTCCCCAAGACCCACCTTCCTGACCTGGAGGCTAAAAGAGATGTGCTGTCCCCTCACTGGCCACCGGTGAGCTTGAGTGGTGGTAAGGATTGACCAGGACAGAGCAGGACAGACGCTGGGCCAGGGGCCCCAACTCCTGGGGGTACCTAGACCCCCCCAAACCTGGGACACGGATTGACCTGGGCATGCTCCCCAGGGAGCTGGGGGTGCAGGTTCCCTCTGCTGCCTGGGCCTGTCCAGGTGTTGTACATACTTCACAAATTACACCACCTGAGCAAAGGGGATGGCCAAGCACAGTCACGTGGTTTGGAGCAGGCCACCTGCCATGAAAGCACTGCCGTTTTCTCTCCTTCCCAGGCTGGGCCTCCAGTTGTCTCCTCATCCCAACACACTTGTGCTCTCTGTCCCACACCCTCTGGCCTCGGAAGCCCTGTCCAGCTTTCCTAGCTCAAATGGGTACTAACCTTTCAAAACGCTTCCTTACGAAAACCAAAACAAACAAATAAACAAAGTCTGTATTTTGATGGTTCCAACCAGCAGGGCCCTTTAGGGCATGGGTCCTGGGTAGGGGTCTGTCTTGCCCAGGTCTAAGGAGAGACTGTAGCAGAGTGAACTTGACTGGCCGTGGGCCTGGCCAAAGTGTGCTAGCCAGTTAGGGTGGATATCGGTTGATGGTACCTATTTGGGAACAGTACTTTGATTTTCCACTGAGGATGTATTACCTTCCCTATGGTGAGAAGCCCTGGTATCACTGTCCATCAAGACTCCTTGGTGCCGCCTCCTCCCCCTCCCCCCACTTGGAAGTGAGCCAATCAGAGCGCATTTCCGGCCATTTGCCTACAAGGGCAGAAGATAGCTGGAGATGCTCCACCTGGTGGCAGCGCCCTGGATGGACAGCTGAGTGTCCACCACTTCCTGCTTCCTGTATCCAGAAGCTTCCATGGTTTCTGTTCTCCCCGAAGTCCGTTCTTCAGCTTTTCCTTCCACCCTGTGAGCGAGTCATGTATACTTCCAACAAATTCCATTCTATTAAGTTAGCCGAATTGGTTTCTATTGCTGGCACCCAAACAGCCCTAACAGATACATTAATCATGCCGCCTTCATGGTGTGGAGGAGAGAACCGGACTTCATTTACTCCAACGCAGGAGCACAGAATCAAATCTGAAAGCATATTAGTTTTCCCTTGTCACTTGCCTGCTAAAAACCACCAATGGATGGGTTCCCCTCTCCATCACCCCCAGTCCCCCCACCCTGCCCACCACCACGGCCCACTCCCCTTCTATACAACCAAAATCCGAATACACCTTAGCCTGGCTCTCTGACCTTATTCATCATGTCCCTCCTCTTACACAAACCCTCCGCTCTAGAAACGCTGTCTACTTGACGACCTCTGTGCAAGTCCCAGCATGATTTGCTTTTAAATACTTCTACATAGATGGTGTGATATTAAGAATGTAGCAGCTAAAGTTTCAACTCTAAAGGCAATTGTTCCAGAGGTGTCAACTATTTTATCTGAAGAATCACCCTCCAGACCTGATTTTAACAAGGGTACAGTCTCAGTTTGGAACACATCAGTCTTTACACCTCTCCCGTGTGTGTGTGTGTGTGTGTGTGTGTGTGTGTGCGCGTGTGTGTGTGTGTGTAAATATATATACAGAGGGTGCCGAAAAAATGTACACATTTTAAGAAAGGAAAAAACTGTATTGAAATTGTAATATTCAATATATACCGATAAAAAAAAGATGAATACAAGTCACGTTTGACTTCTGCAATTACAAGAGGAGCTCAGAGTGGTTCCCATCAGCGTCCAGACACCTCTGATTACGGCGAACCTACTGCCTGAGTAACACTGACCAAAGTGTCCACTTGTATACATTTTTTGACACCCCCAGTATATTAATGAGGATAAATGCTATCTGTTCATCGGCTCTCTCACATTGGTTGTCTAGGAAACATGGATTTGCTGGATGGAGAAACGATGTGTGTTTGTTACACGCCTACAATGTGTTAGGCATTTTGCACGCACTCTCATCTTTAAAGGCAAAGTAGAGTCAGAAGCCCTTAGCAAAGAGCAAACATTACTGGTCCACACAGGAACTGAAGCTGTGACCTTGGCTGCATTCTAAACATACCCAAATAAAAGATGCTCAGAGGCCATAAACTCCCAAGAATGCTAAACACGCAAGTCCCCTTCTGTAATTAGCTTTAGCTTTGACACTTGATTTTTAAATCTGAGTGTTTTCGGTTTGTTCATGTGCTTCTTTTTTTTTTTTTTTACGTGTGAGAGACTTGATGGTCTCCCATGCGGCACGGCCATTGTCAGTTTGGGTTTTCCCACCCCGTCTGAGAAAGATTGCTTCCAGTTTGGTGTCTCAAGACAAACATGGCTTTGGAGTCAAACCAGTTTGCATCTCAGAGCCTCCCTCACCAGCTGTGATTGTGAGCAAACCACCTCATATCTTCTCAGAACCTCTGTCTCCTCATCAGTGACATCGAGGTGGTGTATTAATTTCTCATTGTTGCTGTAACAAAGTATCACAAACTGTGCTTAAAACTACACAGACTTATCTTAGAGTCCAGAGGTCAGAAATCTGAAATGATCCATACAGCATTAAAATCAAGGTGTCCGCAGGCTGGCTCTTTTCTGGAGGGTCCAGGGAAATCCATTTCTTTGCGTTTTCTAGCTTCTAGAGGCTTCCCACTTTCCGTGGCTGGTGGCCAATGTTAAAACTTTAAATCGTTCTGACTTCTGCTTCTGTTATCACATCTCCTCTGACTCGGACCCTCCTCCTCCATTTTATAAGGACTCTAGTCATGACACTGAAGTCCTTATAAAATGTATAATCACTCCAGTGAGTATCACCCAGTCACTCCAGGATTATTGCCCATCTCGAGGACTGTTCCCTTAATCACACCTGCAGAGTGCGTTACCTTTGGCCAGCAAGGTAACACATTCACACTTTCCAGGGATTAGAACAAGAACATCTTGGGGGCTGGAGGGAGTGCATTGTTCAGCCTACCACCGGTGTGCAAACGCCTGGCACACTGTTGGGCCTTCGTAAAGGTGAGTTGCCTTCCTAGGGGAGGAGGCTTTGGGAAAAACTGGATCTTGAGGTCAGGGAACAGGTGGATTATTAATCAAGCAAAGTGTAAAAACTATGACTTGGGATTAGGGTGGTGACGGAGGGGCTAGGAAGCAGGGCAGCCTGACCGGGACAGAAAGACTGAACGGTGAAGGGAGAAGACTCTGCAAAGAGAAAATAGACACAGTAGCAGTTTTTACCCCCCAGGAAGACAGACCTTAACATTCTCTTGAAGAGTTAGAGTTACATCCAGGACACATCCTTAAGGCTGACTTTCTTTGTAAACAGTGACACTTCTTCTGCTTGGTTCTCTAGACAAGGAGAATTGAGACGGCAGGGAGCGGCGCCAGCCTCACTATGCTCTAATGCATCCCGTTCCTGGCAGAAGAACTCCAAGGCTACCTGCTGGGGGCGCGGGGACGTGGTGTGGTTTGGGGGTCTGGGTGGCCCTGAACGATTTAGGTTTACAGGACCGTTAACTAAACCCCCTCTCTGGTGACTCAGTGGAGGCAGAAGGGCCTCCCTGTATTTCTCAGGGAGTGGAGGCCTGAGAAACCTCCACTCCCCACGACTCACAGCTCAGAACCTTTCAAGGTCACTGTTTACCTCCTGACTCCGAGCACAGATTTCTTCCTTTGGCAATCCAGGCTCTCCAGAACCTTCTCTCACTCATGCCGTCAATGTGCATGGACCTTATATCCCAAGGCCCATCAACATGTCATGTATTGAACACCCATATCTTTGTGCAGTGCAGGCTCTAGCTCACTCCTAACCGTGTCCGAGAGCCTTTTTTGTAACAGTGACAGCAATTACCGTGTTTCCCTGAAAATAAGGCCTAGCCAGACCAGCAGCTCTAATGCATCTAATGAGCAAAAATTAATATAAGATCCAGTATCATATTACATTAATTATATTATATTATATAAGACCTGGTATTATATTATACCCAGTCTTATACCATATCATATTATATTATGTTATATTGTATAAGACCAGGTCTTATATTATATTAAAATAAGACTGGGTCTTATATTACTTTTTGCTCCAAAAGATGCATTAGAGCTGATGGTCTGGCTAGGTCTTACTTTCGGGGAAACACAGTACCAGTTGCATTTACTGGGGACTTGCTACGTTCCAATCAATGTTCTAAGCATTTTATCTCATTTAATCCTTGCTTTAAGCCTGTGAAAAAGGTCCTATTTTGTCCCTATTTTCTAGATAAGAAAACTGAGGCCCCCTACACATTAAATAACTGACCCTACGTCACACAGTCAATTCTAAAGCAGTGGTTCTTACCCAGCAGAGACCACTGGCATCTAGTAGTAGAAGCCAAAGACACTGCTAAACATCCTACAGTGCACAGAACGACCCCCATAACGAAGACTTATCTGGCCCAAGTGGCAATAGTGCCGAGGTTGAAAAACCCTGCACTAAAACCAGGTTTCACACCAAGGCAGCCTTCTCAAATATGCTTTTATCATATCCCTCGCCACATTGTATTCAAAACATCTGTCTCCTACATTAGCTTGTGAGTTTCTCAAGGTCAGGAACCACTTCCAATAAACATTTATATCGCTCACGCATGACCTAAAAAAGAAATGAACCAACCGACAACCAAATGAATGAATAATTCCCAGAACAGAATTTCCTCCTTCCTTGAATGGCTCATTCTCTTTTCTCTATTTCGGCCCTTATCATCTTCTGTCTTAATTTAGCAGCATCCGGGTGCTTGTCTCATTTCAACTATTACAATAGAATGTTCCAGAAGGTAAGAACTGAGCCACCCTCATCCGTGTGGCCTCAGTAGCTCTAGCATTTACCCACAGGAGAGATTCAGTAAATATTTATGGAGCTAGAATGTTCTCCATTTCTTCTCCTCATTTTCTACATTCTCCACTCTGTTCTCATCTCATCTTTCTTTACTTTTTCAATCAACTGAAAATTCTAAAGTGGCCAACTTTGGAATTTGGCTGAGGAGGTGGTGGCCAGGGCAATTCACCCATCAGGCATCATGGACAGACGCTGGGGATCCAAGATGCTTTTTTAGGGGCTCATGAAAATGGTTTTTAATTTTTTGTAAGAAAAATAAATAAATAATGCAGGTATAATAATGGCACCAGCCTGGATTATATTAATCTTTATAGTAAGTCAGGCATAAAATATAATTTTTGTTGTTTTTTGTTTGTTTGTTTGTTTGTGGAGGATGGAGGCCATGAAGGCAAAAGGGCCCAGAGCTCATGAAAGCCAGAACATGGCCCTGGGTTGTGGTCAGTATTTGGAACCATCTGTCCCCTTCCCTGCTTAGTGCCAGCTGACAGCTTTCCTCACCGTTGAGCAGAAGAAAATGTTCAGTGCCTGGGATACCAACTGCATTAGTTATCTATTGCGTAACAAGTTGTCATAAGCAGAGCCACTTCAAACAACACACATCTATTATCTCATAGTTTCTATGGGTCAGGAGTCCAGACATGGCCTAGCCAGGGTCTGTGCTTCGGGATCTCACCAGGCTGCAATCAAGGTGTCTGCTGGCCTGTGTTGTCATCTGAAATTTCGAATGGGGAGGAGTCACACCCAGGCTCACTCAGGTCATTGGCAAACTGAATTCCTTCTAGTTATAGGACTGCATTGTTTGACACACAGGCTCTCTCACCACATGGCTGTTTGCTTCTTCAAAGGAGTCAGAGTGACTCTAGCAAGACAGAGTTTTCCATGATGTAATGTGACCACAGGAGTGACATCCCAGCACCCTTCCCATGTCATCTTTGCTGTGATCTATTGGCTGGAAGCAAGTCACAGGTCCTGCCCACACTCAGGGCTGAGGAATATACAAGTGCACGCATTCCAGAAGGCGGGGCTTATGGGGATCACCTTAGGCTCTGTCTGCCATGCCAACCTCATGTGCATTGTACAAGCAGTAGAAAAACAAGGGCCTGCCGAGCTGCAGGTGGGTATTGAGCATTTCACTGGCTGTTCCCACTGGCTGGGTGCCTGGGCTCCCCCTTGGAATACACATGAATTGCTCCCTGGTTTCATCCAGGTCTCTGATCAAATGTCACTTCTTCAGAGAGGAAAAGGTGTCCCCTGACACTTCCCGCCCACTTTTGCTCCCCAACTCCTCAGTCTCCCTGCACTGCTCTGGCAGAGATGGTTGAAACTGACCAAATAGTTCTCTGCTGTCCTATGTCCCAGCTGCCCAGAAGAACACTCACTCCCCAAGCATTTTCTCTTAAGATTTACACCTCCGGCATCCCCCTCTCCTCTTTGTAATCAAGGAGCTTGTTGCTTACCAGGGGATAATCTCAACTATAATCTCCACGGGGCATCCTACGTGGCCAGGTATGACAGCAGCCACCACCAGGCCACATGTATACAGGATGAACAAAGGGTTTTCTGATGACTGTCTTGATGCCCAGTTGACAGAGGACTTGGAAAGGTCATGTCTTTGCACAAAGCAGAATGTGCAAACATGTGGATAACTGTCACAGGCATTTTAGGTAAACGTCTCCATCTGATTCAGAGTTAAGGCCCTGGCTGGGTGGAGGGAGCCCAGCTCTCTGGCTGGCTGGCGGGAGGAGAGCAGGTACAAGGCATAAGCCAGGTGTCCACACTGGTATCAGAAACACTTGGAGATTTGGGTCCTGCATCCAAGGTGCTTACACTCTAGCAGGAGAGATGACGGGGACATGGCACCCAAACTGCAGGGCAAAGCAGCCCCTAAGTGACCACTGCTGTGTCCCACGTCTGTGATTAGCCTTTGTGCTATCCTAGCGCCTGCCTGTGTGAGGATTCACGGAGCTAAGGCTTGGCAGAGTTCCTGATATAGTATGCGCTTGATAAAAATAATACTAGCTATTCTTAAACTTCTTACCTTTGGTTAAAGAGAAACAGAACTCAGTACACTGCCGTACATGATGCAAACATACCACCTCCCCGTGAATTGTCTCTCATGCTCCAGTTACCCTTAACGGCAGCACAGAGGGGAGTGCATAGGAAAAAACAATCAAATTGATAAAGACTCTCCACATGACCCAACTTAGACAGGCTCCTCTGAGCCTTTTTCTCAACTCGGCCTCATTTCGGGGCCCTATCTTCAGCCTGCCAAGCCAGTTTTAACAAGCATCCTGCTAAGTCAGCTTAACAAGAGTCCCACCACCCTTGATAACTGATCACCCTCGGTATCTGATCAACTTCCCCATCCTTCACCTTGGATGTCTAAGTCCTTGACTTGCCTTTAGCAAGAATCCTGTTAGGCCAATTCAGCAAGAATCCCCCTATGCTTCGTGGCCCCTCTTAGTAACTTTCCATCCACTGACCCCCTCTCACTCTCTACCTGGCTATCAATCCCCAGCTGTGTGGGAGGATGGGTAGATGGGTAGATATAGATAGAGAGAGAGACAGACAGACAGACAGACAGATAGATCTGTATGTAAAGTTGACCTCAGTTTTACTGAAGCCTCTCTCCACTATTGCAATAGCACTGAACAAAATCTGTCTTTAGCATCTTTACTAGAATCAGGCTCTATTTCTTTTAACAAACAATGCAGAAAATTTTTGAGATAATTTCAATCAAATATGCTTATTTGTTGTACCAGCATTTATGGATTTTCCAGATAGCACTCTCAATCTCCTGCTTTGTTCTGAGAATGTAGAGGTGAGTCTAGGTATTAAATTGAAGGGAGGATCAGCAAGGACAGACCTGCCCTTCTGCACCATCACATGGGTAGACCTGCCCACAAGGCTGGCTGAGATCTCAGAGGGGAGAGGAGAAGAAGGAGGCTGAGCTGAGTTTGGGGGGCTGAACCGTTTTGGGGCTGGCCTTTAGAGAAGTGGCCAGTACCTCAAGTTACAGCTCACATACCCACTTGTGCACACACACAAACAGCCCCTTCTCCTTTGCTTCTGCCTGGTTAACTCCTCAGTCAAGACAGGGACACTTCCTCTGGGATGCCATCCCTGATACTCTTTACCAGGTCAAATGTCCCTACCACTTCAGGCCCTCCAGGTAGCATTGTCACAGCTGCAACTGGATGCTTGTCCCATGATTCTTTCATCAATGTCTGCATTCCTATCTATCACATGAGCTCCCTGAGAGCAGAAGCACTGTCTGTTTTCTCTCACCGTCACACCCCAGTGCCAGGCAGAGCTCCTTGCACACTGAAGGCCTCGGTAAAGCTAGAGAAGGAAGGAAAGGAGAGAAAAAGGGGGGGGGGGGAAGGACAGGAGGGAGAAAGGGAAGGACAGCATCGAGTGTGGGTACTGAGGTTGGAGAACATAGCAGTGGCACCCCTGGTAATTATGGTTGACCTAATACTCCTTGCTGAGGAGATGGAGCTTTTCCCAAAAGCCTTATATAATCACTGACAGGTTTTAAACAGGAAGTGGGAGGTGAGCTGGTCAAATACGTATTTTAGAGGAATCAGTTTGGCTGTTCAGAGCAGGATGCTGTTAAAATAGTCCAGTCAGAAAAGTATAGAGGCCTGAATTAGGGAACTGACGGTAGACATGGAGAGGAGGAGATGGATATAAGAAATGTTGAAATACATTTGGCCAGAATTGTTGATTGGAAATGGATGAGAAGGTTTAGCCAACATTCACCAAATATTTCCTTCATGCCAAGTATTATACTAAATGATTTGCAAATACTATGCCATTTAATCCTCAAAAACCCAACAGGGTTAGTACTCTCTCATTTTGTGGTTGAGAAAAATGAGGCAGAGAAAGGTTATGTAATTTGTGCAAATTACAGATTTGTAGAGTTGGCTTCAGACCCAAAACTTTAGTCACTGGATCAAAGACCCCCATGAAACAGAATCACACCAGGCATGAGTTCTGTATCTCTTCACGGAGCTCACAGTCCACTGATTTTAAATTTTTTCTTTCTAAGTACCAGAAATACTGTAAGGAACCAGTCTAAATTTCAGGCTTGGACAAAGGGGTGGACAGTGGTACCACTAACTAAAAGTAGAAGAGGGATTGCTTGTATGGACTGAGGTTTGAAGGTGATGGGTTCCATTTGAAGTGTTGTGTTTGAGTAGCTGTGGGGACATCCAGGGGCATGTTCAATGGGCCCCTGGATGTTCAGGTCAGAGTTCAAGAAGGACTTAGATAGATATTTGGGAATAAAATTGGGAATGGAAGCTGAGGATTAGACAAATGGCCAAGATCAGTGCTTCTCAAGTAGTGCTCCTCAGAGCTTAGGGTTCTGTGGAGGTGATTCAGGAGCCAGCGATGGGAGCAGAGATGGGGTGTCCATGTTTCCCAACGCCACTTCCACCAGGACAGAGTGCCAGGCTTCAGTGTACTCTTCCATTAGTTCTGCTTCTAAACAAAGAGTTTAAGATGGATGGATGGACAGACGGACAAGGGAACAAATAAAATGGACCCACTGGACAGAGAAGGCTTTGCTTCAAAAGGTTTATGCAAGCATCCCAAAAGATTGCAAGATTATTTCAGATCACCTCTCTCTGATAGGAATACATGTTCTGGCAAAATGGCTTCCTTGGTTAATGTTTACTCAGGAATCAATAGGGCAGTTCAGAGGTTGCCAATAATGAAACAGGGCCTGTGGCCAGGTGACCCTGAGAGAAGCAAGGGCCCCTGGGCCCTGGCCACACCCTTGTTCTGGGAAACTCCATGACTGGAAGGAGGAAGAGGAGTGTGGCTAGTCCTGGACACCGGCCATGAACATCTTACTGAATAAACCTCCACCATCCACTATAATAACAGTGCAGGGAGACCATCTGGGGTCCACTCATTGGGTCTGACCCATGCAGCTGTCTTCAATAATCTCTGTAGCGAAGTTCCAAGCAGGAGGAAAAATGACTTCTGTTTTGTGTCAAAAGCCAGCAAACAGGAAGTTATGCTGGAATGGATTTGGATCTCATGTCTACACCCTCGGGTTTCTTTCTTCCTCTTTCTTCTTGATTTTTTTACTTTCTGAATTTTTTTTTAACTTAGTAATAAATAAAAATATCCATGTGCCTATTCCTGCCTAAATTTGCAACAGCAGACATGGATATAAAACCACAAGAGCACCATTCCCTGTATATACTTTGGATGTATCTTCCCCAGTTTTTGGCTCCAGGAATGTTTTTTCTGGCTGCATCTGGGATGGGAATTTTTTAATTAATTTTTCATTTGGTGGGAAAGTGTGAGTCATATTGAAAATTGTTCTCAGTGAAGCTGCAACAGATGCTATCACTGCACAGTCATCACGATGAACCACCGTCCATGATTCCTATTACATTTTTTATCAAACTGCTGGTGAGTTCCAACTAGATCATTGAAACTAATTTTTTGGAGACTTCACATAAAAAGTGCTTTTCTAAAAATAGAAAAATCAGGGTAAATGGACGTTGTCCATTCTCTGCACTATGAGATAACACTTCCAACTTCCAGGGTCTCCTGCGATGGCATGTTTTCCTGCCTTATCCACAATGTCATATGAATAGGTAAACAGTACATTTTGTAGTTCACCTGTACAACAGCCCTACTATTAATATTCCCATTTTACAGATGAGGAAACTAAGGCTTAGTGATAAGCAACCTGCTTGTGGAAATGCAAACTAGGAAGTAACAAAGCCTACATGGAAAACGCTCTAATTTCATACACATACACACCCACTGTAGATTGGTTCCCCAGGAATGCATTAGACTAGAATCAGGGAACATGGATTCTGGCCTGTTGTCAGTTATCATTGGTAATAATAATTGTAGACATTTATTGAGCGTTGACTATGTATCAGTCATTTGCAAATGTACTGTTCTATTTAATTACAACTGGATTATGAGATTCAAGGTTAAGAATCCTGCTCAATTAGCAAATGATACAGCTCAGATTCAAACCGAGGCAATTGAGTCCAGAGTCCCTGCTTTTAACTCTCACAACAAACTGTCCTTAAGGGTAACCCCGGTGGTTGCTTCTCCTCTCTGGATCAGTACCTTACCACGTAAACGTTAAATGTTGGATATATTTCCTGTTCCAGTTACCTATAGCAGTGTTACAAACTGCCTCTAGACTTAATGGCTTGAAATAATCTTTTATTTGGCCAATGAGTCTGTGGGGCAAGAGTTCAGAAATCTACTGGGTGGTTCACCTCTGATCCATGTGGTGTCAGCTGAGGTGGCTGGAGCTGTAAGACCCATTTTCAAGATGGATTTGTCATCTCTATCTGGCCCCTTGGTGCTCCTTGGCTTTTCTCCTTCCACGTGACACCTCATCCTCCAAGGCCTCTCTGAGAGGTATAGGCTTCTCCTAGCACGATGGTCTCAGGGTAGGTGAGTTTCTTATATGGTGGCTGGATTTCCCCAGAGCATTCAATTCAAGCCACCCGGGCAGAAGTTACAAGTCCTCTTCTGACTTGACCTCAGAAATCCCCTAACATCACTTCTGTCACATCCTGTAATATTGTCCAGCAAGTCACTTAAGCTAGCCAAGATTCAGGGGGAGAGGAATTACTTCTCAGTGGGAGGAGTTGCCAAGAATTTGCAGCTGACCTTAATCTAGGACATGGTCTCATCCATAACTAAAAGTATATTCATCTATTTCAGTGGCTACACAGCAAATAGAGAAAGAGAAGTCTCATTTACCAATTCCCAGTTCAGAGCATCTCCTGATTTATCCTATATTGCTTATTAGTCAATAATAATAATAATAATAATAATAATAATAATAATGGCAGCAGCTGTCATTGATTGAGCCCTGACTATATGTCTGTCACTATTCTCATCACTTACATATCCTAATTCTTCTACTTCTCATCACAGTCCTGTAGTAGATATTATTGCTATTATTATTTCCATTTCACAGAGAAGAAAACTGAGGTGCATGAAAGTCAAATAAGTTGCCTGAGATCACATGGCTTAAAAGGAAGGAGAACAGTGAGCTTCCATAGCCTGTGCTTTTAATTTATGTGCTATAATCATACTACCTTGTAAGTTATCATTTGAGGAAAGAGCTCAACCTTTTTTTAATGGTTTTGAAAATCACTGGACTAAGGATACTTAATGATTCTAATTCTTTAGAACTTTAATAACCCCAAGAATAAAGATAAAGCAACAGAAACACAGGATTGCATGGTGGATAGGCAAACAGGTTTTGGAGCCAGACTGCTGAAGGCTGGGATCCTGGCTGTGAGAGGTTTCATTTTCTAAGGATGGTAATGCTAGCCCCACCCATCCCACATGCTCTTTTGTTGTATGGCTTTGCTGCTCCCCCATCGGAAGGTGGATTCTCCTCCTCCACTGCCTTCAATCTCAGTGGATCCTGTGACTGCATTGAATGTGATGGATGTGATGCTCTGCCAGTGCCCAGCACTGCCCTTACCTGGCCTGGCAGCTTTTGCTGCCTTTCTCTTGGAGCCCAGAGCCACCATGTAGGAGGTCCAGGTTTCTCTGCTGAAGAGAGAGAGGAGAGGGGAGGAGAGGAGAGGAGAGGAGAGGGGAGGGGAGGGGAGGGGAGGGGAGGGGAGGGGAGGGGAGGAGAGGAGAGGAGAGGAGAGGAGAGGAGAGGAGAGGAGAGGAGAGGAGAGGAGAGGAGAGACCACATGGAAGAACATGGAGAAACCAAACAAATGCATAAAGAAGCCATTTGGATGTCCATTTCACTCAAGCCTTCAGTTGACTCCAGCTCCAGTGACCATCTGGCCCAACCATGTGAGACACACACTTGTGAACTACCCAGGTGAGCCCAGTCAACCCACAGAACTGTGAGAGATTATAATAGACCATTATTTCTAAGCCCCTAAGTTTTGCGTGGGCTTAGAAACAATGGTCTATTATATAACAGAACATTATTGTGCAGTAACAGATAACTGGAACACTAGCTCTGCCGTTTATTCACTATATCACCTTGGGCAAGTCACCTAACCTCTTTGGGCATCAGTTTTTTCATCTGTAAAATGGGGTAGTAATATTGCCTTCCTCAGAGAGTTGGTGTGAGGATTAAAGAAGTCATGTACTTTATTTAAATAGCACTCCATAAAAGTGAGCATGTACTTTCAAAAGTCAATTATGTTGCATTCACATCCATTAGGATGCCTGTTATATAAAACAAAAACAAACAAAAAACAAACAGAAAATAACAAAAGTGTTCGTGAGGATGTGAAGAAATTGGAACCCTTGTGCAGTGCTAGTGGGATTGTAAAATGGTGCAGCCAGTATGTAAAACAGTAAGGACAACAGTTCCTCAAGAAATTAAAAATAGAATTACTATTTGATCCAGCAATTCCACTTCTGGGTACATACCCCAAAGAACTGAAAGCAGGGACTAGAACATATATTTGTATCCCCATGTTCATAGCAGCATCATTCACAAAAACTAAAGCATGGAAGCAACCCAAGTACCCACTGATGGATGAAGGAATAAACAAAATGTAGTACGTGCACACAACAGAATATTATTCAGCCTTAAAAAGAAAGGAAATTCTGACACATGCTACTACATGGGTGAACCTTGAAGACACTGCCAAATGGAATGGGACAGTCACAAAAGGACAAATACTGTATGATTGATTCCACATATCATCAGGACCCAGAGTAGTCAAACTCATAAAGACAGAAAGAAGAATGGTAATTGCCAAGAGCTGTGAGAAGAAGAAAATAGGAGGTTACTGTTTAATAGGTACAGTGTTTCAGTTTGGGAAAATGAAAAAGTTCTAGAGATGGATGATGGTGGTTGTTGAACAACCATGTAGGTGCACTTAATGCCACTGAACTCTTTTCTTAAAAATTATTAAGTGATGGTTTTTCTGTTATGTATATTTTGCTGCAATAAAAACAAGATTTGTTAAAAAGTCAATTACAGTCATTATGGTGAGAATAATTGAAACTAGTTAAGTAGGCAGGAAGAACACTTTCATTCACTGATAAAGTTCACTATACACAAAAGTTTTGGAGACATCCCTCTAAAAGGAGAGAACAGAGAAAGCAGGGAGTAAATTAACAATGAAATAATACAAGAAAATTTCCCAGTACCAGACATGAGCCCTAGTTGAATATATGCTAAAATCCACACTAAGACCCATCATCATGTAATTCCCAAAGCAGAGATAGAAAAGGTCCTAAAAAAAGAAATTCAGAGAGAAAAAAAACATCACATACAAAGAAATCAGGGATGAGAATGGCACAGGACTTCACAACGATAGCAGACACCAGGAAAGAATTAAACAATGCCTTCAAAATTCAGAGGAAAAACACCTAGAATTCCATACCCAGCCAAACTATCCATCGGGGGGGGGGGGGGGCGGAGACAGTTTTAGACATGCAAGGTCACACACAAAGTTACTTCTCATGTACTCTACAGAAAGCTACTGGACAAGGGATGCCACTAAAATGGAGACATCAGCTAAGAAAAAAGAAGACAAGATGAAGGAAACAGAATCCAGCAAAGGAGAAAGCAAATGAAATTCCAAGATAATAGAAGGATGAAATCCGTGTAACAGTCCAGATGAGAACAGAAGTAGGGCTCCAGGAGAGTGATCAAGGAGAAAATAATGGAACTGACAGATTATCTGACAGGTTTGACTGAGTGGAAAATTATATTGAGAGGCATTTTATAGAGCTGTTGGTTACTATAGAAAGACTGAGACAAAAATTCAAAATAAATCCAGGAAATGGAAAAATGAGGATTTCACTCATAGGTTGAGAAGAAATGTAATAATGGAAGTATAATCCAAATATATTCCCTGACTCAGCCATAAACAGTATTTGCATAGTCATAATAATGGAAACAACAATAATTACAAAATGTGGAAATACACTACTGGGGGCATAGGGAGAAAGGGAGGAGGGGCATAAGAAAGCCAGAAATCTTCACCTATTTGTATAGTATGAAAGCAAGAAAAAAATGTCCAAAATTGATCATTCAAGATATAATAAACTGGTATTATTTAGGAATATGGGAGCAAATATAGAAGAAACCACAAAAAAAGTACAGAGGCAATTGCTTTCAGGGAGCAGGACGGAGGGTGCTGGGGTCACCAGGCCACCACTGTTTTTGTTAGAAGCCTTTCAACATTATTTGATGCTTAACTGCAAGTATTGTATGCATTGATTTGTATTAAAATTTACTTTAAAAATAAAAATAGCGTCTCTATATACTTTATGAATATAACTTCATTTTCATATCATCAATTGTATTCACTCCCAATATCTCAGGAGAGCCTCTAAAGGGAGCCAGAACAGCAAGACTTCCTTAAAGACCCTTAGGAACCTCACGCAGGCTTTTAAGTCTATTCAAGTCGGCTGGAAGGACACTTAAGTCTACACACATAGCCCCACCCCACCCCTGGCCATGTTGACTGGGGCTTTGAAGCTTCCCAGACTGAGCTCCTGCCACCTGGTTCAGACTTTCTCCTCCATGAGCTTCATTTTCCTGCTCCAGAGTCAGCTGTTCTCAATCTGAAAAGGTCAGGTGTGAGTGCTATTTCTGGGCAGTCACATTTGGTGAAAATGATTCAGGCAGGTTTAGGTTTTATTGCCTGAACCAGACAAACATGAAATCTCTCCAGTTCAAATATCACAGGCAAAAAAAACCCAATCTCTCTCTCTCTCTCTCTCTCTCTCTCTCTCTCTCTCTCTCTCTCTCTCTCTCTCTCTCTCTCTCTCTCTCTCACACACACACACCTTTTCCACCAAGTCCAACCAACTGAATGTATTAGCCAAATACAATTTACCTAGAGTTTACATAAAAATTCCCAGCCTAAGGAAGATACGCATGTCAGTACCACTCCCAGCAATTTGATGTTGAAATAGATTTGCAGTACAAGCTTGTCTATTTAGATTGATTGGAAACAGGCACACATGGCGATGTAGAAAAAAATCTAGATAATCCACAGTTATCTACACTCCTTTTCCCTGTGCAAAAGAGGGCTGGAGAGGTCGCCCAGCATGCTGAATGCATTGATATGAGGTTTGTTCTAAATCTCCAAGGACGCAACAATACAAGGCTGTTTATGTTGATCAATAGCACACGTGGAAGTTGCCATAAATCAATCATCAAAATGTATATGTGGCAGCCATTGCTAAACCATACTGTGTAAATAACAGTTATAAATGCAAAACATGAAGATAAAATCTATTACCCGTGCTCAGCCTGGCTGAGTTCCTGTGTGACCTTCAGCTGCAGAATGCTCAGCTGTCACTCAAAGGCCACTGCCGTCTGAGGTGGACGATTTCTCATTGCTAGCTGCCAGGGTCATCTCAGAACTTAACTCGAAGTCCCATCTATAATGACCATGACAACCTACATTTATACAGCACTTGACCATTCTGGTAGATGCTTAGAAACACCTTGTTAGCTGCCTTACTCCTTATAACTCTGGGCTGCTTAGGAAAGGCGGGAAGGCATGGCGGAACACAGACGTGGCCAAATTTGGTTCAACCCCTGGCTCTGCCAGTTAGGGGCTTTATGAATGCAGCAAGTTCATTTTCCTCCAATAGATGCCCTGTACTCAAACAGCAACTATTATTGTAATCCCCACTTTTATGGATGGTACAACTGAGTAGAAACATTGGGATTTGAACCCAAATCCATTGGTTCATTCCATGTCCTGTGTTCTGTGTACACAGCTTCCTGCTGTGGGTTCCTGGCCCCACCTGGAGCTTCAGCACAGTCACAACCCTGGGCAGGTCTCCGGAGACCCTGCCCTCCAGGACTTTTTTCAAGGGAGCCCAGGAACGAAGGTGCTGGCGTCTGGAGCTGGCACTCAGCTCTCCACTGTCCCACTTCCACCACCCAGTTACTGTTGTTCACTCTGCTGAAGTGACTGGCACGGGGAAAGCTATACTGACAGAAGAGGACAGTGGGGGTGGAGGCTGTTGCTCAGACCGCACTCCTTTTGCTGTCCCCCAGGCTCATGGTGCCAAGGTCATCGGTCCCCCGTACTATTCCTTAAACACACAGGAGGCTCCTGCTTAGGTCCTTTTCCTGGTAGTCAGACCACTTTGCCCTAACGTGCTTCCTCCAGATGCCGTGTGGCTAACTCCCTCAACACATCGCTGGAGGGATAACTTCCCAATGACATCTGTTGTTAACAGATTATTCAGGGACACTCATTAGAGCACAGTAAGGAAACTTTTATTCAAGGGGGCTGTCGTGATGGGTACAGGGGCCACGGCAATGGGGTCTTGCAGTGGCGGAGACAGATGGTCCTCAGCTTCAAATACAACAAGGGAAAGTGGGAATTTGTAGCCAAAGAGTAGGGTGGGGGTCAGTGGTTGGGAAATTATAATACTATGTAGGAGGAAACATCAGGGATAAGAGGGAATTCTGGCTAAACTGCTGAAGGCAGGCCAGGGGGGTCAGACATCCTCTGGGGGGAATGTGGGATGAGGGATCCCATCAGATACCAAGGAGGGGGGATTCTGGCTAAACTGAATTAGCAGGATTTTTTTGGCTCAAATTGGACAATGCAGAGATGAACATGGAAGTCCAAAACTTCGAGACTTGGCTGAAAAGGAGCTCAGGGGAGCTTAACATGAAGCCAGGTCAAGGAGAGACTCTTTGTCAGCACCTTCACCCCCTGACTTCAAATCACAACAGAACCTCCGCCCCGCTGCTGGCCGGTGCTCCAGAATCCCCCTGCACTGCTCTGTTTTTCCCCCATCCCCCAGTATATTCTAAATACTATGTAATGTGTATTTATTGTCCTCGTAACATGCAGCCTGTCTCCTACCACTAGATGTATGTTCCACCGAGAGCAGGGATTTTTGTCCCTTTTGTTCACTGAGTGTCCTAATTGCCTAAAACAGAGCCTGGCATAAGTAGATGCCCAGGACGTCATAGGAATGATGGCAGCAGGGAGCACTTTTTGAGTTCTCCTCCGGACCTTATCACAAACAAGACATCTATAACCCATCAAAAGACTCTCTGCTCATCACACAGAACAGCTAAGAGACTCCTGCAAGGATTACTTAAAGGTGGGCAAATTGGGCAAGCGGGGGAAGAGGGAAGGGAGCGAAGTGGAAACGCGGTCCGCATCTGCAGCTGTGGAAACGCCACCAGCATCCGCAGCTGCAGAGACGCAGGGGATCCCAGGACGGAACAGAGAACACAAAAGCCAGGAGGTGGGTTCTTTCCCTGCATCCCACAGCTGATCTCTTCTGCCGAGGGGGCAGCATATCCAGCATTTGAGGCAATAACCTCAGCTGAGACCTCCAGTTGGGCTCTACCTCAGACAGAGGACAAAAACTCCATACCTGCCCCCGCCCCCCCGCCCCCCCCCCTGCTCTTCCAATCCTACGCCCACCCTTCCAGAGACTTAAACTGGCCCCTGAACTGAGGAGTAGTGTCAGATTACAGAGGAGCCTTAGTGCTCAGGCTCTGGGAAGACTGGTGTGCAGCTCTGACCCAGGGAAGAGGCTGGGAAGAGTGTGATTTTTGCTGGGCTAGGAGAGAAGAGACTACTCCACCCCCAGCCACCACCTTTTCTGGCCTGCGGGAAGAGTGTGACACGGCTGGGCTGGGAGAGAGAAATCCCCTCCATCCCCAGCCCCCACCCTTTCTGGCCTGCCTAGGGCAGGGCAATTACAACTGCAGAGACACTCCCAGGGATCAGCAGTAGGCAGCAGACACAGCTCTGGGCTTTCAACAGTTCAGAAATCTCCCGCCCGTCACACACACACACACACACACACACACACACACACACACGGAAGAAGTGCCCTAAGACTCAGGAGAACTGAACACAGGGCTGCTGGTGCTACTGTCAGTGCGCATATGTGCAGGCAAGGGCAGAAACTGCACTGGCTTTGTAAAAACTACCATCCAGACCCCTCAGCCCCATGCATCTAAATCTGCAGTCCCAACGTCACTCTGGGCACCAGGTGACTGGCTCTGCCTGCACAATATGCAGGGAACTCTTTGGTACAGCAGAGGACAACCTGGAGATTACTTGGTGGGCTTAAGCCAAGACTGGCGCTGCTTTTTGTTTTGTTTTGTTTTGTTTTGTTTTGTTTTGTTTTGTTTTGTTTTGTTTTGTCTTTATATCTTTGATATCTTTGCCTGTGTTGAGTGGGGGTTGTCGGTTGTTTTTACATGTGAAGGTATTTGATTTTTTCTTTGTTGTTGTTGTTTTTGTTGTGCTTGGTGATTTGCTTTGTTCTGAAATTGCCCTACACCAGGGCCCAGCTTAAGAGGCACAAGATTCAGCACACCCAGAGGCCAACTCCAGACCAAACCAGAGTACTACCGGGTTTGACCTTCAAGTGACACTCCCAGAGGGAATCCTCTACAGGCACAAGAGCCCATGGGGCCAAACCACATTTAAGCGGTCAACCCTCACACAGCAGAACGCCCTGCAGTGGGCAGAGCCAAGTCTCACAACTAGTCAGCCTAGGAGTTAACCCCACCTACTCACAAGCGAAAAGCAATTAAAGACCTTCTTTAACAGGACAATATACACAACACAAGAGTGACCTTTGGAGCACACGCAGAGAAGAACGAAGTAGTGCAAGTCAAATATAAAGGACACATACTACATAAGATAACCCAGCAAGAACTAAGAACTCTAGGGGATTTACCTAATACATCAAAGCAAACACAGAGAGTCAGCCAGAATGGGGAAACAAAGAAACATGTCCCAAATAAAAGAACAGAAGAAACCTCCAGAAATGGAACCAAATGAAACAGAGGTAACCAACCTATCAGAGACAGAGTTCAGAACAGTGATGATAAGAATGTTTAAGGAGCTTAGAGACGACATAAAGAAGGATGTAGAAATCATAATGAACAACCAGTTAGAACTAAAGAACACAATTACCGAAATAAAGAACTCACTTGAAGGAATTAACAGCAGGTTAGATGAAGCAGAGGATCGAATCAGCAACTTGGAAGACAAGTTAGCAGAGATCACCCAAACAGAACAACAGAAAGGAAAAAGAATAAAAATCAATGAAGATGGTTTAAGAGACCTCTGGGATAACATCAAGCGCAACAACATGCGCATCACAGGAATACCAGAAGGTGAAGAGAGGAAGCAAGGGATTGAGAACATATTTGAAGTAATAATGTCTGAAAACTTCCCTAAGCTGATGAAGGAAACCAACATACAAGGAAGTGCAGAGAGTTCCAACCAGGATAAACCCAAACAGGCCCACACCAAGATACATTATAGTTAAAATGGCAAAGGTTAAAGACAAAGAGAGAATCCTAAAAGCAGCAAGAGAAAGACAGAGGGTTACATACAAGGGAATTCCCATAAGACTATCAAATGACTTTACAGAAACACTGAAGGCCAGGAGGGAGTGGCAGGAGGTACTCAAAGTGATGGAAAACAAAGGCCTACAACCTAGATTGCTTTATCCAGCAAGGCTATCATTTAAAGTTGATGGAGAGATAAAGAGCTTCCCAGAAAAGAATAAGCTAAAGGAATTCATTACCAACAAGCCAGCATTGCAAGAAATACTAAAAGGACTTCTGTAAATAGAAGAAAGATGAAAACAATCTAACTACAAATTTAAAAATGGCAATAACTATGTACCTATCAATAATCACTTTAAATGTAAATGGATTAAATACTCCAATCAAGAGACATAGGGTGGCTGAGTGGATAAGAAAGCAAGACCCTTGTATATGCTGTATACAAGAGACTCACCTCAGATCAAAAGACACACACAGGCTGAAAGTGAAGGGTTGGAGTAAGATATTTCATGAAAATGGAAATGAGAAAAAAGCTGGGGTTGCAATACTTATATCGGACAAAATACACTTTAAAATGAAGAACATATTAAAAGACAAAGATGGGCACTATAATATATAATAATAAAGGGATCGATCTGACAAGAGGACATAACCCTTGTAAATATCTATGCACCCAACATAGGAGCACCTAAATATGTAAAACAGATATTGGCTGACATAAAGACAGTGGTCAACAGTAGCACGATCATAGTAGGGGACTTCAACACACCTCTGACAAGGGACAGGTCTTCCAGACAGAAAATCAATATAGAAACAACAGCCTTAACTGACACATTGGACCACCTGGATTTAATCGATATTTTCAGAGCCTTTCACCCCAAAGCTGCAGAATACACGTTCTTCTCAAGCACACATGTAACATTTTCCAAGATAGACCATATGTTAGGCCACAAAACATGTCTTGATAAATTTAAGAAAATTGAAATCATACCAAGTGTCTTCTCTGAACACAGTGCTATGAAATTAGAAATGAACTACAGGAAAAAAACTGGAAGACACACCAATTCATGGAGGCTGAATAACATGTTACTAAATAATGAATGGGTCAAACAGGAGATCAAGGAAGACATCAAAAGATATCTCTAGACAAACGAAAATGAAAACACAGCGACCCAAAATCTATGGGATGCCACGAAAACAGTCCTAAGAGGGAAATTCATAGCATTGCAGGCCTACCTAAAGAAACAAGAAACATCACTAATCAACAGTTTGTCTTCATGCTTAAGGGATCTGGAAAAAGAACAGCAAAATAAGCCCAAAGGGAGTACAAGGAAGGAGATAATAAAGATCAGAGCGGAAATAAATGAAATAGAAACCAGAAAAACAATACAAAAGATCAATGAATCCAAAAGTTGGTTCTTAGAGAGAAGATAAACAAAATCGACAAACCTTTAGCCAGACTCATTAAAAAAAAGAGAGAGAGGACCCAAATTAATAAAATCAGAAATGAAAGAGGAGAAGTGACAACAGACACTGCAGAAATACAAACAATTTTAAGAAATTACTATCAGCAACTATATGCCAACAAATTTGACAATCTGGAAGAAACGGACAATTTTCTAGTGGCGTACAACCTTCCAAGGCTAACTCAAGAAGAAACAGAAAACCTGAATAGACTGATTACCACCAGGGAAATTGAATCAGTAATCAACAATCTCCCAACAAACAAAAGCCCTGGACCAGATGGCTTTACAGGTGAATTTTACAAAACGTTCAAAAAAGAATTATCACCTATTCTCCTCAAGCTCTTCCAAAAAATCCAGAAGGAAGGAAGGCTCCCAAACACTTTTTATGAAGCCACTATCACCCCGATCCCAAAATCAGACAAAGACACCACAAAAAAAGAAAACTACAGGCCGTTATCTCTAATGAACATAGATGCAAAAATCCTCAACAAAATATTAGCGAACAGAATTCAGCAATACATTAAAAAGATCATACACCATGATCAAGTGGGATTCATCCCTGGTATGCAAGGGTGGTACAACATCCTCAAATTAATTAATGTGATACATCACATTAACAAAATGAAAAATAAAAATCACATGATCATATCAATAGACGTAGAAAAAGCACTTGATAAAATCCAGCAGCCATTTATGATAAAAACCCTTAAGAAAGTGGGAATAGAGGGATCATATCGCAACATAATAAAGGCCATATATGATAAACCCACAGCTAACATCATACTCAATGAGGAAAAGCCAAAACCATTCCCCTTAAGATCAGGAACAAGGCAAGGTTGCCCACTTTCTCCACTTCTATTCAACATAGTGCTGGAAGTTCTAGCCACAGCACTCAGACAAGAAAATGAAATAAAAGGCATCCAAATTGGTAACGAGGAAGTAAAATTGTCATTATATGCAGATGACATGATACTATATATAGAGAACCCTAAAGAGTCCACCAAGAAACTATTAGAGCTGATAGATGAATTTAGTAAAGTAGCAGGATACAAAATTAATATTCAGAAATCAGTTGCATTTGTATATACTAATAATAAAACATCAGAAGGAGAAATTTGAAAAACAGTCCCATTTATAATTGCTTCAAAGACTATAAAATACCTTGGAATAAATTTAACCAAAGAAGTAAAAGATCTGTACCCAGAAAATTATAAGGCACTAAAGAAAGAAATGACAGAAGATACAAATAGATGGAAACACATACCATGTTCATGGATAGGAAGAATTAATATAGTTAAAATGTCCATACTGCCTAAAGCAATATACATATTCAACGCAATTCCTATCAAACTACCAATGGCGTTTTTCACAGAAATAGAACATATAATCCTAAAATTTATATGGGACCATAAAAAACCCCGGATAGCCTCAGCAATCTTGAGAAATAAGAACAAAGTGGGAGGTATAACGATACCTGACATCAAATTATACTACAAGGCTACAGTAATCAAAACAATATGGTACTGGCATAAAAACAGACACATAGATCAATAGAACAGAATAGAGAGTCCAGAAATAAATCCATGCCTATATGGCCATTTAATCTACGACAATGGAAGCAAGAATGTACGGTGGGGTAAAGACAGTCTATTCAATAAATGGTACTGGGAAACCTGGATGGACACATGCAAAAAAATGAAGTTGGACCACTTCCTTACACCATATACAAAAATAAATTCAAAATGGCTTAAAGACTTAAATGTAAGATCCAAAATCATAAAATGCCTAGAAGAAAATATAGGAAGAAACTTCACAGACATTACCTAGAGTAAGATTTTTACTGATATATCCCCTCGTGTGAGGGAGTAAGAGAAAAAATAAACGTGGGATTACATCAAACTAGAAAGATTTTTCACAGAAAGGAAACCATCAATAAAACCAAAAGGGACCCTATTGAATGGCAAAAGATATTTGCCAATGATATATCTGATAAGTGGTTAATATCACAAATTTATAAAAAACTTACTCAACTCCACAAAAACAAACAACCCAATTAAAAAATAGGCAGAGGACATGAAGAGACATTTTTCTAAAAAGGACATACAGATGGCAAAAAGACATATGAAAAAAATGCTCAAATTCACTAATCATTAGAGAAATGAAAATAAAAACCACAATGAGATACCACCTCATCCCCGTCAAAATGGCTATCATCAATAAATCAACAAACAACAAGTGCTGGCACGGATGTAGAGAAAAGGGAACTCTTGTGCACTGTGGTGGGATTGAAGATTGGTGTAGCCACTATGGAAAACAGTATGGAGGTATCTCAAAAATCTGAAAATGGAACTACCTTATGACCCAGCAATTCCACTCCTAAGTATATCTATCCGGAGAAATCCCAAACTCTAATTCAAAAAACTTTATGCACTCCTATGTTTATTGCAGCACTATACACAATAGCCAAGACATGGAAACAACCGAAATGCTCATCGGTAGATGACTGGATTAAGAAACTGTGGTACATTTATACAATGGAGTATTATGCAGCCATAAATAAGAAAGAAATCTTATCATTTGCAACAACATGGATGGACTTAGAGAACATTATGTTAAGTGAAATAAATCAGACAGAGAAAGACAAATACCATATGATCTCACTTATATGTGGAATCTAAAGAAAAGAATAAGTGAATGAACTAATCAGAAACAGTTTTGGAGACATAGAGGAAAAACTGAGGGTTGCTAGATGGGAGGAGGGTGGGGATAAGGGGGAAGGTGAGGCGATTAGAAAACAGTCAGTAACCACAAGATGGCCATGGGGTTTTGAAAATTAATTTGGGGAATGTAATCAATAATGTTGTAAAGATTTTGTAGGGTATCCAATGGACACTTGTCACATTAGGGAGACCACCTCAGGGATGATGTAGATGCCTGATCACTGCACTGTACACCTGAAGCTGAAGCTGAACAATAATGAATGTCAACTACAAGTTTGTATATATTTGTGTATCTATATCTATATCTATCTATCTATCTATCTATCTATCTATCTGTATATATATATATACTTACAAGAAGCGGAGTATAGCATTAGGAATAGAGACAGTGGAAATGTGTAAAAAATAAAAGATGAACACACAATGGGATTTATAGATGATGTAATACAGAATTGTACACCTGAAATCTATGTAATTTTACTAACAATTGTCACCCCAATAAATTTAATTAAAAAAAATAATCATAATCATAATAAGTAGATGCCCGACAACTATTGTTGAATGAGTAAATAAATGGATGGGTGGACAGCTATGCAAATAGACAGAATTATCCTACTATCTCTCCCAAGGTCATCCCAAGGTGGGACCTCCTTTGCAGGCTTGTCCTTACAGGTCACATGGACACCAGATTTTCAAGTCCCTCATGAAGCTGGTTTCCCAGGCAGTCAGTTGCTTGCCCTAGTACCCAAAGCTCTCTGGAGCTATACACACACACACACACACACACACACACACACACACACACACACAGATTAGAGAGCAGCCTAAACAAACTCACTGGCACAAAAACACTATTTCACTCAGCCAAGGTCTGCAGAGCGTGGTCACAAATGAAAAACACCAACTCAGGCAGCACGGCTGGGAGACTTAAGAGGCTTAATTGCACCTCATTTCTCCACAATGTGGGCTGCTTGTTTCTGGCCAGGCTGCCACCATGCCAAATTTACCGTGACAAGCTGTCGGCCTCCTCTGTGCTGTGGTTCTTAGAAACAGCTGGAGGAGGGGAACGGACACTTCTAAATCAAAGATTCTGTCTCCCTACACACCGAGCCATTGCCACTGCTTCAGGAGCCATATATCACAGGACCCGGGGTTCCAAATGCGGTCTTTGTTCCTCCACTGCCCAGACCAGGCAGTTAAGACAGAACAAACACCGAGGAAGAACAGCCTCAGACAAGAGTCAGTGCCGAGATGTCCCTGCTTTCTATGAAAGCCTCAGCAATGGTGATTCTACACCAGCGGGATTAATTTCGGGGGACTCAGAGACGTGAAAGCCAGCACAGTGAATGTGGGTAGAGGGATATGGTGGCCTGCCATGCAAACTGAATGTCTAACCACCAAGCGGCGACTGGGTAAATAAGTGATCCTGCGTCTCAGCAAGGAACTACTACGGAGTCGTTAGAACTAGTCTGGTAGAACGGCAAGTGTAATGTTGTCCGAAGGAGTCCAATAGTCAGACTGGAGGCTAACACATGGAAAGAAATCTGCCCGTGCATGGAATGGCACGTTCAACAAGCGTGTTCAGAGCACGCAGACGCTCCACTCAGTGAACCACGCTGAGCCCTGGGAATCAAATGCTTGGCCTCTGGAGCTGAGGCACTTCCTCCCAGGAAAGGTCTTGCCACCCTGGCTTCCTTCCTTCCACCCAAAACTGCTCTGAGCCTGAAGCCACCCACATTGGAACACAAATGCCTCTGTCCAGCTCAGCTTCTTCCCCAACGTGCCGAATTCCGACTTGTCCCACAGGCATCCTTTGGTGCCTCTCCTCCTTGGTACATGCGGGTTCCCTTGCCAGGGATGCTCCTTCCTTCCAAGAGTTGCCTAAAAAACTTCTTTCCATGTGGCAAAACCCAGCTCAAATGACACTTCCTCTAGGAAGCCTTCTCAGATTCTCTCAGAGAATCACTTCCGAAGACCTCTGAATTATCTCCAGCCTAAATGGACCACAGACAGGCCTGAAGCCTGAACCCCTGAGAGATGCCCCTAGGAAGTGGTTTCCCTGCATCTCACAGTCAATATACTAAAGACTTTTCCCCCAGAAGATATGTGCTTCTGATGAGCAGGCAGACACATAACCAGAAACTCTAGCTGCAGGGATACGCGGTGGACAAGAGAGTCAAAAAGTCAGCATGAAAATGGCAGAAGAAACTTCTCCTATCTGGCCAAATCCTTGCTTTAGGACAAGCGAGTCATCTTCAGCTTGGAGGCACTTGGGGGAACGGAGAAACTGTACCCCATTAGGGAGCACTCTGTTATTTCCTGCCTTGGGAAACCATAGCCTTTGGCATTAAGGAAACTGTACATCCTCAAGTGCTGTCTATTGGTAAATATTTATCAATCCCAATCCCAGCAGCAGCCCATCACACTGTAGTGGAAATTGCTGCCTGTCCGTCCTCCCCCCCAGACGAGTACCTCTGTAGCGACGCGAACAGCAGTGTGGTTACCCCTGTCCTTGTAGAATAAACAAAAGAAGGTGTCTGTTGTGGAGGATGGAGAATGCTGGTACAGGGACACTCTTTACCTCTTTGTCAAGGCTCTGTGTAAGGAGCATAAGAGGAAGAAACTTAAGACTGCATCTGTCATCTGTCACTAATGAGAGCCTTGTCAGGCCCCCAAGCCCCCCCCACTTGTGCTGAGCTGAGGGCGCAGAGCCTTCCCCCATCATTGTCACCTGCCCACTATGTAGTATGGGGATAGCAAGGCCAACTCTGCCTCCAGGGCTTCATGCTTCTGACCAGTCCTTAGCGGGTGGAGAAAGGGCAGAGAGCCGGCCCTCGTCCCTTAATGACGGGCTGATAATCAAGGGATAACTGGAGTGACGGCACGGTGCAGTCTGATCCCACACTAGATGCGCTCCATGAACCATGAACTCTCTCTTCTGGCTGTTTTAACTCCGCCAGTGGTGAGCTGTAGCAGGATGTACGTAATCTAGGGGGGAAACTGCCCTGAAGCCCATAAACCAACATTAAGGGCCACTCGTGTTTCCCAACCCAGCACATTTAATTCGTAGTGTAAGCGGCAAACGCCTTGATCAGGAGAAAAACAAAGAACCAAATGGTGCGTGACCCAGCCCGGCACCTTCGAATTATGTTGTTTGTTAAGTATTCTCTGCATGCATATAATTAATCCCATTTGGCTGCACAGAAGAGAAATCACTTCCCTTAATGATGAAATATTAGAATGAAGCAATTCGGTCCTTAGCCCACACTCTCTTACTGTAAGCAGCCATGCTGCTGATGTCTCCCGAGGCCCCAGGGAAGCGTTTGAAAAGCCCAGGATAAATAAATAAATAATAAATAAATAAATAAAAGATGAGCTAAAAGGAAATACCAGAGTGTCTCCCATTGCATTAAAATTGGCTTCTGACCATGTGCATTTTTTTTTTTTTTTTTTTTTTTTTGTGGTATCGGGACAGGTCCAGCGTTGCCATTCTGTACAGGCACCTGATACAGGTTGTTAGAAAAATCAAGGCAAAAAGAAGCATTTATCTATTTCTCATGGAAGAGATTTACCTTCAGGTGACATTCTCAGTGTAGCTAATCAGTCAATTTTGCAATCAAAGACATGCAGTGGAAATACAGCCTGGCTGCTCCTGACACGTTCCAGCCTGGAGAGTTCCCTAGTTGCCTCACTGACGTTCCTTGCCTGGAGGGAAGCGCAAATCTGCTGGTCCGAACTCCCGCCAAGGACGAGCTGGGTGAAGAGAGAACTAAACGCTGCTTCCCAGGTGTACTTCCCTTTACAAATTTAGACTCTCCCCTGCCGGTGTTTGAGGACGGAAGTGGAGAGAAACCGTTTTTGCTAGGAGAGGATTTCAATTTCTGTTTCACCTGCTTTGCTTGGTTGACACGGGCTTCTAGAAGTTTTGCCATGTCTGCGGCACTGATTCGGCAATACCCTAAACCCCGGCAGGCTGGGGAGAACTGGTGTGCTTTCAATCACCTTCCAGTGGCTCTCCACAGTCTACGAAGGAAAATCTCTTTGGCAAGGCTTTGCACTGCCTGCCCCCATGGAAACCCGGACGCCTGGAGCTCAGTTAGCAAGCAGAAAGGAAGCCGGCCCTTAGTGTCCCCGGGAACTTGACAGCAGCCCCACCCCAGCTTTGTGGCGTTCAGCACCTCCTGGTCTGCTACTGACCCCCCTGGTCACCTGGCTATTTCCAACCGTACCTCTCAGGTTGGAGACAAAACCAGTCGCCCCCACTGTGGTTCTCAGATGCTGTCCTTGCCCACCCCTGGTTTCTCTCGTCCTTCCCCCTCAACCCTCCCCACCACTGGCTTCGCATTTGGCTCTCTTATATTACTGGGTTTTTTTTCTTGTTTGTTTTTTCCCCTCTGATACGTTAGTGACAGCAGTGGATTCTGGACAATATGGCCTCTTCTATGAAGTTCTTTCATTCATTCAATAAACATCTTTATGTCCCAGGCACAGTGCTAGGCAGGGGGAAGCTCAGAGGTGAGGAAACCCACAGCCCTCGGGGAGACTGCAAGTGGCTGGGTACATCCTGGGTGCAGAAAGCATGGGAAGCAGACGAGGTGGCTAAGAGTCCAGGGCTGGGAATTGTTGGGAGGATCCAATGAGATGGTCCCCATAACGCATCTGGCACTTTGCACATGCTTAGTAAATATCAGTTCTCGTCAGTATCGAACTCATGGACATTTTCACTATCATTTTAGGCAGGACTAGCACACACAGTAGTCATATACACGTTAAGGAGTGAGGGCTACATTCAGAAGGCATTGAGGGTCCATCGAAGGGGCTGAGCCAGGATGGGATGGGTGTAAGTAACTGTGATGGAAATACCGAACAATCACCCTGGTGGTTGCATGCAGAACAGACTGGAAACAGCCCAGATTGAGAGAGAAGGCCAAGTTCAGGAGGCTGTTGCAGTGGCTTCAGCAGAGACAGCGGGGCCTGAGCCAAGGCCCTGGTGATGGGGATGGACAGAGGTTGGTGGATTCCACAGGTGAGGAGGGGACAGAATGGGGAGCTAGCTGCAGGCACAGTGGTTATGAGCGCGGGCTCTGGGTTTAAACCCTAACCCTGCCTTCCTTTTCCCATGTGACTTTGAGGAAGTAGTATGACCCACCCACCCCTCCTGTGTTCCTATGTACATATAGAAGATAATAAGGAACGTTACCATCACGGCAGACGTCAAGGTTAAGTTTGTTCATGCACATAATGCACTTCGAATGGTGTCTAACACTGAGCGAGCACTCAACAAATGTTGCTCATTGTTCTAAAAAAATACCAGGGCTTGGGGACCTGTTAGACAGACCAGAGGGGTACAGTCTAAGAAGACCCAGCAGATGAGATGCAACTTTCTGAGACCCAGCAACTTCCCCAAGCATTTCCAGTGGTAGCCGGTTGGGCAGACCACGGGATCAACAGGATGGAACCCATGATGGTTTAATAATCACCAGCCATCAGACATAACATACACGTCCCCAGATCGGAAATGATTTGTCTGGGGGAACAAAGGTTGGCTCAGACAGATGTTAGATGTATGAAGGCGGTTTTGTTAAACAAGAAAAATCGAGTTTCTTCAGACTGTTCTCTCCAGCACAGAGACTCAAGAATTCCATCCTGTAGACAATGACCCGGAAGGAAGGCAAGCCGCATACCCGCTCCTTCATCCAACATCCAAAGCTGTCAGTCCCCGTGCGCCTGAAGCAGAGTTTCAAGAAACTTTAAGCAAGTCTTGAAATAAAAGTAGTGCCGAGGAATCAGCCACAGTATCAAAACGATGAAGACCGGGGATGCGTTGCCATGGCAACCCAACTCCATTATTTTCAAATCCTGTGGCAAAAATCTTGCCAGCAATGGAACTGAAAGGAAGGAAGCTTCCTGCCTTTTACTCACGGGAGGGAATAGGGCACATCCTAAAAATGTTGTCTCATTTTCCTTGAAAAGCAGACAAGGCGAAAGCAGGCATTTCTAGAACAAAGAGAACCATTCTCTCTGTGTGCAAGAGACAAGGAACCGTGTCAGGACTGGTCGGCTGCCACATCCTCACTGTGCATCCTTCTTCTGACCACAGCGAGCCACTCTGTAGGAATGAGCTTGTGGATCCTTGTGCTGAGGAAGAAAACAGACGTTGTGTGTTCGGAGAGTTCTCCTTCCACTGCTGAGCAACGTGTTTTGCACATAATTACAAATATATTAACGTAGGACCCTACTGAGGTCGACTTATTGATTTACGTGTAGTATTTGGACATACCTCTGCACATGGCTCCAAACCCAACCCTATGGCCTCAGTGCCTGTTCATTATAACTAGACTATGAGTAAATAGTAGTCACGCCTCCCGTTATAAGGGCCACAATGTGACATGCCAAGCGGTAGTGGAAGTCCTACGATGCCTTTTCAACCAATTCCTGATATGTCTTTAGGAAGGATATTCTTAAGTCAGGAGAAACAGGGGGCACAAAATAGGTCAGAGGTTTGTACAAAGACATAAAGAAATACGAGACCTTAAAATAAATATTCACTTAATACCCACATGCAGCAGTTGCTGGGGCAAGAGGCATAGTTGCTAGTTTAGAGGAGATGGTAAATTCCATTTTCTTGCCTACATAAAACAGGTAGTTCCCCTTATACTTGTAAAACCTACCAAGTCATTATTTTTAGCACCCTGCCCTTAAATCTTCAGTAACTTGTGGTACCCTCTACCCTGAGAGTAAACATCCACCTGCCCAAGCTGGAGGAGAAGCAATGGCAACCCAAGGAAAATGGACAGATTGAGGGGCGTGCGTGTGCGCACGCACGTGCTGTGTAGACATTGTTGGGTTCTTCTTTCTTTCACATCCTAAGACAAATCCTTAGAATCTGCAGATAGGAATGAGCCTTTACAGAGGAAATATGTGACTTCGGAAGATAAATGTCTATAATGAATGTAAAAAGTCAAAAGGTCTCTACAAATCAATAGCAGAAATAGCAGATGAACCTGCATTGCTCTTAAATTAAAAAAAAAAAAAAAAGTCCCAATGATAAAGAAGAGGGAGTGTCTCAGCTCTCAGACAGGTGGGCCTCGGGTACACTGTCCCTTGCTCACCTCTCAATCCCCACAGCTTAACATAGGGGCAGACACGTGCAAGAATGCACTCGATTAACATCCAGCCGGCTGGCTGGATGCACAGGGAGAGGTGATTATCAGACGGCAGACAAATGTGAGCTCCAGGGTCCACCAGGGGACCACACGTCATATCTCAGGCTACAGCACGAGCAGATCTCTGGCATACCTAATTTGAAAAGTGCAGTGTTGTTTCATTCATAGAAGTCTGTGCATGCCCATCGACCTTCCAACAACTCCGCTTCCTGACAGAATGAAAAAACAAGCTGCTGGGAATGGCAGCAGCATTTACCTACCTGCAGTTTCCCACACACCGGTTTTTACCATAAGTAAACAGTTCTGCCCCACAGTTTGGAGAAAGAGGCCAGTGCATGCTAAAAACTGTGCAGAGAGAGTTTGGGGAGAGAAGTGAGACCAGCAAGGCTCACACCAGCATTGCACCAGCATCACGCCCCTCCGACGAGTGACAGGTTCTAGGAATATAATCCTTTGGAGGAACCAGTTTTCCCACCCTCTCTACAAAGACAGAAAATAAAGAGCAAAGGCTGGCTCCTTTGGGGGCAGGGGAACCCATTGGCATACCCGACTCTTCTCCATGACAAACCCTTGGGAACCGCAGTTCCTGAAACCAGCACCACCAAGTTTCAGGGGGGAGGTCATCACCAGCCTTGGGTGTTGAGACGAGAGTGGGCTGGTTGTTGAAAAAACAAAAAAGATTGGAAAAAGAGAAATACTGAAATATTCAACACAAGCCATTGTATTAGCAGCCACCACTTTGTCCTTCCAATATTTGGGCTACATATTTTATTTTTACAAATTCCAATGGTTGTAATTATAAGTTAACTATCTGACAAGACAGCTGACTGTAGACCTGTGAAAAGCAATTATTTTGACACTGATCACTTGCCACACAGGAACAGAGTATTGTAATTGCAGTTTGCTGGAAGCTATTGCAACCTTCTCTGATGTGCTCCCAATTTGGCTGGAGTTAATTAATGGGTGTTGGGGGGAGGGGAGGGTGAACCTGGCATGCAGCTTAACATACAAATTAATTGACATGAAACAAATTAATATGTTTCATTTAAATGTTATTAATTTACTAAACAGAGAGAAACAGGCTCAGGGTTTGGGGAGCTACGGCATTTGCATCAGCTACAGGGATGGCTCCCGGTTACCATGGCAACTGCCTCATTAGGCTTCCAGGGGACGCCAGCGCATAGCATGGGGCTAAGGAGCAGTGGGCAGAGGATTCCAAACATCAGACGGGAAATCAGAAATATCAACTAGAACCAAGCGGTTCTTGGAGGACAGGATTCAGTGGAAGTTGTTCATCTGTAGGCGACCTGGGCGCCAGCCCGCAGACAAGAGAAGGCAGGGTTAGAAACCCAACGTGCCATCCGTTAGATAAAGGATCTGCCCTGGGAGAAGCAGGTGTACTGCAGGATGTCAAGACTGTTGTCATAACCCCCTCTTTGCTTGCGCCTCCCATTCTTTACCCATGCTGTTCCTTCTCCCTGGGACACCCTTCCTTTACTCTCTTCACCTGCCTCACCTTCGAGGCTGTCACTTCCCCCGAGGCTGGCCATCCCTCCATGAGCCCCACAGCACCTACTGAATCCTACCAGAGCAATTGTCACCATGCAATGTCCTTGCGAATTCCCTCCCCTCCACCCCCACCCCTCCGTGAGCTCCCTGAGAGCAGAGCTCTGAGGTTCTTCTCCAACTGCAGTCCTTGGGCCAGTGGCATTAGCATCTCCAGGAAGCTTGTTGGGAACGCAGGGTCTCAGACCCCACCTCAGACCTACTGACTCAGAATCTACATTCTTCCAAGATCCCCGGACATTTTCCTGTACATTAAAGACTACCAAACGCTGCACACACCATTGCTTCCCTAGAGTGTAGCAAATGGCAGGCACTCAACTAATAATTTAAAATCAAGCCTTTTAATTTATCTCCGCTCCCAGCAGCTGACCATCATTTATTAATGCAGTGAGACAGCTGGCTACCCATATGCAGGATGCTGAGATGCAATCTGAAGCCTGCACGACAGGGGCTGAAATCCCTGCTCTGCCACTCTGTGGTCCCAGGCAAGTTGCTTAACTGCGTTGTGCCTCAATTTTGTCATCTTTAAAATGGAGGTAATAGTGCATCCATCCCACAGATATTTACTTGAGCCACTATGTGCTACTCACTGTACCAAGCACGTGGGAATCAACAGTGACCAAAAAGATAAGAATCTCTATCCTCTTGTGAGGATTAAAAGTAATGATGCATAGAAAAGACTTAGCCTGGGACACAGAAAAGGTTCAATACCTTATCGTGCTTATTCTCCAAAGCTCTTTAAATAGCCTTTTCCTTCATGCAAACCCATTTGCTTTTCTTCCTCTAATAGAATTTTACTGTTGTAATTGTGGCCTGTCTTACTGGCATGAGACGGAGATGAACTCAGCTGGGGGAGGGAGTGGAAATGGAGATCACTCCTCCCACAGTATAGTTCCATTCCCTCTGGACCCAGCTGAAGAGTCTATAGCTAGAAGCTAGAGGGTGTTTTCTTTTTCCTTTCATTTTGGGAAGACAAGAAATCATAATGCAGATGGCCCATGGAGAGATAAGAAGGAGCCAAATTTAGAAGAATGGAAAGCCACTCAATATGGTAGCCATTAGCCATATGGGCTATTTAAATATAATTAAATTTAAAATTCAGTTCCTCAGTCGCACGAGCCGCATTTCAAGTGCTCAGTGGCCCCAATGGGCTAGCGACCAGCGGCTGCCATATTGGACAGTGCAGGTATAGACATTTCCCTCAATTCAGAAAGTTTTGTTAGATAGCGCTGGTCTACATCCAAGTGTCTGCAACTTTCATGTGCATATGAAAATCCAGAGATCTTGTTAAAATGCAGATTCTGACTGAGTAGGTTTGTAGTCAGGTCCAGAACTCGGCATCTCTGCTCATAGGTGATTCTGGGGCTGCTGGCCTGCCACCAACACTTTGAGTGGAGAAGATCAATTGTCATAATGGAAACACGGAGTCAGAAAGAAGGAATTTCCAAACCTTATTTAGACGACAGTTCCTTATTAAGGCTGTGGCTTAGGGAGCACTTGGCCAGTGACTTTCTGTTGAGAAGGAACGGAAGCTACTTCAGAGGAGCAGAAAGAAACTAGTGATGACTGTTGCATGAGTTACAAGATATTCGTATGTTTTGACCACCCTGGGCTTTCCAAATTCAAACCCAAGAAATGTCTTCCCCCACTGGCCAACTCACCAGCGGCCTGTTGTGTTCAGAATTGGGGAAGGAACCAAGGAAACATTGAGTGAAAGGATAGGAAAGTGATTCTCACTGATGTGAACCCTAAGACAAAGAAGACACGCTTTGATCTGACCTACTTTTCTTTTAGCACCTCAACAAAAACCTTGTTTGGGATATTTTCTCAGGCTTTTCCTTCCTCTTTGGATCCTGGGCCTCCAACCCCAGGTATGTGCTATCGTCCGCTGGAGACATTATTAAAAATACTCATTCTGTGTTGCCACTCCCAGCAACTGGTTTCACTGGTCAGGGGAGCGCCCAGGCACCTATGTTTTTAAGCACTCTCCATTTGTCCAATGGGCCACCCAGGGGAGATGCCTGAGTTTGAATACACAGCTTCCTCATACACATGCACCGCTCCCTCCCCTGGGTTTATCCCACACCTTGACTCTGTGCTCTGCCACCCCCTCCACTAACAGCCTGGGTCCAGCTCGCCGTAAGCTCCCAAGGACAGCCCTCCAGGGTCACCTGCCAGTTCTGTGTGCCCTGAAAACTGGTGAATGACACACTTCCTGTCCCTGCCCCTTGTCAGGTGACCCCTGTCGCAAGGGAGAGAGACTGACCATATCCTTTGACTTTTCTAAATTAATGAAACAGATACTATGCCAACCAGATTATTTTTAAAAGAAATAAATCATCAGTATCTTGACCACTGCCAAGGGATGTGCTGTTTTATTTGTGTTTCCTCTTAGTGCTTAGGCAGGAATATATATAATCTTTCAAAGGATTTTGATGTTTTGAGTGTTGTATTAGCAGCATTTCCCATCATTCTATGTAGTTCTTGTGGCCATCACTTTAAACGTCTGCATACATTTTCACCGAGATGATTAATCATAATTTACGTCTGTGTTGGGCATTCAGGTTGCCTCCAATATGTTGCTGTTGATAAACAAGGCTGCAGTGAGAGTCTTTCTGCGTGGAGCTTTTTCTGGATTATGGGCTTTAAGTTTCTCTCTTGTCAGCACAAGTGTATTTCCTGCTTCAGCCAAGCCACACTCTCTTAGTTACCTGACCTGCATCTCTAAGCAGACAAGCCAAAGCCGAATTTCCTTTGCTGTTTTTGATGGGGGGGAGGGGCTCTAGGCACTTGGTGAGACAATGCTTTACTGTGTGAGATTTCCCTACACTCTGGAGGAAGCTGGCGTCTTCGTCTTGTTCATGAGCTGCCAATCGTTATTGTCATGATGACAACCCAAAGCCCCCCATGGTATGAGAAGCTGGGGTTTGGTGACCTCTGCATGTTGCCCATCAGTTCCTATCTTGAGTTCTCAGACTCTAGCCACAGTCCCTCGGAGGAAAATCTTGACAGGAGAGGTTGGAAGTGTCAGCCATGCTTATAGGATCAGCTCCAATCCCCAGCCAAACAGGAGTCCCCATCTTCACTCACCTACTTCTCTCCCCGGGATCTTTGAGTTTGGCTTCTGGCCACATGATTCTACCCCCTGTTGTTTATTGAGAAGCCCCTATGCTTTTACCTTTCCTTAATTTTCCCCTCTCCCAACGTCTCCTCCAGTATCCTCTCTTATGAAACTCCCACGCAGGTCACTTTCTAGCCAGTATCCACCCAAGAGACATGGCACAGCCCATGGGTTAAGATCACAAACTCAGAACCAGACCACTCCAGTTTAAATCCCGCGTGGGCCCCTTTCTGGTTGTGTCACCCCAGGCAAGGATATTTGAGGCCCAGAGACGCGTATTTCCTCATCTGTAAGGTGGAATGATGGATTAATGAAACCTCCTCATAGGGATTCAGTTAAGGAAACTGTTCAAAAGCAACCAAGATACTTCATGGTGCAAATGGGACCATGCCAACCACAAGCCAAAAAAGCAGTATCATTCCACCAAACTAGCCACCTTGCTTTCAAGAAAATGTGGAAATCTTTATGATGTTACACTGTCATTAACTATTTAAGCCATTTCAAAGAAGACTGGAAATGAATGATATAAACTTGGGAGATGTAAAGAGAACTGTTCCGTGTTTATGTTATCAGTAAGGACTGCTCAAGGTCATGGGTCCTCAGATATAAACACAATAATACAGACACGCTACATCCCATGACATAGGACGTTCACAGTTTTGTTTTTTGCTTTAAATAAAAGAAAGAGTGTTATAATGCACTCTGTTCTTCTTGAGACCTGTACTCTGTGTAGGTCAAAGCCTCCTTAATAATCAAGATTGCTATCGTTCGTTCTGTCTTTGCAATTGTCTTGCAATTCCAAGCTTCGGGCTAACATTTATACAAAGCTTACAGTGGATTTGCAAAGGTAAAGCTATTGAAAAAGATTTTAAACCACTCAGATTAGACATAAACACCATAACTGAATTTAATGAACTGGAGAAAAAGGAAAGTCAATTTTGGTCATGTATAAAGAACAGGCTGGAAAGAGTACACATTCATACAGCACAACACACACACACACACACACACACACACACACACACACACCAAATCTAGGGATCTTCGTCATTATGCAGTCCTCACCTACTCCCACCATCAGTCAACAAGATACAAAATCAATCATCTGTCTCTGTGTACCAGGTGCGGCATGGAAAGTCTGGATGCTTATCCAACACAGAACAGGGAGATACATTGCACCTGAGGAGTATTTGCCAACAAAAAGCATGTTTATCCACATCGCATCTCCTCTTGGAGAATATGGACCCCAGAACAAGCCATTTCCAGTTTGCATCCCATAATTGCAATTACTTGCTGAATTTCTGCTTGGAACGCAGCCCTTGGAGTGAATTGGCTTCCAAGTGTCTGTGTCCTCCAGAGCTTGAGACGTGACAAGATTCTGACCACCAACCAGGACACCTCACTTGGGTCCTTCAGTGTGATGACTGCATCTAAAATTTTCCTTCCAGAATATTAAACTAATGTTCCGGCACTGACCTCAGTACAGAGGTGGTTTATTTTCTGATCTTGTGGGTTTCAGGCAAAGAGTCTCAAACTCTGGTCAGTCCCAGATCCCCTGGGGAATGTGGGGACAATACAAAGACCCAGGCTTTCTCCTACGTCAATGAGCCTGGCCCCTGTGTGCTTCATGAGCTGTCAAGGTGATGTCGATACACACCCAAGTTTGAGAAATATGACTGTACGTCACTGAACTACCCAGCTCCTCAAACTTCTATGGGCGTGCCATGCAGGTCACCTGGGAACTGGGTGAAAGCGCAGACTGTGATCCAATCGGTCTGCAGTAGGTCTCAGAATCTGCATTTCTAACCACTCCCGGTGACGCTGCTGCTGCTGACCTGTGCCCCGTGGAGTAGCATGGCTCCAGGACAGTGGTTCTCAACTGGGGATGATTTCAGCCCCTGGGGGACACTTGGCAATATTTGGAGACATTGTGGGTTGTCAGAACAGGGAGGGGGCATGAGCCTGGCATCTACTGGGTGGAGGTCAGGGACCCTGCGACATGCTCAGGGCAGCTTCCCTCCTGCACACCCCACCTAACCAAGTATTGTCCCGCCCCAGGCAGCAATAGGGTCTGAGTAAGAAACTGTATTCTAGGACACACACACACACACACACACACACACACACACACACACACACGATGGTGAGAAACCTGGCAGGTAAGAGAGAGTTAAAATGGCGAAGTCACCACATTGCTTAATTAGAAGAAACGGCAAAATTAACATTGCCCTCTCAGAGCTGCAGCCACAGGAAGCTTCTCAACTCACAGAATACGAAAGGAAACCTACACATTTGACCCTCCGGTTCTGAAGAGTCTCAGATGCTTCAAGGAAAAGTGCCAAGTGCTGCCTGCCACTCAGAAGGATTCTTACAAACATCCTACTGTTTTCAAAATTCCAGATGATGACCTACATTTTTCACTTTCTATCCAGATAGTGCAAAATTATATACACCCACAGAGGAAAAACTCGCTTAGAAATCAGCTCCTGAATCGTCCCGCTGACTCAATGAATCAAAACTAAAATCTAAGGAAGGACAAGCACACCCACGTGAATTATCTTGCCTTTCCTGGGTTGTCCTAACAGATCCCGTGCACTTTTGCTGTGTGTATCCAGCCTAGTGTATCCAGACGCCATTGCGTAGTTACACAAAAGTTTGCTCGTCACTGTGACACGTGTAGTTTTACAGCAAGAACGGTGCAATGGGGCTGGATTCCTCCACCTTTTTATGGAGAAATGGTATTTTCTGTTCAGCCTGTCAGAGGGTGAAAATGGGCGGGGGGTGGGTTGAAGTGAAGAGGGGAGACAGAGAGTGACTGTCTAGCCTAAGACACTTCAAGGAGCTCCTGTCCAGCCTGGTGTGTAGCCCACAGAGCAAAGGGTGGGTTTAAGCAGCTTTGGGACACAAGGTCCTTTATCCTTGTCCCCACCCGGTTACAATAACCTGAAGATCTCATGGCAGCAGGGCAAGAGTTGTGTGGGGAAAACTCTGGGAAAGACCTGCTAGTCCAGAGCAGGGCAACCTGGCATCCTGTGACCGACCAACGTGGAGACCATGTTCACCTGCTCACTAGTGCATTCGGGGGAGAACTCTGAAGGGGAGCTCTCAGTTACTGTGCAACGGATGCTTTCTGGCATCCCCCAGCGGCCGTGGGGGTCCTGTGGACGAGGTTGGGGTGGTCACAGCTGAGGAAAGGGAACCTTGGCTGAGGTGTGTGTATAGCCGCTTAGGGGTAAGACAGGTGGAGAGTTAATGAAGGGGGAATGGTCGGGAGAGGAGTGGCCACAAGGACCCCACCCCACCCCACGCATGCTGGGCTCAGCCTTCACAGCCTGGTGCAAATGTCCCTGACCTCAAGAAGCCTCTGCTGACTTTCCCAATAAGAATGGTGCTTTCCTCATGCGTGTTCCCGACACATCTTGGTACATAGCTTGAGCATAGCTTATCACAGGTATTGAAATTGAGTGTGTGTGTGTATGTGTGTGTATGTGTGTGTGTGTGTGTGTGTGTGGTGTCCCAACAGACTGTGACCTCTGCGTGGGAAAGGCCTCTGCTTTTCTTCACCTCTGTGGCTACCCCAGTGCCCATCTGAATGGCAAAATCTCACTAAATGTTTGGACATGATGAATAACTCGGAGTCAGGAAAAGAGAAGAAAACATGAGTGCGGGCTGTGTGAGACACTGCAGAACCAGTCCGACCCAAAGGTCTAGCAACCAGCACAATCCCGTCTTCCCTTTCATAACCTCCCCCACGCCTTAATTTCTCTCTTGAGGACACCCAGCTCTCAGTCAGGTTGGCCCAGGAGAGCTGACTCCTCCCTCTGTAGATCTCAGATATGGGCACGAGACCCAAACCTGGCCAATCAGGTATTCCATCGCCAGCGGCTCAGTGATTGCTCAGACGTGGACCCGTAACCCAAGTCAGATCAGTGAGCCCTCAGTCTGGGTTGTTGGAAGCCCTGTTTCTGCTGGGGTTGCTGGCTATGAGGATGTGACAATGAGTGTCTTCATTATGGAGAACCTGCCTAAAGGTGAAGCCAGCATGGAAAAGGGGAGAGCAGAAGAGAAACCAAGTCCTGGAGATGCTGCTGGGTCCCCAAAACCTATGCACTCTTTCCAGAGACTTCTACTTCCAGGAGCCAATAACTTTCCTTTTTCTGCTTAAACAAGTTCAAGTTACACTTACAATGAACAGACCCTGAGTGATACACTCCAATCCCCTGGGGTACCTCTCGAGGACACCGAAACAATGCAAGGTCTAGTCATGCTCCTCTAGCCGGTGGCTATGGACCCACCAATCAAAACCCTGAGGTACATTCAAATCGGCCAGGACAGCCACCCCACCAAATACTCACTGCCATTTAAGGACTGAGGAGCAACTGGCCTTGCCTGACACACCAAGCCACCGAGTGCAATAGGCCTGACAATTCTCTCCACTTGGCCATGGAGCCCACCTATAACACACGCAGTGGGTTCAGATAAGAGGAGATAAGAACTGTCAGGTCTAACCGACTGCGCACCGGGATTTTCTTTTGCTGATACACTTTGCTCTTTGGGCCAAAACAGACACATGGAGACATGCTCTCTAATATTATTAAAACAGCAGGCAACCATTATCAGGAGAGGTGTTTCCAATTACACCAACACATGGGGAATGTGGCAGTTAATAAACTATTTGGAGATATATGGTATTTTTCAAGCAGCTAATAAAGAATTAGAAACATGTTAAATAAATCATGTCGAAACAGTAAGAATTAAGTTTCTCTTGGCCTTTTGTTAGTCACCACTAATTAATTCTATAGATGAGAAAGAGCTTTTGAAAATTAAAATGCCACATATGGGCAAACTATCATGACTATCAAATTATAGCTGTTATTATTAGTTCTACAGTGTCCCCCAGAAGAGCTAAGGTCATCAGATTTACATCTAGAGGTTAATATGCGCTGTCTTTATTTTGCTTGGCAGTAAATTTTGCCTAGAAGCTAACGTCATCATATCGTGACACCCACCGCGTGTTGGGCCAGAAGCTATCAAAACAAACTTCACACTGTGGACAGGGTCTATAAAATCTGGGAAGAAAAGCCAGGAGCCTGGCGAGCTCAGACACACCGAAAAGTTTTTGTTTTCTTCTGAATTCTTTAACCAGAGGAATCTACCCACCTGCAGCACGCCAGCATCCCTCTCCTCACCTCAATGGTGGTTTCAGCATCTTATTGGCACTCTTTCAACACATCTGTCTAGTAACGAGAGTTTGTGTGCATGCGTGTGCATGTATGTGTGCGCGTGTGTGTGTGCACGTGTGGGTGTGTTTGAGGAACAGAGAGGGGGAAGAGAGAGACTTGTTGCCCCAAATAGTGGAATGTGACTCCTATGAGAATAACTTGGGTAAACTGTTCAGAATGGGGCTTATCTGTTTAAACGAGTCATTAATCCTTGGGGAAAATCTTTCCATTCATGCGGCATTCATCCGCATAATGAAATGAGCCCCTTGAAATTACATTAATATAAATGCATCCTGGTTTGCTGTTAAAAAGAAAAAAACAAACAAACAAAAAAACCTTGCAAATATAAATGTCAATATAGGCTTCAAGCAAGATCATTTGGTTTTATTTGGAGAATTTTTCTTGGTGTTTGCATTTGAGGAGTTTTTGCTAATCAGTCAAAACCAAACTGACAGGTAAGAAAATACACATAAGCTCGAAATGACTGAAGGAAAAAGAGACATGGAAACATCTGTTAGGAAAACGTGTATCAGAAAGCGTGAGAACGTGGCTGAGGTTTGATAAAAGGAGGAACAGAGATGGTTGGGAAGACGGTGGTGGGAAGAAAGGGGACAAGACAGGAAAGTTTCTAAGAAAAAGGATTTTTGTTTGATTGATTGATTGATTGATTGATTGTTTCTTGGAAAGGGGAACAGCCTCTTCCTCTCAAGTCTCATTTTCCTCGCCTCAGTTGTCACCCTCTTTTCTACTTTGCAGTTACTTGCATGCATTTAACCATAACCGAGCAGCATGTTATTTGGACGAAATGGTGCTGGAGCTGGCACGATGGCCCAGAAGCCACCACCTTACTCTAGGGAGCAGCCGTCTAGTCTCAGTCTGTACGCCCCAGGATGATTCTGGTAAACGTCCACTCGCAGAGTTCCCCACCCTCGAATCATTTATTCGTTCGTTCCTGCAGGCAGCCTGTGCCTACTGAGTGCCAGGCACTGTACTTGGCCCCAGACGGTGCCTGGAAAGTCACAGTCATTCCAGATAGAGGCAGCTATGGGGAAGCATCTGTCTTGCCTCCTCCTGAGGTCCCTGGACAACAGGTCAGCTGAGCCAACTGGCCAGCGGACAAATAAAAACACGGAGGTTCTGGAGAACAATCCAACTCAGCCTGAGTGGCTCTTCTCTTTTCTCTAGTCTACGTGACTTCATTTCTTCCACACTATTTATGGAGCACCTGCTGCATACCATGGACCCTTCGAGGCCCTGGGGATACAACAGTGAACAAACCCAAATGAACAAAAACACCCTGCCCTCATGGAGCTTCCATTCCAGAGGGAGAGACAGATAAATAAGTCTGAAACGACTAGAGGTTGGCCAATCTCATCTGCCAACCTGGAAGAATAATGTGGTCACGCGGGTGTTGCAAGAATCTAATGAGTTAATTCACAGAAAGCATTTATCGGGGCCTGGGGCACACACGCCCAGCACACGTCTGTCATTCTTATCGTGATTGTTATCCTGCCCACTACCCAGCATTCAGGTGCCCAGAGCCTCGCGACGACATGTGGCTTCCGTGAAATGTTGGCGAGGGTGCTTGGCACCCATGCGATCCAGGCATGACAGCTCTGGGTGAAGATGGATCACGCTTTGTTTACGCTCGACAAGTGGAAACAGAACACCGACACAGTCTTCTCCCACGCTGGACAGATTCCACCCAACACGTGTTAGGCTTTAACAAAATTGGGGGAGGGGGAGAGAATTAGGACACAATGGAGGATTCTAATCAAGAAGGCAAGAGCTACATTTCACCCAACAGAGGGCCTCTGAAGCCTGGAGAGGTGTCAGGGCGGAACGGGACCTACTCTGTGGTCAGACGAGTCTGGTTAAATCTTAGTTTGCGATTCACTTGGTAAAATGACTTGGACACATCATTGCCCCCCACCCCAAGCTTATAAAAATAAACTTAGAAAACATACAGTTTCATGGCAGAGAACAAATGCATGTGACTGGAACATAGTAAGTGCTCAGTGAATGTAGGTTGCCTCCCACATTTCCTAAGAAGGAGAAGTTGTCAGTTTCTATATTGGAACTGGAAATCTGTACAAGTTCAGTTCTGAATCCAGTCTTGAACCGGAAGGTAAATAAACATTCACAGACACACATTTGAGGTAATTGAGCCGTTTGTAGAGAAATGAAGATGAAACTAGAGTGATGGCATAAAAAGCAGGTGTGAATGTGTTAAGGCTGGCATTTGCGATGGAAGATGGAAAACAAGGTGAAAGGAGCCCCAGCCTCTGCCTCAAACTGGCCAAACATCCTTGAGAAAAAGGAGAAGCGATCTGAGCTATTCTTGCAAATATACACCTACTACCGAGAAAGAGAAGGAAAGACACATGTTCCACTTGCTTTCTGCCAGACTGACAGGAAATAGACCAGAATTGCTGCCAACTCATCTCAAAAAGACTTTTTTTTAAAGAAATTATAAAAAGAGACAAGCTTGATCAAGATCAGCTAGTTCTAAAACTCTGCCAAAGCAGCCACGGCATTTTTATTCATGTGAACTGCCCCAGAATTCACCCAGAAAATAAAACCCCGAATGCACACGAAAATTACTGTGCTGATTTTTAATACAATGAGAATGGCACAAGGGAAAACCCCAGTTTTTCTCTTTTCTTTCTAGATCTTCATGGAGACTGTAGGGTTTATGAGTTCTGTAAAATGTGCACACTCAGTGACATACCAACTCTGAGGGGCTCGTGAGAAATAAAGGCCATCAACACAAGGACAGAGGTCTGGGGAAGTAAAACCATAATAAAATCTGTTTTGGGGAATAGCTGACGGAACCCTGAAAAAGGAAATTAGGAAAATGCACCCCAAGGGAGCCTCTCTGAGATGTTCTCACAATTCACGGTGGGTCATGTACAACCTCAGAAATGTCCCCAAATATTTACCCTTTGAGAGTCAATTGTTATGGATCCCCAGGTACATTACTTCAGTGGGTTGGTACTCAGTTTCTTCGCCCATGAAATGGATAGAATATTTAACCTGAGGGGCTTACCTGTGGTCATGTTTATGAACATGCTTTGTCAGCAATAGGGTCCTGTGCTCGCGTGAGCAAATATTAGATCTCACACAAAAAGGGAGACTTTCTAGCATTTTCCCTAGCACAACCTGGAGTATGTGAGAAGTATTTAATAAATACAGCAACAGTTAATCTCAGAGCCCCAAATTGTTCTTTTTATTTAACACCAGACTTTGGCAACGCTTCATGCATTGGGAGAGAAGAGAAATGAACACCCCACCCCAAGATGTACAGAACTGAGATATGCTCTAATTAGCTTGCCTAGAAACACAGTTAGCCTAGCAACGAGGCTTAAAACTCTCCTGCTCTTAAAGAGACACAGAATGTTCCGGTTTGAGTGCATGTGGCCCCCCCCATTCCAAGCCTCTGAGGTCTAGGGTCTGTGGTCACGTGAAGGTGCCCTGAGTCCCAGATGGTGGAAAGATCATGGAGCACTTGGAATCACACAGCCTGGGCTTGACTTGTCATTGCATCATATGGCAGCTGTGGGAGCTTGGATTAAGTATTTCAACTCCATGAACCTAATTTCCCTCCTGTAACATGCCACCATGAATCCCACCTACCTCCTAGGATTATGAAAATCACACATGTAACCCACTTGGCCACATAAAATAATTTAGGACAATAGGAAACCGCTAAAGGGTTTTGCCAGCAATGTCTGGGCCTGCTGAGGGAGTACCGGTCTCCTTTCCGGGTAGCTTTACAAAGCCCTTCCCAGTAGAGCCCCCATGGGGGGTATTCTTGTCCTTTTTGGTTCCCCCTTTAAGCCAAAAGAAGACTAAATGGAGAGAAAAGTCTAGTGACTTAAAAATGCATTTTTCTCTCTGGGCACACACATATCGGCCAGCAATGGGAAAATATAATTATCATAATACGTTTTCTCGAAGATTGGGTTTTATGTCTTCAACTGTGTTAAAATGTGAATTTTGTCCAAATCAAGAAATAACTTGAGAAGTGTAAAAGAGGGAAAGAGAGTCTAGTAAAATCAATATTAACAAGACTGAAATTGCGAGGCTTCGAGGCAATAAAAACCTTTCTCAAGCCAAGGAAAGAGATCTCATGGTAACATTATAATAAATTACTTCAGTTTTATCACTTGGTAAATTGCTCGAATATTAGTATCACTGAGGCTACATTCTCTTTCAACCCAAGAATGCATTTCGGCCTTGGCTCCAGTACAGAGCAAATAAGGGCAGCATCATTCTCCAATAACGTTATCTTACCGACTTGCATAGGAGCTCATTATTTTATACACGGCTCCACTTTTTCACCCTCTCCGACTTTTCTGCAAGACATCATTTTTATTTAGAACCTACGTCCTAGTACTTCCAACAAGGCGATTTATGGACACGGCTATGTGAATTTCACATCCTTTTCATGTGTTACAAAAATATTATTCTTTTGACTTTTTTCCAACCATTTAAAAATGTAAAAACCGTTCTGAGCTTGCAAGCTAAGAGAAATAGGCAGTGAGCCGAATTTGAAGCATCGGCCAGAGTCTGCAGCTTCTTCAGACATGGTCCCTGCCCTGGGCCTTGCAGACACATAGAGAATGAGCTAGCCAGGCACACTCTCCTTCGTCACCGTGGCTCCTGGGACAACTCAGTGTCCTCACCCTTCTCTGACATTCTGACAGGGGATTCTCTCTTGTCTCACTTAGTATAATGTCACTTCCGTGCTCTTGCTCAAGCACCCTGGTGTACATGACTCTGAGGCTTCTTTCAAAGACTCTGCTACTGGCTGTCCAGGATTGGTCAGGAAATCCCAGGATACGCTGAACAATCCCAGCGGACACAGTTCCAACATGGCACAAGCCTTCCTCCAATATAAATTGCTAGTGATCCATTGTGGCGTCGTGAAAATGACATAGACAGAGGGTTGGCAGAGTAGAGAGCTGTCATGAGAAAGAAACGGGAAAACTACAAAAAGTAAGCATGGGATACTGTTCAAAGCGGAAGCCCTGGGGCTATTAGGTTAGTGCAAAAGTAATTGCGGTTTAAAAGGTTAAAAATAATCGCAAAAACCACAGTTACTTTTGCACCAACCTACTATGTAATGCAACACAACACACACTCCCCTGACACCCTCAGGGAGCCCTGCTGTGACTGCCTTTGTTGGGTTAAAGATGTCACATTCAGACCAGAATTCACTGGGCCGATCCCAGGTTGGTGAAAACTCCAGAGCCGTCATCCTCGTGATCTGGAAGCTTCCAGTGAATCTGTTGTCTCGTCAAATCAGAGTCTTGCCTCTCTGGAGAGGACCCGTCCCAGAATGACAGGCCCACAGCCAGTGCTGGTCCCTCAGCACAAACTCACTGGGGGAGCATTTCCATGACAACCAAGACAATGGCGGGGGTCAGCAGAGTTTCTATTTGATTACAGTGCCACAAAAATGTGGTAAGAACAGACCTCTGGAGGAAGGAAATGGAGATGTACATTTTGGAAATGTGAAGACTCAGAGAGGGGTGAGCAGGCGAATGTTGTCACCATCTTCAAACCGCTGAAGAGCTGTCACAGGGAAGGGAAGGTGGGAAGCAGATGTCAGATCCACTGCGAGGTGCCACAGGGCAGGGGTGGCAACCTCTATCAGACACAAAGGCCTCTTTTTATAACATATGTTGGAATTCCCACTTACTACTCTAATTTAATTGTAAAGGAGAAATAAGGTGAAAGGAATATATGATCAAAATAATGTGTTTCAAAAAGTAAATTCTCAGGCGGGGACTAATCTGTGATCACGCACTCACTCGCCCTGACTTTACGTGGAGTCAAGCGATAAGCAGTTGAATAGTGTTGACACTATTTTTCACATTTGGCATTAAATCAGTTTAGTTGGACATATATGAAGACTCGCCACAGCTGCCAGTGGCACATTGGCTCAGATGGCTATTCTGGTGACGGAACAGCCATGAGGGTGTGTACCTGTGATGGATATTTTCAAAATGCGGAAATACCTCCTGGTAAAATTCCAAATAAAACAAGGTACGGTCTTGCCTCCATTTTACATGTAGTTGCATTCCTTGAAAATTCAGTGTAAATTCAATCATACGAAAAAAAATTATTTTTTACAATCAGATATAAACATGTTCTTTACCTCCAGAAACTTCTAGCATCAAGGTGGTTCACAGATGGGTAGAAAATGGAAAATGTTCCTGTTTTTTCCTGTGAATTGCAGGACAAGAAGCATTTCCCCCCACCCATCAAATGGCAGTAGCCTCCCTCAGGCGCTGTGAGAAGCAAGCATCCCCCCAAAAATGCTCCCTAGAGGACAGGACCATCCCCAGAGAGAACTCTGGTTCAGGAAACAGATTGATAAGCATATACACATACCAGCCTACCTACTCCTGTGCCAGGAAACACTGAGGAGCTCTATGAATTTTAACTCACCGAATCCTTGCAACAATCCTGTGGGGTAAGTCCTATTAGTTATTTCATAAATGAAGTACTGAGGCTCTGAGAGGTTACATAACTTGCCCAAGGTCACAGGGCTCGTGGCAGAAGAGGGAAGCAAACCCAGGCAGTCTGGCTCCACATCCAGGCACATAACCCTCACACTACCCATAAACCTCCCTACAGAGAGTCTGTCGTTTTAGAGCATCCAGCAAGAGGCGGCCCAGTTCTGGAGGCTGCAAGGCCAAAATCAAGGCGTTGATGGGGTCGGCTCCTTCCGACGGCTATGAGGGAAGACTCTGTTCCAGGCCTTTCTCCTTGCCTTGTAAATAGCTGTCTTCTTCCTATGTCTTTCCACATTATCTTTTCTCTTTGTGCATCTCTAAATCTATGTTCCCCCTTCTTTTAAGGACACCAGTCATATTGGATTAGTGCCCACCCTAGTTACCTTGTATTAAGTACATCTTAAGACACACTACGCTATTTCCAAAGAATTCTGAGGTAGTGGGGGCAGGGCTTCAACATGTGAATTCAGCGAGGGAGGGTATAATTCTATCCATAACAACGTCTTCACTAAATGAGGTAATGCCTAGAATGCACTCAGCACAGGCTATGCACATTCTAGGTATTCAATAACTGGCTTTTATTATCATTATTACTTATACAATTAAGATTCCTTCTCCCAAGAACCATAATGGAAGGCAAGGAAATAAAAATTTCAGACGCACTCAAATCAGCTAGCTCCATGGATTTCCAAAAGAGAAGGAAAGCAAGACATGCCTGTGGCTGGACATTTTTTACTCAACGTACCCATTGCTGGCCTCAAGTAGACCCGTCCTGGCTTGGCGAGTCAGGTGCCAAGGCTAGCCCACCTTAGGCACTAAATAGCCCACCCAAATCTACAGCCTGTTCTAGAACACTGAGTGAACCAGTTCTACAAAATTTAACCAACACGTGTTCTCTGTTCTCATTAATTAATTCATCCATTCTTTCATTCAAAAAATATTTGCATTCTCTAATCTGGGCCAGGTCTTAGTCTCGGCACTGGGGGTACATACGGAAACACAGAAAAAGGCTCTCTCTTCAAGAAGCAACATTCTAATGGAAAAGGCAGGTAATAAACACCGAAGACAATAAAGAAGATGCTTTAAGATAACAAGAAGTGCTGTGAGGAAAATAAGGCTGATGGGGGAGAGAGGCAGGAAAGGGACTTACCTTAGCCAAAGGGGTCCAGGTGGCTTCTCATTCGAGCTAAGACTAGAATGACGCAAAGGAAGGGGCCAGGTGAAGACCCGGGGGAGTGAGGAGAACCCTAAGCAGACGTAACAATGGCAAAGGCATGAGCGAGGGCTGGTGGAGGAACGGGAAAAGAACCTGAGGCAGGAAACATGAGGAGGCAGGGACAGGATGCAAGATAGAGCTGGAGGGGGCAGTGGCCCGGCCACGGAGCGCGTCCTCAATCGTGGGTAGGAACTTGACATTTTCTAACTACAGCTTTCTCATACGTCACCGATTCCATCCTGGGACACCAAACGAACATGTGACATCCTCCCAACAGAGTGACACAGAACTTCATGCCTCTTGGGCTGGGGGTTCCAGCGATGAAGAGGGAGGTAGAATTACAGGGCAGAATTGTGCTGTAGTAACCGTGATTTCAGTGGGGGAGGAGGAGGGCAAGAAAGACATAAGGAGTGATGGTGGGAGATGCAGAAGGAGAGAAGGTTGGAGGAAAAGGGGAGACATGGCTGAAGGCTGTGGGAATCACCAGCAGGTTTCAGCCAGTGGTGAAGAATGAAGTTCTTCAGGACAGTCACTCACGCACTGATGTTTTTCCTCTGTCCACGTGATGTCTCAGCTGATCTTAGGGACCGGGTTTTTCCCGGGAGGGTATCAGGCTTTCTGCAATGTGACTCAGATAATTATGGCCTTTGACATATCTGTTTATATTGTTGTCCACCCCGAAGGCAGGTTCGGCAGCCTGGCTTCACAGCATCATGAGAACGCTTAACAAATACACATGAGTCTCAGCCCCGCTCATAAAAGGGCAGGACAAAGCCGGGAAGGCCAGTTTCAAGCTGAGGGCTGGGGCAGACTGTGGAGACGCTGTTCTGAACTACAAAGGGAGAACGATGGCTGAGCACCCAGGAGACACCTCCCATGCTGGACGCCATCATCCCGCAGAGCCTTTCCCCAACCCCTAACTCCGATCATGAATTAAAATGGTTTATTAGAATCTCAGCACTTTTATAGTCTAAGCTGGCACCAGCCCCAATTCCTGGAAAGATTAAAATCTGGCAGATGAGACCTCATTAGCAACACAACCAAAATAAGACCTCAGTGCAGCAGGCGGGTGCTCCAGGGTGATTTTATATGGGGTATGATGGGCTTTATTGGAATTGTCACACGTTTATTTTTATGTTCATCAGGAGGAAATAAAACTAGCACCTCAAACCCACTGTAGGATGAGTCTGAGTAAAAAAAAAAAAAAAAACGGTTTATGTCGAGTTGATTTTTTAAAATTATTATCTAGATAATAATATAGATGGTACAGATATGGCAACAAAACTGTTACGGTGTTTCTTGAATGCCTGAGATTTGTCTGCAAATAGTCTTGGGCTACCTATTTGGCCAAAAGCAAGTTGGGCTAAAGGGATGTTTCTGGGCATTAAGGAAACGGTCCAACCACTACGGTGTGTACACATGGGGGCACCGGTGTTAACACACATACACACACGCTCCCACGTGGGGGTACAGAGTGTGTTCTCTTTCAGTTTGACTCCACAGCAGTCTGCACGTGCCTCTCCTGATGGACTCGTGCGCTATGAACTTCTCCAGGAGAGAAAACATATCCCCGACGCCCCCATCCCAAGCCCATGGAAAATAGACAGAGATGCCCACGGATGAACAGCTGTCAAGTATGGGCAGTGACCAAGAGCAGACCGCCGAGGGTAGGCTCCTGACCGCCTGGATGACCTTGGGCAAGTAACGGGAAATCTCTCTGCTGCAAATTTCTTCACCTGTAAAGTAGGAATTAAGACAGTGCCTACCGCAAAGCATTGTCATGCAGGTGACGTGAGCAAACGTACGTGAAGCAGGTAGTGTAGTACCTGGCTATGTTAGCACCACGACCCTCATCAACATTGTTTTCCTCAACCGAAAGACAGAAAAACCTGAAGGCAATAATGTCATCGCTCCTCTGGTTGTATCTACATATAACTAACTATCTCTTTCCTCACTTATCCCACTAAACTTAAGGCTTCCTAAGACGGAACCCCCTTTTCAGAGCTAGATCCCAGGTACTCTGGTTTGACACACATGAGTTACTTACTAAGTTCTTGGTTGATCATTGAATGAATGAACACAGGAAACCCTCCCGAAATCAGGGGAAGCCCCCTTATTACATTATGGCTTCAGCGGGTTGATTGCCCAGCAGGCTGATGTTTCAGCCCCAGTGTCCTTTTCACAAAGCATGTTAGCATTCTAGGAATGCATACCTTTTACTAGAACATTAGAGAGGGTGGTGAGGAGTCGTGTGGAAGCTAAGGGTACTCATGCATGTGAAATTGCTCACCCCCCGGGGAGAATTCACGGGAATCTATTTTTATCCTCAGCTACATTTAGGCCCAGGAGGCTCTTGCATGACCAACTTCAAGTGCGGGCTAGCAAATAAACATTAATCACAGGGCTCGAGAGCAGCCTGCCTTGACCTTTTTACAGAAAAAGAGGCAGGCCGCACCTCCAATTACCTCTAGCAGCACTGGAAATCTAACATGCCATTTAAATTGAGAATGAAAGAAACTTACCAGAAAAACGACTCATAGAGACAAAACAGTACAAACCTCTCCCATTTCAGATGAGGCGACTGAGGGCCAGAAGGAAGGCAGTGGTCAACGGCACGGGATGACTGTGGGTGGGGTCGGGATGCAAACCCAGGATGCCTGACTCCCGGCCTTTCCTTTAGCACCTGATGGCTTACTGGTAGGCACTATCAGAGGGTCTGCGGTAAGCCTGCTAATTTACAACAGCTAGCAGAACACATGGTTTACTCGTCCATGACTAAAAGGCAGATATTTGTACTTGCGTGCCCACGAGCCAGTATCTGAACTTCCACATGGTCTCCGTGCTGGGACTGATTTGAAAGCTAATAGGACAGAACCGTGGCTTACATACCTGCAGAAAGGTGACTGCGCACCCCATCACGTGGTGGGGAGACGGGCATTCACTTTTCCTAGTTTGCCTTTTCCTTGGATGGATATAGATACCTTCCCTGTCTTTGCAACGCTCCCTGATGGTCATGGGTCGGCCTCACTTTGTGCCAAATGTGCCTTCCTGCCCAAATGGGTGTGCCTGTTTGCTTGCAAATGGCATTATATTTTAAATGCACCAGAGGAAGCTGTCCAGCCACAGTGAATCTGTTTATAAAAATAAAAAATTCCTTTCAAACAGCCATCTGACTGCAGAATTAGAATAATAAAAATAGCAGCTAATTATTTTTGGAGCACAAACTACGCCTGAGGGATTGTGCTAAGCGCTCCTGGGGCACTACCTCCTTTATTTCACGCCACCACCCATGAGGAAGGTACTGCTGACATTCCCATTTTGCAGATGAGAACACTAAGGCATTGTGGCAGACAAATGCAAAGATGGTCCCCGGAAAGTGACCTCCGACTCCTGGTGCTCACGCCCGGTGTCCCCTTGAGTGTGGGCGGGGCCTGTGACTTACTCTAATCAATAGAACACAGCACAGGGGATGAGATGTCACTTCCACACTATGTTATGTGAGATTATAACTTCCGTCTTGCTAAGTGACCCTCTTGATTGACTCTTCCTTGCCGGCTTTGATGAGATAAGCCATGGTACAGAGAAACCTGCGTCACAAGGACCTGACACTGAACGCCACCTGACAGCCAGCAAGGAGCCGAGGCGCCCAATCTGATACCCTGCAAGGGTGTGAATGCTGCCAACCACCATGTGAGCTTGACAGCTGACCTTTCCCCAGACAAGCCTCAGACGCGAGACCCCAGCCCTGGCGCCCTTGCAGAGCAGCCAGTGAGAGACCCTCAGCAGATCATCGAGCTGAGCAGGGCCCAGGTTCCCACAGCACAGAAAGCGTGAAATGCTAAACAGGCGTTGTTTTACGCTGTGCTGACACTTCCTACAGCAATCGAGAACAAACACAGGCATGGAAAATTTAAGTGATGTTAAGTGTCACTTTACCAGCGCAAGGTCGCTGAGCAGGCAGGCTGCTGAATTAGTCTTGAGCAGGGAGTTTATCCATCAAACCTGATATGGGATAGTCATGGAGTTCAAACCTCTGAGATCCTCCCCAGACTGACAGCGGGCCATGTGTAGTCTTCACAATTTCTTCTAACGGAAATTCTCCTGCTGCCCTCGTTTGCTCCACGGGCTCCACGACATTACGAACAACAAGTCCACTCAAAGGAGTGTCCGTCAGCAGCAACACCCAAGACTTTGAGTTCGAAGCTCTGAATCTGGAAGTCCCCACTGTCCTCCTTCCCGCCTCTTCCTGAAGGTCAGTCTATCAGCTTGCCATCTCCAAACCTCACCCTGCTCTTGGGTATCATTACCGTGGACGTGGGAACTGAATGAGACGCCATAGGTAAGGCCTTCAGCCCAGTGCGCCCTGGAATGTGGGTAGTTGGTATGTTTTTCCAAAAGAGTCAGTTCAAGTTCCACGTATGAGGGGTCCACTTGGGTTTCAAGCCCTGGCCTTTCCTCTGGACTCCAGACGTAACCGCCTACACGGTAAGTCTGTTGGTCTATATCTCTTTGTTGAAAGCATCCTCAATTCCAAGCATCCATTCTTTATTTCCCCCACCCACCCTGCCCAATAACCTGGTGCCCTCCAACGTTCCCCTTGTCTGGGAAGGTAAACACGCTTCTTCTGGTTATACAAGTCAGAGGCTGGAAGTCAACTTTAATACCACCCTCTCTGGCATCTGGCTTCAGCCAGTCCATTACCAAGTCCTCTTAGTTTCCTTCTTCAGTCCGTTTGGAAGCTATTTTCCTCTTTCTCTACTACCATCAGCTTGCACTCTTGCCAGAACTGCCTAACACTCCATATCTAGACATGCCCACTCTAGTATCTCCTCTACTCTGCAGCAGTTGTGTTTATTTTCTTTTGCAAAGTGAAGTTTTTATTCAAGTATGACATTATGCACAAAATGTATGCAAATCATAAGTGTACAGCTCACTGAGCTCCACAAAGTGAACGTACCCACAAACCCAGCATCCAGACCAAGAAGCGGAGCAGCACCCAGCTCGGGGCCCCTCGTGTAACTCTTCCCTCACTAACACTCTCGTTGTTATAATGGGCCATTGTCTGAATAGAGCACAAGCTATTTATTCATTTTTCTGTGGATAGTTGGGTTGTTTCCAGTTGGGGGCTAATATGAATAGTGCTAGCACTTACGTTGCACTTTTTTGGTATAACGTATATGTTCTGGTGTTGACATACAGGTACTTTGGTGAACATACGCATGCAGTTCTGATCGGTATGTCCCCACACAGGGGCGGAAGTGCTACGTCATAGTATGGGAATATGTTCAACATTTGCACACACCACCAAACAGTTTTCCAAAACAGTTGTTCCAATTTTCACTCCTGTCAGCACTATAGGAGTGTTCTGGTTGCTTCACATTCTTTTCAACATTAGACGTCGTCTGTCATTTTCAATTTAGCCATTCTGGTGGGGGTACAGCAGATGTCGCTGTACTTTTAATTTGTGTTTCCCTGGTTCCTAATGAGGCTGAACATATTTTATGGATTTTTTTTTTTGGGGGGGGTTGGTTTTTTGTTTTTTTTTCAGATATCCTCTTTCGTGAGGTGAATGTTAAAAATCCTTTGCTCATTTTTCTATTAAGTGTCTTGCCTTTGTATTGATCCGTAAGCATCTTTTTATGTTACGGTAATGAGTCTTTTGTCGAGTATAGGTATTGCAAATATCTTCTTTCATTCCACACACTGCCTTTTCACTCTCTTAATGGTATCTGATGAAGCACAGAAGCTCTTAATTTGAATCTAGTCTGATTTATCTATTCTTTTCCCCTTTATGGTTAGAAGTTTTCTATCCCCCTTTTAAATGATTTTCCCCGTCCCAGGATCATGAAGCTTCTCTTCTACATTTTCTTCTAAGACATTTTTTTTTGTTTGTTTTATTTCAATTTTTGTTTTTGCTTGCTTTGCCTTTCACATTTAAGGTCTACAATCCATCTCTCTTCTCTTTTCAGATGAATATCCCTTTGCTCCAGAAATGATTTTTTAAAAATCATTTCACAGCCACACTGCAGTGTTACCTTATAAACCAAGTGACTGTATCTGTATGAGTCTATTTCTGCGTCCTCTGTTTTGTTCCTTTGGTCTTTTCTGTCCATCCAAGAGTCAGTACTACATATACTCTTAATTACCTAGCTTATAATAGGTCGTGGCATCTAGTAGTGTAAGTTCTTCACTATTTTTTCCTCTTCTAGATTGCTTTGACTAATCGTAGCCCTCTGCATTTCCACATAGATTTTAGAATCAACTTGTCAATTTCTACCCCCAAAAGCTGCGAGATTTTGATTGGGATTGCATTGAATCTACAGATTAACTTGGGGAAAATTGACATTTTTATAATATTGCCTTTTCTGGTCCACAAACATGATATATCCATCTATTTATCTATTTAATTTTTTAATTTCTCATTAATGTTTCACATTTTCAGGGGAAACAATGTTGTTAGCTCTATTTCTAAGTAATCCATTTTTATGCTGTTATAAATGGATCTTTACTAAAACTTTACTTCCTATTTTACAACCATTTTCACCTGCAAATAGTAACAGGTCTTTTTTCTTTTTTAACCAATCATTGCAATTTATATTTCGTTTTCTACCCTTCTTATGTCACTGTCTAGGACTGTGATATTCCTCGTTGCTTTATTCCTGGTCTCAAGGAGAAAGGTTTTCGGTATTTCACCGTGAAGTATGATATTCACAGTAGCCTTCTTGTAGATCTTTATTGAATTAACAAAGTTCATTCTAGCTCTTCTATTCCTGGTTACTGTGTTCTTTTTTTATTTTTTTTTTAAATTCATCGGGGTGACATTGGTTAGTAAAATCATATAGGTTTCAAGTATAGAATTCTGTAATACATTATCTATATATATGGCCTTGTGTGTTCACCACCCAAAATCAATTCTCCTTCCACCACCGTATATTGGACCCCTTTACCCTCTTCTACCACTAACCCCCCTTACCTACTGTGTTCTTTTCAAAGAGAAAGTTTGGTCATGTCAGTCCCTCCTTAGAGGTTTTCACTGTGCCCATGACTTTCTCTAGCGCCTCCCTTAGAAACATTGTGCTCCTTGCTCTCTGGTCTCCAACCTACATTACTTTCAGTTTCTTGAGCATGTCACACTCCCATCCCCAGAGTTCCTTCGTAGGTGCTTTCCTCCCTGCCTTGGAAGGGTCTTATGTCACCCTCTTTACAAGCCCATCTTCTTGTTAAGTCTTACTCATCCTTCAGACTTCTGCTAGAGCGTCATCTCCTCAGAGAATCCTCCTCTGGCTAGTGCCCCAAAGGCTAGATGAGGCTATTTAAGCATGAATTCTCAGAGAACTATCTGTCTTTCTTCACAGCTCTCATCTCCACTAGACTCACTACATTGTAAACTTTCTAGAAACAAAGGCTATTTTGTTCCCCATTACAATCCCAGAGTCCAGCTCAGTGCCTAGTTCCAAGTGAGTTGGTGCTGAATAAATATTTTTTGAATAGATAAATGAATGAATGAATGAACACACTAGCTCAGACAACTCATTTTAATCACTCATGGTCTCAATTGCTACAATTGTAAAATCATGAGCTTCGCGTCGTTTACCTTTGATATTTTATGATTCTGACTGAAGAATAGGATTATTGCAAATGATATGAGTCTACTTTTGACAAGTGTGAATAATTCTCTACTTTTCTGGTCTTGTTGGCTTTGCTGAATTGGAATACGTAACAGTCAGTTGGTGTCTTTTGTGACTGTGATCATTCGTGCTCTGAGTTCACCTTAGCATGGTGGGGCAGGGGGTGTACTCTGCACACAGGGAGCCCTGCTGTCAGAAAGTGGAACACCCAAGATTAGAGCTTACAGGACACAGGAGGCCCATGTTCTGGAACCAAACTAGACTTAACTGCCCTTTCATGGACTTTCCTTGGTTACTTCAGAAACCAAGTCCTTTGTGATGTCATCAAGCAAGAGTTCTCTTCAATGTTGGAAAGAAGCCCTTTCATGGGTGAAAATTCAGACTTAACTCCAGATAAGTTAGAAAATGAATGTTTATGAGCTCTGATAATTAAGTTCACGAACTTGTGGCAACGATGTTCCTAACCTTTTTTTGGTATCAGAGGGATTATTCATTATGAATTTGTACCAACTGGACAAACAGTTAACCAAGTTTACTATTCAGAAGTGTTAAAAAGGCTGTGCGAAAAAGTTAGATGACATGAACTTTTGGCCAACAATTCATGGCTCTTGCATCACGACAATGCACCAGCTCACACAGCACTGTCTGTGAGGGAGTTTTTAGCCAGTAAACAAATAACCTTATTGGAACACCCTCCCTACTCACCTGATCTGGCCCCCAATGACTTCTTTCTTTACCTAAAGATAAAGGAAATATTGAAAGGAAGACGTGTTGATGACATTCAGGACATCAAGCTCTGACAACATGCTCTGGCCATTCCAGAAAAAGAGTTCCAAAATTGCTTTGAAGGGTGGACTAGGTGAGGGCATGGTGCATAGCTTCCCAAGGGAAGTACTTCAAAGGTGACCATAGTGATATTCAGCAATGAGGTATGTAGCACTTTTTCTAGGATGTGTTCTTGAACTTAATTGTCTGACCTTTATATATCACAAAATGAAACATTTATTTAAAAAAAAAAAAAAAAAAATGACTCTCAGCTTTAAATTCTCCCTGTGATTTGATTAAAGGGATTGACATAAAACTACATCTCCATTAAACAGAAAAAAGTTACTTGTAACATCAGTTCAATTTCTTTCTAGTGTGAAGAGGGGTAAATCTACATGATGGATCAAATGCTCTAGAGTGGCCCCATGTCCTTCCTAACCACACAGTTACTCTCTTTTATTTTACCCTGTTCTATTGTTCTTGTAAACTAATCCATTTATGAAATTATCATGTTTCCTATTTGGTCTTTTATCTTGTTTTTCATGTGACAAACCCAACAAAAGTGAAACTCCATGAGGACCAGGATCTTGTCTGTTCTGTTTACCACTATCTCCCAGGACCTAACACAATGCTTAGATAACAGTAGGCACTCGATACATAGTCATTCAAAAAGTAACCAGACCAACTACCAAGCAACTTACTTATAGAAAGGGAAAAGATAATGCCAGGTTTGAGACAACTCCATAAAGCGAAGTGTTTATTCGTTATATAGTAATTTCACTTATCTCTAAAATAAAAATTGAATAAGTTAATGTTGACTGAAGGCTTTTTCTTTTTTAAGTTAAGCTCTTTCTTTATGAAATCTGGCTATCTAGTAAACTCTTTTGAATGTGTATCAATCAGCCTAGGATAAGATTTGCTGCAGTAACAAACAACCCCCACACCACATGGACTTACAACAATAAGGAGTTTATTCTCATTTATGCCACATGTTCCACCCAACCCCCAGGTCAGCTACAGCTCTACCCCATGTTGCCTTCACTCTGAGACACAGCCCCTATCTGGGACATTTCCAGTCCATGACAGAGAGAAAAGAGAACATGACAAACCAGGCATTGGCCCTTAAAACTTGAGCTTTGACATGACACAAGTTACTTCTACTCACATGCCTTGGCCAGGGCAAACCACATGGGCAAACCTGACATCACTGGAATGGAGGAGCCCCATAGCAATGGAGCTAGAATACTTGGTTGACCAGTTAGATACTCTATCACACTGGGATTTCAGCTTTGGGAGCTGGTGAGAGAAGGACGATGGGGAATTTCAGGTCCAAACTCAAAATAAATAAACAAACAAACAAACAAGAACTGTTCTCATTCTACCCTTCAAAGCCATCTAGGGACCACACTCTGCCAATTCTGAACTTATATAGAAGTACAGAAGAGATGAGCGGATGTTTCTCCTCGGACCTGCTCAGAGATTCCCTCTGATGACCAACCAGGAGGCAGCATTGGCAAAGGAACTGCTCAACAGTCCCCTCCTCTTCACCCTCCCTTAGAGCTCAGCATCCGTCCTGCTGGTTTTCCTTCTACCTTCTGGGACAATTTGCCTCTAATGGAGAGGCACAATTCTGGAACCAGGAAACCTTTAATTCCTGGTGACGTTATCTTAAGGCAGGCTGACGTAGCTAACAGCAACCAGCTTGCAGGAACGATCTTTCACTGAAAGGTAATCTTCTGAACCACCATTTTCAGGAAATGAGGAAATTATCTCTCCCCTCTTATGACTCGCTCCTTCAGGGGAGAGAATTCCTTTTCAGAAACTACGAAGTGACACCAGAATAGGACTGTAAAGACAGGGGAGCTGGAGACTCCCAGTTTCAGGCTGTGTAAATGGGGATGGACCAGACGACTTAGGAAAACAATCGCTATGGTAAGAAAAAAATTAAGATTCACAAAGTCCGCAGCATGTATGGATCTCCTACTGTGTACTGTGATGTGGTATATAATGACCTAGAGACAGCTCTAAAAGACAGAAATATTGAGGCATGCCTACAGGCTAGTAGGGAGACCACACGTATTTTCCATGAAGTGTAGGAAGCAAGGTTGTTCTGAAATAGGCTAATCACTCATCCATCCTGGAACAATTGCACACCTATCCTGTAGGTGCTAAATTCATTGGTAACGATAAATAAGAGTTAGCTGGGGGCACTGAGTGTTAACTAGATGATAGTATAGTGGGGAAGGATACGATGGGGCAAAAGGCATCCAGGAAGACAGGACAGGCTAAGTGAGGCATAGAGGCGTGGGAACAACACACACTGCAGTCTGTACCCTCAGCTCAAGGTGGCTGGGCTTAAAGTACAAACAGGTAAAAAGGACCTAGACAGGGAAGCCAATCATGAAGGACCTTGTCAACCATGACATTTGCTGAAGGAAATTGGGTGGGACATTCCAGAAGGGTGAGAAATGCTCTACAAGGTGGTCATTAAAAATCATCCCCACTATCCCCAGTGTCAAACAATTGGCATCACCTTCTCTTAGTCAAACCCAAGCACAACTAGAAGAAGGAAGAGCTGCCCTCCAAGAAAGCATGAAAGGAAAGAATATTTGCTCCCCATTAAACACGATAAAATTCCTCTCCCTGAAATGCCAACCAGTATTTTGCTAATTCCAGGATCCGATGGACCATTCCAGCATCAAATGTGGTATCACTGTGGTTTTCTACCTCTCCGGGCAGATGCTGTCAAGAATTTGAGGCAACTCCTGGTCTGGGACATCATGAAAACATCGTGATTGATTTCCTGCAGTGATATGCTGAAGCCAGCTCTTCACCAGCTCGCAACTGTTACACGTTCAGGAATTCTGAGCCAGTAGTTAAACATAATGATATAACTCCACGTTCAGTAACATCATATTGGGAGCATGAAGTCAGTTGCAGTGGAAGTATTTGCAGCGCAGAAATTGGCAAATGCTACAAACTAGCCCCTCACTCCTCCCTTCAGGAGCTGGCTGTTAACAGTTACCAGCACACCACTGACTTCACAGGATGTTAAATCTGCGTGCTAGCTATTCTTCCCCGTTCTTGCTTCTTTACCCTCCACCCTACCCTGCACATCACGTATACACACAAATCCCATCTCTCTACCTACCTAAGTCTCTGCCAATAATTGGCACATGTTTACTCTGGAATATGTTCTACTCTTTCCCTTTCCTCGTGAATAAACCCCAGGCTGTAAAATTCAACCCCTATGTTGCTGGGCACACAATAACAACTGTTGCTGAGTTTTGTCATCCGAATGGTGACAAACTGGATGGCTAGATAAGAACATCTCAATGGTACTATAAAGAATTAGAAAACCTTAGTTTTAATATACTGCCCCCTAAAACACCTCACTAAATCAAAGCAGTTACAATCTTCTTTTGTTAAGATTAAGGCAGATGGCCAAATTTGCCCAACTTTACAATGCATTTACCATATAACTTTAGGTAAGTTACCCAAGCAGCCTCTGCCTCAGTTTCCACACTGCTAATCCATCACTGTCACTACCATTACCACCATCCTAAGCACTGTCCATCGGTTCATCTCTATTTGGAAGTAACAACATTGCCCATTTTAAAGATTTCAAAATTTTTTAAAAAGTCAGAAAAGCAGCAAAAATACACATGAAATCCTAATTATATAGGTACTAGTGATTTTAGAAATAGGATTTACCCTAAGCATAATAAAATCAACCTTAAACGGATTAACAGAAAATCTCAATAACCACTTAGTAGAATGAGTGCTATCTCTCTGAAAGAAGCTTCTGCTCTGAAAGGGCTCATACAAACAAAATCATACATTCAATTAAGCTGAAAATATACATGTGAACCTAAGGTGAAAAGGCTGAAGCAGGCAGACACCTGTCAGCCGTCCCATGGATTATGGCAACTCCACCTCCAAAGAAAGTTCTTCTATGAGCAAAGGTACCATATACTGGTCGTCCAAACCAGGACACTCTGGAGAGGGAAATCAAAGGATTACACGGGAACAACAAGTATAAACCAGGACAGTCCCAGGCAACCCCAGAGGTATGGTTCTCACACCTCTAAGTGCTTTGTTCTCACTACCCTTTAGTGCTTTGATCTGAAACCAAAACACTCCCTCTAAACCACCAGCCTGGAATAAAGCAGTAATAATTCAAATAGGGAAATTTACCAGCAGAATAAAGGGAATGCCCTCAAAGAGGCAACCCAACTAGAAAAGGCATGCCTTGTGTCTAATTATGATACTGTTTGACATAAGCCATAAGCCAAGGGCAGAGAATCTGTAGCTGGTCTACAACAAAGATAAATAAAATTAGTATCTTACTCTCACCCAGACATGAGTCCATGTTTGTGGAATGTGAAGCATATACAATGTGGGGACCTTTTTAAAGAAAAAAAGGACTTAAAATTATGAATTTGAAATGAGATTAAGACAAATATTTGTTTAGAATGAAAAAAAGAAATGATAACAATTTGTAAACCATACTTAAAACCTGGCAAATAACACATATAATCACAAAATCCTGAAAAATCTGGGGAAATGACATGATAATATCAGGGGTGCCCAAAAATGTATACATATGACTTGTATTTATCTTTTGTTATCGGCATATATTGAATATTACAATTTCAATACAGTTTTTTCCTTTCTTAAAATGTGTATACATTTTTTGGCACCCTCTGTATTGTTACCAATTAATTTCCTAACATATCTCCATCATCCTTTTTCTCCTTCATATTTTGATAACATTCTCCTTGACTGACTCCACATTTGACAGTGATTTGATAATATTTTCTATAAAGAATATAAAATGTAAAATACATAAGGTAATCTGTCCTGCAGAATGGTTGGTCAAAATTTTTTGGTGAATTAAAGATGGCTGCAAATCCTTGTCAGTTCTCCCACTGAGAGATGGCCTCTATTTTCCCTTTCCTTACATCTTGAATACAGCAAAAATAACAGGCCTAAAGAAAACTGTCAGCTTCTGCTTTTTTCCTTCTGGGACTTCCCTTATGGAACCCAGACCCCATGCTGTGAGGAAGCGCAAGGAGCCACTTGAAAATGTCCACTAGGGGGCGAACCACAGCCCCTGACCAACAGCCTCCGCTGAGCTCCAAGCTGATGGCAGCACCAACACCAGCTGTGTGAGACAATTCGGGACCTTCCCACCATCTCAACGCCCCAGCTGACACCTCATGAAGCAGAAATAATAAATAACGTTTTTAAGCTGAGAAGTAATAAATAACGGTTTTAAGCTGCCAACGCTGGGTGGTTTATTATTCAGCAATAACTGTATTCTTCCCAACATTTTATTATGAAAATATTCAAGCATAAAGGAAAGTTGAAATAATTGTACAGTAAATACTCATATATACCCACCTCTTTGATTCTACAATTAACATTTTACTATACTTGTTTTATCACGTATCTATCCCATTTATCCATCCCTCTCATTTTTATGCATTTCAGAGTTGCAGGCATCAGTACCCTTTACTCCAAACACTACAGCATGCATATCATTAACTTCAGCTAAGATTTTTTTCTTTTGAGGTAAAATTTACATAACATGAAATACACAAATCTTAAGTGTACCACTCTGAGTTTTGACAAATGTAGACACCTGTGAAACCCAAACCCCTAACAAGATATAGAGCAACGCCATCACTCAGAAAATTCCCTCATGTCCCATCTCAGTCAATCCCTGACTCCTCCACAGGAAACCACTCTTGTAACTTTTTTCCACCATAGATTAACTTTACCAGTCCAGAATTTATAAACAGCAAATTATACAGTATTTTCTCTTTTGCACCTGGCCTTTTTCACTCAGCATAGCATTTATGAGATTCATTCACATTGTTGCCTGCGTCGGGAGTATTTCTTTTTATTACCAAGTAGTATTCCTTTGTATAAATACCACAATTTGTTTATCCATTTTCTTGTTGATGGGCACTTGAGCTGCTTCCAGTTTGTGGCTATTAGAAATCAAGCTGCTATGAACATTCTTGGGCGAAGATTTTTGTGGACATATATTGTCATTTCTCCTGGGTAGACACCTAAGAGTGGAATTGCTGGATCCAAGAGAACATGTATCTTTAGTTTTATAAGAAACATCCAGGCCTTTTTCTGAAGTGAACATTGTTGTTGTTGTTTTTTATTATTACTGATAGTTTAGAAAAGCTTCTTTCAGTTAATATAACTCATTACAGGTAATGTCACATCTGTAACAGCCTCTCTGCAGCTTCTCACTGGAGTCTTTTTCCTTAGCAAGGAAAAGCCTCAGGTGATCCTGGCCATTTGATCTGATGAGGCATGCACTGCCTGGGGTCCCAGCAGCTGACCCAGCTCTGCCAGGTCCACCCCAAAAATGGGGAGCAAGGTGACCATGAAGCCAGGGTCAACCTCAGAGCTGGCAGCATTCCCTTTTAATCATTCTCCTCGGAATCAAAGATGAATCTAAATGCCTGATGGGGTTCACCAGGGGCCTACGGTCACTGAAAATGCTTTTCTTTACTCCCTCCGTCCTTTCTTGCCTTCTCAACTAGAATGTAAGCTCTCCTGAGGACAGGTTCTGGCTTCTCCCTTTCAATGCTTTATCTATTCCCATTACTTAATATAGGTCCCAGAATGAGTAGGAACTGAATGAACAAACGAAAGAATAAATGAATGGCTAGCCCCATTTCTACTTTGTCGCCCACCTCTAAAGAACTTGCTTCTATATTGGCCTATAGCTGTGTAGACTGATGTCCAAGGCCTCTACTTGGTCAGTAGTTTGTGCCTCTAGCATAGCAGTTATCATACTCGGGCTGGGTGACACCTTTTTCTCTAATTCCACCTGAGGAGTAAGAAGCTTTCTAGGGAAGGCACTTACTTCATCTAGTTCATCTGGATAACCCCACAGTACCCAGAAATGTGCTTGGTACATAGTAGGTGCTCAATAAATGTCAACTTGGTTTCTGCTGTCCACATACACCAAGAGTTCTTAACCTAGGACCCCAGATTGTGGAAGTAACCTGAATTCCTGAAACTGAAATGTTTTCACAAGTGTATTTGTTTCAGGGTGAGTAGTTTGACACACTCTCAAAGGGACTAGTGACCCCAAGATGTGGTAAGAATCACTGAGGTAGTCACTGTGGCACAAACTACTGACTGGGTATTTTCTCAGAATCTATTTTTGCTTTCCTTTACGACTAAAGGACCTGGTAGAGACTGGTTACATGCTCACCAAGCCCACTCTCCCTGTCGCCTTAGTTACACAGCTGGACTGCATTTCCCAGCCTCCCTTGCAATTAAATGAGACCATGTGACTGAGTTCTAGCCAATGGAATGTAGGGAAGTGAGGTTCACCACCTCCTGACTTGAGCCCTGAAACCTCCTGGATGATACTCCATGTGCTCTCTCTTCCCTCTTGCCTGCCACATCCAGGGGTATCCAGGGAGGTTCTAGAAACGTTGTCTGGAGTGTGTGGAGCCATAAGATGAATGAAGCCTGGGCCCTGCATCACAACTTCGAACGCTATCTGTTGAACACCTATTTGGACTCTGACTTGAGCAAGAAATAAAATTTTAATGTGTTAAACCACCACAGCTTCAGAATACAATGGGTAAAGTGTATGGTATATGAATTAGATGTCAGTGAGCTTCTTACCAAAAATTATTTTTGGTATGCTTAGTATATGCCACGTTTTGTGGTGGTCATTGTGCATATAAACAATATAAATAGGACAGATTCAGTCCCTTCCTAGCATATGTGTGTGTGTGTGTGTGTGTGTATACATATATATATACATATATATATCACAATATATATTAAGTAATTGTGACATATATATAGTGATATATATATATATATATATATATATATATATATATATATATATATATATCACAATTACTTAACAAATTCCCCACTGTTAGAAAGTTAGATTGCTTCCAATTTTTCACTGTTATAAATAGCACTGGATGAACATTCTTGCAATTATCTTTATCCACCTTTCTCATTTTTTTCCTTAGAAGAGATTCCAGGAAGTGGAATTACTAGGTCAAAACTATGAATTTACTAATGCTCAATCTGCTTTCTCGGGAGCCGTTTGAGTTATGCTTCCATCCACAACATATGAGGGAAATACTGCCCTTTCTGTTCATGAGCCCAGTAAAGAACAACCCATTGCCCATTTCCTCCAGGCTTCCGGGGCTGCCTCATATATAATCCAAAGAAAAGCAGCCCAAGACAAGTCATTTCTACCACCATGGCCAAAATGTACCGAGGCTGGACCAAGCTTGAGTCGAGAAGCATAAGAATATCCCTCTCCTTGTGACCCCACCTACCCTTCGGTCTTCAAGCTACCCTTCTAACACACCACGTTAGGCTTTCGAAAGGAAACAGGGGGGTCCACAAATGAATGTGTGTTACTTTTGAAATAAAAATGGAAAGACATAGGTTGTTTAAGGACAGAGAGAAAAGCTTACGAAGCAGGCTAAGATATTAAGGGAAGAAAAGGAGGTGCCCCCCAAAAAAGGTGTTCCGAAGCGGCTGTCCTCACTGAGAGGAGGAAACCTGCCCACACCCCCCTCAGAGACCCCACAGCTCTCTCCCCTGCCCGGAGTCAGCCCTGGTCCGACTGGAGTCCCTCTAGGCCTTGGGCCTTTGCCTAGTAACAACCGCTGTCAATCAGTTACCAAGGATGCCCCTAATTATCCTCCAAGGCATGGGACTCACCATTAAAGCGGGGACCTAGCAAAGCAGGGTCAGAGCCCTCCGCCTCAGTGTGTGACATCAGCCAAGATGATTTCATTCTCCAGGTCAGTCTTCTGGTTTGTCAAATAAGAAAGCCCTCCCCACTAATGTTTAAGACGGGGCCATTCGGGTCAGCAATAATTACTACATCGTCACAACTGCAAACTCTCACAGTGTCTGTAAAAGCACCCAGTTACTGCACACTTTCACATGGGCCCCTTCTGGACTATGGAGCTAGCAGAGGAGACCCTTAGCTGCCTCGATCTTTCTTTCCTTCTCCTACACGTGGTAGTCTCAAGTTCTCACGTGAGCCCATAAACAAGACCTCTTGCTTTGTCACAGGTTCAAGCTCACTCTGCCTCTTAACAGTGTACCTCTCCTCACTACTTTGTGTCGTCTGCTTAGTACAACTTCGCACTTGACAGAGCTCCGTAATTGCAGGAATCCAAAGCATGTTTACTCTGGCAGATGTAAAATGACAGCTAATCCTTTGACATTCCTTCCATAGGGTCATGTCCCTCCCCTTGAATCTGGGCAAGCGTGTGACTGCTTCAACCAGTAGAGTATAGGAAAGCTGAAATGATACTGTGGAACTTAAGGTGAGGTCATTGGTTCTCAACTTTGTTTTATTCATGATGGCCTCCCTAAAAAGCCTTTTAGACATGTTTTCTTAATCACTTCCCTGCATCTGTAACATTTTATTCTGCATATATACTTCTTATACTGTATGTCTGTGCTTTTTACATATAAAGAGCAATATTTTTCACACCTCCCCATGACTAACTTTCATTCCCAGAGGACAATATTACTTCTGTTGAAAATAAATGCATGGGCTCAGTCACAAATGGTTATGCAGCTTTCCCTGAGTTAGCCTTGAGCTGCAGTGCATGAAATCTGACTACCCAGAGGCTGCCCCACTGGACAGACCATCTGGAAAGATGACATATATGGAAAGATGCCCAATGAGGCCAGTGATGCCAACCAGCAGTCATTTTAGTCTTCGCAGTCTAGGCTCCAGGCATGCGAGTGAAGAAGCCTTCAAGAGAGCTCAGCTCCAGCTGCTGTGTGACTACAGTCACATTAGAGATCCCAAACTAGACTTGCCCAGGCAAAGAGATAATATCAAATAAATGGCCTTTGCTCTTTTAGCCACTCTGCTCTAAGATGGTTTATTACCCAACAGTAGATAACCAGGACACTTACAATGCACCGAAAGCTACCCAATTCCACATTTATTAATTCATTTTATCCTCACAACACCCTAGGAGGTAAGTATATCCATTTCACAGATGAATTCAATTCTGGAAACTCATCCAAGAAGAACCAGAGGGTTGCCCATTCCTTGGGAACCACGGCTCTGTGATTCCTTCCAGCTATACCTTTCTTTGGTTCTTCTACCCATCATAATACCTATTTATACATTCTTTTACTCAACAAGCATGTATTAATCATCATATTCCAGGTACTGTGCGAAGCACTGGGAACACCCACATGAATTAGAAGTCATAGCTCCTATTCTCCAGGAGCTTGCAATCCAACAGAGGGATAAAATGATATCAATTCAGTGTGATAAGAATTACGGTAAGTGTAAGCCCAGCATGCTACGGATCACACAAGTGTGTGGGGAGAAGGGAGGGGGACAAGGAAGCCTTCTTGGAAAATGTGACCTTCAACCTGAGATTTAAAAAGGGGGAAAGGACTTAGCCAAGGGAATAGAAAGAGGGTGGAAATTCCAGCAGTGCAAAGCGGTGCAAAGTCAAGAGGGAGTAAAGCATATTCAGGAAATTGCCAGTGATTTGCAGGAATCTGGGCCTGTCTGAGGGGACAAGAGGTGCAAGGTGAGCAACTCATCCTGGTTTTGCTGAAGCTTTTTAGATTTTAAAACTGACAGCCTAAAATCCCTCAGCCCTGAGCAAAACGGACATTTGGTCATCCCAGGTGGGCCAGAGGGGAGCACAGAATGGTGGGAGATGGAGTAGAGATTGGTGACTGGAAGCTAGGAGGCAGTGAGCCTCATTAGCCATGCTAAGGTAGCTTTGACTTTATCCCCAGGACACGCAGGAGACAATGGTGAAACATAGGTTGGGCCAGTGATTTGATTATTTAAGCTAGAGTTGGAGCTGAGCCAGAGCTGAAACCTGAGAACTGTTCCATGTGCTTTGGGCACATTTGTCTCTTTATTACCCCAGCAGTGCTCAGGGAACCTTTTACACATCATGGGATGTTTGCAGAATGGAACTAGATGCCTACCTGCATTCTTTGACCGACACAGAGCCCAGAACACTATGGAAGAAACCATGACGCTAACTCACAAATCCCAACTGCCACATCTCCAATCTTTAAAAAGACAAAAGAAAAAGAAAAGAACCCAACAAAGATCGTCCTTGTCGTAATGTGCCCCCTTCAGCCAGTATCTTATTTCTTGGCTCGCCTTTAGAAAAAACTTCTTTGAGTATTTACTCCTGCTGTCTCCAAATCCTCACTCCCCATTCTCTTTTGAATTTATGTGACTCAGTCTTTTACCTGGAAATTAGCTTTTTATACTGAAGATGCTCATCTGAAAGTCACCAGGTTTCACCTTCTTGAATCCAATGATTGACTCTCAATCCACATTTCACTCCCCTCTCAGCAGCACTTAACATAATTGATGACACCCTTCTTTTTAAATTTTCTCCATAATGTTTTATACTTTCCTGTGTAGACCTCTTATATATCTTTTGATAGATTTATTCCTAGGTATTTAATATTTTACACTACTTTAAAGGCATATCTTCAAGTCATTTTTACATTTTATTTTATGTTTGTTTCTAGTATGTAGAAATAAAATTCACTTTTATATGTTTAATTATATCCAGCAACCCAGCTAAATCCACCAATTAATTCTAATAGACCTGTGGATTCTTTTGGATTGTCTGCTTATACAATTATGTCTGCACATTATGATCCTTTTATTTCTTTTTCTTGCCTTAGTGCTTTGGCAAAAACTATCAGTACAATGTTGACTAGAAGAAGTTATGGTAGATATGTTTGCTTTATTCCTGCCGTCAAAGGGAGTGCTTTTAATATCTCATTATTAAGTCATATTCTTGCTATTGGTTTTATGTAGATGTTCATTATCATATTAGGAACTTCCCTTCCAGCCCTAGTTTGCCGAGAATTTTATTATGATTGAATGTTGAATTTTGCTAAGCATTTTTATCTATTGAAATAATCTTTTAGTTTTTTTCTTTATTTTAATAATGCAACAAATTCATTAATTGATTTTAAAATGTTAAACTAACTTTTCAATCCTGAGATAAACCCAATTTAGTCATGATGTATAATCCTTTTTACATAGCGCTAGATTTGGCTTGCTAATATATCATTTACATTTTCTTTTCCCTTTTTTCTTGATTACCTTTGCTGGAGGGTTACCAATTTTATTAATCTTTTCAAAGAATGAATTTTGGACTCTACCGATGTTTCCATTGTACATCGCTTCCTACTTTACTGATTTAATTCTTTATTTTTATCTTTTCCCATCCCCAAAGTTTGTTGGGCTTACTATGCTATTCCTTTTAGAGCTTCTTGAGATGGAAACTTAAGTCATTGATTTTTTTTTCAACTTTTCTTCTTTTCCTAACATATAAATTACCTTCAAGCATTGTTTTAGTTTCATTTTAACAGCTGAGATGCCATGTTTTCTTGTCATTCAGCTCAAAATGTTATCTAATTTCCATTATGATGATTTCTTTGATTCGTATTTTGTAGTGTTTTCCTTAACTCGTTAGTATTTGGGAATTTATCTTTTCATTATTGATCTCTTGTTTAATTCCACCGTTGTCAGAGAATATGTTTTGCATGATTTCAATCTAATAAAATTCACTGAGATTTATTTTATGGCCAAATATTTTTCCTATTTTGGTAAAAATTCTGTGTGCTCTTGAAAAGAATGTGCATTCTGCAGTTTTTAGTTGCATTATTCTACATGTTTCAATTACGTCGTTTATATACTGTATTTTTCAAATATTTTATATCCTTCCTGATTTTTTGTCTGCTTGTTCTGTCAATTACAGAAGTATCTTTAAAGCTCCAGGAATGATCATATCTTTATCTATTTCCCCTTTTAATTATGCCCATTTTTGCTTTATATATTCTGAGGTTATGTTAGTAGGTACATACAAATTTAGATTTGTTTTATATTCCTGTTGAAAAGATCCTTTTATTACTATAAAATTTCTCTTGATAGCTAGTAAATTTTTTTTGTCTTAAAGTCTACTTTGATATAATTATTATTACACCAGCTTTCTTTTTGTTATGATTGTCATGGCATATCTTTTTCCATCCTTTTACCTTTAGCTTTTCAATGTCTTTATTCTTAAGGTATATTTCTTATAAGCAGTATATAGTTACTGTCTTTTTAAAATCCAGTCTCGCAATATTTGCTTTGAATTGAAATATTTGGTCCCTTTACATTAAGTGTAATTCTTGACATATTTGAGTTAAAACTAATTTTTCACTATGTTTTATATTTGTCTCTTCTGTTTATTGTTCAATTTTTATTATGGTTTCATGCCTTCTTTTTTTTACACAAGTATTTCTTATTATTTTACTTTCTTCCTTCTATCAGATTCTCATTTATATACCTTTATAGTATTGCTTTAGTGGTTACCATAAAGATTACAATATACATATTTGCCTTATTAAAATCTAACTTTATTAAGACATTACTATTTCTTAGACAATGCTAGGACTTTAAATTCTAACACTTTAATTCATTTTACCCACCTTCTACATTTTTTGGCTAGTTTTCTCATGTATTTAATTTCTATGTATATTTTAAACCCTAGAGGACATTACTACTATTGTTTAAGTTGACAAGTTTCAATTACATTTACCATAAATATACCCTTTCCAATCCTTTGTGGATAACCATGCTTTCATCTAGAACCACTTTCCTTTTAATTGAACTTTTTGTTTGTTTCTGGTGCAGTTCATTTTTTGTTTTCTGAAAATTATTCTATCTTAATTTTTGAAGGATTTTTTTTTTGTATATAGGAGTGTAGATTGGCCTTTATTTCTTTCAGTAATTTATATATGTCATTCCATTGTCATGTGATTTCTATCATTTCTGCTGAGGAACTGGATATTGGTTTTATTGTTGCTTCTTTGAAGGTAATGAATCTTTTTTCTCTTAATGTTTTTAAGAGTCTTTTGTAGTTGGCTGTCAACATTTTTTATTATGTGCCTAGAATGGTTTTCTGTGTATTTATCCTGAGGTTTGTAGTTTCTTAAATTTTGACTTTGATGCTTTTGATGAGTATAAAAATTTTTTTTTCTTTTTCTTTCTTTTTTTTTAATTAATTTACTGGGGTGACAATTGTTAGTAAAATTACATAGATTTCAGATGTACAATTCTGTATTGCATCATCTATAAATCCCATTGTGTGTTCACCACCCAGAGTCAGTTCTCCTTCCATCACCATATATTTGATCCCCCTTACCCTCATCTCCCACCCCCCACCCCCCGCCCCCCTTACCCTCTGGTAACCACTAAACTATTGTCTGTGTCTATGAGTTTTTGTTTCTCATTTGTTTGTCTTGTTCTTTTGTTGTTTTTGGTTTGTATACCACATATCAGTGAAATCATCTGGTTCTCTGCTTTTTCTGTCTGACTTATTTCGCTTAGCATTATACTCTCAAGATCCATCCATGTTGTCACAAATGTTCCTATATCATCTTTTCTTACCGCCGAATAGTATTCCATTGTGTATATATACCACAACTTTATCTATTTTCTTTATCCATTCATCTATCAAAGGACATTTTGGTTGTTTCCTTGTCTTGGCCACCATAAACAAAGCTGCAATGAACATTGGAGCACACGTGTCTTTATGTATAAATGTTTTCAGATTTTTTGGGTAGATACCCAGGAGAGGGATTGCTGGGTCATATGGTAATTCTATTCGTAATTTTTTGAGGAACCTCCACACTGCCTTCCATAATGGCTGCACCAGTCTGCATTTCCTCCAACAGTGTATGCCTCTCCAAGACTTGTTACTATTTGTCTTGTTGATGATAGCCATTCTGACTGGGGTGAGGTGATATCTCATTGTGGTTTTTATTTGCATTACTCTGATGATTAGTGATGTTGAGCATTTTTTCATATGTCTATTTGCCATTTGTATGTCCTCTTTGGAGAAATGTCTCTCCAGGTCCTCTGCCCATTTTTCAATTGGGTTGTTTGTTTTTTGTTGTTGTTGAGTTGCATGAGTTCCTTGTATATTTTGGATATTAGTCCCTTATTGGAGGCACTGTTTGCAAAAATCTTCTCCCATTCAGTTGGTTGCCTCTTTATTTTGTCGATGGTTTCTTTTGCTGTGCAGAAGCTTTTAAGTTTCATATAGTCCCATTCATTTATTTTAGCTTTTACTTCCCTTGCCTTTGGAGTCAAATTCATAAAATGCTCTTTGAACCCAAGGTCCATAAGTTTAGTACCTATGTTTTCTTCTATACAGTTTATTGTTTCAGGTCTTATGCTTAAGTCTTTGATCCATTTTGAATTAATTTTGGTACATGGTGACAGATAGCAGTCCAGTTTCATTCTTTTGCACGTGGTTTTCCAATTCTGCCAACACCATTTATTAGAGGCTGTCTTTTCTCCATTGTATGTTTTCTTTGTCAAAAATTATCTGTCCATATTTATGTGGTTTTATTTCTGGCTTCTCAATTCTATTCCATTGTTGTATGTGTCTGTTTTTCTGCCAATACCATGCTGTTTTCATTATTGTTGCCCTGTAGTACAAGCTAAAGTCAGGGAGTGTGATACCTCCAGCATTGTTTTGGTTTTTTTTTCCTTAAGATTGCTTTGGCTATTCAGGGTCTTTTGTGGTTCCAAACAAATCTGATGATTTTTTGTTCTATTTCTTTAAAATATGCCATTGGGATTTTCATGGGGATTGCATTGAATCTGTATATTGCTTTGGGTAATATGGCCATTTTAACTGTGTTGATTCTTCCCATCCATGAGCACGGAATGCCTTTCCATTTCTTTGTGTCTTCTTCTATTTCTTTTAAAAATTTATTGTAGTTTTCAGCATATAGGTCTTTCATATCCTTGGTTAAGTTTACTCCTAGGTATTTTATTCTTTTTGTTGCAATTGCAAAAGGAATTGTTTTTTTTAATTTCTTTTTCTAAGATTTCATTGTTAGTATATAGGAATGCAATGGACTTTTATATGTTGATTTTGTAGCCGGCAACTTTGCTGTATTCGTCGATTGTTTTTAACAGCCTTTTGGTGGAGTCTTTAGGGTTTTCTGTATATAGTATCATGTCATCTGCAAAGAGTGACAATTTAACTTCTTCATTCCCAATTTGAATACCTTTTATTTCTTTCTCTTGCCTGATTGCTCTGGCGAGGATTTCCAACACTATGTTGAAAAGCAGAGGTGATAGGAGACAGCCCTATCGTGTTCCTGAACGTAGAGCAAAAGGCTTCAGTTTTTCACCATTAATTATGAGATTAGCTGAGGGTTTGTCATATAAGTCCTTTATTATGTTAAGGTATTTTCCTTCTATACCTATTTTATTAAGTGTTTTAATCATAAATGGATGTTGTATCTTGTCAAATGCTTTTTCTGCATCAATTGATATAATCATATGATTTTTGTCCTTTATTTTGTTTATGTGATGTATCACATTGATGGATTTGCAGATGTTGAACCATCCTTGTGCCCCTGGGATAAACCCCACTTGGTCGTGATGAATAATCTTTTTAATGTATTGTTGCATTCGATTTGCTAGAATTTTGTTTAGGATTTTTGCCTCTGTATTCATCAGAGATATTGGTCTGTAGTTTTCTTTTTTTGTGTTATCCTTACCAGGTTTCGGTATCAGGGTAATATTGGCCTCATAAAATGAGTTAGGGAGTACTGTCTCTTCTTCAATTTTCTGGAAGAGTTTGAGCAGGGCTGGTATTAGATTCTCTTTGAAGGTTTGGTAGAATTCACTAGTGAAGCCATCTGGTCCCGGACTTTTGCTTTTGGGAAGGTTTTGGATGACTGATTCAATTTCGTTACTGGTGATCAGTCTATTTAGATTTTCCAATTCTTCATGGTTCAGCCTAGGAAGGCTATATGTTTCTAAGAACATGTCCGTTTCTTCTAGGTTATTGAATTTTGTGGCATATAGTCCTTCATAGTATTCTTGGATGATCCTTTGTATTTCTGTGGCATCTGTGATAACTTCCCCTCTTTCATTTCTGATTTTCTTTATTAGTGTCTTTTCTCTTTTTATCTTAGTGAGTCTAGCCAAGGGTTTGTCAATTTTAATCTTTTCAAAGAACCAGCTCTTTGTCACATTAATTTTTTCTGTTGTCTTTTTGTTCTCTGTTTCACTTAGTTCTGCCCTGATTTTTATTATTTCCTTTCTTCTGCTGACCTTGGATTTCATTTGTTCTTCTTTTTCTAGTTCTTTAAGGTGTAACATGAGGTGATTTATTTGGGATTTTTCTTATTTCTTGAGCTAGGCCTGTAATGATGTAAATTTCCCTCTTAAAATTGCTTTCGCTGCGTCCCAAAAATTTTGGTAGGGTGTATTTTCATTCTCATTTGTTTCTATGAATCTTTTGATCTCTCCTCTCATTTCTTCTTTGACCCAGTCGTTCTTTAAAAGTAAGTTGTTTAATCTCCATGTATTTGTGGTTTTTCCTGCTTTCTTTTTGCAGTTGATATCCAATTTCAAAGCCTTGTGATCAGATAATATGCTTGGTATGATTTCAATCTTGTTAAATTTACCAAGGCTAGTTTTATGTCCCAATACATGGTCTATCCTTGAGAATGTTCCATGTACACTAGAAAAAAATGTATAGTCTGATGTTTTAGGATGAAGTGCTCTATATATGTCAATTATGTCCATTTCATCTAATGTGTCATTTAGGGCTGATATTTCTTTATTAATTTTCTGTTTGGATGATCTATCCATAGCTGTCAATTATGTATTCAGGTCCCCTAGTACAATTGTGCTTTGGTCAATTTCTCCCTTTAGTTCTGTTAGTAGTTCCTTGGTGTATTTCGGTGCTCCCTGATTGGGGGCGTAAATATTGATGACTGTTATGTCTTCTTGTTGTATAGTCCCCTTTACCATTATGAAATGTCCATCTTTGTCTCTTATTACCTTTTTTACCATGAAATCTGTTTCATCTGATATCATTATGGCTACACCTGGTTTTCTCTGGATAACATTTGCTTGGAGTGTCAAATTCCACCCTTTCACTTTGAGTCTGTGTTTGTCCTTGTAGCTGAGATGTGTCTCTTGGAGGCAGTATATGGTTCGATTTAGTTTTTTGATCCAATCTGCTACTCTATGCCTTTTTATTGGTGAGTTCAGTCCATTTACATTTAGGGTTATTATTGATATGTGAGGATTTCCTATCATTCTATCTTTAGTTTTCTGGTAAAACTGTGTCTCCATTCTTTGCCTTTTTGTTGTTATTATTTCTGTGTAGTGGTATTCTATGATTTTTCCCTCTTTTTCTTCTTTTATTACAGTAGATATTTCCGTTTTGGGGTTTTTTGTTTGTTTGTTTGTTTGTTTGTTTAGTGGTTACCATTTAGTTTATGTAAAAGAAAGTTTGATATTTTGAGTATTCCATTTTCTTCAGCGCGCTTACTTTCTCCATTCCCATATTCCGGTTCAGGCCTTTACTCTCCCCCTTTTTATGTTTTGGCTGCCACAAATTGTCCCTGTTGATGGTGGTCGAATAGCCTCCTTTAGTATTTCTTGTAGTGCAGGTCATGTGTTAGAAAATTCCCTCAGCTTCTGTATGTCTGGAAAGGTCTTTATTCCTCCTTCATATCTAAAAGATATCTTTGCTGGGTATATTATTCTTGGCTCATAATTTCTCTCTTTCAATAGTTTGAATATTTGGTTCCACTCCCTCCTGGCTTGTAGAGTTTCTGCTGAAAAATCTGATGATATTCTAATGGGCTTTCCTTTGTAGGTTACCATCTTCTTTAGCCTGGCTGCCTTGAGGATTCTTTGTCATTGATTTTTGACAGCTTCAATACAATGTGCCTTGGAGAAGGTGTGTGGGGTTGAGGTAATTAGGTGTTCTATTTGCTTCTTGGATTCAAGGATTCAGTTCTTTCCATAAGTTTGGGAAGTTCTCATCTACTATATGTTTGAATATATTCTCTGTTCCCTTCTCTCTGTCTTCTTCTTCTGATATGCCCATTATTCTTATATTGCTCTTTCGGATGGAGTCAGAAATTTCTTGTAGAGTTCTTTCATTTCTTTTAAGTCTCAAGTCTCTTTCTTCTTCTGTTCGTGTCATTTCCAGGTTTCTATCTTCGATGTCACTGATTCTTTCCTCCATCTGGCCAACTCTACTACCTAAGCTGGCTATTTCACTCTTCATTTCTTTTATTGAGTTCTTAATCTCCAGAAATTCTATTTGTTTTGTTTTTTTTAAATTTCAATCTCTTTGGTAAAATTTTCATTTTGTTGTTTGATTGTGTTTCTGAGTTCATTAAACTGCCTGTCTGTGTTTTCTTGCATCTCGTTGAGATTTTTCAGAACTGCAATCTTGAATTCTCTGTCATTTAAGTCACATATTTCCATATCTTTAAGTTCATTTTCTGGAGACTTTTCATTTTCTATCTGAGCTGTCTTGTTGCCTTGGTTATTCATGGCAACTAATGATTTATTACTTCTCTTCCTAGACATCGACAGGAGTGGCTTCTGCAACAAGTTGATAGGAAGAGGTCTTTCTTTTGTTTTCCAGTAGGTGTTAGTAGAATGTTTTATTTTCTCTCCGACTGCAGCCTTTTATTCTCTCTCACACTGTAGTGTTATGTTTTCTCTGCACTATTCCAGCTTCTCACACAATGCAGGGATTCCCTGGGAGACGGGCTTCTCCTCTGTGAACAGTTTGCCTGGGTCACAGGGCACAGTGTCCGTGTGGGTATGCGGAGAGCTTTTGATGTTCCAAAGCTCTTCCAGCTCCTGATTCAGAGCCCGTATGTTTCAGCAGTTCTGTTTACTCCTGCAGGGATCCGCCCAGATAGGTGGGGTCAGGGGCAGGGTAAGTTGTGAGAGGTGGCCCAGAGCAGTGGCAGCGACCACCACCACAGCCGGTCCTGTTTCCACAGCTCCCTCCCCTTTGCTGGAACTAGTTGGGCTGCGAATCTGTGTCTGCGGTCCACAGTTCTCAGAACAGCAAATATTCTGTTCGTTTGATCTGACACTGCTACTGTTCCGCTTCTAGCGCCGGGCAGGTGGGGGCAGGGCGAGCTCTGGGAGGGTAGGGAGGGGGCGGCTAGTCTCAGTTCCTAAGGCTCCGTTCTCTGCTCGGCAGTGAAGGCTTAAACCACCGTTTTCAGCCTTCTTCCCTCAGTCTTTGCTCCAAGGTCTCTACTGTGAGCGTTGGGTTCAGCCATGTTATATGCTGCCCCCTCAGCCCTGTGGGCCATAAGCGGAGCCCTAGCAGTCCAAGTTCTTCCCTCTCCCACAGCTGCGGTGGTTCCAGGAAGCAGCGAGCTCGGAGCACTGAGCCAGGTCTGCGTCCTGTGCCCACATGGCTCCGTCTCCGCACTTCTCCCTTCCCTCCTCCCCCACTCGCACTATTCGCCCACCTTTAGGTGAATTCAGTAGTGAGCCTCTTCGTCTTGCCTGTCTGCTGTGCAGGGCGTCCTTTGTGGAGTTATAGTTTTTCAATTTGTTGTAAATTCCAGGGGAGATTTCAAGAGGCTCATTCATGCTGCCATTTTATGACGTCACTGCACATAGACTTTTGAGTTCGTTTTTCTGTGATTTCTTCCTTTCTAGGACATTGGCCCTTCAAATCTCAACTGGCTTGGCATCAACAAATTCTAACCCCTGTCTCCCTAAACTATCAAGTCTGCTGTAACTCCACATCATTTCCTTCTGCTCAGACTCTACTCCCCTTTGCTGTGAGTCAGCAAATGCCTAAGGGAAGAAAGCAGACACAAATGTGGGGTTCACCTGAATGAGTTTTTTATCTCTTCAGGATTTGGCCTCTCAAATTTGGGTTACCTTGGTTGCTCTCTGATTTCTTCAGGGAGGTTTTTTTTCCTCTCTCTTTTTGTTTTGTTTGGTTTTGTCATTGTTTTCAGAGGGAGGGGGAGCATTAGTCTATCCAACCTACTCCAATCGAATCAGAAGTTCTACATTACTTCTTTAAACCCTCACAACAATCCTGTGCAATAGATACAATCATCCCCATTTTACAGATGAGGAACTGGGGCATTGGGGATTTAAATTCTTTTGCAAGAAAAACCATTGAAATAGCAGGGCTGAGTTTCATTTTAAGTTCCATGTTCTTTCCAATCTACCATTGATACTTTACCACCAATTCTCTTTGGGTAACATCTCAAACAAAAGAATTCAGTTGACAAACAAAGATAAAGAATGATTTCTCTATATACTAAGCCCTCCTCCTGCACAGACAGCGCTCTTTCTACCTCTTCTTTGATCCTCACCAATAGAGAGCCGATCTATATTTCTGAAGTGGGAAACTATTGAATAATTCATAAGATAGGAGAGTTCCTAGCTCAACTCAATCTTGGACGAATTGTCTCTATGGCCCTTCCAAGATGAAAAAAAATATTTTTCTTGTGCAGTTCAGAGGATTCATTAAGATGCTATTTAAACATACACTTTTCTGACTAGTGCTATACTTTTAATGGAAGGTGACGCCTAATAGAGTAAAGATGCTTTAATCGCTCCTCATACTGACTTCCTAAATTTAGAGAACACACAATGTTTCTACAAACATTTTAAGGAAGATAAGTGGATGCGTCCGTACACACTTCATTTTAAGTATCTGTCCTTAAAAAGGCATCTGTTATTGACTGTAACCGTGTGAGTCATAACAAAGGAATTTATATTCGTGTAGATATAATCTACGCTTCCACAGGTGTCCAAATGTAATGTACAATTGCCTAACGAGCCTTAAAATAAAACACTGCCAATGAGAACTGAGTTTGCCTCTCCTATAAAGAAAATGAAACTCCGTCGGGCTGGCAAACAGGAATTTCAGCATCGCAGATTTTTTAATATGATGGCTTTCTTACTTCAATTTCTGCAGGGAATAATATATAGGAAAATAGTGTTTCTTCTTTGTGATTACATTACCATATGGAGTAATTTTTCTTGACAGGGAGGTCATTTCCTCTGATGAGTTCTTGAACAGTGAAATGGAAGCTTGGTTCTATGATAGCACAGGACAGATTGACTTATTAAAACTGTTACATTATGGATTTTTATTAGTCCATTTCACGTTTGCTCCCTGAGAAGATCAAAAGCATGAATGGATTTTGAAAAGTCCATCAATAAATATTAAGGATGAAAATTAGACAGAATGGTTATTATTACAAATAGGGAAATCATCTGGAAACAAAGATTCTAGAGGCTGAATCTAAGAAGTCTCACAAAGACAATTTTGAGAGCAGAACAGATGGGATATAAGTATTAATGTGGGAACTAGTCTCATAACATCAACGGCCAAAGTTCTAGAAAAATCACCCAGATATCTGGATGCAGGGCAGGCTGCAACAGCCTGAACAAAACTAATTGTCCTGGACATCTAAAACCCAGAGGAAAAGTGGCCCAAATCTAGGAGAGTATTCCCAAGCACTCAGAGAATGTTGCTTTAATTTTTCACCAAAACACCTTTCAAAAGCTGGGTTTATTGCACATGTGCTCATATTTCTACTCTTCAATTCATTCATTCATTCATTCATTCATTCATCAAGCCCTGCTGAAACCCTTCTGTGCTAGGACCCCAAAATGCTATGACACAATTGGTGCTCCCAAGGAGCTCACAGTCTGGTAGGGAGACAGATAAATCCACACCAACTGCATGATGGTGCGGCAAATCTGATCAAAAGGGAATGTATAGGCCACTCATTCATTCATTCATCAGTATTTAATGAGAACTTACTGTGTGCCAAGCTCTGTACTCAGCTGAGGGGCTGGGGTAGCTATGATTTTAGTAGGGGAGACATATGAGATACAAATAAATACATAAGCAAAGTCCACATTGTGGTTCCAGGTGTAAGGAAATGCAGTGAAATGTCCGCTTCTCTGCGGCACATGGGTGTGAGCCCAGTTCTGAAGGATGGCAGTCCCAAATCTGGCAGGACCTTGCTCCCTCTAGGAACTCTACAGAAGACTCTGTCCTTTGCTTCTTTGGTTTCTGGTGGCTCCAGTCGTTCCTTGACGTGTGGCCACATCATTCCAATCTCAGCTTCTGTCTTCACAGCCTTCTCTTCTGTGTCTATATCTTCTTCTCTTCTGTCTCTAATCAGGACACCTTCCCTGGACTTAGGGCCCACTCAGATCATCCAGAATGATGTTTTCGTCTCAAGATCCTTCACTTAACTTCATCTGCAAAGACCCCTCTTTTACAAAATGAAATAAGGCCCCATTCACAGGTCTCGGGAATTAGATGTGGACAGATCTTTCAGGGGTCCCTCATTCAACCCACTACAGCTGGCACCTGAGAACTGGAATCGTAAACAGCTCCCTGCACTGATGTAAAACGTCCCCACAATGGTAAGAGCAGCACATGGTGCCTGGACTGTTTGTCCAAACAATATGGTTTGTTCGGAACCCCTGCGTTCCTTCTGGGAGTCTGGAATGTTGGTATGTGCTAGGCAGAGACTACCTATGTCACCATTCCCCAATGACAGCCTGGACACTGAGTCTCTAATGAGCTCCCGGGCCAGACACCCTTTAGATGTTGTCATAATTCAGTGCTGCAGGAATCAAACACGTCCTGTGTGACTCCACCAGGACGGACTCATGGAAGCTTCTGCCTGGTCCCCATTAGATTTCCCTCCATGCATCTCTTCCTTGTGTTGATTTTGCTTTAGATCCTTTTACCGTAATAAGTCATAGCCACGAGCCATGAGTATGACTATGTACACCGAGTCCTGTGAATGAATCATCAAACTATGGGGGATCCTGGGGACACCTGACACCGAGGACTACTTAAGACATCAGGGAAGGCTTCCCTGAGGAGGTGGCATCTGAGCTGAGACGGAGGATGAAGACCACACAGCTCATTAGTGACAGGGCCAGTGTTGAAGCTTAGTTTCCTCGTCTGCAAAATGGGGGCAGACCAGTCAGTGTCTGCAGGAAATGCATGGCAATGGTACACGCAGACTGGGTTGCTGGAGGAGAGTTTAAAAGAAAGGGGATATACACAATGGTGTGATCAGGATTTAAGGAAAACAACAAAGCATAAGGCACATAAGCAACAGTGGAAAACTGAACCACCCACAGGCCTGAAAGGAAGTGGACAGAGTGGTTACCAGAAGCCAGAGAAGGGAGCTGGATGGCCTGACCAGAGCCAGAGTCCATGGCAACCTGGTAAGAAGGGAGCCAGGAACACAAATCCTCTGACCTCGCTCTCCTCTGAGCCTCTGAGCCTCCGCCAGTGTCTCCACTGGCCAAACCCAAAGAGAAGCCTCAGAATAAGGAAGTCAGTTTCTGAGGTCCATCGGGGGTCGGCCTCCAGGGCATAAGGCAGAGTAGAGGAGGGTGGACAGTGGACCTGGATGGGCAAACACAGGGGCAGTAACAGTCCTTATTGTCACGAGGTTGTCATAAACATGAAATAAGGTGGGACACGTAGAGGGAGAAGTTAGAGCATTGTCTGACACGACGTAAATGCAAATCACTGTTTTATAGATGATGACGATGATGATGAGGAGGAGGAGGAGGAGGAGGAAGACAAAGAGGAAGAAGAAGACAGCTCCTGAGAAAGAAGCTCCTTGAGAACCAGAATTGCTTTATTTCTGTTACGTCTACAGTTCCTGGCCTGTGGGAGACACTCGGTACGTATGTTAAATCAGTGAATCATAGAAAGGCTCTTACACTCAGATTCTAATCCCCGACTCAGGGCAGGCACTGAGCCTAGAGACACACAACAGCAGCGGCAGTCCTTAGCTAAAACCCCGAATTTGACCAGTGATATAGTTATCTTATTAGAGGACACACAAGGAGAGTGACTTCCCCAAAGACATACAGTCAGTCAATGAAAGAAAGAGCTGAGAGCCATAGCCAGACGATCTAATTCCAGTCCAGTTCTCTTCCAATAAAACCAGGCTGCCTCTGGTGATGTCACCTGAGAATCCCACAAGCTCTCCAACCTCACGACTGAGGAGTGGTTGGTCCTCTCCTGTCTCCAACGCAGTCCAGATACAAGGCTCAGGGTCTGCCTTCTGGACACTCAAGCTGGTAGATCTTGTGTTATGGAGAGATCCCAGGCTCCAGTGCGGATCAGAGACCCTCTGGTGGTGTGGCCCTGCAGCAGTACCCAGCCCTGACTGCTAAGGCGAGGAGCAACTGACAGCTGAAATCCTTTCAACTAAACAAAATATCTCTGCTTATTTCAAAGGTAGGGTGGTGTTTTATGCAGACATGTATTTGTAATTTAGGGGTGTCCTCTTCAGTGGGTGCTGTCTTTTTCTCCTCGAATGTTACCGTTTACTGAAATCCTCTATTCCCCCTTTGCACATGCCCTGTCCACTCTGATTTAACACCAGACAATTCTATAGGATGCCTTATCTTTGGAAGCCATGCTTTGTGAAATGCTTCCCAGATAAGCCAAATTGAAAACTCACCACACACTCAGTGAACATGCATCCCTGAAATTGGAGAAACCTGACATGTCTTGGTCTGGCAACCTAGGCACGTGACCATGACCAGGAGCAGCACTCAAGAGTGTCACCTGTTGAGAAGGCATTCATACGTAACCACGAAATGCAGCAGACTGATTGCATTAGCGACCCCAATTAGTGACCCCTGGAGCTATGCCCTCTGAGCTGCATCTGTGGTCTCCCACAGAGAGCCTCTGTGATTCCGATTCTGTGCTCAGCCCTGTGACTTGCTGCGGCTTCAGTGGTGTTAGCCAAGGAGAAGAAAGCAGAGATGTTAAAATTACACACAGGCTTCTCCGGTCCACCCCACTCTTGTTTACAATTAGCATAGCTTGTTGTCTTGACTCTGTTAGGCCGGGAGAACACACAGGCCCGAGCCGGCCTGGGGGAGGGACGTGAGAGTTATGTGGGGGAGAGTGGAGGTGTCACTCAAGCCAATGCCCTCCTAGGCCAGATGCCAGCTATCAACTCTCAGACCTGTGATGAGTAGAGCAGAGAGCGGAAGAGCCTCCCCACTGAACCCAGCCCAAATCACCCACCTGAAAACAGCTGAGCAAATGCTTCTTGTTTTAAGGCCCAGACTTTGGGGGTGGTTTGTAGCCATAGGTAACTGATACTGAAAATACATCACCCTTCACTTTTACTCAAATCTATAATGAGGTTTGAGTCAACCACTGCCATTTTCAGCTCTCATTACAATCATCAGAATCAGAACATTTTTATACCTGAAGTTCTTTGTTTCATTATTGATTATTTTGATCAGCTTCGACAGAAGCCACAAACCCATGAGCGCTGGGATGGCTTAGTTCAGATAAAGAGTTGAAGAAGCGAGTCAGGAAGCCATGACAGTAAGTCAGAGGAGGAGTATGAACCAGGCAAAGCCCCTAACTTGTATCTCTCAAAGAAAGTCATTGTTAAGAATGGGCACTGGTTCTGGAACCAAAGACATTTATTTAAATCAAGGGAAACGGAAGTCCCTTGGGAGAGAAGACTCGTAAGAGGTCACATCCCCCAGTGCCTGCCTCTGAACAGCATCGCGTCTAATCCATTGCAGGCAATCACCATGGCCCAGAACCCACCGTGGCGTTATCAATGGGGAAGCACGTGGGAGTCAGACCCGGTGGGTTCGCACTCCAGCTCGCCGTGCCCAGGCTGTGTGAGCACAGCCTGTGACTTCACTTCTGACCGTCAGTCTCCTTACCTGTTAGGTGAGTGTAACATCAGGCTGCCCTTCCAATCGGAAGGTCAGGTGAAACATGGATGGGTTCAGCTCATGGCGCACAGGACGCCCTCAATAAACATCAGCTATTAGCAGGCTTTGTCAGCGCTCGGAGAATATTTAACACCTTCTCTACTCACAGCACTTTCTCCCATCAGAAGAGGGACCAGGAGCAGATGGTACCTGGACTCTTCCTTCGGCTTAAAAAGCAAGAATATAATTATTTGACTTTTAAGCCTCCTTTTCTTATTGATTAAAACATTCCTGGAGTCTGGGACAGGAGTGACAAATGAACAGGAACATTAATCCACTCAGCAGAGTGGAATTTTCATTGGTATCAAATAAACCAGGGTTTACAGCCATTTTTGGCATTTACCAGCTGTCTGCCTTTAGGCCAGCTACTCACCCATTCTGAGCCTTGGTTTCTACTATAAAATGGGAGTTGCCTATCTCTCAGGATCATTTTAGGAATCAATAATCATTAGCTATTATTCGTCATTAAACAATGCAGTTCTGAATTCTCAAATCACAGCTGGAGCCTACCCGAAATTATTTCTCTGGTGGTGTGCAGGTTAGGGCACACGTCCTAGTCATCTTCTGCCCTCCAGTAAAGACTGATGTCACGTGAAACCTCAAGCTGGAGAACTGACCGGGTAGCAGGTGAGCCAAGGTTGGAACAATGCAAAGGATCGAGTCCCAAAATGTGCCAAGAATGGGAATCAAAGGTCGGAGCGGGCCCGGCAGGTAGCCCAGGGTGGCTGGGGCAGAGAGAAGAGTGGTGGGCGACGCAGTCGGGGTGGGTCCGCGTGAGACCTGACTGCTACTTGGAGGGAGAGGGAGAGTCTTCGGGGCTGGTGAGCAGAGGAGAGATGGCCTGATGTGCCTTTCCGCTCACTCTGGTTGCTGCGTGGAGAATAGATTTGTGGGTGTGCGTGCGAAAGAATGGAAGTAGGGAGACTGCTAGTGACGAGGTTTCCAGTTGTGAGGTTTCTATAATAATCCAAGCAAAAGATGAGGGTGGCTTAGAACAGGCGATGGCAGTGGAAGGAGGAAACAGTGGCTAGATATTGGAAGTAGAGCCAACAGGATTTGCCGTTGGGTTGGATGCAGGCTATGAAGGAAGGAACAGGATTCAAGAAGCCTCCTAGGATTTTGGCTTGAGTGTAAGTATCTGTTCCCACCTTAGGCTCTTTGAACTTACTCTCCCTTCTTATTAGGACACTTATCTTGCAAATATCCACACGGCTCACTCACTGTTCCCCTCTGGGTCTCTGCTCCAGCGTCATTCTATCCGTGAGTCCATCCCTAGCCACCATCTATAAAATAACCACCCCACCCCACCCAGCACGTCCTACTCCCTGAATCCCTTTGTTTGTCTCCATAACATGGACCCCTGTCTGACACACTGGGTATTTATGTGTTTGGTTATTGCCTGTCTTCTCCTGCATGAGATCGCACTAGGGCTGCTGTAACAAAGAAGCCCAACACAAGTGGCTTCGAACAACAGAGATGCATTGCCTCATAGTTCTGGAGGCTGCAAGTTCATGATCGCGGGGTCAGCAGGGTGGCTTCCTTCTGAGGGCTGTGAGGGAAACTCTGTCCCATGGCCCTCGCCCAGCGTCTGGTGGTTTCACCAGCAATCGTGGGTGTTCCTTGGCTTGTAGAAGCGTCGTCCCAGTCTGTGCCTCCCTGAGAGTGTCTGTGTCCGAATCTCTTTTTATAAGGACACCAGTCCTATTGGGTCGGGAGCCCACACTACTCCAGTGTGACCTCATTGTAACTTAACTAATTACCTCTGCAAAGACGCTATTTCCAAATAAGGTCACATTCTGAGGTCCTGGGTATTAGAACTTCAACATAGGACTTTTTCAAGGACACAACTCAACCCATAACAACGCCCACCTGGAATATAAACTCCACGAGGGCAGGGAGTTGGTTTTTTGTTTACTGCCATGTGTCAGATACCTAGCACATAGCAGATGATGAAACGATATTGGTTGAATAAATAAATGAATAGAGAAAACTGGGGGAGGAGTATGCGGAGGAGAACAAAGCAAGTAACTCATGTAGACGTCTTTGAGATGCTCAGTAGAAATTCAAGTAGAGACGGCAACCAGGCAATTGAATACAGGCAGCCATGTCTGTGCTTGTAGATTTGGGCGTCATCAGCAAGCACGCGGCATTTAAAGCCACGAGACTGGATGAAATCACGGGCGCGAGGGTGTCCACAGAGTAGAGGCCAGGAGACAAGACTCTGGGATGGTCCAACATTCCGAGTTCCAATGGAAGAGGAGGAGGCAGAAAAGGACACTGGGAAGATGGTGAGTATGATCCAAAAAAAAAATACGCAGAACAGTCTAGTGTCTCCTAAGCCAGGAAAAGAAAGCCTTTCAAGGAGCACGTGATCCTCTGTGTCAAATGCCGCTAAGAGGTCACATGGATGGACTGACCAAGAGGATGGTCATCGATGCCCCGACAGTGGTAACTAGACCCAACCGGAGGGGGATGAAGCGAGAACGGGTGGTGAGGAAGTAGAGGCAAGTAGACATGAACCTTTTGAGGAGTTTGGCTGTGAAGGGAGAAGAGAGGGCGGTACCAGATTGGGTCAAAGACAGCTGTTTGGCAGCTAGATTACAACGAGTAGGTCCTCACAGCTCTCGCCCGTTTTGTATCTCAGGGATCCACAGCACAAGCTCCAAAGACCTGGTTCTTTCCAGGCCTTCTCACAAACCCAGGACGTCTGTCCCCCAGTTCAGGAAAGTCAGACGCCACTTGCTGAAAGCCACCCTGGTTTAAATCACCCTGTCAGATGACACCAGTTTCCTCAGTAATAGCCTTACAGGTCTCCTAACAAGTGAATGTGAAGTCCCGGGATTCCCTGAAAGATGACTGTTTCTCAGCTGCCCACACGAAATGCTTGTGGGGCAGTGGGCTCCCCATTGCGAGAACCACCTCTTAACAACTTAAAACTATGCTCTCAAAGGAGTCATTTTCTCCACAAGCAATCTCAGTGGGAAGAAAATGCCCTGGGATAATGGAGCTGAGGGGGAGGGCAGAGGAGACCCCGAGAAACCTGCAAGTGTGAAGGATGCGGAACAACAGCCCCGGGAGAAGCACTGCTCGGAGGCCGAGGGAGAGAAGCCTCCTGCCCCGTCTCCATGGTTTCCATGGTTTCCATCCCTGATGCTTTGGGGACCAGCGATGCACAGACCTGCGCAGGAGAGCATGGGAGGCCGCCCGGCTCCTCCTCATGCACGGACCCTATCAAAGCCACCAAGAGGCATGTGCATCAATGCCAAGGTCACTGGCCCATCTGTGTTTGAGGGCGTGTGGGAGAAAAGCAGCACCAGCCTCGGCAGGTGCAGGGTACCAGCTGCATCTGTGCTCGGCAGCTGAGAACAGATCATCCCTGCTGAATGAACCCCCTCCTCCAGTCTTAGGAAGACAGGAACTGGAGATCTGAACTGGGGTCTCAGGGTCCGGCTGGCTGGGTGAGCTGCCCCTCCACCCCTCACCACAATCTGCACCCATAGAGAGGGTATGATGCCACTTAGCCTTCACTGTTTCCATCAATCCAAACAACCAGCCATAAGGTAAAGCACTGTCACTGGCCCCATTCTACAGATGGGAGAGTGAGGCTTGGGAAGGACTTGCAGTCATAGAGGTGACTGCAGGACAGGACTCGGGCAGCTGCTCCCTGGCCTCTCCATTTTCCCTCCAGGCCACACTGTGTCCATGTCTATACCACCTGATGCCAGCCACTAGAGTGGTTTCCGAAGGCTCCCCCAACGTAGGATTGGGGGCAAGGGGGAAACTTCCCAAGCTGCACTGAAGTGGCCCTTCTCAACATCCAGGTTCCCAACGCAGGACGACATGCGTTCCCAGCAGGGTAGACAAGAGTGGGTTCCTACTTAATTTATGCTCGAGTCGATCACACATATTTGTCCAAAACCTCCTATACCATCTACAGACTCGCCACGGGAGAAGGTGAGCACCTTTTCCACCCAGCTCCCCCCACCTCCGCTCCTTCCTGGCAACCACCAATCTGTTCTCTGTATCTATGAGTCTCTTTCTGCTTTGTTTTGTTTGTTCATTTGTTTGTGGTTTGTTTTTTTTAGATTCCACGTATAAGTGAAATCATACTGTATTTGTCTCTGTCTGACTTATTTTACTTGTATAGTGCCCTCTAGGTCCATCCACGTTGTTACAAAAGATAAGATTTCATTCTTCTTTATGGCTGAGTAATATTCCATTGTATATATGTACCACCTCTTCTTTATCCATTCATCTATCGATGGACACCAGGGGTGCTCCTGTGTCTTGGCTATTAATGCCATGGGAATGCAACGTATGAAACAGGGAATGTAGTCAATAATATTGTAATAACTTTGTACAGTGACAGGTGATTACTAGACTTATCATGGTGATCACATCATAAGGTATATCAATGTCAAATCACTATGTTGTATACATGAAACTACTATAATCTTGTATGCCAAGTATACTTCAATAAAAGTAAAATGAAAAAAATAAAAAGCAAAACAAAATCCTAGTCTCTGGCACGTCCCATCTAAGGTGCCATAGAAAATAAAAAGAGAAGTGATAATTCGTGACCACCCTCAAGAGAGCACATAATCTTAACTCGCCTATAATCCAATCCCCACCTTACTCTCGCCCACCTCCACATCATCTTCTGTACATTCCCTCTTTAATTTCAAACGCATAAAAGAAACTGCAGAACTGTTATTCTCTGGAGCATTTGAGATCATAGGATGGCATATGTTGTCAGTTTGGCTCAAAGAAATTCTTACAAAATTTTTTTTTAAAACAATAAAGGAGTGAGCCTTCGTGAAGCTTAAAGTCTAGCTGAGACAGGGATTCGGGGGGAAAGGTTAGAAGGCGGGGGCAGTGAAACAGACACAGCAGAATATAGTCATTTAAAACCTAAGATCTAGACCAGCACTCCCTACTGGGAACCACAAGGAATTTTCAGTTTTCTAAGTAGTGCATTAAAAAAGAAAAAAGGAAAAGGTGAAATTAACTTTAATAGACTTCATTTGCCCGAATATATCCCCAAAACGATCATGTCAGCACATAATCAGCATAAACAATGACTAACGCAACATTCTACACCCTTTTGTCATTCTGACTCTTCAGACTCTGGTGTGGCTTTACTCTCAGTGCCCGTCTCAATTCAGCCCAGCCCCCCTTCAAGGGCCTGGCAGCCCCAGGGGGCAAGGGGCTGCACAGTGGAGGCCGGCGGAACAAGTCCACACGGGACTGCCCGGGTACCGAGTCCGGCTTCCCCCCTCACCCGCTGGCTGTGCGGCCGTGCAGAGGTCTTGTCGGTACTCGAAGCCTTTGCTTCCACCTCACGGAATCCTTGTGAGGATTCTGAGATGACTTTCACGTCAATTACCACACGCAGCATCCAGAGAGTGCTGTGCGTTGGCTTTGCTACTAGGACAACTCTTATTAAGGGCGGACTCAAGCCAGGGCTATGAAGAAGCCCAGACAAAGAGCGGGGAGATCCAAAAGGTAAAGTGGGGTCCCCCACCCCTGGCCCCATCACTGGCCCTGGAAAGAGGGTCCTTCCCTAGCTCCTTTCTCCATTCCTATCACTCTCCTTCTCCCTGGTCCCTCAGCAGCTCCCTACAGGACAGCAAGTCAGTGTGTGTTGAGGGAGAAGAGGACGGAGGACAGGAAGAGGAAGGATGAGGGACAGAAAGGCATGAGATAGGGGGTACCGGAGGGAGGGGGTGAGGGCAGAAAGAAGAAGGAGGGAGGAGGAGGAGGATGAGAGGGCGGGAAGAAGAGTGGGAGGGGAGGCGTGGGGAGTGCAGACAGGAGAGGCTGGGTGAGCTTGACTGCCTCAGTGTCCCAGGTCGCTGCCCCCAAAGGGTCGGCTGAAGATGAAAAGTGCTTGGACAGACTGCACTTGCTGGCCCCTCGCGGGAGCCCTTTTTGCTGTACTCTGCCTCCCTCTCCTGGGCTCTGTGTCAAACAACCAGCTGTGTAAATCAGGAAAGAGCTGAGCCCTGAGTTCTCTGTGCAGGGAGCATGCAGCTTGGCAGGAGACCAGCTGGAATCACTGAGTGGCCTGTGAGACTTTCTAATTCAGAGGGAAACATTTTCTATTTAGGTGAAGGCGAGGAAACAGTGTAATTCAATTAGATGGACCTGCTGGTTAGGAGGGGACTTTGCCCTGTGGAAACACGTAATTAAGACACAGCTCCTGGCTGCCTGGGTTTCACAGCACAGTGAATTGATTCAACCCGCCCTGTAGCTGGTATTGTGTTGGGGGCTGGGATGCTGTGAAGACACAGTTCCTGACCTCGGGGCACTCACAGTCTCGCTGGGGGGAAAACGGTAGAAATAAATACTCGCGTTGCAAGGTGATCGATTAGCGCCACGCTGGCAGGTCCAGAGTATCAGACAGGATTTCTTCTGAAGTCATGATAATTAACAACTGCCACCGTCATGGAAACCACCAGCCACTCCCAGTTGTTGAACGCTGGTTGTGTTCGGAGCACCGAGTGCCCACTTCGCATTCCGATTCCATTCCAAGCTCCAAACAGCCCTGGGAGGGTAAGGTCCCCACCATGCCTAGGAAGCAAGTACTCTTATTGTCCCCTGGCCTGGGCTGCCATGTCTTTCCCATTGTGTCACTCCATGAAGCCCCCAGCAGGCCTCCCTGCTTTGACCTTTGTCCCCTACAGTCTCGTTTCAACATGCAACTCAGAATCATCCTTTGAAAATGCAAGTCGGGTACTGTTCCCTCCTCTGCTCAAAGTCCTTCAGTCCCGCCCCTGCCCCCCGGTCACTCGGTATGAAAAGTCCCTAGTGGTCTCTCTGTCCTCATCTCCTGCCACCCTCCCACTACCTCCAGCCCCACCATCTGCTCCTCCCAGAATGCCTCAGGCATGCACCTGCCCCAGGGCCCTTGCCCTAGCGCACCTTATGCCTGGGACACTCCTCTCTAGGCTCCTTGCCTACCGACTCCCTCGCCTGCTTCAAGTTTTTGCCTAAGTGTCACCTTCTCAAAGAGACCTTTCCTCACCACCCTATTTCATGCTGCAAACTGCACCCTTCTGACAGAGGTAGATTAATTGCAAAAATGTCCTTCCCTCGCCCATATCCATAACTTTTGTAATGTCACCTTGCAGCTCCTTCCTTTAAGAGGTGGCCAGTGGATGCAGCAGAAATGGCACATGCCTCCCAGCTGAGGACTGGTGTACATCTGCCCTCTCTGAACCCTGCTTCTGCCATGAGATGGAGCCTGGGCTGGCGTAAGTGAGCATGAGAGACCACATGGCACACAACAGCATTGTCCTAACTGAGGCCACCAGCCAGCAACCAGGCATGAGTGAGCACAGCCAGAAGCAGAGATGGGCCCAGCTGAGCCCACCTAACCTGCAGCCTCTCAGCGCTGTACAATTATGGGCCACAGAGCACTGGTTTTCAAGTCGTCAGGTTGGGAAATCATTTGTTACGCAGCAGTAGCTGACTGATATACTTACCCCAAGCACTGCCACCCACCTTACCCTGCTTTACTTTCTTCCACAGCACTTATCACCTTCTAATATGCTATAAAATATTGTTATTTGCTGTGCTTATTGTTTATTGTCTATCTCTCCCTCAACTAGACTATATAGAATTTGTCATTCTGGGGGGAGAGAGAGAGAGAGAATTACACTGCCTCCAGAAACTTTTGACCTTCCTTAAATGTTGCCTGAGGAGCAAGATTCCAGCTTACCCCACATAAAATGATACCCACCCACCACTCCACTCTTTACCCCCCTTACCGTGTCTCTCCTTCTCTCTGTGACCTGTATCATCGCCTACTTATTGCCTGTCTCTCCTGACTGGAAAGTAAACATCATGAAATCAGAGTGTGTGTGTGTGTGTGTGTGTGTGTGTGTGTGTGAGAGAGAGAGAGAGAGAGAGAGAGAGAGAGAGAGAGAGAGAATATGTGTGCGTGTGTGTGCGTGTGTGTGTGTGTGTGTGTGTGTGTGTGTGGTTTTGTGGTGTATTATTCTTTATTTTTACTGGGGTAGAAGTTGGGATCCTTTCTGTCAACATGTACTCAGACTCTGCCTACATACAAGCCCGAGGAATTAAATCATTACACAAAATTTAAGTAGGAAGAAGGCAGCGAGGGTGGGAGTGGAGAAAGGGCGAGGGGGCACAGCCTCTCCCCCTAAACTGGGAGAGGAGGAGGCAGGAATTTTGTTTCTTATTCTTTGCCTTATTCTCAGCACCTAGAAAATGCCTGGAACATAGCAGATGCTCAATACACATCTGATCAAATGAGTGAGTGAATAAGCTGGTCCTTTCTCAGCTAGGGACTCTGGGCCTACAAAAATGTGACTAAGTGAACTGGGCTGAAATCACGCTCCCAGGTCATAGGCCCACACGGTCCTGACCTAAAGCACCAGGAGAGGGAAACTGGAAAGAGCCACGTCCAGGGTTTTCCACAGGCCTGGACAGAGAACAGAAGCACAGACTTCCCACAGCCCCCGTCCACCGCCCCATCCAATGCCCCATGCCTGTGAGGCGACCTGTGGAGACCTATCATTCCAGGTGTCCTCAGACACACAAGCACAGATACCACCCAGATGAGGCTTCAGAAAATACAAGTGCATTTCAGAAATAAACCTCCATCCACGTGCATATTCATGCCATTCATATTTTGACCACAAGAGGTCACTGTGGCTGCATGTAGCATCTGAGATGGACCTGGTCAGGGTGGGAGTTTGTTCCAATTCTCACTTAAATGTTTGTGGACCCCACAATGGGGAAAATGCATTAGGACTGATTCTAGAATTACTAGAACATACATGATTTAGGTACGTCTTTATAAATGTGATAGATATAATCAAACAAAGGTAGACTCTAAAGTCAGTATACCTGGGTTAGAAACCCAGTCCCACCTGCCTGTGTGATCTTGGACAAAGCTCTCTGCCTCAGCTTCCCTTTCTGCAAAACAGGATAATAATACTGCTCTCCTCATAGGAATTTTGTGGGGACTAAATGAGCGATGTACATAGAACACCTGGAGTATACTCAGGAGCTGTAAACGTCCACTATTCTCATTTCTCCTCTGTATCTCTAAGCATGATTCCTAATGAAAAATTATGTGATTTCTATGATTATTAATGACTTTCCACCCACTAGCATAAACTCTGCGAGGGCAAGGATGGGGCTTATATGTTTCTTAAAACTTTTTACATGAAAAATTTTGAACAGACATGAAAGTAGAAGGAATCGCCTGTATGTGTTTCTACTCATTACTGTCCCTTCCCCAGCTCCCAGTGCAGTGCCTGGAGCACAGTGGGCCTTCAACAAATGATGTTCTAATGGCTCTTTATTAGGTGCTATTATAAGTCTGGTCAGTGTCAGACGCCAGGGCCGAGAGAGTGAATTAGACCCAGGCCCTGCTCTCAAGGGGCTCACAGTCCAATGAAAAGGCTGCCTTCATTTGGCAATGACCCAGGGAGGGTCTGATGGGGGCACCCCCACCCTAGTAATCCCTGTCATTAAACCTCGCACTTTTGCTTAAGACTGTTTATCAGAATTAGCAAGTGAGTATCTGTGCATGAGTAACTTCATATCAGCAAGTGCATGCGTAACTTCTGTCTCCCACACTCCTCTTTAAGCTGGGGTTACACAGGCTGTGGTTTTAGTGTCCCCACCGCATACCCAGGGCCCGAGCAGCCTGAGCACATGTAAGTGCTTATAAATATTTGGATGAATGAATGAATGAATGAATGAATGAAGTCAGCGTTAATGTACATGCCCACTCAATAGCCAGCAGGGTTACTACTATCAAGTTCCCATCCTTATGCCCAGCACTGACCAATCTTGTTCCCTGGGTATCACTGTCATTGTCACATCATCACATTTACAGTGACAGTAGCCACCCACATCTCATCACACTCTGACTGTCTGAAAAGCACTTGTCACTGTTAGAAACGATCTTAGATACTTGCTTGTTGATTTGTTTCTGACTCTCTGCCCAGAAGAGCAGGGACCTGTTATTTTGGTCGCTGCCCATATCCCCAGCATCGAGAACAGTGCGTGGCTCCCAGGTGTTCTCACCTTAGAGTCAGCATATGTCATCCCACGTGCATTTCCACACACCTGCCTGACGCAGGTGCAATGAAGCCCACATTACAAGTGAGGCGATGGAAGTCTGCGGAGACCACCTGACTTCTAGACCAGAGCCAGTTGGTGGCAAGCAGCAATTATTGGAGCTCGCACTCCCTGATTCGGAGCTTTCTCTAAGAATCCTGGTCTGACACAGGGCAGGATACCTTCCCCTGCCAACCTCTGGAGCTTCCCTACAAAACCCAGAGCAAACGCAAGATCACCCTGCAGGGAAGACCCACACTGGTTGTCCCCACCTAGTCAGCGCTTCATCCACCCTCCAATCTGGAGTCAAAACGAAGGAGCAATTTTCATACGTTTGGACTCACTTCGTAACCTTCATGACCTGGGAAATACCCTTCCCTTCCCTGGTCTTCGTTTACGCGTCTAAGAAAACAATGAGCAGACTGCATCCCCTCCTGCATCTTCTCTGTGCATCCTTCAAGTCCTGCTGCGTTGTTGTTGTTGTTGTTTTTTCAACCTGAAAGCAATTCCCCAACAACAAAACAGTGGGTGCACCTCACGCCCTAAGGATGAGCACCGCATCCTGAGAACACAGATTCTCTGCAGGAGTCGCAACAATTACAGCGGCAGGTGGGCCACCCTCAGAGGACACAGTCTTAGTGACGAGAGCCTGGTGGGGATGCTCAGAACACTTCCCGAGAAATGCTTCTCCTAGAAGTTCCTTTCACAACACGCGCTGGCGAGGAACTGGAGGACAGTTTTGTCGTAGGTCGGGAACAGATAGAAATGAAAAGAGTAAAGACAAATAAACACGGCGTTACACGGAAGACTATAAATAGTAAATCCACCCAGAGAATCAGGGCTGGAACTGGGCCAATTTAACATTTTTATAAAAGGTCAAAAAAAAAAAGAAACAAAGAAATGTAACACCTACAGATACTCTTAAAAATCCTTGCAGGTGGACATGCCAAGAAAAGAAGGGTCAACTTGAAAATTGTACAATTCGTGATGACGACAGCAAAGACAGTGCCAATGCAGGTTAATGATTTAGACAGAATTAATACAAAACAACTGCAACTCAGCTAATAAAAATGGCAACGTATTTTCCAGTGCCAACTGGAGTTCATTCATTCATCACTCATTCATTCACCAGTCTTTCTGGAATCTTTATTTCAGGTCTCACTAGGTCCTGGGATGGCAGGCACTTGGCATAAGTAGATGCCAGAGATGGGTCCAATGGAAGAACACTTCCTAGTGGAATTACTGGGATGACTCAGCAACCCGTGGATAGCACAGTTATAACTCCCGGAAGAAGAGCTGCCTCACCCCAGTGGAGGGGTATTAAAAACATCCATATACTTTCCTCAGAGCCCCTTCTCCAGTTTTTCCTAAAGTTTGGAGTTAGGAAGGTTGTGTTCATATAGTCGCAATATACGTCCTTTGGAGGCAAAATATTGGTCACATCAAGGTCTGCTATTGGAATTTTCAGGGAGCCCCAAAAAGGTTGGAGACTTTCATAAAAGCCAAGTACTCGCACATCTATCTCATGTTTCCCCGTGTTCCTTTCCTTTCCTGATTCCTGATCCGGAGAACACCTGTGTGAGACATGCCCGGCTCCAGAACTTCAACTCAGGTACAACACACCTACCACCTCTCAGGATGGAGGGTGAAGGTCCAAGGAGTGAGCTGTCTCACCCTGATAAGTGCTCTGCTGCCTCCTGCCACCTCCCAAGTTCCTCCTAAGAGGACGTCCATGTTGGAAGCAGAGCTGCAATTGGTCCGAGGAGACTTGGGTAGTTCTGATTATTTGGAAGCATTACATTTCCTGGTGAAAAGCTGGCTCAGCACCACAGGTTAAGAACCTGTGTTGATGTCCCCAAATCCTAAGAAATTAACAGGAAATATTTTCTTAAAGAAAGAGTTCATAGAACTCTGAAAGATAAAAATAAATTTTATCAGCAAGCCAAAATTTGGGGACAGTCTCAAAAAGAGAGGGTCAGATGAATGAGAAAAATAAAAAAGAGAGAAAACCACAGCCCAAAATATACTCAGGTGAAGACCGCTACAGAGGTAGGAGCAGTTTTATGATGCTCAAGCCCCAAATCAATGGGTAGATGGAATGGGAAGAGACTCCAGGGCAGTCACTAAGTGAGTAAGTGGCACCATACTTAGAACAAACACTAGGGCAGAGAGCCCCTCCCCCGCCTCTGCTTGTGCCCAGTAACAGAAGAAAGAATTCTTAACCTGTAGCTGTAAATGAGGGCCCCAGAGCCAGTGAGCTAAGGAAGCACCAACAAATCCCTGAAAAGGCAGAGGTCCCACACTCAGAAGATAAATCAACCAGTGTAGCCACCCAATCGCTCATCCCACCATCCTTCACAATCCCTGGGCGCAGACACTCACAGGAAACCTTAAACGTGAGGATAAGTGCATTGTCAAGACTCACCCACACGTGAGGGAAACTTACACCTTGAAAAAGAAGCTCTACGTTGAACAAAGGAAGGTATTGACACCTGAAGAAATAGAAATAACAATGATTTTTTAAAATAAATATAATTATTATAGTTGCCTCAAAAGGATAGTCTATTAAGTCTTTTTAATTAGAACCAACTGTTATAATCACAAACATTTAGAGATAGTCAACATTTTAAAACATGACCATCTGAATTAAAAAATTCCCTAGGGGTCTGAAGTGACAGCAGAATGATGCAACTGAAAATGAATTGTGCAAACTAAAAGACTGAGCTCAGGAAGTCCCCCCCAAAAAAAAAAACATTTTAAAGGTCTTCTTAGAGGTCCTGAAATATCAGAGAGTTACTAAGATAATTTATGACAGTGATAAGTGCTTTTCAGAGAGAAAGACATTAAAGTTATAGAAAGTTTAAAAGTTAAAGACACACAAAGGAACTGACTTTGGGTGATGAACACACAATGTCATATGTAGATGATTGTACACCTATGTAACTTTACTAACCATTGTCACCCCAATAAACTTTAATTTAAAAAAAAAAAAAAGACATGCAAGGGAAAATCCTAGAGGTTCCAAGAGGTGTCTCAGTCCAATGAAAATATAATGCAAGACACATTGTAACTTTACATTTTCTAGTAGCTACTTATAAAGTAAAAAGAAGTGAATTAAATTAATTTGATAATATATTTTAACAGGTTATATAAAAAATATTACCATTCAAGTGTAATCAATATAAAAAAAATTGAGATCTTTTCTATTCTTTTTTTAAATAAGTCTAAGAAATCTGGAGTGTATTTTAAACTTACAACACAACTCAATTCAGACCAGCCATACCTCACATGCTGAATAGTCACGTGTGTCTATTGGTCAGCACAGATCTAACAGGAAATTTAGGAGAGAACAATTAGAACATAAGAGGGGAAAGTAAGAGACAGAAAGACATGACTCTTCAGAGTCCAAGAGCCACCAGGTTCACGAAACTAGACCCAATTTAGAAATACAACAGTGAATTTTCAGGACAAAACAGAGAAAACCCTAAAGACTTCCAGAAAAGAAAAAAAAAAAATGGATCACCAACATATCAATGAAAATCCAACTGAGATCATGCCATTGGCTACGACAAATGCTGGAAGGAAAAGGGTCCATTTCTGAAGACAAGTTATATTGAACCGGAAATTCTCTATTCAGACAAACTGTCGTTTCAGTTTTGTAGTGAAAATAAAATTTGGACATGTAAGTATACAGAAAGGTCATCCTGAGACCCTTTCTAAAATCTTTGCAAAACTCTCTCTCCCATTGTCAGGCTTGTCCTGGAAGCAAGCTTTGATTTTTATGGCATTAAGCACTCCATTGGCCAAAGACTCTCTAGATTCTAAGCACTAAGTGTCATCCCAGGCCCTTAGGAGTATCCAAACTCCTCCTTGAGTAAATGAACCCTAAACCTACCTCCAACACTTGACAGGGAGAGAACAGGAAGAATCATGGCAGCTCTGAGTCTCCCAGGCCAATGGCCCATCGAAGTCAGGAAGCCTTTCTACAGCGTCCCCCACAGACTTTTCTGTAGCCTCTGCTTGAATGCCTCCAATCATGGGCTTCTCACTACTCCCGAGGCAGCCTGCTCTACTGATTGTTGGCAATTTTGGCTGTTGGAAAGCTTTTTATGTTGAGCTAAAAATTTATCTCTACCTTAGGAATAAAAGAATTATATGATTAGAAGGGAAGTCAAGATCACTTTGGTTCAAACCCCTCATTTTAAAGATGAAGACGTAGAGGTCCAGAGAGGGAAAGCGACATCCCCAAAGTCACACAGCATCGTTGCATTCCAGCTGTCACGACTGATATTTGGTCTGTGTGTACAGGTTAGCCGGGGGCCTTGCAACATGGGGAGCTTTCCATAATGATCTAGTGTAGAGATGTTTCAGGGTCATGATTAAAGCAATAAAAGCGATATGTCGTCTCTGTACTGTTGCACAGAGGCTGACGTTATCAAACAAAGTGCTTAGAGCTGAAGGTTCTGCCCCAGAAATGGATCTGAGGGGTTTATCTGTTCCCTGAAGACATTGCCCCAGCTTGTTGCTGTTTGTTCTCTGTCTTTCCACTGAAAGGCCCAGTCCAAGGTATTTGGAGCACAAGAAACCAGCTCAGAAAAAAGGGAAAAAAATAAATAAAAGGCAGTGGCTCTAAGGAGCCCTGAAACCATTTCTCCCATTCAAATAAGAAAGTGCTGGAAGGAAGAAGATTACGCATCAAACAGTCCTCAGACAATCAGCAGCTCCCACAGGCCTGCAGGAATCTGGGTTAAGACACCACCCTTGACTGTAGCAAATGGGCCTGACCTGGTTCAAAGTTTCCCTGGAAACCATCGCCAGCACTGCCCTACTGGGAATAAATGGCGGAGGCACCCGAGGTGAGACGGCACCAGGGCTGTGGGCCACGCCTTCCTCTCCGCAGGTCTGAGGGCTTTGGGCATCCTGTTTTTCCTGCTGCGCTCACAGTAGAGATCTTTTTGAATGCAGAAATGGCAGGGGAGGGCGGCCTGATGGCTAAGTTGGTTAGAGCGTGAGCTCTGAACAACAGGGTCGCCGGTTCAATTCCCGCATGGGATGGTGGGCTGTGCCCCCTGCAACTAGAGATTGAAAACGGTGACTGGACTTGAAGCTGAGCTGCGCCTTCCATGACTAGGTTGAAGGACAATGACTTAGAGCTGATGGGCCCTGGAGAAACACACTGTTCCCCAATATTCCCCAATAAAAATTTAAAAAAAAAAGAAAAGAAAGAGACAGAGAAGTAGATTACTGCAGCTAAGAAAAAAATAAGCCACACTTTCAAAAAAAAGAGAAATGGTAGGGGAGTCACGGGATCATCCAAGCCCCTACTTTTGCCTGAACTCAGAGCCTGGAGAACCACCAACAGCATCACAATAATTGAGACGCACCCTGCACCTGCCTCTCTGCATCACCCATCGCCCCGAACCAGCCCAACAAAGTGAGCGTTACTGTTATCCCCATTTCTGAGCCAAGACTCGGAGCAATTAAGTAGCTTGGCCAAGCATTCAACATGAATAACATCCTCTTGTGCGTAAGACCATATGAGTTATTTCCAAGTCAGAACACCTTTGAGAATGAAGGGTTAATAATAATAATTATCAATTATGTAATTAATGCAATAATTATGCCAGGACAACAAGCATACTTTAGGGTTGTTCTGAGCTCACCAGGAAGTGTGGTCACCCAACTATGTGCCCACATGTCCAAAGTGCTTTGTATACAGTAGCTCATCTCATCCTCATATACCATTATCCCCATTTCACAGATGGAGAAGTCAAGGCACACAGCTCTGAAGTAGGAGACCCAAGAATTGAACCCAAGCAGCCCAGCTTCAGGTTCCACGCCCTAACCATTATGCCATCCTGCTTCTCCTGGAGCCAGGCTGTGCACTCAAATGGGGCTGACCCCCAAAGCCATGCTCTGTCCACGTCGTCATACTCCCTCCTCTCCACCTGACAAAGCTATTTCATTACCTGCTAATTCTAACTATGAAGGTTAATACAGGGCTGGGTGTTGGCACAAAGAGCTGAAACTAAGGGAGAAATCCTACGGACCCCAGGCAAGGTCACTTCCCAACAAGACCAGCAGTATTCTGTTCTCCCTGCCTGTCTGTAATTTCCGGAGAACTACGACACGATCACATCTCTTGGAAAGGCCATTCACTCCTTCCCACATCCACTTAACACACAGTTCTGGAAAGACAGCATCCCCCCGACACAGCCAAGAGGCAGCCCCGTGCCAACTGCATCAGCGGACCCCCTTGTCCTATGGCTGCTCAATGGGCTTGGCCAAGGGGAAGCACATCAGGAGGGCAGAGAATGAGAGGTGGCAGAGGCCGGGCTGTTCATTCCTCTGCCTTCTCCTGAGGGTGGCAGTGGGCTGGTCCAGCCATCTCCAGGCGGCCCTCTCCACGTTCCGACAGCCCTCTGCCCTGACCCGCTCAGGCCTGGGGCTTATACTGCCTCCCCTGGCACGGCCCACAGCACTGCTCTCTCCCATGTGGACTCTTTTCATCCTGCCCCCACCTTTGTGCACTGTCTTTACCGGCACCAATAACCCAATCCGAACACACCAACTACTTCCTTCCAGCCTACTGAGGAAACCAACATGCAAGTAGAAGGTTCACTCACTCAAAAAATATTTTGAACTTGAACTATGTGACGGGCCTCGTGCCGCAGGCTGGGATTTTCAGTGAGGAAGAACAGACACAGTCTCTGTCCTCAGGGGCTTACAGTCTGGTGGTGGGAGAGACCATCAAACCCCAGAGGCAGGTGTAAAATGCCAGCTATAAGTGCCTCAAGGGGGCAAAGCGGGGTGCCATGACAGGTGACATCATCGGAGGGCACTGGCATGGCCCGGAGGTCAGGAAGGCAGAAAGGACGCCAGGACGCCATTGTGCAGAGCCCCTGGGAGGCCAGGGAGAAGACCTTGGCCTCACTCTGCCCAAGGGTGGAGGAAGGGCAGACCCAACAGGACAAAGGCAGGTGGAAAGGCAAAGAGAGAGGCCTGGGGGCGACAGTAGTGCTCCAGGGGCTTAGTTGCAGGGTGGGGTGAAGATGTGATAGACGGGCAGGAGAGCAAGGCGGGCATGAGGTAGGAAGGCCGTGCGGACCAGTCATCGGCCCTGGGACCTCCCATCATCCCAGCCCCTCCAACTCTTCTTAGCCACGAATCTCACCCTAACATCAAACCCAGTCTGGGCATGAACGGCTACGGTAGGAATTCTCCTGTGGCTGCAACCGAGTGTTGCGATGGCTGTATTTTGAGCAGCAGCCCCCACTGCCTTTGACCACAGAGCCTAGAAGTTGAGAATGGGAAGCCTGGGGTTGGCCTGTCTGGGTCCAAATCCTGTTCCCCTACCAACTGGGTCAGCCTGGGCAACCCAGATTCCTTCCCTGTAAAATGGGGGTGGTAACAGTCCACACCTTGTAGGACTCTGTGAAGGTGGAATGCCGTAAAGTTCAAGGAGCGCTTAGAACACTGCCTGGCAGGGGGCAAGGGCTGGGTATGTGTGAGCTGTCACCAACATCATCGTGGGGCCCCGTATAAAAGCCTGGGGAAAAACTCCCCCCCTACAAATGCCTCCTCAGAGATGCTCATGACCAGCCGTGCAGAGGTTATTAAATGTTTGATAAGGGCCACTGCCTGATGTTCAAAAGACTTCGCTTTTTATTAAGCCCTGAGTGATCTAATTAGTGATCATTTTCAAAGCCAGTCGACCTTGAATCTCCCACTGCCACTTAAGCAGGAGGTGCTTCTACTGGCCCGGGGCCCCTGCAGAAGTGTCTCCAAGTTTGAGAGCACACTGGGCGTTCTTGGGAATGACTCAGGAACAAAACAGCACTTTGTGCTGGCAGATGTTCTGCAACAATTAAGTGTGGTCTCGGAACATGAAAATCAGAGCTGCTGAAATGAAAGTCTTGAGAGGTACTGTAATTTCTGGAACAGCTACTCCCTCTGGGAAAAAAAAAAAAATTCATGTCTTTGCTAAAATGTTGACAGGGACGAATACTAGATTGGGTCCAGAAGCCCCGGGTTTGCATTCCGTCTGACTCAGAATTTACTGGAATATTTATTGAGCACCTAGTCCGTGCCAGGTGCTGTGACACATTAAACCACAGAGGAAGCTCACGTGTCACAAAGGAGTTGGGACACTTGAGTCACACACATTGAGTCCAATCAAGATTTTTGCCTCTTGCTGCTTGAGTGACCTTGGGCAAGTCACTTAGCTCTCTGAGCCTCCATTTTCCCATCTGCGAAATGGCATGAAGCCTAGTGTGGCCCTAGAGAAGAAGCTTCCAGAGATGAAGAAGGGAAATCAGGAGACTATGATGAGCACAAGAAAGAGATTGTTTCCAGAAAGAACTATTCCATGATGTCAAAGGCTATAGAGGCTTGGGGAGGAAGGGTCAAGGGGCCAACACTAGATTTCAGTGCAGGAAGGTTCCACCTTGCACAAAATGTTCCAAGTGCCCTCTCTCCCCAAGCAGGGTGACTTTCAATCACCTGATATTCCCACAGTCCTTTGCTCTTTCCGTTCCCTACCTGTCATAGCTGAATAAGAGCCAACCAAAGAAATCAGTTCTTAATCTCTGGAACTGTGAACATTATCTTATATGGGAAAGCAGTTTTTGCATGTGCGATCAGAGTTAAGGATCTTGAGATAGGGCAGATTATCCTGGGTCACGAATGCAAGTGATAAATGCCATCGTGAGCGTCCTTGTAAGGGATGGGCAGAGGGATTCTTGATTCACACACACACACACACACACACACACACACACACAGCAGAGGAGGCTATGTGACCATGGAGGCAGAGGCCCAGCAAGGCAGCCATAAGCCCAGAAACCCCTGGAACCACCAGGAGCTGGAAGAGGCAGGAAATGGTTCTGCCCTGGAGCCCATAGAAGCGAGCTCCGCCTTGTCAACACCTTGGTTTTGAACTTCTGGCCTCCAGAACTGGGAGAGAATAAATTTCTCTCATTTTCAGCCACCAAGTTTGTGGTAATTTGAAACCCCAGGAAACTAATACCCTGCCTAATTTTAAAATGTAAGACATCTGCAGTAGGACCAGTTACAGCTCTAGCAAATAGGGTTATGGATTGAGACAGACGAAGGAAGCGCTACATTCCCTTCAGGAATACAAAACCTCAGCCAGTTAGGATCTTTGGCATGTGCTCTGGGGCACGGAGGCAGAGGTCCTCTTGGCATATTGGTTCAACAGTTGTTTAGGAAGACGCTACTAGATGCCAGGAATTATCTCTGGTACTGGAGGGACAGGCACAGCAATTGGAATTTTCTACAGTGAGTGTAAGCATGAGTATTACTGCTGATCACTCTGTGTGCAGACTTGTTTGCTCATGAGCTCTCCTAATCCTCAGAGCTGCTCCTTTTATCCCCATTTTACAGATAAGGAAAAGGTGAAGTAATTGTCCAAGGTCACACAGCTAATGACAAGGAGCATCCTATTTTCGAACCCAGGACGACTGACTCCAGAATCTGGACTCTTCACTGTGCGTGTTATGGTTGAGGAAATAAAAGTCTTGTTTTCAAAGTCAGTTCTGTGAGGTTTCTTCTCTTGTACCCGTAAGACTGTGGTAAGCAGACTAAAGGCACTTAAATCATGACGTGAGGGATTCAGGTTAGCCAAAAGAATGCTCTTCTTGATAGAAAAAGCACCAGAAATTGCTGACGAGGGAAAGAACACAGAAAGGCCAACTCTGGATTTATTTAAAAATAGGAGAGTTTCATCTGTCTGAGTGACTCTCCCTGAGGACTCAGGAGCCCAAGTTGGCTTCTGATTCCATCTGGCCCCTCTTGCTGCTGGACAGAGGCCATCTGTGGAACACCCAAGACCTGTCACTGTGCTTCCTCGGGAGTCAGGCATGGGGGCCCCAGCAGAGTCGGGGAGGGGGCCAGAGCAAGCACCAGAACCATCACCTCCTTCCCCCACTCAGGTGGCCCTTGCCAGAACCATCATTCTCATTCCTGATGTCGCAGCCTAAACACCCACTGGGTCCATAAAAATCAATCTCTCTCTCTCTCTCTCTCTCTCTCTGACACACACACACACAGACCGCACCACTGAAGGCAAATGTTTAAAATAATAATCCTGAGGCACAGTTAAGAACTCCCACTGTGACTGCAAATATTCTCTTAGTTTGATCATTCATTGCTACACGTATTGTGGGGCGATGTTAGTAGGTACATGTGAACTTTTTTTATTTATATCTTTCAGATTTTTTATCTTTCCAGTGGGCTGAAACTGTCTTTGCTATCATAGTGAACTATTTCTCCTTGTATCTAGTAATGTCTTTTGTCTGAAGGTCAACTTTGTCTTATACTAACAAAATGACACTAGATTTCTTTTGGGAGTTTGTATACTTTTCTCTATTTTCCATCAGTTTTTCTCTTTATGCTTTCAGTCTGCGTATTATCTTTCAGGTCACTAATCCTCTTTTCTACTGTGTCTAATCTGTTGTTAAACCCATATATTGCGTTAATTTTCATTAACATATTCTTCAGGTCAAAAATTGTCATGATTTTAATACATTATAGTTCTCTGAAAAAGTCTCCATCTTTTACTTTATTGGCATATCAATCCCAGTTATTTTAAAGTCCATGTCTAAATAACTCCAAGTCTTTGTCTTGATTTTTGGTTATTTGGTCCTGTTTCCTAACATGCCTGGATATTTTTTACTGAATGCAAGAGATTATGTATAAAAAAGTGTGAAGATAACTTGAGGCTCTAGTGAATTATCTCTTCCTTCACAAAGGATTTGTTTTGCTTTGAGGTAAAGTGGAGGCAAATTACCTGCATCCAGTTGACAACTGAGGAATTGGAATCTGGACTTTTCTGAGGGTTGCTCTAGTTTTCAATTTACTCTAAATCCTAAATATAGCCATTCCAGGACACTAACTGGAAATCTGAGTGTTTATCAGGAATGCTCTTCTTTGGTGGACCCCGATTTCAATACAGTGGTACCTCAGTTTTCGAATATAATCCGTTCCGGAAGACCGTTCGAGTTCTGAAACGTTCAAAAACCGAGGTGCAGTTTCCCCATAGAAAGTTAGAAAGTAATACAAAATGGATTAATCCGTTCCAGACCTTTAAAATCAACCTCTAGAACTGCAAATTGAGCATGAATTTTACTATCTAATGATACCATAGATCCATAAAATTTACAGCGTTCGTAAACCAAAATGTTCGTCAACAGAGACTTTCAAAAACCGAGGTACCACTGTATTTGTTTCCCAGACCCATGAGGTTTCCAAAATTCCTGCTTGGTCTTCCAGACTTCTGACCATTGCTTTCTACCCAGCTTCTTAGCCTCTCAACTCCATGCAGCTTGCAACTGTCAAATGCCTTAAGGGAAAGACACAGAAAAATACTGGACTAATATCACTGGGCTTCTTTCTCCAGGACTCTGGTTTCCTAAGCTCTGGCTACTTTGGTAGCTGTTTGATGTCCTCAAATGCATGAGTTTGGTTGTTTGTGTTGTTGGTGGTGGTGGGTTTTATTTGTTTTTATTTGGGGCTTGTCTTTCTGGTTGTTGTCAATGGGAACATTTGCCTGCAACAAGTTTCTTTTCCATTACCACAAAGAAAATCTGAAACTCAGCTGGGCCTGTTCTCAAGTGCCATTTGCTGCCAAAACTCCAGAACATAGAGCCCCCAGGAGAGGACACTTCCCGGGAAAGAGTCCACAAACCCCATTTATACCCCCTTGGCACTTGCCAAACAATCACTATCGCTGACGTGGCTTGGCCGGTTTGGGGCTGCGGTGTGAGGGCTGGGTAGAGAGGAAGCCCGTGTAAGCGAAACATGAATTATAGTGTGGGTGACCATGTACAGCTGAGAACCACCAGTTTCCTGAGCTGTGCCTTCTCCGTCTCCAGCACGTAGTAGATATTCAATAAATGTCTGGAAAGGGGAAGGAGGGTGTTTGAAATCGTTTGTGAACAGGTATGAAAAAGCCCAGCCTTCCCTATGTGGTATGGTTGACCATGCAGATTTTCCTCTGAATTTCACTTAGTATCAGAGATGCATTTCAGGCCTTTAGGGTATAAATGAAATTCACATTAATCAGATACTTCAGAGGAAGCCCGTGAAGAATCTGCAACAACTCATTCGGCAAATTGAACCTAAATTATCCCCCATTAAGAATTTCCACTAACATTTTATCAAGTCCAATCACATACAAAGCACTGCATATGTTTTTTTTTTCTATTAACCTTTCAGGTCATTAACTATCTTCAGCTGTCTAACCCATCTATTGCATTAATTTTAGTTATAATATTTTTAAATTGTAAAGTTGCCATTGATTCTTTTTGATAGATTCTATCTGATATGTAAATACTATTAGAAAAGTAGATGAGGAAACTGCGGCTCTGCTATTTCCATCTTGGGCTTTCTTAATTCAGGGTGCAACTCCACATTTGTTTGGGGCTTACAGACCAGCACTGGTTCTCTCTGTAAGAAACGTAACATCCCGAAGGTCAGGAGCCAGGACAAAGTCCTCCAAGTTCTCGTGAGCAGAAAGGTGGCAGCAGAAAGCAGCCATTCAGGGCACTGGCTCTGCTTCCAGACTCCCTGGGTTTTAATCCCAGTTTCCATCCTTCCTAGCTCTGGCACCCCGTGCCTGTCTCTTGCACCCTCTAAGCCTCACTTTCTGCATCAGGAAATGAGAATTAAAATCATTCAGCTTGTTGGGAGGATTAAATAACAGAATATATGCAAAAGGCTTCACATATAGACATGCTAAAGGACCGTTATTATACTAATTCAATTCCACTTCATTTCAAAGAAAAAACATTCATTGAATATTTGCTGAGTGCAGCCCTGGGCTAGGCTTTGGGACAAGATTAATGAGCCAGACCCGCCTTCCCCCTTCAAGGTGCTCTGGTCTCAGAGGAGATAGGCGAGTCAACACAACCCAAGGAGACAGGCTGAATCTTGCTCAAGGACTGAATACAATGGGAGGCCAGTGAAAGTAACTCCTTCCCACATCGGGTCTTAAAGGATAGAATTGATCGCAGAGGAAAAACAGAGGGAAACAGTAAGCAAAAGTCACAGGCACAGAAAAGTACACATCTGGACAGGTCCGTGAGCGGCTGGCATGCCTGGAGAGGAGGGTGGAGAGAGAGAAAACGTGTTCTCCTGGCCGATTTCCCCAGCACTGTGTAGCACCTTGTTCACTGATGCTACACATAGGAATTTCGTGGGCTTTGGCAAAATCACAATTGACATTCGATTTATAAGTAATGCCTTGCCATCAGCCGAGGTGCAGGCTTCTCTTTCACATCACCCTTTCTCGGCAACCCTTTCTGGAAACTTCCTTCAGGCGTGAAGTCTTGAGGTGGTGGCTCCCCCCACCCACACACACAATAATTGCAAAAGTAATAGTTACTTTTGCTCCTGTGCGTCTAGCGATAATTCACTGCTATTTCTTATCTTATACTCATCTCCTCTGTTCTGGTTACCGGGGAGAAATGCCTAGTCATTGAAGAGGATGGGTATGATCTATTCCCTTTTATACAAAGACAGGAGATGGATATTCCTGGTAATATTGTTTTCCTTCTTTTGGCTACAGAGTAGCTGCCTCTTGGCGTCCAGTACAACTTTGGCCTCACATGACATTCTGTAAGGATTCATCCATTCATTTATTGTGAAACAGTGGTTATGGACCAGCCTTAGCAAGACCTGGGGAAGAAGGCCTAGTCTGCCACCAACCAGGTAAATGACTTGAGAAAAGGCACGCAACCTTTCTGAATGTCAATCACTTCACTGGGTCATAACATCCATCAAATGAGCCTGCCACCCAGCCAGCACTCAATGAGTAATTAGCCATTACTCTCATCACTAAAAGGGTCATGCAACAAACTGCTACATGTCAGCTCTGGGAGGGTAGGATTTGGGTTTGTTCTGTCCACAGCTGTGCCCCCAGTGCTGGAACTGCGCCAGGCCCAAAGCAACTGTTCAGTGAACATTGACAAAATGAATGAGTGAGCACTTAGTACATGCCAGACGTTGCCAGATTCAATGGATTTTTTTTAATGGGGAAAAAATGCTATGTGGGGTCCCCGTTGATGGCAAAACTGGTGCAATCTGAATAAAGCCTGAGGTTACTGATGAGTAATATACCAGTGCTGGTTTCTTAGTTTGACAAAGTACCCTGGTCGTGGAAGATGACATGCGGGGAAAATAGGCTGAGGGCTGTGTGATGAAGAGCTCAGGTCCTGCAGCCAGGCCCCCTGGGTTTGAATTCTGACTGTCCTATCCACGAGCTCTGTTAGTGTGGCCAGTGATTTGTTCTCTCCGCGCTTCCATTTCCTTGTCTATGAAATGGGGATATAAATGGTGCCTACGTCATGGGGATAATATAAGAACTCATTCAGTTCATAGGTTTAAAGAGCTGGGAATGGTGTCTGGTCCATGTACATGAAGATAAGCTAGCTAACGATCTCATTCCTTCTTCTATAGACGAGCTGTTAAATGTAAAACCTGAACCGTACATACCTTTGTGAGATATTTCATATAAATACATTGGCCAATCAGAACATTCAATCGTGAGATGTTTGCACCCTGATTTGGGGTTCTGAAATAGCTCGGTCTAAGCCACACATAATAATTAACATCAACATGCCAGGGGCCATATCCACACACACAAATGACAATCACTGGGGACTGTCCATGTTTTCGATTATCCACGCCCTTGATCTTCTCTCATTAGTCTGGATAATGGGGAAGTCAGGGCGCTGCGTAGCGCATGACTGCTTCTGATTTAAGCTTCCCCGAGACCGCAATGCTACGCCTCAACCCAGCACATTTCAAGAAGGAGACAGGTGTCTGTGTGTGCACACATACACACGCCCCTCTGGATGAAAAACATTGGCAATTCCCAAAGAAGCAATTTGCTGCAGTCACACCCTGCCAGGTTTTCCTGCACCACAAAGCACGGCAATTAAAATGTGTCAGGGAAGCTGCACTGGTATTTGGAGGGAGAATTACTAATTTATGTTTACAGCTTACAAACCCAATCATCGCCATGTACTTGGACCATTACGGTCGTGTAAGAAAAATATGGTGACTGCTTTTATTTTCTGGAAACTATCATTTCCTTTGATTTTGCAATTCACCGACATTAACTGGCAAAATTGAATCTTTGTAGCATGAACAGAGATGAATGGTCCATCATTATTTAATCAGGAGAAAACCAAGGGCCCCTGTACACAGATGTTCTGACCACAGGATTTTACTGGAAACCTGCAGGGGCTGCTGCTTGCTTCATTCAAGTGCAAACAAATAAAAAAGGCTTTGCAGAGGGAAAAGACACCAAAGGGATAGAGCTCAGGACCTACAAGGCCTTCCAACATATCTGAGGGAATTCCCTTGGCTACCTGAGAGGGTCAATCCAGAACTTCCTAAAGACCATGAGGATTTTTTCCTTTCAACCCACAACTGGGTGGCTGTCATGCACCAGACCCCAGGGATGCAGATACTATTAAAGAAAGCACTTCCTGTCCTCTAGAATACATTTCTGGCAAACTCCTATGCATCCTGCAAAACCCAGGCGAAATGTTATCACCTAGGTAAAACCTTCTCCAAACTCTCAGGCTGAGTCAATGACTCCCATGCTTTGCTTGTGTCTCAAGTGTAGCACTTTAGTTCATCCGGCTATCAACAAACTGCCAAAAGACTGAGATCTGTGAGGGCAGGGACAGTATCTGATTTCCCCAACCTTCACACAACAACTGTCACATAGTAGGTGTTTAATTGAAGAGAAAGGGAAGAGAAAGGGAAGAGAGAAAAACAAAAATGATGTAGCAGATCGCGCTGTATCCATCAGCTACGGCCATGATCATGCTGTGTAACAACCGCAAACCTAGTGACTTACGAGAAGCATTTGTTTCTCGCTCGTGGACCTGTATTGTGGCTCAATTTAGCTTCAGGCTACAGATTAGGTTCAGGTCAAATGCACGGAGAAGCAGCTTCCCAGGCATATTCTTAGTACGGCAGATGGTGGAAATGGAAGAATCCAAGCTAAATCATACCAGCACATTTAAAGCCTCTGCTTGAATCACATCCACTAATATTTCATTGGCCAAATCAAGACTCATGGCCAAGTCCAACATCAAATGGTGGGGCGAGAGAAGGGAGGATACTCGCTGTACTCTACTGGGATGCACAGCAAAGTCACATGGCAACGAGTGTGGATATATAATACACAGGGATGGAGGGACGAAGCGGAAAAGTAGACGATAACGGTTAACAATTAGACCCCAAAATTGCATTGCCTAAGTTCAAATTTTCACTCTACCCCACTAAGATTGTTACCTTGAAAGTGACGCACTCAGTGCCTCAGCTTCGCCATCTGTCAAACAGACATAACAATAATACCTAATTCTGAGGGTTGCCAAGAGAATTTAATGAAAACAGTCCATGCAAAGCATTTAGCACAGGGTCTAGTTATGGCAAGTGCTTAATAAACGTTATCCGTTGGTTTAATCCTCTCTTCTACGTATTGGCTAGTCTCCCAGAAAACACCAGATGCTTCCCAGCCCCATCTCTTACCTATGCCAACCCTCCTATGGCCGGACTCCCCAGTGTCCCCAAAACTGGCCCACGTGTTTCATCTCATTAATAAGACTCCGTTATTAACCACAAGTAGATCTTTAGCAGCTGCTCCAAGGGCCTCAGCCATCAGGCACCAAAGCCCAGGGCTGACATTGACGTGAGTGTCACCAAAGTCATCCTGCCCATAAAGAAGGTGTCTCAGTGATGGATCGCTGCAGGCTCTGAGCCTGCCGGACAATCTATCTCTTCCTTGGAAGCCAGAATGCAGCCATGAAGAAAAAGAATGCATGCACGGTGGGTATCAATGGCACTCCTAAATGATGGCACAGGGTATGTCTGCAGCCTGAGCTTTTAGCTGGATTGGATCGAGACAATGACGTTCAAGGTGAAACGTGGGCAGGTGCCCAGCAGGTGCCACTCCTGGGTCCCCTTAATTAGAATTAGAGAGCAGCACTGAAGTGGAGCTGACCTTGGTCATCAGCTGGCCCAGACCTATTTTATAATCCAGATAACTAATTCCCAGGAGAAGTGTCTACTGTCACATAGCTAGTTTGGGGGCAGAAAAAGGCTTAGAATCTATCCCCTACTAGGGCTCTTTGCCCAAAATTAGATATCAGGAAATAAATAAATAAATAAATAAATAAATAAATAAATAAATAAATAAATAAATAAAATAAAGATTTCCTCAAATGGCATTTTTTGTTGTTTTGTTCTTGTTTTTTGTGTTGTTTTTTCCCCCCTCAAGGCATCTATTCATTCAAAAACTAAAGATCACAATATTCTCCTACTTGTAAGGTCAACTGCCCCCCAAAATACATGACCACATATGTCCCGACCATTACCACCATGTAAATTGTTGCTTGAGTATTTTATTTAGGACAAGAATCGTTTTCCCATTCTTTTACTATGTCAGTCACACATAATACAGACGTTGGTGTCCTGGACACAGTGTGTCTCTAAACTCTACTTCAAACTCACTTCCTCCTGATTTGCAGTCGAGAACTAACAACAAGCATGGTTCTAGAAGAAGTTACTGATGCTGTGTGACCTTGGGCAAGTCACTTACCCTCTCTAAGCCTTAGTGTTATCAGAACAAGAGGGGAAGAGAATTAGTTTCCAGTGCCCAAGGATTTGAGGAGATGGCACACCCAGTGTCAGGTGTGCAGGAGTCCACAGAGTAAGCTGTGATCGTTGTCACCTTAGCCATCATCATCATGGGTGACCCTGGCAGGATCCAGCCACGTTGGTTAACAACACAGGAAAGCCCTTTCAGAGGAAGCTCAGGTGCTACAGGAATTCAGAGCCACCGGCTGCTATTTTGCAGAAAACCAATCTTCCCACCCCTACCCCCACTCCTACCCCCCCCCCCCATGGCCTGAGCAATGAAACCTCAGTCCCACGGGAACACGCCCGCTGGTTCCAACTGGTGTGTACACCTCAGCTCTACCGTGAAGAGTCTGAGATCCGAGGGCACCAGGCGGGTTCCCACCGTGGCGTCTTTGCGTTCACTCTGCCCCCTGCTGGCTGCCCTCCCCCAGGTCTTTCTGCAACTGGCTCCCTGTCATTGTTCAGTTCTTGGCCTAAATAAATGGTGGTCCTTGTAGAGCAGCCTCTGAGCACCCTGTACACAGTGGTCTCTTCCACCCCCACACATCCAGTTTTCTCTCAACCGTCCTGTGTTATTTATTGTGTAACCTTCTCCGTATCTGAATATGGATTGTTTTTTTCTTGGCTTCCCCACTAAGAAGGGCCCTTCTCTGTCCTGCATCCATTCTATTCCCCATGCCTAGAAAAGTGCCTGCCTCAAAGCAGACCCTCAACCAAGAGCTGCTGAATGAAACAGTGAAGTCTGGATTTGGACACGTCTGTCTGATGCAAAGACCAAGCTCTTCCCCACCACCACCACCACCACCACCAGCCCTGCTTTTGTTCCCAGCTGTTCTAGCCCAGCCTTCTGATGTGATGCACAGAACAAATGATCTCTCTCTGCTTGAAACCTTTCCGGTGTCTGAAAACAGCCCCATTTAGGGCTTCTCTGCAATGCCCCATCATGCTCAGCGGCGTCTCATACAGAAAGGTCCTAAGACCCGCCTCTAGGTCCCTGTGTGTACCTCCAATTCCTGGGAGCCCTTCTTCTCCAATGGCACTGGGACTGGGACTAATTTGATTCCAAGGAAGGTGGCCTGACCTGCCTGTGGGTCTATTAGCACGTTTACCTTGACGTTATACTTCTATTAACAAAACCCAAGACTGCAGTATTATTTGATCTTATAAGGCTTCTGAAAAGGCCTTATGGACCAGGGAAATTGGGTCACATAGAGAAGAAAGAATCCAGCTTGAAGACACTGAAAATATGACATCCCTTTATCAGCATAGCTGTCATGCTACAATGACAGAACCCTGCAAGAGGGTTTTGTGGAAAATAAAGAGTTAAGTGACATGGATTTTACTTTTAGCCTCTTTAAAACAAATGTATATTTAAGATATATTTTTGGAAGGGTTTTACTTTAAAGCACAACAGCAATATTAACCTTTGAAAAGGAATGAAAAACTTAGATGATAAATGTTTCTTGTCTCCCTAGCTATTCCCTTTGAAACCCTAACTTGGAAAAATAGCAAATGAGGATGATGCTATTTCACGTGTCACCTCAATGTTAAATATAATCTTTCAATCTAGCCAGCCTTTCATCACCTTAAAATACTGATTTGTGCTCGGGAAAATTTACAGCCACTTATTTCAGTTATGCACTGAAGTTCCCAGGAGATTTTTAACTCTTAAAACAAAGATAAATCTTCCTCTCTCATTTTCAGTGCCCGGTTATTTTTACTCATTAATAGCAGGGAGCTGTCAGTTCCCCTTTAATCGGTATCCAATGTCACTTCCTGCATGTGCATGCCTTCCCCCAACGGTGAAAAGGCTGGGGAAATGTAGAAAAAGTTAGTGGGAGACCCAGAAACACAACTGGGGATTGTACATTGTAGCATTCTTGTCCTAAACATTGAACAAGAGACTTCGGTGTGAGAAAGGGAAGTAGCTTCATGTCACATCAGCAGCGATGCACACGTGAGCTTCTCCTGTGCTCCCAGTAAGGATGTGCGGCATTCATTGGTGGTCCCAGCCAGCACAGGGCACAGGGTCACACCTGGCCTGCCCACCAGTGCAATAACAACACCGTAAGGTCAAAGCCATAGGGGAAGCATGGGCACTGTCAGAGCCAGCAGGCCGCTAACCCAGTTTGGGAAGGAACTGGTGATAGCTTCCTGGGAGAACAATTAAGTTCGCAAACTCATCCTAGAAAAAGTGCTACATACCTCATGCTGAACATCACTATGGTCACCTTCAAAGTCCTCCCCTTGGGAAGCTATGTACCGACACCAGTGCCTAGTCCACCCTTCAAAGCCATTTTGGAACTCTTTTTCTAGAATGGCCATCAGAGCTGTCGTCGTATTACCCTTGATGTCCTGAATGTCATCAAAATGTCTTCCTTTCAATATTTCCTTGATCTTTGGGTAAAGAAAGAAGTCATTGGAGGCCAGATCAGGTGAGTAGGGAGGGTGTTCCAATAGAGTTATTTGTTTACTGACTAAAAACTCCCTCACAGACAGTGCCATGTGAGCTGGTGCATTGTCGTGATGCAAGAGCCATGAAATGTGGGCGAAAAGTTCAGGTGGTCTAACTTTTCACGCAGCCTTTTCAGCACTTCCAAATAGTAATGTTGGTTAACTGTTTGTCCAGTTGGTACAAATTCATGATGAATAATCCTTCTGATATCAAAAAAGGTTGGCAACAGCGTTGCAACAAGTTCATGAACTTAATTGTCAGACCGCGTATAAGTGGAGACCACACCTAGCAGTTTTAAGAATGTATAGACATTGGGTCAGAAGTAGATTCAATAAAATAAAAACTTGAAGGTTGAAAGAGAACATTATCAAAATCAAATCACTGCTCTTTCCCCCATCACCCCATACCTGCCCTTCTAGCATCTCATCAATGGTCACTCTATGCTACTGGCCACTGTGGGGAGACCCTAAGGGTCAGCATTGCCTCTTTGCTTGTTCTCACATCCCAACATTCAATCCATCAGCAAATCCTGCGAGCACTACTTTCAAAATCCACCCTGAGTGCCGTCACATCTCCCTGTGCGAGAATCAAGTCACGGTCACACTCCCTTTTCACACATTGGACTCCCACCCTGTGCCCCTCAGTCCTTAGGGTCCATTATCAAGACCACAGCCAGAGGGGGCCTTGAACCTGTTTGTCAGTAAAGTTGCCCCTTTTCAGAGCCTTCTCATGGCTTCCCCTCTCCCCCAGAAGAGAAGCCAAATTCCTTCAACAGTCAACGATATCCTCAGGGACCTCCATGACCTCCCCAGTACCCTTCCAACCTCACTTCCTCCTGCTGCCAGCCTGCTCATGGCCCACCCTGACATTCCTTGAACTAGAAAGCCACGCTCCCATCGCATGGCTTTTACACCTGCCATCCCCTCTGTGTGGAGCATCTTCTGTCAGGTACTCACACCTCTTTCAGATCCTTGCCCAAATGTCACCTCTGCACCGAGACCTTCCTTGACTACAATTGAACCCAATCCCGTGCACTTGCCAACCCCCTTCCCTGGTTTATTTAGCTCTCACAGATAAGAACATTCTTTCAACATAGTCACAATAGATTATCTTGCCAGGATAGAAAATGTCCTTAACCCCAGAAAAGTATAAAGAACTATACTGGCCATAAAAAGAAATGATGGGGCCGGCCCGGTGGCTCAGGTGGTTGGAGCTCCGTGTTCCTAACTCCAAAGGCTGCTGGTTCGATTCCCACATGGGCCAGTGGGCTCTCAACCACAAGGTTGCCAGTTCAATTCCTCAAGTCCCGCGAGGGATGGTGGGCTCCGCCCCCTGCAACTAAGATTGAACACGGCACCTTGAGCTGAGCTGCCTCCCCGATGGCTCAGTTGGTTGGAGCGCATCCTCTCAACCACAAGGTTGCCAGTTCGATTCCTCGACTCCCGCAAGGGACGGTGGGCAGCACCCCCTGCAACTAGCAACTGCAACTGGACCTGGAGCTGAGCTGCGCCCTCCACAACTAAGACTGAAAGGACAACAACTTGACTTGGAAAAAAGTCCTGGAAGTACACACTGTTCCCCAATAAAGTCCTGTTCCCCTTCCCCAATTAAAAAAAGAAAGAAAGCAAAGAAAGAAATGATGCCCTGATACATGCGATAACATGGATGAACCCTGGAAACATTATGAGAAATGACAAAAGCCGGACACAAAGGACCACACTATATCACTGTATTGATATGAAATGTCCAGAATATATAAATATATGGAGAGAGAAAGCAGAGTATTGATTGCCTGGGGCTGGTGGGTGAAGAGGGGAGTGACATCTAAAGTGTGCGGTTTTTGTGAGGTGATGAAAATGCTCTACTATTGACTTTGGTGCTGACTGCACAAACTTGTGCATTTACTAAAAACCCTTGACTTGGACACTTTAAAGGAGTGCATTGTATGGTACATGAGTTAAACCTCAATAAAGTTGTTTTTTAAAAAAAAAAACAGAATATATTATCACCCAGAATTTATCCATGATCACTTTGTCATGTTTCCTTCAGATTTTTTTAATAAGAAAAAACATTACTGAAGGTGAAGTCTCCTTCATACCCTCTCCCTGACTTAAATTGTGTCACATTAAAGAAACTTACTTGTAAAGCTTTTTATTGCCGCTTGAATAGTAAAGTCCTCAACCTTTGAAGTCTTGGTGCCCATTTATGTAAATGTTCTTTGAGGGGCCTTTTCTAGTTTCTACCATCTCTGGAGGACAAAGAATAACCAATGGTGTGTGTGTGGAGGGTTTGGCGTGGGTCTGGGGTGTAGGGAAGGCCCAGGAAACGGAGCTACTGCCATGCTGCACGTTCTCAGCCCTCGGAGCTGCCCACCTGGCCAGCCCACCAACCTCACTAGTGAGCTCGAAGTCCTTGAGCAACTCCGGTGTGCTAACCAATGTTCTAAGCACTGAGCTAGAGAAATGAAATGGCACAGCTTGAAAAACACAACCGAAAGTGAGAAGAAAGAAATTTCAGGGCAGAGCAATGTCTGACCTGAGCTGGGAAGACTGGATCGCAGTCCTGCCGCGGACTCTAAAGATGGAAAAGCAGCTCTGGCTGCACGGGGCCTCCTGTCCCAGATGCCCCCCGTGGCCCCATCGGCCTCCAAGGCTGGGATCTGCTGAGTCATGTCTCCTCAGGGTGACCAGCGACTGTGCGTGTGATGCTAAAATCAGGAGGAGAAGTTCACCCAGGCTGTGTCCAGCCACAGCTCTCTTTCTTCCCACTCAGGGTCAGACCACAGCAAACCTCAAAGCACAGAGTGTCAAAGAGGCTCTGCCAGGTGGTGCTGAGTGAGCAGCCCTACACAGACCCTTCCAGAGGAGGCCAGGTGCAGAGTGTTGCCATTCTAGTAGAAATGTGCCCAGGAGCTATTACTAAGGGATTTGCATCCATTCCCGAGTTCATGGACGGCTCTGGTAGAGAGGCCGGGTGACGAACAAGTGCCGGCTGGCTCTCGAGGGGCCCCGAATCTAGTACATACATGGTTTTTTCTGTATGTCCAACAGACCTGGAAATTTTCTGGAAGAATACAAGTGGGAAGATGACGATCCATAAGGAAGAGACAGCTAAGCTGCAGAGCCATGGATTTCTCCCCAAAAACACTATAGAAAAGTCAGCGAAAGCCAGGGCCCAGGGCCGTAAGGGCCGTAAGGACGAGCTTCTAAACCCCTCCTCTCCCACTTCCTCTTCAACATCAGGTTTGAATCCAAGTAACTTATTGCACCAGTATGTCTGCCAGAGACCATGGAGGTAACAGAAGTGGGGAAAAAACCCACCTCTGGTCTCAAATGGTTCGTGACCTGATCAGAGGCTCCAATAACACTGCAAATAACTATGGTGCAGGACAGATGCGTGAGGAGGGGATTACAAGGTGTGGTGGACGATAACAGAATACGGTTCACAGATTTCTGGATTTCACGGAGCACGAAGATAAGAAAGAACTAGGAGAAGATGTTTATGGATCAGATTAGTCGGCAAATTACAGCTCATGGTCAAGTCTGTCCCACTGCCTCTTTTTATAAATAAAGTTTTATTGGAACACGGTCTCACTCGTTCATTTGCATACTGTCTATGGCTGCTTTCATTATACAACAGCAGAGTAGAGCAGTCACAGCAGACACAATTAGAAGAGTCAGTATTGAAAAGACATCTATTCTCCTCAAATTGACCATGAATCAATAAAATCCCAATCAAATTCCATCAGGATTTCATTGTGAGCATTGATGATTATAAGATGTGTTATGGAAATGCTAAGGGTCAAGAACAACCAAGACGATCTAACTTTGAGGAATCTTTTCCAATATCATCCATCCTCGGATGACAAACACCCCAGAGAATAACGGAGATGGTGCATAGAGAGTGCTTGGCATGGCTCTGCGTGCCGTGAGCATGCAGGAAAGCTGGCTTTCACCGTTCCAGATGACTATTCACATTCCTCTGGGCGGTGCATTTGACCTGGCCCCCCGGCTAGCTCACCAGTTACAGTCCAAGTGAAGCTGGAGGCTCACACACCCATACAGCAAGACTCATGTGCCAGAGTAATTAAGACGGTCAACGAGGATAGATATATGAACCAAGAGAACAGAATCGAGAGTATAAAACACACCACACATAGGGACACTTGATTCGTGACAAAGGGAGCACTGCAGAGCATGGGGAAAAGAGTCATCTTGTCAATAAATGGTGCTGAGTCAAAGGATATTCGCATCGTAAAAGAGGAATCTTGACTCATCACTCACACTCTACACAATAATCAATTTTGGGTATACGTTAGATCCAAGGAGAAAAACCTCATGGTAGGCAAAGATTTCTTACACAGGACACAAAAAGCACTGTCCATCAAGAAAAAGATTAATACTGTGGATTACATTCACATTCGAAATTTCTGCTCATCAAGAGACTCTAGTAAGAGGGTGGAAAGGCAAGCCACACAGTGGGAGAAAGTATCTATGACCCAGACTGCAATCCATATCATATATAAACTCCTATAATTCAAAAAGAAGACGAAATACTAATTTTAAAAAATGGACAGAGCCTTGAGCAAACACTCAACAAAAGGAGGGATCCCAATGGCCAGTAAACAGAGATGTTCACCCTCATTTAGTCATCAGGGAGACGCAAATGGAAACAGCAACCATTTACTATTGCACACCCACCAGAATGGCTAAAGTGAAAAAGACAGACAGTATCAAGTGTTGGCAAAATGATGTGGAGCAACCAGAGTTCTCACATACGTTTGGCGAGAGTGTAAACTGGCACAACCACTCTGGAAGAGCGTCAGCATCTAAAGCTGAACACAGGCACACCCAGCCCCACTCCTAGAGATGTGTGTGTACAACACACTAAAGGACTTGTACAAGAGAGCACAGAGGCACTGTTCAAAGTGATCAAAACCCGGAAACAACCCAAAGGCCCATCAACAGTACAATGACCTATTAAATAGGTGTGATGTACTCGTACAGCAGAATATTATATAGCGATGAAAAAGAACCAACTACACGTAACAACATGGATGAATCGCACGGTAGGTTGAGAAAAAGAAGCCAGACAGAAAGACAAGCATTCTCCATGATTCCATTCAAAGGAAATTCAAAAACAGGCAAAACTGAACTATCATGGATGAAGTCAGCATAGAGGTCACCTTTGGGAGAAGGCAGGGGAGGTGACTAAAAGAGGGTCAGAGCATCTCCAGGTGTAGATGACGTCGTAAGTCGTGAGCTGGGCGGTGCTTACACCGGGGCAGCCACTTTGTGATAATTCACTGAGCTGCACTGCATTTCAGATTTGTGCATATTCTTCTACGTGGTTTAATTCAGTGCTTAAAGTTTCATTGCCCTCTGTGTGAACAAAGGTCGTGAATTGTTTACTTTGCTAAGTAAGACCATTAGAAAAGCCCACCATCTCATCTCAATTTTATTCCAGAAAGGACAGAACACTTGAATAGCAAGAAGCTCATGGAGAAAAAGGTCAGAATAAAGGAGTCCATCAAATGTATCTTCATGAAAGAGTTTTAAGTGAGGCTTTAAATACCATCTATATGCCTACAACTCCCACATTTTCATCTCCAACCCCGTCCTGGCTGCCGGCCTTGGTTTGTATGCCAACTACTTCCCCACGACCTCCGTTTGCATGTCTAATACTCCTGGTCCACCATGTGCAGTTCTGGGGAATGCCAATCCGGGAGCTCTCCCTGCAGAATAGGTGAGCCCTTGACCGAAGCTCAGCCACGATGCTCAGCCACCAAGCTCCTCGCTCCTGGAAACCCACATCTGGCCTGCAGGATGCAAGCACCAGAAGCAGCTGGAGCTGATCGCCCGTCCTGCTGCTGAAGCCTCAGACCTGCCATGTACGTCTTGTTACCGAGCTCACCCACTCCCCGAACCCCCCCAGTGCTGTCCTGCTGCCAGTCTTTTTCAAAACCTGGTTCTTTACCACTCCTTCAATTCCCTGAAATCTCCCCAGTGGCTTCTGAATTTTTCTTTTCAATCCAGAATTAGTTGATGTTGCTAACAACCAAAGAATCCTAAGCAAAGCAATGAGTAAGCGCTGATGTGTGCCACAGACCATGTGCAGAAGATGTTCAGAGAAAAGGAAGGTGGAGCAAGGTGGCGGGAGGTCAGGGGAGACAAGGCTCAGGCCTCCCCCTCCCCCCAGTGCTCAAAAGGGCACATCGAGGCATGCAAGCTTGAGCCCTAGGTCCGCTCCTGAACCTCCTCCTTCATCTAGAATGGCCACCAGATCAGAGATGGTCCAACCAGGGGTGTAAACGAGAGCAAGGGGGTGGGGAGGCAAGCTCAGTGTGCACAGAGCCAGGGCTGGAGGCTGGGTGAGGAAGAAGGGGGTCCAAAGGCGCCTCGTGGGGAGGACAGGACCACCCACAGTCCACTGGGGGCCACGTTGTGACTTTCATGGACCTTCAGCACATCTGCCTTTGTGGGTCTCTTCTTCCATAAAAATATAAATTATAGTTTAGGACTGTGTTGGTATTTGAAGACAAATATAGTAATATTTTAATATGTAATACTATCCACCAAAACATTTGGGTTGGCCTAAAGTGTATTTTATTTCCTTCTGATTTTAAAAGAAAGTATATTTTTTCTTCTGATTTTAAAAGAAATTAAAACAAGTTTGTAAGCCCCTAAAGGAATTGTGGTCTCCAGTTACTGTGCCACCCACCATCCAAATAAGGGGTCGCTAAGGTCCTTCTGACTCCACCATAGGAAAACTTCTGACTGGGTGGGGGCGGAATGCGTGTGTATAAGTGTGTGTGTGTTTATGTACGTATTTACACACACATATACATATGCATATATGTGTATGTATGTATTATACATGTATATAAATACATACACACAATTATGTGTATTTTCTATGACTATATAGCAAATTTCCACAAAATTAGCAGCTTAGAGAAGTACCCATTTATCATCAGTTTCTGTGCATCCGAGACCCAGGCACAGCATTCCTGTGTCCTGTGCAGAGATTTCACAGGCTGCAGTGTATCAGCCACACCATGTTTTCCTCTGAAGGTTCCAAGGAAGATCTGCTTCCACACTCACTCTGATTGTTGGCAGGATTTATTTCCTTGCAGCGGTATGACAGAGGTCCCCATTTCCTCGCTCCCTGCCATTCAGAGATCATACTCAGCTCCCAGGGCCGCCCTGGGGTCCTTCCCACATGGCCGTCTCATAACACGGCTGCTTGCTTTGTCAAGGTCAGCAGGAGACTCTCTCCCTAGCTGGCTCAGACAGTCCTACAACATAACCTAATCAAGCGAGTGACAGCCCCTCGTACTCACAGATGCCACCCACCAGGAGGTGGGAATCTCGGGGTCATCTTAGGATTCTGCCTGAGGTCTTTAGCAGACATGAGTAGCTGTCCTGGCTTGTTCTAGACCGGGCCCGGTTCTCCGCGATTCATACGAGTGTTAACGCTTTTGAGGTAAATGGTGATATTGTATTACCCCACGTTACAGTTGAGGAAACTGATACCCAGGAGGGTCAGGTAGCTTGCCCAGGCTCACAGAGCCAGCGTTCCTAGTGCAGTGTCACACCCATGATTACAGGAGGGCAACACTGAGAATTCGAAGCATACATAGTTTCCCTACAATTTTTGTTTCCTGGTCATTTTTTAATATCACCAGATTTGTACCTAATCAAAATTACACCTGGCCTGCTCATTCTGGAATTTGGTGCCCCATTTTCAGGAGCACGGGGTGAACGAACTGGGCTTGAGATTTATTCATCACACCGTTGGTTCTTGCAAACCCTAGTGCATTGGTCCTCAAACCTCGGCACGCCTCAGAATCCCCAGGAGGTGCTTGCTGAAACCCCAACTAGTGGCCCTACCCCCAGTTTCTGATTCAGTAGGTCAGAGGTGGGACCCGAGGATTTGCTTTTCTAGCCAGTTCCCAAGCAATACTGGTCTGGGATAACACTGACTGTCATTGCACTAGGATAACGCGTCTCAAACCACCTGAAGCAGGGGGTCCTGGGAGCTCTTGCTGAGTAGATTCAACGGCCGGCAATGAGACCCCGTGATCAGAATTTCCGGGGTGAGGCTGTGAGCCTGTGTTTTACACAACCTTCCCCAAGTAGTTGCAAAGTCACAATAGTACTCTAAAAAATGGTCATCACCTCTAAGCGCTCGGACTTGGCCAAAGTAGGCTTAAATTGGAAAAGTTTAAGAAGTCCTAGCCAAGAGGAGAGCAGAGAGCAGAGCCATGAATAGCAGCGCTGCCGTCTCCCCAGAGATCAGAAGAAAACCAGCCTACGTGCCAGTCTGAAAGAATTGCCTTGCTGGAAAAGGAGAAGCCCTTGAGGGGAACTGTGTAGACACACAATCAATCCTGACCTCACATGGCCCAGAACTCTCCTAGGATCTAACCAAACCTCTCTCATCGTGGGGCCAGCAGACTGCCTCGCACTCCACTGCAGGCAGTGGGAGCCTGAGATTCCTCCCCAAAGTGACCAAATCCACAGCACGAGGTGTCCAGAAAGATCCATGTCAAGACCCCCCGCCTCCCACAAGTCTCTGCCTGACCAGACAGAGGCCACCCACAGCACTCTGTGAGTTTCTATGACTGACACCCTCTGCCCTCTCTCCTCACATTATTGCCAATGTCTGTCTACCTCTTAGCAAGGCAGGCATTGTGCCTCTTCCGGTGCCCTACAATACCTTGGCCTCTCAGAGTTCTCACACTAACATTATAGGAGAGTCCAGGACCCTCGTCTTAGCCCCACCCCCGTGACCAGCAGAACAGAAAGAGAGAGCCCTGACTCCAATTTAAGCCCATTCTTTCCAGGTGTCTCTCATGACACCACTCCTGGACCCACCTAGGTTCCTGTCTGGTTTCTCTGTGATGCCCAGACAACAGGGAAATCTTGGGTGGAATGACAGAATTTGTGACAGGATTCCATTTGTGCCGACATGGAAACTCCAGTCATCTGCTCACCAATTTCATCATGTGATTTTTTTTTTTTTGTCAAGGCAAGTCTTCATTTCCCCTTTGGACAAGAGGGTGTCCTGTGAGGTTAACACTCGCCTCAGACCTGGGGACAGGGAGGTGCTCGGCCTGGGCCCTGGAACTTGGAGTGACAGGAGGGTATTAAATGGCGCCTGTTTATCCTGTCAAGTGACAGATTCCTGCAGCCTTTTTAAAGTGTGCACTCGCATACAGAGTGGATAAATCTCCAACTCCACAGCCACCAAAGCAGCCTTACAAACAAGTTTCGATGAGGCACTTCCACAGGTTCCTCAGGCTGGGAGGAAAAGGCTGGGAGGAAAGAGTGGGGTTCTGTCCCGGCCTGGGTGCTTACCAACAGTAAGACCTGACCATGCGCTTGGGGTGACGGCCGTGCCGGGAAGCCAGGCGCACCAAGAGTTCCGCTCCTCTGCTCGGCGACAGTGGTCTCTGTGCTCCTCCAAGCTCCCGGTCCACAAACCCTTCCCATGCACTTTCATACCATCCTCAGCGTTCTGACCTTATGGAAAGGCCATATTACACACAAAGCTGTGGTGCGGAGAGATTTGAAACAATAAACAATGGGAAAGAAGACAACTTGTCCAAAGTCACACAGTCAATAAACTCAGATCTGACACCAAACCCTCGCCTTTATTTAATTTCTATGCTCTTGTGGAATCACCTAGCAGGGACTCCTGGGGGGGGGGGGTAACCCCAGCCCTGACTTCGGGCAGACAACTGCATTCCTCGGTCACGTGTTCCCCTTTTGCAGAGCGGCATCAGCCATACACAGTTTTTGAGGACACAGTTTCCACTGCACATGCTTCTGCCTGGGCCCTCCCAGTGCTGGATGTCACAACTTGGATATTCAGGTGCGATTTCTAAAATGGCGGAGTTACGCATATGACAGCCCTTGAGAGAAGTGATGTCCTCCTTTATCACCAGGAAACAGGAAATCCAACGCTTCTGAGTCAGCCAAGGAGGATTATGAATCGTCTCATTATGAAAGAGCCCCCAGGCACTGGGTGGCAGTTAGCTCCCACTTAAAGGGGACAGTCCAAATGTCCATTTTGGGGGGAGCATCAGGGCCTTTCTTGGGCAGCCTTCACCACTCACAGGGGTGAGGCTGACCACCACCATCTGGGGTCAAATGAGGGCTCTGGGCACCTCAACACCTGAAATGAATTTCCTAAAGCCAGCCCAGCAAACAAGGGGCCAGAGCTGCCCCTGGTCTCTCTTCAACGTTTCCACCCCCGCAATTTCCATCCTCCCCTTGTTCTCACATGTTTTAGCTCAGACAGCATCTTTCAGTGAGGCTGACAGAAGTATTCCCCTCCCCTCATAAATGCTTAATTAGATCCACTACATTTTCAAACCAGGCTTTAATCACAAGAAGCCAAGAAAGACATTTCATCCTGAATAAGCCCAAGTACTGAATATTGATTTGTGATTCTCTGAAGAAAAAGTGGGTGTGGGAGCAGGTGGGCAATAAAGCAGGTACAAAAGCATCTAGGGGAGGGAAATCTGACTAAAACACAGCCGATCCAGGCAGATTCTCCCTTCTGCATAACCTGTCCGCCCTCCAGGGCTAGACTCGCCCCACCACCACCACCTGGAAAGAGAGGGAGGTCTGTACCTCCCTGCTTCTCTTCCTGCCCCTGAATGGAGCACTCAGCCTTTTGTAGCTTTACAGACACTTTTAATGTCTAGCTTCCCAGGAGAGAGAGCGACCCAAAGAGCCCTTAATTGAAATTACCCCATGTTGTCTGGACTGTAACCTCCCTTACGGACACATTCTTTCTCATTGTTGTGGAGGAACTAATGTGACTAAGTGATGTGTCAACCAATCCCACAGCTCAAGACAGGCACTAGGCTCCTCAGGCACCTTGTGTTTGCATAAAAAGCTTGAACACCGAAGCTCCACTCAACTGCCAGTCTTTCCTCTGCAGAGAGATCTCATAGGGGAAGAAAGCTGATCGGTAGGTCTCATCCGTCTATAGGTCATGAGCACCGGAAGTGCAAACTCACAAACTCCACCCACTTTGCATATGAAGACAGCCCAGCCCCCCACCTCATCCTTTCTCCCTTTGATCTTAAAAAACGCCTGTGTACTCTATGCTCTCCTCCAGCTGACAGAAGTCCTGAGCAATTCCGCCATTGTGCTATTTGGGGTGAGCCTAGGTCCCGTAACCACAGATTTCTGCAAACACAACTTCTACGGCTCAGACATTGGGCCTTGTTTCCCCACTTGAGTAGTTTATGACCCTTGAAAGTGAAACTCGGGTGTCACAATTCTTTAGTCCAGCAAGGGACAAGATAATAGCAAAGCGTCCTTCTTTGCCGCCCCGAGTTCATTTATCAGGGACCAACTCTTTACCAAGGAAAGCTGTGACGGCTCCACCGGCTGCCTCCTGGCCTCCACTCGGCTCCAAGGTTCTATTCTCAAGTGCCAGTGGCCACAAAGGAGCTTTTGTTTAAATTGGGGACAACCAGGATGGTAGCACCTGACAAATTGGATTTTTAATGAACACTTAGGACTCAGGGGAATAAGCTATTTCAGCTGGAGTTTTCTTAGCCAACCAGTCGTCAAGGCCAGAGAGCTAGACTAGGGCCTATGGCAATAGGCTTTGTGCAAGAAAGCCAGCGCTCCTTTGTAACCCTCCAAGTTTCCCATGACCTTGGTCATTACCCTCCAAGGCAACTGGCTGCTCCTTCATGCTAGGCCAGGCAAGACAGCCTTCCTAGCCCACAAGACAACACGTTGCTGGGGTCTGTATTTCACTGGCAGGCCAGCGTTCTGAACTACTCCTGGTATAGGCTCCCTGCTGGACCTAAAAATAAACTGTCTTCATAGACAACAAAGTCTAGGAATCCTGTTTCAAGTAGAAAAAATGACCAGCTGCTAAAATATGGCTGGAACTTTCTTTAATCTAAGTTATCCAATTTCTGCAGGCCAGCGGAGAGCAAATGCTCTTCCCTGGTCTTCTATTTCTTCTGCTTCTCCTACTGCTACTCTGTATTATAAACTGAGGTGTGGGTATCGCTTCCTCAAGACCTCAGTGGATCTCCCAGAGAATCAACTGCAGTTTAGGACGGACGTGTTCTCTTATTCTCTACCAACTGTACAATTCTATAATCTCACCCAACTTACTCCAGGGTAAACGTCTGACCCAGCCCCTGAAGCACAGGGAACAAGAATTAACATCTAAAAAGGTTACAACTGAAGTTACCCCCAACCCCATCCAGAAACTTCTCATTGGGAGATTTGAGTTTTCGCCAGAATCCAACCTGAAGATGGCCAGACTAATTCAGCTTCATGTTACCCACACCACGTACTGAAACTGGGTGACGACAGCACAAGCCTGGTTTGTTGATGGACAGGCTCCTGGACAAGGAGACAGTGTCAGTGGTTCCAGGGACTAGTTATCTTTAGAATCTCTGCCCAGAGAAGAGGGCTTGGACCTGAGGGAGGCAGAGACACAAGTGATGCCAGCCTTGGTCATGCCCTTCGGTGATGCCCAGTTGGCATAGGGTGAGCTCCAAACGCATGCACACACACAGATACGCACCCCTCAGAAGGCCCTGCCCTAAATCCTGCCACTCCTGCCATGTCTGGACCTACAGCCCAAGGCAGGGGTCTTCTCTACCAGCCCCTGCTGGCTCAACACGGAATTTAAGCCCTACACCCACTCTGCCACACTCCTGGCACAACTCCCAGGGGCCTCCCCAGGCATCACCCAATCTCATTGTGGAGAGACTTAGTGAATGGACCTCTAATGCTGATGGGAAAAACACAAAGCACATTTCCAGCCTCAGCTGGAACACTGAGCCTGGAGGGGGTGCCCTGTGGTCCTAGAAAGTTCCATTTCATGGTGGAGATGACCTCTCAGGGAGTAATTCCAGCTCTAAACACACTTTCTATCAAGGTTCCAGCCCCTACCTGAGGATAGGGACACGACTTCAAGAGGCGGAAACAAAAGTGCCCACGTAGGCTCTTTCTTCCTTCTGAGTTCATGGGGCCAGGAAGCCACACAGTACCAACAGGCACAGGCAGCTTCCGTTTGCATGGTCTTCACACCCGCTGGTGAGTCTTAGAAGCAGCATGACATAATCTCTTGGTCAGTTTGCCCAACTACCTTAGAAACGCAGATTTTCGCCAGGAGAGAATTTCCAGGAAGGCATTCAGCTCTCTCCCACGGGTGACAGACCCATGGCTGCAGAGAGGGCATACTCTGCAATAATACTCAGTTCTGGCCCTTCCTGGCTCTGGTTTTGGTGATGCCCAGTTGGCATAGGTGAGTTCCTGAAATACTCCAGGGTGAATGTCTGACCCAGCCCCTGAAGCACAGGGGACCATGAGAAACAGACGCGAGGTCTAACAGTGGCTGTCAGGTGGGAAATGCTGAGGGGTCAAGAGGGAACAGAAACCAAGATGGATCGCACACAGACGCAAGTCAAGAGGGAAAGTCAGGAATGGGCCAAAGCAAACCGAAGACTGGGAAGAGGTAGGCCGGAGGAGCGTGGGCCAGTCCTACCATTCCAAGCAGCATGTCCTGCTGGCACGTGCCACGCCCAGCCTTTGCCCCACAGGGTTGTAGAATTGTCTCGTTGGCACAAGTCAACACTTATGCCTCAACGTCTTCACCCTCCAACCCTCCAAGAAGCAGCCCACCGCAGTGGGTGTGCATTTCTCAACCCAGCCTTGAGATTCTTTGATGTATTTCTTTTCTAGTGTATATGGTAAACTGGAAAATGCCACAAAACATTCAGAAATATACTAAGCATCTTTATAATACAAAGCTGAGCTCTTCTTTTGGAGAACAGGATCTGGCAACATCAGCAAACCCCATAGCACCCTGAGAAGCACCACCCAGCTCACCTGACCCATGTTTCAAACCAAATGCTCTCTTCTTCCGCTGTCTTTTAAACTACGGCCTCCAAGAGCAGGTGCTCCACATTTCATTTAATAACCTTTGAATTTTATTTATTAGGCTGCCCCTTACTAAGGCTGACCATCTAATTTATCATGCAAACAAGGACATGCTTGAGAGTGATGCAGGTGTTATTAATAATTATACCAGGAAGAGATAGGACCTGGGCGTGTCTCAGGTAAGCTGGGTCCAATGAGGACCTTCTTTACACACCCTCTGTGATTGGTGGAGAGAAATTCTCTCAGATCTGGTGATTCCTGGCCTTGGGTGTCAAGGAAAGAACGAATGTGGAGTTTGGGGGTTTTTTTGAATCACAATGATTACCCAAGAGAAAAAAGTAGCATATTTGTACTGGTCCGAAAGACATGACCACAAGGAATGTTTTAATTCCAGGTGTCACTAACCTTTGTCTCACTAGACAAGATAGAACAGAAGTGCTAATAAGAAATAGCAATAAGGACAGTGTTATGAAATGAATGTTTGTTTCCCCCCCAAATTCCTGTGTTGGAATTCTCATCCCCAAGATGATGGTTAGGAGCTGGGCCTCTGGGAGGGGCTTAGGTTGTGAGGATGGAGTCCTCATGAAAGGGATTCGTACCCTTATAAGAAGAGACAGGAGAGTTTGCTCCTGTCTCTTTCTGCCATGTGAGGACACAATGAGAAGACAGGAAGAGGGCTCTCACCAGACACCGGATCTGCTGGCACCCTGATCTTAGCCATCCCAGTCTCCAGAACTGTGAGAATTAGATAGTTCTTAAACCACCCAGTCTATGGTATTCTATTATAGCAGCCCAAACTAAGATAGACAGCAAACGTTCATATGTATTGCATTCTGTGCCAGGCACTGTGATAAACACCTTATTCATATTAACACATTGTCTGACTTACCACAACCCTATGAAGTAGGTAAACTATGATCCTCATTTTATAGAGGAGGAAACTGGCACAGAGAGGTTAAGGTCCTTGCATAAGGTCACACAGCTAGAGGACAGCAGAACTGGGATTTAAACCCAACCAATGAGCTCTTAAGTCCACACTAATAACCACAGGCCCCTGCCTCTGACAAGCAGGTCTCTGCAGAAATAAGTCAATGAGAGACGAGCCACTGCTTCTGATGTACTGACCTGTGGGATGACAGTGCTATTCATAGGACGGAGCCCCTGACATACTGCTTATTCCAACGCTTTAATGACCCAACTTGTCCCTATTGCTTCTCACTCAAACAAGCACCACTGGTGGGAACTTCTGCAGTCAAGGTGTGGTCCAGGGGTTGTTGCTGACAGTCCCTGAATCCTAAGGGGAGGATCAGGATGCGGAGAAAAGTCTGCCTTGAGACTGAGGGTGGGAGACTGGGCCGGGAGGAGATGCTGGAAGAGGGCACTGAGTGGCCAGTGCCCACCACATTGTCCATTATGCACAAGAAGCAGACCCTATCCCCTTTCAGAGCCAGGAGATAAGAGTAACCCATTTGAGCAGCCTAAGGGACCGTGTACTGGGATAAACTGTGTTCCCCGCTGCCCTGGGTTCTCTGCTACCTAACTTGAGGGCTATGAAGGATGAGTCTTGAGAAAGAACACGAACATAACCACATTGTACTTTGCCAGATCCCACTAACACCTTTTTATCGTGCTAACAGCTTCTCATGAGGATGACAGCTATCCTGTAAAAGGACGGATGACTTAGTTTAAAACAAACCTGTCAGCGTCTTACTGATGACAACCGCCATGTTGCCAACCCCAAGGGGGTTTGGAGGACTCAGAGATGAGCAAGATGATCATTCCTGACCTCAGGAAGTTCAGAATCTCACAAAGAAGGCATCCACGAAGATGAGTCACAGCACGGACACATTATTAATGGTGGCGTGAAAACACAGAAGATGTCGGCCCCGCCCCCTTAAAGCTACAAACGCCTGGAGGGCAGGCATTGTCTTCAGTGTCTCTGATTGGTGCCCGAGTTCACATTTATTCAGCAAACACTCATTTGCTGGCACAGATGGTCAACAAACATTTCTGGAGAGGAACTCCTGGAGGAACTGGGAAACTTGATGGCGTCTGGACGGAGGAACAGGATCCAGAAGGCTTGAATTTGAATCCTGACTCAACCACTGACTAAGAAAAACAGTTCCCTTTATGGGCCTCGGTTTTCTCACCTATAAAATGGGGGTGATTTTATTTGCCTTACGAGGATGTGACAAGGAAGAAATTAGGTAACGTGTAAGCACTTAGCATAATGACCATCCCAAAATAAGTACCCCAAAAGTACTAGCCATGCATAGCCTCAATTGCCAGTGGTCACTACAATAATTCCTTATCTAGATGTCCAAACACCCTGTTCCCACTGGAGAAACAGCCAGATGAGAAGGAGGTCTGAGACCACCACACCTTGAGGATCCAAAACGGTCCTTAAAAACCACACCTCCACCCGTCAATCATGCGTGGCCGGCCAGGCTGATTTCTCACCTACCATTTTGGGCTACAGCAGGAGCCACAGGGAAGGGGAAGAAATTTAGATTGGGGGGTCGGGGGGGCGGTTAGAAAGAGAAGAGAATTTACTTCATAGAACTAACCATTCTGACATGGGGTGAAGGACCCTGGAGCGGGACAAGCATGGGTGACAGCAGCAAAGGCAGTGGAAGCGCCAGAACCAGCTCTCTCCTCCATACCCTTGAGAAAGGTTTTCTCGTGTTGAAATCCCATTTCAGAAGCCACAGGATCGCTTTTTTTTTTTTTTTTTTTTTTTTGCCATTTCAGTTCATGGTTTCATTTTTTAAATTTATTGTTCAATTATAGTTGACATACAATATTATATCAGTTTCAGGTATATAACATCCTCGTAGACATTTATATACCTTACGAAGTGACCCCCCCTGATAAGTCTAGTACCCACCTGGTACCATACGTAGTTATTACAATATCATTGACTCTATTCCCTAGGCTGTGCTCTATATTCCTGTGACTATTTCTTGAGTACAGGCTTTGGGGTGGGATGTGGGAGGTTTCAGTCTCATTCTGCCAACACCTAAGCTTCACTTGTTACATAGGAAATGAACCATCTACCTGCAGGTTGCTATGACGAGGAAGCGGATGTGATCTTGCCCAGTTCAAGTGCTACGGAGCTGGGCACACAGTTCCCACTGGAAACCAGAGTGATGCAGGATACGCTCTTCTTACTAGGACTTTCAGGTCTACTCTAAATGCTTCCTGAAGCAACTGCTACTGTACATGTATGCAGTGGGGTGGAGGTCATGGGGGAGGAGAGGAGAAAACCAAGGCACTATGTAGCACCAAAAGTTCCAGCAAGGAAGCATGAGGCAGAGCCAAATTCTCTGAGGGCTTGCACCCTTTTATTTTGTCCCACACAAATTCTGTCCATCCCCGTTCTGTGCTTATGTAGGTTGGTCTATGGCAGGGATCACCACACTTTTTTCTGCATAGGGTAAGATAGTAAATATTTTCAGCTTTGCAAGCCACATGGTCTTGATCACAGCTACTCAACTCTACTGTTGTGCACAAAAGCAGCCACAGACGAAATGAATGTGAATGGACATGACTGTGTACCAATAAAACTTTATTTATAAAAACAAATGATGGGCCAGATTTGGCCTCAGAGCTGTAGTTTGCAATCCCTAGTCTAGGGGATTCAGGACTTATCAAGTTCACACAGCCAACAAACAGCTGAATTGGGACTGAATGAGAAAGAACTCTGTACTCTTTCTATGGCCCCACTCATGCCCAGTTACCGCCTTGCTGCCAGGAGTCTACTCCCGCCCCCCCCTACATCTGATGTGCCCTTTTATGCTCATTCCTCTCCCTGAACCCCACTCAGCACGCTCCATCTCTCAGGAGTCGACTTCTCCTAAGATACGAAATACTTGCAGATATAAAGGATGAACCTATGTCATCAGCGGGACCACAGGCTTTAGAGGTTCAAGGCACAGGTTTGGTTACCAGACCAGGACTCAGCTTTCCCTTTCACTCCTTCCCAGCTGCATGGAGGTGGGCATGCAGGCAAGCCCTGAGTGTGCCCCTTGCCTGGGGAAACTGGCAAGGGTTTTTGAAAATCAAGTAAGACAGTTTATGTAAAACCCATAGGAAGGGTTGTTCAGGAAATGGAATCATTAAAAAGTCACAACCTGTGTAATTCTCTTTTCCCCCTGATATGCTTGCATCTACCACCAACTAGACCATCGTCTCCTAGAGGAAGGTCTTGATTTACTCTGCGGATTCTGTGGCTCCTGGCACCACGCAGAGAGGGCAGGTAGCAGTTGCTCAGTGAACACACGTGACAGCTGCCGCTCACTCAGGAGCAGACGTGAGGAACACAGCTCTGAGACCCTGGCGCCACGGAACCATTTTCAGCTGCATTTAAGATCGCATTTGTGGTACCCCTGGACTGCAAATGGCTGGCTGCAGAGGAAGCCATGTTGGTGCTCAGTCGCTTGCCCCTCCTGAGTTGCCTGGACTTAGAGGTGAATTATTCCTCTTTGCGTTTCTTTGGGGAACGTGTTCTCCCTTGAGATGGCTGGTCATTATTAATCCATGTTCCATTGCTCTCCTGACACAAAGGACTTTTTTTTAAAAAAGGACACAGGATTCCACAGCCTGATTTAGGTCTGGGTGCCCCCAAAAGTGTAGAGAATAAAGCCACAGGGGACTCGCCGAGGCACTTTAGAAATCCAACCTGCCTCCCACAGTCACTTCAGAGAAGTAGAGCGGTGTGTGAAACCTGCGTCCAGGAAAACCCCCCGAGCCCTTCTTCTTGTGCAGAAATAGTGGCAGCTGAAGTACTGCTGACCACACATTCTACAGATTTATGGAAAGGGAGATTCTCCACCTTCTGGACAAGCCAAGGGGTGGAGAAGGGGGGGGCGGTGTTCAATGCCCCAAAGGCAGCTAAGCTACTCTCTGCAAACAGAGATACCTTGACTGGCCCACAGAAGGACAGAAGGATGCTTGCCCAGCACCCCCACACCCTCTAGAAATATTAATAAACACTTGACACTGGTTAGGTGCCAGGCACTTTTCTAAGTCTTTCCATGTATTAACCTATTTAATCCTTGCAATGACCCTATGAAGTAGTGCTTAGTTATCCCTATTTTACAGTTGAGGAAACTGAGGCACAGAGATACTAAGTAACTTGCCTGAGGTCACATAGCCTATAACAGATGAAGCTAGGACTCAAACCCAGGCAGTCCAGCAACAGAGCCCTGATTCACCCACTCCACACATCGCCTCCCTGTGCAGACAGAAGCGCCCTGTCCTTAGAAAGCCACTCAAGTTTTGTGTTTTCCATTGCACTTGGCTCCTGTGAGCTCACAGACTCTAAGGCCTGGATGGGCCCGGCAGCCCTGAGGCCAGTTCTCTTGTTTTGCAGTTGGAGACGGCTTCCCAAGGAAAAGGGGTAGGGTCTGCAATTTCCCAGGTTATGCAGCAAGCCAGGGAAAGCATCAACACTGACTCAATCCAGGGTTCTTCTCACTTTCTCCCCACACTCAGCCAAAATGCACAGTTAACACTTTAACACCCAGGAAACCACGGGAGAAACACGTGGCCCTTTCCCCACCGGCAGGCGTGAACTCTGAGGGAGCAGGAACCCAGGCATCCGGTTTCCTGTGTGACACCAGCGAAATTGTGATCACATATCAAGCACCGGTCTGCAGGCCCCGCCATGGTGATCGTGTGCACCATGCCGTCCCCCATCACCTGGTTTCCGTTGTGACCAAATGCACACCCTAGCAAGATGGCTGGCACAAGGTAAGGCTGCAGCCCACACCAAGTTTTCCCTTCAGTATCAAACATGAGCCTTTGGGAGACAAAGTCACGAGCCAAGACGATGAGGAGTCGCCACAGCAGAGCCAGGGTCTGAGAGGGGCTGCCGAGGGTGACAGCATCATGAGCATCCCAGGTCCGCCGTGACCGGAGAGGCATGGCTTAAACGCCACCTTTAGCCACAGAGAGGGGCAAGCGGACACAAAGCCAGCCCGTCTAGGACAGGCACCTGCCCCCAAAAGAAGACCACAGACACCACATCATCAGCTTCCCCTGACGCACGCTCCCTCACCGGCTGGGCAGCCACAGCAAAAAGAGATCACAAGAGACAAATGGGGGCCCTTCCCTTCCCTTCACAAGTGAACATTCAGTCCCGTGGCATGTCCTAAAAACTTTAAAGTGAATATGCTACACAATCCCGTCCCTGGCTAGTTGAACTTCACACACCAAATGACATCAAGGAGAGATGGGACAGACAGACACACAGACAGACACACACGAGCCTCTGCCACTGGCAACTCTGGATAATGCCCCGCTTCCCACACGGCACACTTCCTACCTGCTTCCATCAGTTGGCACTGCTGACCGAAGACATGGGAGAAGGTGACAGGGCCTGAGGCAGAATTGGACGTCGCCAGCGTGGATTCCATGGCTCCTCTGGGGTCTTTGGCGTTGGTCATATGACAGAGTCCAGACCCTTCAGAGTGTCCGAGGGAAGGATGACGTCGCCAGTCCGGGAACTGTAGGTCTGAGGCCACTTGTCACTTCCAAGAAAATGTCCACGCCCCAAAGTTTATAGCGTTTCTTCCTGCTGCCACCCACTCCTTGCAGTTTCTCTCAAACACCAATCAAGTGAAAAATGAAACCCTATAGGGTTCCGCAGATCTTGCTCAGATACAGGAGTTTGATGCAGAAGGAAAATCTAAGTTTTACACAACAGAAGTTGTTTCCTCTTGTCTAGGAGGGGTGGCTGAGACGTGGGCCCCCGCTCTGTCTTCCCGGGGTGTCACCTGGAAGGGGCAGGGTCCAAGGAGCTGCTCAGCCCCGTGGCTGGATGGAGAGAGCTGGGGCCCCAGCGCCAGCTGCAGGAAAAGCACTGCTGGGCTCCGTGGTGTCTCCTTCCAGGGAGGAGGGCTGGGAGCGAGGCTGCCCCGGGCTCCCCGGGGAGCTGGCCTGGAGGCCCAGTGCCCCGGCAGCTCAGGCAGCTCGGGCCCTGGTTTTTGTCCTCCCGGAGCTCTGGTGCCGCTGTCCAGGGTTGGTGTGTGCCCCTGGGCAGCCGGATGCAGACGGGGGAGCACAGAGTCTGGCGAGCGCAGCGCGAGCACTCTGCAGCTCTGGATACGAGATGCCCGTGGATCATCCTTCAACCCAGATGCCGTTCTCTTCCCGCGTCCCCCTGCGTGCTGGGCTGTGGAGGGGGGAACGAGACATGGTTACAGAGCCCCTGCTGGACCTAAGGCAGCCAGCCCCCCAGCCCACGCCCCCACCCCTTTTCCATGAGGCAAAAGGGCCTTTACTTGGAGATGTTCTGGATGCAGAGGGAAGTGCTAACTCAGCCCCGTGGGCTCCTGGCTGCTGTAACCTCTTCATGCCCACAGCCCAGGAAGTGCCAGACCGAGGAGAGGAGAGTGCCAGCCACAAAACCAAAGAGCAAAAAGAGGAGAGATGCCAAATGCCATGTGTCCCCCGTGGCACTCTGGTGACATGGAGACAGTCTGGGTGCTTCATCTTTGCCCAAAGCAGACCTACTGTGTGCATAGACCAATCAGTCCCCTGCTCCAGCTGCATGGGGCAGTTCCTCTGGAAAAGGGGGAGGGGAGGGAGAAGCCTTTCACATGATCACAGCAGCTGTTTCAGTGGGTGTGGTGTCTTTATTTTGCTATCCCATCTGCTGATCACAAAGGTATTAACTTTAGATACCGTGTTTCCCCGAAAGTAAGCCCTAGCCGGACAATCAGCTCTAATGCATCTTTTGGAGCAAAAATTAATATAAGACCCGGTCTTATTTTACTATAATATAAGACCAGGTATTTATAATATAATATAATATAATATAATATAATATAATATAATATAATATAATATAACATAACATAATATAATATAAACTAAGTCTTATATTAATTTTTGCTCCAAAAGACGCAGTAGAGCTGATTGTCCAGCTAGGTCTTATTTTCAGGGAAACATGGTACAGACCCTACATCATCTCCAGCCAGCATTTTGGATACTTTCATTGGGGATCTGGCTGCAACACTGGCAGGATGCTGGCAGCATCACACCCTCCAGGGGAGAGAGAATGTGACCCAATACAGCAGTGAGAATCAAAGCTCCCATGTCTGTTTCCCCATGAGGACTTGGTAGAAAGGCCATTTGCCTAGTCTGCATTTGAAGTACAGAAGCCAAAGTTCCAACTGATTCATGGGCCAGAAAGGCTCTCAGACATAAGCGTTTCCCACTCGAGCTCTTTGCCAGTGAGATGTACAGCTCGGTGCTGTTTGTTGGGTTACCTGGGATGAAGCAAGGCAGAGGACACCTTGAAGTCTACTTCATGTTAATGGTTTAAAGTAGCTTGAACTGTGAGTATCCCTTTTCTTGCATGAACAAGTTTCCTCTCCAAGTCATGAAATTATAGGACATCAGAGACCATTCCCCCTGACAGCTAAGGTCCCAGACAATCAAGGATTAAGGTCAGGAGAAAACCAGATCTCTTGGTAGTTGCAGAAATCTCGTGCAAGTGGGAAATGGACCGGCTGCCATTAAAAAAAAATCCAATGTGGGTTATGGGGAAAGGAGGGATGAGGAAGAGGAAAAGAGAAGATTTTTAGGGCCGTAAAAACTCTCTGTGTGATACTATAATGATGCATACGTGTCATTATACATCTGTCCAAACCCATAGAGTGTCCAACACCGAGAGTGAACCCTAATGAGAACTGTGGACCCTGGGTATAATGACGTGTCAGTGCAAATCCATGGACTGCAACAAACATGTCACTCTGCGGGTGGGGGGGATGGGGGGGTACGGGGGGAGGGGATGATTACAGGAGAAACTGTGCTTGTGTTGGGGAAAGCGGGTATATCGGAAATCTCTGTACCTTCTTCTGAATTTTGCTGTGAACCTAAAACTGCTCTAAAAAATTTGCCTTTAAAAAACAATTTGAGGTAAACCTTTATATACTAATTCAACCTGTTAATGTCTTTGTTTGGAAAACTATGGGGTTCTTTTGCCCTCCCTTCTCTGTACACCTAGTTCACTGCCTCTCACTGCTACACAGGGTTTCATATACCCAATCTACAACACTTTACTCTGTCTGCTCCCTCAGCACCTACGTTGCTGCCTGTACCCTGCGACTGTAAACAACACAGTTACGATGCCACCTAATGGTTAGTCCTCAACATGCCATCCAAGTCAGGACACCGACAGTGAAAGTACGGGACCACTGTTAGTAATTACACCAGGATAAGTGGCATTAACCAGGAGAGGTGGATCTGTGCGAGAATTTCCCTGGCTATATAGGCAAGGGTGGAATTATTCAAAGACATATGCAAACTTGGCTTCATTAAACGCCGCCAGGGACCACTCCAGAATGGTTGTGCTGGTTCCCATTCTCACTGGGACTGCACGTGGGCTCCCACTTGCTCCCATCTTCGTCAATAACTGTCGTTGGCAAAAATTAGGGCTGGGCGTTCTAACAGGTGCAAAGTTATAGTTCATTGTTTTGATTTGCCTTTCCTCAATTAAGGGTAAATTGAGCACTCCTTGAAAAGTGTGTTAACCACTGAGGTCTCCTCTCCAGGAAATTTCCTGTTCATAACCTTGACTCATGTTTCCAGTCATTTTTCTACTTCCTGACTCTTGTTGTTTCACACAGGTTCCTTGCTTTTGTTAGATATTCACTTAGACCGTGCCAATACCTTCTCCCAGCCAGTCATGGACTGATAACTTTGCCCATGGTGTCTTTTCTTGACTAGAATACTTCATTTTAATGTCGCCAGATCCGTTGTTCTTTTTGACTTACAGTCTGTTTTGAGGGTCTTGCTTAAAACATCCTTCTCTACCCCTAGGCTGCAAAGACCGCCTCCTTCATCGTTTCACCTTTCACACTCCGCCCTTACTTATCTGGAGCCTACGTTTATATCCGGTATAAGGTAGGGGCCAGCTTTGGGTTTTTTCCAAGATTGTGAACCAGTTTTCCCAACCCATCCTTTCCCCGCCGTGGCCTCATCATTGTGATGCACACACATGCAGCTGTTCTTGAGCTCTGTCGACTCCCCCACACCAGGCTGTCAATGCTACCATTTCAAAGGTAGTGACCAACATGTTAAGAGGTCTGGATTTCGAATCTTTCAAGACCAGTCAGATTTGATGGTGTTGAGCCTGTATGTCTCCTGCTAGCAATCAGCTGAGGCAGCAGATACCCCCCTTCCTGTGGGATGCACACCCTCTGGTTACATCACACCTGGTCTGCATTCATTTACGACAGAAGCCTATGCCTCACAGAGATGGGTTCAGGTATTAAAATCAGCTCCAAAGATAAATGTCCGAAGAAAAGCACACTAGAGGAGACATTAACGGACGTGAAGGACTCTTGTTACATCTGTGCTGATAAAGATCACTTATGAAAGATCTATTTGATACCGGACACTATCCAGCCACCGTGGAAAGTGATGGAGGGAGGAATGAGGGGACAGTGGGAAAAACAACACATAATCTCTGAATACGTGATAAACACACAGAATGATAAGGGAATAGGTGAGCGCACATACCACATTGTGAATTATGGGATCAGGAAAGTTCTCATCATTCCAACGCAGGTGAGGGTTAGTGCCTGGGGGGAAACCTTTGAAGGAGGGAGTATTACAGCTGGATCTAAGAAGGTAAGTGGGATTCACACCAGCTGAAGAAAAAGACAAGGCTAGAGGTGTGTATGTGTATGTGTGTGTGTGTGGGGGGGGTGTTAACACAAGGAAGTATCTGGGTGAGGCTAGTTTAAACGCCGTGTTATACAGAAAAGGTCTTAAAGCCCACTTAGGGCTCTTTAGATTGGGAAGGATATAAATTTGTTCTACTTCAAATCGATGGTCGTATCTATATTTGAAAGCTCTCCCCTGGTATATTTTCAGTCCTATAGACTTTAAATTGAGCTGCCCCAGAGAGCTCCCCTGACTTTGCTCAGACTCACACTCGCAGAGGAGTTAAGAGCCAATTCTCTGAGTGATCAGGCTCAGTCCGTGAGTTCTTATCACCCGCAGCTCCCACAAGGTGCTAAGTACCGCAGCCTCGTGTGACAGACAGGCAGAGGCAAAGTCAAGGGCAACTTGGAAAACCATGACACAACTCAGAGCTACTCGTTTGACGACGCTTTAGATCTCACAGCAAAAGACCACTAAGCAGAGGCTGCTCGGTGCCATGAGCCATCGTATGTGCTCCACAGACATGCTCATTTCGTCGCAGATACTAGCACACTCCCTTCCCAGATGAGGAAACCTGGGCTTAGGGAAATTCAAGTGCTTTGCTCAAGATTACACAGCTGGAAAACTACACAGCCATTCCTAAGCAATCCACAGGGTGGGAGGTTATACGAGTGCTCTGTTTGTGACTAGCTACTGCCGAGTTTGCTCAATAGTTGTGCTGTTGGCTCATCACAACGGTTTCCATGTTGACTCGAGGATCCCAGCAAGTCACAATAAATGTCATTGTTTTTACAAAATTGTTAAACAGCTTTGCTGGGATAGAATTCACATGCCATACCATTCACCCACTTAAAGTGTACAGTTCAATAGCATTTAGTACCTGCACAAATATGTACCACCATGAGCACCGTGAATGTCAGAATATTATTATCACCTCAAAAAGAAACCTATACACTTTAGCGATCACCCCCCTGCACACCTGTTTCCCCCTCACGCTAAGCAACCGCTGATCCATCTGTCTCTGTGACTGTTCCTATTCTAGACTTTCGTACAAATGGAACCGTAGAACACTTGTTATACAATCGTGTCTTGATGCAGTACTAGGAACTAAGTTATCCTAGTAATCTTAAAGGTATCGAAGGCTACAATAGTAATTGGCTCAAATGGAACTTAATTACATTTCTAAACGGGCTTATTTAGAAGGGTAACCCTTCCTTTTGCTAGAGAAGTCACTGACCAGTAAACCCAGGCCAGAAAGAGATAAAACTGTTCTTTTATTCTGTCACAATAGAACCTGTAGAAGTAATGTTTGTCTGGAGGAATAGGTCTTAAATTAAATTTTATTAATCCTAAGTCTTAAATTATTTCTATAATTTCATACATACTTTCCAGCACAGAATAAAAAATAACCAGGTAACTACTTTCCTTCCTTCCTTTCTGAATAATTAAATTCAACCAAAAGATGGGACAAGATAGAAATCCAAGGCATGGGTGGTGGAACCCAAGCAAGATGAGGGGGCATCTGTCAGGTAAGGAGGGACAGCAGGAGGGTCAGACCCCAAGAGAGGTGGGGAAGGCATCCACACGCAACAGCAACAGGAAATTGGTTACAAGGGTGGGGTCGATTAAGCAAATAAGTAAATATACTGAAGACAACGGGAGTCAGTTTTTTCACTGTTAGAGAAGAGGAGAAAGCTCGAATGAAATGTATGGTGTTAAACAGGAATTGTAAGTGTTGGTGCAAACTCGTCTTTTATATATGAGATGAGTTTATATATATATATATATATATATACACACACACACACACACACACACACACAAAGAAATGAGTCTATATTTAGACATGTGCTGTATATGTGTGTAGTATGTCAGTATATGCAAACTATATTCCCTAATTTTGTCCATTGGGAAGGCCTGGGAACAGTGACACCCCAAGAGCAATGAGAGTTGATAGCAACCAAGATCTTGGTTCTAAATACCATTCTTCCCTAACCAACCAGAGCTGGTTGGTTCCAGGGCTGAGTCAAGGAAAACACAAGAAGAACTTGACACCTTATTTAGACAGAAAGTAAGGAAATGCTAAAAGACGGATGGAGCCTTTAAAAAAAAAAAAAAAAAAAAAAAACACACAGAAGCCAGCTTAAAGAAGCTCCCACTGGCCAAATCAAGGATAATTTGAGGATAAAAAGTGATAATAATTTAACCCATTGAATAGAAACCTGGGAGTCCACATGGATGGATGGATGCATGGATGGATAAATACATACATACTGGCTTACATATATTAATAAGTGTATAGGTAAACAGATAAGAGAGAAAGCTCATCTTTATAGTAGACTGCCAATCAATAAATGTATTCAACATGATGTAGTTAGAAAATTGCCATTTGACAGCCATTCAAATTTATGTCAGACAGAAAATATCAATGAATGCCAAAACTTGTGGATGAAAGTTTGATGAGAAACAGTAGACTTGGGTAGCCAGTTTGCTCAGTGGTTAGAGCACAGTGCTCATAACACCAGGGTCGCCAGTTCGATTCCCACATGGGCCAGTGAGCTGCGGCCTCCACAACTAGACTGAAAACAACGACTTGACTTGGAGGTGATGGGTCCTGGAAAAATACACTGTTCCCCAATACTCCCCAATAAACAATAAAAAAAAATTTTTTTAAAGAAACAGTACACTTATGGTCTCAAACTATTTTCCTACAAAATATTTATTAATCACAAAAAGGAAAAGGGATGACTTTACAGTAGGGAAACCTGATTAAGACACCATCTGAATCAAGTGATGAAAGTTAACATTATTAGTAACAGAATAAATCAAAATTGTGTATTATTGACCAGGGTGCAGTAAGATGAACTCATGGTGTCTTCTGTAATATTCCTAACGAAGATCTATCACATGAATCTAAGCAGAAGGAAATCAGAGAAACCCAAACTAAGGAACATCCTACAAAATAACTGTCTGATAACCTTCAGTACCAGAAAGGTCATAAAAGCTAACGACACTTGAGGAACACTCCAGATGGAAAGCAACTAAAGAGAAGGGACAACCAAATGCAATCTGTGGTCCTCAATGTTGCCAATAAAACTTGAATGGAGTCTATGGATTATACGGTAAGGACGAATCGATGTTAATTCCTTGAGTGTGATGGTCGCACTGTGGTTAAAACAGGAGAATGTCTTTGATGTAGAAAATGCACCACAAAATATTTGGGAGTAATTGAGCATTGTGTGTGCAGAATACTCTCAAATAGCTTATGAGGGATACATTTTTTGTACTCTTCTTCCAGCTTTTCTGTAGATTTGAGAAAAATAATGAGATATAACAAAGGCATCATGATAAAAAAAAAAAAAAGAGAGAATAAAAAGGACCGGGGGTAATCCAGACAACTCCAGTATCAGACACAAACTGTAACAAGTTACTTAATATGCTCAGAGAAGTGGAACAAGGTACAGAATTTTGGCAGAGAAATGGAAACTATGAAAATTAGTAAACTGACGAAGTAGTAACCAAATTGGTATTAGACACAGGTAGAAAGAATTAGTGAACTGGAAAAGCAGAAGGAGTCAGAATGAAGTATCGACAAACAAGAGGGTGGAAAAGATAGAGGAAAGAATGAGATACAGGGATTCAGTTAAAAGACCTGACACAGGTTTAATTGTCATCCCAGAAAGAAAGAGAAAATGGGATAGAAGCACTATCAGAAGAGATCACTGAGAATATTTGAAAAAGCTAAGTTAAGATGTTAGAAGCTAAATGAATCCCACGCAGGAAGAATAAAAATAAAATGACACATAGATGTATCACAGTAATATGCTAAAAATCAGTAACAGAAAGACTTAAAAGCAGCTGGAGGTGGGGGTGAGGAGAGAACACATTACCTTCAAAGGCACAGCAGAGACGACACCTGACTGCAACACAAACTACATAAACCAGAAGTTAATGGGGTGATAGCCTCCAAGGGCTGAAAGAAAATAATTGCCATGTAGGATTCTACACCCATTGAAAATATCCGTCAAGAATAAAGGTGAAATAAAGACACCTTCTGACTAACGAAATCTAGGAAAATGTATCACCAGCAGACCCACTCCAAAAAAGTACTAAAGGGAGTTTCTTCAGGGAGAAGAAAAGTGATCCCAGATGGAAGCTCAGAGCTGATGGAAGAAGTGAAAAGGCTCATTATTGCTAAATCTGAATTAAATATAAATTAATATTAACATACAATCATACAAATTTATAATTATTAACAGTTAAGCTAAATTGATTAGATATTAATATATCAATAATGTGCTATAGGGTTTAAAGTATATATAGAAATAAATTACAGAGTAAAATAGCTTAGAAGTTGAGACAGGGTAAATGGAATTAGAATGTTCTAACCCTTGCATTGTCCAGGAAAAACTAAGAGTATTAATTTATACTAGACCTTGATAAATCAAGAGTGTATGTTGCGATCGCTAGTGTAACCCCAGGCAATATACTAGTAAAAAATAGTATATAATCACCAGACTAATAAAGGGCGGAAATGAATATAAAAATAATCCATAAGATGTCAGAAAAGGAGAGAAAAGGAACTGAAAAGAAAGCTGGTGTAGCTCTGTTTCTATCAAAGTAGACTTAAAGATTTAAAAAGCCATTCTAGCAATCAAAAATGTCCCGTATAATAAAACGATCAATTCAAGAAACCTCAAAACATGAAGAAAAAAATTGACGAACTATAAGGAAATATAAACCCACAGGGAGTAAAAAATAGAAAAACTAAACAAAACCCAAAACGTATAGAAAAAACTGAACGTAGTAAACATATGGACCAAGGGACATATATAGATCATTGTGCCCAGCAAATGCAGAATACATAGTCTTTTAAAAAACAGTGCCGAACATGACAAAAATTGTCCCTGTGCTAGACTTTAAGTCTCAAAAAGAATGTCAAAGAAATAAAAAGAAACTTCCTTTATCTGATAAAAAGTTGGTATTAAAAACCCACAGAGAGGGACGACTGGAAGAAGCATGGAGGATTTAAGGGCAGTGAAGATACTCTGGATGACACAATAATGGTGAATACATATCATTATGAAAGTGTCCAAATCCGTAGAATGTGCAGCTCCAAGAGTGAACCCTAATGTAAACTACAGACTCTGGATGATAAGGACCACGTAGGTTCATCAACTGCAGCAAATGTCCCCCTCTGGTGGGGATGTTGACAGTGGGGCAGGCTGTGCAGGTGGGGGCTGAGGGCATATGGGAATCTCTGCACTTTCCTCTCAATTTGGCTGTGAACATAGAACAACTTTACAATGGGATTAATAGATGATGTATTACAGAATTGTACACCTGATATCTATGTAATTTTACTAACAATTGTCACCCCAATAAATTAAAAAAAAAGAAAAAAGAAAAGATAAAACACAGACTCTAACCAGTCTCCTCCCAGCCAGGATAGAGACAGAAATAGCCAAGTACATAAATGGGCCACATATTCAACTCAAAAAACAAAAAGAAGAAAAAGAAAGAAGGAAAAGAAAAGCCTATAGAGAGCATCACTCATAAGTGATGAGGGAAGTACTGAAAGTTTCCCCCACAATTGGGAATGACTAAGAATGACCGCTACCACCACTGCTATTCCACATTATACTGGAAGTGAAAAAAAAAAAAAAAAGAGAGATTTGAGGTTTGAAACAAAAAAATAAAATTATCCCGGCGTGCACATGACATGATTATTGCAGAAAATCCAAAAAGAAAAGTCTAAAAATTATCAGAATAAATTCAGCAAGGTTGATACATATAAGATATACATAAAGAAATAAATTGTATTTCAGTAAATGAAATTGAAAATAAAATTTTAAAAATATAACATAATAACATCAAAACATATCAAATAACCAGGAATAAATCTAACAAAAAACAGTCAAGACTACTCTACAGAAAACTATAAAAGACTGAGAGAAAGCAAAGAAACCTAAATAAATGACGAAATGCACCACTGAGTCATGGGTTCAGTGATTCCATGTCTGCCTGGTCCGTCCTGTTTGCTATGTCCCCTCCAGGCATCTAGCTTTTGCGCCTGCTGCATCCTGCGCCTGAATGGTACCTACCCCTCCTTTACTGAGTTAACTCCTCTGGCCCGGCTTTCCAGCCCTTCTGACAGCACTGCCTCAGGTAGACGTCTCTTATCACACAGCCCCCAGCCTCCTATGAGGACTCACTTCTGGAGGTGAGATCTGATGACCTTTGTTTTCTCCGGGCTGAGACAGGTGAAGCACTTGCCTCAGGCAGAAAATTAAGGAGGCACCAAAAACCTTGGGAGTCAAGACAAATATCTTACTGCAATATTGTTTTAAAAATCAAAATAAATGCAAAAAAAAAAAAAAAAAATGTCACGATGAATGAAATACCAAAATGGACAACAAGGGCAGAACCCCAAGCAGGGCTTATTAAAGGACAGATTGCTGAATCCTCTCCCTGAGTTTCTGATGCAGGAGGCCTGGGTTGGGCCTGAGAATCTGCATTCCTAACAGGCTCTCAGTTGATGCTAACGCTGCTGATCAGGGACTACCCTTTGAAAATCACTGTTCTCGGGTATTCGGACCCCACTTCCCACCTCCAGGCATAGAAAAGAATTACTTCTAGGCCAGGAGCAGAAATGGGCAGAAAATCAGCCATCACTCTACGACACAGATCAATACAGTTGACAGTCTGACACTCTGTGGTGAGCTGAAGGAGGACCCCCCCCCCCCCAAATTTCTCCTTGTTCTAATCCCCAGAATCTGTGAACACGGTACCTTACATGACAAAGAAAGGCTCTGCAGATGTGACTACATTAAGAGTCTTGGCGACACTCTCTTGGATCACCCAGGTGGGCCCCATGGAATTACAAGGATCTTGATTTTTTTTTAAAAAGGGAATGTGGGAATTAATGACAGCTCAGTTTGGAGTGATGTGCTTTGATGATGGAGGAAGAGACCACAAGCCAAGGAATGTGGTGACCACTAGAAGCTGAAAAAGGCCAGGAAATGACTTCTCCCCTCAGAACGTCTAGAAAGAACTAACCCTGCTGACACCTGGACTTTAGCCCAGTAAAACTATTTTGGACTTCTGCGCTCCAGAATTGTAAGAGAATAAATGTGTTGCTTTACATCACTAAGTTTGTAATTTGTTACAGCAGCAAGAGGAAACTCATACGCTCCCCATCGAAAAGAATTTGACTCGAGGGTAATACAGCTGCTACAGGAAAATGCATCCGAGCCAGGCCTTTCAAAATATTAGCATTAATATCCCCAAGAGCTCTGCAGGAGGCATTTGGGCTCCTTTTTACAGATGGGAAAACTAAAGCACCATCCAGTCCCAGAAAACAAGCAAGTCAGGGGCAGAGGCCAAGTTCAAACAAGATCAATGACAACTAAACCTCACTAACTTCCCTTCACCTTGGAACACCGACATGCGAACACTTGGCACCAAGTGCAGAACCAAGCCCTTCATGTATATGGTCTTATTTAACCTCACCACCCTCCTGGGTGAAACTATGCGTGTTCTCATTTTACACAAGAAAAAACAGATTCAGAAAAAACGTATCTTGCCCCTATTTTCACAGCTAATTGGAGAAGAGCTCAGAATCAAATCTAGGTTCTATGCCACAACTAGCAGTGCGTGTAACTAACCATGAGGCCATACTGTCTTCTACGGGAGCAGACACGGAGGTGGGTTCTTCCTCTAGGGACCACCTAGTGTATTCATCTTGAGCTCTCACCAGCCCTGTGTGCACCAGGTCCTAAGGGCACCATGCTGATATGGCTGGACCTGACACCTCCCTTGAGCTTTGTATCCTAAACAAGGCCAACAAGAAACATCCTGCATATGAGGTCTGACAATTAAGTTCAAGAACTCATCCTAGAAAAAGTGCTACGTACCTTGCTGCTGAACTATCACTGCAGTCACCTTTGAAGGACTCCCCTTGGGAAGCTATGCACTGATGCCAGTGCCTAGTCCACCCTTCAAAGCAATTTTGGAACTCTCTCTGGAATGGCCATCAGAGCTGTTGTCGTATTACCCTTTGATGTCCTGAATGTCATCAAAATGTCTTCCTTTCAATATTTCCTTTCTCTTCGGGTAAAGAAAGAAGTCATTGGGGGTCAGATCAGGTGAGTAGGGAGGGTGTTCCAGTACAGTGATTTGTTTACTGGCTAAAAACTCCCTCACAGACAGTGCACTGTGAGCTGGTGCATTGTCGTGATGCAAGAGCCATGAATTGTTGGTGAAAAATTCAGGTCGTCTAACTTTTTCACGCAGCCTTTCAGCCCTTCCAAATAGTAAACTTGGTTAAGTGTTTGTCCAGTTGGTACAAATTCATAAGGAATAATCCCTTTGATGTCATAACTGTGAGCAACATCGTCACAAGTTCTTGAACTTGATTGTCAGACCTCATATAGTGTAGACCAGCATGCCATCCACAACGTGGCCCAGCGCAGGGCTAGCGTCCTAGCCTTCCTAAGAATCTGATGCAAAGCACCAGCCTTTTCTCAGAAAAGCATGCACCGCTGTACATGTGTTCTCCAACCACATCTCTTCCTCCCTCCAGACCCTGAAGTCACACTTCTCATCCCAATGCCACTGCTCTGTCCTCACGTGGCCCCAGCCTCACGTCCCCTTAGGCCTGCAGGACAAGCTGTGCTCACCCAGCATACATTGTAAGCACAAACCAGGCCTGGGCCCCAGAATGCAAAGCAGGGTTCTTCCTCATTACGCCACAATGACACCAAGCTCTATGATTGTGTTATAAACATAACCCCTGGGGGACACAGCGAAACAAGCCACTCTCAACTGGGCCACAAGGACGAGGAGGGTTTGACCGCCATGGAGAAAGCGACTGGTGTTCCCAGCAGACGTCAGTGTCTTCTCTTTGTTTTGTCTCTTCCCTATCTCAGGACCGCTTGGATGCTGCTCCCTGAGCTGGAACATCTGTGCAGGCCTCTGGCTCCTGGGCCTACATGTGAACATGTCCAGCGCAAGAAAATGAAACAGGACAGTTCCTAGCAGCACCTGGCGAGGAGAAGGCAAACCCATGTCGCCAGAGGTTAGAGCAGGCAGCTCTGTTGAGATCTCTTTCAGCAATTCAGGGAGACTACAGGTAACGATCACCCAGTTCACCAGGCTTGCATGGAAAGGGGACTTATCATCACATAACTAGTCTCCAGGTAGATGTTATGGGTGGATTGTGCCCTCCCCTCCCCGGAAGTTCCTATGTTCAAGTTCTGACCCCAGGGACCTCAGAATGTAACCTTATATGGAAACAGGGTCTACACACAGCTAATGAAGTTTAAGATGAGATCATTAGGGTGGGCCCTAATCCTACATGACTGGTGTCCAATAAAATGGGGAAATTTGGTCACAGACAGGCTCCCAAGGAGAACGGCTTATAAACACGAAAGCAGAGACTCAGAGTGATGTTTCTAAGGGCCAAGAGATGCCAGCAAACCACTAAAAACTAGGAGAGATGCACAGATTCACCCTCACAGTCCTCAGAAAGAACCAACCCTGCTGACACCTTGATCTTGGATTTCTAGCCTCCAGAACTGTGAGACAATAAATGTCTCATTTAAACCACCCATTTTGTGGTGCGCTGTTATGGCAGGCCTAGCAAAGTAATATGCTAGAGTAACACTATTGATGGTTAACTCCACAGCTCAGCACCACCGTCTGTCTGCCACCCTCGTGAGTCAGCTTTGCCTCGTGATCACAGAATGGCTGCCACAGCAGGCGTGACAAGGCCCAGGAGAAGAAGGGTTCTTTCTCCCTCATATATATTAAAAAGAGAAATAAAACTGTTTCTAGGCGCATCCTAGGAAACTTTCTCTCACATCTCACTGGCCAGATAGCATCCCATGGCTCAGATCACCAGGAGCAGAAATGGTTTCCCCGCTCCAGATTTCTTAGTCAAGCTGGCTGGGAGGTCATCCTTCCCTAAAGAAGATGGGTGAAGGGTGGGCACGGGGCCATCTTATCCATTAAGCAGAGTAAACACAGGACCTAAAGCCAACAATACTTATAGGGAGTCACAAAAATATCTTCTTACAACACCGTGTTTCCCGGAAAATAGGACCTAGCCAGATAATCAGCTCTAATGCGTCTTTTGGAGCAAAAATTAATATAAGACCCGGTATTTTATATTATATTATATCATATCATATTATGCAAAACCTGGTCTTATATTATAGTAAAATAAGACCAGGTCTTATATTAATTTTTGCTCCAAAAGACACATTAGAACTGATTGTCCGGCTAGGTCTTGTTTTCAGGGAAACAGTAAGTGAGATATATATTATACTTCAACTGTCATTTATATGAATATCATTTTAAAATATTTTTATAGAGGAAGGGTCCCCCCAAAGGCAAAACTATCTAGGACTCATAGGTCATAATGAGACCCTGGGGGGCACTCTGCCAGCAAAGGAGGGGGAGTGAAAGTCTGTAGGGTGGGTGAGCAGGTTCACACAACGCAACTCATGGAAGGAAGACACAACCATGGGTGAGAGTAGCTCATTATGGCATGGATTTTTCAAGTGGGATTGTGTAGCTGCAAAACAGTCCTCTTTCATCACCAATAAGTGATGCCCCCTGCGGAGGTGTCAACTTCTTGCCACTCCCACTTTTAGGTTTGCAAGTTCCTCATTGTTCCAAATTGAACTCTGTCCCCCCAAAAATGACATGCTGAAGCCCTAACCCCCAATGTGACTATATTTGAAGATAAGGCTTGTAAGACGGTAATAAATGTTAAGTGATGGCGCATGGGTGGGTCCCTAATTCAATAGAATTGGTGTCCTTAAAAGAAGAAGAGTCACCACAGAGGAAAGCCCATGTGAGGACACAGCAAGAAGGCAGCCGTCAGTAAGCTGAGCAGAAAGGGCTCCCCAAAATCAACCCTGCTGACACCTTGATCTTGGACTTCTGACCCCCAGAACAGTGAGAGAATAAATGAGTTGTGTAAGCCCCCAGTCGGTGGTATTCTGTGATGGCAGCCCCAGCAGACCAACACAGTCACCTACTTCGATCCTCTCACTCTACAGGCTCAGCTATGTCACAGAGAGCAGGTAACGTGTCCAGCGTCTGGCAGAACTCAGCCTAGGGTCCCGGCCAAGCTGGGGTCTGTCTGCCTCCCACATGTGGCTGAAGGTCATGGGTGCCATTTAGCTCGTGAACCCCAGGCACCCACCGGGCTGCTGCCCACACGGAAGATGGTGTCACAGCAGGGCTTGGTTTTATCTCTGGGCTGGCTCCATCTGACTTTGGCCTCTACTGGAATGGCCAAGGGTTCCCTGATTGCAAAGGAAGCCAACACTCCTTCCCACAGCTCCCACGGTCACTAGCATGGAAGCTCGCCATGTGGAGGTTGGAAGGATGGAGGAAGAAATTCATCAGCTTACCCAGAGAAATACAGGCGCTGGCGGTGGACGTGCTAACCCATCCACGCACAGCCAGCAGAGGCATGCACTTGACTTTCATTAGCCCGATGGACACAATACAGAAGCAATTGAGCAGAAGAGGCAAAGAACAATAATTCCTTCCAAGGAGCCCCTGGGTGACTGTGGATTTTTCACCTGAATAAAGAGGAGCTGATTAATCAAAGATGGTGAATAAAAACTGCTTGCTATCTGCTGAGACACAAACGAGATCTAAAATGGATCGTTTGTGCCCTCTCTCCGGCCTGGACGAAATGCGACAAGAGCAAATTTTTAACAAGGCAGCTGCTCAGCCGTCTCAGCGTCATTCCTTTTCCTAAATAATCAATACCTGCGGCTCGCAGCTGCTATAAACGTCAAGCCACAATTTGTGACTAACGCCAGTGCAAATCCGTTCAGGCAGCTCGTGACCGGGGGCCTCCCCCACGGCCGCCAGAGGGGAATAATGAAAACACTCAAGGCTACCGTGGCATTTTTCTTCCTATCAGCTCTCAGTGCAGAAGACCCAGGATTTTATTTAATCCTGCAGACTCTCCGGGAAGGAGGGCATCACGACCTGAGGTTTTCTGTGATTTTCATTTGACCTTGGGAAGCTCAAGGACTCCAGGGGGGTGGGGAGAGCATGGACTCTGGTCTTTATCAGCAGGAGTCCATCGGCACAATGACCTGTCACTCCTAGAGACCAACAGAGAAGAGCCAGTATTTGCTATATGAGTAATAATACCTGCCTGTGGCCTTTGCACCAGCAGTTCCCTTAGTTTGTAATGTTTTGCTTCTTCTTGCCCTCCTGTGAACTTTAGTTGTCATTTTGGTTTCAGCTTAGTTGCTTCTTCCTCCAGGAAACCCTCCCTGACCTCTGGAGCTGAGATGGGCATTTCCCTCTATGCTTCTATGGTTCATGGCACATAGGGACCCTGGTTTTCACTTGTCCAACAGCACTTACCCCTTCTTCCAGTAAGAGAGACGCAGTGACTTTCGGGAGGTCCCCTCCACCACTGTACACAGCCTTGATGGGCTGTCAACCCAGAGTCCTGTCCATTTCTAGCCAAAGGAGTGGACAGAGGACCAAAGTCAAGTCCAATTCTCATGCCAAGGCTACCTGCTATTGACCACGGTGTGGAAAAAGGTGAGAACCAGTTTGTCAATATTTCCTGCTCCTTAGACCACGAGAGCTGCTGCCCACGCCTGTCCTTTCTGAGCCCGCTGTGTAGATGTTCCTTCCATCCTATGAACCATCCCATTGCCTCCCAGCGCACTCTTTGGCTGAGGTTAACCGAAGTCGGCTTCTGTTACTTACGATTCCAAACCCCGACATGCTCTCACATCCCACCCATCACTCTATCGCGATGGCCTAAGAACAGTGGCTGGCACTTGTCTTCGTAGCCTCAGCGCCTGTCAGAGGGCCTGACACGTGGCAACTGCTCACCGGCGTATTGAGTGGAAACTCCTTGTGCTAATTGATGCGTCACACTGCTTTGATCCGCTGTGTCACGAGCTGTCAATCTGACAGGCAACACGTGCTGATAAAGCTGCTCAGGGATGCAAGCACTGGCAGATGAAGGCGCTGGAGGAGAAACACGTCAGACTTCCAGGCACACAGCTCCGAATTTGGATGCCAACCTCAGCATTGGTTGGGTGTAACGCAGGGGCATGGACCTCCCCTATCAGTCCTCGTATCCACAGCACTGTACCTGGCGTCTGGGCAGGTACTCAAGAGGTAAGTGTGTGAGAGTGTGGATCCCCTGATGTCAGAGTCTCACCTTCAGCATTTTTAGAGGAAGAGAATGCCATTTTCCTCTCCAGACGATTGAGGCTTACACACCAGGTAAAACATGCAGCGCGGTCAGTGTTCAGTGGGGAGCGATTCCCGTTCTAGTCAGAGGCTGTGTTCAACCTTCTGCTTTTCCCATAATGTATGACTGCAGGGTGCAGGGAGAACCCTGTTTAAAGCTGATCCTCTGCCCCTTCCATCTAAATTGTCTGTCTAGTGTCCGGTGTCCCTCTAACTTCCAAGGTTCTCCAGCTGGGGCTCTGCAGATTAGACGGCCAGAAAACAGATGAATGAGGATAACCCACAGAAGTTTATTAACACACATAGCACCCATACACGTCGGGGGGACTCAGTGCTGAGTAACGCTAAGGGAAGGTTAGCACTTTTGGCTTATATACCGTGTTGCCCCGAAAATAAGACCGGGTCTGATATTAAGTTTTGCTCCAAAAGACGCATTAGGGCTTACGCTCAGGGGATGTCATCCTGAAAAATCATGCTAGGATTTATTTTCCGCTTAGGTCTTATTTTCGGGGAAACACAGTAGCTTCTTACCAAAGGACAAGTTATAGAGAAATAACAGGACAAAGCGGGGCTAGGCTTTTAGGGGCAGCAAACGGTGGGAAAGTAAATATGTGGGGGAAAACCAATGGAAGATAAGGAATATTGTGGTAAGGTTTGCTATGTAGATTACGCTGGTGCCGTTGCTGGGCCGAGAAGAACCAAGAGTTGCCCGCAATGGCTAAGCATTATAAAGCGGAGAGGGCAGAGTGTTTTTCTTATGTCTGCTCCTTCTCAACTGCCTGCAGCTCAGAATCATCCTTACGTCAAAGTGGCATATTTTGGAGTTGCATACTCTGAACCCTTTCATGCCATCTGTAGAAAGCTATGAAGGGGGTTCCAGGCGCCCAGTTACAGCTTTCCAGGATATAAGCATGGTCACCGTGACCCAGGGAAGAGCAGGTGCACTGTGACCGCAAAGAATGCTCCAGAACAATGCAGATAAACATGTGTATAATTTAAATGACCTGCCTTGTGTCTAGCTGCCTATTTGTTCTGCTCTCTGAAAACCGTCCCATTTCCTCTTACCTCCCAGAGGAGTTTAGGGAAGTTATTCTCATCTGGGAAAGCAAACATGATTCTTTATCTACATCAAGGGTTGGCGAAGGTTGTCTGTGAAGGGCCAGATGACAAATATTTTAGGCTCTGCAGGCCATACGGTCTCTGTCCTCCTAGCTCCTCACCTCTGCTGTTGTAGGGCGAAAGCAGCCAAAGAGAACACATAACCAAATGAATGTGGCTGTGTTCCAATAAAACTTTACTTATAGACGCTCGAGTTTGAAATTCACAGAATTTCAGGTGTCACAAAGTATTAATCTCCTTTCGATTTTTTTTCAACCATTTAAAAATGTAAAAACGATTCTCAGCTCAAGAGCTGTGAGCCATATTTGCCCCGCAGGCCAACATTTGCAACCCTCATCTAGATGCCGGCTTAATTGCTCACTCATGGCACTTGATGGCCACCATTAGCTGCTCACTCGCCCTGCCAGCTAACGCACCCCCAGGAACCTGCAGAGAAAGCACACGCAGGAATACTATCTAGAATGGTGGGGTGGTGGCCGCGGTTAAAAGCTATAGAATTAGACCCAGGACAGAATTATCTTACTCCTGCTTGCTCTTTGTCTAGCTCTACACAACTGGGCTAACCTTTCTAACCCCTGACTTTCTGTTACCTACAATGGGTATATCCTACCTTGTGGGGTTGTGCGGGTTATGTGAAATAATCTACTCAAAGCATTTACCACAGCCTGGCACCTAGGGAAACCTTAACGGTGCCTGGTCACCACAGGGAAGGAACAGAACATTCCCATTTCTTTGAATGCCAATTAGCCTGAAGAATGTCCATACGTTTACAAAATGTATGTGCAGAGCAAGTGGGCTGAGCCCTGATGACGATGAACTGTGTTTGATCTCCTGGATCCGAATGACTTCCTAAGCTATTCTTGGAGCGAGCGCGTGCACACACACGAAGTTCTGACAATTAAGTTCGGGGACTTGTTGCAACAATGTTGCTAACCTTTTTTTATATCAAAGGGATTATTCATTATGAATTTGTACCAACTGGACAAACACTTAACCAAGTTTACAATTTGGAAGTGCCGAACAGGCTGCGTGAAAAAGTTAGACGACCTGAACTTTTCACCAACAACTCATGGCTCTTGCAACATGACAATGCACCAGCTCACACGACACTGTCTGTGAGGGAGTTTTTAGCCAGTCAACAAATAACGGCATCGGAACACCCTCCCTACTCACCTGATCTGGCCCCAAATGACTTCTTTCTTTACCCGAAGATAAAGGAAATATTGAAAGGAAGACATTTTGATGACATTCAGGACATCAAGGGTAATTCAATAGCAGCTCTGATGGCCATTCTGGTAAAAGAGTTCCCAAATTGCTTTGAAGGGTGGGCTTGGTGCTGGCATCAGTGCATAGCTTCCCAAGGGGAGTACTTTGAGGTAACTGTAGTGATATTCAGCAATGAGGTATGTAGCACTTTTTCCAGGATGAGTTCACGAACTTAATTGTCCGACCTCGTATTTGGCCACAGGATGTGGAGTGCAGCACAGGGAATAGAGTCAATGGAATTGTAACAACTATATATGATGTTAGAGGAGTAGTAGATTGGGGGTGCGTGGTGGTTATCACTTTGTGAGGGGGGTAAATGTCTATTACACTGCTTCGTACACCTGGAACTAATTTTACAAAATGTTTTGAGGAAAAAAATAATAAATAAATCTGAAAAAGTAAAACTATGAAACTTTTAGAAAAGAAAACATAAGAGAAACACATACAGATCTAGGGCTAGGCAAAAAGTTGTTTAACTAAAAGAATGATCCATAAAAGGATAAACTGGACTTCACCAAAATTAAAAAAAAAAAAAAAATGAAAAACTTCTGCTTTGTGAAAAACCCTCTTAAAAGAACAATAAGACAAGCTGCAGATTTGAAGCAAATATCTGCAAACCACATACGCAAATAGGGACTATCATCTAGAATTTTTATAAAGAACTCATGACTCAGTAGTAAAAAACAAACAATGCAATTAGAACATGGGTGACCGATAGGAGCAGGCATTTCACCAGAGGATGTGCAGATGGCCAACAAGCACAGGAAAGGATTTACCTCATTAGCCGTCAAATCAAAACGACAATGGCTAAAATAAAAAAAATAGTGACAACACCAAATGCTATCGAGGGTGCAGAGAAAGTGGATCACTCATACATTGGGGAACGGAAATCAGTTCAGCTGCTTCAGAAAAGTTTGGCAGTTTCTTAAAAACGAAACAAAACTAGGTACACGAGTCAACAGTTGCACTCCCAAGAAGGAAAATTGCAGTCACACAGATATGTACCCACGTCTATTGCAGCTTTCGTCATCACAACCCCAAACTGGAAAACCAACCAGGACTCCTGTCAGTGGGTGAGTGGTCCAACTGTGGTGCATCCACCCCATGGAATGCTACTTAGCAATCAAAAGGAGCAATGTACTGATACACGCAGCAGCCTGGGTCACTCTGCAGAGAATCATGCTGAGCGAAAACAGCCAGTCCCAAAAGGTGACACACTGTATGAGTCCATGTATATAACATTCTCGCAGTGACAAAATTAGAGAGATAGAGAACAGATTAGCGATTGTCCAGGGTTAAGGAGGGGGCGGGGGAGGGAGAGCAGTTGGTGTGGCTCTAAAAGGGCGTCTCTGCAGTTACAGGAATGTCCTGTGTCTTGAACTTTTCAATGTCACTGCCCTGGTTGTGGTTTCGTACGCACGACAGTCACCGTGGCGGGAAACTGGGCAGAGCATCCCCAGGATCTTTGTGTTAGGTCTTACAACCACGTGTGAATTGATAATTAGTCTCCAAATAAAACACTGAATTTAAAAAAATAACAAGGGAGTGACTGCTGTGACAGTCAGGACGTTGTTTCGTTTTGGAGGGAAACAGGCCCCCCCCCCCGGGACTGGGTGACTGGCCAAGTTCCTTTCCTGTGTTGGGTGGTCGTGAGGAGGAAGGTTATAGAATTCACCAAGCTGTACATTGGTTTCCGGTGATGGTTTTTGTACCTGTGCTTTATTGTACAATAAGGAAAAATATAACAATACCAGAAAGCAGCTATTCTGCGGATCTCAACCCAGCAGCTAGTGAATATGGGGAAAGTGTCCCTAGCCAATCCCCAATCACATGTCCTAGGAGCAAAAAATAAGCGCTTGTCATCAGCAGCGAAGAGTTTGTTTGTTGTCACAGCGTAAATAGCCCATCCTGACTGATACGTACATGGTGGGAAAATACAAAGGTGAAAGTTGTCTGGGTTCCAGAACTTAGAGGCAGGTTACCAACCGTGAACCCAGCGAGGAAGGGCAATGTGCCCTTGGGGAGGGTTGGGAGGGGCTGTGTGGGTGAGGTTAATAAAACGAAGGCTCAGACCAACTCCCTGCATACACCCCAAGGCCCACACCCACTACAGACTCAGCCCTTTCTTTCGTGGACCTCCCCTGTAATGTCAGCTGAGCAGACAAATAGCAGAATATTCATGCTATGGACTGAATTGTGTCCCCCCAAAATTCACGTGGTGAAATTCTAATTCCCAGGACATCTTTGAATGTGTATTTCAAGATAGGTCCTTTAAAGAGGGAATTAAAGTTAAACCATCACGAGGGTAGATCCTAACCCAATAGCACTGGTGTCCTTGTAAGAAGAGGGAGGGATCCCAGGGGTTCGTGAGCCCAGACCAAAGGCCACGTGAGGGAGGACACAGAGAGAAGGAGACAGGCCTCGGGGAGAAACCATCCCTGCCGACACCTTGACCTTGGACTTCTAGCCTCCAGAATTGTGAGGAAATAAACCAGGTTTTAAACCACCCGTTCTGCGGAGTTTTGTTACGGCAGCCCCCGCAGGCGACTACAACCCAGAACAGAAGTTGCCCACAAAAACATCGGAAGACGGTCGGCTGCCAGTCCTAACAGAGTAAGTTCCCGCAGCGCCTTCCGTCCACTGCCGGCTCGCTGGCTGACACGTGCCAGCCTGCGTCTTTTACATGCATTCTCGCTCCTCAGAACACCCCACACTAGACGAGAGAACTCACACACAGAGACGCTGCTTGTGTCATGTCAGATGCAGGCAGAGCCAGGCTTAGACCCAGACAACCCAACGCCCAGATTCTGCCGCTATCAACTCGGAGCCTCCTGCAGCAGGGAAGGGGGCGGCGGGCACAGGGGCAGGTTGGGGACAGGGGTATCCGTGCGTTACGGAACTGGGGTAAAAACAAACAGCAAGACTGCAGCAAGCACTGAGGATACTCATAAACACCTTTTCAGTAGGAGCATGACCGGAAATTCTAGTGACCGAGTTCCACCAGCACAGAAGCATCTCTGCCATCGCTGTCTAGTCCCCTGAACGCCTACCCCAATGGCCAGGGAAGGGCTGCTTCCGACAGTGGTGACGAGCAGGGGCAGCCACAAACCAGTACCCCCCACCCATTTCCGGGTGCCCGGTGTCAGAGCCGGCTGGCGTGCAGCCAGCAGCCAGACAACGCACAGAGCCTTCCAAACAGATGAAATTCCAGGAGCACCCCCTCCTGGAGTGGAGGTCACTCAGCTTGCTACGACAATTTTCAAGGGTGCTTAGGTCTTCAAGGTCTGTGGAGGATGACCCAGACGTTGTCCAGGGGGACAGTCTCCCTCTGTGAGCTCAAGAAGAACAGCCTTCCAGCCCCCAAGGTTCTTCCTCCACTCAGAAGGGACATCTCCCACTCCCCCCATCATATCCCGTCAAGTGGTCACCTGACCCTTCTCCCTTGTCCAGCTGGTGGGGACCACATGCCCTCACAAAGGGGACCTTTTGCTTTTCAGAGGGTTGAGTGTATGCAAATAAAAGAAACATCTGTAACAAGCCTGTAAGATCAACGAGCCTGATTAAAAACAAAAACCCCATGAAAGTATGAAAAGCAAGGCAAAGTCGCTGTTTCATCTCTCCCCACTGCTCCTGGGAGCCTGGCAGCCCCAGGTTTGAACCCCAGCTCCACCCAACATCTAGCAGCCAGAAAGAGACTGGTCCTCGTCACAGGTGGGCCGTGTGATGGCACTGACCTCCATGTGGTGTTGAGATGGTGGAAAAGCTCAGTGTCACAACTGGCCCATTCTAAAGACTCGATCACTGACATATTTTTAAATTAAAAGGCAAGCAAACCTTCACCTTAGGCAAATCTATTCCCTTGCATCCTCTATGCCCCAGGTCTTAGCTCCACTCCAAGGCCACATCTGGAGTCCTACATTGGGGAAAAACATCTTAAGCACTTGGGGACAATGTTATCGCCTGTCGCGTCCCTCCCTTCCTGCACAATCAAAGAACCTCGCACTCTCCACATTAAAAAGACCTGCTTCCTCCTATGGGACCAGGGCCCCTACGCACCATGGTGGCTTCTACGTGGATTGATGCCAATCAGTGGGGACCTACAAAAGGACAGTGCTCAGAAGAGACCCCAGGACAGACGTCAAATCAGGAGGGGAGGGAGCCGCAGGAGCTGTAACCAACTCAGGTGCGTCTCATTGGAGGAAAGGTGAAACTAGAGTCCTCGCCCAACCATTGGCTGAGCACAGTCAAGTGAGGGACATTCTCCCAAAGCAAGGGACGCCTGCCTGAAAAGGTTCCCCGGAGACGTGAATATGTGTTTTGGGACGAGGGAGAAAAGCTGGACTAGAACCAGCACTCTGGCCTTGGCCATCCGAGGTGTGGCGCTTCTGTCACACTGGTACACCTTCTACTGGTCCTTTTCCTTTTTCACGGTCCCCCTGACCAGGGTCCCTGCTCCCTGGAGGCACCTGCAGGCGGATGCTGAGCTTGGAGATTTCTACTAGAACGTCAGGAGCAGTAGTGGGTCCACGGAGAAGATGTGCACAGAGCTGAGTCCAGACGAGCCCATTTGGGACACCTGGCTGGGGAGGCCCCATGGATCCCAGCTGTCACCAGGAAGGGAGAAACTGTCCTGTGCCCACCCTCTGCATACAAGCTCTCCCCACATGTCTTTCCAGGGAGCCGTTTGGAGGAGACCAAGGGCACTTCAGTAAAGATGGGATTTCCACAGGACTGCAGAACCGAGCAGGAACCAGGCCCCAGGACAGCTGCTTTTCACCTGGACCCCACCCTGTGCCAGGAGGGCCCTGCCAGGAGGGCTCTCAGAGCCCCTCGCACCCTCTCCCAGCAGGATGCTGCTACAGGTAGCATCTTCTGATTTAGAGGGGATGGAGGTGGGGAACTTGGGTGGCATTGGGCAAACCGCAGAGCCTGCGGAAGCCAGGGAAGCGCCTTGGACTTCAGACATTTGCAGCACGTGGAGGAGGCCGCATGGGGGTTTGGGCACAGGGCATCTGCCACTTGGACCTTCAAGAACTGACTGATGGCTTGGTCCACCGTTTGAACCTCAAAGGTGTGCAAGCTCTCTAAATCTGCTTCCTCCTCCATGAATAGAGGAGCAGTGATGGAACCTACCTCTGCCGGGTTTCCGTGCAGCAAACCTGAAGCCCAGAGCTTGGTACGCGGTGTGCAGTCAACAGGATTACCAGTGACAGCCGTGCGCTGAGAAACCGCTCGTCAACGACACACCAAACAGAAGACGGTGGCCCCATAAGATGACCATGGAGCTGAAACTTCCTGTCAGCTAGTGACGTCGCCGTCGTCACGTCATAACGTCATAGCACGACGCCTTACGTGTCCCTGGTGAGGCTGGTGTAAACACACCCACTCCGCTGCCAGTCGTATAAAGGTGTAGCGCATGCAGTTGTGCACAGCACATAGCCCTTGATGATAACAAACGATTACGTTACTGGCTTATGTATTTACTGCACTATAGTTTTCATGAAGAGCGTGCTCTTTCTACTTATAAAAAAGGTTTGCATAAACAGGGTGCCACCTCATACATCTCGCGTTTACCACGTCTCTCGATGGCACCATTTTCTCTTGGGCTTGATTTCATCTCCTGTTTTTTCGTACAGTGACATGCTGTACAGTCCTGTCGCCTAGGAGCAATAGGCTGAACCACCCAGCCTAGTAAGTAGCCTATACAATCTAGGGTTGTATAAGTGCACTCTGTGACGGCCACACGACAAAATCCCTATCGTCGCATTTCTCAGAATGAGTCGCCTGCTGTTAAGTGACATGTGACTGTATCCTACTTTAACATGGCCATTCCATTTCCATGATAAATAATCATACTGTGAGCAAATAAGTACACGGATGTCCAGTGTCCAAGTGAAAACTTCTAAATGGCTATATTATACTCCCCAACCACCATCATTAAAGGGAACACAGAAGTAATAATAACCTTAAAGTTTAAAAGCCCGGTATGAATGACATGGTAACTAACACTTACAGTCCATACGGGAGCCTGGCACTGTTCCAAGTGCTTTTGATGTAACAATCAATTTTCCCAACAACCCTGTGAGGAAGGGACTATGACAATCCCCATTTTACAGATGAGAAAACTGAGGTACGGGAAGGTTCAGTAACTTCTCAAGGTCACATAGGAGGTTATTGGCACAGCCAGTCAGCCAATATGTGTTTATATAAAACCCTGAAGGATTACACTCTAAAGAGTCCATCAGTGACTAGGGATTTCTTTGGATTTTCTCTAATTTTCTCAGGTTACTATAATGTACATTTTCTAATTAAAATATTAAAAATTCAGTGTTCAACGAATCATGTGAGAATCGGCCCTGCGGCAAGAATGAGTGCTGAGGGGCACACACAGGTTAAGCATTCACGGGGGTCTGGGCACACCCCAGGCCTGAGCAGTCCCGTGATGGCTTACCCTGCAGGCCGCCCTTCCCTGAGCCCCACGGGGAGCAGTGGCATGCTCCATACCCCTGCCTTCCCTCTGCTCTCTGCCTCAGCCCGCCTGCAGCATGGAATGGCACTTGAGTAAGATGGAGCAGATGTGGACCCCTCGACAGCTGGTTTGGGAGGGCTCCCCCCAGCATGGCCCTGGGAAGGGGCAGGGGGCCCATAGCTGTAGGAGGCCTTCCTTGCCCAAGAGTGATGGCATTTGGCAACGCCCTTGTCGTGTGGGGAGTCATGCGGGAGATCCTGCTCGGTGCGCCATGTGTCATGCAGGGTGTCATGCGGGGTCTCAGCTCCCGCTCCCCACATAAGAACGCAGGATGTGGCTAGGTCAAAAAGGAACACACACGGAGCCATAGGTAGGGGAGTCTTACCACTATAGTCTCACTGGAGGGTAGATTCATACGACGTGCGACCTGCTGTCCACTTTTCTGCCAACCGACCGACTCCACTTGCTAGCTGCAATCCACTCTCAATAGCTCAGTCACCATCTTCTTGCTAGCCCCCATTTACTGCTAGCGTAGCCACGGCAGTTATATCAGTGGCCAATGGCTCACTGGTTATAGCTGATGGCCATCCAATCACAGTTAATGGCCATTTACTACCTGAGCCAGCACCTGTCCACATGAGGCCAAACGCCTGGAAATTGCACTCCTGGCTCTATCCCCACACTCCACCCCTACAGGCTCTCCCCTCACAATCCACGCAACAAGCATCTTCTGCAAGGGGCCCTGTGCAAGGAGCCTGGAGGTGAATGCAATATCCTGGACACAGCCAGGGTTTCTCAGGGCACCACCAGTCCTTCTGGGCACGGCCAGACTTCCTGGGTTTCTTAGGGTACCACCAGTCTCCCCAGACACAGCCAGCATTTCTCAGGGCACTGCCACTCTCTCTGGGCACAGCCAGACTTCCTGGACTCAGCAGGGCTCTCAGGGCACTGCCACTGTCTCTGGGCACAGCCAGACTTCCTGGACTCAGCAGGGCTCTCAGGGCACTGCCTCTCTCTCTCTCTCTCTCTCTCTCTCTCTCTCTCTCTCTCTCTCTCTCTCTCTCTCTCTCTCTCGGCACAGCCCAACTTTCTGGGTACAGCCAGTCTTTCTCACATATTCTTGATGGCGGCTGGTCGAGACACAAAAGCAAACATCTGCCAGTTCCATTACATGGTGGTACGTTCCCAAGAAAACAATCAAGTGGTCCATTAAATTAGGGATGGAGCCCATTCCCCATAGTCCACAGTCATTCGCCAGGGCTGTGCACTGGCCCCACAATGTGTGCTCTCTCCACGAGGGCTCCAAGTCCTCCCCAACCTGGGGGTGAGGGACGACCTTGACCTCACCCGCATCTCCCATGGAGGACTCAGCAAGCGTTTCCTCCTGGGACTACAAGTCCTGCAAACAGGCAGCCTCAGCAAGCACTTCCCAGCCCACAGGGCCGCAAAGACTTTCACTTTCTTCAGCCTATGCTGGTTGGGGAACCATCCATGTCTTTCCACCCCGCCACGGGGTCCAGCTCTCTGGCAGCTGCTCCTCCTGGTCTTCCTGAGACTGAGTGTTCATATGCACAAACTGCTCCACCGCCCTTCGGAGAGCTTTGGCCAGCACCGTACCCTGCTCGCTGCGCCATGTGTCGTGTAGGGAGTCAGGCAGGTTCTCTAGTCCCGTTCCCCACCCAAGAACACAGGATATGGCAAGGCCAAAAAGGAACACCCACAGAGCTATAGGTAGGGGAGTCATACCGCTATAGTCTCACTGGAGGCTAGATTCACACGACGTGCGACCTGCTGTCCACTTTTCTGCCAACCGACTGACTCCACTTACTAGCTGCCATCCGTGCTTGCTAGCTCAGCCACCCTCTTCTTGCTAGGCCCCCATTTTCTGCTAGCGTAGCCACAGCAGTTATATCAGTGGCCAATGGCTCACTGGTTACAGCTGACGGCCAACTAGCCACAGCTGATGGCCATCCAATCACAGTTGACGGCCATTTACTACCTGAGCCAGCACCTTTCCACGTGAGGCTGAGAGCCTGGAAATTGCACTCCTGGCTCTGTCCCCACAGTTCTCCCAGCCAATGCCCACACTGCTCCTCTGTTTGCCCCTCTGTCAAGGAATCTTTTACTTTAGATGGCAAGAAATGTAAGATGGCTTTTCTTTTTTTTTATCTTATGCGTCAAGCGAAAGTCAGAGCCACAACCCCAAGATGTAGGCAAGTGTCAAGAGCCACTTGATCACTCTTTAGAGTCCTCAGGGCCCCACTTGACATTCGGTGACCTTCCCATCCAAGGCATGAGCTATAATTAAGAGCAGGAGGAACCAGTGCCCCAGCTGCTGGGCGGAGGGCCAGGGCTGGCTGACAAGCTCTCAGAGTGACCGGCTGGAACCTGGCATGACATCCCCGAAGGGAAGAGCATCGCCGAGGGAATTAGCCCTCTGAATAGGGTTGCCAGATTTAGCCAATAAAAGTACAAGACACGCGGTTACCTTTTCGTTTCAGATCAACAGTACTTTAGTGTAAATGCAGGGACAGAGCCAGGAGTGCAGTTTCCAGGCTCTCGCCCTCACGTGGAAAGGTGCTCACTCGGGTAGTAAATGGCCGTCAATTGTGATTGGATGGCCATCAGCTGTGGCTAGTTGGCCGTCAACTGTACCCAGTGAGCCATTGGCCACTAATATAACTGCTGTGGCTGTGCTAGCAGAAAATGGGGGCTAGCAAGAAGACGGTGGCTGAGCTAGCAAGAGCGGAGTGTGGATTGTGGATTGCAGAGAAGTGGACGGCAGGTAGTGGATAGTGTGGCTCCTGCTTCCTGTGTCTCCAACTCAGCCGCCAGCGAGACTATAGTGGTATGACTCCCCTATTTATGGCTCCGTGGGTGTTCCTTTTTGGCCTCACCATGTCCTGTGTTCTTATGTGGGGAGCGGGATCAGAGACCCCACATGACATCCTGCATGACAGTAAGTATGCCCCGTGCAATATTTGGGACATACTTTAAAAAACAAGATCACTAGTTGTTTATCTGAAATTCAGATGTAACTGGGCATGCTGGATCTTGTCTGACAACCTTTCCTCAGAAGCAGTGGCATTTAAAATAAAAACCTCCTCATTTTCCCCTCGGGCCACTAAAAGGGTCTGCACAGAGAGACTGCTGCACAGTGATAAAGACAAGAAGTGATTCCCCCCCCCCCCCCCCGCCTCATCCTACCAGCAAACTGCCCCTCGTGTGACCTGCTGCCGGCGGAGGAAGGCAGAGCAGAAGGGAAAAACTTTGCACTCCATCCAGGCTGCAGGTTCCCGTTCCCCCTGGGCAAGGTGCTTCCTGCCTGACTCCAGCAGCTTGTTGTAAAGAAGGGGTGGACCTGAGCCAGGCCACCCTCTGGGAGCACAGGGCCCCTCCAGCTGGAGGTCAGCAGCTCATTTTCTCAGCCATCGCAAGACAAAGCTGGTGGGGCATTCTGAAGCGTCTAGCCCTCAGTGGGTCAGGGGGAGCTAGACACCCCAAAACCTTATTCCAGACCACTGCTTCTTTTCCTTTACCTCACACCTGAAGGGAGCCCAGGCCTCCCTCTGGGCAGAGAGCTCAGAGACATGCTTCCCACTCCCTGGGCCAAGCAGTTCTGGGGCTTCATGCCTCCATTTGACTTTAATCACCATTAACCAGGAGCACCTGGCTCACCCACCCCCCACCTCCACCCTCCCCACCCACCCCCACTGGGAGAGATTTGAAGGCCAAGTAACCTTGCTCACCAGGGAAGATATTTCCACGGGGACCTTCCTCGAAGCCTTAGCTTTCTCTCGGTGCTGCAACGGAGCCCTCAGGAACGACTCACCCCAGCCCACTGCCACCCCAGTGACACAGACATCACCAGAATGGAAGGCAAACACACACGCCACAATGATCAGTCCCACACTTGTTCCTTATAATCGCACTTCACACTTTTATTGTTAATTCACATGGCAGATACAGAACTGTCCTCCTCCAAGATCTAAGCCCTCTCTCCAAAGCCACCGTGGACCAGGAAACACCACTCTTTGTAAGACCACTCCCCCTTTTCATGACTGGAACATTCATAGCAGTTTTCCTGACAGTCTCAGAGTGTTGAAAGCAGACCAGCACATTTGCACATGCAAAAAAATGAGTGGCCCCCAGCCTCCCCCCCCAAAAAAAAAACATTTCCAGAATTCTCCATTGGCTGAAGGTGACTTTCGAAGTTTGGGGTTCATGAAGCCTTCCTCACTGCCGAGAGAGGAAAACTCTTAAGAACTGAGAAGCTGAGTACAGTTCATGAGTGTAGAAATTGAACAAAATCATATCGTTAGGATAAAGAACAGCCACAGATTTTCATGCTGGTGAGGGTTAATTTTAGGAGCGGGCAAAAGGATTCTTTCCAGTTGATGGAAATTTAAAACAAGCAAGGGTTTTCAGCTGGATGAGAAATTGGAAAACTGTGACATTAGGCCAACAATCAGCATTTTTCTGCCCATGTGAGGATCTCACAAGAATTTTCTCCTGGACCATTATCAGAGCCCACACTGCAGCCAGTCGACGGATTAATTAAATAACACGTTATAAAACTTTAAAAATGGGGCATTTACAGTCAGGGACATAAATACGTGCTTTCAAAAGTGTCTACATACATATTTACAGCATTGCAAGATTAACCATAGTAGCCCTGAAAAAAGAAGTCCCTTTGTGTGTAACCACTTGTATTCTTCTGTTCCCTTCTTCCACTTTGGGTTGGAAGTTTGGGGTTCCTTGAAAATGGAGCTGAGGAAACAGCCCCCGAGTGGTCTCAGACATCCTCGTCTGGGGTCTGCCCCAAAGGCACAAAACCCGAGACCCTCACTGAACTGGATCCAGACTCCGAGCTCAGCTCACCCGTTTATCCGAGGCATGGACTGTCCCACCAGAGGGCAGAAGCCACCTCCAATGTTCCCTGGCAGGTGACTGATGGCTTCTGGAAATGTCTTTTTCTTCCCCCTACGCTTTTTAATCCTCCAACTTATTTTTCATCTCCCACTTTGTTTGTTCATTTCCCTTTTCCGCTAACTTGAGAAACTCTGACACTAAAAGTGTTGATGGTCCCGCCAAGTGAGGCAGAGGAGCACATAGGACGTCGCCCCCCTGCCCCCAACCAAGGTCCCATCATCCCCTGCCTCTGCCCCGGGAGGAACCCAATCTATAAATGGGGATGACGGCTCTCCCCTGGATGCACACGGACTGACGACAGCTTCAAACCTGGAAGAGACTCGAGGCGGCAGCGCAGATACTCGGGCAGAGAAAGGGGTTTTCCAAGTGTGCGGGCCAGGGGCGGGGTCAGCAAGGCTCCCAGGAGTCTGCACACTCCTGATTCCCGGAGGTGGTGGGGGCGAGGGAGAGGGGTGGCAGGGTGGCTGCAAGGGGAACTTGGCCACCTCCAGAAGGCCCTCCTCGGAAAGGACTGGAGCTGACCCCTGGGCCAGACCGAGGTCCCCGTCATGGTAAAGGGCAACTCGAAAAGCAACAAGCAGGATCAAGGAGCTCTTGAAAAATTGCATAGTACGAGAGACCCCCCCCCAGCCCCCACAGCAAGGCTGAGCTGCAGAACACAGTCCTGGGGGCTGCACCCAAGTCATCGACCATGTGGAATCAGCGGCCTCCCTGCCCTGCTGGGGCTCAGGAAGCTCAAGTGAAGACCGAGCGCGTGCTGCTTCCCTTTGACTCTCAGGTTCAGAACTGGAACCGGTCGGTCCTCGCTGCAGGGCAGGCCAGTCCCTTTGGCTTCACTGATTCCCGGTTACTTCAGGTGCTGAGGAGACAATAAGTCAGTAAATAACGTTGGCTGTACATTCAGTGCCTTCCTTGGGCTGTTCAAGCATCATCCCAACTTTGTATATGGACCACATATAGAGAAGAGCACAGCCTGAACGCACTGGGTAACCAGCCCCCGAAGCAGGAAGTAGAACGGGCCCAAGCTCCCAGTAGCGCCCCTCCCCCTTTCAAGATGACCACTAACGCTCACCCCCAGAGTAACCACTATCCTGACCTCTACCACCAGAGATTGACTTTGCCCGTTTTTTAAATTTAAATAAATGGAACCAATCAGTACATATCATTTGTACTGGCTTCTTCCGTTGAATGTGCCCGTGGGCTTCGCCGTTCCCAGCCTGTGGTATAGTTCTTTCCATCTCCTTGCTACAGGATTCTGTTGCAGGATCACACCACTTTCACCGGCCTAGTCCACTGCCAACAGTCCCGTAGTTTCCAGGTGGTGGCCATCATGAGTAATGCTGCTGGGACATCCTCATACATGTCTGAAAGACTTGTGTGGGACACACGTGTACGTATTTATGCCAAGTGGAAAAGCTGGGGAGTAGGGTGTGCACACATAACATACGAACAGTCTTGTATGTGATTTCTGGTGCACATGTGTACACACTTCTGCTGAGTGGATCCCTAGCAGGGCAATTGCTGGGTCCTGGGGTATGAGTCTGTTCAGCTTCAGTTGACGCTGCCAGTTTTCCAAAGTAGTTACGCTGTCCATTCCAGGAGTCAGAAGATTCGAGTTCTGCTCCCAGGTCGGCTACATGCTCATTGTGTCAGTTTCCCTCTCTGTAAAATGAGGGTGTTGACCTACATATCCCTTCCTGTGCTGAAATCCTTTGCCATGCACGGTATTTTAAAAGTCATTCTGGAACTGTGCTACAGTGCTATGGACTGAATTGTGTCCCCCCACAATTGGTTCTCGGAGATAGGGTCTTTGGGAGGTTTAGATGGTCACGAGGGTGGGGTGGGATTAGATAAGTAGAGACACCAAAACGTCCTCTCTCTGCCAGACGAGGACACAATGAGAAGGCGGCATCCACAAGACGTCATGAGAGTCCTCGCCAGAACCCAGTCACGCTGGCACCTGATGTCGGGAAGTGTAAGTGTTTGAAAATAAGGGAAAAGAATGAATCCATCGAGGGCTGTGCCCTGGCCCCATGGAAGAGCCTAAATTAGCAAGGCCTCATCATGGCTGAGGCTGCAGTGGCCAACAGAAATGCCCCAGTCTCCGTAGAAGGCAGCCAGTTGCACCTGGCTCTCCCTCCGACTGCAAAGCACACCTGTTCTGCGCTGGAAGTCACACCTTTCATGCCCATCAACATGGAAGTCCACGCAGCAGCCGCTGCCAGGACACACGTGGTAGCTACCCAGACTCGGGAACTGCTCATTCTGGCACTGCCTCCCATTCTCCAGCAGACTCTAGCCAAGCCTCTCCAGGCCCCAATTTTTCCAACTGCAAAATGGGAAGGCAGAGGAATGATTCCAGTTCTGTGCTATCTTGGTGTCCAGTCCAACTTTGCTCTATGCGGGCTCAGTTCCGGCTGCAGACAACAGACTCTCTGGGGAAGGTTGCCCCTCTCCAACCCGCAGAGAAATAAGGCCAAGCCCAGAAACTCCAAATGCTAAGGGAGGGAGGAGTAAGTGAGCTATCGGGCTGGGAGGGCAGGTGGAAGAGAGGAAGGCACCACACGAAAAACCCCCGAGTTTTGGAATTCAACCCATTCTTGCCTTAAACAACTGAGTTCACATTCCGAAGGACCCCAAAACTCAAATGTGTCCCAGAACCACGGGGCCACGTGCTAATGAAGTTTCCAGGCACCAGCATGTTTGTTCAGTACACTGCAGTGGGACCCTGGGGTCTGTATTTTAACTGGTGCCCTAATGTCTTTTTGCACAGGGTCCTCTAGTCACGCTTGAGATGCTGGTCTCGGGGACATAATGAAAGAAGGCGGGATCTGTCGCCAACAGAGAAGCCCAAGCCTGCTCAAAATCACTGACAAAGCCTAGCGCCTGAAGATGAAAAGTCTGGCTTCTGTGAATGGATTCTGGTTTTACCATCAGCAAAATATAGAGAGACTTCTGGTTCAACATAAACCAAATTTTATATTTTACAAATTAGTATTACTCTTACTTTCAAATACATTGTGGGAATAGAGACTCTATAATCTTCTCTGGGCTTAAAGCCTCTGAAGTTCTCAATTAAATGTTTATTATTATTGTTATTATTATTATTATTATTACAACAATGATAGCTAATACTTAACTAGTTCTTACTATATGCCAGACACTGTTCTAAGTGCTTTGCATACATTTGACACTTGTTATGCTCACAGTCCTATGAAGTAGGTACTATTGTTGTCCCCATTTTATAGATATGGAAACTGAGGCTCAGAGAGATTGAGTAATTTGTCGAGATCCCACAGCCAGTAAGTGGCAGAGCTGGGATCTGAACCCAGGTCATCCACAGTTTACGCTCTGGGCCACTATGCGTCCTCCCTGCAAGGAGGCCGGGCACTCCACCTGGCACACAGGCGGTGCTCCACAAAGTATCATGCCCACCCCTTCTCTCCTCCTTTGCCCACCTCAAGACCCAAGCCCAGTCCCCTTTGCCCCTAGAGCCACCCAGATCGTTCCAGAAGCTTCTTTACCCTCCTGGTACCTGTCAGGGAGCAGATGAAGCTTCTACTCTTTGAATAGGGATCCTTGGAGCTGAGCTGCAGCTGTGGCCTTGACACTCCGACACTGCCGGGTGATGTACGCAGTGGCTGTTGCAGGACATCGGGTCGCCAGGCGGAGACTGTAGCTGTACAGGGAGAGGGGAAAAACACACCATGACCAGGGGCCCAGCCTGTGCCCAAGACAGCGTGTGGGAGGCCGTGGTGCTGGCATCACCCTCTCTGGGCCCCTCGAGGCCAATGGGATTCAAGCTTGGATTCAACCTATGTGAGCTCCACTATGCTCCATCCACCACCTTCCCTCTCCTCCAGGGTGATGGTGCTACCCAGCAACCACCAGCTGGAGTCTGAGACACTGAGCTGGGCAGGGCCGTCCTGAGGACCTCCAGGTGTACTGGTCCCCACCCGCCTCCCAGGCACTGTTCCCTCTGACGCACCAAGTTACATCCATAGCCTGTGGCGGGGCGAGGAGGGAGGCCCGGGTCCTCTCCAGGCTGTGAACTCTACACTCGACCTCTACCCTGGCCTCACTGTGCCTCTATCCCCTTTCATGTTGGGGATCACAGAGAGGGTATGAACCCAGAGACTGTGACACAGTTTGTCCCTCTTTTCTACTACAGACTATAAAATTTTTTTTTATTCAGGAAAGTTTTAATTATTTTTTTCCCCTGAGATAGGGAATCTGGACCGTTATTCCTCTCTTTCCTTCACCTAACTAACTCGTACTTATCTTTCAGATCCCGGCTGGGATACCACTTCCTCCAGGAAGCCTTCCTTCTTTAACTCCTGGTTGAGGTGTCCCTCCTACCAACTCCCAATGACCCTCGTACTTCCCTGTCATAGCACTTGTTACACTGAGTCTCAACCACAAGATAATGTGTCTGCTCTACTCATGAGCTGTGAGACCCCAAGGTCAGGGCCTTTGCCTTGTTCATTGCTGCACAACAAAAGTAAATATTTGCTGAATAGGAACAACACAAATGGCACTTACTACGTGCCAGGAACTGTGCTAAGTATTTTCCATGTATCAACTATCTTACTCCTCATACAACCATCTAAGGTGGATACGGCATATCCCTAATTTACAGATGGGGAAATGGAGGCACGGTGAGTTACACAGGTGCCAAGTGAGCCCTTCTAGATGGACGAGTGGAAGTGAGCAGGGCCTCAGGTCAGGAGAGGTGGGAGGTGAGGTGGGCAGAAACTTCCAGGAACTTCACCTGCTGCAGGTGTTGGCTGGGAGCCAGCTCTGCCCAAGGGAGCAAGAGATGGGAATGACGCCCGTCTCCAAGATTAGTGGTTCCCAACCAGGGCACGCGTTGGCAATGTCTGGAGACATTTTTGGTTGTCACATCTGAGAGGAGAGAGGATGCTATTGGCATCTAGTGGGTGTGGCTGGAGGTGCTGCTAAATATCCTAGAGTGCACAGGACGGTCCCCATGACAAAGAATGATCCAGCTCAAAATGTTAATACATACCTATTAAATACGTACCTATTAAAATAAATACCTATTAAATACGTACCTATTAAAATAAAGGACTGTATAAACAGACAAATGGTTAAAGAAGGTGTCAGGGAAAAGCCTTAGATGAGATGAAGAGACCTGCTGTTTTCACAAAGGAGAGCCCCTCAGAGGGCCTGGCTCTCAGCCAAGGTTCACGGCTGCCCATGTGCGACTATGTGATTCAGACCCGGAGTCTCTACCTACTACTTGAGCAAGAATCAAGGCAGAAAACAGACACCCAATGCTCAGCCGCAAGCCTGAGCCCCTCAGGGCCCAGCATGGCCCAGGAGGTGGCCTGTCGGGGCACCATGGGATGGCTGGCAACCCAGTATTGGCACAGCCCCTCGGCTAGCCAAGCCAACTGTAGAAGGGGACAGTCAGCTGCGAGGCTGCCTGAAAACGTGGATGACTTGTACACCCTTGTCCTGGGTGAGTTGGGGCGTAAGGGATAGTCCTGGCACATCACAGGTCACCTCCACTGTCCCTTCTCTGAGGAAATGTCTCCAGCAGAATGCAGGAGAGCGAGTAGCAGCTTTGGAGACGGACTGGCCCTGCATCATCCGCTCCCAGGTTCTTCCTCTCTCTGTTACCATCACTAGACATCTATTAAACGTTCAAACTCCAAATCAACCAAAGCTAACACCCACTAACTTCCCCGACCTCCTAGCTGTCACACATTTTTTGTTGCTTCCTTTTGCATCTGTTCTACCTTCAGGCTCCTTCAGCGGCAGCAACCAGAGCTGTTTCCACACGGGTACCTGCTTTCTCCCCAACCGTACGCATCCACCTAGGTAGAGCCCTCACAGGCAGGTCCCTCTCACCAGCCCTCAGCCCACCGCCTGGCCCAGTGGAAGACAATGCAGGCTGACATGCACAGAGCTCATGTGATTCTCAAGTACTTTCTCTAGAGTCTCCAAGCAGCACAGGAAGTAGGAAGAGCAAGCACTTTCATACCCATTTCACAGATGAGGAAACTGAGTCTCGGATAGCAAAGCTCAGGCCTTTCAGCTCCATGGGTGACGATGTTGGGGTGTACACCAGGTCACCACCTGGTGTTTCCTGTTGGGACTAGGGCAGAGATGTCCAGTGGGACAGTCTCCTTCCTGACCATGAAACCCTTCCTCTGGTCAGAGAACTCTTAAGAGCCCAATAGCTGCCTGGAGCTAAGATATTAAGTGCTGAGGGACAGCGTCTATGGAAATAAATACGATTTCTCCAGTCCCCACCACAGTAGCGGTTAATTCACAATGACTTCATGATTCTTGGTTCTCACTCACTAGCTGTGTGGCCTGAGCAAGTCTCTGAGCTCCAGTGTCACCATCTGCAAAATGGGAATAGCAATTTCATAGGGTTATTGTGACCATTCGAGAATGCTCTTCACAGCACATACTGGTATTCTAATATCTATTAGCACCGTATTTGCACTGTGGCAGTTAGGGGGAGCCGGAGGGTGGTCCTGCTAAATGACGGATGCTAGGCCTGTGACACATCCCGAGAAGTCATAACACTGCAGGAGGCAGCATGGCCCTTAGAAACCTGAGTGCGTTTCCCATCCTCACACTTACCGGGCCTCCCAACCTCAGTTTTCTGTATGGAAATCCTTGCTGGCCTGACAACGCAGAGAGGGGCTGGGGAGAGCCAAGGGAGGGGGACGTGAGAGCACTTTGCCTTCTGGGAGGAATTCAGCACCTGTGGATGCTTCTAGTGGTGTGAGAGCCCGAGCCCGGCCATCACCCTGCCGGCTGCATCTGCCTTCGCAACCCCGTGTGGTTTCTCGCAAGGCCCCCTCCTCACCAGCCTCCTCACTACCATGCTGGCTCCCCGCCCCCTCTGTTCCACAGAAGAGGGACCTTACTCTTCCCAAAAGGTAAATCAGATCGTGACATGCCTCTGCTGCAACTGTCAATCCTGGGCTCCCGAATGGCGACCAAGTTCTTTACGCATAGAGTCCTGCCCCACTGACTTTCCCGGCCCCATCACACTCGGTTCAGCTACTGTCACCCCAGCTTCAGGGGGCTTCTCTCAGCACTTCCACGCTGAGCTTCGTCCTGGTGGCCGTCAGCCCCGGCTCCACACCCGTGACATCAGAACCTCTGGGGGTGGCATGGCGCTTCTGTATTTTTAAGCTCCCCAGTGATTCCAATGCAGGACAGGGGTTGGGAACCGTCTGGAGCCGCTTCCGGGGCCACCCTCAGGCCACGGCCCTACACGTGCAGCTTCCGGTTACATCCGTGACTGAGTGATGAACGCGGGTCTCCCCCGGGGCCGAGGGTCCTGTGACTGCGGAACCTGATGGGGTCTGCTAGTCACTGTATCCCCAGCACCTAAATCTGAGTGAGTGAACAGGAGACCCTCCAAACTTAAAGAATGAAGAAATGAGTGAATCTAGAGTCCACCACACTCCCACTGCCCTGCTCCTCAGACACCAGGGAACCTGCGCCCAATTAGTGCAGGGGCCGAAGGCAAACTTACCAGGCCTCCTCGGACACCCCTCCTAAAACCTGGTGAGATGGGTAACACCCATAATTCTAAATCCAAGTCATCAAGAAAGGGTTCAGCAAGGCCAGCATCCACTGTTTTTTAAAAAGCAGGGGAGTCTAGCATTACTTCCACTATAAGACTTTCGCACAACGTGGCTCAGCTTTTTCCAATCACAGTGGAGTTGGGAGACGTCTGCTCCACACAGATCGTGCTCAGAGTTGTCCGTCCACTTGTAGAATACTCTCTATTCTTTAGCTTTCTGGAAACTTTGCTTCAATGGAACAAAATCTCATGGACTTTTAAAGCACAGCGAGACCTCCGACGCTTTCCAGCCCCAGCCCCAATCTACAGGTGGGGGAGAATTATGCTAGAGAATGAATCTAACACACCCCTTCGTGCCCGGCTCATAGCGAGGGCTCACAAATGGCAACCCTCCACAGCATGGTCTCCTTTGGATGGTAATTCCTCAATTCTCAGAACCCTCGTCAGATCGTCTGAAGGCACCGAAAGGGCAGGGCTAATCTATTCCTGGCCCTGGAGGATGCATCCTTTCTTCGATTCTGCCATTTCTCTTTCCTCAGTTCCGTTCCTGAATCAGGGACTTTGCACCCGCAGTTCCCTGCCTGAACTGTCCCCCACCCCGACCCCACACCCCAGGTCATCAAAGGGCTCACCCAGCCCTCCTTCAGGTTCTTGCCCAAGTGCCTCCTTCTCAATGAGCCTCCCCTGACGGCCCCCTACTTGAAATCACAAACACCCTCTCCTGAAACTCTTGTCTCCAGTCTGTTTTAGCCATCCTGGTTTCACTTTCCATCGTTTCAGTTACCCACAGTCAACCACTGCAAAAAGATTACATGGAAAATTCCAGAAATAAAGAATTCATACGTTTTAAAATGTGCACCATTCTGAGTCGCGTGATGAAATCTCCCGCTTGGTCCCACCCAGGACGTGAATCACCCCTTGTCCCGCATAGTCACACACTATGTATATAGGACAATAAGATATTTGGAAAGAGAGAAGCCACATTCTCATAACTTCTATTACAATATGTTGTTATAATTGTTCTATTTTATTAGTTTTTGTCTTATTGTGGCTAATGTACAAATTAAACTTTATCATAGTTTCGTATGTATAGAAAAAGCATAGTATGTGTAAGTAATATCCACTGGGGCATCTTGGAACGTGACCCCCACAGATAAAGGGTGGGGGGGCTACTGTATTCCCTTTACTGTATTCACCACCAACATACTCTGTATCTACTTGGCTCTGTACTGGCTCCATCAGAGGCTTCTTGCCATTGACGTGCCCCCAGCACCGAGACCATTGCCCAGGAGGCAGGAGTCTGCTACCTGCCAGGTGCTTTGCCCAGGAAGCGCTCATGAATAAGACACACAGAGTTCCTCATCTTGCACAGTCTGCATGTGACTTAGCGTAACCCAGAGAGGAAAAATCCTGTCTCAGAGGGAGTGTGAGGCCACTGCGAGGCCAAGACTTGGGCTCTTGTCTCCCGAGCGGCCATGGTCTCGTTCAGCTCCCAGTGGTTTCTGGTAAAGGACATATCTTGATACCCTGACTACACACAAGAAACTCCACTGAAGAATGGGTCGGGGAGAAGATAATTCTGAGAAGCTTCCGAGAGGAGAAAGGTCCAGCTCAAGTCCTGAGCAGAGAGCGACACAGGACCCCTGAGGATCCAACAGCCTTGGTTTGTTTGCCTGGGGTGTTTCCACGAGCCAATGAGTCACAAGGAAAGGAGGCTCCCTCACCTCAGGTGGTCCTCCTGGGTTTTGGGGAGTTGGGGAGAAGGTGACATTGCAGCGTGGCGGCCACACACCTGAGCCTCTCATCACCAGGACCTTCCCAGTGACAGGGGTACTAGGGCCGGGGAGATGAAATGAAGTAACAACAAAAACTCAATAAAAATGGGCAAAGCCTATCCAGTCATTGAACCGATAATTTAATGATACGAAGAGGTCATTCACAGAGAAATGCAAAGCCGATGGGTGACAAGATTCCTGGCTGCCCTGCTCTGTCCGAGAAGAGCTTGTTAACACAAGAGGCCGCTTCTACTGGTCAGACTGGGGAGCGTCCCATATGCATGGGGCTGCGGGGGGGGGGGGGGGAATGTGACCGCGTGAGGACTGCCCCTAATTCCTCACCACTCAGGGAGGCCAAGCCTACCCGCCCCACCTCCTGAGAGCCTCTTCCTCTAGGCCCTGGCAGAGCTGCACATCACAGCCCCCGGATGAGCAATCACTGTCCCTGAGGGGTGTGAGCACTGGGGATACAGCAGAGAACCACAGGGTCACACCCCGCCTTCACCAGGTGACATCCTAGTAGAAACAGAAAGTGAATAAATGAGCATGGTGCGTCTGACCTCAGTGATCAGGATGGGAGAAACAAGCAGACAAACGCTCAGAGGGAAGTGTGTGGTGGTGGTGGGCGGGGCTGCAAGGTGGAGAAGGGAGACCTCCTGGGCCTTCTGTGTTCCAGGCCGTGGGAACAGCACGTGCAAAGGTCCCGAGGTGAAACTTGCCTGGAATGTCGCAGGTAAGATGGGGCAGATGGGAGGGTCTCCTGGGCCCCTGAGTGAGGTGGCAGCCAAGTTGTCCTTCTGGGCAGTAGAGTGACATGAGCTGACATGGCCACTGTACCGGGCACAGACTGGAGGATGACTGGGATCGAGGAAACCAGTTACGAGGTGACTGCTGGTACCCAGGCGAGAGATAATGGCAGCTTGGACCTTGGGGCCAGGTGAGGTGATGGAGTACTGAGAACTGGCTGGATTCCAATACGGGTTTTGAAGCAGTGCTGACAGGCTTTGCTGATGGACTGGATGTGGGGGCTGGGGCAGGGGCGTGAGAAAGAGACAGACTCCAGGGCCCCATGATTTCCGTTTAACCGAGCTGGGGAAGATGGCGGTGAAGGACTTGGCTTCATGGGGGGTTCAGTGTTAGGATTAAATTTGAAATGTTTGTTAGACACCCAGGTGAACTGGGTGAGCCCACAGGGGAGTGGAGACAGAGAGGAGGGGTCCAGCGACTGAGGACGGGATGCAGAGAAAGCTGGACAGAGTGGTGTCAAAGGCGGCAAGAATTGCAAGGGAGGATTAACGGAATCCAAACTGCCAACAGAAGACGAGACCACGAACCCACTGACCATGGTGTTTAGCAGCCTATAGGCTGCTGGTAACCGTGGTAACAGCAGCTTCCCAGACAAGGCCGAGACAAACGCCTGAAAGAAGTGAGTTCTAGAGACGAGTCAGAGTCCAGAGAGCTCAGTCAGTTTTCGGTCATGGTGGGCAGAGAGGGGAAGAGTGTGGGACGGAGAAGCTGCCAGCTCCAGGAGGCGCTCTCCAGGGCTCTCGGGTCCCCACCAGACCAACGTGCTCTTTCATGCTCCCTGCCAGGCTGCCTGGGCATTGAGTTGAGACCCCTGCCTACCTGCCTGCCATGCCCTGCTTCCACCTCTTCCTCCTGCATGGGTCAGGAGGGACCTTCTGGAACAATCCCAACACTGGTTGGGCCTCACAGCCACCGCAGGAGTCTTACAAAACTCTCCACGAATCCTTGGAGTGCAATGCATTTAAGTCAGCATCTGATGCTCTGCATTTTTGCTGAAGGCAAGGCAGAAGCAAAGGTGCCCAGGTATGACAGCCTGAGACGATGCTGAAACTCCCTGGAGGCCGGCTGAAGGCCCACAGGTGGCAGCTGCGGGAGCCACTGCCCGCGTCTTGACACCAGCCACCCGCCACTTCCAGAAAAGGTTGGCCCCACCTTCCCACATCTGGAAGCCCCCTTCTACTCCAGGGTGGCCCTGCCACTCAAATGAGGCCCCCTGGGAGTCAGGGGGGTGACAGAAGTGGCACAGCACTGGGATGTGGGAGCCTGGTGTTTTAGGCCTGGGTCCCCAGTTGACTTGCTGTGTGGCCTCTGGGAAATGCCTCCACCTCTCTGAGCCACAGTACTCTCACCTATAAAATGAGGCTGTCAAGCAAGGGGAAAAATGGAATGGCTTCATTTGTGAAGTGCCAGCAGCATCAGCAGCCCTTCGGGTATTCCTCGAGCTCCTCAAACCCTCCTGGCAGCCCAGAGGCAGGGGCTATGCTGAGAAAGCCCAAGGTCTACACTCTCGGCCAAGGAGGAGCAGCCAAGATCTGAATCCAGGACCACCAGACACCGGAGCCTGGGGCCCCTCCAGGACAGCCCATGGAGTGATGGGGACAGAAGTGCTCTTCTCAATATCCCCAAAAGCCAGATGGGGTGGAGCCTTTGCCCACAGAACAGACACCCATCCCCCCACGAAGCCAGGAGTTGGCTTTGGGCTGGAATCCTGTTGGCTCAGAGGACCCTGACATGGGGGCCCCAAACTCCGACGTTCACTGGAGTCACCAGGGGGTCTGAAAACCACCCTGATGCCTGCTCCACAGCCTGCAGTTTCTGATTTAGTAGGTTTGGGTGCAGCCTGGGCACTGAGAATTTTTGACAGCCGATGTTGAGAGCCACCGGTCTCAATCCATCCACTCGGAACGACAGCATCGGCAGTCCTGGGGGGCCACTCAGCCCCCACCAGGCCTCCTGGGTCAGAATCTGCATTTTAACAAGATCCCTGGAGAGGCATCTGTACACTGAAGTGGGGGAGTGTGGCGCTTCGGGACACTTTCAGCAGAGCCAAGGCAACATGCTGGGGGGCAGTGTGTGGGGGGCCTCGTTCTGAAGCCCGGGGTTGTGGGGTGGGAGTGGATCTAGAGCTCGTGATGTTTTGTAGGGAAAGTCTCCAGTGTGAGGTGAGGGCTCGGGAGGAAAATGAAAGTGGTCCTTGGGGGACGGAGGCCAAGGTTTGAAACTGCCACTGGACTGGAGGTCCCTGAGAGTCCTGGAGTGGAGATGTGGGGGCTGGTGGGGGCTGGCGGGGGCTGAGGGCGTGGGGTGCCACCACTAACACCTGAGGGGTTGGCATCACGGCCCTGCTAGCAGTGCTCGGGCGGTTTTCTCATTTAATTGTCCCTTTAACCACGTGCCATAGGTCATTGTGCCCTTTTTATGGCTGGGGGGACAGCAGCACAGAAAGGTTCAGGAACTCGCCTAAGGTCACAGGGAGAGGTGTGAATAGGAGAAAGGGAGGAAGGGGGACAGGAGAGAGGGAACCAGGAGTCGCAGGAGTCTGACTCCAGAGCCAACAGATTCCTCTTAGCAGATGGATTTCCTTCCGTCTTACCAGCTCTCACGGACGCCCTGTGCCTGGTGCTGGCTCCCGGTTTGGCCCCCACGCAGCCAAAAGACCAATCATGTTCCTGCCCCATGCGCTTTTTACGCCAGGTCCTGAGGTCTCCCAGGGCCATTAGTTCCCCCAAACCTGTTTGGCTTGAACTCCAAATACCCAGCATATGACAGCTCATAACACAACCCAGTCAACGGGAAGGCTGGCCCTGCCTGCCGTGACCTCAGCCAAAGGAAGCTGCCAGTGGGGACATCCCTGCCGTGGCCACCTGTCGCCCTGCCAGGACAGGAGAGGGACAGGGGATCCCAGAGGCATGCCGAGCAGCCCTTCACTCAGACGAGGAAACTGAGCCAGAGTAAGGCCACTTGCTCAAGTTCACACAGCAAATTGTTCTTGGGAAGAAGTGAGGGGACACGACTGGGCTCACTGCTTATTTGGTGACACTCATGACGGGGAGGTAGGGCAGAGTGAAGCCCCAGCGGACTAGGGAAAAGAAACCCTGGGAGGTAGGTGCCCCTTCGGCGAGGGCACCGAGCACTCTGTAACTGCCCCCTACCTGCCTCCCTCGCCCACTGGACTGAGCCCCAGAAAGCACAGCCTGTCTACTCACCTCTCACCCAGCCACCTGCCAGCTGCCGGGCCTGGCACAAGGACATGCTCAGAGAATGTTCCCTGAACAAATGACAAGCCTGGAGCCAGGCTCCGGATGTATTCAACCCCTAAAGGTGCTCACGGACCAAATCGTCCAAGGAAGTGGCTTCCGGGAGGGAGGTTCTCCCACGGCCAAGGCCTCGCCCAAACCATGGGACCTGGTCCCCACTTGGACAATTCTTTAAACCCGACTCCACAGGCAGAGCTCTGCCCGTCACACCCTCCCTGCTCCGCTCAGCGCCCTGGCTCAAGTCCAGAAGACGTCACACCTGCAGGAAACAGTCACAGCCTGGGATGTGCTCCGCTCCCTTCCGCATTCCTGCTTCTCACTGCACTTCTCTTCTATGATGTCCTGCTTCTAGCGCCCTAATGCCATCCCTTCTCCTCTCTATCCGACCCGAGACAGTCTGCTTTCTTTAAAGGAAACGTCTAAGAACGGGCGGAAGCCAAAAAAACCCCATGAACAAGTGTGTCAAGACATGAACGCACAGAGAGCCGGGCACGGATAGGCCTCCCAGGAGGTTCCGGGTTAAACGCTCTTTCAAATGGTAAGCCTATAAGCAAGCTAGGACTGTTATTAGGACCACTCCCTGTTTTAAAGCTGACTTGGGCCAAAGAAGTTCAAAAGATGATTAAGTCAATCCAGGGACAACTCCCACGTTTGGAGTTACTAGGACTAAGAGTCTCGTAAGCCCTGGGTGGCATCTGCTCTGGTGACAGGATTTCTAGAACTTGACGTCTGGTGCCCATCCAAGGATGCTCACAGACAGGCAGCAGCCTCGATGGAGCAGCCTCTTGGGAGCTCAGGGGTCTCCTTTGATACCTGAGGCGTCACCGAGACCTGAGTGTGACTGGCTGGCAGGGTGTCGATGCAGGGCTGGCAGTGCCATGGGAAAGGCACGATTGCTATGCGCCTGAACAGGGCGTTCGTGGGGTGACAACGCTGCCCAAAGGGCCAGCGTGTCATGGGCTGTGGGCCCTGGCTAGCAGTCTGCTCCCACCCCGGCTCCCAAAGCCCTCACCCTGTGTCCTGGCTGACCTCACCTGGCTGCAGGGCGGCTAGGGCTGGGACAGACCAACCTGTCTTACAGGCGGAGACAGAGGCAGCCTTCAGATGCTCAGTGACTTGGACGCAGACCGAATGACCACTCTGGGCTGCTCAGCCTGCACCAGGACCCGCTCATTGACCCGCCCGACCAGACACTACCGGGCACTGACGGACTCCTGTCTGGGCGGTGGCTGACGTGGAATGAAAACCTTCCTAATGCTCCTTCCACATTCACAGCATGTCCCCACCGAGGTTCGGTGGAACAGGTTTTCCCAGATGCCACATGTGTCATCCTCATTATCATCTGCCTCATAGCAGCTAACATTTCTGCGCTTCCTACACTCTGTGCCCAGTGTTTGGCATGGAGCAATGAGACCTTTATGAGATAGTTACACATTTTATACAGGAGGAATGAAGGCACAGAGAGGTTCAGCAGCTTGCCCAAGAACACACAGCTGGCAAGAGGGACAGCCAGGATGGAACTCCTGGCCATTTCTCTCCAGAGCACAGGTGCACAAAGCCAAACAGGAGTGTCCCTGCAGGATTTGTGAGTCCTTAATGTGACGACAGGCAGTGTCTGGGAAGAGGACACATTAACCCCAAATGTCGCTCTCCGATTTATCTGATAACTATTTATTGACTGCCTGTGCTGTGCCAGGTACTGGGACACCGTGGACAGCCAGGCAGACACGCTCTCTGAGAACACAAGGAGAATTCTGCCAGCAGATGGCTTTGGGCTGTGCTCAGCCTCAGGGGCCACCCTGTAAGCACCACTTTTTAAAAAATGTAATTTATCCTTTTTGGACAGAAATTGCCTAAAGTCAGCCATATGAAGCCGTGTGTCCTGATTTGATTTATTCTCTCTGGGAGTCAGATTTCCAACTCTGCACACATACATGTGCTGTCATGTGGCGCCACAGGGCCTGCTGAGGTGTGCAAGCCCTGTCCACACACTAAACAAGACCAGGCGTTGCAATGGCTGTCATCAATACTGATCGATTGACACCTGTGCTAGGCGCTGCGGGTACAGCAGGAAAGCAGGCAGACCTGGCCTTGGACCTCACGGGCGTGCGTTCCAGAACGGGAAGGTCATTTATTACCTGCATAACACACAAGTAAATACAAAATTACGACGTGTGACGGGCATTAAGGAGAAAAAGCAGAGGCTACCAGAGCTCAGAACAAGGAAGGAAACGGATCGCAGAAGCACCGTGTGTGATTGTGTGTGCACACACACAAACATGCAGTTTCTGCTTACACCCCAAGACTTGGATTCTGTCAAACATATGGAATGCACTTAGGATTTCCTTCACTTGACCATATTGTCTTTTGCTTTATTTGGGGGTGGAGGGAGCACAGAATGCATAACTTACTTTAGTAACCCCCAGGGGGAAAAAGGGGCTTCTGGAAGAGGTCATTTCTGTACCTGAAAGGCACTTCTTGGGGATAGGGGGGGCACTGTTACTACCTACGACCCTCACCCCCAAATCTTTTCTGCGCTCCTTTCGTGCCTGAGTCTCAGAGCACGTTTTACACAGAGGATTCAGGAGTTTGCAAATTGGAAGAAGACATCAAGTCTCTTCCCCAGGCCTTTCTCTGACTGAATAACAGATCTGGTTACACGGGGTCTTTTGCCTTTCACAAGCAGCAGACTGGAGAGGTCAGGTCCTGGATTTTCCATGGGGTCGCACTTGGCTTGCTGCAGATATGGTTTTCCAGATGGAAACAGCCCCAAAATGTCCTACGATGGTGGAGGGAAAAGCTACTTGGAAAAGCAAAGCATGTCTGCTCAAGTCTGGGAGAGCCCCCCCCCCCCCCCGCCCATGAAGGTCCCAGTTTGAACCTCTGCCACCACCGCCATCAGGTGTCACAGCAGTCCCCTCCATACCCTGGGCCCCGAGCATTCCGAGGCTCCTCCACACCCCACCCACCCTCAACATTGGAGCCCTCCCCACCTGGCTCCATTCTTGGGCTTCTTCTCTTTATCTATCTGTTAAACTCACTGCCTCAGGGACTCCAACCCCATGTTGTAAACAACCTGTGTACCCCGAGGAGTCCCAAATTTCTATTTCCAGCCGGGTGCTTTGCTCTGAATTTCAAACCTATATATTCGACAGCCCTTTCCACATCTCCTCCATAAATAACCTTGAGGTGCCGTGGCTCTCCCCTTTAACACCGACTGTAATTAACTGTAACTGGCTGTAGTGAACCCAATAACCGATAACCACTCCTTTACTTTCAACCTGATTTTAACTGAGCATTTGCTTATCCAAGTGACACTCTCTATTGCCAACAATTCATTGCCCCAAAATTCATATTAGAAGCCAAACTCATGAATAAGGGTCAGATAAGTGCGTCACTGCGGCAGAGATCTTTTCTTTTTTCCTTTCGATTCCATGCTATTAAGTGCCTACCATGTGCTAGGTGCTGCAGCGGGTGTGACACTAAGCCTGTCCTAAGTAATGACCAAAGGTCACACCTCAGAAAGATACATGAAGAGAAACAGTGGGCAACACAGGGAATCTCTAATTCCGCCTCGGCTCGGGCACTGACTCTTGAGGTCCCCGGCTCATCTGTCACAGGGTGGGTATTAGGATAAAAAGACATATAAGTGTTCTGAGAACTGAAAAATGCCATATATATATATATATATCACAGGGTTTGTCAATAAGCAAAGGAAAATCATTTAAAATGAAAACCGAGAGTAAATGAAATGATGAGATGGGGTGACACTGTGTCACTTTTTTCCTAAGACCCAATGGAGAACTCTGAAGTCTGGGTCAGAGTCACTTCAGAAGTTGATAAAAATAAAGATTTCAAAGACTCACGCCCCAGAGATGAGTGTAGTAGGTATGGAGTTTTTAAGAAGCCCCCAGGTGGTTTCTGATGCAGATGGTCCACTAAGCAAATATCCATCCTGGTGAACTAATGCAAACGAGGGCCCCTTCACACACCTGGGAACAGACCACCTGGGAACAGACCACCTGGGAACAGACCACCTGGGAACAGACGAGAAATATAATTGTGGCCTCATGCTGCAATTAACAAGGCCAGAGGAGCTGGACCCGTGAAATACTCTCTCCTCACCGAAGCTCCTGTCCCATCAGCTCAGGACATCACCTCAATAAAACACCCGCGGTCAGCTGGCACTACTGGGCTGTATCTGCTGTTGTTACAAATAGTTTTAAGGGACAGATGCATATCATTAACCACAGTGAAGTAAACACAGCATGTACTACAACTTTGATACCTGCCACAAGTTTATTCATCAAAATGGTTGGCGCCTACAGGAAGGCAAAGACTTGTTTTCACCAAACTCAACTCGTAAAATTCAATGGTGCTTAAATTTGAAGGAAGATAGGGGTATAAAACACCTATAAACCTATGCATTGGTTATTAGAGAAACTCTAAAAAATCCTGGAGTAATATCCTGAATTAGGGAAAAAAATACCAACAGGCAGGTTTATCAGCTTTCGTTAGAAGTAATGAGACGGAATGAACCCCAGGTACTTCCTTACAGATTCAACCATTTGCCAACACTTGGCATCAAATAAAATATTTATTCTAAGCCTTGATTAAAGGAGAGAGGCATAGAGAACCCTATTCTGTTCCCGAATGAAGGTACTTTGCCTGGCAACAAACCTTCACCGAGGAAGACTATGCTTCTTGCCCTCACTTCTGTTTCATTCTCTCTCCAAATTGTTTACTGAACTCATGTGGGTTGTAGGGGCTTCAAAAACAGCAGCCTGTGTGTGTTCCACTTAACACTCTCCTATCTAGAGTTCATTTGTCCAGCAACGTCACTTACCAGCAAAGAACCAAGAGCCAAGACACATTTTTAATGAGTAAGCGGAACACGCCAGCAGATCCACGGTCTGAGCGCGCTCTTCTTGCAAGAGAGGTCCCTGGAGTTTTCGGGCCCTACCTACCTGGTTATTCGCGGAGACCATTGACAGGACCCCTATTAGCTTCCCAGCCCAGACGGTTAACAGAAGCGGATCTGAAGGCGGCCAGGAAGTGCAGACAATGCCCGTAACAGGTGGAAAAGGAGACGGTGAGCACATCCTTCTTAAAGCATTTTTAAGTCACGTCTCCAATGTCTGGATCCCACGTGCCTGAATCATGTCTGAGGGCATCACTTCTCCACAGCCAAGTATTAAATGATGGTTACTTGAGCCTTCAAGGAAAGGTAAAATTGTGTCCGGTGCAGTTTTTAGATCAGGGAAGTAGCAGATGCCTTAGACCTCAGACAGCGAACATCTGTGCTGCAGGCCCATCGCCTTCCCCCCGCCCCCGCCGGCCCCACTCCTTTCTGCACCCACGGCAGACACAGGCACCCGGCCCTCTGGCCCTGAGCGTGACCCTGCCTCTGAATCCAGCCGCAGCGGCTCCCTGTGCACACATGGAAATCTACTTGCCAACCACGGCTCGGAAAGACTTCCATGAAAATAGGAAACCATGTTGACACGAAGGAGGGCACATGCGGCCCCAGCTCAGGTCCTCACACCGGGCCTGGCTGAAAGCTTGCAGTCCGACCTCCCCAGAACAGACAAATGGACCAGGATCAGGAAGGAGCAAGACCTGTGTTCGCCTCCTGCATGTCTGAGCTGCTGCTTCTTCTCCACACTCGGCAGCTGCTTACCAACAAGCAGTCTCCCAGCTTCTTAAAGGAGCTGCCGCTGGGAAGAACCCACATAGCCCGGCCTCCCCTCCCAGACCCGCAGACGCCAGGCGGAACTGGCTCATACTGACAGGTGGGGCCAGACTCCCTGGACTTGTTTCCTGGCTCTGCTCTTAACCAACTGTGACCTCGGGCAAATTGCTTAATTCCTCTGTGCCTGTTTTTCTATCTGTAAAATGGGAAAACATAGCAGTATTTCACTTTTTTTTAAATGATTAAATGAGGTAATGTATGTAAAGCCCTGATACCAGTGGCTAACAAGCACTTGAAAATATCAGTGATTGTCTTACATTATTTCAGTGAATTGCGGTTCCCTCGTTACGTTTTCATAAAGTGCTCATGAAATGTTTTCTTCGGAACGTACCTTCTAAAATATACATTTCAGCTTTGAAACTGAACAGGAAAAATAGTTATATGGCAGGTTGATAGAATAACACCAATCACCTCTCTTCTCATCTTGACTTGAAAAATGACTTCCCGTTTTGCCGCTCTCTCTCTAGTTCTGCTGGCTGCATGGGAGCACCTGATGCAGAAAGGGAGCAGCTGCAGCCCGTCTGTGAACAGCTCGGGCCCAGTTGAGACACAGCAAAAGCCCGTGGGGTCACTGATGGCGTAACCAGGAGTCACCTGAGGGCCCTCTCTGGGCAGAGGCAAGAGATGAGGACACGTTCCGGCTGCTGCAACCTGTGCTGTCATGAAACCACATACGTGGCAAGTCAGCTTTGAGCAGAACCCACGGCTTTCAATCGGGTTCAATTTGAGATTCGAGAGGGTATGTTTCAGACATAATAATGACAGCACCTGACATTTATGAAGCACTTACTTCAGCAGGCAGCATCTGTGGTCCTCACAGGCTTAGCTTTTGGGGTCAGACTGATCTTTACCACCATTTTACAGAAAGGAAAATGGGGACTCAGAGGTGAAGTAACTTTCCCAAGGTTACAGAGTGATGTAGCCAGGATTCAAATATGGTATTCAGTTAAAAATATTTACTGAGCAGCTACTACATGCCAGGCACTGCTGTACAGGCTGGAAATGCACCAGTGTACAAAACAAAGTCTGCGCAGGTAGAACTTCCCCTCTAGGAGAGGTATTCGGTCAACAATCGTTAACAAAACATATGGAAGAGTTAAGTTCCTCCAAAAACAGCAGAGCGGAGTCAGGAGATGGAGAGGGACAATGGTAGTTATTTCAGACTGGATGATCAGGGAAGGCTTCTTGGAGGAGGTGACAGCTGATCAGCAGCTCTGGGGCCCGAGCCAATGCCCTCACCTAAACTCCACCGCCTGTGATGAAATCACAGCGCAACCTGCAAACCGTACTCGGGCTGGCCTGAATCACACCGACTTTCATGGAAGGCAAGGGCCCGTAGGGAATTCTGAACTCTGAATTCCATTCTTTGATCATGACCACCACCCTGAACCGAAGCTCCACATGGATGAAGTTCCACAGCCTCTCTGCAGCAAAGCCCGCTCTTTGGGCGATGACATCCGCATGAGACATTTGCAGGACACAGTGCGTTAGGTGTTTTCACTCTGCCTTTAAGAACACGGCTCTGAAATCCGACGGCCAGGTCTGAGGCTCTCTCACTTCCAGCTGTGTGACATAATGCAAGTGATGCCCTCTCCAGCCTCGACTTCCCTGTATATGAGAACACTATCTGCCTCTGGCAGCAGGAGAGCGTCAGACGATGAAAAGCCAAGCAAAGCACTCGGAAAAGGGCCCGACGCAGGAATGGCCAGGAGTACCCTCGGCTCCCTCAGCAGCGTCCAGCTACCTCCCGAGATCCTCTGCGAGTCCCAGGACACAGGACAGAGTCCACCAGACCTACAGCCCGATACCTTCGTGATCCAGCCTGACCCTCAAAGATGTTTTCTGAATGGCTGAATCACTACTGCAGAATGTGCCTGATTTCACAAGTCCAATAATAGCCTGCAAATGGAAGCCATCTGAAAATGTCCCTGAACTCAAGCTGGGTTGGCAAAGATTGGATGTGATTATAAAAAGGGAGAAAAGAACATTAGCACCAGGAAAACTGAATCCATGTGAGTTTTAAATAACTTCATTCCAATAAGAATATTAAAACATTATAGTTTTGGCAATTATTAAATACTAAAACAAATGCAATTCTGTTAAATTGAAATCCTATTTTTAAGTTAAAAAACTGAAATTGCCAGAACTGTATCCTAAGGCTGAAATCCCCTTTTGTTATAAACTTACCTGTGAAACAAATTCCAGGGTTTTTAATTATTCCTATTGAAAAGTTACATTTAATGCTAAGACTCAGTGGTTATCTGAGCAAAATTCCGGGAGAGTAGGGACTTATTTAAACCTTGCTATGAAAGTATTCTTAAATACTTCCTGACTTAGAACAGAAACCTGTACTTTAAGATCCCTCTGTAGCTTTGTGTTACTGAAATGACGACACCCCAGTTCTCTCCCCACTCACTGGTAACTCAGGTAGCACCCATCAAGGAATGTTCAAAACCGTCGGTTGTCTGGCTTGATGCTGTGGTTTGTCAGTTGGACAGGGAGAGGCAGCACATTTAGTCACTAACGTCTTCTTGTACAATCTTTTTCTCTGGAACATGCACCTGAATTTTGGGTCACTTTCTAGAAGAAGACAGTTGAAAAGGAACCCAGCAGGTCCAAGTGAGGCTGAATACAGAAGTGCGGACAAATCCTACTACCTCAATAGGTTCAGCAAGTTAATTCTCATAAAAGCATTTCCAAGCCCCATTTAATGTCTCCCAACAGAATGTAATTTCTGCAACTGCAAGTCAAGTCAGTGAATGTAGTCATGATATTCTCCAATTCTTCTTCTTAATCTACAGAGTAAATAATACCTACACACACGACACCCTCCTGGCTCTAACCCTGTACTTTAAAAATAACTTACTATTGGCAAAAACTTAACCCTTTGTTGTACATAGAACACACTATTTGCTAAGGTGGGAGAGCAGGCTGGGGGGGGGGGGGAGGGTAATGCCCAATAGATCCAAGTTCCCAAGTGACACTGGAAGACACTTCCCATGACCCCCCGTTCTCTTCTTTAGAACCATTTTCAAAAACCACAGCATAGTATTATAATGAGCTTGATTTCCATTCAACAGGTTTTTGTTGACTAATCAGTTGGACTCAGAAAGGCCTGTGACGGGGGCAGAAGCATATTCCACGGTTAGGAGACTAGACATGTCTGCCGAGGAGCAGCTCCTTGCTCAGACAGTCTTGCTGCACCGGGAAGATTTCCTTACCCACAAAGGGACGACTCTGCTTGTTCACTACTGCAGGAAAAGCCTTTAGAGAGGCTTTTACATTTAAAGGAAATGAAGCTTAAAAAAAACAAAAAGAAAAATCCTGTAAAAATGATAGGATGGTATAGCTGGGAGGCAGTTCACATCCCCGCTTGCCACTGGAAGACCTCAGAACTCCCCGCCGACCAACCTCAGGATGCTGTCAAGAGTCAAGTTTGGAAAATGCTGAGCACAGTACCTGTGCACAGAAAGCACTTGAAAGCCACGTTGAATCCTCCCCGAGAGAGATCAGATTGTTTCCACTTGGGGGGAAGCAGCACAAGGTGGGGGGGGGTTAAGGACTAAATTCACCAATGCGGCTGGGGTAGTGGCCCGGGCAGTCCCCAAATGGGAGACTGAGGCACAGAGCCTGCACCGAGCAACCAATGAGCAGCCTTACATTTTCCCTCTACATTGCACCCACTCAAACCTCACGTTATTTTCCAACTTTTTTTTTGACACTGATGTTTCATATTAGGAAGAATTTTAACTGTAATATGGATGGCATCATTCCCATCAAACTGGAGTCGTTTGTTTTTTCCAAATCCCAGAGCGCCGTGCATCTAGGCTCTGCATCTTGTAGGCAAATTCCCAGGGGAAGGTCAAGGCACCCGGAGGGAGGGGCCCAACAGGGGCTCTGGCCGTGGAATAAACACGCTGAGAAACCGCCAAAGCTGGCTGTTCCTTTCCCTCTTGAGGCCTATCACCTCTTCCTTCCATAACGTACTCTAAGACCTTTCTACAGCCCAGGGCTCGAGACTGGCTTCAGCACAGCCCTTTACCCTCACCCCCCAGATGAACCGGACAGCTTTCGGACAAATGGGAACAAGGATAGTACTACTTTGCAGGATGACGGTAAGGATTAAATGTGAGGCTCAAATCAGAATACACAAGTACTTCAGCAATTAAGAGCTAGCCACACTATTTTTCCTACATAAATGCAGAAATTCTTCAGTGTGCACTGAAATAACCTGTGAAATTTAAACTGCAAGGCTACGCAGGCCCACTCCCCAGACAGCCTAATTTCAAGGTCTGGTTATAGGGCCTCGGAGCTGGCAGCCAGACGCCTCTGGGTTAAGTCTGAGAACCACTGAGCTAGAGGGCAGGGCGTGGTTCTTCCCTTTGGCCCCCCAGTACCTGGCATCCAACGTGGTGTCGTGAGACAGGTCAGCTCAAGCTCTCCCCTCCCCCCAGTCCCTCAGAGTGGCGTGACCACGCTCAGCACTCTTCAGGATTCCCTTAGGAGTGCGTGACCAGCCACTGGTTGAGAGATCAGACCCCGAAGTGACAGCAGCAGGACTGGTGCCCCCAGAGAGGCAAGACCTCGGGCTGCTGGGCCTCCTAACACGACAGGAAGGCAAACCTTTTTAACTATCAGCCTGATCCCTGGTGAACCGTACGTGTGGTCTTTATATCAGAGGGAACCTTCTTCTCACCCACCTGTACGCTAATCCATTTTCAAGGTAAATTGCCCTTTATGAAATTTTTTATGGGTATAAGCCAATTTATCCAAAGTGAGGTTCAACAGCCAATCAAAACCCACATGAACTATCAAATGCATTAAACGAGCTGTAATTTTAGTAGTCGCTTTAACATCAGTATTAAGTCAGCACTTTGATATTCAAAGACTAAGCTAGAAGCATCTTCTCGACCACTCAGCCTTTGGAGGGAAGTGTGACAAAGGAGGTTCTGATATGAAGTCTAAAAGGGGGGAGCGGGGGAACGCCACCACACAAATTTAAATTCCCTCAGGGTCGGGATTTTTGTCCACTCATGTCACCTAGGCACCTACAACACATCTGGTATACAGGTGTCCGATCAACTAATGTGATTCTGTAAAACATCTTGCAAAAAGTACTTGTAACCACCATATTAAAACAGCCATTCTAGAGGATTTTGTCATCAGAAACATTGTGACAGATGCTTCAAAGCAGCAGCAGGGTCATAGCTTTTTAATTTGTTTTAATGTTTAACTCCATAAAGAGTAAAAGCTACCAAAATGGGCAGCTCGTTCTTGCCAAGACGGGGGTTCAGTGACTTCTTGAGGACTCCTCCATTGAGTCAATACCTGAGTGCAAGACAGGCCTTGCCCTGGCTCCTTCGAGAAAGTCTGTCAGCATCCATGCCCAGTAAGAGACCTTCTAGAAGGAAAACACAGAGACCATCTAGTCCATTCCCGCTTCTGGCAGACTGGGAACTAAGATCCAGAAGGCAAAATGACTTGCCCAAGGATGAGCCACCGACGGCGGGACGTAGGCCACACGGCACTTGTCAGCCACCTGCTCACTGCGGGTGTGGACGGAGGGGTGATGGTGTGCAGACGGCCGAGACGGAACCCCCCCTCCTTCCCAGTGCGGTGTGCTCAGTACTCCGTTTGAAACAACGAATACTGAAAGCCATTTCCTAACTCCATCGATCTCCCGCCTCCTCCTCCCTGCTGGGCATTTTAACATGGGAATATAGGCCAGAGATGAGGACATTTGGCCAGGAGGTCATAGACCTTCAGATTTACTGCCTTTCACTAAGAAGGAATGACACACAGATATAAAGAAAATATGAAAATGACAGGTGCCATCACGTAGGACTATGAAACTGCCTGGTGTTCAACCACGTTTAATCTCAAGACAAACAGCAATGCCATATACACTTACTAGAGATTTGCTAACTTCTTTGTGTCATTCTTTGGGGATCCTTAACAATAAAAATCCCCAGAGTAAAGTGTTAGCACAGAGGAAGCTGAGACCCACATATGAAACGCTCTATTTCACGCTTGGTACTTCTTAGCACCACTTCCGACTGACTGCATGTCTACACTCTAAATGGTAGATAAGCAATTAAAATGAACAAATATTCAGTTAATGCCAAATAGAAACAAGGGAACCGAGCTTGTCTGGGTGGACTCCACACTGCACACCAAAGCACACACGCTCTGAACACCTTTCCTAGGCGCCCCTTCATTTTCTGCCCCTAACTGCTCCCAATGAGGTACAAAATGCAGTCCTTTCACAAGCTTTCAGAAAGTTTTTATTGGTTACAATTATATAAAACGTTATCACTTGAATTCCCCCTTCGTTATTAAGTGCTTGCTAGCAACAGCGTAAAAAAAACTTTTGTACATCTGACAAGCTCAAATGATTTCATGCTGGAAGGGGGTAAGATAGCAAATAGCACTCTATCTACAATTAACCTCTTTCTCTCTTAAAAGGCTATAGTGGTTAAAATCAACGGACAACCCCTTTTGTATGTCAAATTGTAAATTTTAATGTTTTCTTTAGAATAGTCTTTTATATCATAACTCTCCAACAAGAAACAATAAAATAACTAACAGCAAACTTCAATACAAGAACACTCTCCAGGTTAACAACTCAAACAAAAATGTAAAATGTAAATCACATATAATACAATTGAAGCGTCCAAAACAATTTAAATAATTTTAAATATTTTATTTTTAAACTGCTACAAATGCTTTATACAATATTTCAACATAAAAGTCCCCAGAACAGAAATGTAACAAAATGGGAATGATAGTGAAAGGATTAAAGTGGCACAAATTCACCAAACAAGTATTAAACTACAAATTTTAAGAGGTAGATTACTTTTGAAGTTGAGAAAAAAAAAAAAAACCATGAATAAAACCTAGCCATTTTCCACCAACTCAGTCATTAACTAGGGGGAAAGCATATAATGCATGGAGAAATGATACACTCAGGAAGAGGCCAATATGTAACAGTTTTTAAAAATCTCTATGAGAGATTCAGTGTAAAACCTCGTACATAAATTCAATCAGTTATACTTATGTGTATACATACATCTACACAGGCCTGTGATACATCCTGGGCATTGATATATTGCTACATAGTCTCCAGTAATATAATAGTTATAAATTAGTGCCAGATAATTATTTGAGAGGATGTCCATTTGGATAGATAAACATGACAATGGAAGAGGCATAAAAAAAGAGTCCATATCCAATCTGGTTTCCTCTCCATCATGCTGGCAACCGGCTTGTGATTAAAAAAAAAGAAGGAAAAAAAAGAACAGGCTAAGAGAAGCTAAAGGCCTCTCTCTCTGTCTATTACTGATTTAAAAGAAAGGCATCAAGAGCTGGTGTGTGACCAAAACATCGTAAAACGAGTGCATTAGAATTTGTCATCCCTGAAATCTACAACAAACTACTGATAAAACAGAGAACTTGCTTTGCAAGGTTAAGGTCAAATCATTCCTTCCTCTGCTATGTGCCGAAAACCAGGGCCCCACTCACATCTGCGTTATCAGTCCCGCGAGACGAGCCAGTTCATCTGGCCCGTCGCACCGCGAATGCTCTTGCATCTCAATCACCCGGAAGCCCAGCACGCGCGTTGGGCACCAGCGCAGCAGCAGACGCCTGACTAACCACGACCACAAGAAGCCTGCCGGCAATCAGCTGTGTGCTAGGGTTCTGAGTCAGCTTCAACGGGTCTTGCAAGCTTGGTAGATTTCGTATCGTTTGCCGTAGTGCTTATCCTAAGTTGAGCATGCATTATCTTTATTTAGTCAATTAAGGTTTGTTTTGTTTGGGGGGCTTTTCTACAGGAAGTTCCTAGAAAATAAGAAAACTGAAGATAAATGACAACGTAACATAACCTTACATGAATTGACCATGTTAAAAAAAAGTGAGCAGACCACATGACAAATGTTATTAAGACAGCAACAGAAGGACTCGGAAGGGATGCAGGAACCTGGGAGCCTCTTCAAAAGGCCACAGCCCTATCTGAGTGATGGCAGAGATGGCTATGTGACAAGTTAACGTCATTGTATCTTTTTAATCAATCCAAGATGAATGGGAAAACTTGGTCTGGAATTTCATTTTCCTTCTCCTTCTTTTAAGTGTTTTTGATTGGCTGCAAGGAAAACTATTTTTCACATAGAGGTGCTCTAAAAGGAGCATTCCAGAATGTAAAAACACCTTGGGACTTACAAAGACCAAAGGTGGGTAAGAGGGGAATGAAGAACATAATTTCTTTCCTTCTTTCTTTATAGCCCATGGGAATGAGCCCTCAGCAACTGATCTAAATCCATCCGGACCGAAAAGCCACAGGTAGGTTCCGACTGATCCGCGTGGAAGGTGAGCCCAACACAGGGTACACTGAACTGGGGGCGCAACAGGACAATCTTAAGGTGGGTGGTATGCCTGCTGTCCTTTGCTCCTTGTCCTAAGAAAAGGACTTGGAGCACGTGTCTCTTTTACATCCTGACTGGGACGATGGCTTGTGCTCCAGGAAATGGCCAACTGGCAAATTCTGCTGAGCCCTCTGTGTTAAACGGAAAATTCTGAAAACGCTTAACTTTATTCACATGGCTGACTGCAAGCACATAGTTGAAAAAACTGTGGAATCCTAAACTGGCCTCCAATGTAAAAATGTCTAAATGCTGGGGTCTAACCCTTAATCATAGGTCGTTGTAATGAAATACACAGGAAAGGACGTGCTGCCAGCTCTGTGGTAAGCCCCTGAATATACAATGAAGTAAAGCGAAATCACTGAAAACAGAGTGAAAGCGAGTTATTTCTAAACATGTGCCATAAGATCGTCTTGAATAAAACATACAAGTAGAAATACACTGAAAAGGAAGAAGACTGTGGTTAAAACAACTCCTTACCAGTGTAACACAACAAGTGTTCCCAGCAGAATGGCCAAGCTCAGGAATCCCAGTTTTACACCAAATGCACGTGCTAAGACCACAGCAAACTCCCTGAAGAAAGGGCCCCTCTCGTGTCCAGATAATCACATACAATGGCCTTTGTTTTCTAATTCCCCAAAATACTTCACAAACTGATGGACCCCTGTGTAAGACACACGTCCTTCTGCTGTGTCCACAGCACCATTCCAGGGACTCACAGGGGGAGGGGACGGACAGCTACCTGCTACTACCATCTACCAGTTAGCACAATACTGTTTCCTTATCTGATGCTTCTGTGTTTGCTTTTAGGCCAAATTTCATTTCCAGCAATGTAACCCTGCTAATTATGAAGCAAAGCAAAAGAATTAAAATGAACTGGAGCCAAAAGGAGAGGGACACTTCTATTAGGCACTGTGGTCCTCTGCAGTCTTAGGGGCTCTTCCAACAGCAGTGGACGCAAGTGGAAGAGGCTTCCTGATGAACTTCATCAAGTTCTAGCTACTCAGGGAACTTTTCTGTACAGTTATCTGAAGGTTTTCACGGCAACTTGACCCTTGAGCTGTATAAATGGGATCCAGTACAAAAGGAGAGTTTCTCTCAGATACTACTGGAGACCAGAGGGGATCCACACACAGTACATTCTAAAGCATCAACCAGCCAGGAGATGGTTTTCAGAACAGTCCATGGAAATGAGGGCGCATTCTGGTTCTTTAACCTTGAAAAGGACTCAGTTCAAGAACGTCCTACTGTGTGGAACTTCCAGAACACAGACTGAGTACAAACAGGCACACAGTTAACTTGCTACAAGCAGGCAGCTCTAACAGCTGATAAGGAGGTGCTCTTTTCACCAGGGCTAAGCTCCTAGGTGCTACCTACGTTACGTGCTGCGGCCAGAGACCAGGTGTTGAATGAGCTCTACAGTCACTAACTGTTTAGTACGTTTCTGAAGTCGCTTTTTACAAGTGTGACCCTGTGTTCCCACAGTAAATCGTTCCAATCAGCCCTGGCTAAAGATTGTCCTCTCCATCTTTTAGCCAGGACTTAAGGCACACCCGCACCCAGAATTCTACCTCATCGGCTGTGCGGTGCTAACAGTACCTGAGGCAGCCCACTCTCCAGGTATTGCTAATTGTGTTTGCCTGAAACACCAAAGAATTTTCAGACAATGAGAGCTACAGCCGAGAAAGCCTAGTCAGGCAGCTCACTCTGAAAGGACAAGATTTTAAAGTACTTTGCAGAAATTCTATCTGCTGATGAGCATTTCACAAGAATGACCTGTAGGCATTATTCAGGAAACAGCAGGAATTCCAAGAATGTTTATTAATCCAGGTTATTTAAGTAACTTAGAAAGTTTGAGAAGTTGATGTAACAAATTTAAGTACTGCCCTACGCTTGTTATGTGTTACAAATACAGGGAAAACACAGAATAAAACTGTGAAGTCACTTCCGATCTGAGATGCATTCTCACATCACTCCCGGGGAAACAAAGGCAATGACAAGCCAGGCTGACTTGCCCTGGGTTTCGACACGTGCCTGAAGGAACCAGGGGGTCTGGCCTCAATGCAGGTGCTAAGCACTGTCCTAGGTCCTCTCTTTTGGGATCTGGCCTGTTTATCACCCTATGCCTGGAGACAGGAGGGCGCGGGGGACAAAAAGGCATTTAAAACTGAATATGGTGTGTTTTATTTTAACCAATGAGGCAAGTTTTAAAATGCAAACAACAGAAGAAAAGCGTGGAATACTAGAAGTATTCTCACTTACTGTAACTATGCTTGGGGCACAGAAATATTAAACAAGACTGCAATGTGGTTTTAATGAATTCAGTGATCCATTTTAACAGAAGAAATTATCCAGAAATAATACAAGTGACATTGAGACACTACCCAAGATATGAAGGAAGTTTAAGAGAACGCCACCTTTTCGTAATTGGGTACTTTTGAGAGCTTGCCTTGATTGCAAAGTCAATTCACAACTGGCCCTAAACGAAATGGCACTGTGGCAGTCCCAGGCCTGAGACAAAAGCTAAGCATCCATCTCTGCAGAGCAGTGACCCTTCTTCACATGCCTACAACTGAAGCCAACAGCCATTTCCTTTAAATGCGTATGTCAAAATTACACAGGAAACAGAAAAAACAAGCCACTGGGCAAGCACAGTGTTTTCTTCCAACCGCCTTTCCCGCCCCCTCGCTCTTGAGCTCTGCGTCCTCTGGCCCTGGGACACGGCTTACCTGACGTCCTTCGGCTCCTGCTTGCCGCTGCTGTCATCCCTCCTGTTTTCACTCGGGTCCGCAGCAGCTGCCAGCTGGAGGCTTCGGGTGATGGGCCCCCCACTCCGTTCTCTAGATTTTACATTGAACCGGTCTGTTCTTTTCTTACTGGCCAAAGCGGCTTTGCTTTGCAGGACGGCTTTGCTTTTCTGCACCCTCACGTGCAGGCTCCGAGACGTCTTGCTCGAGAGCTGGGCAGAATGATTCTTGGCCACAGCTCTGGGTTTCTTCCCCTCGACCTGAGTTATTTTGGCCACTCTTATCGGGCTCGAGTTCCTTAAAGAGGAGCCTGGTTTTCTGGACTTCACCGAAGCTGCAAACTTGACATTCTGCTTGGACCTGAAGGACGAGGAGGGGAGCGGGACCTGCGTGGGGCCTGAGCTGCGTGCTCGCGTCTTCCCCAGAGGAGCCTGCATGGTCTGCATTTTTATCTCCGCATCCGCGGTCCGCCTGCGGTGGCTGCTGCTGTGGTTTCTGTCGCTCCCGGCAGGTGGTGATGGGTGTCCGCCCTTCTTGGATGAGTGGGAGACTTTTTTTTTTGAAGGAGACAGCGGTTTTTTGGGACAGCTGAAAGCGGCGTGTTTGTTCAGGCTTCCAATGTACGTGAACTCTCGGTTACAGTACGGGCAGATGTGCGAGGCGGCCTCCGACGCATTTCTCAGGTCGGCCTTCTGCCTTGCGGACTTGTTTTTTTGAAGGATTGCTTTCTGGACAAGTTGGTTTTTTTTCTTCAATGCATTTAATTTGAGCTTACTCGGAGACATCTTGCTGAGCTCCACACTAAAGTTCAGTCTTTTGGGTTGTCCCATTCGTCGGAAGGCATTCTTCCCCGAGTTATCTAAAACCAGCACTCCATTTCTGGGTTGCACGGTTTGCTTCAGTGGTACTGGATTTTTCTTAGGGGTATACCTCTTTTTGTCACTAGCAGACGCACACGCCAGGATGTGTTTGTGTAACTCAGGCATGTTGTCAACACCTTTTCCACACTTCGTACAACGAATGGCAGTAGTAAAAGTCTGTGGAATATTGTGGGTAGTGAAGTTTGTGGCCGTCGCCCCGATACCCATGGGGTTTCGGTGATGGTACTGAAAGGGAGGTGGTTTAAAGCTTGGGTAATGTTGATTGAGACCCAACCGAACATCTGGATCTTTCGTCTTTATTCCAGAAGCCATTATTTTGATGGTCGTGTAAAGCTCTTCGGAGGAATCATTTAACTCCTCTTCCTCTTTCGACGTTTCTGAAGGGTCGTCTGGCAGACTGTGCATATGCTGTACGTGCGCCTTGCTGGGGTCTGTGAAGTTCTGCGGCCGCAGGGTGCCGCTTTCAAACTCGTGGTGTGTGCACACCTTATCTGGATGGAGATCTCGCTGGTGCTGCTGCAAATTGCACAAAAAAGCAAATTCTTTCTTACAAACTGAACACACAAAGATATTGCCGACTCCATGAAGCAAAAAGCGATGTTCTGACAAATCAGTTTTAGCCTTAAAAAGCTGCACACAAAATTCACATTTGAAGGGCCATTCTTCAGCATGAATAGATAAATGTTTGGTTAGATCTTTAATGGAAAGGAAAGGTGATTCACAGACATTGCAGACAAAGTTTTTGTTGAATGTTTCCTGAACAATATCCTGTTCGACTGCAGACTGGGGTTCTTCCCTGGCTTTCAGATCTTCATTCTCTAACTCTTCCTGTTTGAAAGATATCATGGGGAAGGAAGCTTCCAGATTGTCCCCCGAGGAAACAACCGACGATACTGCTGAGAGAGGAGGTGGTGAAGGGGAAGAGGAGGAAGACGAAGAAGAGAATGAAGATGAAGAGGACGAGGAGGCAGATGATGAAGAAAGTGTGGGAGGCCCCGGTGAAGCAGCAGACGTGAGAGGCTCCACAGAAGGAATGGGCGACGGCGAGGGAGACACCGTAGGGGAAAGAACTGGAAGCGGGGACTGGGCAGTAGCATTCGAGAGTGGGGAGGGGCACGGACGAGGAGAGGCACCATCTCCGGAAGAGGGGGCTGCGAGAGGCACCGTAGGAAGGAGTGGAGGGGGTGGTGTGGCAACCGTTAACACAGGCGGACAGGGCGGAGGGGAAGAGGGATGGGTGGGGACCAGGAGAGGGGGCAGCTGCCCGGAAGAATGGGTGGCTGCCTGCAGGGCAGGCGATGAAGGAGAAACATCAGGTGGGGACTCCACAGCAGGGGCAGAGGAACTGGAGTCAGGACCAAGGGCAGCATCTGGTTGGGGCCGCAGGGATTTACAAGGGCTGGGGCTCCTGGTCACCTCTGCGGGGCTGTCTGTGGGCGCGTCGACGCCGCTGTAGTCACTGAGGAGAACCTTCTGCAGCATGCAGGTGGCTGGTTTCCTCTTCTTGGCAGCGCTGCAGGCGGGCTGCGCCAAGTGACTGTCCTTGAATTCCTTGCCTTCGGCGTCACTACAAGGCTTCTTGTGCACACTGAGATCTAAGACGGATTCCCACTGGACCGGAGTCTTGCCGGTGCCCTCCGCCTTCTGTTTGACACCGCTGGATAAATCCAGGGGCTGCTGGTTGCACACATTGCTAAACGTGGAACTGGCGGCCCACTCTTTGGGTACCTTGTATTCATCAAAGCACGGCGGGCTCACGGTTTCTCTCTCGTCTCTCCCAGACAAACTCCACGCCGGAGAGTTGCTAAGATTTTCTAATTTGGGCTTTTTGGAACTTAGAACCGCCTCCGTCCACACTGCTTTACCATCGCTTTGCTTGCCGAAGTCCCGAAGGGCAGGACTGTGCTGTGGAGAGCTGGGAGGAGAGCTGGTCCGCCTCTTGAACCTGCTTGAGCTCACGGGCAGCATGGATGCCGGGGCGGACACACACACAGGCCCTAACTTGGGGATCTCGGGCGTCGGAAGCCCCGCGCCAGCAGTGAGCTTGTCCTGGGTCTGAAGCAACTGCTTGAGCTTCGAGGACAAATACACACTTTTCTCTTTGTGGAAAGACACGGCCTCTGTACTCGATATGCTAACAGGCAGACTCAGAGAACAGGAGGGGGCGACGGGGTCAGGCTCTGCTTCAGCCTTAATTTTGGGCAACGCGGGAGGACTAGCAGTTCTCCGCTTCTTGGACTCACTGTTTGCGCTGCTGGAAGGCTCTTTAGGAAGATCATCTGTGATGGGGACCTGTGTGGTCTTTATATTCTGAGTGATTTCCACTGTAACTGGAGTCAGCAGACAGTTTATACCGTACAAGTCTGCGGAACTGGATTCCATCTCAATCACGTCGCAGTTACTGGTGCTGCTGCTGGTCTGAATTTTACCATCAATGTAGTAATTTAAGTTTTCAGAGATATTGCTGGAAATGTCCATGATGTACACGTCGTCTGCCTCCCCTTCCTCCTCCGGTTCTGTGCTGGGAACGTAAGCGTTCTGGGTGGGCGGGGCCTGCTCTGCTGGAGGCTGTGGCTCTCCGAGGAGGCCACCTTTTCGCCGCACACCTTTGGGAATCAGGTGACGCTCGTGAACTCGACGCTGATGGCGTCTCATGTTCGTATGAGTTCCAAAAACCTTTTTACAATATTTGCACGGATGAAGCTCTTTAACTTCTCCATTCTCTTCTACAACAGAAGAATTGACTGTTTCTTGGGAAGTTTTCTCTGAATTCAAGGTCAGACAGTCTTGCCCAAGAGAGGGAGCCTTCGAGCCACCTTTTGGGGCGCCGCTGTCGCCAGAGACTCTGCCGTCGGCTGGTTCCTCCGCCGGCTGCAGTGTCAGGCTGGGTTTTCGCTTCAGCCCCGCCTCGTGGCGGCGCTCGTGCCTCCTGCGGTTAATCTGGGTGCCGAAGGCTTTCCCGCAGTACTTGCACTTGAACGCGTGGTGGACGGTGGAGATGTGGATGTGCATGTGCCGCTCCAGCCCCTGTTTGGTGGTGAACTTCCTCTCGCAATGCGGACACGGAAACATAAACGTGTCAAACACATCACCATTGGCCTCATCTTTACTTTTGCGAATCTTAATAACAGGTGTTACCTCTGGAGAATCTTCGAGAGTTTCTTTTGAAGCGTTTTTTGGTTCTTCTAATAAATCTTCTAGCTTCTCATCACACCGTATTTCTGGCTCCGTCACAGAACTTTCGTTTGGCATGTCAGCGTCCTCTTCCCCCTCTTCTTCCAACTCATCGTCATCTTCCTCTTCCTCTTCCTCCAAGTCATTCACCTCACAGAGCACTGCTTCCAGCGTCTTGTCTGGTTCTGCCTGTGGCTCGCAGGCAGGCGGAGGGACTCCTAGTTCCGGAAGCACATCCTGACTGACCACCTCCTGAGGAATGGCTGTCTGCTCGGCTGCTGACGCTGAAGGCTGCTCGTCCTCTTCTTTGGAACCTAGAACACACAGGAAGCAGAACCACGGAGGTGAGGGCCAGAACTAGTCACTCTGTGATCAATTCTCATTTATTCAAGGTATTTCTCGTATCACTTAAAACGCGTAAGGGAGACAATGATTAACAAATAGCTCCACTTCCTCACTGGTTCTCAGTTATAAAGTTGTGCTGAATTTGAATCCATTTCTCCATTCACTCCTTCACTCATGTGGCAAATACTTCCAGCACCTGCTCGGTCCCAGGCAACACACTGGGCAGTGAGGAGACGCAACGTGAACAGGGTCACATGGAGCTTAGATACTTTGGTGTGTGGTCACACATATATAAACACATTTCTGTTTAAAGAAACTCTAGTGTTTAAAACTGTGCTGGATGGAGTAGCTGATACTGAATTTCTGAAGACTAGTTGTGAATTCTAATTTCTCATGATTCCAAATTGAAATAAGAAAATTTGCTACATATTACCAGGTTTGACTAATAGTCTGTCTTGGATGGAATGCTTCTCTCCCTCTTTCTTAACTAAAAACTATGTATATTTAGAAGCTAGAACATTTTCCAGAATCACGTGGTCAAAATTTTTTCAAGTAACAGAAACTTCAGAGAGCATCCCTTCTAAACCTGATCAAATCATTAAGCGCTCAGGAGCACCTCGAGAAGGAACAGCAATGTAAAGTCACTTCTGAGTCTCTAGGCCCAGGGGAAACCCAGCCTGAACCCCCGGAGGGCGACGGCAGACCGGTGGTCAGGGGAGGGCCCACTAGTAGGGTGACAGCTGAGCAGACCTAAAGAAAGTGAATCATGCAAGTATCTGGGGGCGGGAAGCCCTCTGGACAGAGCAAACAGCAAATGCAGACGCTCTGAGTCAAGAACCTGCCAGATGTGTTCAAGAGCAAGGGAAGCTGAAAAGGCTGTGGGTGGGGGAGGGACTGGAGGAGGAGAGGAGAGGAAAGGAGATCAGACAGGTAACCAGAGGTAACCAGCTCACACAGGAATTTGTAGGCTGTTGGCCTTGACTGAGTGAAACAGGGAACTACCAGAAAGTTCTAACAGACAAATATAACATAACTGACTTTTCTATTCCAGAGGATCACTCTAGCGGCAATGAGGAAGACAAAAAACTCCAGGTAGATAAGGGCGGAAGCAGGGAGACAAAAGAGCTACGTCCTCCAGGAGGAGGGCAGGGTGGCACGGGGAGGTGGTGGGAAGTGGTCGACTCTGGATAGCTTCTGGAGACGGGCTGACAAGATGTGCTTGTGGACTGGCAGTGGTGAGAGAGGTGTCAAGACAGATTCCACAGCAACTGCAATAATCCTGTTTACTCAATGGCAGAAGGCTGATGGGAGAGCAGGTTTGGTCTGTGTGTGGGTGCGTGTTGGAGGAAAACCGAGTTTCCTTTGGATGTGCTTGTAAAGAGGTTAAGTAGTTAGTTATGTACGACTCAAGTTCAACAGAGGCTGATTCTAGAAATGCACAAGTCCTCAGACCAGAAACAGCTTTGGAGGTGTGGGACCAGACAAGCTCACCTGGAGAGTAAGTCAGGACGCCAGTCCCCCAGGTGACTCCAGTAAGCAGGGGTCGGAAGAATGGCAGTGAGGCACGTGGAGACCCAAGGGAGTGTAGACCCTTAGGTTAAGTAAAGAAAGTTTCAAGGAGGGAGCCATCAGCTTTGGCTAGAACTGCTGATGGGTTGGGTAAGATGAGGACTGAGAACTGAACCACTCCATTTCCGAAGGAGGAAGCATGGCGACTGTGACAACAACAGTCTTAGTGGAGTAGTGGGGACAAATGCCTAATGGAGTTCCTCAGAGAACGGGAGGAGCAGGGAGAGACAGGGAGGCTATAAGCAACTCTTTCAAGTTTAGCTACAAAGGAAAGCAGAGAAGTGGGGTAGTAGTTGGAAGAAAACACAGGGATAGCAGGGGACTCTAAGATAGGAGTTATTACATGACATGTAATGCTGACCGAGAAGGTCCACGACAGTGCTTTCTCTCCAGTACCACCTGGGTCCCTGCGAATCGGCCCCGTTTACTGTGCACACTTGGAGTTCAAGGCTGTGTAGGAGCAGAGCTGTGAGGCTCCTGCTGGCTGTTACCGGCTCTTCCCTGTGCACTGGACAAATGTTCACTACGTGCCGGCACTAGGTGAACACGACTGTCAAGATCCTTATCCTCAGAGAGCGTCACTTTAACAGGAGGCACATACAAGTAAGCAGGCGGCACTACTGTAAATAAATTAATGATTATGCTTGTGGAAGTACGTGTCGCTACAGAAACAGAAGAGGAACGTCTGATGTGGCTTCTTAGATAAAGTGCTGAGCAGGCTGATGGGGGTCAAGGACAGAAAAGTATCAAGGACTGAAGGTCAAGTAACAAGAGGAATCAAAACACAGAACACACTGTGAATTAGTCTGGACTAACCTGGGGGCAATGGGGACCCGTTAAGTTCCTTTAAGGCAGAAGAGTGCCATGTGGGAGATGTGGCTGCGGTGTGGGTAAGGGTCTGGGAAGAGGACACACCACAACGACACAGGTATGAGAGAGGAGGTGATGGCGGCCTACACTGAGAGATGGAAATGGAAAGAAGCAGGAGACGCAGAAAAAAGCGGCTGGACTGTGGAGAGAGAAGAGCCCTGTCACAAACCCAGCGACTGCCCGCGTACAGGGAGGGAGCAAGGGGGCTGAAAAGGCCAACTGTCCCGAGCCCAGCAAATGCAACGCAGTGATAAGAGCTCGATTATTCCGTCCTAGCCATCTTGCTGTTTCCTGGGAACATCAGTCTTACTTTTACCCATCTGCTGCTACACTTACTAGCAATGACGATTCTGCCTTTAAATAGAAAACAGCCCTCCCTCCCCCAGACAAATTTCATAAATTCCGTGAGTGTTCCGCAAACTGGGAAACCAGTCATTCGATGGTGATAACGTATTTCAAATCAGGAGCTACCTTCTTTTTCAAAGAAATTTTCAACAAAGACCCAGCATGTTGCTAAAAAAATGCTGAAATGAGACAACAATGAAAATAACATCTGTAAGGCTCAGAAATTTCTTTACAGTATTCATTTTTAGCCAAAATTTGTGGTTTCTTTTAATGAAAAAAAAAATTTCCTTCCTTATGATTGGTAAACAATTCCAGATTTAAAACCGTCCAAAGTAATATGAGCCAAAACGTGCCCAGCTCTATTACCCATTAGGACCCACATCAAAGTGTGTCCACACTCCACAAGGTCTGTTGAATTTTAAACATAAAAGAAGGTTTGGGGAGCACGAGGAAGGGTCTGCAGTGCTCGCTCAGGACACAGACCACTTGCCAAGGACACGCAGAACATCCAGAAGCCAACAACCACATTGTACAGAACCAATCGCATCTGACCAGCTATTCCACCATCACGTAAATATTGTCTTTTTTCATGGAACCTGATGTTAGTTACATCAGGAAAAAGTAACTGTCTTGAATTTTTGAAGGGGAGAAGTGCTGCTAAATTTTCTTTTTTAATTCTGCCACTAACAGTAATGAGGTTCTTTAGTATGTTTGTTGCTGTTGTTCAAACAAATGTCCTAACAGAGCTGTTATCGACAGACAGAACTTAAGTTTCTTTTCATAAGTCTCTGGGAAATACACTTGTCTATTCTTGCTTCATAAAATGCCACAGGAAATTACAATCCTTTATAAATGTCATCACCCAAACAGTGCTAATAAAATAGTTTCAAAAGCATCCAAGATACTCTGTTGGTTTTTTTTCCCTGAAATTGTTTCTTGAGTCACTGCCGACATTTTGAAATTCACCTCTTTGGGTCACTATAAACAACTCTTGAGCAAGGTCCGGTCTCTGCATCAACCGGACACATAACAAATTAAGACACAGCTCCCTCCTTTCTAACAGCGGCAGCCTAACTATGGTGGCTCAACTGCGACAGCACCCAGCCATCTGCCTTTCTGACTAACTTGCAATCTAGGCCTCTCTGAATTCTTAGATTATGGAGGACCTAAAATATTAACCCTCAGAAGGGACCGTGAAGAAAAAAGTTTTGTGGGGAGAAACACAAAGCGCCAAAACAGGAATTTAAATTCTAACGAAAAGCAGAAACACTTTTCATTCTGACATTTTTCATTCTGATATCTAAAATCAAAGGTGTTTAGATAAGTAATTTTTAACTGAAGTAAAAACATACCTAAGGTGTATAAATTGTAAGTATAGAGCAAGACCAAATGTTTACCACGTAAATACACCAACATGCCCACCCACAGATCGGTGATGGACTAGCACTACACCCCAGAAACCTCCTCATGTCCCTGCCAGTCTGACTTCTGTCCCCATAGCTTTGTTTTGATGGTTTTGAACTTGAGAATTTGTAAACGCAAACACATAGGATGTTTCATTTTATTTTAACCAGGGAATACTTTTCATTTTTAACAAGGAAGGTCTTTAATAATTTTTTGAAGGGGAGGTTTGATGTGGAAAGCTCAGTTCACCCTATTAAATGTAGACGGCCCTTTTGCTGTCTAACCCTTCATAGTTCTTGGATGATTCTCAGAAGGACATTCCAAAGACATACAAAATTAAAGTAACTGGTGACACATAATCCAAATCATGCCAGTTCCAATACCCAAGCTTACCTTCCGCAGAATCTCTCATATTTGCAGAAGTGGAATCTGGCTCACTTGTCTTCAGCTGTACGTCTTCGGTTTTGTTGCCTTTGTTTTTATTTTCCTGGGGTTTTTTCTTCCCTGAAACACAGTATGTATGTATTCATTCATTCATTCATTCATTCATTCATTCACTCACTATTATCGTGAATTCTTGAAGTTGAATTACTAATCCAATCACAGCAAATTGTCTAATTCTAAGCAACTATCAGTTCAAATTCCTAAAGAAAGGAACAGATGATAAATGTGAATACTTTTAAGTCATGTCAGAGAAAAAAAAAAGAAACCCACTAATGCTGTTAATCCTGTATTTCTGAGAATTTGGGGCATTAGTTCCCTTGTAGTTATAATAGCTATCAAACTAACAGATAATACAGTGGTACCTCAGTTTTCAAACGTCTCCGTTGACGAACATTTCAGTTTACGAACGCCGTAAATTTTATGGATCTATGGTGTCATTAGATAGCAAAATTCATGCTAAATTTGCAGTTGTAGGGGTTGATTTTAAAGGTCTGGAATGGATTAATCCATTTTGCATTACTTTCTATAGGGAAACCGTGTATCGGTTTTCAAATGTTTCAGAACTCGAACGGTCTTCCGGAACAGATTACATTCGAAAACCAAGGTACCACTGTATATTCTAGAAAAGTTAACAATATTGGTGTCAAAGGAAAATTAGGTAACAACACTGAGTTTCAATACACACACAACAGGGACTGGCAGAAGTCTGCTTATTTGTCAGGAGCACGTCAGCGGAAAACATTAAATATCCTTAATTGTCAAAGTAAAGCCACAGAAGCAGAGCTTGTGCTGCACTGCAAGGGACACACGTGCACAATGGCTCAAACATCGAACGCAGCATGAGGATGAATAATCCCATCAGCGGGACGGGACTCAGCGTCCTGAGGGACTCGCCTCTGGGTCCAGAAGAATTCAGTATTTCATTAACAATTCGGAGGCTGGACTTCAGGACACACTAACTGCATTCCAAGCGATAGCACAGCTCAGAAGATAAGATAAAAATGAGCACATTTCTGACAAGCTGGAACAGGGAGCTGTTCAAGTCATGAAGATACTCAGCAGGAAAAACAATTCTCTACAGAAGTTACTACCACCGAAGGCACAGAAGCCCCGTCTTGGGGATTTGACCAGACTCTGTGACCCTTCTGTGCCATTTTTTACATTTTAAGTTTCCCGTGCCTGGTAGCTTTTACTTTTCAGTTTTCAGATTCAGAGTAAGTTCCTCTTCGTCTTCCCCAACAGTTTCCTTCTCTCTGTGCAATGCTCTCTTCAACCAGGCCTCAAAAGTTCCCAGAGCTGTCCCTTCTCTTGCGGAGCAAGCGTCTTGCCACCTTTATCTCTGATTTGGTAAAATTACAAACTAGAAACCACTGGCAGCTTCCCAGAAATGGTCTTCTCCCAAGAACGGTGCTGCTCACTACAGAGCAGCACAATTAACTAAAATACAGGTAACATGAAAATCGGGTCAGAGATACAAAATGTCATCACTGCAAAAAGCATGATGATTAAAACCAGAAACATCAATTACAACAAAGCAAATATTAATCCCCCAAAATACCACCATATTCTGATAAATATTTAAGAGCTACAATAGGAGAAAAAGTATAAAATAGTTAATAATTAGCCATTTAATGTTAGTCTTAAAAAACAAATTTTAAATCCCTGCGTCTTCCGCTTATAAGGAAACAAGTTTTCTGCAACTACTATGTAAGAGTCACTCAAGATAAGTTTCATATCAGTCCATTTATTTCCAAAGGCAGCTAACATGGAACTCAGGACACAAGCGTGACTTCACCGGCACCACATGCTGGTGTGGAGAGCGCCGAGGTCAATTCATGTCTCCAGGTGGGAGGACCATGAACCAATCCCCTCTGTAAGGAGCAAGGCCATGCAAACACGTCATATCACGCTGCGAGAAATCCCCGCCTTTCTCCCTTTCTCGTCTTTCTCCGTTTGTCAACGGCACTCAGCGTCAATCTGATGATGACACGGGCTCCTGAGGAATCCAGTTAATGCTTAAGGGAATTTGGATTCTAATCCTTTCAACCAGTTTTCTTATCCTCACCATGACACATGCCCTCCCATGTGTGGCGCCCAGTCCATCAGATTACGGGGCGTAAACAATGCAAACACCAATGACTGGCTACTCATGTAACCGCTCCAGTTGTGCAGCTCCCGGCTCCTCAGACCCGTGTAATGGGGCTCCTGCTGCCCTTGGACACTTAATTCAAAAGTTGCATTCAGAAAAGGTTTTCCCTGGATGAAGACATGTCATAGGACATCAGCACCTCACGTACCCTTAACAGGCCAAGGAATATGACCCTTTCCTAACTGACTCTTACTTTCTATTTTGTGCAGGTACGAGCTTTCGAAAAACATGAAAATGGAGACATGGTCTAAATCTTGCCTCTTATGCATAAACTTTACATACATTAAAAAGAGTCACACTGTAAAATTTAATAGAAATACAAATGTCAATACAATCCCTTGCAAAAGCAATTCAAAGATTTCTGCAACCTCTCAAGTTGGCCAATAAGAGTATGAGATTTCTAGACTTATAAGAAAGCAAAGCACAACTTTAATAATACCATTCATTAATATGTACTCAGAATGATATCACGTATTTACTAAAAGGTGTAAGTGCTATTTAAAGTTTTATTCCCTGACTAAAAGAAACACCTAATTGACACTAGATGTCAAACGTCTATTTTTGGACTCAGCAAACCTAACCAGCGACAAGTGCCTGGCCGCCACCAGTGCCCTCTTTTAAAACCACAACCAGGAAACCCTGACTCCCTGTGAAGAGAAGCCACTTGTGGTAGGGACATCTGCATCCTATTCAGAAGGCTAACAACTTTCCCACCACAGGCTGCTACAGGCCGGATACCAGGACATCGCCACCGGAACACACGTGACACAGGGTCAGATCAGGCTGCTGTGGGGCTGCCGGAGGCTCGGAGGATATGTAGCAGCACCCCCGCCCCCCCCCCCCCCCACTAGATCCCAAGCCCTTCGGGTTGTAACAAGCACAAGTCTCCAGACATGGCCCAATGCCTGGATGGGGGTGGGGGGCTCCCCAGATTAAGAACCACTGGGATAAACCAATTTAATATGGGTCACTAAAGACATATGGGGCTCTGCAATCTATACATCTATTAAAGACGAAGGAATAGAACAATTAAATTTACCTCCAAAGTACCTTTTGCTGATGACTGATAGACTCAGTTTATGATGGAAACACACTGTCTCTCATGAATCTAATTATCATTCATTCATTCATGGCACTGAGATTATGTGACACGAGACGATTTTCTCAGTCTTTATCAGAACCATCTAACACTTGAGCTATTTCCCATGAGAACCACAGACGAGAGGTGAAGGAGATACTGAAATCACATGCCCTACCTGCTATTTTGCAAGAGAAACTGCAGACCAGGGCCCCACAGGGAATCCTCAGTCTATGACAGGGCAGCCGTGAGGAGCTGGGTGTCCTGACTCACTTGGGTACGGACGGGTAGGGTCGTCACAAAGCCAAGTACTGCAGTAACAGGGTGGCACCTGCTACATTTCCTTAAATCAGGACATTCGCCACCCCTCTTCCCCCATACTTGGTTTCTGTTCTATATGTAATCAAATTAAAGGAAAAACACAAATAAGCCTATAACCAAAAATAACCTGAATGACACCTCTTACAAAGGGGATAGGACACTTGTTAGTTTCTGTGAGGCAGGAGGCGCCTCGAGAGCTGGTCCCGCAGAGCCCGCTGGGAGCCTGGTAAGTACACGTGTGCACTTACCATCAGGTTCCTGAAGGGTCCTACACAGAGGCTACTGCCAGCTGCGTGCTCCACTTGCTCTAAACAAGAAAGATACAGGAATGAAACACAAGGAAAGTGAAATGGAAATGACAAAGAACATAATGAAGGACAGGACAAAACTATGCATATAAGGAAAAGAAATACACACATAAAGATGAAGAAAACTGAATGAAACAGAAGGAAAACAGCAGTTATCTAGCACCAAGGTTTTCACCAAAAAAAATAATAATAAAAAAAATAAATTATTTGGGCTCTTAGTTGGGGACAGGATGTGATATACTTACTCGCAGGTCTGTGCCATGCCCAGCTTGTAAAACTGATGCTCTCAGCACTTACGTACCACTCTGCTAGAAGATTCCCAAGTCCCATCCATGCCTCTCATTTTATAGACACCCAAGGACCAGAGATGTGAAGTCATCTGCCCAAACTCTAGTCAGAATTAAAACCCGAGGATGATGACGCTGTAAGTGCTCTTTCTACTACATTTATTTCTTGAGACCAAAAATGGCATAATGAGTCTCTTATTCTTTACAAAGCACTTTATACCCATTATTTCACTTGGTCAAGGGCAAATGAAAGTGTTTAGTATAAAGACTTCCTCTGCATTTATAGAGAAAGGAACAATCAAATTGAGTGCAAATTTTTTTCCATTTCAATTTTATCTTATGCTAGAAACAAGCATCAGTCAACAGAACCCAACCTAAGCAAATATGATTCACCATTAACAGTATCCATAAAACGGGATTTTCTAGTGAAATCGCTGCCCTCCAGAGAAAGCTGACAGCCATGCTGACCACTCTGTAAAGACAATGCAGCATCACACTGCTGCTGCCTGGATGCAAGGAGCAAAACCCAACCTGCCTCAAGCATCACATGAGCAAGTTCTGGACTATGTTCTACTCTTTTAATAAAGTGCACAAACACTAGGAAATTCTAGAGAATATTGTTTCACTTAAAAATGTCCACGCATCAGAGGGAATGCAAAATTCTAGATGCCTGTTCAAGTTAAATTAAAAATTCATCACAACAGTGAAGGCTCATGCATTTGGTGATTTACAGACATTAAATTTAGAACCATACATAACTCTACATGCGCTGCCTCCTCACTGGGGAGCTACGCAATTCCCAAGCATAAAACCGGAATTCAGTCTCAGTGCACGGAGACGGGACCACCTGATCTTTGGGAGTTCACCACCTTCCTCAGACACCCAGCTGACTCCACACCAGGCAGGGCCCCACCCGTGAGCGGCACAGTGGCACCACGAGACACCTTGGAGATGGGCTGCCCTGCACAGGGACAGACACCAGCTCCCCAAAAGCCGGGGCATGCCTGTGACCGCCCGGTCCTCACCACTCCACCCAGCCCTGGGTCCCTGCAACTGGACTTGCATCCTCTCCGCTCCACGGCAACTCCGCTTCCCACGGGTACCTCGGAGCACATAATTACAAAATCCAAAACTTTTCTGGCCTTCCTTTGCCCCAAGTTTCTCCTTCACGTGTGACAGCCTGGGGGGGTCTTACATTCTTAAAATTGCCCTCCCCAGCCTTATGGCACTATCATCTAGAATCTCCTTTTGTGACCATTCTTTTGTAAAATCTTCCTCTTCCTCCTACCCCTAAATGAGAGGGTCCCTCATAGAAACCTGAAGCACGCTTTCATACGAGGTTGAAGAAAGGCTTCTACAAAGTATTCAGCTAAGCTGAGGGTATTATCTTAGAGAATGGAATAGACATGGAATAATTAAGGGGTTCATTGAAAGGTAAGAGAGAGAAGGCGGCTAAGATTTGGGGCAAAAGGAGCTTTAAAGATGGTCTCAGTCGGCTTCCCAAACACACCTCTCTGAGCTCTATCTCATGACATGAATTGCCTAAATGTCACAGCAAGTTTGTAACAAAACTAAGACTTTTTATTCCCACCCAATTCATTATTCTATTCATTGTGTTCTAGCACCCTTGTTAGTGACTTTCTGGGTTCAATTTCACCCTTAAAAAAGAGAATTAACAGTGCCATGTGTATTTCAGACAAGTTTGAGAAAATCAACATAAATACTTAAAGTTGTTATATAGTCCTTTGAATTTCTGAAAGCAAGGGTGTGATTTTCGGACAGCAGGCCAGATGGCACTGATGTAAGCACAGCGGTGTCTGGTTTAGGGAAGTAAGTCAGAGTTCTGAAAGCAAGAAAAGCTTAACTGGGGAAAAAGCATGAAGTTCATGTTCAACGACTTTTTACAGGATTGAAAACAGAAAAACCCAAGCACTCTAACAGATCCGGTAGTAAGGAAAGTGAATCAATGGGAAATAACAAAGTTGTCTGCTTAAAGAATGACCAAAATGATGCTGTGTGTGAGCTGGTACAGGGCGGTCAGAGTTAGGGCGCAGCTGGTGACCATTGTGTCGTGGGTGGGATGAGGAGAGAAGCTGGAAATGGACATGTAAGTTTTTCACAAGGAACTGACAGTCCATCTGAATACCTAACGTACACTTTAAACAAAGAAGACCCTGACTCCGGTACCCTGAAGTCGTCAAAAGCCACTGATAGGACAATCGGGAAACCTGGGGCAGCAGGACTGACAGAACAGCACAGGGGGTGGACATGTTCATCAGATGACCAGACTGGCCCTCACAGCAGGCCAGGGTGAGATCAGTGGGTACACAAGCCACTAGGGGCCTTAGGCCATCACCCAGGTGTTTGAAAGAGAAATTGGAAGCAGTAACATGCTGTTACAGTTGGTGTTTATGAAAGTAATACACTACACATGATCTATAGATTTCTTTTACATGTAAAGTAACTGCAAAATGTACTTGATAGTAAAAAAAATTCTGTTAAGCTCCCTAGGTATAATTTCAAATCTTTTTTTTTTTTTTTTGGTAGCTAAACTTACCAAGAACTGTCTGTAACCTAGAGGCAAATTATAAAAACAAAACCTCTCCAGTTTTAAGTTGTTCATGGTATTAAAACAGGGCTCTGGGCTTTGCTTCCAACAGAAACAATGGAAAAGCTCTGGATACTGTGGTGCTGCAGATCACAGGATAAACACCTGGAACGCCTGGTCCTGTACACAGCCTGGGCTGCCACGAGGCTCCGCTCCCAGCTCCTCCAAACGTCAGCCTGATGGGAGCGCATCTGAAGGGCGGTTTTAATTTCTCTAAAAAGGGCTTTTAGTGGCTTTGACTGGGTAATTCCAAATACTAGAAATAAACTTCAGTAAATTCAGATTAAGAAAGCACTAAATTTCCTTACGCTCTTTACAACCTCAAAAGGTCTTGTGACATAAAAATGATTTGAGAGACCAACTCAATACCTCTGAAACTTAAACAAGTGCCTTGCCCGTTGTTTCATAATTATTTTAATTTCCAGGGTTCTTCTCATGGATTTTCAGGGAAAAAACATCTAAAGTCTGAAAACCTTACTCATAAGAAGTGAATTGGCAACTACAAAGTACAGAACTTAATTCAAGTTCACGGTATCAGTCCCTCATGGACAAACCAACCAGGACGGGAACTGCGTGGGGAGGTGGTTTCTTCCAAGCGCCTGGCAATCCCCTACAACGGGGGGACAGCCACACCCTTGAGAACTGGTTAGTCCCTGCTAAAAGGAAAGCCATTTTTTCCCTCTCAAAGCCCATGATAACTTTTACAGTACTGTCTCCAGATGACTTAACTACGAAATTTAGTTTAAAAATATTTTCAGGAAGTAAAATCTAGATAGAAATCTGTGTCAGGACACAGTTGCAACACTGAAAATTCATTCTTTACATTTGTTTACAGAAATGCTCACAGGAACAATGGTCAAACCATAGCACTGGTTAATAAACTCATTAATGTAAATTGAGAGGCCCTACATGGAGGCGTGGCAGGTGGCTCCACTGATGAGATACTGATGGGGGTACAGTACCTGTTCCCCTACCTGTTCATATTTTCTAGTTTTTCTCAATAAACAGTTGGTTATGTTATGCAAAAAATATATGAAAGATTTTTTGAGATTAACATACGTAATTTTGTAAAAGTACAATTTGGAGAAGGCCCAACTTTCTCCTCTGTCTGCACAGCAAAACGTCTTGCTGAAGTATTTGTTTTCCAACTTCTACCTGTACATCCCAGTGTAAGTGTCCGGGGAAAAACCCTGTCCTCTGAAACACCCAATCCACAACAGACACGATTACAAAAATTTAAGAGGTTTAAAATATTCATAACAGACATTATTAAATGGTCAAAACTGATTAAGCATTCAAATTGCCACTTAGCTTTTGGTGTATATCCTTCAACTCTTTCCTGTGCATAGCATTACTTCAAACAAAAAAATTAATTTGTCTCTTCCTTTTGAACAGCCACACGCCTCCTCATCTTGTTTCGCTGCACTTGGTTATTAGACCATCGTTATTTAATCAGAAATCTAATTGAAACAATCATGTTGAGTGCCTCCCAGGTCTCCGGCCAGGGTCAATGTTTGGGCAGTCAACTGTGATCGTCACGAGCACTGTTCCACCAGCTTTTATTTTGTTTCTCCTAAAATGCAAAAATTAGACAATGGCATTTGAATATGCCACATTTTGGTCGAGGTTTAAGAAATTCATTTATAAAAACAAGAGAACTTACAGAGAGGATACTAAACTACTTAGTCCCTTGAATTTACCGTGAAATGAGACACTCATTCCAGGATCCTTTTTAAGACCCATCATGACTACAGCTAGGTGATCTCATTCCCGTGTGTCCAAGACCTCGGCCGTCCTCCAGCCCCTTCCGGCCAGCAGATGTGCCGCTATGTGCTCACGAACTGGAGAACCAGTCACTCCAGGAGAAGGGGGTGGCCGGCTCGGCGCTGACACATGCGTACAAGCTGGCACCAACTCACCTCCGACAAACTCCAAACTAAATGCCAAAGCCACCTTTCAGACTCAAGAAGCAGAAAAGAAACTAAAAGGTAAATAAAGGAATTAGTTTTTAAATAAAAATTACATTTAGATTCAATTCGATTGTTTTTTTATACATCTCCAGCTAGAAGCAAACGCCTAGCCTACTTAACACAGCTCATTCTCTGAAATACTAGCCTAAATCAGACTACAGTACTATTCAAATTTAGTCCAAGCTCACTATTTTTGCTACATTAAAATTTTTCCCCCTACATATTTTGTCAAGTTTCTGGAATAATGGGGAAGTAGAAGAATTTTGATAAATTTTCTTGGTGCTTATTATGTACAAGGCACTTTGTGAAGAGCTACAGGAAATTCCTATATTCTACTACAAAGATGTCTGCCCCAAAGGAATTTAAATTTGAAGTTGTATGTCTAACTTTGGGTAAAGCAAGCCCCTTTGAAGAAAGACCCTACCAATGTCAACAAGAGCAAATTCTGAGTGGAAAAAATGTCCCTGAGAAGCTGTATTTCATTAAAAAAATTTTTTTTTAAGGGAAGGGAAAGGAGGAGGGAGGAAGAAAGCAGGCCAGAGGGTAGAGGGCAGAGGAAGGGAGGGAAAGAGACATAAAGTGATATAAACAGAGACAGAGAGATGGAGGTGGGGAGCGTGATGTCAAAAGCCACCCAGCAGGCACAGCAGGACGCCCAGGGAGCTGCAGTGGCCCTCCTCACTCCTCAGGTTCTGCCCTCCAGCTTTTCTAGCAGGCTCCAGTGCTGAGATCACAGCCTTCTAGAAACACTGAATCTTACTCAGTGCTGGTCTCCAGGGACTGCCCATGTTGTCCTGCACTGATGCTGCTGCTTCTCTTTTGCCAATACGGGGGTTACAATAATTCCCCCAGAAAGGAAGGGCTTACAAAGAGCTACGGTCTGAAACACAGCTGCCTCCTCGTCCAGTGCCCACGCTGGGAGGCAAGGGCTCAACTCTGAATCCAGTCACTCATTTACCTGCTTCCCCAAGGTTCCTGTGTCCCCAGGGTCACACATCTTCCCTGCGAAGAGCTGACCCTAACTAAAGCAAGACACTCCTGGACTGGGCTCTCCTCTCCCTCCCAGGTGTTGGGGTGGCACTCAATAAAACAGGCCCTCAAAGAACAGAAGCCCATGATAACTAAAATTCACAAACCCAAAACTTGATCGCGCAGCCTTGGGCCACAACTGGATGAAGGAGAAATAATCCTGTTCAGGGCAGATGGCGGCTCACTATGGCACTGATGATACCACCTGGTACAGTCGTCCAGAGGAGCAAGTGAGATGATGTAGATAAAGGACTTTGCACAGCGCCTGACACAGACTCAATAAATGAACCCACTGTACGGATCAGCCACAGCGGACCCTACCACACCACTTACAGACGCCCCACGCCCACAAGTCTGAACTGTCAGCCTATGTTCCTTCTTATGAGGACAATGACGTGCTGCTCCCACTACCAATTCCGAACTCACCCGTTTGTTTTGTTCATTTGTTCTACACCAATTTACACGATCCTACCCAGATAGCATTATGGAAATGTACAATCCAATGAGGACAGAAGTTTAACTGAGAGAAGACAGAATGCTGGCAAACACCCACTAATGTCCCCATCAGCATGTATTATAAAGGCTCAAACGGCAGAAGTTGTGAGTACATTTCATTTTTTAAGTCTGTAACCCACTGATTTTATTGCTGCTGTCTCTGCTTAATTTTTAAAATTAAACATACTAGTTCATACTTCAATGGGTCCTAATCTTTGGGGGAAGAAGCCTTAAGACCCTTTTGAAAATCACGTAACACCTAAGGCTCCCATCCTCAGAAAGTCACAAATTGACTTAAACACAAAATATAGGGGCTTAGGGACCGCCTACATTATTAGAGTCGAATGGTGAGTTCCTGTAATGCGTGTATCGACGACAGGCGTACTCCTCTGTGATCCCTGAAAAACCGCGGAATCCGCAGCCTGCTCAATAAAAACGCTGCACAGATAATCAGGACATTTGTTTCCTTAAAACTGGCATCGTCATCTTAATCAGTAACTTCTAAGAAAATGGTTCTTTCACTTTTATTTCCTCCTGATTTCACATGCAGAAGAATGTAAACTGACAAGATTTCCTTACCTGTCACATATGGCACTGAAACTGTTCCCACACAGTTACTTTCAAGGCTGTCTGATAATTTAACATCTAAGAAAATGTATCCAAAATTCATCCAAAATGTCACCTGCCTAAAATGTGATTATAAAGCAGTAAAGTAGAGCCATGAGTGGTCTGGACCATATCAGTGTAAGAGAAGAGCAGGAAGAAAACAGTAAACCATGTGGGCAGCCAGCAAATAGAGAAACATGTCTACTTCTGCGCAGGCCCACGCAACAAATCAAATTCCAAGAGTTATCTAATCTACCAACCTATACAGCCCCCGGTGTCCTAGTTTGGGTAACTAGTGAAACAAGACAGCTTTTAAAAAAGCAGCAGGTGGCTAGCACCGGAGGCATAACCCAGTCCCATGACGTGTGGCCAGTTGCAGATCCAAAGCAGCTCTTCCCTCTTACCTAATTTGCAATCTACTTCATTCATGTATGAATTTTAAAAGGATATTTAGATATTGAAACTGTTCATTCTTTTTAAAATCCCAAAGTGCCATGGTAAGATAAAGGCCAGGCAGCGTTGCCACAGAGCTAATTCTGCCAGCGCCCGCCAATAACAATGCAATGAACCGAGGTCGGTGTGCCACACATGTTCCTATGAGGCTCTCGCTCAAGGCTCACAGCAACCCTGCAAGATAGGTCTTGTCCCCATTTTACAGACAGGTAAACTGATCAAAACACAGACAGTAACCCGTCCAAAGTCACACTGCTACTAACTGGTGGAACTGGGATTTGAAGCTGGCCTCGTAATCCCCAGGGTATGTGCAGCATGTTACAATCAAGCCCACATAGGGGACAGCTCCCGGCACCAAAGGCAGAGCTGGGGCAGCAGTTTTCTCTTCTCCACCCAACATACACACACATTTCAGGCTCATTTTAAACAAGTTATCCCTCTGCAAAGTACTGATCAAGTTTATTTAATACAGAAACAATAGGGAAGCCCGAGCAGTATCCTTCCACCCCATTAGTAAAAACTTTGGGTAGTTGTTTTTCATGCGCTTTAGCATAGAAATTGAAGTTGGAGTTGGGGTGAGGGGAGGTTACAGCAATCGTTCACTGTGAAAACCAAGTTTACCAATTCCACATGCTTTTTGATAACTGTCCATGAGATTTAGAAGCCCTCTCTCTCTAAAACTGAGGAGGGTCAGAACTAACTAAGCATCACCTTTTCTTGATTCTATTTTCTACACTCTACAGCAACCATGAATTGAATTTACCTTGGCATACAGACAGTGATTTATCTTCTAGCCTGAATTTATCATTTTGAAGGAATCAAAACTGCAAATAGATATTTATTCAGCTTAACACTCACATTTGATGTTATGAAATATTCCTATGATCACACCTAGCAAGGAAAAGGTATTTCCTGTGATGATACATTTAGCAGCTAATAAAATCGAAAACAAGCATATTTGGAATTTTAAGTCCCTGTTCAAAATTCCAACCAAGAGTGAGACTGTTGATAGTTATTCCTTTTCATTATTTGTTTTGGATGCCAGTGAGAGGGAAACTGCAATTTCAACTCCAGTGTAAATCCCACCAAATTACAATCTCTAATGTGTAAACAGAGAAGATTGTTCCATGTGGAAGAAATGAAAACTGCAGCTAACCAGCGGCACGTGCTGCCTGCAGCCTGAACCTCGTGGAGACGCACAGAACTCAGGTCCCCACTGGTGCCAAATACCACGCTCACAGCGAATGTGCCACCACTGAAAATGGGGAGGGCAGGGGAGCCCTGGGTCCTCACAGGGACCTCAGACATTCTGCATAAAACCAGCAGTCTCTTTATCCCATGGAAAAACAGCTTCTGACAATGTCAGATGTTAAAAACAAAAAATACAGCCAACAGGACCAGAAAGGCATAGTCTACCCCTCAAATTGGCAAGAGAATGACAACTGAACGGAAGAAGCCAAAGAACAAAAGGCCTGGCACTCAGCTGCTGCCCGGTCTAAACTGCACTGCAACCTCAGACACCGCACATAATTTGGTTTAGGGGTTCTAAACACGGGTGAACAAACCAGTTTGCCTTCATTTTTGTGGCATGTGATGTCTTAGGAAACCTACAAAAGACTGCATCAAGATTTAGGATTCTAAGTACAAGAAAAACGACTTTATCACTACAGCTTTAACAGAAATAAAGGAGGGGAGGATTTTAACCTGTTGTATTGACTGCTTTTCTTTTTAACCAAAGCAAAGACAATCCTCTGCGACTATACATAACTGGCAACACACAGCTAATTCATTAAGAGTGAAATTAGGTTTTGGTCATTCAGACACTGATTAAACCAATAAAAACATAAAAGTGAAAGTTTTGAAAGTATCAAATTAGCAAGGATTTTAGATATCATAATCTTATTTTAGAAATTAGTATTTTTATACACCACACACATACAATATTTATCATTAGACCACATCTCTTGCTTCTGAAATCATTCAAATATTCTTTGTGTATTAAAAATATATTAATACAGTACTTTTAAAATAACTATACAACATTTACCAGATTAACACTTCCATCAAAAATATTTTTAAATTTCAGGATCATAAACACAAAAATGAGAAGAGTAAATGTCTACAATGTTTCTAAACGCTGAAAATTTTCTAGTCTCTTACCCTTAATCCCTCAGGACTTTTTTTCCTTAATACATGCACCAAGTTTTAACCTTTTAAACGTTACTGCTTCCTAAGTTTTAGAGAAAAGGGTAGAACAGAAAGCAAAATGCCCAAGAAATTTGAAAAATGAAAACATTACTACACAGCGGTTTTGACTAGACGTGTGTTTGAGGCATGGGGGGGAGGGCTGACAGGGACTTACTAAATCTTAAAGGAACAACTGAATAAAGAACTCTCAGTAAAAGTTTCAGGTAGAAACTTTCACATTTTGTTAAAAATTCAAGAAGTTCTAAAAATGTTACACACACATATTCTGAGGACTTTACTGTGAGATCAATGCAATGAAGAAATCCACCCCGGCCCCTCATTAGAAGATTCAAGAGCACACGGGGCAGGTTGGGGCAGCTTCTTCTCCTTCTTGCTTCCTTTCACGCTTTTTCTCGGGAATGAGTCAAGCAGCTAGAATAGGAACAGCTTTATCAGCAAACAAAACCTCTTAAGAAGTACTGACTACTTCAAACAGTTCAAATGATTTCCTCGTAAAGGAAAAAGGAAAAAATAAAAAGCTATTCACCCCCCAGTGAGCATTTGACAAAACAAAATAAAACGAAACAAAACAAAAGCCCCTATCTTTTATTAGTGTCACGTCATAAGACAATGAAAGAAACTAACAACAAGCATGATTTCACCCAATTATATCCACAAACAAATCAGAATTGTACTTACAATTTCTAGAGTTAATTTTTAGACTGTATGTTAATTAAAATATGTTCATGATCCATAATTCTCAGTTCAATGAAAACTTAAAAAATTCTATTTATTTCAGACATTCTCAACATTTGGCCAGTCATTCTCAATAGCCCAACACTGTGCAGAAGAGGAAGCTGACCATCACTGGTTCTTGCCATCACCAGAAACACCAAACGAGGGAGCTCTGTTATCTGGGACTCAACCCCTGCCATCAGCACCGTAGATTTCAAAAATAATATAAAACTTACGACAACGCCCAAAAAGCCCAACCTGACAAACATGTTGTTAAAAGAACACTTAGACAACAGCTAGCAAGGGGTAAAATGTAATGTTAGTGTTGTGTTCGGTTTTCAAGTGTGTGTCCTCCCACCCACTCCCACCCACCAGCTCCAAGTCAAGCAGTTGTTTCAATCCAGTTGTGGAGGGCGCAGCTCGGTGGCCCATGCAGCTCAGTGGCCCACGCGGGGATCGAACTGGCAACCTTGCTGTTAACAAGTGGCCGCCCTGTTGTTAAGAGCACTGCCCTCTAACCAGCTGACCGCTCTAACCAGCTGACCGGCTGCCCCCATCTGTTAAGTGTTTTTAAAAATTGTTTATTTGAGGCGCTCAAAGGAAAATAATAAATCTATTCAATCCATAAACCCCCAAAGCAATAATGCAGGCATTAGTTCTCACCACATCTTAGCTTTCCAATACAAGACTTCGTTTAATCACACTAGACTGCCTTATTATCTAGGATTAAAGTAAGTAGTGAAAACTTATCTTGGGTAATTGGCAAAGCCTTGTAAAACACTGTCCTACTGAGAACATTACGAATAAAAACTGGATTTAGGCAAGGCGGAGCCAAGTAACTGAGTAGCTGGGTGAACGTGGGCAAACCACAGAACCACAGAACCCCTCTGAGCATATTTCCTCCTCTACAAAGGATGACAATGGTCACTGCTTGGCGGGGCCACTGGTGGGGTTAACAATGTTGTACAGATGCTCCTCGACCTGCGATAGGGTCACCTCCTGGGAAACCCACTGTAAATCGAAAATGTCTCAGTTCAGAATGCACTTAACCTACCGAACACCACAACGTGCCCTATCCAGTTTCTACTGAATGCGTTCTCACTTTCACAGCGTCGTAAACCAAAACATTTCAAGTCAGACCATTTGTACATGGAACACCAGGCACAACGCTAGGCCCTGGCCAGACGTGCTAAGGAATCGCGTAACTGCTGTCACGGTCACTGTCAACATAAAGCAGAATTCCAAACATAATGACATGATGTGTAGATAAATGTCAAATGTCCCTATCAAAATACATCATAATGAACAATTTCAGCCAAGTACTCCTGTAATGCCTGACACTCGTTTAATCTGAGTGGTAAAAAAGAAAAATGGCTGCTTTCAATGTTTATCTTCTTGAGTTTGAGAAACAACAGTGGTGTTTTCAAGTAACTCTTCCTTCGCCATGTCATTCAGTTTCCCTAAACGATGTCAACCAAGAACCAACATTAATAAAACCAAACTTTGGAACAGTCCTCGGCAGGACGTACAATACGAACAGACACAGCGTACGACGCTAGTCTACCTGACACTGCAATTCTCCACTCTCCACACCTTTACCTGAAAGAAATGTCTATTCATTTTAACCTGCAAAATGGTGTTCTTGGAGTGTTTACCCAGTTCCTCAGTTCTTTAGCGGCAACTCCAAATATAAAACTATGCTCTCCTCTCTGTAACGCACCTATGAACATTTAAGATCACATATAATAGTTCATCTATAAACATGAATGTCAAACTGCTCAGGAAATAGTAAGTTTTAAAAATGGTAATTAAATCTGTAATTTAGAAAAAGAACCTAGAATTCATATTTAAATAAAGCACAGCAAATTGTTTCTTTATTTTCAAATCGCAACTGAATTTTTAAAAATGAACTAAACTATTCTGAACCCACTACAATAAGGGTCTTGTGATTTTTTCACTGTTTAGAAAACGTAATCATAACCAACCCTCCTTTCTGTGTTAAGCAAGTCTCACCTTTCCATTTACATAGGGGCAGGAGAACCAGAACAACAACCTAAGTATAGTCAGAGCACAACATACAAGCGTATTTCCAAATACACTCAATTATGATGTTTGAAGCAGTTATTAATCATGGCACATATTGGGATTTTTAAAAATTCATCCACTAAAATGAGTGAAAATTTTGCAAAATGCTTTGAAAATTTTTAATAAATCCACATCATTTCCGTGAACAAGGTTATAACATAAGAATCAAAGGCACTAAACAAAAATAATGACCAGCTGATTTACCTAAATTTGGAGCAATTCAGTAGCAGAATTAGAAGCAAAAAAAAATTCTGATTCCTACCGTTGACACATATTAAAACTGTACTGAGCTTTCAAAAACGGACCACCCCAAAGGCAGAAGTGATAACTTGGCAGGCAGCCATCAGAGAGGGGACACCCAGGGCTCAGCAGACATCCCTCAGCTACAAGGCAGCGAGAGCTACATTAGGGGACGAGGACATGCTCACTTGGGTCGACCATGAGATGCTTGCAAGCCACAGAGCATTTAATGCTGGGCCATATTTCCACAGAAACACTGCCACTTCCAACTGCTGTATGCCCTGCCCGCCGGACACCCAGAAGGTTCAGGGCCCGTCTGCCATCATCCTCAGGCACCACCGCTGGGCCTCCGCCCTTCCACTTTGGCCAAGGAGCCCGAAACAGCTGCCAGCTGCTATGGTAGGTGAGGAGATCAAACTCCACTGAAGCCCACCTGTTTTCTGCATTTATTCAATATCTCCTCTAATTTTAACTTTAAGTGGAACCAGTCTTGTCACTTCTACTCGATTGCCCACAAGTAAAAGCGGACAAACAGCAGCGTGTTCTGTAGAGAAGGCGGCATGGGAATCCTGGGTTCGAGTTCTGACTTTTGCTGCTCATTGGCCGTGAGCGTGGACGAGTGACCCGACCCCTCCTCCATGGAGGTCTGGACAGCAGAGCAGAGGCTAAGCTCAGCACCACTCGGCACCACCCCGGGCTCATTACTGTGTCCGCTGCATCTGTTTCTACCTGTTGTCTAGCAGTGTCCTGTGACCTTACGTCGCTGGCTTTCTTTCCCCACCTCACGTGTTGCTCTTACCTTCTTCCCCTCCTCACTCGACTTCCCACAGGTCCTCCCCACTGCTCCACTTGGTGACCACAAAGGGCTCCTGCCCACCCCCTTCTTATCCTGGACCCCACACACACAAACTAAAACACCCAGGAAGTCTGACCTGCACTGAGCTGCAATAAAACGGAGACGCTCCGCCCTGGATATTTTAGTCATCTCTCTAGTCTTCCCCACCAGTCAAGATGCTAAGTTCAATGCCTGGTGGAAAAGGGGCCCCTATGTCCATTTGCAAAACTGAGTTTCATAATTCAAAAACACTCCTGTGAGTTTCTAGGTGGCCCTCACTATGCACCAGCCCAGGATTAAATTTCCCCAAATGCTAACAGTAACATCCAAATGCTCCCTCTTCCAGGAGCTCTCAGCCCCTAGAACTTGACGGGGTCCATCCCTGTGTCATTCATGTCACAGCCGCCGAAAAGCCACCCCTGGCTACCACCTATGGTCAGCCATACTTCTCTCTCTCTCTCATGACAAGACCTATCTTGTTCATTTTGTTGGCCGGTGGTCCCCTCGCTCTCTAGAATGTCAGCTCCGTGAAAGCAGGAACTTGGGTGGCTGGAGTTCTCTGTGTAACTGCAGACACAGCAGATACACGTTAGGTAACTGGGTGGGGCAGGGGGGACGGACCATCCACGGCCACCACGGCTCTGACCTGCTCACAGTCCCAAGGCCGCTCTGCGCTCTGAAACACCCCATCCTGCCACCCAGTCTAAGTAAGAGTCCCCAGCCATTCCCACCCCGTTCCCTTTTCCTTCTCTCAATGCCAACAGGCCTTTAGTTCAGCACTTCATTTTTTAAAACTCCTCAGACCAAGAGATTTTGCGTGTGGATCTCTTACCCCCCTAAAGCCTATACATTTCTATAGGCTTTGTCACCTTTGGAGAGAAATTTCAAACAGGTACAATGTCAAAAAAATTGAATGCTCGTCATAGTACCAAGGTTTTTTATTGAAATGATTTTGATTGTAGAGACAGATGAAATATTGCCTCTTTAAGGTGATTTATGATTTAACTGCTCTGTGGTGACTAAAAGTCACCTAGACAAATACTATAAACTAGTGGATACTCTCAGGAACCATTTAAAGTTTTTATAAAGGATTATTTGAACCTGCTAAGTGACCTTAAGGAACGGTGGTCTTTATCGTTCATTACTGGTTTTCTGACAAACTTTCTGTCTTCTTTACTCCCCAGTTCTCAGCTATTAAACTACTTGCTGCTATAAATAACTCTTCTCTCCTCCTAATCTGCTGTGAACAGGAATGGCAATGGGTCAGAACTAGGCCTACAACAAGGGCCAATGGCCAGAGTGAGGCTCCGCCATGGAAGGGCCAGGGGACACCCACTGCTGATTTTGAGCTTCGGCAGGTGCTCTATAAACACGACTGACAAAATGAGTCACAAACTTAGTAGCTCCTCTGCAAGAAACATGTACACAGCTGTCAGCCACACTCTGTCAACGGCACTAACAGGTACATACCACGGACTCATACAGTACAGAGCTGTTCCTTTTTCTATCACTTGACAGCAACCCTGTGAGGTCAGGCTGCACAAGGATCTCCCCATGTTTTGACACCCTCTTTTAAAGCTGGAAACTGTGCCCCAGAAAGGCGACATGACTTGCCCAGTCACCTGGTAAAAAAAAACCAGGGGTTCCATGTTTTTCATTCCTTCCACTAAGCCCACTAAGCCCACTTGTATAAAGCCACTGTTGTTTCTTGTGGCTGAAAGCAGCTCAGGTAAAGATCTAATGTAGCCAACGTGACGGCAGGGCAACAACACGTTGTGCTACTCTGTTTGAAAAGAACATTTGCCCACAGTCATTTTTATAGCTAACAAACAAAATCAATCTCTCGTTTCTCACACTGACAAATAAGGGACAAAGGTGTAGAAGATGGTCAATACTTCCAAATTCGACCCTACTACTTTGAGAGTATAATCTTTCTATGGTTTGAATTAAAATAACCTGAACCACCACACTGAAAACCCTCCCTTCCTCTCTACCTGAAAAGTTTACTCTGTCCCATCCACGAACTTCTCATGTTCAACCTCATTACAGGGGCTGCTAGACATGTAAGAAGTTCGGCTAACTGCAAAACTGAGAATCCAACATTCTAGTTCAAAACGCCCAATGTGTGCCCATCTTTGGCCCATGGCAAAACTGCATGCTCCCTGATCAGAGACAATATGAACTGTGTTCTCACAGCACTGTGTTCCCGTTCCTTCACTACAGGTTTGTGTGCGTCTTTGTTTGCCAATCAACGAATATTTATTGAGGGCCTGTTCCATGCCAACCATCTAGGTGCGGATCACAACTTACTGATTTAATGTTTGTCTCCAGACCACAGGCGCTCTGAGAAGAGTTACTGCTTCTTTTTCGCTCCCCATCGCGCTGTATAACCTAGCAGAGTGCCTGGCACATGGCAGGGGCTTAAGGAACATTAGCTGAATAAATGAGAGACAGACAGAGAGGGGGAGAGAAGGGGCCACTTTGTATGTGAAGGAATCGGGCTTTTCACTGCCCAGAATCCACCCGCCATCCGATGAACTCTAAAAGGCACCACATGCAACGCACAGCTGTAGGCTCAGCAGCTGTCATGCAAAGGAGCCGGGGCCCAGAACTAGGAAGAATTCAGCCCTTTGTTTCTCTCTGCCGGCCTCGTAACTGAAATAGTTAGGCCCGCTGTCAATCTACCTGTCAGCTACATGTCCTCAACATCTGGGCTTCAGAAACACTAAGTTAACATTGCTACTGAATGAAATTTATGTTGATTTACTCCCTGACATCACTGCCTGAAAGGGTATTTACATGTCTGAGGTCACACAGAAGACCTAAATAGAACCGAGTTAATATGAACAGTGCTTCATTTCAGGTCTTTGCAAGCTATAAATTAGCTTTCATGGAGTATTTAATTTAAAAACCAAAAAGGTTTGACTCATTATTTAAACTCTCCAAACTTTAGGTCATAAAGTTCAAACAGGACTCTTTACCAGTAAGTTGCTGGAAACAGAGTAAGTTCCAAGAGTTAGTCTCTATAAGTATTTTAATTAAAACCTAAGATTCAGTGGGTTCTATGCTGCCCAGAGTAGTTATAAAAATAATAATAGGATAATAAGAAATATGAACTACTCAATGACATAAAAACCCAGCAATCTGGGTTTAAAAATAAAGATACGTAAGTTCATGTATCACTGGTAAAATAAAAGGTTTATTTTCAGTTTTTTTCTCCAAATCCAATTAAATGAACAGATTTTTAAAAAAGGTTAAAATTAAAAAGCAAAAAGTAATAAAATGTTCTAAACATGCACGCCAAACAGAAAAGCTTTAAAGTTTCCACTAAGCTATGAATATGTTTAATATTATATTTTATTATATATATTATTATTAATAATGAGTTAGTTATGCTGAGTCGCAGAGTAAAGACTTCCCCTTCTCCCCGAACTCCAGCCCCTGCAAATCACAACTTACCTGGAAAGGCTGGTGACATTAGTTATAAATAAAATGAACACTACATAAAGGAAAAAGTTGAATTATGTGAAGAGTTTGCAAACAATTATGCATTAAGCCTAATGTCAACAAAATCTCAATACTCACTTAACACAGTAAAAACAAAACAAAACAAAACAAAACCATCTGGGAATTTTTTAGACCCTGATCACCTGATTTAGGATCAAAGTATTTAATGACCTAAAACAGCCACAAAATCACGTTCAACAAACAGAGAACATGTATTTAATAAAAGGCCCACAAACTGTCCCTTGGATGAGTTAGCCGCATTTGCATTACACTGTGAAATAAAAAGAATATGTAATAGGAAAATCAGAACACTTCTTGCCTACATTTTTAAATATTACTTTTACATTTTTCCAAAATCAAGTTTATGTCATGATTTTATTTACAATATGACTTCCACAAATCACTTTGCACTGTTCTGAGTAAAGGGCAGACTAGTAAGTCCAGATAGATACAAAAATTTAGTTAAGACTAAGGCGGGCAAAAAAACAAGTTTTGTATTATCAGTAGGAAACTGCCACACGGTGCCTTGGCATATATTCAAACTGGGCTCTATAGAAGATTCACGAATTCACATTAAAAAATCTTCATTTAAAAAAATCCCAACAACGTGTCAAAGTGCCAGCTGGAAACACGATATATCCAATTAAACTATTTTCCTACCCGGAAATCATCCCCTCCCTTTTGTAAGTTTGACTAGCTTTCTTTACCTTGGTTCGAAAACGTGATAAAACAGAACTACTGGAGTTGAGTCAAAAGTGACAAAACAACACAGCCTTCAACTTCCATTTTGTTAATGGCCTCATTTCGGGAAGATCTGCTGTGCTAAGACCTTAAACCACCCCTGAAGGGTGTTGCAATCCTGCGCGGCGCGGCCTGGCCCCGCGTGGAGTGGGGCGGGGTGAAGAGCGGCGGGGCCCGTCCCGGAGACCCGCGCAGCAGCAGGGCCCGGCGCCCCGGGGCACCGAGTGGCAGGGCCCGATCCCGCGTGGAGTGACGCCGCCCGGCCCGGCCAGTTCCCTGCCCTCCGGGGGAGGCGAGCTCACCCGCCACAGCGCGTCCGGCGCTTCCCGCACAGTCCCGGGTGGGCAGGAGGCCACCGAATCTGCCAGAGCGGAAAATGTCACTCTCGGAACACATTTTATGACGCGTTCACTGGCAAATAGCACAAAAAGCTAAGAATATACCGGGCGTGCACGGCTCGGGGGAGACCGGCTGCTGCTCCCGCCCGCAAGTCCAGCTATTTTTGATGTCCGCCGAGTGAAGTGACAACCAGCCCGAGGGCGGCGCTGGGGTCCGCGCACTTTTCCACGCCCGGATTCCCAGCCCCAAGTTAGACAAGAGCCGAGCGGCGTCCGGCGCCGTGATTCAGCAGCGTCCCGGGGGAGGGGGCGGGGGGGCCGGAGCGCGGGCCGGCAGCCGGGCCGGAAAAGGTCACCGCGAGCCACGGGCTCCGCCGCAGCGCGGATCCGGAGTGGCGGGGGCGCGGGCATCGGCGGGCGCCTACCTTTCCTGCTTTTCGGGGAGCTCCGCTTGCTCCGGGCGCTGGCTCGCTCTTCCTCAATCGCAGCTGCTATCTCGGGGTTGTCTTCCCCATTGTACCAGACCAGGAGCTCCTCGCCCGGTGCGATTGGCTGCGGGGAGAGAAGAGACAGGAGCCAAGCCAATCAGCGCGGCGGTTGTTGGCGGGCGGGGGCGGGGCGGCGAGACGGAGGCCAGCCCGGCAGGAAGGGCTCCTGAACCCTCTGCGGCTGCGGGCTGGGCGGCTGCGGGAAGGGCCCCTCTGCTGGAGGGAGGACCTCACTTCCCTCCCGCCTCCTGTCCTGGGGGTCCGAATGGCCACTAGGAGAGATTACTTTCAACTCACAGCTGCCGAATCTTAGTGTTCAAAGCCCCACGACTACCTAGGCAGAAGGAAAAGGAAAACACGGAACCATTTTGCCCACAAAATGCAGCTGATGAGAAATTTAAAGTACAATTAAAAAGAGCCAGGCGGTTTGGAAAGAACTGCTGAAAACGAATGACCAGTGCACGGTTCAGATTCCAAGAGCAAGTTAAGCAGGATAGGGAAGAACTGTCTGCGCCGCACACTTATAAGTCACTGCTAATTCTACCACGGGAAGGCTGAAAGAGAAGAGCACACAAGTGTCCTGGCAGTGTATTATCCACGCACTGCCACCACCTGCCCCTCGACACCGCACATGGAGTTTACATGACAACTTAAATTTAGAAGGAAATGCCTAACAAAACCTACACGTAATATGCTCCTAAAACATTCGTAACAGCCCTGTGAGTCGTGAGGGCATGTAGCACCATCATACTGATCACATCTAGAATAACCTGAAGGAAAACTGAGGGAAAGGTTATCCTCCTAAACAGAACTGAAGGAAATGGCTTATCGGTTTCTCTCACAATGATTCATCTGCGCAACAAGTGCCAAGAGTATCCTATCCACACAAGTAAAATCCCACCTAAAACCCACTGAATAAAATTAGAATCCGTGAGTCCGTACTGATATAAAGGAACGAAAGAATGAATGAATGAACAAGTCAACACATAAGAAGGAAAGCTCTGCCTTAAAGTAGAACCCAACTAATCAATGAAAACAAAATAGAATTAGAAAATCACTGGTTTGCAGTCATCACAGTAATAAGTGATTCAGAAAAGAATCATTAACGGATGCCGAAAACTTGTAGGTGAAAGTTTGTGGAGTAGCAGAATACTTGCAAGGTCTCAAAATATCTCCCCATGAAACATGTATTAATTGCAAAGGGGAAAACGGTATCTTTATAAGACAAATAGACATTATGTGTCTCCTAACACCATGCACAGAAAAGAACAAAGCATCACTTCTAGAGATTTCTGCCCCAAATGCATGAAAATGTAATTTAATCATGATGAAACATAAGAGAAGCCCAATCTGTGGGACATTCTACAAAATGACCAGTTCTCTCTAAACTGAAAAGTTACGAAAGCAAAGGCTGAGGTTGTGTTCAAACTAAGGAGGCTGATCAGACATTATAACTGAATGCAAATGAATTTTCTTTTCAAATAAGGACATGATTGGAACTGATAAAATCTGAGTAAGGCGTGCAGATTAGCTAATACTGCCAGTTAGTGTCCCGATTTTGATCAATGCACTGTGGTTATGGCCTTCTTTTAGGAAAGCGGGGAATCCCACCTAACATGTCAGTTTAGGAACAACATAGTTCCTCGCTTCAACATACCTTCCAGTCTAGATGATACCCTTGCAAGTAAATATTATTTTGTTTAATTCTATGCAGAACTCACTGTTTATATAGTCCAAATTTTAAAATATTCTAAATTCTTTAAAACAAAAGAACAAGCCACTCTTTGCTCCCCCAACATTGGCTGAACCTGCCGTCTTCTCATCTTTATCAAACTATGTATTATAACTGCCCTTCTTGAGTCAGTTAAACCTAAATCAAAAAAAACTTAATACATACAAGATTTTAATGAGTTGAAATATATAAGATTTTACAAGTCAATATATAAGATTTTTATGAATTAAAGTAGCCATTACAAATGCCTTCTGGTACTCTGATGAGCTAATCTGTTTCTGTTGAAGGAATAGGCTTTTTTATTTAAATGAACAATCTATAGTTCCAAATGTATAATTTGCTTCTCCATTTTTTTGTTGTCTCTTATTCATGAAATGATGGTATCATAATATTTGAAATGATTAGGGTTTGCAGAAATATGTAAAGACTTAAATAAAACTAAAGTGAAAAAGAACATGGAAAAGAGTGAGGAAAATATATTCTCAATTTATTCCTAACCCAAAGAACATAAGCAGAACATCGGCTAAAGGGACCCACTGGGCATTTTCGTGATACCTCCCAGACTCAGCGCTTAAGCTTCCATGGTCACGCCACTGCAATCTCTGAGGAGTACCAACAGTACCAGCAACTGAGTGAAGTTAAATACGTATCAGCACAAACTCTTTACTCAGAGGGGCATTCTCTCTTTTGCTGTCGCAAAACACAATACAAAACACATCAGAATCTGTTTTTACCTCAAATCAAATACAAAATCTCTTAATGGCTAATGAGCTGGTGGGTAGCTATATTAAAAGCAACGTGATATGTTAGCTGGGGAATAACCTTCAAAATCATTAGCAGCTGAGGTGACTATTGTATTATCGACTATATAATTCCCAACTTCTATTAAAACAGATATACAAATAACAGACCTTTATGAAGAGGAAAATAGCACATTTAAGATTTTATAAGTCAAATTTCAGAATAAAATAAAATTTATGTTCTTAAACACAGGAAATATAAACCCACATTAAAAAAAATACGGCCAGAAATCCAAACCTCTTTTTTTATATATTGTATTTTGATGTTGAACAACAAAAAACAACAATTAAGAGACTTTAAACTCTTCCTAACTTTCCTGTAGGTTCTGACAGGCTTACGGAACCAAGCATACTCTCTTATCTAAATCTCAGTAAATACTATATAAACTTGAAATTTTACCAGACAAATTAGGAAGAGTCAGGGCTTCCAATAAATATTCCTAACACGAGGTCAAAATAAGAGAAATACTCCAGAATAACGGGAACACACAAAGCACCCCCGCGCTTTCCCACCGACAGTCTATTCCGCAACACCATCTTTCCAGTCACAGGTCAGACAACCTCAACTCCCGGGTCGTCTGAACTCCTGGGTGAACTGAAGATGAAAATCTCGAACTTCTCCCCTCAAGCCACTAAGGCCCCCGTGACCTGGCCCCTGCCCACCTCACCAGCCTCATCTAACCATGCCTCTCATTCCAGGCACATGGGCCTTGGCTATTCCTTTGGGGGGAAAAACCCCAATATCTAGCTTATTCTTACTTCCAGGCCTTTTCTGCTACCAGGGTCCCTCTCCTAGTCTGCTCTTACCACAGAGAACTCTGTGTGGCTGGCTTCTTCCCATGCCAGGCGGGGAGGTCATGTCTGTCTCCCCTTACTCACTACAGCTGAAGCTGCCCTCCCCCTACCTAGTCTCTATCACATTTTAGTGGCTTCAAGGCGCGTATCATGATCTGAAGTTATTTTGTTTACTTATTCACTTGCTTATTATCTGCCTCCTCACCCATAAATCGGAAGTTCCATGAAACCACAGACCTCATCTGTTCTGTTCGCTGCTACAGAAGAACACCTGGTACATACTAGACAATAAATATTTGTCAAACGAATGAATAGAAGAATGAATGGACAGCAGGCTAACAGTTAACTTCTGGGAATTTAAAATAGTTTTTAATCATATTACAAACAAAAACAGAGCTTGGATTTTCCAATTATTCGAGTGATAGTTGAGAAAGTGATATAGAGCGCAGACCATCACACGTAACTTGTTTACAAAATCTAACCCACAGAAAGCTTCATTCATACTTAGATAACCACTAATAAGAAATTGGAAAGGTCTTGTGCATACCTGAGCAGACACCAAAGGTCAGAGTTGGGGCAGATCTACAAAGACCAGAAATATGCTGCTGCAGATGAAGGTAGGTAACAATACTAGCAGCAGTGTAGCTAGTTAACACTTTTGAGTATTTGGCTTAGACTAGCAACACTTCACAGAACCTTACACATATTATCTTGTTTAATCTTCACAACAACTTTACGTATTAATTTTATTATTACCTCCATTTCTACAGATGAGAAAACTAAGACACAGAGAGTTGAAGTAACTTGTCATGGTCACACAACTGGAAGCCAAAATCTACTCACAAGGCAATCTGCTAGGCCCCACTCCTAACCATGACACCATCCCGCCTCACCCCGAAACAGAGGCTGTCATTCATGTAGCACTTACTAGGTGCTAGAGCTTTGCCCGTAATCACCTACGAAATCACCCTGAACCTATGACAGCAATACTGCAATTAGCTCTATCTTCCAAATAAGGGAATTGAGGCACAGAAAGGTGACTTGCTAGTCAAGTCACCATGACTTGCCTTGGGTCACACAAACCGCCAGAATCTAATCTGAACTCTGGCTTCAGAGTTCACTCTCCAAAACACTACGGATCTTGCTTCTCAATGTTTCTCCGATTTGCTATCAGAGATAAACACAGCCTCACGAAGGCACTCCGAGGTGTCCTGACGTCTCCCTGGGCTTGCTCTCCCTTGGAACCTCATCTATACCTCCCTTGATTGTCTCAGATTCATCCCCTGGCTGGCATTTCATCTCCACCAGGATTCTGTCTCACAGATTCAACCCAATGCCACAATTACTTTAAATAAATTTGAGAAACAGAATGAATTCCTGAATCAAATTTTGAATCTAATTTCAAATTTCAGTGTAACAAAATTGCATAATCCTACCTACTAGAAAATCATGCTTTTACAATATAGCAGAAAGAAAATGGAGAGAAGGTTGTACAAGTTTTAAATGAGAAAGTGGGTGTATATGCAGCAGAGGAAGTCCAATTGGCTACAGATGACAGGAAAAGAACAGCAAAAGAAAATGAAGCAGCTAATTGCTAACTACACTCCCAGAAGTCTTCGCGCTGTCACACAAGCAAAACCCAGCATGTGCAAAGCTGACTATCATCTTAAATGCTTGTTCATCTAGAGTTTTCAACTCCATGGAGATCATTTTCTTTCATGGACTGTCCCCTAATCTATGACATTTTTAATAGAAGTGAGTAAAGAGAAATGTGCCTTACAGCAATTTTAGGAAATACATCTATTCCACAAAGCAACAATCATCTATCTTTAGAGCCTCAAGACTCTGCGTTTGAGAACATTTCCATGCACTGAATGCAGGTTTGCCTTCTGAGAGAACATGACAACACGGGAGACGGACAGGGGCTTGCTCGTTGCAGAAATGCAGCCACACTCAACGTATCCTAATACTAACTTCCCTGAATGTACTCAGTGACCTCTGACTTCAGTACAAACCTTAAAAACATGACTTTCCTCTTCTTTTCATCTCAACCATGAATGTCTCTAAATAAAAATCTGACAGCAGGAAGAAAATGTTCTGTTGAATTCCCATTCTGAATAAAAGTTAGGGAAAAGAAAAGTTAATTCAAGGCTACATTACACTGAAGACTAAGAATGTGTTTTCAGTTAACACAGAACCACTGGTATTGACAGTTTCTCACAGTTGCATAAATCTGCCCGACATACAGGTCCCAATGCATTAGTGTCTCAGGAGGAGGGAAGTCGCTGCCACACACTTATCAGGACCTACAAAGATGCAGCATGTAATTACTTAACACGATCTCCATGCTTCAGTGCCCTTACACACACGAAGCACGGCAACTGTATATTTAAAACACAGACCTTTCGATGTGTTGATGAACCACTTTCCAATACAATCCTTTCAAGGTCTGCAGAGTTGTTATTGTCAGCCACGACCAGGGACAGTATTTGCAAAACGCATACAAAGTAACTAACGGCAGACTGATTCTAACACTCTTACCTTTAAAGTTTTATAGTAAATGGCCCTGTTGATTTCCAGTGGAAATAAATTCTGCTCTTCTCCGGAGCAAGCCCAGTTTACGTATCGCAGCCAGTTCCCCTTCTCTGGATCGGTGGCATCAATGCACATCCAACCCAAATTTGGGTAATATACCTTGGGAGGGGGAAAAGAACACCGGGGTTAAACAGGAGTAGCTTTCAAATGTTGCCATTTTCAACTTTTACAAAGTCTTTGTCATTATATGCAAGTACTCTATAAAGCATGTCACAGAAACCAAATAAATAAGCAGCAAAGAAAAATAAATTGGATAAAAACGGAGATTCAAAACTGGGTAATCCTCCTTATTTTTCTGTCTGAGCTTGAGTAATTTTTTTCTCCTAAACTTGAAGAGCTATAATAAATATGCTTCATGATCTCTAAATGATTCGCAAATATGGACCCAAGGACAAATGACAACTCCATTCCCTAAAGATAGAGCTGGAACAGGGAGCTGGCAGCACCCAACACCCTGAACTTGCGGGCTGGTTGTGCAGGTCGAGTGCGGGGCCCAGTCCTGCGAGGTGACACAGCTCAGCAGGTGCCTTCACTGCAGGGCTGACACAACTTCAGGAGCAAACATGCAGTGTGAACCTCCAAGTGGATGAAAGGTATGATGCTTCTGCGAACTCAGGTCACCCTTTAACCCCTCTACCCAGAGCATCTGTCAGGACTGAGGTGCTATGGGACATACTCTGGGAAATACCAGTGTCCTCCCAAAAGAAAGATCAAACACCCGGCCCCTTTTTCAGCAGTCAGATCAAATGTCCTCTGCAAGAAGCTTTCCCTGACCAGCCAATCTCAGTCAGCTCCTCCTCCCAGATGCTTCCAGCACTTACCACTTCTTCACTTTAAAGAAAATCTATTAGGTTGGTGGAAAAGTAATTGTGGCTTTTGCGATTTTTAACCTGTGAAACCGCAATTACTTTTGCACCAAACTAATAGCAACTATTTTTAACTTTATCCTTGTCCATACATACATACATACATACATATTTTACTTCCCTGCAACTAGACTGTAAAACACTTGATTAGGCACGTAAATAGAAACACAGAATCAATCGGTGACAGACCTGTCAAAAACAAAGTAAAAGAAACAAATCTTTTACTTTCTCTGTAGGAAGAAAGGGCAGAATCTCGATGCTTCCATTTCTTCCCTACACGTACAGAGCCAAGGCTCCCATCACTTATCCCTCCTGGAACAGAGCCCCCACTCTCCACTCTGCTCTGTGGGCATGCCTGAGTCTCAGAGCCTGATTGCCGGGGGGCAGTGCCCACCATACTTCCTTCTGTTGGGAGTTAGATGCCAGGCATAATGCTATGTGCTTTCCACATTATCTCACTTAACCCCATGCAGCAGATTCATTAATATCTTATTTTAACATGTGGAAATTGAGGATCAAAAGTTAAATAATTTTCTCTACGCCGCCCACTTAACTAGTAGCAAAGACGAGCTTAAACCCAGACCTGCTGGGCCTCTACTTCCAGCCCCTTCCCGGATCATCCTACTGGAAAACCACAAATCTTCCTCTCCTCTCTCCATCGGCAGCCCCCGCCACCCCCAAACCCAATTTCTTTTTCTTCACAGCGACTGCATTCTTTTACAGTATGAGATCGACTCCTCATTTATTTCACTCCGTGACTGTCTCCCCAGCAGAGTATGAGCTCCAGGAGGAGACGTCTTAGCCTTGCCGTTCACTGCAGCACTCCAATACCTCGGCCGGTGCCGGGCTAGAGCAGCCTCTCACTAAACCACTAGGGGATGAATGACAGGATATCATTACACACAAATGTGTAACTGTCAGTTGACGAGCACCTGCTGTGTGACAGGAACCACGCTAGAAGGTGCTCTGCAGTCCGTATTTAATCACTGTAAGGGCTAAGGAGAATGTTTTCGCTATCCTGTAAGTACCCCCAGTGAGTTTATTCAAAAATTGGTTGTTTACTAAAACACCTATCTTCACCATTCTAAAGAGAGGTTATCCATGTTACACCCAAGTCCTTTTCAAACTCACTGTCACACTCACCCTCAGTGCTCGCTCGCTCTCTCTCTCTCTCTCTTTCTCACACACACACACACACTCCTCCCTTTAAAACAAAGAGCAAGAGCAGCCCCCAAATGGTATGTTATGGAGACAGAACAATGCAAAATGTAGAGTTAAACTCTGCACACCAAAACAATATAAGCTGCTTCACTTTTAAAATGTTTAAGAGATATTTTTGTCATGTTTGCCAGCATGATGAAGGAAAATGGGGTACTTGATCCTGTAACGTTGTCAGTCCATGTTAGTTAGGTTTTACTAATAAGTTAGGGATAAAGTCTTGTTTCGCTGTGTCACAATGGATGGCAGAACCCCACTCACTCCCCAGCCACACACCCACACAGCTCCAGACAGCAAGGGACAAAGAGAGATCATGCCGGAAACCCACACACGGTGAAAGAAGGCAGCTGGAAAGAGGCATCAAGAGGCGACCTACCAGCCTGCGCTAACAATACAGGCCGCGCAAGAACTTCCTGGCTCCCAGGTCCGTACAGACTTTTGCAAATAGCAAGGTATTCCACTTGAGTGAGTTCTTTACACATTACCCATTTTGTTTCAAAAGGGACAAAGGCATCTGCAAAGTCATGCTTAATTTACAGAAAAAGACGCACACTCCATGTTTTAAATGTGCAACAAGTAATTCACAAAGGAATATACATGGCCAAAACCTTGTGAAGAAAAAAAATTAAACTTACCTAATGATAATAAAAAACAACTTCAAATTATATCATTTTCATCTATCTTACTGGTAAAATTGGTTAAGGAAAAACAACAAGATTAGAAAGCAGGCATTCCCCCAATCAATGCTGATCAGAGAATAAACTAGTATCATTTTTTAGATGAAATTTGGCAGTACTTCACAAAAAACAAACACTAAAATGTACACACTCCTTAACCAGCATATACACTTGTAGGAATTTATCCTCATGAGGTAACTGGGCAACTGTACCCAGATGTGTGTCCAGAGATGTACAAGGCAGTGAAGTTTATACTACAGACTTTCTAACTCATTCATAAGTGGAAAACACTGTGGGTTTAGTAACTGTGATAACCCAGGCATACAGCAGAATATTTAACAGACGTTAAAAAGTACTACTGTGTACACGATTAAGTGGCTTATGTGGAAACTTTTATTTTCTGTTAGGTATTTCTGTATTCCTTAAGAATTTTTCCGATAAACACAGTATTTCTATAATTAGAAGGAAAAAAAGGTAACCAGAAGTTGTAGAAATGCATTACTGGTATAAAAGATAGTCACAATACACTGATGACTGAATAAAGCCGTTTACAGAAAGCATGGCTTGTATGATACCATTTTTGTTTTAAACATGAATATCTGAAGGAAAAAAGACTCCAAAAGTAAGTGAAAATGCTAATAATGGTTTTCTCTGAAAAGTGGGATTATCCATGATTTTAGTTTTTCTTCTGCTTATCAGAATTAGTACTTTTTTCTCCACTGATTTAGTATAATCTCCAAGTAAAAAAGGGAGGTGGGTGGGGAGAGCAAGTGAGTCTTATCAATGAAAACCTAAGTGGCCTCCGTCTGCTGAATGCTAACCTAAAACACTGCTCTTCCTTCTCCTCCTCCTCCCATCACACACACATTTCTAAAAAATACGTGGCATTCTCATTTTTATTGAGAGTTAACCTTATAATTAGGAACTGGGATGTCCCTAATTATATGTGCTTTTCTAAATTCCTACCTTGCTTGGTCAAACCTTGGTTTCCAATCAAAATTAATTTCAGTGACCGACACACAGAACCTAATATTTAAAATGAGACAGGTTTTTGCTTAATATAACTACAAATTACTAGACTGCAAAAGTGCCACAACACCATTACACTAGGGTAGTGCAATGTAGGGCATAAGCCTGCAAAGACAGTGGAGAACCAAACAGAATCCCTTCCTCAATGTAAAAGCAGATAAAACTCCCGCATGGCTCAAGCTCAATAAATGATATGTAACAAATCTATTTTCAAATCTATACGATTAAGAAATACTCAAGCTAACTTGATCCAAAGGAGAAATATTTCCATATAATCAATAATTTTCCCTGATCCAATTTATAAAACAGTCCCTTATAACAAAGCAAGGTACCTGACTGTGGACGACGTACTAGGAAAATAATTTTTACAAGTTAATTTTCAAATGGAAATTCCCTATTTGGAGGGAAAGAACTGAAGAAAGGGAAACACCTCTATGCCAAGCACTGAGCTAGATGCTTTATGTTATTTTAGTTAATTTTTACAAGACTTATGAAATATTATTAAGCTCCTTTTACATATAGGGACAATACGGAAGGTTGGTAATTTTATTACAATATTGAAGTCACTAAACGTCAGAGCCAGGATTCAAATCTGGTCCCCCCATTCGCTCCTACATTTCTTTTTTATCTCTTTCCCAGCCCCTCCTCCCACCCTCAACCTTCCCTAGGTTATTCAGGCCGGCCCTCCTTCCTGACTCTACCACTGAGCAGAGACTAGGTATTAACTCTTTGTCAAACAGAACATAATTCTCATTCCACCCAGTTTCCATTTAATTTAATCCAGTCATTTCGAAATAGTCAAAAAAATCATCTAAATTCACAAACTCCAATTTAAAAACACATTCAAAATTAAATCCTCATGACATACAGAGAAAGGCTCTAAAGAACAAACCACACTGTTAAACAGTTACCTCATGGGTTGGGGAATGGGGGTTTTAACTTACATCCTTCCCTTTCATTTGTTTGTTATACTGTGTGTGTGTGTAAATTTAAAAAAAAAAAAAAAATTCTCATTCATTTAATGCAAACATACCTTCATTCAAACCCTAAACTGTGCCTATGAGGTCCTCACCCAATCTCAACTTGCAGCAACCAACTGACTTTTTGACAGAAATTCACTCCCAGGAATTAAGACAGGGCAATGCAGACACCGCCTCATACTATACACTCTCATGCTGAGCTAAGTTTTTATTCACCCAAACCAGCCCCCCAAAGTTCAAGTCTACAGTTTAACAAGGCCGTTCCACGGGCTGGCCGCTGGATGTGCCCCTCCTACGAAGGCTCTAACACAACGATGATGGAGACAGACCCTCTCCTGAAGGTCCAAGCTCCATTCCAGTGACTCTTGTTTGTCATTATGGTTTGAGGCGCCTTTTCATTTTTATTTCCCTGGGGATCTAGCTTGCTGAGTTTCCAACATTATGATCTGTACACCGTTTTCCACTTTCCCTGTCTAAACAAATGGAAATATAATTAGGTATTGTCTTGTCTGTCTTCCAAGACAGACAGGGAAAGTGGCAAACGGTATACAGGTCCCTTCTCCACCAGCCCAGCTTGTACAGCGTGCACTCCTTATGTAAATAACTCAGACAGCTTTCGGAAGTCATTTCCAGGATGTCTCCCACACAATATTCCAATTTTTTGGTTCAAAATACAGTCCATACTCTCTAACATTAGAAAAGAAATTCTAAACAAAAATAAACACTGGAGATCATTTAAAAAATACTCAACTACCAAAAAAAAATTATCCTCTACATGATAATTCAAGTATTTTTCTTTGATGTTCAAATCAACTAATACTGTATTTACTGAGCCAGCAACGTCTATGTCAAATATTTCATATACATCATCTCATTTGTAACCAATCAAATCTATGAGGAGCTTGTTACCCTCATTTATAGTCTGATTTTGGCATAAGAGCATTTCAATGAAAACATTTAGTAAAAGTTGTATTTTTGTAAGTTATAAAGAATTTTATTAACACCGTTAGCTATGTTCATATTCCAGTTGTTTCTGAGTTACAGAATGTGATACTTGGGGGGCTTGGGAAGGACTATAAAACTGTCACCCTATAGAAGTAACTTTCTGGTGGCTACAGACTAAACTGGATCTTTGACACCAGCCACTGCCCTCCTCAGACTTGTTTAGAAAACCAGGGCCTTCTTTTAAGACCTATTGAAATGCATCACCATATCTAAAATATTCTGAAGATTCTAGAATAAGGGAAATGAAACAGAGTCCAATAGGTGGTAGCATATTTTACTCCAATAAACCAGCCAACAACACAAATTTAAAAACTAAATAGCTGGGCCTCTCAAGCTTGCAAAGCCCAGTCCCACAGCCATCGTTACCATGGCCCCACACGGGCTGACCCTTGACCCTCTCTTTTGAAATAACTTTAAGTTTCATACACGAATGTTTCTGGAAAATCTCCCAACAAGAGATACTCAATAAATGCTGACCGGCTCACAGTAGACCCCCAACCAACATCCACTGAATGAACAAAACATTCTTAAATTAGAAATTGTAACTCTGGAGAATGGATGCCTAGGAATTCCATAATACCCTAGAAATCATATGCAAATTTTGTGCATATATGTGCATTCATATATCTTCTGGGGAGATTTTCAAAAAAGAGTAAGACTCTCTGGGCTCTGTTGCTGGAAGGAACGCTAGGAGTAGCAGCTTTAAGACACCAAGCAAGCACTTGGCACTCTCATCTGTGGAAAGATTCGGGGCATCTCTAGTATTCTTTTATTCCACCAAAAGAATCTCCACGGGGCACTTCCCATAGTCTATACAATACCACATATGCTATAGGCCAAGATCGCTGCTCCAGAAACGAAGACAGTTCCGAGCACATGGCACAAATTAACGAATAGGACTCAAATGAGTGAATGAATAAACCCTCAAAGAGAATTTTTTTTTGCACCAGACCAAGCTGCTAATCTGAGTACAAGTTAACTTATTCAGGAAGATTGCTTAATTCTCTGTACATCAATGTCCTCATCTGTCCTGAAGTTCTTGAGAGGAGGAGAATATGATTGGCCCAGCCGTTGCCATGACAACTAACTCCACAGCTAGCCCACTTTTAAGTACCAAGTTCAAAATCTTTGCACTGCTATTAACCACACAGCTTCCCTAAGGTTAACCTAAGACACCAGCCATCACCACACTCACTCCCACTGCTTCTCTTCTCCACACGCTGAGACCAGGGATTGGCCAAATTTTTCCATAAAGAGCGAGACAATAAATCTTTTCAGTTTTGCAGGTCATACAGTCTCTGTTGCAACTGCTCAACTCTGCCACCCTAGGGCAAAGCAGCCGTAGATAACATGTAAATGAACGAGTGCTGCTGTGTTCCAATGAAACTTGATTCATGGACTAAAATTTGAATTTCATATAATTTTCAAGTGTCACAAAACATTTGATTTTTTTGTTTAATCCACTTAATAATGTAAAAACCACTCTTAGCTCCAGGACTATAAAAAAACAGGTGGCAGGTTAGATTTCCCCGTCGTCTAGGTCTTTTCCTATGATACGACTTTGACAAACGGTTTAGATATTGGAGGGGAATAGTAGGAGCTGAGCAGGATTTCCTGGAGAAATGTTCTGTAGAATCAAATGGTTGACTTCTCTACTCTTTTTCTTGCTTCCCTTTTTAACTTAGAAATAATCTGAAATTCAACAAATTGAGAAAGCAAAGACTATAAAATATAAAACACGCTTGTTAATATCTAATCATAACAGTACTGATTGTTTTCACTTTTTAAAAAAATTAAAGTCTTGTCATTATAGAGATATAATTTCTCTATCAATTTTAGTTGAAATACAATTCTACTTCTTCCCTCCATCCCCCGACACAAAATTTGTTGCCTGAATAATATGCAAACAGAAGCAGTGAATTATCAGCTTTTATCTACAACAATGGGGAAAAAACTATTAAAAAGATTAACAACACTGGGTTTTAAGAAGCTAAGAAGAAATATGTACTCTTGGTAGTTACGTAAATTAGTACAATCCTTCTTGGAGGTCTATTAGGGAAATGCTACCAAATATTAAAATGTACAAAATAACTTTTCACTTAATTCTACTTGTAGGAATTTACCTTAAGATAACTACACAGGTCATCAAATATATATTTAGAATGAATTTCATACTTTGAAGAATTGTTAATGTCATGTAAATATTAAAACTATTTAAATGTCCAACTGGTTAAACAATAAACACAACAGATTTCTGAGTACCATAAGAAATAATGATGTAGATAAGTATTTGACACAGGTATGTCCATAACATATTGAAAGAAAAAAGCACATTAAAAACTACATGTATTGTTTGCTCTCTTGCATGAAATGTCTATATATGGTGTTTGTATCTGTACCACTCAGTGTATGTGAGAGACAGAAGAAAAACAGAGAGGCAGAGAAACTGAGTTTAAAAAATGTTCCCCAGAATGTTCACAGATGATTTTTACTTTCTTGTTTATAGTTTTCTGTATTGTTTATATATTTTGCAATGAGCGTGTACTGCCTTTATAATTTTTAGAAAACTTATTAGATGTACAACACCAAGAGTGAACCCTAATGTCAATTAGGGCACTGAAGTGATACTACTGTGTCAATGCAGGTTCATCGATTGTAACAAATGTACCATCGGGTACAGGATGTTGACAGTGGGAGGTGTCATACAGGCACTCCTTGTACTTTCTGCTCAGTTTTGCTGTAAACTTAAAACTGCTCTAAAAAATGAAGTCTATTTTTAAAAAGACATTAATATAATTTGTATGCAAACAACTCAAAAGTTCTGTTCATCAGAAGCAATTTGAGTCCCACAGAAGTGAAGGTAAAAGGCTTTCCTCACAAGCAGCTCTAGGCTACTGCGACTGCTCTCAGCGTGTGCGGGGCAGTCAGGGGAAGTACTACGTCCAGCAGCTCAGCCGGCTGGCAGCTCCCCACCAGAAACTGACCAAACAATGTTCTCTTTGGAGAACCTGGCTGTTTTGTGCATTCACCCTGCGGATACTCTACTGTTTCTCGCCTGTTATTTCTGATTTCATAGAATGTTTTCAGTGAAAGCTGAGAGGATTTAAAGACTGTGTTAGACAATCAGGGCTCAAGAAAAGCAACTTAACACTTTTGTCTTTGATTAGCCTTCAAATGGAGTTCTAGCTGGGGCAAAAGACCGGGCTGCTAAACGAGAAGCTGTTCTTAAGGGGCTTTAATGGAAGAACAGATGCCAAGATGATATTTTAATGATAAGCAGTTTCTATTACATTAATAAGAGGCATTTTGATGCAAGTCTGAGGATAAGAGCGAGAAGGTTGGAATGACTTAACGGGGAAACACTAAATTTTAGCTGGATTCTTACTTTCTTCTTCGTAAGAAATAAGTACATTACAATTTATGCTCCCTGTACTTTGCCAAAATGCATACTTCTACATATATGTCATACACACACACACACACACACACACACACACACACACTTACACACACACTTTTATTGTAACAGAGCAAAAGGCTTAAAAGTTGCTGTATAGAATATACCTTACAGTTGGAACTATCTGAATGGCATCCAGATTTTTTTCTTTTTTTCCAGGAAGGAAAGGCCAGCCCGGACGAGAACTAAATCTTTAAACCTGACCAACAAGAGCTGGCAATGTCCTAAGGATTCACAAACTGGCGTAGTAGAGAAGTAGAAGTATCTTAACAATGGGATGTTAAGAGGCTTATAGTAGAAATCAAGTCCCTAATACGCCCTGGTGCCAAACCACAATTTTCACCAAGCTACTATTTCAATACAAATGGAGCTTAATGGACAAAAGGCACTACTAACATTTTATACAACATGCCCAACAATATCAAACTGCTATGTTGGGTAAAATACGGACCATAAATTTAGGGCAAATATTAATGGATTTGTTCAAGCTTAGCATTCTACACACAGAACTAGAGGGCACATTTCCCAGGTCCTAACATCGTCACTCAGAGAAGTGCTAACCTGAGAGAGAATATTTGTTAGTTTCCCTTGGGAAACTTCTAAAATTAAAAATGGAGTTTATTTTGGAGCATAATTTTGTGGTTAAGAAATTCATAACCACTCATAGCAATATCATTTTTCTGACTGGGCAGTTTTTCTATAAATATTTTCTATAAAATTTCACCTTAAAAGTGGTGAAAAAGTATAACGGAATTATTCTCATGGAAAATCCTCATTTCCTAAGGCCCCTTAGGTTGTCATCAGATTTACTATACGGAATTCACAACAAACAAAGAAACTCAAAATTACCGGGAAAAACTGTTGGAATTTTCAAGTTGAGAAACACTGCTTACAGCACCGAGAAAAACAGCAATATACTTCAAATGTACAAATTCCACAGAACTTCTTGATGGAAAGTATCCAGACATTCCTAGGCATACTTTATTTTTCAGCTTTTATATGTTTACATGTGAAACAGATGTGATTCAATTTAAGACAATCTGATAGGAATGCTTTTCCTCACCACCGAAAAACTTCATTTGCTTTAAAAAGGAGTCACACCACTGAGTTCCTGTAAGAAGGTGAGGGGCATGCTGGAAGCACCTGATCAGAACTCAACTCCACATCGGTGCTGAATTCGCACACAACTCGCCAATAAACGGTAACACCAGATTTTTATCTTCATAGCTACCTTCCTGAGAAAGTTCTGTATTCTCTCCATTTTAAAATTAAGGGTTTTCGCCAGAGGTTAGGTACCCTGCCCAGAGTCTCAAAGGTCAAGTGGTAGAATTTGAACACAGGCAATCGAATGAAACATTTTGAACTGCCTCACTGTCGGACAGCAGACGTGGGTTCTCGTTTTGCAATGACACCACTCCCAACATGAGGGCCCCACAGGGAAGAGCAGCTCACCTCTGTCCTTGACCGCGTCACCTCCGTAAGGACAGTGCTAATGCGCTGCTAGCTCCCAGGGTTGCTGGGAGAATATGACATGGACAGAATGGAAGCCTTTTGAAGAGTTCAAAGTGCTACGTAAACGTGCCATGTGCTAAATATACTCAATTCTGACTATTCCAGCAAAACAGAGATGGCTTTCTAAAATACAGAGAAGACACTAGCAGTGTCTTATGTGCGGCTACCTTGGGGTGCCTTTATGGCATCTACCTGGAAGCCCGTAAAGTCACAGACGGAAGTCTTGGCTGCACACACCCTGAACAAGGCAATATAACGAGTGGATTTGACATTTATCGTTGACGACCAAGCAGGCTCAAAACACAAATAAATGTAAACAGCAGTCTGTATCCAAGGAAATACATATTCTCCTTAATAAAAATACTCTCGATTTTAAGGAACACATTTAAATGGTTGTTTCTATTTCAAAATGTAAAATACTAAAAGAATAGAATGATTATTTTTAATGTATAGAACTCTGATAAACAAAGAACCAGAATTCTTTCTTACCTCCCACATGTACACATTATTCTTAACCTGAGATCTTTTTTTCTTATCACCAACAAATGGCCCAAACTTTTTGCCTTTTAAAATTGGTTTAGTGGCCCAGACACCTAGAAAATAAAATCAATATTTTTATGATGTATGTGGTTATTTTAAAGATTGAAGCATTAAAATCAATTCAGTTTCACAAAATGGTTAAAAGCCTACACAGCCTAAAAACAAAATAACGTTAAATCAACTGAGATCACAGTGAAATCAAATTAAGTCAAGTCTTCAATGGTGATTTTTATTTTTCCTCTTTCTATTCTTCTGTATTTTCCAAATGGCCTATAAATACCCTATTTTTTTTATAGCAGGAAAAAAATATTTTTTTATATTTACTTGTTTTTAATTTTTACACATAAAATTACCCAGACAGTACAATCACAAATACTTGGAGAACAGCACAATCGCAACAATTAAAGAGAAAACTACCAGAATGTACTGAAACTACAAATATTTCTAAACGTCTCCATTTTTCCACAGATTTTAAATTGTCTCAAATGAACGGAGTTGCTTTTATAGAGGGTTAGAAATATAGTTTTACGAATAAATGTTTTTGAAGTTTGCTCAAAGTAAAAAACCCTCTTTTCTCTCGCTAAGTTTCCTGAAAACTTAGCTACTGAAACAACTCACTTTTCAGTTTCACACAACCATGATTTCTGCTGCTCTGCAGGATTCTCAGGGGTATTTCTATTTCCTCTGCACTGACCACAGGTCAACAGACGAGAAGCAGTGGCTGAAATGGCAGGAGACCGCCCAGAGTCAAGGGAACCAGCGCCCAGAAGTGACGCTCACTGACAACATCGGTCAGCAGGTCCCCTCATTTTCTGGCCTCTGTTTTCTCATGTACAGGAGGGTGGAGTCTCAGCCAGTCTCACTCAGCCAGGATGTATGAATTCTGCTTTTCTGGGAATCCCGTTTGATAACACAGCTAATCATCAATTAGTGGAGTTATAAAATCAACCACATTCATGTGAATGATACAATTTCAATGCTCAAGTACCATTTTCAATGAGAAATAGAAAAGGCATTTATTAAAAATGTATTCACATACATATACACATAAACTGGAATATCAGAAGTACATCTTTAAAAAAGAAAATGGGACATAAACTTGATATATTCCAAGACTGTACTTTGACGAAACTTTTATTATAATTTACTTCCTTGGCCTTCTGACTAAAGATTAGGACGCAAAAACAGGATCAAACACACAAAAGCTTGACTTGCATTCAACAAGAAATCCCAGCCTGAAGCATTCAGATATACTTAGGTCATCATTCATTCAAATATCTACTGAGGTCCATAAAGTGTCAGGCACTAGAGGCATAAAGATAAATAAGAAATGAAGGTACCCCAAGCAATGAAAGGGACAGATGTGAAAACAAGTACAAAATCATGAAATAAATATAATAGCATAATCACACTCCAGTCATAGTGAAATCAGAGGCGAGGGAGCAATACATTCTGTGGGAGGAGCCCCTGGGACACATGGAGAAAGGGGGACACCTGGGCTGAGTCAGTTACACAGGATGGTCTGTGTGCCAGCATTCCTGGTTTAATTTCATAAGCTATGTCCAGCCTGGACTTTTGACTGGAAATTGCATAAACACCACACAATCTTCCAAGTCAGAATGTCAATCTGTTGCTTTTATGGTGAGCCCCCTACCTGAAATGTCCAAAGGAAGCCTGGCTATAGCCTGCTCTTCCTTCCCTGTCTCCTTCTGGGACCCCAGTACTCACCAATCCGAGTCTTGTCAACAGCAGATGGGAAAAGCCTCACTTCCTCCGGAAGTCCTCGAAGCACATGTTCAGGTACCTCGGCCAGGGTCTCAGCAGCTGCTGCAGGCTCAGGAGCGTTCTGCAAGTCAAGAAACAGAAGGATCACAGCAAAAGGAAGAAAACCCACTTAGCTGTTTTGTTTTTCTCCTGGTCCAATGAGCAAATATGCAAAAATGTAACTGAAAGCTAAAACTGGCAAGCCAGACCAAGACAACTCATGTCACGCCTTTCAGGAGTTGCTTTGATGCTTTCGGGAGTTGCTTTGAAGCTTGTCTGTGAGTCTCCAAAGGAAACCACTGCAACCTTCAAGCATGTCTGTGTTAATCTATTTTGTTGCGGCCACCTGTAGCCATTTTCAAAATATGTAAATCTCTGGCAACATGTTACTTTAAACTCCCAGATCATCTGGCAGCAAAATACAGCTTAAGCTTACTTTTAAGTCAAAGGCTACCACCAGCATTTCAGAACATTAAAAACTCAAAAGCAACACTCCCTACTTAAATGAATACTTTCGGCACAGACTGTAAAGGGACCCACCCTCACGCTTTCATTCTCCAGAAACAAGCTCTTGACGGGCTTGAGCATTCCAACCATGAATACTACAACTTATTCTGGACCTTCAATGGAGGTGCGACCTTTCCAGAAAACAGTAATTTACCACTGTGCATCAAGTCATTAAACAGCAAAGTCACCATAATATCTCAAAATCTCTAAGAAATAGAGAATTTTATACAATTACTAACCAAAGTTTATGCTAAAATTCACTGTAATCTTAAATCAGATTATTAGATATGTATATAAGGGAATAAAACGGGGAAATCTGAACCAACTGGTAAAACATGACTGTTCTTTCTAAAATAACCTTCAAATCAAAGGAAAACCCAGTGTCTATTAACTGCTACCACACAGACCCTAAAGAACTGATATGTCTATCATGACACCGCAAAGAACAACGGATTCTGGAGTCTGAGTTTTGTGTGTTTTTTCCCCCACTGCAAAGAGAAACATTTCTCAAGGACTTTCAAAGAAACCAACGTAGGCAAAAAGCAAACTGTAAGCTAAAAAGATTAATTTTCCCATGACAATGATGCCCTTGTCGTTTTTAAAAATGTGTTGTGCCAAAAAAAGAATATCATCCAAATTTGAGTACTCCCAGCATTTCAAATTTCTTCTAAGTGCCACAGCAACGAGCAGTCAGTGTGGCCGGCTGAGGCCTGGAATGCGCGAAAGTAGGCATCTGAAGGTGAGTTCATTTCTTGGGCAGGATGAGGACGACAGAGCCTACACCTCAGAAGCACAAATGCTCTGATTCGCCTTGATTTCCTCCTTGGTCCTGGCAACCCCACCAAGCCCAAGTGTAAATGCCTTCCAAACCGTGGGACTATCAACATGGCCCCAGAAAATGGTCTTGTGGTATTTTTAATTAGCTGAAGTGCAAAATTTTCTGACTTCTAAATGTAGTGCCCCCACTTTTAAAACTTTAATGTACAAACTAGAATTTTGAAAATGTGAACACATTTTTTTCCAAAGGGGAAGTATTAAATTGGTGGTTTACAACCCTACGCTATGTAATAATTATTTTGAACGCTGATAAATAAGCAATCTGAGCAAGTACTAGCCAGCGATGAGTCCTATTGGCACATGGCCACTTATCACAGAAAGAGGGGGTTTTCCCCCCTTTTTCAGATGGGACCCTAACAAAGATCTGAAAGGATCTGATACCGTTTAACCTCCCCGGGAGCTCTGACATGGCGATGTTTCAGCTAACCCAACCCAGTACCTCCGGGCACTATTGCAGTACAACCACTAACAACCTGATAGATACTGAGAACTCCCTCCGGCCCCTGCAAAGCACTGTGCGAACCTTCCTATATGCATGACGGCGTTTACTCCAAACAGACCAAGGGGCAGGGACTGTCAGTCAGGGCCTCCTCCCAGCCACACCCCACCCCCCTCACCGCTTCACCTCTCTCTCTCTCTCTCTCTCTCTCTCTCTCTCTCTCTCTCTCTCTCTCTGTCTCTCTCTCTCTCTCTCACACACACACACACACACACACACACACACACGGAACTTGAGGCTTAAGGAAGTTGTCCAAGTTGCTCAAGGACAGAATTTGAACCTTCGCCTGTGTGACCCCAGAGCCCAAGCTCATAACCACTGTGATGTTTCCAGTTAAGATTCTGCTGGATAAGGTCTGAGGACCTAACATAAAACATGGTGACTATAGTTGATAACACTGTTTTTTTGTTGTTCAGTTTTTACAAAACTGAAATTTGCTAAGAGTGTAGAACTTAAATGTTCTCACACACACACACACACACAAACATAAATATGAAAGGTGATAGATATGTTAATTAACTAGATGGTGGGAAGCCTTTCACAATATAAGTGTATCAAGTCACCATGATGTGCGCTTTAAATATCTTACACTTTCGTTTGTCAACTATACTTCAGTAAGGCTGAAAAAAAAAAAAAAAAAAGAAGGGTTTTGGTGGAATACAACCTAAGAACCCCTGTAAAACCTCCACGCGTCTGGAGAAATGTCAGCAGGAGATGGCGCCTAAGGTAGGCTTGGTCATTCCCACGGGAAATCTGTAACTTGAGTCTAAGTTGGAGACCAGGTGTATTAAAATTTGTGAAATACCTATGAATATAAAGGACCTCAGCAGAACTGCCACAGGAAAAAGAAATAAGGAAAATTCCTATGCATTTATTTACCTGCTTTCGGCCAACCCATTATTTTTAATTTGGACTCATTCACCTACTGAGAAAAGCTTTTTTTCTATTTCAGTACCCTTCACACTACAATGGGGCTCCCCTACAATAGGAGGACCTCAGTCCACACAAAGACATCCAGACACTGGCCAGCTCCAGGGCCTTCCTCACCCCTTTCCAGCTGTTGGAATCTCCACTGCAGTGGCTATGGCTGGGAATTTGCCTGGGACCTTTTTAGAACATCAGTGACTTGAGAAGGAGGAGGTGGGATGGCTTGCCTATAGAGAATCACGCTCTCCCCTTATTTTTCCTTCAGAGCTCTTATCACAATTTTTAAACAGCCGTTTGTATAATTACGAGTTTGACGTGGCTCTCATCAGACTGCAGTGAAGACAGGCGACGTCCACCTTATTCAGCGCTGCATTCCCAATGATTAGCAGGAGACATAAAATGTTTCTTGTCACTTAAAATACTTGAATGAATAAATGATCCTTGTGAACTAACTTAAATCTTTTTTTAGAAAAAGGAGGGACAGAAACAAACAGCGGGGTCATCTGTCAGAAAGCATTTTCTCCATGTGTGCTGGAATTTCTTGAACTTGAGGTAGGTAATCTTCTGTGTCAATATAAGCATCCTTTTTTAGAATATGTGATATGCTCTCAATTCCAAGCCATCAATTTAAGCATCAAGTAAACCTTTGCAACAAAAGGATGCTTCTCCCCCACACACTCATACACTGGAATCTCTTTTTTCTATATATCCTGATAGTATTAGATGTACCATCATATTTAAACAGGGTCATCTTGGTTCTTACACTAAAGAATCACAGTTTGATCCTGGGAATGTTTCCCAGATTGATTTTGTCTAACAGGAACTTCAATATCTACTCAATTCATGTATTAAAATATTTCTCAGTCGCTTCTGTGGGCCAGGCAGTGTTCTAGGCATCACATCTGCCTTAACAGTGTCACTCTAGCGAGGAAGGCAGACAAAACCAAACAAAAATATGTGATGCCTGGTAGTTACAGATGCTCAGAAGAAAAATCCAGCACAAGGAGACAGTGATGGAGAGGGCAGGGTGCTGTCATAGACAGCATGCTTAGGGAGACCGCTCTACAAGTAGCGAGGGAATCATGTGACGACATGGAGGAGAAACATGCCAGGAAAGGAACCCAGCAAGGACCCTTGCTGAGTTAGGCAAAAGGTTGGTGTGCTCAGAGAACAGACAGAGAAAAAGGCCAAAGTGTCCAGAGCAGACAAGGTGAGGAGGCCGGGGTAATGCCTGAGGCAAATGTATCACCATTTGCTGATCACCGTAGAGGGATGGAAGGTAACCAACCAGAGATCAGCCTGCAAGCTCCAGAAAGGAGTCCTGGCTGCTGCTCCTCCCAGGACGCCTTCCCTGCGGTCCCAGAATAAAGGCCCATTCCCACATGAAGGCTCTAACACTGAACACTGGGTAAGTGTGGAGGAAGTTACAGGACTTCCACACTAAAGGAAACCGCAGAACTCTTTCACTGCTTAGTGAAGTACCATCTCCAAACCTGTATCAATGAACTTATCTGGAACAGTGTATATTAAATATAATTAATGTATTACATTTAACTGAAGAAGTTACTTAGTTATTAACCGTTAATTGATCTCATTAATTTGATGTCTCCAACTTCCTACCTCAAACGCAGACAGTCAGCATTCCCTCTCTTCCCCAACTCAGTGCTGCTGGGGCTGGCACCCGGCAGAGGTAAAGCTGCAATGGTCAATAAAGAGGATCCGGCCCCTCCTCGTGAAGCTCACTGGCTGGAGCAGCTGCTCTTTTCCCGCTTCCTAACACAAGAAACCTTAGAGATATTTTGATTCTCCGATTTTGACCTTGCTGTGGAGCCTCTTACAGGTCTCTCAAGTTCCTTCCCCTAATGCCTTTACTGTGGCCCAGGCTGACTTTCCCATGCGGGGTAGGGGGGTGGGAGGGGAACTATGAGAGTAGGACCTTTATTCCTTCCTCGGGGCCACGATCTCTGCTAACCCTTTTCCACGCATCACGTCAGAGCAGTGAGCACAGCTAACGTTGATGGAGTATTTAGGACACTGTTCAGACACTATTCCAAGCACTTTCCATGCATCACCTCATTTAATCTTTACGCTACCACCCCAGCTGTAATTTTATGATCCGTTTTACAGATGAAACTGAAACCTGCCCATAGTCGCAGCTAGCAAGTGGCAGGGCTCGGATTCAAATCCAGACAGTCAGGCTTCAGGGCCGGACTTTCAAACACGATGCTATGGAATAGCCCCACCAAGTACCTTTCCCAAGCTGCATGGTTTTAAAGTAGTGGAGCCAAGATAAAACCCAGACAGTCAGACTCCAGAGTCCACGTTTTAACCACTAAGCCCGTGGGGTCTCACAGTATTTATTGTCTGGGGATTCCTGGCAAGTCCCTTTTGGGAGCCCACAAGATCAGAGCTATTTGCCCTCCTCCCTTTTCACAATAACACTAAGATGTTATTCGCCTTTTTCACTCACCTGTGGAGAGGAGTTTTCAGGAGGCCCTGCCTTGTGATAATGTCATCATCCTGCTGGCTAATGGGATGGGTGATTGTTTAATCCTGTTTCAAAGAGTTCTGATTTACGAAGGCGGCCTGTAGTCTAACCACTGTGCCAACTCAACTTCCTGGTTTTAATACTGTACTAGTTACAAATGACCGCAGGGGACAGCTGAGTGAAGAAGCATACTATTATTGCAATGTCTTGTTAATCTACAATGACTTCCAAAAAAAAGTTAAAAATTTTTGTTTCAATTTCTAGCACAGTAAATATCCAAAGATATAATCCACATAAACAAAAAGCCTGAGAACTGCTGCACCACCTCTGACCCCCCAGTCCCTGATCTTAGGACTGAGGCACAGAACAAGAGACTCCTAGTGACAAAGCTGATTAGAGTGGTGACCAGGACAGCGAGGGAGGAGGGCTGGATCCACACATCTGGGCCCTACCTACCCCGCTTCTCGAGTACAACAGGAGGGACTCCCCCCCCAAAATAGGCACAAGGGTTTTTTATTTTTTGTTTTAAGGACTTCACTGATGATCATGAAAGGAGAACAGCACAAAATGAACCAGAATAAACTGGGATACGTGGTTTCAACATATTAAAGCCAACAGCTTATCATCAACGCCTGCTTGGCCTCCTGAGTGGATGGGAAAGAAAAGCAAGAAGCGAGTTCCTACCCTTCGCCGTTAAGCCCCAGGAGGGTGGGGCTGAGACCCCACCAAGGCAAGGAGCTTCCTCAGGGAACCCATCTGCATTTGTGTTCTGGCCTCTGCCCTGCCCAGAGGAAGCCTGTCCCACTGTCCTACCTGGCGGGGTGTCCCCTGAGGCTCCCTCTGCAGCCTCTGCATCCCGAAGCACTTACTTCTGGCTTAACAGCCCCTCCACTAGAGGCAAGTGTAGGTGGCAGACACACAGGGCAGATTCGGTTTCACTCGCCACCGTCCCCGCTGCCTGGCACTGGATGTCTAGCTCAGAGCAGTGGTCGCTGTGAACAAACAAGTATCTGGCAGTCAACTGCCAAGAGGTCCAGGAGCACAGACATGGCTCTAGGAGCCACGGACTCCACTGGTAATGGAGTCCAGGGGGCAGAGAACGAGAGAAGAGCTAGGACAAAGCGCTCAGGACGCCTTTATCTAAGAGTGAAAGAGAAGAACAGGAGCGGCATCGGAGGCCTCTAGTTGCCACAAAGAAGGGGCACCAAGAGCATGGGGTCAGAAAGGCAGAGAAGATTCAAGGAAGGAGAGCGGCCAGCAGAGTCAAATGCTGCTGGTGTGTCTTCAAAATCTGTTGTATCTGATGCCTTTCTCTAACTCCCACTGCCACCATCATCCTTCAAACGTGAACAACGCAGCAATCTCCACTCGTCCTATAATGTCCAATGAGTATCCCGTGTGCTAGCACCGTGCTACCCTAGGAAAGCAGCAACCCGGGGCCCTGCCTACAGCCCTCAGGTTAACACAGGAGACTGATGGGCTGTTCCCACAGGGGTGAATGAAATATAATGCGTGACACAGAGAAAAGGAGGGGCCACTGCTTTAGTTAGGGTAGCTGGGGTGGGGCGGGATTTGAACTTGAAAGATGGCAATGCCCCACACGGTAAGGATTGAGCGTTCTAGGGAAATGTCCTGAGGAGGAAAGGGCTTCGTGTTCAGGAACAAGAGGCCACTGGGCCCAGTTGGAGTGAGCCACGGAGACAGCAGAGGTGGCTACCGCCAGAACCTGCCGAAACTTGAAGGTCGGGGGACAGAGATGCGATTGCATTTGGAGAGTGGTGAGACGTCACTGAAGGTTTGGGGCAGGGGTGTGACGACATGTGATGAGGTTTCCTGGCTTCCAGTCTATTCCACATTCAAATTCTACAAACCCTCTGCCTTCATGATTAACTTTCCTATAAAGCACTTGATTCAAAACCCTTTTTTAAAACTTTCTAAATAAAACCCAGTAGTTGCTCTACTGGTTTTAGAGACTTTCAGGTTCAAGAGGAGCAGAGAAAATTAGATACCTGAGTGTTTTCTTAACCCGACAACCCCTTTCCCTTTCTGGTAGATTCTGATACAGGGTGGGAACGGGGTGGGGGACAGCAGAAGAAGGAGCTTTCTGCTGCCGCCCAGTGAGTCTGTTATTGGTGAAATTGAATTGCAACATCTCAAACTGTCTTCATCCACGACAGCACACTGTGGAGCTACAGTCTTTCAAGCCCAATGGAGTTGTTTGCTCTGTCTGCAGCTTTATTTTAAATACAAATTCTACCGGAGGAAATCACAAGAAAATCCCCAGGTTACTCATAAAAGCTCCGCGGGGCCCCTGTAGGCACCACCCTCTGGCTCTTTCTCCCTTCCCCAAAGAGGTGCCCTCACTCCTCTGGGTCTCACAATTCAGGCTTCCGGTTAATAATGACCCCAGGCCACAGGTCCTTCTGGTCCTCAATTCTTCTGCCAGTCAATAGCCTCTACATTCTCCCAGGTCAAGTTCAAATCCCAGTTCACCCATGAAGACATTCCAAACAACCCATGAGGACTATCTACTTTTCTGATTTCCTCCATGGTCAATGTCATGTTGTGTAAGTACAGTCCTCAGGACACATGGAAAATGGTTCCATGGGGAGAAACTGTTGGTGAGGCAATCAATTAAGGGCCTTCTGGAACAGTCCAAACAAGGGATGCCTGGGTCTGAACTCAAGCAGTCACAGTGGTAAGAAGGTATTTGATGGGGCAGAATCACTGACTGAAAAGAATAATGGTGACGTACTAATACTCACACAGGGTTTCCTACATGCCAGGCACTAGCTTTAGTGCTTTACGTTTATTAACTCCATGGCTCTTGACCACACTCATGGGTGGGCACCACTGCTCTCCCTATTTTACAGGTAAGAAAGCAAAACCCAGGAAGTCAGGTGACTTACCCAACCAAGCTGGAGTGACAACGTGAGGGCTGAAGGTGGAATGTGAGTCACAAGACAGCAAAAGTGAGGCAGAGCTAAACAATCCTATAACCTTCTTCTCTACCAAAGCATTCATATCAGGGTAACATAAAATGTAAGCCTTCTTGCCACAGTTCCTCTGGAAGTCACATAAGGAAATGCTATTCAAGTTGCTAGATTTTTTTCAAATTTCAGAAATAATCTAATATTTTCATTAAGAAAGACAATGTCCCAGGTTTTATTTTAAAAACTGCTGATTTATCTAGTAGAATATTTGATTCAAAATGAAATTAAAGTGCCATCATTATTAAACACGTTAATTTCCTGAACTATACATTCATTAATTGAGGTTTAAGTCGTAACTGATAGAAATCACCTTACTTACGAGTCTTTTTTTAAAAAAGTCTAAAAAAGCAAATTTGCACTTATAATTACCTATAAAAAATATACTTATATGTTAATAATATGCTAAAACATCAAAAGTGGTTTCAATTTTTTACACTATATGTTTTTAGAATTCGGAAAAAAGGGAAGGAGCTAACCTAAAATGAAAGACAGAAAGCCATCCCAGGGTTTCACTGAATCTTTAGAAATACGACCATGAACAGATTTCTCTACATGGTCAGATGATCGCTCATAAAATATTTTCTGTAAAAGAAATAAACTACTGACACACACAACATGGAAAAATCTCTAAAACATTATGCTGACCAAAAGGAGACAAACACAAAAGAGCACGCAATGTATGATCCCATTTATGTGAAATTCTTTAAAAACCAATCCACAGTGACAGAAAGCCAACGTGTGGTTGCCCGAGGTAGGGCTAGGGGGAGAAACAACTGCAGGGCAGCAAGACAGAACTTTCTGGGGTGCTGGGAATGCCGATTCATGACTGTGGTGGTAGTTGCATTAGTGCAGACATTTGTCAAAACTCAGGACTGAGTACATTTTACTACACATAAATTATACCTCAAAGTTGATTTTTAAAGAAAAATAAGTAAATAAATGCTACACTCTCATCTTTAAATCATGTTGAAATGAAACTTGAATGCACAAGAAAATTTTTTCAAAATACCAATGCCATAGAAAAAAATATTTTTTATCACAATTTTTTTTCTTTGGTGGCTTAAGTGCACCTTATTGGTTTTCTTTCAAGATTTCTTTTAACCCGACTCTAACACTCCTCTGATTAAAACCGTCCAGCAGTTTCCCTTCTCCCCAGGGAGTGTATGCACTCTGGTCCTTTCCATGGGCACTGAGCCAGCCCTGGACCTCTCTGCTCACAACCTTCTCCCGTCTCTCTGCTCTGCTCCAGGCACACTGTGTGTGGCCCACACCTAGGAACCAGCCTGCCGGCTCCCTCTCCTCACTCACACATAAACAGTCACTGGAATGAGGTCGGAAACTCTGCTAACAGCATAACACTGGCACTGACTACTGTTACATAAGGTTGCATGTACCACAGACAACACATACTGATGTTCTGATTTTTTTGAATATAAGAGTGAGCAAATTTTCCTGGTATTGCATTTAAATTTATATAAGTACCTCCCTTTACACACTCCACCCAGAGAACGACCATGAATTGTTATATCAGATTTAACTGATTTAATTAAAGCACCTAGTTTCTTAAATATCAATTTGACCAAAACAAACACTGGAGAGCAATATTGCTGAATATTAAGAACACATCATAGAACATTCAAAATAAGATACATATTATTGCTACAAAAGACTAATAATCACTATAGCAATTGCTGTTATCAGCAAAAGACATCCAAGAATTAAAAAGTATTAAGATACTCAAATTCCTATGAACAACTCTTCATTTAAACTTGCAATCAAGACTCGTAACAACTATTCTTAGGGCAAATTGGGGGGGGGCGGGGATCAAACAAGCTTCAGTTTACTGAGAGCGCATTAAACTGTATTTGGGAGAGGAATGAGTAAGACCGCAGCAACAATAAGCGGATGGGGACAAGAACAAGAAAACCTTATACACCGTCTTTGGAAAAGAACAGCAGCCAAACAGTTCTGAAAGACATAAAAAAAACTGCCTTTCAAAAAGCTGGCAGGTCCATTAGGCTGTCCCAGTGAAGAAACTGTCCTCAAATATGGTGTTACTCTCAACAGTGAACGACATATTACCACACTCCTGCCCCCTTACAATTCAGTCTCCATGGCACAGGGAGCGTGATGGTCTAAATATGGAAATGGCAGGGTACCACCGTCCAGTGGCTTTCCACTGAACTCAGAATAAAATGTAAACTTCTTCCCAGGGCCTTTAAGGACCATTATGTCTCACCTATGCCTCTCATACCAACTTCATCCTGTCCCAGAGCCCCAGATGCCTGCCACGCTCGCGCCCCTGGCTGGCTCTCTGTTCCTTGAAACCGCAAGCTCATTCCCACCTCAAGGCCTCTGCACTCACTGCTTGTTCACGCTGCCTCGAATTTTCTTGTCCCACATCCTCATCTAGCTGGCTCTTGGTTATTACTTGAATCTAGTATTCTATTACTATTATTAATAATTCTACTATTACTTTATTATTCTATTATGCATCTCCTCTTCAGAACAGCCTTCTCTAACCAGAGAAGCTCCCCCTACCTTCACCCACTGTTCTTTATCACATTACCTTGCTGCACTGTCTTCACAGCACCTGTCACTATCTGAGACTATCTTCGTGCTTTTTCACTGTGTCCCACTGTGAGTGTGTAAGTTGTGTGCAGAGCCCTTGCTTGTCTGTCTGGTTCACTGCAGAGCCCACAACACACTGGGATGCAGTCCGTGCGGATGAATGAGGGAATGAATGAACCTCCAGGACAGTGAAGATAATGGGACTCTGGAGGGCCTGTCACCATTCTCAGGGCTGGACTTGCAGCATCACGTGATTAAAAGCTTCCTTTGTTATTTTACTATAGAAAACTTTAAAACAAGTTTAGAAGGCTAAATTGCTAAGTTGCTTTGCTACTGGCTACTGGCAATACCATAGATGATTGATCAGGATGTAGAGACGCTGCAATCCTAAGCTACTGTACTGACAGAAAACTTCAAATATTAGTAACAATTTGAATTATACAAAGATTCTTTTTAAAAAATTAAGGTGACTAGTAAATCAGTAATCAAGGCCAAAGCTTACACAGTGTTATTATGTGAATATCTCAATAAAGTAGAAAACCATCACTGGAGCAGTACCAAGTATTACAGTTCTCCTCTCCTCCCAGGCACCTCACAGACTGCACTGCTCCTCCCACCAGACTTCCCAGTTTGATGTGGCTGCAGACTAACGCTGGCCAATTAAATGTAAACAGAAATGACACGTGTTGAGATAAAACCACCAGCATCCTTGGTTCTTGAGCAACTGCAATGGCAGCTCCACACTGCATGTGCACTGAGAACGAGAACTAATGGCTGCTGTGTTCAGCCCCTCAGATTCTGGAGCTGCCTGTCTGTTAGCGCAGCGTAACGTAACTGATGCTGACTGACAGGGCGGTGTAGCACGGTGACCAGACCTGGGCTTTGGAATCCGACAGGACTGAGCATCAGTGGGAGCTCTACCACTTACTGTCTGAGTGATCACGAGCAAGCCATGGCCACCGCTCTGTGCCTCAATGTCTTCAGCCATAAAATGGGTGTGAAACCTACACTTCCTAAAGCGAATGCAAAGACTGGATTCGTAAGAAAATGTATATGCAATACTTAGCGAAGTGCTTGGCATGTTGCTTAAGCACTCACTAGATAGGAAGTGGTAGTAAACTCTAGCATATATACTTTACACTACCATGAGCATATCTGCACTATGGAACTTTGCTCATCTTGGATGTTCTATAAAGTACACAAAGTCCTCAGTATCGTCAATAGGTTCTGCAACTTCAAGTGATATAATGAAACCGATTTTACCATAGGCTAATTGATACAAACAAGAATTAAGTTCCTACAGCATCTCATCAACATCATAACGAAAGGACACTGAACAAAAGGACGCTAAGGAGCTACTATAAGGAACTCTACATTTTTTATTCAATGAGAGCCATTTATACAGTTCTGGATCCTCCTAGGTAAATCTAGGAAAAAGAGAAGGAAAACAGTGGAACATCTCAAAAGCTAAATATTAGGATGGGTGTGGAATGTTAGTGAAGCAAGTACAGGGTGCCTGTGATTTGCAAATGGAGAGAAGAGAAGAGAAACTGGAGAACGAGGGGAGGAAGTGGAGAGACTGCTCCCTCTCCTGCCAACAAGGCCTGGGCTCAGTTGGAAGAACAAAGGCTCACACGCAAAGCAACCTGGGTTGTAAACTGGGTAGACATGAGACAGTAAGACAGGGGTAAGTGCTGAGGGGAGAACAGACCGGAAAAGGAAAAAAGGACAAAGAATATGTGGGTGTGGGGGCTCCAGGAGCTCAGGGTTGGGGTCAGAGGGAAAGCCTGGCCGTGCTACCACACCAGAAATGACATGGAACACACTGGTAACACTGAGCAGTTCAGTTCAGAATGGTGCTTCAATAGTCAGTGCTTAAAATACCACGAGGCCTTGGGCTTTGGACTCTTGTTCCCTATAAAGGACAAGCTTGTAAACAACATTGTACACTCACTCTTAGGATCCTTTAGTCCCTAGAACTCAACTGTCAGGCACATATGAATGAATGATTCTGTGCTACTGTCTTAGCGACCATGCCCATCATGAGAGACAGATCTGACAGCTAAAATTTAAAGCAATATTGATCGGTCCCTAGGGAGAAAAATCTAACCCTAAATCCTGATGGTGATCAGGATTCTAATTAAAAAAAAAAAAAAAAAAAAAAAAATCTGGTTCAAGTTAAGACTTTTTTAGTATCTGAATTTTGTGTAATTATTTTGAAGTTTTCCAAGTATTCATTGCTCATTTTCACTGGGTGCAAATGAGAATAATAAATACAAAAGGGAAAAATATAAAATGTCCTGAAACAATTCTTAATTTTTAAAAATTACTGGGACAACTGTTGAAATCACTCACAGATTTTATGCCATGACAAAATAATCAAGATTAAACATCATGCAACTAATATTCCTCAAATAATGAAAATATAAAGATGCTGAAAACTTTACTTATAAAAAGTGGATAGCTTTTATAATACAAATAAAAGTCGCATTACTGCCAGACCATTTAAATTATACCCAAATCAGAAACGTGCTAACCATTAAAAACATAAGAGGACACTTTTCCATCCATATTTGCCATTTGGCATCAAAGGCAGCCCTCTGCAGATCTAATATTGAAACTTGTCAAAAGCAACATGAAATTGTAAGAGCCCCCCCCACCTCCACGCCCCCCCACAGAAAAACGGGTACAACTCTTTTGAGAGGCATGTGGACTTTCTTTTAACACAAGTTCATTTGATATAAGTGAAATATTAAAGTGAAACTGTGAGGTGTCAAATAGGTCTAAATACATTAGAAACAAAATATTACTAGCCTAACACGGTGTAAGAAATGAAGCATTATTAAGGTTAAGGCTGTAGTGCCTGAAATAAATGCTGAACAGTGATGTAACAAAAGCTATGTCAATATTTCGATTCTACTTTGGAAGCATTCACGATCATTCTAATTCCAATCGGGACTCCACTGACAACAGTTCCTACGCAGCAGAAACCACTTTCCTTTGGGTGACAAGGTTCACATTAAAAATCAGTCTTAAAATAGGAACATAAATGAAGTCTATGACATATATACGCACACAACTTTGATGGGCAATGACTATGAAAATCCACTCTGTTCTCTTTTCCCTCCCCCATTTTACCATTTCAAAAATAATTTGCCTTCAAAAGCATGTCAGTAAATCTGCAAGTTTTAAAATAATAGAAACCACGTGTCCCATGTGTTCGCCAGATTCATTTTTTATGATGTATGGTCCTCTGCATTAAAATAAACATATTTTTGATAAAGAAAGTAATGAAAAGAAATCAAAGAATCCATTCCAAAAATTTCACATCTCAATGCAACGCAGGACTGAACTTATGAAACTTGGCCACCTAATAAAATGGGACTTGTGGTCTCGGTTAGAGGCACCTGCAAATGATAAAAAGGTGTCCGAAGTTGCAGTGGATTAGAGATACAAAATATTTTCAAACCTGGGAGTTTTAAGCTAAGCACTAAAAATGATAGACTTCACATTTTTATGTTTTGTCCTTCATTTTCTAAAAAATGTGTTTATGAAGATTTCAAAAGAGATTTTTTCTGACACCCATAAATTTCTATACCTACAAGTGAAATGATATTAAGGCCAGAAAATAAGAATCCTACTTGAGAAAACATTAAATACACGTAACTGGTTCTACTTATCAGAATACCCTTGAGGCTGTAGAAATATCCATAGCAGAATTGTTTAATTTCCAGGTAATCCCACACCCCACTGTAAGGAGAAGCACATCTTACATTTTCAGTATCCGTCCTCGTTTCTATTCTATGAACAGGTTTTTCAAGGACAGGATACTTAAAGATACCCATTTGATCAGTTTGGGTTTCTAAAAGAACTTTCTATCTTCTCTTTTCAACCAATAGGTAACTTACAAAATAAAAAGTGTTAAAAATAAAAGCTATTAATAAGCTTCAAAACAAAAAACTAAAGATTAACACTAGTGTGTGGCAGAGGAGAGGTAAAAAAAAGAAAAGTCTGAACTGAGGTCCCTAAGAATGAGCCCTCTACTCAGGGCCCCGCAGAAATGCGAACCCATGTCGAAAAATGCACACCCCACTCCATGAAAGCAATGAATTCATTAATGGCATTGAGAAACAAAAAGGAAAATCTGTGAGGAATGAATGTGTGTGCTTTACTATCTTTTAAAAATCAAGAACTAGTCTAACATCTAGGTAATGTATTTATATAGATTCTTATTTTCAAACTCACCTGATTCATTTTCAATTCCTGTTGTGTTCTGAAAAGATACACACAACAAAGAAACTTCTTTGATTACATGAGCCCTAAAAAGAAAAACAGACAATTGTAATATGTACCTGCCTACACATTTACAGAGATTTAAAACCACATACAGCACTGCAGGGTTTGCTCAGAGGGCTAGTCACCAAGCACTTCCCTGCCAGATCCACTTCAATCTGTGCTGACAGCGTACTTCGCAGATTTATTCGCTACAATAAAATAGATTTCTTACTAATCTTTTCCAGGGCTCCCCTGTGCTCTACAATTGAAAGCAGACTCATTAGAATGACATCAAATTTTTGCTTTGGAATTGCATCATTCCTAAGAAATAAATTAGCTTTGTTAATTGAAACACAAAGCAGTGCTGAGTAACTTATTACGCAATGTAATTGTCCTTTTATTTATATCAACACTGTGTCGAATACAAACACAATTAGACCCCGTTACATTATTCTGTTGTTCAGATTCCTGAAGTAGAAGGGGGATTTAATAACATTTTCATGGGGGATTTTCTTTGAGGAACACAACAAAAACCTTGTAGTAAAATGCAAATGTTTTTAAAAAGCTGTTCGGAAAGAACTACAATAATTCCTTTAAAATTTTTGTTCAGTAGATTAATAGTATAAGATAACAAGACAAAATCATTTCTTATAAATGCATATGACATACTTGCTTCTAAGTACCAATCTATGAAGATGGTCCTTTCTGCATCATCACTGAAGGAATCATTTGATAGGAATCATTTGAAGTCATTTTTAATAATGAAAATCATGCCACTTTAAGTAGCACTTCTACCGTAATATTGTTTTCAGCCTGTATACATACACACTCCATTAAGCATAATTCTCCTATTTCTTCATTAACTTACTTATTTATAATAATTCTCTCTCCTTCCTAGACCCCCAAATAACTCTATGTTCTAATTGTTAATAAACCAAAGAACGTGTAACTTGATGACATCTCCATAAAAGATACTGCCTACCCACCATCATAAAGAACAGTGCTGACATTAATAAGGATAGTTCGGGGTTTGTTTCCTGGAACTACTTAACCACACTCACCTGGTCACCTTTAACAATCCAAGGCACTATATTTAAGTTAGGGACTGGTCACCGAGTAGCTTTCATTCATAGCCAGCACAGGGAATGTATTGTGTAACTTGCATCTTGTTAGAGAGCTCAGTCTAGCTAAACTAATACAAGCCCTTAGTAAGTACTCAGTGAACACAATTTCGGATAACTGAAGGTTAACCCAGAAGTCCGTTCCTTCCCATTGTAATATCGAGTTTCTTTCTCATATACACATAACACATCCTAGACTGAACATAATCCATCCTTCTCTGTGAGACTCAGGGTCGTCATGAAGTTACAAACATATAACTGAGTGCCCAGCAGTGATGAGGTTAGTGGCACCGCCACAAATTCCTACCGACTGCCATCCAGTTCCACCAGGAGGCTCATGTGTGACATCTCAGGCCCCCCGGAGTGAATAAAATGTCACGAGTCTAAGATTTTAGAGGTGGATTTACTAAAACTGACCACAGGGAGTTCTCTGAGGAACAGAATAAAAAATCCTGCAGTAAAATGCAAATGTTTTAATGGAAGATCTGTGGAAAGAGCTACAGTGCTTTTACCTTTTCCTTTGCTTTGTCTTTTCCTTCTCACGAGAATCATCAGGGCCGTCATTGTAACTTTCACTTATAAAGCTCCTCCTAAGACCAGCACCCACCCCGCTACCTTCACATAAATGAGCTCAGTTGATTTCACAAAGGGAAGTACTAGCATCCTCAACTAACAAGACACCGATTCAAGCAGGTTGTGATAACTCAGTCTGGTCTAATTTTGGTTTCTGCTCGTGCTGCTTAAGCATATTTCACCAACTTTTTACTCTTTCCTCCACTTGAACACCTACTACGTGTCAAGCGCTGTTTGTAAGCAGTGAGCAGATGGATTCCTGCCCCCTAGGGGAGGAGACCTGCAATAAACAACTAAATAAGTAAAATGAGTAGTATGTCAGAAAATGAAAGTGCTTTAGGGGAAAAGTGCTAGGGAGGAGACGGGGATTCTAATCTCCATCTCTATCTCTGCCTGCTTGTTATCCAACAGTGTGGTCAGAGAAAGCCCAATGAGAAAGGCACACTGTGTAAAACAGCCCGGAGAGCTGCAGCCTGGAAGGTGTGGGGGAGCAGCAGCATAAGGAAGTGGGAAACCCTGCACGGCAGTGAGCCCGGGGGTTTGAGGAGGGGCAAGGATGCCAGTGCGGCTGGTGCACAAAGTGGGAGGGAAGGTGGAGGAGCGGACGTCAGAAAGGCCTGGGGGGCAGGAGGAGCAGAATAATAAATAAAGAGAATTTAGATATTAAAAAAATAAGAGCTTGATTTACATGTAACTTTTCAAGATACTGCTTCCAAACTCTAGGAGAAATCATCCTTACAAAGATTTACGTTAATATATGTGGGTTTTGCAAGGTAAGCACTGTTCACCAGAATAGCTACAGGAGGTTGGAGGTGGCAGAAGTGACCTAATGTGACATAGATTTTAAGAGACCGTACGAGTGGAGGTAAGCACACCTCTTAGGAGGCTAATGCCCCAATCTAGGCAAGAGATGATGGTCGCTTGGCCCAGGTAGTAGAAGAGACGTGAGAAGTAACTGGATCCTGGATATTTTTTTAAAAAATAGAGCCCCAAGATGTGCTGCCAATTAGATGCTAAGTATGAAAGCACGAGAGTAAGGCAGAGCTGACACCAGGATTTGTACCCTAAGGCCAGGAGCCGCCACTTTCTGAGATGCTGCCTTCTTCTTTCCATGTGCTTTGCATTTGCTTTTCCCTCTTTATTTAACACTTTTGTCTTCCCCTTGCCCTCCCCTTCTGTAGCTGCTAGCCCACAAGCACAACTGAAAAAACTGAGACGCCCTAACATCTGAAGCCTGATAACTAAGACATGAGTGTACATTCGTCCCCCTATATCTGCGGGGGGACTGGTTCCAGGACCCCCTTGCAGATGCTCACGTCCCTTATATAATGCGGTGTAGTATTTGCATAGAACCTACGCACATCCTCCTGTACACTTTAAACCATCTCCAGATTACTTATAACATCTAATACAACATACGTGCTATGTAAATAATTGTGATACTGTATTGTTTAGGGAATAATGACAAGAAAAAAAGTCTATGCATGTTCAGTACAGATACAACCATTGTCCGCCTGACTACATATTACACACATCAGCAACAACCTAACTTTTTTTTGCCCCAAATATTTTCAATCCTCAGTCAGTTGAATCCACGGATGCAGAACCTATGGCTACAGAGGGCCAACTGTGCTTAAAACATTTTCTTTCATTTGTTATCTTAATTAATCTCAACGTTTTCTTAGTAAACATTTAGAATATAATTTAGATTGTTATATGATTAATAATCTTCTCTCTGACTTTCTACACTGACTGTTCCCTCTTTGTCCGAACAGGTATACATTCATCATTTCTTTCCAAAGAAAAGAAGGATCTTAACCTTTTTTTTTAAGAGTTCATGACATACCTGTATGCTTGGACCCTCCTGCTAATTGCTTCTAATCCTAATGGCTAAGAACCAGACCCTCATTTTTCTCTCTCCCTCTTGACTCCTAACACTGTCAAATTATACATCTAAAATATTTTACAGTATCAAAAGCACTGCAATCAACATTGACTTCTCTTCTCGAATGATATTTTTTAAGTTAAATTCTATACTGAACTAAACTAAAAACAAGGGATGTTACAACAAAAAAACTGAGACTTTGGCAGTGTCTCTCTACGGAGGGCCATTGCATTTTGGGCTGGGCAACTTTTCCCCGTGGGGGACTGTCCCTCCCTTTACGGCCATTTAGCACTGCCCTGGTGCAATCAATGCCGCAGTGCCTACTCACATTTTGACGTCAAAAATACCTACACACGTCCCCAATACCCTCCCAGGTGAAAACCTTTAAACTGTAGACTCTAAAAGTTGTTACTGACGGAAGTTCCTTAAGATTCCTCCAGCACCGCAAACCCCTGCAGAAGTGTCATGGCAATCCTACATAACTTTCCCACGAGTATTCAGTGTTGACTTCAACAGCACTGTTTTTACATACCCACTTAATACCTCAAGGTCAAAGTCTTATCAAATGTGAGAACTTGAACTAGCAATCCGATCAGTGTAGAGACAAAGAGGAACCTTTCCATACATATCATTTAATCTTAATTCTATCAAATTTTTTTAAATGCTAAACAATTAAATACCTCTGATTTTCCAAAGGTAAATACTGAAAATCTTAAAATCCCTAGGACTTCTCTGATCCTGGCTTATGCCTTAGTTTCTGTTTTGGATTTCTATGCCTGACCAAACCTTCTTGAATATTTTTACATATCCCTCCCATTCCACCTTGTTGACATTTATCAGATAAAGTACATTAGGCACATATACAAATATAGAGCATGCAAATTATCACCAACCATTCTTTACTAATATCACACAGTCCTAGAAAAATAAGAGCCTGAGCTTGATTTTACATATCCAAGGTGTTAATAATATACATGTACTTAACTTGTTAAGCTATTGCTTCCAAATTCCAGGACAAATCATCCTTACGAATATTTAACTTAATAATATCATAAAGATGATTTGATTATACACGATCAATACCAGTACAGCAACGATAAAATTAGGGTCTTTATTTAAATACTGGTCCTTTAAAGTGTCAAGACCACCGGAACAACTGGTAAGCTGCTGTCATCTGACATGGAGGGCCAGAGACCAGAAAACAGAGAGATATGCAGCACCCCATTCTCTAGCCAGACTAACTCTGCAACCCCAGTCTCTACGCCCCCCAACAACCCATTCTCTGAGATAAGGCAAAGTAAACTAAAGACAGACACAAAGTAACATTAACACATACAAGAGGTTCAATTGTCATGTGTGCCCTTTGTAGACTTGTAAGAACTACAAAACTATATGAAAGGCAAAGCAGCACATTCTTTAAGATTAGTTTAAGTCTGGGAAGGAGGGGAGAGAATTAGGAAAATAGTTATTTGGTTTGATTTGCATGTTCACCTGTAAATCACTGATAGTATTTTACAATTATTCTTTTGGACCAGTTTAGACCTTTTGGGGCTAGCTGTAAAATAATTAAATTTGCAACATTCACTTAGAGGTCATTACTAATATTTCATAATTACTTTTTTAAGTTAAAAAAAAAATCCCACATTGTAATATCAAGACTCAGAAGAAATTATTTTAAGATTCAGGAAGCAACATATAGCTTATGGACAAATAGTAAAACAGAAACAAAAACTAGTGTGGTTGTATTAAAATTTAAAAGATCATAAATGCAAATGAAAACATGAACTAGACAAAAAAAGCTTGAAAAAAACTTTTGTGAAAGGTGTCTTAGAAAGTGCATGGCCTACATAAGATAAAAAAAGATTCTAAAACTACATAAAGTAGATCTTTTATGGTAGATAAATATCATTTTGGTGAACACAAAGATGATTAATCTATCAGTGGAGATTTACAGTGTTTAATTAACACTTAGCTTACTCTGACCAAAAGATTCTTGCAATCCAGAAAGTGCCAGAAAAGTAATCTGAAAAGTCTAGAAAATCTAGAAGGAAAGTCTAGGAAAAAATCTAAACTATGCCAATACTCAAAAGCCATTTTTACTCATTTATAAACACAGCTAGTATACTCGTTATAAAAAAACTACCACTCAGAATCCCTATCAGAAGAATGGAATCACCAAATCACAACCTATAAATTCTAGATAGCAACATGAAAATACTTAGCACCTACTCGTTGGATTAAGCAAAAGCATGTAATTCATAAATATTGAACCTGCCCAGGAATTTGCTAAATGAAAAATCATTCATTTTCCTTTTCTAAAGTAACAATTTTCACGATAATCATTTAGAACATCTAGTTTCACACTAAAAACCATAGCCCCAACTTTTACTTTAAAAGGCAGACTATATTGCCAAATTAAATAAGCTAAACCAAAAAAATCAAACCTGGTATGTTTATCATTTTAAGAATAAAGAGATCACGTGTGTGTGCGCGTGTGTGTATAAGAGAAAGACAGAGAATGCAGAAGATTTGGTAAATTGCTGAATCAGAGGGTGTAAACTCTTACAGCTGGAAACTGATTGTTCATGTCTCTCACCCTCTAGAATGATCTCTGCCCAAGGCTAAAAGGCAATGGTTTAACAGAGATATTCAGGTAGGAATTTCCCTACCTAAAAAGTGAGCAATACAGACAATAGAATGCTCACAAATAAACCAGTAATTTCTCCTATTTCAATGAATTGGTTTCCTCAATGAGGCTCATACTCCACACGCAAATATCCCAGGGCCTGATTCCCCAAATTCATAGGGCAATATCCTGACACAAACCTTAATAAGGAGGCAGAGTTTAGTGACTTTATTGCAGGATTGGATACAGAAAACAATTTCCACAGAAACAGAGGGGAAAAAGCAGAGGGTCTGCTTTAGAACTCCAATGAGAAAATGGGGTTGATTAGAGCTTCTGTTTGAAAGATGTAAGTTAAACAACACCATAGTAAAATATTAAATAGGAAACGGGTGGACGTGCTAGGAAAGTACTATAAATCTAAATTTAGATTACAACACTCTAGGGTTTTTCCCTCCCTTAGAATCTTTCTCCTTTACTTGGAAAAAAGGGGGGAAAAAAGATTAAGGGGAAATTTTTCAAAAAACACTGCTCCAAGCATCCATTAACAAAAAGTTAGCTTGGCGATAAATGTTTAGCAATTGCTGACTATTTACCATCTACCTAGTTGAGGTTACGGGCAGCTATTAGCATATGCTAAATTTATGTATCTTGATTAAATTTATACATCTAATCATTATAGTGCACTGAACATGTAATTTATTACATCACAAATTCCAGGTTTTCTGAATTTAGGGTTTCTACAGTAATTCCCTCTAACCCCACAATTAAAACTACCTAGTTCCTCTATAGAAATAAAAACATATTACTCTCACTAACAGGATATTCTTCCGTATGGTGCTAAAAATAAAAAATCACTGTCAATTTTCCTGGATGAAGTAACTCCACCCAGTCAAAATACCCTTGAATTAAAAAGTTAATTTCCTTTCCTTAGTTTCAAGACAAATTGCCAAAAAATATAGACGTAAAAATCCACATGAAAGGGTGGGTGGATGAGGGTACAAATGCTCTGATAAGAACTGGGCCACAGATTCAAAATTATATTACAAGTCCTACCACCCCCAAGACAAGTTCAATTTAACCAACTGTTGACTGTATATTCTGTAAAACAGCATTAAAATCAAAGAAGTTCCTATAAAATGGTACCTTTCTAATACCTCCCTACATTAGATGTATAAAAACTTTAAAGTATTATAAAAGGAAAATTAAATTGATTCTTCCCTAACACTCAAATGTCAAACTTCCAACTCAAACACACAATTTCTAAAGCAAGATGCCACGATTGTTCACTTCACCATTTCCAAAATAAAATAAATTCTCAGTTAACCCCTTTGAGTTATTCTTTTTCCACCTCATGAAATTACCAATGCAGATGTTCCTGTTGTGATTAAATATTCAAAACACAGAGATTTTCAGGAACCCTGCAAAATACTTCTGAATTTCCTGAAAAGGGGACGAAAGCTTCAGCAACGTTACACACTAGTACTGGCACTCACGTATTCACTTCCTCATATAAAGATCCTCTAAGCATTAATATAATCACCTCACAAATGGCTGCTCAGCGCCATTTGGGGGTTTTCCTACACAGAATACACAGGAAAACCCGTGTTCCACAAACTACATTTGAATGACAAGGCGGATTCCTGAATTGATAAGTGAACAACCTAAAGCAAAATCGGAAGTTAGACCAGATAGAGTGACAGACAACTCACCATATTCTGCTAAGGTGTCAGGCACACATATCACGTCAAGATTCTAAAGGTCTTCCCCCAAAAGTTTATTAAGGTATTAACTATTTTGATAGGGAGCAACTCTTCTACTTCGAATACAACCTGAGGTTTGGAGTCTACCCTCTAAACATGTCACTACTTCTGTTCTCAAGAGTATTTTAAAATAGCAATGCCTGTTGTTTGTAAAGCAATGTTGGTGTGTTTCTCTACAGTTTAAGAAGCTGTCATACCCACCTGAGTCTCTATTTTTTAAAGGAAAGTGTGTTTCCACAAAATAAATTATTTGCAGTTCTTGTTTCAAGGTAAACATAAATGCCTCCCCGTTTACGATTAAAAAGGAAAAAAAAAAACAATGAAAGACTCTCTTGATGCTACCGTGTTTCCCCGAAAATAAGACCCAGCCGAACCATCAGCTCTAATGCGTCTTCTGGAGCAAAAATTAATATAAGGCCCGGTCAAATTTTAATATAAGACCTGGTATAATATAATATAATACAATATAATATAAATACTAGGTCTTATTTTAATATAAGGTCTTGTATAATATAATACCGGGTCTTACATTAATTTTTGCTCCAAAAGACACATTAGAGCTGATGGTCTGGCTGGGTCTTATTTTGTGGTAAACCAATGCGACCCAACTGAGGGTCTGTGAAGAGCACTAACAGACTAGAAGGCGTAGCCTGTAGTGGGGCAGAGGGGTGAGTTCCAGGTTAAATGTAAACTTGACTCCGTGGGTAGGAACCCCCCGCCCCAGATGCTGCGTGAGTTTATTCCAGCCACTCTCACTCCCGACCCACTCCAAAAGCCCTAAAGGCCTTTAGACAAAGATGGAAGAGCCCACGAACACATGCAGGGCAGGAGCCACAGCCAGAGCCTGGTTGCATGTCTGCCCATCAGGAAGGCAGCTTCCGCCACCTGGAAGAACAATGTGGAGCCACACGGGTTTCGTTCTGAGGAGAGCGACAAAAACAAAACAAGGTTAACAGTTTAGGAAGATTAAATTGACAGGAAAGAGTGAGAACATAGGTGGAAAGAGGGCAGCCAGAAAGACTGGGGCCAGCAAGCCAGTTAGAATCTGCAATGACAGCAATAAGGGTTTGAACCACAGGTGACAGCTAAAAGGAACCAAAGAAGTGACCTACACGACAGAGAAGAATGGACAGAATGTATAATAAAAGGGGATGGTGAAGACGGGTCCAAAATGTGGAATGTGACTGACGGGAAGAATGAATATAGTTCAAAGGTAGAACAGCCAGGAGTAGGGATGGTATTTAAGTGGAAGACCATGAACTCCATTTTAAAGACTTTGAGGGGAGGCCAGACATCCACAAGGAAAGACGCATCCTTCCAATGGGGATAAAAAGTCCCAGCACCGACTGCCTTCCTGGCTGGGGACGGAGATTTACAAGTCTTCAGCCACAAAGGGGTGCCTAGGAAAAGACAAATTGACAAGGGAAGCAACATCCAGAGAGAAGATGCAGGATTTGGTTTTGTGAAAGGCATGGAAGGGACTAGAAAAAAGTCACCCCCTCCACCATTTTCAGCAGGGGCAGAAATGGGAAGACAAAAAGGTTAAGAACCCAGAGCTAACTTGCCAGAGTTTCTCTCGACAATAACTGTGCCCCGTTATACCTCTTTATTGTATTAGGAGAGATATCTAAGAAAAACACTATTAATCTTTTTGAAAAACCTAGTATCACCAATTGCTGGCACAGTCTTCATCTATTCATCTCAAAACATCCCACTGAAAAACAGAAGTGATCGTTGTCCCCACTTTACAAACAAGAAGAGGCCAGAGAGGGTAACGGACCTGCCACTGCCAGAAATAACGCAGTCTCTGTGCTTGGTCCGTGCTGTAGTTTATTTGCACACGGAGGGCAAGCTCAGTTAAATTACTAGGGGATCACATCGGTACCACATTTATCTCCCGGAACAGGTGAACAGGACCTGTTCAGTGACCTCTAACAAGTGGTAACAGAGCTTCAAGAATCCTCCTTTTTAAAACGCCTCCTTTCAGAGGGACTTGAAAACTGGCTCTTTCCAAATAATGGCGAAGTCCCTAAAATAAGCTTCACAAAGTGAGAAACATTAGAATGTCATTTTTATACTCAGACTCCAAATTGTGCTTAATTTACACTGCCTTAGTAAGGTCGTGGGTTACGCACAGGACTCATACTAAAGGACAGAAGTGCCGGGTGAATCTCCAAATTCTTTTCAAATTTTGATGGCATCATTTAAACTATTTGAAAATGCCACCGAATCCCCACCGGAGTTTAATGTAGTCTTAGTGGAACTACTTATAAGCACATGTAAAATCTGTAGGTTTAACCAATTTCCAGACAGGCTGCCCACGGTAATCAAACTCACAGTTGCACTTGGCGTTACATATTTCAGGCAAACTGTGCCAAGAAGTAATTTAGCTCTTTCAAAGCAAAGCCTATCATATGATTTATTGCAAGAGCCACAAAATACTCTTTTCACCAAAATGGCTGGCAAACATATACAAGTATTCAGTGAAACCTCTTTTATTGCATGTTCCAAAGGACTAATAAATGAAAACACAGTATAGGTATGACATAACCAAGACTCTAAGAATAAATACTATACAGTACTGAGAAAAATATTGTAAGCATATTTCACCCCAAATGAACCAGATTTACTATATACAATAACTCTACTTCATGGTTCAGGGAAGTGGGGGTGGGTAGTGAAAGCCATTCTCCCTAAGAAAGAATATTTAAATGACACATGCATTCATTCCAGGGAAATTATGTGGCTCTTCTGTACTTCAGAAAGTCACCCCCACCCCGTTACCAAATGGTCCAGCAGCACATCTCTTTGTGTTTTATTTATCAGTAAGTTCTAACTAGAGTACATTTGCCACATTAAAATTCAATCTATACTACCTATAGATTTACAAATACAGGTTTACAAAGAAAGATGTGAGACAGTGTAAAAGTTTTTTGCCCAGGGAAAGCTGTATTAATGATGCATGTTTGCCACAAAGCTCAATAAGCTATCTTTATATTATAAAGTAATAAATTAAAATGACATAAGCACTTTGTAAGGAAACCTTCTCTGCTCATGATAAAGTCATCACTTTTGGAGCCTGTGAACTGGTTGTTCCCAAAACAGAAAAAAAAAAGATTTTATTAGAAAAACTAGTTTGGTAGAACATCAGTCTTCAATAGCCTCACTGTCTAGGAGAAAAGACAGCTGTGTCTGTGCTATCCAGTATACTAGACCACAAGCGTAAATTATTCACCATGCATCGACGCTAGGAAAATGTATTCAAATTTCCTAATGATTTAACCTCCATACTGGGGATGCTGACCCTGTGTCAGGAAAACAAACCTCTTCCAAGTCCGGGTTACCTCGCTTTGTTTCATCCCTTGCCACACAACAGACACCAGAGCAGAAGGGCTGAAAGTGACCATTCAATGACGTCATAAAGCCACATATAGGAGGGAACGTCCACAGGCCACTACATCCTTTCCCCAGTTTCAAGGTGGATTTCATGTAAGCCAGAGTCTATTCTTACAGTTTTTTGACTATAGCGATTCCATAAACTGCTTCAGTGATTCAACCATCCAGTCAGAAGAGCGTCCTTTAATGCAGTGGTTGAGAACTGGAGTGACTTTGCCCCCGAAGGGACACCTGGCAATGTCTGGAGACTTCATTGGTCGTCCTGACTCGGGGGAGGTGCTCCTGGCAGCTCAGGGTAGAGGCCAGGGGTACTGCTAAGGAGCCTACAAGGCACAGCACAGTGTCCACGACTGAATTATCCCGCCCAAAATGTCAACAGCGCCCAGGTTAAGAAACCCTGCTTTCATGGAACCTAAGTATTGCTTTCAGTAATGGAATCCACAGCTTTCAGTCGCGCTGCGGAGATTTTTATGGCTCTATCTATAAACTTCTAACTTCAAAAGGAGAGCGCCAGCCCACTCCTGCAGACCTCTAACCAAATGCTGTGAAGGGTGACTGAAGGGTGACAGCCTCGCTGAGGAACACCAGTCAATCCGTGCAGCACTGGGCCCACGTCAGCAGTATCAGTACTAATGACTGTCAAGCAATGTTCCCGTCATCTGGAAACTCCCTATACCGCCATGCAAGTTTGACAATTTTCCCCTCCTGTCCACCTACTCCCTTTTCACTCCCCACTACAGTGTTTTCTAGTAGCAGCCCAGGTTTTTTTTTTTTTTCCCTCCTGCATCGGTATTAAAAATAGCATAAAAAGCAAGTCAGAAGACATGAAAATAGTAAATAACCTAAGGTGCTTTCCATCCCGGAAAGCCTATGACTTAACAGGACTTAAAAGGTTTGTAAATCAGATCTGGAACTTGAAAAGAGATCAGCAGCTTAAAGAAACAGTCCCGTGAATAAATAAAACATCTAATGTAAACAATCATCAAAAGAATACGCGTGCAGAGATATGAATGTAATGCACAGACCCAGCTGAGGGAGAAGAAAAGCGAGCTGAAACTGACTGCTGCTTCTTACAACTGCATTGGCGGGGAAAATGCATATTTAGGGACTAAAAAACAGAATTTCCATTTTCACATATCTTAAAAGATTGCAAAACTTTAAAATTCACAATAGAATAGCCTTTCAAACAAATCTTCATGAAAAGAAAATCTTGGGCTATAGAAAGCTTACTGATCAATATGGAATTGATAAATAAATGATGGCCCATTCATATATTACACAACCATTAAAATCACATTGAAATTTTAACGGCATGGATATATGCTCATGATATTGTTAAGGGAAGACAGGTTACAAACAATATACACAATATGATATCAATCCTGTATAAAATGTAAATATATCTAAGTGCATAAATACAAATAAGTAAAGAAATACACACATGCACACCACGAGAGATGAGAAGGAGGTCTGCCAAAATGTTCAGTGGTTATCTGAGCAGTGGGAAGATTATGGCTGATTTCTATTCCTTCTTTGTGCTTTTCTCTTATTTTCTCATTGTTCTAGAGTGAGAAACTTTCGTACCTACAAAACTAACACATTATTACAAATTTGAACCGTACTGTTTCAGGAACTGTCCACAAAATGAGAAAAAAAAAAAATCTGAATATGCCAACTCTTCAATTAAAGAAACCACCTTTCAGAATCAGGAAAAAAGAAGCTTTATTGAGCATTATTATTATGTGCCTGGCACTTTTGTAAGCGCTTCAAACGTACCCACTTTTAACATCAAACCAAAAAAGATGTGTAAAGAGGGCCCTGGAATAGCAGAAGCTGTGAACAAATACTAGTCCCACTGCGAATTTCAATCTCAGTTTCCATAGTTTGAAAAGAGAGATTTGACTAAAATGATCTTGAACTAAAGGTCCTCTCATGGCTACACCGGGATTCGACACGTCAAAGAGTGTGGTCAAGCGTTTGTAAGGAAGCTTCTGGCGAATGGAGCAGCTGCAGGCCATCTCAAAAACTGACCCCTTATAAAGAACATATGATTGCGTCTCGCTTAGTATTTTTTACTGCAAATTTCTTAACGTTTTAAAAAATAAAAAGACCTACATTTTCCAAATACTAGGACCCAGTGATCAAACTGACATGAACTCTGGTATCGTACGTAAGGGAATCAATCATTGAAAGGTCCCGCATGTTGTTAACCGTTGTGGTTGCTTTTAACAATAAACCTATAGTAAACAAAAACTTTAGAGAAATATTCTAGCCGCGTTCTGGATAAAGGGGGTCTAAGGACCTGGCGGGATTCACCGGAAGGCGTTCCACTTCTGAACTAAAACCAAAAACCTCAACACAACATTGAATGAAAAATGAGGGGCCGGCATGAATTTCCTCTCGAGGGGAAATTCCATCTGCGTAGTTCAGGGAAAGGGGGCTTCCCGGCTAAACGCGGGATGGTTCCCGCAGGTCACCGCCCCACACAAGGTGGCCAGCCGTGGGTCGGTGGTCCCCGCGTGGGTCGCAAGGAACCAACCACGGAGGTTTGGGCAGAAACGCTCATGTTAGGTCTACTTCATGTCTCACTTGCCACCATCAAAAATAGGTGCGTGACTATCTTTAGTTAACAAAATAAATCTGCAAGTGCAAGTGCACGTCTGTTAAAAACAAAAACAGCGGAGGGTCTCGGGCAGGAATACCGAGGGAGCCCGTTTCCAGGTGGGACCCGCACAAAAAGTGTTGCGGACACACAAAGACGCAAGACACACACCGAGGAGGCGAGTGGGAAAGGCACGTTCGATGTGCACACAAAAGAGAAGCAGCACAACGACTGGGAACTGCAAGGGCCCGGGGACCCCCGTGTCGCGTCGCCGCAGCCCCGGGACGGCGGGTCCCGGTGGACACGCAGCCAACGGCCCCGCGGCCCCGCAGCTCACGCGTCCGCCTCGCGGGGCGCGCGGCGAACCAACGTCGACAAAGCGAGTCCCGCAACTTCCCGGCGGCGGCCCCGCGGCCGGGCGGAGCGCTGGGCGCCGCGGGGAGGGACCCCGGGCCTCCGAAGCGCCGCGTCTGGTGCAGGGGCCCCCGCCGGCCCGGGACGCCGGACCTCGGAGGGGGCGCGTCCGCCCGCCCGCCCGCCCGGCCGGCCCTGCGCGCCCGGGTCCCCAGCGTGTCGCCCCCGCCGCCTCGCTCCTCGCTCCTCGCGGGCAAGAACGGGCGTCCTGGCGCCGCGCCCGCCGCCGTCCCTCAAGCCGCCCGCCCAGGCCGCCTCTTACCTGCGCCCGCCACCCCCGCGCCTCACAGCGCCGAGAGCCGTCGCCCGCGCCGCCACCGCCGCTCCGCCCGCTTCGGCGCCCGCGGCCTCGCCGCCGCCATCTTGGCTCCGGTCGGAAGTGACGTCGGGCGGCGCCGGCCGCGGCCTTCGCAGCCCGAGCCCAGCGCGCCGTCGCGGAGGTCTCCGGCCGCACCCGGCCCGACGGCCACGGGCCCCACGGGCCTCGACGCGCTGCCTCCCCGAGGTCCGCGACCCGGGCCGCGCAGGACTCAACCACGAGTCGCGCAAGCCCCTGACTCCCCGGGGCCACCGGGGCCCCGACGCCTGGCGTCCGAGCGACTCGCGCTGGCGGGGGCCGCCCTCGCAGGGACACCGCGGAGCCCACGGACGACGACGCCTCGAAAAGAAACCCCAGCGGCCGGCGCCCGCTGCTCGCCGCGTCCAGTCTGGCTGCACCGAAGGATTGGGATTCTGCGCAATTAAAAGTTATTGCAAGAACCCACAGCCTTTTATAAAAGGCAGAGGGGAAGGAAAATGGGTTCATCTCTAAGTATTATCACCCCATTCTTCGCTCTTCTCGAGGACCAGCCTAGTCTCGCCCCAAAAGATCAAACTCCCCAGAGGGCAGATGCAGCTGGGTTTATTTGCTCATTCGTTACAAACGAATATTTATTTCCTGCCTGCTGTGTGCCCTGCACCAGTCTAGGTGTTGCAGCTCAGGCGCAGAACATGGCACGGGCCTTGTCCTTAAGGAACTTATTTCCAAACGAGGACGCAAATAGACCACGTAGGTGCAGACAAATCCATGCTGTCATGGAATTGAACTGGGTTGAATTGGAGGTGTCTATTAGACGTCCAAGGGGATTGGCTAGCAGGCAGTTGGAAAGGAGTCTGCAGTTGAGAGGGGTGCAGGCTGGAGATGAGATAGAAAGTTGGGAGTTATCAGCCTATGGATGGTATTTAAAGCCATGAATACTTCACGATAAAATTATGCCCAGAGAAGGAAATCAGGAAGAGTCTAAATGTAATAGACAACATTAGGCCTCTGGGAAAAGATGCAGGCTAACGAATAGACACTAGGTTAGATGCGGTGTGCCTTGGAAACTTAAGGAGTACAGAAGTCCATTTATGCAACTAGGGTTTTTAATCTTAAGAAAACATGGTGTATCAACGGATATCATGCTATGACCTTATTGCAAAAGGATGACGCGGGAGCTAATGGCCTGGTAAGATACAGAGAACAAATGAAGATACCTCATTAGTGAATGTTATCAAGGCCTTAACAAGTGGCAGGGTCAGGACAGAACCTAAGGAAAAAAAGAAATCAAACCTCATGAGCTGGCTTATTTCTAAAGCTATTCAAGGGAAAGAGACCCTAGATCTAAGAGATGCTCCCGTGCCCGGTCACCAAAATAGTGTACTCTGCTGTGGGTCAGAGCAGGTATCAGACTTTTCCATCCCTTACCTCGATCAAAGCCTCGAGACGTGATCCATGCATTGAAATCATCTGAAAAAAGAAAAAAAATTATCTGCAGTATCTGCCAAAAAAGAAAGAAAGAAAATCAAGGAGACTCCACTATTCCATCCACAATCAAAACACTGACATACAAATGAAAAATTTGAAAGAAAAGCTATATGCCATTTGTCATTCAATAGGATGCAAAGGAAAAGACAGGAATGTTAAGTTAGAAGTGACATGGTGAACCAGAACATAGGCTAGAGGGCCTCATGCCAAGAGATGTTTGACAGAGTGAGCATTGGTTTTTCTCCCTGTCAATCTGAAATGGCTGAGCACACTAGTTTCCTGTGACTGTTGTAACAAATTGCCACCAGCTGGGTGGCTCAAAACAATAGAAATGCGTTTTCTCACGGTTCTAGAGGCCAGAAGTTCAAAATCAGTGTCACGAGGCCAAAATCAAGGTGTCAGCAGGACTACATTCCCTCCAGAGGCTCTAGAGCAGAATCATTCCTTGCCTCTTCCAGCTTCTGGTACCTGTCAGCAGTCCTAGGCTCGTGGCCACATCACTCCCATCTTCAGGGCCAGCATCTTCAAATCTCTCCTTGCTTCATTTTGACATCACCTTCCCTGTGTGTGGTCAGATTTCCCTCTTGCCTCCCTCTTAAAAGGATACGTTTGATGGCATTTAGGACCCACCCAGGTGATCCAGCATAATCCTCTCATCTCAAAATCCTTCCCTTAATCCCATCTGCAAGAACCTCTTTCCATTTGGAGATGAGGGCAGGGACAGATCTGGGGGGGGGGGGGGGGGAGGGGTGCATTATCTAGCCTGCCACACTGGGTACACCCTCAGCACTTCTGAATTCACAACTAATCAGACGTCGTGTATTTTTCTTGACCATGTTTACATTTTTCAACCTGTCCTACTTCCCAGGATAAATAATTATACATATTTTATCAATTTAATGAAAAAAGATATGAACTATCAATAATACAACGTAATTTCATGAGTGTGTATTACCTGGTATGCTACATATCACTCTTTTGCCTCTTTGAAAAGGTGCAATATTCTGCTAGAGGATAAGGGAAGGAAAGTGAGACATTTTTATCACATCTCCTAGGCCATTTCTATCTTAGGGGATGGAAGTATAAAATACACTCTGTCTATATATAACATGAACGAAACTCCACTCTACACAGCTCCATCTAGTACAGGTCTTGGCTGATTTTGTACCTTGGCGTGCAGTACCATTCCAGAGGAGACAATCATCATTCACCCAACATCCCAACTATCTGGCATATAGTGAGCACTAGATAAATATTTTTAATGGGAGAAAAAGAAAACTATTCTGATGTGGCTGGATTAGAACAAATAGGTGTGGACTAAAAACACTGTGCATTTAAAAGACAGCATATGGTTATAACAGTCACCACAGAGCTCCTGCTGAGCATGGCAGCCAGGAGACCTTCAACATTGCTCCTAAAAAGATAAGAAATTGTACAACCGAGATGAAAGAATTTCTAACACATCTCCAATGGGAATGTAAGTAGACTTAAAAATTCCCCAATGATACCAGTTCTTCTTCTCCACCGGCTTCTATCAATCTTACACGACGATCTCCTTCATCTTCATAGCAAACCTGTGTGATAAGCACTGTCCTCGTTTTACAGCTGAGGAAACTGAGGCCAGGAAAGGTGAAAGAATGTGCCTAATCAGAACCAGGGTTTAAACCTATACAATTTAGCTTCCTAGTAAGCTGCAGGTTTAACAAATAAACCGAGAAAGACAGAGACAGAGACAGAGACAGAGAGAGGGTGGCCCAGGAGCAGATACCAGGAGCTATGCTTTCAACTAGTCATTTCTCAGCTGCGATACTTAGGGTAGGATTAGGGCGTGTTTTTTCGTTTGTTTGTTTAATATCTACATAGACTGTTCTAAATGCTCTCCCTGGACTATCAGGTGAGAACATCTCATGGTCAGAGGAAAGGGGATTGAATATCTAAAGGCAAATGCCTCAAATGAACTCAACTTCTGTTCAAATAACACATCACTTACCTTTTTGAAAATACTGGACTCCCTTTCCTCGTGACTGCAAGTTGTCTTCGATGAGATCCAGGGGATCTTCCGGTTTCCTCACCTCACCCTCCCTAGTCGCCATCCCTCAGCCAGTTGTTTCCCAAGCAAGGAACGACACGTGAGCAAGCCCACCAGCCATCAAAAGAGTTGAAACTTGGACTCTGGGTTCTCATTAAGGATGAACGAATGAAGTTCAAAGATAGAAACTCTGGGGACTAAAGATACATGTTATTGCATAATGCACATCCAGGGCTGCATCATTCCGGTGTGAAAATGATAGCCTTGAAATGACTAGGGGAGTCTTAGCAGTGGTGAGATTTAATGGTAAGACAGGAAAAGGACGGGAACTGTCCTGGGCACCGGCCTGGGCTGGCACCTTATATTACTTCCTCTCACAATACAGCAGCCACAACAATGGCTGTTTTACATGGTGGGGGCACACAGTTGGTGAGTGCCAGGGGCCGGAGTCAAGGACTGTGCAGTGTCAAATCCCATGAGCCGTCTATTGGCCACAAGGCTTCCCAACTGTCCAGGTGCTCTTAGTGCCACATGCTCTAGGCACCAGGAAGAACACCATGGAATGAAGACACCACCCCTGCCCTCCAAGAACTTAGGATCTAGTGGGGCAGACTGGACTTGCTCACAAAAGCACAGCAGAACTGAGTGTGAGATTCTCCCTGGGCTCACTATGTGCTCCACGAGGGTTTGCTCCCACTCTTTTTCTTTCCAATATTACTTTTAAAAAGAGGAGAAAAAAACAACTCCGAGATGCTGACATTTCTGACCAACACAAATTCATGACACCCCCCCAAAAAAATATATTCTATAAGAAAATTCAGAGCACTGTTTCTAGATTTTTCCATTGCACTTCTTACACCAATTTTTAGAACCAAAGACGTTCATAAATCAGTTAAAAAGGGACTCCTACACCGATGTACCTAAGAGGCAGCATTCATTCTTGTTTCAGAACCCGTAGGGTAAGAGTTTCAAACACCAGTGCAGTTTTGTTCTAGAGAACACAGGAGGAAGTTATTGCAGCCTTTGTCTTCCTCGAAGGCAGAATTAATTCACTAATACACCACCCTGAAAGCATGAATAAAACATATACGTTGGCAACACAGACATAAAGTGAAAATATTTTTCAGCAGGAAATAGCAAGCAACATGAGAAGGAACAGAAGATAAATCAGGTACAGAAGTATGCAGATAGCACTGCAGTACGAAAGCCCCCAGCCTGCGTTTGTTTCTCCAGATTCGAAGCTCTTGTGTGTTTCTTTACAGAGTGTCTGCAGACAGGACGGCCCTTCCCACCTACCCAGACAGCACTCATTTATCATCTACATGCTGTGTGTTACAGGAGTCCCCACCTATGTTCTGGAAATGTTCTCCTCTTTGTTTTTCTTCACCTTATTTTTTTGTCCGGAATTCACTCATCACCCCTTCTTTCCTCCATCCAAATGTTGCCTCTCCTCAGAAGCCACCTTTTTGATAAAAATCTTCCTTAGGAGTTATATTAGTTTCCTAGGGCTTTTTTAACAAAGTACCACAATGTGGAGAGCAGGATGTAAGCTGACAAGGTCCATGCAGCCTGCGAGGTCATTCCAAGGGACGCCTCGCCTCAGCATCCTCCCCCAGAAAGAACAAGATAGCACAATCACAGCCGCAGACATACAAACTTGCAAATACACATAACAGAAAATTCTACTAATACTTGCTTGAATAGACAATTGTTCTAGACAGTATATAAACCGTGTGAAAAATAAAAACTGCGCCACTGCTCTGCCATCCGTGGACAGTGGATCTCCTGATCCCAACTTTCCTGTCTCTGTGTTTTTCTTAATCCCCCACCCTTCCCCCTCAGGCCTAGCCCCCCTGTCTGCGCTGGACGCTGCACCACAAAGTGGATGGCTTAAAACAACAGAAATTTACTCTCTCCCAGTTCTAGAGGCTGGAAGTCTGAAATCCAAGTGTGGGCAGGGTTGGTGCCTCCTGGAGGCTCAGAGGGAGAATCTGTCCCATGCTACACTTCGAGATTCTGGTGACTGCCTTGGCATTCCTTGGCTTATAGACACGTCACTCGAAATCTGTCTCCGTCTTCAGTGGCCATCTCCCTCGTGTCTCTCTGTGTCTTCACGGGAACTCCTTATGAGAATACCAGTCATTGGATTTACGGCTCACTCTAGTCCAATACGACCTCATCAACTAATTAGATCTACAAAGGCAATATTTCCAAATAAGGTCACATTTTGGGGCTCCAGGTAGACATGCATTTTGGATGAACACTATTTAACCCAGTGCAGGAATAGACCTCACATTGATTGTTTCTTTTTTTAACGAACGCCTACATTACCCTCACTAGCAATTATCTAGACACTCTGTCCCACTGTGGTCTGATTACTCCACATGCATGTCTTAAGCCCCAAACATATTCTAAGCCCTTTGAGAGTGAAAACATACCTACCTCCATTATCCAAACAGTGATAGGCACAAGTGTTCCCTCAATCAATATTGTTGATTCATAAAGACTCATGCAATGTTTTGTAATTTAAATATGATCTGAGAAATAGAAACCCTTTAGCCATAGCTTAGCAAGAGCTCTGGGCCTGCGCACTGAATTCACTTTTCTTCCTATTTAGTTTGTCGGTTTCCCTTTTCTACCTCCCCCCACCGACCCCCCAAATTTAACTCGCTTGTCCTCATAAGATTCTTTGGCTTACAATAGAAATAACGATACCTTCCCAAAGTTTCCCAAACAGGGTCAGAAGGCATGGCATTCCTTTGTCACAGAGGTCATCATTTAAACAATGTAAGATAGCCATACAGAAGTCACAGCCAAGACAGTGCCTGCCAATACCTGCCAGGGCCGACACACTGGGTTCACAGGCATTATAATTGACCTGTCTGTGCCTCTACTCAAAACACAGGCCAACTTATGAAGAACTAATTGTAGATCAGTGCTTATCAACTGGAATGAGATTCTGCCCCCAGGTGGACACTTCACAATGTCTGGAGGTAATTTGGCTGTCATTACTCAGTGGTACTTAGGTACTACTGGCCCCTAGAGGGTAGAGAGGCCAGGGAAGCTGCTAAACATCCACAACACACAGCTCACACAACGCTCCATGACAAAGAGTTACTTGGCCCCAAGTACCGAAATGTTGTGAAACCCAGTGGGTTATTCTGCTGCTGATTTTCCAGTCTCACCTTCAGACATTTGTCTGCTCGATTGGAGTGTTGAGCAGGAACTCATCAAGGAAAAGGAGTATTTCCCAACCTTTTATTTACATTACCTTCCCCACCCCAGAAGCCTTTATTGGGCATTTTTTTCTAACTGCCCCTCCCCCACCATGAAATTTTAATATCATAGACATACCGTATATTTGTTTAACTACTGTATATATATCTGTGCTTTCTATACACTCTGGTGACATACTGTGGCTACAGTAGTTACTGAAAAGCAAATGTATTTATATGCTATAAAGTGTATATTATATATATAAGTCATTTTGAATCAGAACAAAAAGACTGTAACTTATAATATCTTTTCTTATAGTTATTATCTTTATTATTTTGTTATTGAGATATAATTGACATATAAATTGTATTAGTTTTAGGTATACAATATATCATACTATCTTTTTAATTAAAATGTTATTACATAGTCTCTCCCTGAGCTGAAAGATTACTGAGTCATAGAACAAAAGTTGACTTGAAAATAGCAAGCAAAAAATCTTCTTTAAGTCCATAATGTATATTTTAACAAGTAGTTACAATTCTAAAAGCGTAAGTATAAACATGGTATGTATGAGACTAAGAAATATTGTACTTGTGTTTTAATCCTTGTTGGCTTCACTGAATTTCTTCTGCTAAGATGTCTGAGCAAAATATATAAAGGAAAAGTCATTAATGTGTTCATTTGCTTATTTCTATTTTACCTAATTTAAAAAATAACATTGGTGGCTGACACACATGCATACGGTATGTAAGGTAAAACTAGGCAAAGAAAACACAGTGGAGGAAAAACCAGCTAAGTACGACAGAAGTTTCTATATAAGTATGTTAACAACCTCCTTATGGGTCCAAACATACTGAGTATCCTACACCTGATCCTTATAATGGCCCCAAGCTGGGGGATAACAACCGAGTGTAGATCAGAGAAAGCAATTCTGCAAAGGGCTAAGATTAAAATAGCATCAAGATTGTGTTAGGGCTCTCCAGAGAAATAGAACCAATAGGACACATACAAAAGGAGATAGACAGATATATAGATATACTGGTATATAGATATACGAGGTCGAACAATTAAGTTCATGAACTCATCCTAGAAAAAGAGCTACATACCTCATTGCTGAATATCACTATGGTCACCTTTGAAGTACTCCCCTTGGGAAGCTATGCACCGACGCCAGCACCTACTCCACCCTTCAAAGCAACTTTGGAACTCTTTTTCTGGAATGGCCATAAGAGCGGTTGTCATATTACACTTGATTTCCTGAATGTCGTCAAAATGTCTTCCTTTCAATATTTCCTTTATCTTTGGGTAAAGAAAGAAGTCATTGGGGGGCAGATCAGGTGAGTAGGGAGGGTGTTCCAATAGTTATTTGTTTACTGGCTAAAAACTCCCTCAAGACAGTGCCGTGTGAGCTGGTGCATTGTTGTGATGCAAAAGCCATGAATTGTTGAAAAGTTCACTTTTCATCGTCTAACTTTTTCACGCAGCCTTTTCAGCGCTTCCAAATAGTAAACTTGGTTAACTGTTTGTCCAGTTGGTACAAATTCATAATGAAAAATCCCTCTGATATCAAAAAAAGGTTAGCAACATTGTCAGACCTCATATGATATATATTTTCTTGCAGTGTGGGCCAGCAGGCTGGAGAGCTAAAAGAACCGGTGGTACAGATAATGTTTGAAGGAAGTCTGCTGAAGAATTCCCTCTTGTTCGTGAAGGTCAGTCTTTGTTCTGCTAAGGCCGTCTACTGATTGGACGAGGCCCACCCACATTATGGAGGGCAATCTGCTTTACCCAGAATTCATCGATTTAAATATTAATCTTATCCAAGAACATCCTTCAAGTTGATACATACCATAACCATCACAAAGATATAGTAATACTATAAGATGGCATCTGATAAATACATACTATTAATGGAAATGTAGCAATGGTACTTGAGTATTTGTGGTAATATTAATTTAAATAACAATACAGTCAGAAATCTTTTTGTCTATCAGTTATTTCCGTATTAGAAGACACACTGGTGGCTAACCTTGGTTTTTCAGAGATGTGCAGTATTTCTTTTTAAAGTGCAGCACTGAATTTCTGGCAGCTGAATCCTCTGCATTTGGTTGCCGTTTGTTCTTTTTCTGTGCGTGTGAATTTCTGGGTGAAGATTATTCCTATGGGGGAAAAATGTATTGATACAAAGAAAATACAAGCGTGATCATGTCTGCCAATCTTTTAGTATTTCCATGCTTGTAGCTGCAGATTAACGTGTGGCATTCAGACAAGTCCTGACATGAGATCTGGGAGAAATTCTGTTACTGCTTCAGTACTATTTTATAACGTACATTACTTATTTTTAATACAAACATCTTTAAAGAACATTATCAACCAATAGAAATAAATGTGTTTGTGTTTCTATTAAAGAACATCCAAGTTCCTAGAGGAAAACACAGTTTTGTCTCAGCATACACAGCGTTTACTGGAAAAAAATTATAATGATGTCACATGTAAAAGCAAAAATGAGAATACAAATATCACAGCAAGTGTCAACATTATTTTTTCTCTTAACCCTTCTCTCTGAGACTTCTACAGGAACAGACGTGATATCCCTTCCCATCACGTTTTTCCTTTCACCTTGCATTCTTCACCTGTTCACACTTCAGTGTCCATGTTCAGATGAATTGAGCCAGCGTGGTGACAAAATTGCTCTCTGTATCACTAAGCAGACTAGGTGTCAACGTGAGGTTCAGTTAGCCCAGATTCATTCCTTCACTCGGCATAGATTTATTGAGCACCGGGCAAGGTTCAGGGGGCTCATGTGAGCGAGACTGGCCTTGCCTTTGCCCTCGTGGAACTGGGATTTACAATCCGCCCATGAAGGCACAGTCTACCCCGTGTGAAAGTCAAGGCCTTGTCTGCCATCCCATTAACTTACCCTTCTGCTTCATCTGCCTTTCTTCCCCTTCACTTGCCCCTTGGCCCTGTCATACTGGTTTTCTTCCCAACTTCTCCTCTTCTGGGGAAGCCCTTCTCCTGTACGTCCATGTGTTCACTTCCTGTTCACTCTTCCTGCCTTGTTAGGGAGCCACTCTCTGGTCCTCATTCCCCGGTAAGGAGGAGACCCTCCCACCTCTAAAACCCTTGTACTCCCTAGAGTTCATTGTCTTATTGCACTCAGAACCTTCTACCTTGTAGTTCTCATTCTTTGCGTACACATCTTATCTCCCCCACTAGACTATTATTTACCTCAGGACAGGGGCCAAAGCTATCTATTATTTTTCTTTTTTAAAAACTTTTATTTATTTAAGTGTGTTTTTCCAGGACCCATCAGCTCCAAGTCAAGGAGTTGTTTCAATCTAGTTGTGGAGGGCGCAGCACATAGTGTCCCATGTGGGTATCGAACCCGCCACCTTGTTGTTAAGAGCACCGCGCTCTAACCAACTGAGCTAACCGGCCACCCAAAGCTATTTATTCTTTTCACTGCATCTGCACACCATAGAGGCTGCTTATGGGGTGAATAAATTAATGAATTAGTGATTTGTTTGGGCAAATCACTTACCCTCATCTAGTCTGATTGGGAAAGTGAGTTGGGGTACAAACACCAACCTGCCAGCTCTGTGAATGTTTGCAAGGGCAGTTTTTCATCCCATTTTCCCGTAAATGTTTAAGAATCTGATTAACCACATCTCAATCATATAGAGAAGTCTGGATTCGTAACACTGAACTGTCAAGGCACAGAGTACCTTTTCTGGCCCTTGGTCCCTCCCTTCTCCAGCCCAACCAGCCTTCAGGGAGACAATAATGAAATGGCAGTCCACACTGAAGTCGCCTTCCTCGTATGCAGTAATCTCTCCCTCCTATGTCCCTTCCGTCCCATCTCAAACTGTCCTATTCTCCAAGGCACTGCCGAGGACCTGTGCTCTCTCTCCAGATCCGTTCCCACTCCCGGTGCAGGCTCAGCTCCTTGCACCCCCAGATATATGGAGTTACGTTCACACTGCCCCTCAAACCCACCTTGTACTTGCAAACCTTTGACAGTCTTGCTCTTTGGAATGTCCTTCCGTTTCCCCTGATTTGTCATGTCCCCAGTCATCCAGATGCAACTTACGGCCTTCTTTTCAAGAACAGGTTCTTGACCTCTGAGTAGAAGCCCTCCTTGGGTCTCCCGGTATGTTTATCTTCTTTAAAGCACCATCCCGTTAGCACTCGTCTAGTTAGTTGGTAGATGCCATCTGCAGCCAGGAGGCCATTGGCTGCATGCGGATAGGGGCTGTGCCTTTTTCACTCTGTAAAACTGAGAGGTGGTTCGGCCTCTTGGGTCAGTTCTGGACTCTGCACTTAGCTACTCCTGGGTTTGAATCCTACTTCGACCACTTACTAGCTATATGACTTTGGACAAGTCACTAAACCTTTCTAGGCCTCAGCGAATAACAATAATAATTCCAAAGGAATAATAATAATAATAGTAATACTTGCCTCAGCAGTGGGTTGCAAAGTAAGAGTAATGTATATAAAGCACTTATCACAATGTCTGTCACGTAGTAGCAAGATGCTCATTAAACAGGGATATCATTTCTGTCTCCTCTAAATCTGTCACAATGCCTTACCCATCGCAGGTACTCAAGCATGTCTGTGAAATGAATAAATGAGAGATGGGATTATGAGGTTGGTGCATCGTAAAAATTGCATCTCTGGATGTGAGTCTGAAGACCGTTCCTCACTCTGGCTCGGAGCGAGAAGCCAGAAAAGGTTGAAACTGAGATGGATCTTGCCAAGGTAATCAAACTAGGTGAAAGCATTTAACTTTTACTGCTTCTCTCAGCATTTCAGAGAGAAAACTATTTTTCAGGTAAAATTCTTTTAAAAACGATTTTAAGGAGCAAAATCAAACTGCCAATTTATTATCCCTAATACGGTTACTTTCTTTTTCCATTTAGAAACTAGGCAGGAGAATGCCAGGCAACCCAGCAATTTCTGAATACCGATTCAGAAAGTGGGGTTTTGTTTTCTTAAGGGTCAAGTTATACCCAAGGCATCGCAGGTACCGAAGCTGTTGGAGACGAAGGTCTAGTCCAGCTGTCATTCTAGCCACCCCCTGGAAAGGATGCCGGAAAATAAAGTTGAAGTTGTCCTTGGCTGAGAAAATAATTTCTGCAGAAACTGTTTTTCTAATTAGAAGAAATCAAGGCTAATCCCGTCCCCAATTTGGCAATAAAGTTGGGAAGAAAGCAGTTACAGTAACATGGCTTTGGGATGGAAAGGGAGTCAGCTTGCGGGGAGAAATGTATCACGTGATGACCCAATGAGCTCGAGAGGGAGCAGACACTGGTTTCGGAAGCCAGACTCTGTGCCTCAGCCTTAGAAAGCTCTAGAAAGCAAGTTGTTCTTGCCTTCCGCCTTTCACCATGGAACCAGGGTTTATATGAACTTACAGATCAATGATTGAACTTTGAAACTCCATGTCTGGATAGAAACACCAAATAGGATACCACATGAAGCCACTTCAAATCCAGTCGTGGGCTCTTGATTCTACTTTCTTGTCTATATTAGGCATTACATTCCACTGCACACACTGTGGAAAACCGTAGAAAGGAGTCAGGATTTTCAGGACCTGCGGCACTAACTCTTTATACTAGCTTGGGTTTTTCTTAAGGAAAGCTATTACTGTATGTATGGGTCATACCTACATTTTTAATTATGTGTGATTTACCAATTTCATAAATGACTAGTATTTTGCAGGTTCATCCAGATATTTAATTATTTGTATTATATGATATTCATATTTATTACATTCCTTAGTTATTTCTTCTAATGTCTTTACATTTGATGTATTAAACTTTAGCGTAATATTGTAATTTTAGTTCAAAAACCAGTGTTAGCCCATTTAGTTTGAGTAATTCAGTTTATATTTTGATGTACGACTTTTAAAAACTACTTACATTGTAATTCAATTAACATGTATACTGGTAACTTCAGGCTATTTGGAGACCTGCTACCTATAGTCCCTGCCTTCGAGAAATTTATTACCTTAAGTAGATATATTTAGAATAATAATAATAATCCTAAATATGCAAGCACATATTTAAAATAGCAGTAATAGCTACAGTGGTAACAGCAAGAATAGTAATAATTGATTGTGTTTTTTGAGTATTTATTATGTGTTGTATATAAACATCTTATTTAACCCACAGAGCTGAAATTGGGGAAGGAATAAATTAGGAAGATCAAGCTAATCTGGGTGGGGGTTGGGGAGAGACCCCAAACAAGCAAGGCACAAAAGGCAACTACATTACTTCCGGCTTACAGTAGATTTTATTTTTTTTTAAAGTTCATTGCAGTTATTAATTTCAATAACTTTGGCATGATATGTATTCCTGTTTTGTTGATGAAAGAAACATGAGCGTACATAGTACTAATAAATTTAAGGCATATATATATAAATTTAAGGCATATATATATATATCTTAAATTTATTAGTCAGATCTTTACTATGTTGAATATATATAGTAATAGAGAAGAAACTCTATACACCAAAAAACAGAACACATCTTTTTCTGCACATTTTTTTTAGTACATATGGGGAAAATATCAAAAAAATAGATCATGAATTAAGTCATAAAAGAAACCTCAATAAATTCCAAATGAATAGGATCATATATACCATATTGACCATGTTCTTCAGCTGTATTTCAATAAAATTAGAATTTAATAACAAAGGATGACCATAAAAATACCATATGTCTGGAAAACTAAATAGTATTAAGAAATAACCTATAAGTTATAGAGGAAATAAAAAAGGGAAATTAAAAAATTCTTAGCACTAATGATAATGAAAACATTTCCCGATAACATTGATAATCCAACAAAGACCATTTCTATCATGACTGGTGCTATGCTTGAGCATGTGCCACAGGTTGCAATCTCTTACTTGAGGATGAAATTGCATGGTTTTTAACACTGAAGCTATAAGAAATTTGTTTTTTTAAGGAGACTAAAAATGGTCACCATGGTCCAATCATTAAGAATTTGCGGGGCTGACCCGGTGGCTCAGACGGTTAGAGCTCCGTGCTCCTAACTCCGAAGGCTGCCGGTTCGATTCCCACATGGGCCAGTGGGCTCTCAACCACAAGGTTGCCGGTTCGACTCCCGCAAGGGATGGTGGGCAGCGCCTCCTGCAACTAGCAATGGCAACTGGACCTGGAGCTGAGCTGCGCCCTCCACAACTAAGACTGAAAGGACAACAACTCGAAGCTGAACGGCACCCTCCACAACTAAGATTGAAAGGACAACAACTTGACTTGGGGAAAAAAAAGGACTGGAAGTACACACTGTTCCCCAATAAAGTCCTGTTCCCCTTCCCCAATTTAAAAAAAAAAAAAAAGAATTTGCTTTTTCCCCTGAATCAATGATGTCCTCAATGAAGAAGTAAGTCAATGATATGTTGTTGGGAATGATCTTAATACCAAATGCTTAACTCAACAAGAAGAAAGGCTTTCTGTGTCCCCAGCAACCAAACGGGAGACAGGAATTCACCCTTGGCTCCTTCCCAAGCAGAAACGGAAACTTCCAGAATGAATATGACATGCTGGTTGGGTTAGCCTGTGATGGAGCACTGGAGAGAGAGTTTCCTGGGAGACCTACCCATACCTTCTGGTCCTTGTTCTAGCTGCGCATTCATAACCATCTGAGAGCCACCAAACATGTTCTGCTGTCCTCAATGACACAAACTGTTAATGAGGAATTTCTAACTTAGAACATGAAGTGGATAAGTGTTGTTTTCCCCACCAGATGTGACACCCCACTTCTTTTGGTAACAGCATCCTCAGTTTTCTTGGGAAATTACCCCCTCGGTGCTCCCAGGCCGTGTGGTCCATGTGAATACCATCCTAAGTTTGAGGATGGGTACAAATCCAGGCCTGCCCGATGGGTCCAGAATTTTCTGTGCACAGTGACTCATTTAGATCTGGCAAGATGAATCTGTAGTCAATCTGCCTTTGGGGAGGTTTTTGCAGGGACTTTTGTTTAAAGAGACACTCTCTGTCCTTTTGAGAGCATAGGCCACAGGACACGCAAGTCTGGAGCAGATGGGGCCATTTTTGCTGCCGCATAGACAAAGGCCTAGAATAAAGGCAACTCAGGAGAAAAGAGGGTGGGAGAGGAGCCAAGAGATGAAGAAGGACGCATTCTTGTTGCCATCGGTTGGGCTGGGCACCTAGATCCAGCCATGCCTGAAGTTCACAGTATCCCAGAACTTTCTGATTCTGCCAGCTAACAAATTCTTTTTCAAAATTAAGCTAATTTGAGAGTTATCACTTGTGAGAGAAATTGTAATTAATGAACCATTAAAAAGCCAAACCAATTGTATTTGCACCCAGACTTTTGATTCAACCTAGCAATCAACAAAATATGGAGACCTTCTTAAAAGAGGACTACATTATCTTGTTCACTGATATAAATAAATATTGCTCTTCATTTTAAAATGTGTTTTATTTGTTTATATAACAAAGAACTATAAAGAAATTTAAAATACATTGACCTAAATTTGGGGACCTGCTTGTCCTCCAAAACCCCGTTAAATATTCTTCAGAGGCTGCAGGGTTAGGGTTGAGAAACCCTATAACTGAGGGGTTTTTTTCTTCATGTCCCCACCCTTCCTTCCACAATGGCTTTATAACATTCCAGTTCTGTACAGAAGTATATATGTTGAACTCCTTTTTCACAAGTCTGGTGAAAAAATTTTAACCAGACAGGGAAACTAGACCTTCACTTATGTAAGTATGTTGGCTCTTTTGCTTATTTGTGGGCAAATTTTGGGGATGCATTTCAGTCCTGCCACTTTGAAACTGGTCATAATGCATACTCTCTGTTCCTTGGAGAAGGGAGTTATAAAGAGAAAAATATGGGACTCAGGAAAGGGACAGAGAAGGTGTGTATTAAATTCTGAGCATATTTGTATGCATAAGTGATTTTTGACAAGTAAAAACAGATTACATGTCAATATTTACATTAAAAATTTACATTAAAAGAGCAAAAGTACCATCCAACTTAATGAGAATGTTAAACCTCTTCTTGCTGTCACTGTTATTTGCACTTGAAAAGAGCTGTCAGTCAAGGGATTCTTTTTTTTTTTTTTTTTTGGTTACTGGAGAGATGATTCTTTTGGAAGGCTATGTTTTTCTTTTTTAAGCTACAACATGCTTCACAACTTAAAAGTGCTCATCTTCTTGAAATCACATGGGCTTCATTTTTCAAGCCTTCAATTAAAGGGATATTGCTCTGGATAAAAATATATCCATGGGGAAAGGGATTATTTGCAATTCAGAAATGTTAGGCTAGTTCATTTGGTGGCAGTCAAGTCAGTTGGGACCAATACAGTAATCAAACTTATAGTTTTAAAAATCATAATTGTTTTGGTTAAAGTAATGCAAGGATGAGCCCTTTTCCTGACAGCTCAGCAGGTCTCTCAAGCTGTGACTGTCAAAATGGTAGAGACTGACAAAAAAAATAATAATAAATAAATCAATTCTCTGTCATAGTGAAACCTCGGTTTTTCATTTAAAAAGAAAGAGGAAAGAGCAAATGAACTCCAGGACTCCTGAACATATCAGTAAGGTGTGAAAAGCACCAGAGGAATCGAAATCGAACTGAATTTAAATGTCTCTCTTCTAAGAGAACCCCCCACCCAACCACCGTAACCCTTTCTATAACAGAACATTGCATTTCTTCTGCACCAACCCCAGGATGAAGACATTGAACAACTCATTAGAATTGCCGTGCCCTTCCTTTCTCTTTGCTTTAACAGCAACAACCACCAGATGCTTTTTTCCCCCTGTGGGTATTCTTGGTATTTCAGCTCTGAATTTAGTTCGGGTTGGCTTTGCCAGTTCTTTTTGGCAGGCGGCAGTCACAGGTGGCTTGGCGTTTGCAACACGTGCAGTCCCACCTGGCCCTTCTCCGGGCTTTTTTAAAGGATTCCGTGGTTACTTCTCACGCTGAATAGCCTCAAACTCTGCCTGAATCCCATTTGCTTTGCTTTCTGAGTTCCTGAACGCGGAGCAGCAGTAATAGCCTCTGCTCTCAGCTGTCCTGTAAAGTCACAAGGGCTGGGAGTCCTTGCCTCCCCATCACTCCTGGGGCCCGTGTGTCCCCCTCTCCCACCCAGCCCCTGTGGGTGTGCACACTGTGAAATGATGCCCTCCACCCCCAGCCCTGTTCCCCTTGATGGGCTCTGGACCAAGGTCTCCGTTAGGCATCATCCGTGTCGCCTTCCCTCGCCCATCCCCTCACCCTCCGCCTTCAGCCAAGGGAACAGTCTGTCACTCCCGTTTCATGGTTCTTTAAAATAGTAAGGTGATGTGTTAGAGTGGAAAGATGGTGGTCTTTGCCGTTTCACCCAGTTTTGTGACTTTAGGCTATTTCACTGCAGTTTCCACTTTGCCAGGTTGTTGTGAGGACCGGGAATAAAGGACATAAGGTTCCTGGCACCTGGTGGTACTCAGAAGGGAGGGTCAGTTTCATAAGCACTGGTTTCTTTTACTTCCTTGCTTCCCTCCCTCCCTCCCTCCCTCCCTCCCTCCCTCCCTCCCTCCCTCCCTTCTTTCTTGCTTTCTTGCTTTCTTGCTTTCTTGCTTTCCTTGCTTTCCTTGCTTTCCTTGCTTTCCTTGCTTTCCTTGCTTTCCTTGCTTTCCTTGCTTTCCTTGCTTTCCTTTCTTCCTTTCTTCCTTTCTTCCTTTCTTCCTTTCTTCCTTTCTTTCTTTCGCAGAAATGACACTGACTTGACCGTTTGTTTATATGTCTACTCCTCAGGCAGTCACTGACTGCCCCAGCGTTTTAACTAGATCACTGCTAACGGGGAACGTTCCTTCCTTTCTGTCCAGGCGACACTGTGGATGTGGGAGAACGCGCCCCCTTGTGGTGGTCAGGGAGTTGCAGTTAATTTCTGTTTCATTCAAGCATTTATTTTTCATTTTTTAAGATGGAAAGCGCTTTCTTACCTAGATGCTGGGAGGTGTGTTAGGAGAGGGTTGAGGTCACAGGAGATGGGATATGGAGGTTGCCTTTAAGGAGCTAGGGTAACCAACTGTCCCGGTTTGTCCGGGACTGACAGATTTCCTGAGATCCAGACTTTCAGCGCTAAATTCCAGCAACTCTAGGACACACCCAGACAAGCTGGTCCCCCTAGGTGTAGCGCATTCACTCTGTTGTTGTGCTTTTACGGGGGGTTAAAATACAGGACTGGCAGTTTAAGTGGGAACAGGGTTTGAGAAAAGTCTGGAGAATGGCGGAATTTCCCGAAAGGGCAGGTGTAAGCAGGGCAGCAGATCAGAGGCCAGTTGGGGGAAGTTATTGACATAAGGACACTTGGTGCTTCAGCAGTGTCTAAACAGCAAAGTGCTGAACAGTGTGAATCAGCTTCATCTCGCTTCCTGTAGGACTGGTCTTCATCAAAGAAAGGCCTACACAGGTTTATGAAGTATTGGATAATTTTTCTCTTTTGGCAAGATGATTGGAAGGTTTCTCTCTCCACTAGTCCAACCCACAGAGCTAAAACAGGAAACTCAAGTTGTCCTTTTCATCCCCCAGTGCTTTGCCAACTTAAATATTATAAACATATCAGAAATTAATATCCCCTAACCAATCAGTAGAAGTTAAGGGAATAATTATGGCTTAGTCACGCAGCGTAGCACAGAAGTAAAGAAAAGGTACCACGGGCAACGAAAATTGGAAGGAGAACCAAAGAAGGTAAGCTGCCGTCACCTGGGCTGGAAATCAGCCAGGACCACACAGCTAATGCTCGCTATTTAGGTGCAGGTGTTTTAATGAATGAAACAGAATAAACTTCCAACCTTTTGAATCACTTTTCAAATTACCCAAATGCCACCCTTGTTGGTCCGGGAAGTTGCTTTTGCCAAGACTTGCCCAGTTCAGTCCTACCCAGTGAATCAAAGCTTATCAGATTACATGGAAGAGGGCCCAGCTGTTGACTCCAAGACTTCTGAGTCTCCTTTCTGTGGTGATGCTGCAAATAGAAATCTCTCAGGTTATGATTGTAGAACAGTGGTTTCAACTGGGGGTGGTTTTGCCCGTGGGTATGCATTGGACAATGTCTGGAGACCATCTTGGTTGTCACAACTTGGTGAGTGCTACGGGCATCTAGTGGTGACAGACCGGGGATGCTGCTAAACATCCTACAATGACAGGACAGCTCCACACGACAGGGAAGTCCCCAGCCCCAAACATCAGTAGTGCCAAGATGAGGTTGAGAAACCTTACAAGATGGCATATAGCTGTTAGGTTCTTCTGGTCTTGTTTTACTCCAACATGGAGGAAGGACAGCGGATTTTTATTTTTAGGGTTGCGGCAATGGAATGGTGTTCACACTTTTCCAGAAGTGTTCAACAAAAGCAGAATATGGACTATAGTAAGCGTGATGATAAGAGACTGATAATTGCATCAATTTATTGGGAGCCATGGAAAGCACTGCACTAACTCTGTTATTGTAAACCAGTGCCACTCAAGGGTTTAAATCCAGCATCATAGGTTTGTGGTCAAATCCTAACAACTGCCGACCCCATCCAAAAGGAAGGCAGAAATACAGAAATAAAGTACGACTGTGAAAACTCAATGTGTAAACCGCGAATTTGGGCATAATTACACATGGTGTCTTACAGTGCGCCTGATCAAATTAGTAGCGTTAATATAGTTTTTAAACACTGCCAACAGAGAAATCTAGAAGGTGGGACTGGAGCATCGTATAGTGCCAGAAAGGAAGATAGTGCTCAAATAAATGAAAAATCCAATGATGGGTGTATGTCAAAGGGACACATGAGCCAACGGCCAGACCTCTCAATGGCCAAAGCTGGAACAATTTGAACAACACAAACAAATAAGGTAGTAGTGGATTATAAATCGAAGTATAAAATAACTATCCATGAGTCCATACTAACATAAACCAATGGCAAAGAATAAATAAATCGTTATTTTATTTTATTTTTCTTAAAAGATGCCCGTAAGAGACATGTTACCGTAATAATGCAGACTCTGGGGTCAGCGTGACTTCCTCTCTTATCGCCACCATCTTTCTTTTCTTTTCTTTTTTTTTTTTTTGCACATGTAAGATGAAGATAGTAATGGTATCTACCTTGTTATTGTATGAGGGTTTAATGAGATAATCCCTTTAAATCTCTTCACATGGTGCTAGCACAGTTTAGGAATTTAAGAACTTCTTCCCAACCGTGGGGTCAGTAAGATGAGGAACCTTATCTCTGAAATACCAGCATCCACTCACTACATAGTAATTTTAAATAAGCATGTGCTGAACAAACGAATGAACCAATAAATAAAGGGCTGACTGTGTGAATGTGATCAGAATTGTGGCCCTACTGGCTGCAGACAGTGGCGTCAAGGAACTGGGAGTCCTGCGTTTGAGCACTGGGATTGAGGGAGACGGGGAGGCAGCAGACCCTCTGATGGAAGGAGTACTTGCTTTCGGTAATTCCCTTGATGGTTTCTGTCTCCGAGGGAGGCATGCAGGTTGCCGAGGTCTTAACAGTCTGACTGATGGAGATGCAGAGTCTGTGAGCAGCTTCTTCTCACCTGTGAGTAGTAGGTAGTCAGCGGAAGAGCTTCCTGTCACAAAGGACCTCAAAAAGAAGCAGACTTTAACCTCTGTAGGTCATATAAGCCACCACCATTAAAGAACACTGTTTAGAAAGTATTTTTTTCACAACATATTTTGAGACAATTACCTCCCAGAAGCCAAAAGCGCAACCAGTAGAGATGCCATTGTGTGTTTGGACACACAATGATCCAGACATACATAGCTATCTCTTTTCTCAATATGAACAGATTACATTGTGGGTTTGTACACCTTCTTTATTCTTTTTTTTTTAATTTTTGTTAGATCCTAGAGCTATTATGGAACAATATGTTCTCCCAGCAAAGTTTTTATTCTTCAACAATTATCTTTTGAAATGCGTTTCAACTTCCACAGGATAATTTTTATTCCTGGGATTTTCATCCTAAAGGAATCTTCCTTGGATAACAGAGGTGCGTTTTCCAGTTATTTCTGTTATAGCCCCAGACGATAGCTATTGCATCCAATTTAATCCCACCTCACAATCATCACGAATTAATGCTGCATGCGTGTACTTCTAGTGTGGAACTCACTAGATTTGGGGGGGGGGGTGTAAACAATCACAAAACTGGGCTTCATTGGCAAGGTATAGCAGGCTAGCTCCTAATGTCAAATTCGCCACAGAAGTCCTTAATTCTCTGTTTGTCTGTGTAGACGGAGCAAGACCGGGTCAGAGCTGGCTCAGAATGTGATTTTGGTGAGTCTGTTTGAAATTCTAGGTTTTCGATCATGTTGGATGTGATAAATGGGCTGGGGGCTGATGGTTAATAACTGCTCTCAAGGACAGCTAGGGTATCCTTCAGGCTGAATTAGGGTGAAATACCAAGAAACTGCTACACACTCACAAGCTCCATGAAGGCTATAGAGTCAAGGGTAGTTTATTCCAAACACAACGATTTTTCATTCTCATCTTTACTCACCCGCATCCTCGACCTTCTTCCCAGGATTCTGACGACTGTGTGTGTAAGTTGCTCAGCATTGTTTCAGCAAAACAGCACCCTTCAGCATTTTATAAAAAGATGTCTGAATTATTTAGTCAAGAGGGGAAAAATTATGTACTGTGGAAGGCACCTAAAAAGTGGCTGAGAAATTGAAATGTAAGATTTCCTTAGGAGTATGACAAATGTTCTATTTTTCCTGGCACATAATGTCTTCATTAATTCCTGCCACTAGCTGGTGCTAGGATACCACTTAGTAAGCATGCAATTACATTGAATCAGCCGCGATCTGTCACCCTAAGTGGGTCGTTCCTCTTTGTGTGACACCATGCACTTCTATCATTGCCACCGTCTAGCTTACCAAGTGGAGGAAGCAGTTGATCCCACCCTGGGTGGCTGCCAGCCCACGGTGGCACTTATAAACATCGGCGAGCTTTTCTTTTGAATGAGATGATCTTTAAAGTCTCTTTCAACACTAGACTTTTCTGATTTTATTGTCACTTCTAACACATACGCTAATTTTTCACTATTCTTGAATTTTATAGTATAAGATAAATGGTGCGTTTTTTTTTTATTTTGCTAGAGATTTTAAAGACAAAGGTATCCTAATAAAAAGACTAATCCCTAAATTTGTGTTGTTCAGAAGCAACAGAGCTAAATAGCTAGCCAGCACTCGTTTCATTTTACAGTTTTACATTGGAACATTTATAGGTGATGTAATTGTAGCATTTACATATTTTCTTATAAATTCACCATTTTGCCCTCAATCCATCATCACAGGGCTCTTTTTCTCTCCCCGTGTTTCATATTCATATGTTTCAATTCACAGTTTTTTTTTCCTTTTCTGTCTTGCTGTGTTTTCCTGGACTCCCTTCCCATGCCGAGTAAAAATGATGACAGCAGATGTCCTTGTCTTGTTCCCGGTAACAAAGGGAGAGATTTCCCCATTTCACCATTAATGTGCTTGCTGCAGGTTTTTACTTTGCGAAGCTTTATCATAAATATGTGTTTAGTTTTAGCAAATGCTTTTTTTCTTTTTTTGCATCTGTTGAACCAATCGTGTTACTTTTTCTTTACTTGCGGAATGTCGTGAATGACATTAATTAATTTTTTAAGGCTAAACCAACCTAGCCTTCCTAGTGTGAACCCATCTTGTTCATCGTATGTTATCCAGTTCATATAATGCTAGATTTGGTTTACTAATATTTTTATAGGGTTTTTGCCTGCATGTTCATGAGTGATATTGGCTGGTTTTTGTTTTCCCTGTGGCTAGAGTTGGGGAAACTCCTCTTTTCTGTGAAAGAGTATGTGTGAGATTAGAATAATGTCTTGTATGACTGGTGGAAGTCACCAGTAAGGCCATCTGAGTCTGGAATTTTTTTTTAAACTTATTTTTATGTTATTATTTTATTTTATTTATATGTTTTCCCAGGACCAAATCAAGTAGGTGTTTCAATGTAGTTGTGGAGGGCACAGCTCACAGTGGCCCATGTGGGGAATCGAACCAGCAACCTTGTTGTTAAGAGCACCACACTCTAACCAATTGAGTTAACCAGCCGCCCCTGGAATTTTTTCATTTTTAAGATTTTTATTGGGGAAGGGGAACAGGACTTGATCGGGGAACAGTGTGTACTTCCGGGACTTTTCTTTTTTTTCCAAGTCAAATTGTTGTCCTTTCAGTCTTAGTTGTGGAGGGCGCAGCTCAGCTCCAGGTCCAGTTGCTGTTGTTAGTTGCAGGGGATGGAGCCCACTATCCCTTGCGGGACTCGAGGAGTTGAACCGGCAACCTTGTGGTTGAGAGCCCACTGGCCCATGTGGGAATTGAACCCTCAGCCTTCGGAGTTAGGAGCACGGAGCTCCAACCACCTAAGCCACTGGGCCGGCCGCCCCTGGAATATTTAATGGAAATTTTTTTTACTACCAGTGCAGTTTCATCAATGGTTGTAAAATTTGTGCGTTTAAAAATATTTTCAAATTTATTGTCATATAATTGTTTATCGTATCTTATTTTTTATTTAATGTCTATGACACCTGTACTATATCCCTTTCTTCATTCCTAGTAGTGGTTATTTGTGAATTCTCTCTGTCTTTTTTTTTAATCGCAGACATTTTTGTCAATGTTATAATTTTTTTTAAAGAACTAACTTTTGGCTTTATTGATTTTCTGTATTCTATATTTGCTTCCAATTATTTCCTGTTCTTTATTATTATTATTTTCTTCCTCGTGATTTGTGTGTGGGGGGGGGGGAGTTATCTTTTTATCCCACAACTAATGTCTACTTATAAATTGATTGCCGTTTTTAAATAGCGATCTGTTACTGATAATAAATCACAGTTGCTTAACCTGAATTCCATTGCTGGTTTGGTTGACTACACTATAGTACTAAACAGACTAAGGTTGAAATTTTGATTCTTCCTTAGGCTGATGAACTTCCTTCAAGTTTATGGTTATGATTAAACTGCCTTACAGAGGTCATTGAAAGTCTGCCTGCAAATGTGGGGTCTTTCACCATGACTAGGGAACGTTAGTCTTTCATATTAATGGAAAAAGAACACAGAAGTTCATGTCCTTCTATCTGTTGGTTACTTCCATTATCCTCCACAAGTGAAGAATAGCAGATTTTACGACCAAAAAACACAGAAAAAAAAGTTTCATCTGTTGATAAAAATATGCTGACAACTTCATTTCTGGTTGAGTTTGATGTATCGGATGTCACCCTTCAAAATACCTTAAAAATGTTTATACGTCGAGTTTCATTTTATTACACTCTCATCATTATAAATTCTGCTTTTAAAAATCATTAAAATAAGTCAGAAATATTATGATTTGTCATACTCTAAATTAATCTATCTAAAGTCTCATCTGGCATTTCTAGAAGTAACTTAGAACAATTTTCCCAGTTGGGAGCAGGGGCTGAAAGTGTTCTCATGGGCAATGTTTCGTGGTGCCTGTGAGCCACTGTGTTTGTCAACAGCAAATGTTAGAGTCTCCTATCCCGAGTTATATCTGGTATATAATATTGCATCACAAATTCTCATCCGACAAGAATAGTTTCCTCTTTCTGGCTTCCTGTATAACATTATGCATTGCACTGATATTGAGATAGGAATGTGAGTGGTGTAGTTAAAGAACTCTAAAACAACAGGCTGAAAGAAGATAACAACTGTTTCCTGTAATATTGACTTGTAACTTTTAAAATATTCTTGAGTTTTAACGCATCAATGACAGAGCGCTGAAAAAATTTTGAAATAGAGATTACCTTACCTTAAGGACATCTGATGAACCAGAAATCAATCATTTCAACTAACTGAGTCTAAAACACAATCAATCACAGACATTTGGGAAAAATTCCACCTGTCACTCACACAGTATATCAAGATAATTTCCAACTGGATCAAACACCTAACTTTTATAAATAAAATCGTACAAATACCAGGAAAAAGGTGGGTGAATTCCTTTTTAACGTAGGAGGGGAGAAAAACCTTATTGATTATGACTTTAAATCCAGAAGCAATAGAAAAAAAGATTGTAAATTCAACTACCAAAAACAAAACAAAGACCTTTTAAATGGTGAAAATACTATAAGCAAAGGCAAAACACAAATAATAAACAGGGGAAAGTATTTGCAACTTATGTCATAGATAAGGAATTTATAGAGAACGCTTCTAAAAGTTGAGAAGAAAAAGAGTGATTTTTTTTTAAATGGATGAAAGTTACAAATAGTTCATAGAAAACAAACAAACAAACATACAACATGACATATGTATAAGCTACTGAATTGCAACATTATTTGTAATGGTAAACACATAGAAACAACCCAAATATCCATCAATAGGGAAATGATTGAATTAAGTATGAGAAATCCACACAGTGGAGCACAAAGTGTTATAAAAAGGAATGAGGAATATCTCTATACACTTAGATGGAGTGAAATCCAGGACGTATTGGTAAAAGAAAAGAAAATATCACCTGTAAAATAGTGTATATAATGTTCCATCTTTTGAGTAAAGAAGGGAAGGAAATACTAACACATACGCACACACACACACACACACACACACACTTTCTCATATTTTCAAAAGGAAACACAAGAAGGATGAACCAGTGGGAAAAATATTGTGAAGAAGAGGGAGAGAATGAGAAGCAGAAACAAGAACACAAATGAGACCTCTCTGAATATATCTTGTTATAAAGCTTTGACTTTGGAACCATGAAATATTTTACTTATTCAAAAAAAAAGAAAGAAAGAAAACTAAATCAAAAGGAGAGGAAAAAAGCATACCTTAAAATTTGAAAACAAATTAAAAAAAGTACTAAATTATATATCAAAGTGAAGTGGCACCTACAGAGGAAAAAAAGCTATTTCAAGTTACTTTTGGGTGCGTCATTGGAATTATACATCATTAGTGGAATATTGTAAGGCTGAAAAGAACTGCAAAGAAAGTTCGAATTTCATTCAATAGTCTCTCGGTTAATAGCAATATCGGGATTGCAATTTTGAAATTATTATATGTGTATTGTAGGTTAATAAGTCATTGTGGCAATAAAAATTATTGTAGGAATCAAGACATTTACTATAACAGAAAAACACAATATAAAATTAAAGAAGTTAAGTGAAAACCTAATGATGTTAAGTTGAAACAGAAATACCACTATGAATATTTCAGTCTTTCTGTTTTTGAAAAATATGTGTTTTCTAAATCAATTAACAGAAGCAATAATAATAACAATGAAAACACCATCCCCCACCACAACAAACAGGGATTCTTAGAGAAGCAGAAGTCTAAATTGGAGGCAGGAAATGTTTGAGTTGATCCTGGGGCTTCATCTTGTTTCAGAAAGCAAGGAAACTATCAAAAACTAATGGGGTCGTGTCAACAAGCCAGTTTGTGGAGCTGCCATGGCCTAAGATGGGACAATTTGAGCATGAAAACAGAAGACTAACTGTAACTGGTCAACCTGTAACAAATATGTAAGCATCAACAAGTTCATAATGATAATCAGAGCGAGACAAAAAGAGAAGAATAGCAATGGCAGCTCAAAAAAATTTATTGGTTACCATGGAAGCTATTGTTGGAAGCTAGGGCACTAACTCTGTTACACCACCCCCAAATTCACATGTTGAAACCCTAACTCCCAATGGGAAGGAATTTGCATGTGGGCCCTTTGTATCTCTCTCTCTCTCTCTCTCTCTCTCTCTCTCTCTCTCTCTCTCTCTCTCTCTCCCCCCCCACCCCCCCATATGAGGATACAGCAAGAAGGTGACTGTCTACAAGTCAGGACTCACCAGACACTGAAACAGCCAGTACCTTGATCTTGGACCTCCAGCCTCCAGAACTGTGAAAAATAAATGTCTGCTGTTTAAGTCACCCAGTCTGTCGTATCTTGTTATAGCAGCCTGAGCTAACTAATACAAACTCCTTACTCCAAGAATTTATCATTAAAGGGAAAGAATTAAGCATGTAGCTTGCTTATTCCATGTGAACTGTATTTCTGGGTTACTAAGTAGCCCTAGTTGATGGTAGAAAAATCACCATTTTCAACTCCTAATTGAATAATTGGTCCCGAGATTAAACTGATGCAAAACCTCATGGAGAATGGTTGCCAAGATTACAATGGCGACACCAGACCACCATCCCCTGAACCCACTGACCAATCTCAGCATCGCCAAATGTAGGACAACCAGATTATGTAAGTACCAGTTGATGAGATGCAATAGAAAGTATTTTACAAATAGAATACCATAGAACGTACCATCGTGAGGTATGCTTATCAAAGGATCTCATCAAGCCTTTAGACCTAACATTTAGTTTACAGGAGAAACAAGGGAAAACCCTACAAGTTAAATGACTCCAGAAGAAGGCAATCAAGTAAATGCGGAATGTGGGGCACTTGTAGAAAAACAGATCCAGTTCTTAAACAAGAGCATAAGGGAAATAGGGTAAAAGGGAAGGGGGATGGTCTAGATTACAAAAAGGACTTAAGAGTAGTTCTAAGAATCAAATGGGAAGCGTGGAAAATTACAGTGTAGACGGACTGAGCGTTCTTATTAAGGAGTTTTGAATTTAAGTTAGATGAGATGATAACATTGTGGAAAATGGCTTTACATTTTGGACATATCTTCAGCACACTAACTACAGAGTGTGGTCCAAGAATGCCTGAGGGATCCTTGAAGCTTTTTTGGGGCCGGGGCCTCTCCTTTCCGACCTATCAATGTGCAGCAGGATCCTCTTCCAGCAAAAAAAGCCAATTGATTAGTTGCAGAAGCAGAAATGAGAATCCAGCTGTCCCCTATTACACCAGACATTACAGAGATTTGCAAAAATGTGAAACAATGCCACTCTTCTCGTGACATTGCTTTTGTTTTGGAATGTACAGTTCTTTTTCATTAAAAATGTGCTTTTTATGTTACTATGTAACGGGCTTACGACTGTCTTTTTAAATGAATAGAGAAACATTAAAATTTTTTCTCAGTTTTGTTTTCTAATATGGTAAATACTGGCAGATATACCACATAAACAAAAGCTCTTCGTGGTGCTAAATAACATTTGAGTGTAAAGAGATCCTGAGATCAAAAAGTTTAAGAACGGCTGTGCTGGAAAACTCTGACCCCATTTTACTTCTTGTTTCTTCTTAGTAAGTTAGAAACAATCTTCGCAACAGCTTTTTAAGGAAGAGACAGATGACACACTGGAGTCTCCGAGGGAAAGTGCCTTGTCCAGAGGTCACGGCCCTGGCACACATTCCCTGTCTTCTCAGGAGTCAAGGTCAGTTCCCACACCTATTCTAAATCAATCAATCACGGGCAAGAATGAGATCCATGATTGACTCAGACTGTTGCTTAGGAATAACGGCTATTGGGGAGTTAACCACAGAGTGTCCATTCTCTTGATAAATAACAAATCCATACAGTGACGATGGCCAGAGAAAGGTGCAGTGGATCAGACCATCCTCACCGCTACAGCACCCTTCATCCCATGATACTGGCTCTCAGTGTTTGGAGACGATCACCAATGAGCTGGCAGCCTCGGTGTCCTACAGCACAGCCTCTGGCAATCACAGCCAGCCTTCGTGCTTTCGTGATTGCTGGTGATGTTGAAATCCTTTTAATACAGCTATAATTGACTTCCTAATGAGGTGGCCTCAGCATGCAAATCTATAGCTGTTGAAGAAATGATCATTTCCCTTTCCTTAACGCACATTCTGAGGCAAGAAAACTGCCCGCTTTGAAGAATAATTAGCATCAATCATAGGTGATGCTAAAACTCCTCTGACAAATTTAGGAAAGTTAATACATGCAAGTATGTGTTTGGGTTCTCAAGGCTCAATGCAAGGCTGGAGACAAGTAGCCTGTATTCTAAAGGAGCCTCTTTGAAATAACGATAGACGGACTGAATTTCACCCAAAGGTCAAACCCAGCGCGTCGCTGCCAAGCCACAAATTGCTTCTCCCAGACTCCTCACAGTGTTATTTCTGGAGAATCAGTGTCATTGGGAACTCAGAGCACACGCTGATCTCTAATCAAAGGCAACTAAGTGTCCTTTTGGGTACCAGCTTCTACCATCGTTACCAATAAACCCCTCATTGTAGGACTTGGTTAATGTCCCATATGGATGTGTTAACTTGTTGGGAAGAAAACACAAAAATGAGTTCCAGGAGCAATAGAATATCGATGAAAACTCGTGGGATCCAATAACAGAACCAGGACTATGAGGCTTCCCACTGACCGCAGCATAAAGACCCAAATCCCTGACACGTCCACGAGGCCAGGTGTGGCCGGGCTGCACCCACCAGCCTCCTCTGCTACTTCTCTCCCCTTGCTCTCTGTACCCCAGCCATAGGGTGGGTTCCTCAAACCTATGCTTCCTGCCTGAGGACCTTCCGATGTGGTGTTCCTTCCACCGGAAGGCTCCTCTCCTGCCATTAGATCACTAGTCCTCTTAACCCTACCAGGCCCTAAGACCCAACTCAAACATTGCTTCCTCAGGAAGGCCTCTGTGAACCACCCCCCCAACTAGTTTTCATGTCCCTGCCATATATTTTCTTCTCCTTCAGTGTACATAGCCACCTGCACTGCCTAGGTTTTGGGGGGATTATTTGATCACTGTCTATCTCCCCAGCCCCCACGACAGAAATATCCATACAGATGGGAACCATGTCTGTGGTGTTTACTGCTTGATCTCCAATTCTTATCACAGACTTGCCTTTCCTTAGAAAGGGTTGATTATTCTCTTTTTAGATACAGCTTATAGCAGGAAACGGATCCTTACTGGGCTGTCCCAAGTATTTAGTATGACAGCCACAGTACGCACTGTCCTCCACCTCCCCAATGCACATTTCATTCTGCTTTCTAGAACTCTCATTGACATGAGTTGGGATTGGCCCCCTCTTCAAAACACCACTTACCTTCATGTCCCAGAAAAACTTCCCTTCCAGGATCCCCTTACCTTCTGTGCTGCTTGGATAAACGAGTCTCCAAGATTCCAAAAATATTCCTTGTATGACTTATCTGTTGCCGCCCAACAAATTACTTCAAAGGCTAGCCCCCTAAAAGAACAAGAAACACACATTATCTCAGTTTTTGTGGGTAGGGACTCAGGGAGCAGCTTAGCTGGAAGGTTCTGGCTCAGGGTCTCATACGATTTTGCCATCAAGATGTCGGCCTGGGCTGTGGTCAGCTGATGTATTGACTGAAGCCGGACCATCCAATTCCAAGATGGCGGACTCCCCTGACCAACTAGTCAGACCTGGCTGTTGTTAGGAGGACTCGGTCTCAGCTCATCACCTGGTCTTCTGTCTTCTCCACAGGGTTGTTGAGCACCCTCCCCCCACGCAAGTGATCCAAGAGTGAAAGCAAGAAAGAAGCCACAGGCCTTTGGTGAACGTGCCTCTCAAGTCATACTCTTCCTTTTCCACAGCACTCGACTGGTTACACAGGTCGGACCTAGTTAATGTTAAAGGTGTGTACGCAAGGATCTGCCTATCACAAGGTGAGAACCATCGGGAGCCATTGCTATAGGCTTACTCAACTTTAACTGGATCGGCCCCACTGTTTGCACATCAGACTCTCCTGCTCAAAACCCTCCAACAGCTTCCCATAACGCGTAGCACAAAATCCAAAGTCCTTACCAAACACCTTACCTCAAAGCTCTACGTGACCTAGCCTTTTCCCACCTCCCAGCTTCATTTCCTAAATCCTCTTTCATTCATTCTACTCTAGCCACATTGACCTTCTTCTCTTTCTCAAAAACATCAAACTCTTTTCCCTCCCAAGACTTTGCATTTGCCATTTTATCTGGAAACCTCTCCCAGAGCCCTGCATGCCTCCCTCCCATGCTTCGTTTCATTTCTCGACTCAGATGTTCATCTCCTCTACCTCCTCAGAGAGACCTTCCACAACCACTGCGTTTCAGATTAGCACCCTTTTCACCATTTCGCTCTCTATCCCTTTCCTCTGGTTTGTGTTTCTGAATAGCAGTTGTCATAACCTGAAATTATATTGCATATTTGTTTTTATAATTTGTCTCCCCCACAGCAGCGTAAGCGCCGTGAGGGTAGCAACCTTCTGTGAAGTGGTACGTGCTTGACACTCACCTACTATGTGCTGAATAAATGAGTGATTGTGGACTGGTGCCTGTCTGAGAACCATTACTGGTTCCCGAACAGAAAATGCAGAAATTGAGAGTAAACATGAAGACACTTTCATGACAGTTTGACATTGCTGTGACTTCCAACTTCACAGCCAGAACTGATCCTGTTGAAGTGAGTAGAAAGTCTCTACTATCGACCGGTTTGGTGTAGTTGAACTTACTACACGGTGACCCACATGGAGCACATGCTGCAAACGAGTCATCTACACTCAGACCACCTTACAATGAAAGGTATTTTAAAATTAGTGTGTCAGCTATGATCCAAACACACAGAAAATCCAGATTCTGTTTCTCCCAGTGAAAATTATTTAAATGCAATTAAAGCTTTGGAGGATAAATGGTGACTGATCAAGGATTGAAGGTACATTCTGAAAACATTCCATCGCTTGATCATTTTAAATAAAATGAGGACCTAAGCTTGTATCTTCACACAGAATTGTGTACTCTGCAGGGTTTTGCAATGCATAGCCTGACTTTCAACATTCAGGACAAGACTTTATTTTTCTTCTCAAATAATGAAGTCATGCAACCCTGGTGTAAAAGTATTAGCCGGAAAGCCCAGAAAACCAAGTCCAAGCTTCAGTGACATGCCAGAATATATTATGTGCCATGAAAAGAGATTTTGAGGTGCCTCCCTGAACTACAGTATTTAAATGCAGAATGTTGTTTTCTCAAGTTGCTATTTAAAATGCAATTTTGCTGTACGGATGTAATGTGTCAAGCATACTTTCAAGTCCTTTGCAGCCATCAAAGGGTCCACTCTCTATCCTACTATTGTTCGCTTTGATTGAATTTCTTCCATACGTAAGTTAAGACTGGACAGTGTTTACCCTTTCAGGACTCATCATTAATGTGAAACGAGCTTATTTGCATGGGAGCTCTTGCCGGAAGTCCATCCACAAAGCAGTGAACAGATTGTTTGTTGATTTTTGAGGCTGCTACCTTATCTTGTGCATGCTCCATGTTCTCTTTTTGCTTCTCTGTTCCCACGTGTTCAGAGCCTTAAGGACCCCAAGAACTGTCTCCCCTGGTGGTAGTGTGGCTCATACCCTGGGGTTTTAGTTTCCATGGCCGCAATAGAACTTCTTTGGCAAACAAGACTCACTCAGGCTTTAAAGAAGAAAGGGGGTTGGCCTGGAGGGTTCTGTTAAAGGGAGTTGGACTGAGGAAGGGGGGAGAAGCCCTGTAAGCTTTTGGAAGGTGGGAGCTGTGGGGGCGAGGGAGACAAACCTGTGTCTCTGACGGCATTCTGTAGGCCTGATCAGGCACAGGGTCCCAAGTACACATCAAATCTGGAAATCGGCAGCTCAGCCAAGCCAGCATATCCCAAACCATGCGATCCCTGAGAAGCTTGCTGTTCAGGAGACACTCCAAACTGCCTCTCTGTGATGGTGACCAGCGAGTCTGGGAGATAAGTTGTTCTGAACCAATCGTTCTCTAGATGCCCCTCCTGGGGGTCTGGCGTGATCACAAATGCACACTGACTGACGGGGCTCAGCAAGAAGAAGTGAGTCCTGGAGTGAAGGGGTGATCCCCAGTTCCCCTCCCTGTAGGGGATTCAGCTGGAGACTCAGTCCGTGGAGGCAATAGTGATGGCGCCAAAGAGGCAGAAAAGGAGAATTTGTACCTGCTACGGCCCTAACTTTCCCTTGTGGAGAGAGTTGGGACTTCTGACAAGCTCACAGGAATGCATTGCGGGGCCCCAAACCCTGAGGGTGCCCTGTCCTCACGGGGGTACAGCTAGGAGTGAGGCACACAGTTGCTGCTCTTCAAGGATCATAGTGGGCTAAAAGGGAGCCCCGCCCCACTGCCAATACACGTGACCATGTCCTAATCCCTGGAACCCGTGAGTATTATCTTCTCTGCCAAACGATGTGATTCAGTTAAGGATTTTGAGAGGAGGAGTTTATCCTGGATTAGCCAGGTGAGGCCTAAAAGCAATCACATCCATCCTAATAAGAGAGCAGCAGAGGGAGTTTGGGGAAAGACACGGAGATGAGAAGGCCATGCTTAGACGGAGGCAGCCCCAAGCTAGGAGCTCCGACAGCCACCAGGAGCTGGAAGAGGCAAGAAGAAGCCCCTTCCCTGCAGCGGTGAGGGGTAGAGCAGCCCTGCCCAGCCTCCATCTTGGACTCCTAGCCTGGTTTGAGGTCATCTGTTCCATCAGCCCCAGGAAACTAGTGCGGAGTTTCCAGCCCAGCACAGGAGATGGACATGAAGTAACTAATGACACAGATGCGTATTCGTGCACTACAGTGGTGACTAATAACGAAGAAGGGTGTGCTCATGGCCTATGCGAGGGGGGCCTGACCTGGCCTGGGGGTGGGGAAGGCCTCCCCGGGAAGCTGAGAGACAGTAGACCCCAGGCCAAGTTCTCAGACCTCAGCTCTGCCTCCTTATGCTGGTGGCTTTGGGCTATTTGACTTCTCCATGCTTCAGTTTCCCTTCTATGAACCAGAGAGAATTACAGCATTTGCCTCCTGGGTGTTATGAGGATATGTAAGGCGTGTAGACGGATGCTTATCATAGGACTAGGCTGTGTGCACGTTTACTGTCATTATCTGCCCCACAGAGTGACAGAAGTGACAGACAGAAGTTGTTGGGTAGACAAAGTGAGTGGGTTCAAGACATATGCGGTGGAGCTTCAAGCCAGGGAGAGGAAAGAGGCCCCAGGCTTTGTCACACTCAGATGTGTGCCTGTACCTACCAGGGGCTGGGCAATTATAATAGGTGTGAACATGGGCTTGTGGGGGGTGGGGAGAGGGTGACTGAAAAGAGACATTTAAACGCCTATGGCTTCCTAAGGATTTCAGAAAACTTGTCACACAGTTGACTTTGTTGTGCCCAGGGGAACCCACCCTCTGATTATTAAGATCAACATCACGGCTTTCTTTGCACTTGTAGCTCCAGGTCAACCAATGAGAAGATTCATCCAGGAAAGGACATCAGAGTCCACTTAGTCTAGGCTCCAATTGTTCCTCTGTTCGTTGCCCAAACTCAAGGTCCATGGTGGCAGCTTTCCTCCAGTTACTGTGAGTGACCCCGGAGGTCGCAAAGGACACTGGGGCTTTCTTTCCACAAGATCTTTGGTTTCCATAGCCTCTATCAAGGACACATCCAATGTGATGAGGTGTTTTGATTTCAAGAACTACAGGAGGTGGGGATTCTTAACATTAACATTTACTGATTAAATAACAGTCACCAGCTCCTCTATCCCCCACCCCCCTGCTCATTCCCACTCAGTGCCCAGGACACTCAGTGAGCAGGACTGAGGTCCTCCCCAAAATGTATGAAATAAAAAGGAGCCGGCCTGTTAAAACGACCTCAAATTTGATTTGCACAGGGTTTAAGTGTTGCTCTCCTCAGCGCAGAGAAACGAACAAGCAAGGAGGTTGAATGGAGATCTTTGTACTTTTACCCAAGTGTTTGTTACCCAGAGGGTCTGTGGCTTTGGTCCGATGCCTAGATCTACAGACTCAGACAAGGAGACACATAGCTGGTGCGATGTGGGGTTTATTTACTGAGCGGCTCAGGCTGTGACTGGAGGATAGCACAAAGCTATGACTCAGACCCAGTCACTGCCCACACCTCCTCTGCTGGTCCCCCAGGCTATGTTCTCCCCACCTTGTTGTTCACTGGTACAGCCCTTCATAACCTACAGGTTGATGTCTCAGGCTGAGCTGGGATTAGCAGGAAGCTGATTTCAGGGTTTGGGGTCACTGGGGATGGCCTGACCTGGGTGAGCAAAACTTTCCCCTATAAACAGGCGTGCTTTGCCTGTGCAGCACTCAGGAGAGACAGAGGGCAGGCTTCGTTCGGTGAGAGGACTGCACGTCGTGCTGAGGTGATCGAATTTAAACAGTCCTCTAGGTAGGGGTTTGGGGAGCTATTGAAAGATGAGTCTTCCCCCCCATCAGTTGTACATGATGTAACAATGGCAGATAGCCCAGCACAGGAAACTGGAGTACATTTTCCTGTGGCTGTGTGGGGACAGAGTCCCAGAGAGCAGTTTCCAGGCTCTCGGCCTCACATGGAAAGGTGCTGGCTCGGGTAGTAGATGGCCATTGGCTGTGGCTGGTTGGCCATCAGCTGTAACCAGTTAGCCATTAGCCACTGATATAACTGTCGTGACTGCATTGGTTGTTGGTTGGTTGGCAGGCAAAGAACCGGACGGCAGATTGTGCATTTTGTAGATCCTACTTCGTGTGTCTCGCCCGGCCGCCAGCGAAACTGGGGTGCAGGAACACCCCTTGTTGGGGTACTGGCGGATGTTTGCTTCCTGTGTCTCCAACTCAGCCACCATCGAGAATATGAACCCCTTATCCATAGCTTCGTTGGCATTCCTTTTTGGTCTCACCATATCCTGCGTTCTTATGCGAGGAGCGGGAGCTGAGACCCTGCGTGACAGGCTGCCACAGCAAAATACCAAAATCTCCATAATTTTCTCATAGTTATGGAAGCTAGAAGTCCAAAATCAAGGTGCTGCAGGACTGCAGTGCCTCCAGAGGCCGTAGGGGAGAATCCACTCTATGCCTCTTCCAGCTTCTGCTGGTTGCTGGTGTTCCCAGGCTTGTGGCCGCATCACTCCAATCTCTGCCTCCTCCCTTTCTATCTCTGTCCTCTCCTCTTCTGTGTCTTATAAGGACACCTTGGACTTAGGACCCACCTGGGGAATCCAGGATGTCTCATCTCAAGATTTTTAACTGCATCTGGAAAGGCCCCCTTTCCAAAAGAGGTCCCAATCATAGGTTCTAGGGACATGGTTATATATTTTGGGGGCCACCGCTGTACCCACTACACCTTGACACAGGTTTTTGTCTCCGTGTGCTGTGTCCCCTAGACAAGGTTAGAGACCACGACATGGGGAAAACAAATCTAGTTGGTATCTGTCCTGCGAGATAAAGTTTTTTGGAAGTGAGTTAAGTCTCTCAGGGAGCTGACGGAGAAGGCTGCGTGCTGGCCATGTTTGTGTCGGTGGGCAGGCTGGCTGGCCCTGGTACTTTGATAGACAGTTTCCATCTCTCAACCCACAAGCCCCGCCCCCACTTCTGTGATTTGTTCTGTTGTTCTCCGCCCCAGGAAGACCCTCCACTGGACCCTCTGCCTAGACAATTCCACCCAGTCTTCAGGCTCAGCTCAAATGTCCCTTCTTTTAAGTCAGAGCGCCCCTGGTACTTCTTCTGTAGCAATGACCTCCAGACACAGATCACCGGGGAGACAAGAAGATTTGAGAACTTTTCTTTATATTCAGTTTGCTTCTTCAAAAAAGGAAGACGCTATTGTACACCTGAAATCTATGTAACTTTATTTACAATTGTCACGCCCATAAACTTTCATTAAAAAAAGAAAAAGAAAGAAACTAAGTCTTACCAAAATTCAATATGTAAGTTGGCAGAGGTCCACGTATATACAATTTATTAACATACATTGGGTTTCACAATTGTGAAATTGTCATTACTGGAATTTTTTTTTTTTTTTTTTTTTTTTGGTCGTACAAAAATGGCAGTTTCTTGTTCTTCAGCCTAATACTACGTCGGGAGTGAGTGCGTACAGAGTGTTTACTGCAGGTCATCACAAATTTGTGGTCACTGTATAGTGGAGTTAGTGGCTGTCTTCCCTTGCTATTGCTTCCCCAAATCAGAGCATAAGCCCTGAGCCTTTAATGCTTCTAGTCTCCCTCACTTATCTAACCTTGAGCCCTGGTAAGCGTAGCTCAGTGCAAAAGCTCCATAAGTTTGCGTTTTGCTTCTTGTATTCCTCTTGGATGGAGCCTTGGGAAATCTGAGTATCATGATTTTGGGCACTGGGCTGTGACGTGTGAATGGAACCTGAGCCCAAACCTAACAAAGTGATCTCTTCTTCCCAGAACCTCCCTGGACCCCTCCCGCCCCACCCTGGTTCTTTCTGTCAGGCCTTCACTTAGAGGAGCCATTTTGCAGTCACCAAATAAGGAGATGGAAAGCAGGTCTAAGGCACCCAACACTCCACCTGCTCCTACATCTGAGCACCGGGCAGCCCTGGGAGCTGGGGTGCGAGTGACAAGCAGCGCCATCAGTCTGTGTGTCCCTGCCAGGGCACCAAGGCTTAGGCTGCTCAATTCACAGTAACTATGACTTCACCTTACTAAATAGGAGAGGTGGTAAGTTGGATTGCAACCAAGAGTAAGACGGCATTACACCATATCCCAGGATTATGACATCAACATCGAAATGCACGCAGGGAGCAGGTGGCTGCTTCTGTGGCATAATTTCAGGGACACCGGCAGGGCCTTAGTTCAAAAGGTCTTTTACTACCTATCCAGTTCTTGAAATTTCACCATTGGGGATGTTCCTTTGATTCTCGGAACTTAGTTTTCTAGACGTGACATAGTAATTCCCCCAAGTGAGCCTCTACTGGGAGAATACCTGATTTGGGGGCACAGGGAAAGAGCCATGCGCTGGAAACCTCAGCTCCTTCCCCTCCTGTTGGGTGGCCTTGGGTAATTCAAACACTCCAGCGCTTGGCTGCCTCACCTGACAAAGGGCAGAATAACACCCACGTTTCAGGGTTGTTGTAAGGATTACGTGTGTTGCATGTAGAGGATCTACCACGTGCCTGGGTGTGATAGTTGCCAAATAAACAGTAACTCCTATTGCTGTGGCATATTGTTTTATAATTCATAAAACACTTTCACACGCACTATTTGCTCTGGATTCAATCTTATGAGCTGAGCTGGACCATGTTATTATTTCCGTTTTTACAGGTGAGGAAACAGACAGGTAACGTGCTGTATGTAACTGCAAGCCAGGTCTCCGCACACTTGACTCCGTGTCCCTGCTCTTCCATGGTCTTTTCTCCTAAGGTGGGTCAGTTGGCAACCTGCTGAGGGCAGGTCCATCCATGGGGCCCAGATGAGGAGCCTGGGGGAGAGGAGTGAACAAAGGCAGGTGGGACGGTGCCAAACAAGTTCTTAATTCTGCCACAAGCATCTCTGAAACCATGTTGCTGTGTGTTTGCGTGTCTGACAGCAATCTGTGAACACCACCATGGTTGTCAGCCCCACTGGAGATTTGCGAATGGAGAATGCTCCCTAGATCTCAAACAAGCCACAAGCCCACAGGAATACTTTCATTGGCATGCTTCATGAATTAGGAGAATAATTTCGTCTTACTGTTAACATCTATGGCACAATGTCCGACTCACGGGAGGCTCTCAATGGATATTCGTTGAATGCACAGTCCGCAGACGTTGGGATATGATTTTCATGAAAGTGTTCCTGACCTGTCAGGGAGAGTGGTGAGTGAAATGAAAGCATATCAGGGTTAGTCACCATGGAGGGTGCGGCTGGGCCTGCCTTTGTATCCCACTCGTCATACAAGGGTTGGCTCCGCTTATTGTTCTAGGCCACATTTCTTTCACCAGGGATTCCTCCAACGTGACTGAAAAATGGGAATGACAGTGTGGGAAGGTCTAGTCACATCTGTCTGTCACAAAGGAAGCATGGTGGCTGCCAACCCATTGTTTGGACGGATCAAGGGAATGGCCCAAGGTCAGAGCAAAAGAGGTCAGTGTTGCTTTCCGTGAGGGATGGGCTGGATGGGGCAGGGGGAGCTGCCCTCACAGATGGTTACTCACAGGGAGTGGTACTTTCTGAGGCAGCTGTAACAAATTACTTCCAACTGGGTGGCTTAAAAAACAGAAATTTATTCTCTTACAGTTCTGGGGGCCACAAGTCTGAAATCAAGCCGTCGGCAGGCACATGGCCCTCTGAAAGCTCCAGGGGAAGCTTTCAGCCTTTTCCAGCTTCTGGGCATCCCAGGTATTCCTTGGCTTGTGGCAGCATCACTCTGATCTCTACCTCCATGCTCACATGGCCTCTCCTCTGTGTGTTCTCCTCTTAACTCTGTTTCTTTGGGGAGAGGGAATATTGGGGAACAGTGTGTTTCTCCAGGGCCCATCAGCTCCAAGTCATTGTCCTTCAATCTAGTTGTGGAGGGCGCAGCTCAGCTCCAAGTCCAGTTGCCGTTGTTCAGTCTTAATTGCAGGGGGCGCAGCCCACCATCCCATGCAGGAATTGAACCGGCAACCTTGTTGTTAAGAGCTTGCGCTCTAACCAACTGAGCCATCTGGCCGCCCTGTTCTCCTCTTCTTATAAGAACACTTGTTGTTGGATATAAGGCCAAACCAGTTAATCCAGGATGATTTCATCTTGAGATCTTTAACTTAATTACATCTGCAAAGACACTTTTTCCAAATAAGGTTACCTCCAAAGAAACTGGGACACATTAAGGTGGGCACAGTTCAACCCACTCTACCTGGGGTTGGCTCTGGTTGCTTTCTGAAGGTGATGCTGGAAAATGATTTGTGGAGATCATTGAGACATTCCCAATGAACATTAAGCATATTCCTTATTTCTTATTTAAAAGAGGAAAAAGTCGAATTTAATTCTGTGTGCCTAGCAAATCTTTTGCATTTCAGAGCAGTTGCCTGTTATGAAATCTTTCCATTTTTGACATCTTCCTCATTAATATTTTGGGCTCTGTGTCACCAGAAGGATTTTTCTCAGCAGCCAATTTTACATCTTTAAATTCTTTTTCTTCTACATATTGGAAAATCTCTTCCATCATCTGATCCATCGCTTTGTACTTTAAAAAAATGTTGACTTTGAAATTGACTGTTATATTTTTATCAGAAATAATTAACTAGGTCCAAAAATGATTTCATGGAATATAGATGAAACATTTTTTTATCATTTTAAAAGAAATAATAAATGTATTTTTATTCAAATGTGTTCAGATAGAAAGAAAAGTCAGATCAGGGGGTCATCTGAAGAAACATGGATGGATAGAGGTAAAGGATGGTTGTGAAGCTATTGTCCATTTAAACCGGATTAATTTAGACCTCTTTCTATGAGCATCAGGCATTTAAGAAAAATTCCAAATAATTCCTAGTCAAGTCCTGATATTTAAATATGTGTTTTTTTTAAATCCTCATTTTTACTTTTATTTTTCCTAGAGGACAAACTGCGCTCTAGAAAAGTGGAAGTTCTTTCATTACGACCCCATTTGTCACAACACTGTGTGAAATTAAAAAATGTAGAAGCATCCTAAATATCCATCGACAGGAAAAGCCTAAGTAAGTGGTGGTATAATCGTAATCAACCTCTACACCAGCTGCACAGACGCATTACAGCTCCGTGCATCTGCGAGGATAAATCTCACAAAAATAATGTGGAAGGAGAAAGCAAGTTACAGAGAATAAGTCCATGGATATAAAAGTTGAAAACATGTACAATGATGCTATATTTTGATTATGGATACATAAACATCAAATAAGAATGGTAGAAAAATATACATATTTCCAAATTAAATGCGCCCGATACAGGAGAATGGTCCCTCAGGGAAAGGGAGAATAAAGGTACTAATGTCAGAGGGTACCCGAGGGACAGTATGTGTGAGTTTTTATTTCTCAAAAGAAATTATGTCGAAAATACGAGAAAATGGTAGGGTTTGTTAGAGCTGAACAGTGGGTATATGGGGTTTTGGTATTACTCTGTCTTTTTCTGTATGTTTAAAATGTTTCATAATTAGAAAAATAAGTTCCCTACTTTTTTCGCTGGCTGAAGAGACTGTCTCCAAAATGCACTGCTGTAGAGCTGATGGGAGACCATTAATTTTACAAGAAGACATGTGGGCTAAACAAAAGAAAGGGAGGCCAGAGAGTGAGTCAAGACACACCTGCATGTGTGTTTCGTAACTCTGTAATTTTAGGGAACTGTTTGAACCTCAATTTCTTCGTTTGTGAAATGGGGATAATCTCTGTCTTGCCTGCTTCACAGGCATGTGTGCGAGTAAATGAGGCTATGATAATAGAAGTAACAAGTGGCCGTTGGAGTAATTGCTGCTAATGATTGAGCAGTTACTGTGTTTTCAGACAGGCACTAAACATTCATTATATTCTTTAAGGCTGATAACAGCCCTATGATGTCGGTATTATGTTCCACATTTTTTCATGTAAAAAGTAGTAAGCTCAGAAACAGATGGTTTTTCCCAAAGCTCTTCCTCCCAAAACCATCACCTGCAAACAAGGAATGAGCGATGACGTGGGAGTAGTCAGTGACCCATGTGGCCTGGCACAGGAAGTTCTGAGCAGCAAAGACAATGGTGAATGGCCAGGCTAAGCAGATTCCCTTGGACACCAAAAGTCTTGGAATACAGAGTGAATCAGTCCACCGGTGGCAGAAACCAAAGCACAGAGAAGACACACAGAGAGGACGTGGAGGCAGGGGTGGGTGTGTTTCGGGGGACACTACTGGCCCATCTGTAATCTGAGCTGGGAGTTAGTGGGTGTTTAGTTTTGCAATAACGATAAGGTTTTGCTTGAGGATCTGCAAAGGGTCTAGAAGGGTGGTGGTGTATACCTAGAAGGTGACAGAATCACTTGCTATGTGCCAGGCACAGCTCCAGGAGACCCAACTGTCTCCTCTCTTCCTGAAATTTCTGCTGGTTGAATCTGTGAGAGTAGATGAGCTCTCCAAGGAAGAGACGAGAGAGAAGTGAAAAGTGAGCCTTAGGTACGACCAAGAGGAAAGAGGGTGAAGTGAGGACAAGAAAAGGGCCCGTGGAATAGCAAGCAGAGAGCCAGGGAAGGCAACCAGTATGGTAGCAAGTCATGCAAACCAAGGGAGAGAAGACGGTTTCACACAGGGGGTCAATAGAGCTGACTGCTGCCAATGATTACTGAGAACAAGACCCAGAAGAGGCCGGGGCATTGACAAATGGAGGTCATTTGGAAGTTTGGACCAAGCAAGTCAATGGAGTGGGTGGAAGCCCTATTGTGCGAGGTCATAAAGGACTATTACAGTAGGGATCTACAACACAACTGCTGTGTGGGGTGGAGAGTTGTATGCCCACCTCCTCCTCCCCCCCAGCAATGGTAACTTAATGTGGTTCCCATTCTCTGAAGATCTGATCCTTGGATTTATAATTCTTAAATCATTTCCTAAGAATTGAACAGGTTCTAGGGCCTAATTCATGCCAGTCAAACCCATAAGAAACTGATTTGTAACACCACATTCCAGGTTGCTAATTCTCCATGAGTGAGATTCTTTTCCAGTGATGGGAATATTTGTGTCCATTATTGAGGGCACCACTCCAAGCATTAAGCTACTTGGAGAGCTGAATTATTCATCGGAAGGTTGGTAGTGGCATGAAAGAGAACAAAAGGAAATGGCTAATCCTGAGATGTATTTCATCCAGGCCGTGGGGGTGACTTCTCTGGTGATCCCTCGGCGTCTCCCTGACCTCTTAGCCTTGAAGTCCACCAGTGCTCTGACCTTACACTGGCTTTGTAACCGGCCAGTTCCCAAGCAGAAGTGAGAGTGAGTATTTTTGAAACCTAAGTCACATCGTGTCTCTCCTCTGCTCAAAGCCTTCCCATGGCTCCCATTTGCAAGGGCCCCCCTCACCTCACTGGCTTCCTCTCCTGCCATTCTCCCCTGGGCTCACTCTGCCCCCGCCTTCTGAGCTTCCTGCGTTCCCTAAAACTCACCAGACCTGCTCCTGCCTTGGGCCTTTGATGTTCCCTTTGCCCAAATGCTTTGCCCCCACCCCATGCCCACTGGGCTCGCTCCTGCCTCTTCAAGAACGTTGCTCAAACCTCAGTGGGGCCTTCGCCTCCACCCTGCACGTCCACTTTCCTTCCCCCGCTGCTTGTCCATCGCCTCTACCACCCCCGTCATTTTCCACATACTCTATGATTTGCTTATTTAGTTAGGGTACCATCTGTCTCCCACGAGAGAATGAAAGCTCCCCAAGGGCAGGAATTTTGTGGGCCTGTTCATTATGTGTTTCCAGTATCGAGACCGGGGCCTGACAATAAACATTTGATGAATGAATGAACAGATTGCTCGTGTCCTACAAGAGAGCATCTCTCCAGCAGCCCAAAATACCCTGTCAACCCAAGTGAGTATCTTTGGTCCCTGGGTCCTCTGGACAAACATCCACACCACGCATTTCCTTTCCAACAGCCCCTGTGCTGCCCAGTCCTCACCTACAAGGCGCCGGTGGGGTGAGAAGCAAAAGGAAGGCTCAACCTTTCCCTCCGTCAGAACCTTCTTAGCCTTCCTGAGGTTACACACATGGGCACTCTAAGTGGTTTGGGTTGTTCAAGCATTTATTTTAGACCGCCACAGTGACAACCGGAGTGTAAGCATCGCTTCAGAAACATCCGCGTGTGACTGGCATCTGATTTTCTCAAATGTTTGTATCAGTGGGAAGTGAGAGGCAGTAGGAGAGAAGGGGGTAGGAAAGAAAAAGAAAATGGAAGAAACAAGGTCTCAGGATCATGGACCGGATTGTCTGTTGTGTGGTCTGGAGCCCTTGATCCGGAAATAGAATACACGGCACTTTGCATCAGTGTCTGATAAAAATGATCCCCAGGGCGCATCCAAGGGCTGAATCCAGGCTGGTACTTGCGGGTGTCAGGTGGCTGGATACATGTACGGCAGGACCGTACGTTGTTCACACCAGTGGGACAGTCTTTATTCTTCTACTCCAAGATTTTAAATTTATTCTGCATTATTGCCCATTCACAGTGGTTACTTAATTTACATTTATTGAATTGGAAACCTAGGATCTGGTACACTCACCTATTGCTAAGCCTCAGGGAGAGCAAGGAAATGCAGTCTTTCAGGGAACGCCACGTCGTCGTCTGATGGTCACAAGAGGATGCTGGTGGGATCCGAGAGCTTGTGTTGACTTCCAGCTGCCCTAGGGAAGCGCCTCTCCCACTTTCACTGGACGTTTAATTAGCAAGAAAAGTTTTAATGTCAGATTACACATCGTTCCCCAGAGAAGCATGCCCCACGCCCTGAACACTAAATAAATACGAATTAAACCACATTACTTGTTCTTTCCCTCTTCATTAAAAGTGGCACCAAGTCCTGGGGTTCGATTGGTTCTCCCAGGTTGAAACAAACGAAAGTAAGAATTGGGGTTAAAACAAGGCTTTAATAGGGCACATACAGTTTACTTCAGCACTGCTTGCCCCCCAGATGGTTCTGATGGAAGAGTAGTTTTCTTCAACTTCCAGTCCCTTGGTAGTTCCAAGTTCACCGTCATCTGCAGGGAGCGTGTAAGGGAACATAAATTTACACTTGACATAGCTGAGGGCCATTCTCTTGCAGTTTGTGGGAGTAGGTGGATGTGGTTAGTTTTCTGCTGGAAAAGGCATGCTCTCTGAACCACGGCATGGGCGTTCTTACAAAGAAACTGTAGTAATTGACTCGTCTGAGGGATTACAGCTGTAAAGGAGCAGAACAGGACTTGAATCCTGGTCAAGTTCCCTTGGCGTCACCACTTAAGAAACGAGCACTCGGGGTTTCTGCCATCTGGGAAAGTCAACAATCCTGATTTAACAAAACCGAGTGTTTATTATGAGGAAGGCGTGATCCTCACAGCTTACCCATCCTTTATGAGTGCGGATAGGGCTGGCAGGGAGGAGATGAGAGTGTGGCACTGGGGTTCTTATGGAGCAGCAGAGGTGGTGGAGGAGCAGATGGACCGGACCAAAGCAGAGCACCTGGGCCATTGCAAACTCCAGACCAGGCAGAGCATTTGCAGCTGAGGGCCGAGGAGCACCGAGAGGTCCCAAGAACAGGAATTCTGGAGCAACTTGCTCCCAGGCCCATAAACAGTTGAAACACCCTCATAAGGGTTATTACCGCCTGTTCTTGCATAGCCAAGCCCAACACACCTGAGGTCAGGTTCCCAGGGAGGACGGACAGGAGCAAGGTGTAACTGCTCACTACCCCGGCCCCTCCCTTCCAAGCAGAGAAATCAGGAGCCAGGCAAAACCTTGTTAATCCCTCAGAACCAAGAGGGCAAAAGAAGTCCCAAGGTGCCATCCCATTCATCTGCTTAATCTTAACTGCTCTCCTTTCACAGAACCCTAGGCGAAAGGCATAGTTACATTTCTTTCCAATGAATGTACTTCCTATGCCTATGACCTTTTTTGTCCCAATTTTTATTGGGGAATATTGGGGAAGTGTGTCTTTTCCAGGACCCATCAGCTCCAAGTGACGTCGTTGTCTTTCAATCTAGTTGTGGAGGGCATAGCTCAGCTCCAAGTCTGTTGCGGAGGGGTGGGGGGAGCGGGCAACCCATCATCCCATCATCCCGTGCAGGAATTGAACCAGCAACCTTGTTGTTAAGAGCTCATGCTCTAACCAACTGAGCCATCCGGTCGACCCTCCAGAAGCTTAGTGGCAGCTCGTTGTCTTCAGTCTAGTTGTGGAGGGTGCTCTCGCTGGCCCATGTGGGAATTGAACCGGCAACCGTGTTGTTAAGAGCACCATGCTTTAACCAACTGAGCCATCCGGCTGCCCCTATGACCATTTATAATTCACTCCCTATCAAGCCAAGAGGCAGATATTGACAATTTATAATCTTATCTGCAGATATTGTGTGACCCAGAGTCGATCGAGATTTCCAATCAAAGCTGACTCAATGTTTTACGCCGTCATGTTTTATTTTAAAATATGTCTACACTGCATTGAGCATCAACACAGATGTGACTAAGCAACCCACAGTCCTGTCCCAGCAGGCAATGGGTCCAGTGTACGACTTGGGGGGTGCACTGTTATTTTTCACAGTGAGAAAAAAAAGGAAGGACAGGGAAGACAAAATGGACATTATTCCCAACTCCTGTTCAGGAATCTGCATGATGAAATGGAAAAATAAGCTTATAAAGCCCTTCTGTATCCCCTTCTCTCAATCAGCGGATGTTCAAATATGGAACCTGGGCTGGTAGACCAGCTGGACTTGGGCAACAGAAGGGCACACTGTTTAAAATAACATCCACATATTACTACAAAAAATGGGAGGATCAGGCTCTGTTTTCCGACTGATAGCTTACTTTTTCCTATTTTATGCACTTGTATAAGTTTAGTGCAGGGGTGTCCAAACTGCGGCCCGCGGGCCAACTGTGGCCCGTGATCCATTGTTAATTGGCCCGCAGCAAATTCCAAAAATATACTTAGTTTACTTAAATAAACCAGGTGAGGCAATACGTACTTCACCTCGAGTGAGTGGCCCGGCTGTTTGTGTATTTTACCGCATATGGCCCTTGGTGAAAAACGTTGAAAAAAGTTTGGACACCCCTGGTTTAGAGGATATCGGAACTGCACGATCAGTCACCACACAGCATCTGCTCAGTATAAAAACTTTTCGTTTAGGGAAAACCATTCCGTTGACCTCTGGGAAGAAATGTACTGAGTTGGATGGTGCCAACACAGAATGGCAGCTTAGGCATCTTTATTTTGATCCTCTCAATTATGACCCCACAGAAACATGTGGTATATCATGAAGATGGAAAATATCTTCTATATTTTAAGTCCAGCTGCTTTTTAAAAATTATTATTTTACAAGATTATTTTTGCTTCCCAAATCTTTCCTCCGAGGCATAAAATTAATGTTAGGAAGCTGGCAGTCTCCATTTCCCATGCCAGAGGCATACACAGGGTTTCTTTCTGTTTGGGGACTCCCAGGGTTCTTGATTTCTGGAACACTTGCGCCTCTGGCACCACTGGGCCCCCTCAGCCTCTTTGGCCATCATCAGGGCTGAGATCTCTGTATTCCAGAACAACGCAGCCAATCTGAAGGAGTTGCAACATGAGAATGAGAGGCCATCCCTTTAGCTCTGGCCCCCCATCCTCTGAGGGAGGTGGAGGGGGCAAGTAGGAGCAAACCTTTGAGTCATCAAATCATCACTGGAGAGGACAGTAAAGCAAGCCTACAGGCTACCTGGGTGGCCTTGTTGTGAGAAACAAAATGGCTTCTCTAAAGTATGGACTTCCTGTTTATGACCTAAAATGGATGCCTTGGAAATTATTTATCTGGCAGTGAAAGGCCGTTGCTCATTACAAATTACCCACGTTTAGGTTTCCTACTTGATTATTCACACCAAGTCGGGCTTTAAAAGTAGGCCAAACTAGACTGGAATGTGTACATTTCAACAGATCAGAAATTACAAAATGCTTTTGCCACTTAACTGACAGTGCTAGACCCAAGGACTCCACGGGTATAAATATTTTTCAGATTCCTTTGCATCTTAACAATAACAGACAATGGTCAGAACCAAGACGTGATTACAGTTTCTAACATCGATGGAATTACATTATCGATCTTAGTTACAAATCAATTTACATAGTTGTGCTCCATTTTCTATGCATTTTTGTCTTTTAAATCATCTTTGACAAGATGCATATTTAAAACAAAATTCTCAAAAGACAAATGCTAGAAGAACAAGTCTGGTGAATTGTTTTTCCGTCGGTTACTTTTGGGAAGTGGAGGGATCACCATGGATTTTGAGTGGGGTGGCCAAGCATTTCCATGGGTCATCTTCTCCCACATGCTCAGGGATGGGGGCGGTGGGATACTCTCTCTTTTAACATGTTGGCGGAAGGGCACAATTCTTCAGCTCTTTAGGGCCTGTGAAAACAAAGAGAAAGGTGACTGTCACTTCTTTTATGGGCTCTATGAATAGTCACCTATGAGTCATGTTTCTATTGTCCTGTTGTCTGTCTTCCAGTTCTGGAACCTGGTGCTCTTCCTTCCCTCTCATTCTTCCTCCATGCCTGGTCCTCATACAGCCAGGGTCAGATTCCCAGGCGTTTCCAAACACATAAATCTGTGACTGTATTCTCACTTGTGTCCCTCAACCCCCCAGTTGTATAACATTTGTCCTCTCCCCACTCCCCCTACCCCCCAATCCTGTATCATCTCCCCAACAGAAATAATAAAAAGTTTTCCTCTGGCTATGAATCTGAGTGTTCTGAATTCTTAGGAAGCTTTAATAAAGAGAAAGAATTCCTTCCCCTTATCAATAGTCTATGCTAGGAGTACACCACCATGTGTGGGTATGTGCAAGGCAGGGTGGAGAAAGGGACCTCATCCCCGGTAGAATCCATCATCAAAGTGGAGCTCTGGCTCTGCAGCAAATGGTCTTCTGGAAACCTCCCACCTCTGATGATTGGGAGCAGGGTGACTAAGAGGTATCAAGTTCACACTTGATTTGGGTTTTCTCTCAAGTTCAGTTAGTTGGAAAATGAAGACAAGAAGTGAAATTTAGTCAGATCTCAATGGGAGTCAACCAAAGAGCCACCTCCAGCTCTGACTCTTTTCTTGGAAACTTATAGGATCAAGTAGACACGTGTTCTTCTGGGGAAACTTCTGATGTAGTACTTATGGAGGTAGGGCACTTCTGACCATGACCTTCACGGAGAGGTTTCCATTGGTTCAAAGGTTGGAGCCCTACAGTGACCACCTTTATTTACCTATCACATGGGTGTAAGTTATTTACTTACGAGTACCTTCCTGACATTTTTCGTACAACCACAATGATGATCCCACCAATGAATCCAATGGCTAGTAAGACTCCAACTATGATTCCAGCCAGGGTCCCTGTCGCCAAGCCATCTGAATGAGAGGGAGAAAAGGCATGAACCCCAGATAAACAATACACCTGCAACAATACAATGTGTCACTTATACACAATGCCACTGCCCCACTCTAGATAACAAATAATGTTCCATGTTGCTTCTCCTGTATCTAGTGAAAATTGTCTTAGGAGAGGAGAAACTTTGGGCTATTCTAATCCCATCTTATGAATAGAAAAATTTCTGGGTCTCAGGATCCACCAAGCACACCATTCACATGGGTGGCTTCACTGTTAATTATTGGGTAGCGTTTGTGTACAGCTATTAAATTTGCCCCCATTTTCGTTCTTAGTAACACATTATGATATGACATCATTCCCCATAGTTGTCATTAAGTGAATAGACTCATTTGTGGTTTGCTTATTTTCAAATACAGGCAATTCCATTTTCTCTCTTAAAAGAGGTTTGAAACCTGTTCTCAGAAGGGTCTGTGTTCTGCTCTTGTTGACTACACTCCAGGAAAGAATGTAATTCATCACAAAGATTAGGTTCAAAGAAGGTTTTTTTTTAATCCCCAAAGAATATTTTGATACCAAAATCTAGCTTACCTTTCTCAACTGTTGTCTGTGTGCCCTCTGTAAAGAGATATAATGATATAGAATTATTAGGATTTAATAACTATAATTTAACAATTGGCAAAAGATGAATTTACCCTAAGTGGAAAGTAGCAAAACACAAGCGAAGAGGATAATTTTTGAAATAAATTGGATCAGGGGATTTTTAAGCAAGCTTTGACATGATCCTGTCTTGAAAACTATTATTATTGAATTTATGAAAGCTTCTTCACACCTATGCGTCCATAGCACTTTTGTGTACATTGCTTTTCTCTCATCTACTTTAGAGAGCAGGAAACTGACCCACAGAAGTGCTAAATAAATGATCAAAAAGTTTTAGATCTTAGAATCACAAAAGAATCCAAGGCTGATGATTCTTGGTCCAATGTCAAGATGATGGAAAACACACTGAGATGAAGTCTATTTTGAAGGGTGTTCATTTTGAGAGCATTATATACTCTCGTTTTAGAAGATGTGGCCAAGACTGGGATCTGTTTTGTGATATTAATTCCCTGCTTTTTCTTTAGTAGCAAAATCCACATCTTACCAGGAAGCAATATGACCAGCTCAGTTTAACGAGAGATTACACTCTGTGTTCATGCCATTGTTGTTTTGGCATTTCTATTTACAGCCAAACCTAGTCCAATAATTACAATGTGAATATTTTCATTTATCTATCACATGGGTACAAATGATTCACTCACAGGTACCTTGCTGTAGGTGAGTAACACAATTGTTAGCTTCTTTCAGATAATTTTACATAATTCCTACTTACAAATAAAGGTTTTTTGTTTTGTTTTGTTTCTACCATCAACAGAGTCCCTAACTCCTCTGAGTGGTGTTTGTTTATCTAGTTTGCAGACGAAGAAAAAGTCAAGGTGCCTTGATTTAATGACAAGCTAGAGAGAAGTAAGTAAATCAGGCCCTTTCCCAGAACCCTAGCTCACAACTAGCAGACCACCACAGATATACAATAGCTTTCTCACATAATCAAAGGTGAAACCAGCCAACCATTATCTACAAGATGTTTGCTTTTTCTAATGGTTGGGTTTGGGAGATGCCATCCTCTTTGCGCCAAGGATCTCTTCAGAAAGACACCTTTTCAAGATGGCTCCAGGGCAGGGGTCCCCAAACCCAACTCTCCCTGCATGAGCTGAACCCATGGCTCTGGAGCATTTACACGGAGCGGATGGTGCCATCCCACCATAAAAAAGCGGCTGGAAGAATGCTGGATCTGAGTCCTGCCCAGAACAAAGGTGTCATTGAATCAACTCCCAAAATGTCATCCCTGGCTGCCAATTACACAAAGAAACAGGTCAATCATTTGCTTACCACGTCTTACCCTGGTGGCTGCCAGTTCCAGCTTTACATAACATACTACCATCACCACCAATGAATGATACCATTGGTTAGAAAACACCAAAAATAAAGTTTATAGAAGATTCCTTACTAAATTAGACCTCATTAGTCCTGTACTCCAGAGCTCCCTCCCAATTAATTATATGATTGTGATCATAAAATATGTCATACATGTGAACATCATCGAGCCTGGGCGTTTCATGGGAAAGACATCTGCTGCCCTAATAAAATTACCTCTTAAATAACCCGAGTGCTTATAATCATATATTATCTCACATATGAAATTTTCTTGGGATGTATGAAGTAGGAATATGCTGTAAGTCACACTTTTTGTGACAGTGTGGGGCAGGGGACAGAACAGGAGAGTAACAATGGGTATTTTCAGGCAAGTGAATTTTTTTTCTGCTGCTAATTAGCTGTCAACTCATCTTACAAATGATCAATTCTTCTCCAAAAATTTGAAATGCTTTCTAATGATCAATTATAATGAGGATTCTTTCCTAGCGTAGCCCTATTTGGTTTTCTCTCGTATTTAAATGTTAACCACTTTTTTTTTTTTTAGCATTTTGGAGTGACCTTTAGGCTTTATTTTCAACGCATTTGATGAAGCTTTTTTTTTTTTTCCTACTGTGATGAAATACACATAACATTTACTATCTTCACCATTTTTGTGTACAATTCAGTGGTATTAAGTACATTAATACTGTTGTGCAATCATCCAATCATCACTACCAGCCATCTGCAGAACCCTTCCATCTCGAAAGACTGACATTTTATACCCATTAAACAGTAACTCCCCGCTCCCTCCGCCCACCAACCCCTGGCAACCACTCTTCCACTTTCTGTCTCCATAATTTTACTACTCATCTAAGTGGATTCATACAACATTTGGCTTTTGGTGACTGGCTTATTCCATTTAGTATAATATCCTCAAAGTTCATCTATGTTGTAGCATGCATCAGAATTTTCTTCCTTTTAAAGGCTGAAGAATATTCCATTGTATGTATATACACTTTTTTTTTTTAATTAAAGTTCATTGGGGGTGACAACTGTTATTAGGTGGGTGCAATAAAGTATTTGCAGTTTTTGCAATTATTTTTAACCTTCTAAACCACAATTACTTTTGCACCAACCTAAATAGCAAAGTTACACAGATGTTAGGTTTATCCATCCATTCGTTGGTGAATTCCACATTTCAGCTGTTGTAAATAATGCTGCTATGAACATGGGTGTACAAATGTAAAGATGTAAATCCTCAGAAGTGCTATAGATTCTGTAAAATCAAATTAGCTTTTGGGTCTGGAAATATATATTGACAATAAAAAATAACTTTCTAGGTGTTCAGATGTGCAATTGGTTTGAGGGGCCACCGCGTTAAGCAAGGTCTCTGTATTTACTTTCATTTAAAGATAGAAATACCTATCAAGATAAAATGATTTATATAAAATTGCTCAAGTTAGCAGGTACTCATTGCAGTTATTGGAGGATTAGTTCCTTTCCTCTCCCATCCTTATCTGCTACAAATTAGGGCTTATTTTTTTAAAATCCCAAACAACTGAGTTTCTTTTAGGAAAGCTCTAGAAATATGAAGGTATCTCTTTCTATTGCTGAATTGTAATGGCAATGATCTTTCCTCGTGCTTATCAGGGAGGGTCTAAACCTCGTGCTTATCAGGGAGGGTCTAAACCTCGTGCTTATCAGGGAGGGTCTAAAGTCTTCCTTCACAGTTTCTCTCCAAGGTGTTCTATTCACACTGCTGCAGGTGCCAACTATGAACCACAATTACAACCCCAAATCCTGGCAAGACTGTTTTAGAAAAAGATTCTTGCTCCATGTGTACAGACATGAACTCAATATGTGATGGTAAATATTAGTACAGAATCAATTAAGATTTACATTGGTTGAGTTTTACAGTCTAGGGTGCCAACACAAAGTTCTTGGTGTAGCATCATCTTAGGGTCGGCAACATGACACCAGGAGCTACTTAATTTGCCCTTGTGGGGGCATTATCACTAGTTGCCATTCAAGGTAGAAAGCTGTGTCCAGCAACCCAAGAAATCGAAGTTGATGTAGCAACCTAATACATCGAATTGTAAACCTACCACATAAAGCTCGGTTCAGAATTTGCTCGTGCATTCCACTATACATCCTATTGACTATTATATTTGTTCAGGGTTTATGGAACGCACTGATTATGAAAAAAAAAAAAAAACCATCAATCCCTATGGGGTGACCTGTTTTCTTACCCATGGAGTGACTTGCGGCCACATATGAGGCTGTGGTGCTCTGGCTTTCTTCTTGGGCATGGACTGTACTTTCTGGAGTTGACTGGTCATCTCTATAAACGGCAGTGCTCTTTGTACTTGTGGGCACCTATTGGAGGTGTAAATGAGGCAAAACAGAAATAGAACAGAATGTTTTAAAAGATATCCTCTACCTTACAACAGAAAAGAAGTTATTTAAAGTCGCATAAATACATAAAATATATGACGACATACATTTAAAGTGGAAATAAGAAAACAAACAACAACAGTGGGAACAAGAATAAAACCAAGTCTCCTCCAGAAATGAATGCCAAATGGGTCTTAATTCTTTACTTCCGTGAGTCTTAATTCTTGTTGACTTCCTGGGGTCTTAATTCTTCAAAAAATACCAGATCACTTAGCTTTAATTCTTTCTCTCCCTTGAATTTGAATGGCACTTTTCACTGCAACATTTTCTGGGTACATATTATGTTGTATCACCCTTTAATGCCCACCCTCTACTAATGAAAATAATAGGCTAGACTTTATTGAGAGCTTATTATGTGCCAGCCCATTTAAACACCTCATTTACCACACACACACACACACACACACACACACACACACACACACCCCCCATACATGAAGTAGATCCCATTATTAGTCCTGTAGTATGAACAAGGCTTAGAGGTTAGGTAGTGACCAAACTCACATAGCCAACGAGTGACAGAACAAGACTTGGGATTGGTTCTGTGGACTCCAAAGTTTATGCCCGAGTAACATTCAACAAATATGTCAATGAGCACAGACAACAAAAGCAAGACTAGATCAATAGGATATCAAACTTTAAAACTTTGTGCATTAAAAGACACAAATTAACAAAGTGAAAAGGCAGGGAGGGGGGTGGTTGATGAGGGTAAATGGGATCCAATATATGGTGATGGAAGGAGAACTGACTCTTCGTGGTAAACACACAATGTGATATATAGATGAGGTATTACAGAATTGTACACCTGAAACCTATGTAACTTTACTAACCATTGTCACCCCAATAAACTTTCATTAAAATACAAAAAACAAAGTGAAAAGGCAACCTACGGAATAAGAGAAAGCATTTGCAAATCATATACCTGATAAGGATATAAAGAACTTCTAGAACTCAACAACAAAAAAATCAAATAACCTGATTTAAAAATGGGCAAAGGACTTGCCTAGACATTTATCCAAAGATAATATACAATGGCTAACAAGAATAGGAAAATTCTCAATATCACAAATCATCAGAAAAATGCAAATTGGCACCACAATGAGAGTATTCCTGTTAGGAAGGCTACTATCAAAAGAACAGAAAATAGGGCGGCCGGATGGCTCAGTTGGTTAGAGTGTGAGCTCTCAACAACAAGGTTGCCAGTTAAATTCCCACATGGGATCGTGGGCTGTGCTCTCTGCAACTAAAGATTGAAAACGGCAACTGGACTTGGAGCTGAGCTGCGCCCTCCACAACTAGATTGAAGGACGACTTGGAGCTGATGAGCCCTGGAGAAACACACTGTCCCCCAATATTCCCCAATTAAAAAATTCACAATTTAAAAAATTTAGAAAATTAAAAAAAAAAAAAGAACAGGAAATAATGTGTTGGCAAGGATGTGGAGAAATTGGAACCATTGTGCACTATTGGTGGGACTGTAAAATGGTGTAACCGCTAGAGAAAACAGGACAGAGTTTCCTAAAAAAAATTAAAAATAGAATTACCATATGGTACAACAATCCCACTTCTGAGTATAGACCCAAAAGAACTGAAAGCAAGGTCTTGAAGAGATGGTGCACAGTCATGTTCATAGTGGTACTATTCACAGTAGCCAAAAGTTGGAAGCAACCCAAGTGTAAATCAACACTGAATAAACAAAAACGGTATATCCACCCATACAATGGAATATTATTCAGCCTTAAAAAAGAAGGAAATCCTGTCACACGCTACAACATGGATGAACCTTGAGGACATTATGCTAAGTGAAATAAACCAGTCACCAAAAGACAAATACTGTATGATTCCACTTATATGGAGTACGTAGAGTAGTCAGAATCATAGAGATAAAAAGTAAAGTTGTTGTTGAATGGGTGTGGAAATTCAGATTTGCAAGATAAAAACATTCTGGAGATCTATTTCACAACAAGATGAATATACTTACCACCACTGAACTGTACAATTTAAAGTGGTTAAGATGGTAAATTTTATGTTATGTGCTAATGAGTATCTACTGAGTGCTTGGCATGGTTCCAAACCCTGGGAATATACTAGAACAGAGGTTGGCACACTTTTCTGTAGAGGGCCAAATGGTAAATATTTTCATCTTTGTAGGCCATTTGGTCTCTATTGCAACTAACTATTCAATTCTGCTCTTATAGTATGAAAGCAGCCTCAGATAATTCTCAATTGAATAGGCATAGCTGTGTTCCAATAAAACTTTATTTGCAAAAACAGGTGGTGGGCCAAAGGTGGTGGGTAGTTTGCTGACCTCAGGGCTAGAGAGTAATTCCTGAGGGGAAAAGAGAGTGGAGGGGACAGGATTACTTGAGACCTCTTTGAGATAACATTTGAACCTGAGACTCATGAGAAAAAGTCAGCCATGTAAAGATCTGGGGAGTGTTCTAAGCACAGGAAACAAAAACCTAAGTTAGAATAAGTTCAAAGGTCAGAAGGGTCAACATGGCTGACATAGAGAAAGTGAGGGGGCTGTGGTGCAATGAGGTTAGAGAGGCAGGCAGGAGCCTCTGTTCCATGTTACTAACTAAATAAACTCAAGCGTGGAGAGTGTGCCTCATATATTTCCTCAATGCCTCGCAGAGCCTGGCATCTTGTCTTGACCATGGCAGGTGCTTAAGACACATTACGAATTAATTAAAATTCACTAGGTTAGGAATGTGTCAGTTGAGACTCTACATAGTCTATACCAGCATGGTCTGTGGATGGGCTCTAGTCTGTGCTTATTACTAGTCTACAAAAAGGCAAGAAATTGTGAATACGTATTCAGAAACTTTTATAGCAATGACGGTGCTGCAAGATCTAAGACTTTTCCTGTATTGAAAATCGGGCTGTAATAAGTTGGACATCTATAAACCTACTTCCTTACTAGTTTGAGAACCCTGGTGTATACTCCCAAATCACCTGCAATCAGCACACCAGCTACCTACTAGTTGGAGGGAACTGGGAAGTAGCTTTTGTTGCAAACCATGTACCAATTCTATGTATGGTAGCTTCTGCTGAATGAATATTATATATCTATAGCTATATCTATATATGCATATATATATCCTTGCATGTAATTGTGTGCCTACAAAACAAATTCCTTTATTCCTGGGACACTCACCATAGATGTCAAGCCAGTAGACCAATAGGGCTCTTTACTGGCACCTGGGGTCACCACGTCATCTTCCACACCTCGGGTCACCAGGACATCTTCCACAAGTGGAGTCATGATGTCATCTTCTGGCCGGACCGTGATGACTAAAAAAGAAAGACTGAGTCAGGGCTTTCAATGCAAGTAGTGTGGACAGAACTAACTGGCTGGGTACAATAAGATAATTTTTTTCCTATTTGTTTTGGGGATATTTTTTGGGGGGCCACCTTTCTTGCTTACCACAAACCATTCTCCTTGCTGCACCTCTGGCACATATGATGGCCTGGTTGTCTCCAATGCCAAAGAAAGGAAGGTACAAACACAAAAAGGTGAAGTACCCAGCCTCCCTGTACTCCACTGAGACAGGTTGAACAGAGGGATGTATACCGTCCCTTTGCAGTAATGAACTAGATTCTTCTTGGTGCCATTTCATACAATCAATTAATGTATTCTGGTTAATAGAATATCATTTAGACCTGGAAAAATTCTAAGATACAGTCACCTTGAAAGACTTCTATCAATACCAATTTGCAGGCTCTATCTCAAACCTTCTGAATCAGAATGTCCAAAAGCAGGGGCTCCATCTTTCCAAAATCATGCTTGCTCTCTATTTAATTTTGAGACTGCGGCCTACCTGAATGATTAGAACCTTTGGCTTTGACCACAGACCTCAGGGATCACATAGAGTTCAACCTCTTATTTTACAGTTGGGTTAACATCTACAGGGGAAGGTCAGTAATAGATTTAAGGCTGCTGGAGACAACCAACAATGCTTAGTACATCAAGAGCTATACTAATAAGAGAACTTACTGGCCCTGGCCCTGGCTTTCCTACATTAACATTGGATGAATGACCCTGCTGTGCCAAGGAAAAAGGTTTCCAGAGGAGCAGGGGATGGGTAGGGTGGGGAAGCAGGTTGAATTCCACGACTGGGCAGAGAACAGATCAAAAACAGCGTCCTCTTCCATCTCTGTCACAATGACCGGAACTAATCATGACCATGCTGGAGCATCATCTCAAACTCACCAAATAAACGTTTTCACAACTTAAAAGTCTGACTCATTGGCCACAGGCTGCCTCCCCAGACTCAGAGTGGCTCTGGAAATTCCATGACTAAATACAATTGCAAAATAAGGGAGCACGCACATCCCGGGAGCCAGCGGGAGGAAGTACTCGGGGGCTGCTTTGTGTAATTAGAGCATAGGTTTGTATCACAGCGCTGAAGTCAGCAGCCTGTCCTTGCCTTAAGATACGTATTTCTCCCTATGCTTAGACGGCCCAGCCAAAGGCACAGCTAATAAATATTTGATCACAACTTCTTTGCTGATGCATAGAGGGAGAAAGCCTCTAAAATCTGTGTATTCTCTTTGTATCTAGAGTCCTAATCCAGGGCTGCCAATCAATGGCTTTGGATGAACCTCCTAAGTACACGCATCTATTTTTCGGTCTGGGTGGCGAAAGGCTTTCACCAGTTAGCAATAACTGAATACCTCAGTGAAGGCAAATGGTTGGCCACCCCTCCTGGCTATTTGCCGGGGTGGGGGTGGGCGTAGTGATTGGCTCCCACAGGGATTTATGACTCTGGTATAGGCAAATGTTGAATGCATTTATTGAGCTCAAGGGGGAAATACCCCATTGTGGGGCAAGTAGTCCTAATTTAAAAAGAAAAAAAAAAAAACATAAAAACACAAACAACCCTCAGCATATCATTTTCTTTTCTTCCTCCCCCTCTTTGAACTCAGTGAACAAATTATCGATTTTAAAAACGTTTTCTGGGGCTGTTCAGCAAAATCACTTACTACAGGGCATCCTCTGATTTGAAAAAACAAAACAAAACAAAACCACCCTTGCTTTAAAAAAAAACAAAAACACAAGTACTGAATGAAGTTGGTTTGAATTCTTTCATAGAAAGTTCAGTTCATTGAAAGCGTAACTTGATAAAAATTCCTTCTGGTTCTTTTCTACTCGAGGTCCACAGAGCCAAGTACTAAAATCGCTCTGAATAGACAAAGGGTGTTTTATGAATGACACCCATGATTAAGACGCATGTCCTTTGTCTCACTGCCCAGGCATTCTTTTTGCTCCATGGGAAAGTTGATCTTTAACAAGAGATACTCAATTGTCCCTCTTATTATTTTGGCCAAAGGCTTTCCTGGGGGAAGAGTACCTCCAGCCCAGCTGCCGAGTTTCCAGCCTGTATTTGCCATCCTTTTCCCTTGAATGGTGAAATTCAAATCACATATTGATGCCTACGCTCTCCAATTCCTTTTGTCTTCCTAAGACATACGAGTGCGCAGGGGACATGCACAACTGTTTATTTAAGTGCAATGATGAACCTACAATAACACTGTCAGTTCCGAAGCTCTGTCCCCTCATGCTCACATGCACACATTTTCCTGCCACACCCAGCCTCACCCAGCTGTGTGTCAGAACCAATGGAAGTTTCCAAATAAAGTGGCAACACATCCATTTGCTTTGGAATTGTGTGTGTGTGTGTGTGTGTGTGTGTGTGTTATTCTTTAGCTAGGCCTAAGTTTATACTACCTCTGAGAAGACGATGTGGATACCTTGATTTTACCTTAAGGTTAAGTTTGAGGACAAACAAAAACTGAAGAGATGCTTATTGGTACGAAAGTGCTAATTACGAATCATTTTTATCTTTGCATTAAAGCCTAATGTCGCCAAAGAAATTATTCTAGTTTACATACATTTGTGGGATGGCATTTTTAAAAATATACTTAAAATTGAGATGCCATGTTAAATCACACTGCTATTATCACTTTATGTAATATGCCACATTCTTGATAAAAATCTTTTGAATAAGCATTTTCAATTTTTTGGTTTTATTTACATTTCTTTTGATTAGTGGTAGTGAGTGTTCTATCTGTTTGTTGGCTCTTAACAATGTCTTCTTTTGTGAACATTTTTCTCTTACGGTTTTCATCTTTTTTTATAGTTTTGTAAGTGTTCTTTATAACCTTAAGAATATAGTCTTTGCAATAAATGCTGCAAACATTTTTTTTTTACTAGTTGGTATTTGCATCCCTTTTGTAAGTGGCAAGTTCTGTCGCTAATCAAACTTAAGCTTCTTTTGTCCTTTTGATGTCACAATCACCAACCCTACTTTCAAGATTATATAAATATTCACCTATATTTTCCTTATGGTTTTGTTCTTACACTTAATGTTTCTATTTGTCTAGTGTTTATTTTGAAGCATGTTGTGAAATGGGAATATCATTGGATTTCCCCCAAAAGATTAGGCTGTCATTCCAATAAATCCTCTTTGCCCTAGTGCTTCACAACCAGCTCTCAGGGAGACAATGTCTTCTTTCTAACACTATGTCACGGTCGTGGAGAAACCTTTCAGCACAAGGAACTGATTAAATGGCCTGAGCACTGCCGACTGCCCCCGGTTATCTACTGCCCTCTCTACATATTCTTTCCAGAACAAATTCCTAAATCCATGCCCCTCATATCAGCTCCTCTTCCTCCCTCACATCAGCTGGTCACTGCCAAGTTAATTAACTCAGTGCCAAGGATGTCGCTAGAATAACATGGGGCTCAGAGAACAGAAGTGCCCAGAGGTCTTTCCGAGTTGTGGGCTCTCCTTAACACAGGAGGCCCAGCTTTATAACCAGATCCTCTCTCACATTTGTTCAGCCACGGGTGGGTCTACACGGTGCCTTCTGGCTGACTTTATTTCACAACGGCACCCTGGGGGGGTTGCACTGGCATTACTGTCTCCATTTTTCAGATGAGGAAAGTGAGATTGACACTCTCCTTGACCAGACTTTAGTTAGGCTCCTCTGAGCCCTTCTCAATGAGGCCACGACCCTGGGCTTCCATGTTCATCGTTGGATAGTCCAGTTTCAGCAAGAGACCTGCTAAGTCAGTTCAGAAAGAATCTGCCTACGCTTGGTGTCTGATCAAGTTCCCCACCCCCACCTTTGATGTCTAAGTCCTTGGCCTGCCTTTAGTAGGGATCTGTTAGGCTATTTTTAGCAAGAATCTCCCTATCCTTGGTGTCTCTTCTTAGTTAATTTCTCTATCCACTGACCCTCAGTTCTGTTCCTTGGCTATAAATCCCCAGCTGTCTTTGTTGTACCCAGAGTTGAGCCCTATCTCTCTCCCCTATTGCAATAGTCTTGAATAAAGTTTTCCCACTGTTTTAACAAGTGTCAGAGTAATTTTTTCTTTAACAACATCACAAGTGAAATGATTCTCCAAGGTTGCCCGGTTGGTGAGTCCTCACCAAAACAGATCCAGAAGCACGTTTGCACCACCCTGGCAGCTGTGGGCTACAAAGCCTGCTGCCCCCTGCTGGGTTCTGACATCCTTCCTCTTTGGCCCCCATCCTCATCCTTTCATAAATTTTAATTCTGGTTGTCAGAAGCAACCGCCTGCTCCGGCATCTTGTTAGAATGTTCCGATCTGCTTAGATACCACAATCTCAATGTCCTTAAATGAGCTCCTTTCTAGGACTAAGCTTTCAGAAGTGGCAGATTAGAAAGAAGGTGTGATTTGCTTTAGAAAGGTGTACCTCTCTGAGCAGCAGCTCTCCTCTTAACTATATAAGTTAAGGCATCAGCAAAGTAAAGTAAGATGTTCCTATATGATGCTGAGTCCTTTACTGGACCTCACCACATTTCATTAGGACAGCCACAGACGCCCCCTACATAACGTTAGGTACAGAACCCCTGCCCGTTTCCATCTCTACGTGAGCAAATGCAGGTTTCCTCTGCTTTAAGCCTGTTGATCTGAAGCTTGAAAATCGGACAGCTGGAGAAGCAGCTTCAACCGTGTTTTATCTTGAAGTGGGAAAGTTGATTTTAAAAAGAAAGAAGTCACAAGCTAAGTTACCCTCGGGGTTTTCAAAGAAAACCTGCGGGTTTAGCCAACAGATTAAGGCATCTTTCGTGTTGCCTGCTGTTCTCTAGACTATTGAGCTTCTCTAGTGTCTAAATGCACAAATAAACCTTTGAAATGGTTGACTACAGAGCCCTGGAATGACTTCTGTGGCCACTGAGAACTAGAATCTCTTTTTTTTTTCTTACAATATCCTTGGAAGTTCTGGTTTCCCCCTGTAGGAAAATTAATAAACAATTAATTCTAGCATTCCCCCCTCCTCCCAATTACATCTGGGAAGAAGTATTGCTTTTAGAAGGAAGTCAAAACATCTATTTGGGAAACAAAAACATTCACTTCCGTTCCTTTGCTCAGACACAGGCTTTTGTAAATTATTTTTCTATTATGTCTCAATACTGTGCTCAGAAGCCTGAGAATCAATACACCCAAAACTGGAGAAAGATACCAACCCCCAACATTTTCCAGGACTCTGCAGACCACCCACTGTGATCACCCAGATACTCAGATCTTTGTACAGTCCTTCATCTCAATTCACGACATCCCACATTTAGCTGTTTTTGATGGTGAGCCCTTAGATACCATGAAGTGGATTTCTGTAACCGGAAGAAAGGTGTTAGGACTCTGCTTTTACTTACCACATCTTTCGAATTATGCCCTATGTCTCATCGGCTGGCCCATCTCCTCACCTTGTGTAAAAGCCTCTCTATGAAATAGTGAAAGCCATTCTCTGACCCAGAGCTGTAGGCCGGACCCTCAACTCCTGGCAGACATTAGGTTGTGGTCAATATAATTACTGATGTGGCCAGTGGGCTTCCCCGCCATGCCCACCCTTTCCTTGGATCCTGGTAAATTGCTTACTGGATCAGAAGTTTGATCATGGAAAAATCTAGGCAACTCCTAGAAGACTTTGCCCTGCCACTCAGCATCCCACAGAAATGGCACAATTTTCCTCCAGGCCACAAAGTGCCACCTAAAGCCCACACTGTACATACCCCAGTACCTGGCACTGGTATTTAGCAGATGTTTACTGAGCAACTGACTGAAAGAGTACGCCTACAGCCAAGGAGGAAATTTCTCTTCAGTTATCCCTTATATTATAAAATTCCCGCCACTTTCCGCTGTGCTTCACCCAAGAGTTGTTAAATACTTTCCCCTGATAAAAGAGACAGCGTGGCTGAAAATAGAACAATCCACCTATGAGGACGAACTGGGCTGCCTTGCGGTTTGATTTTTAATGAGCAGCAGTCTGTCTGCTCACTGTCAGGTCCTGTCAGCCCCTGTGGGCCGAGGCCAACGATGAGACTTCATTGCCCACTGGCGGCACTGGGGACGTGTGCCTTTCCCATGAAATTCAAGAGAAACATGTCAAGGCTGAGGAGATCAGATGAGTAGTACGAGCTCCTTGAGAGAAATCAGAATAGTGCTACATGTTCAGATTTGGAGCAGCAAGCACCCCGACTTCAGAGCCAGGTGGTTAATGTACAATGTCCCAACACTGCCTTCCAGGGGGCTCTGGGTGGGGTGGCCCCTCTGATTCACCTCAGCAATCTGAGGGTCCCTGCAGCTGAAGATGGGCAATAAAGGAGAGGCTGAGGACTTACTTTCATTTCAATAGCAGGGACTCACACGAGGTCACCAGCAATGGAAGGAACAGGACATACAGTCTATAAAACGACACCAGGCCTCCCATCCATATCCATTCTCTCTGCCCTGTGATGGGGGAAAAGGAACTGAGACCTACTGTGGACCCTTTACAAATCTTTGCAATTAACCTCCATGACCATCCACAAGGCAGATGTTTTAATAATGGCTACTCTTTATTGCATTAATAGGAGAATGTGCAAAACGTGGTGCTAAGCACTCACTTCATCTTTACAAAAGCCTTGCGAACTAATACCCTCCTCCTTTTTGTAGAGGAGGGTGATGAGCTTGAGAGTACACTGCCCATGTAACCAGCAAGTGGTGACGCAGACGTTAAACATCAGGCTCTATCAGACGCCAAACGCCAGCTCCAATCACCACATCACACAACCTGTGCACATACTGGCCACTTTCCCACAGGTCCCACTCACATCCCTCTCTACTCCACAGAGAAAGGGCTGGAGTAGAATTGGAGCTGCTCTGATCGTGGGCTTCTGAACACCAAGCTCACATGCAGCTTCATCTTTCAACGCCCTCTAAACCCTACCTCCTGTTCTACCTGGCCCAGGTAAAATACCTCTTCCTTCAGAGCCCTCCCAAGGTGCCAGGAGAAAGCTATTCCCCTAACCTAGTCTAGGACTTGATACCTTGGGCATACACTATTTTCTCCCTGCTGTCATCTAGAGGCTCCTTCAGGGCCATATCCCATTCCGCTTTGTGGTGGGTTTATGGCCCAACCACCAGCACAGTCTCTGAGAGCTGAATGAATGACTGGGTTCCGGGTTCACAGGAACTTACCCACTCACCCCCAACCACAAACTGGGCTCAGAAGTCCTCACATGTTGAAACGAGAGGCTGCTGATTACAACCTCAACCAAGATTACTCAACCTGGGGAGACGTTTCTCTCTTGACCAAGAGCAGAATGTTCTCAAAGAGGAAATGAGTTCACGGTCTTTCAGACTGGAATCACACCTCTGGTCTAACTTTTCTAGACCTAGCTGGGGCTGGAATCCTACACGAAAGGCCACTTCATAGGAAGGACAGCTTAGTACATGAATAACCAAATGACTAAAGCCAGCTTCCTTAGTGCTGCCCCGAGCAGGCATCTCCACGGGGTGGTGAAGTGTTTGGGAAACACACCATCTGCTAGGAAACTGATTCACTCAGGGCCGTCAGCTGAGCAGTCCCTGATTTGGAAGAGTGAAAAGAGAAGCCCCTTTGGATCTGACCTCACCGTCCACCCATGCAGCTTGCAGACAGCCCAGCTGTGAGCCCAGGAGGACAAGGGCCCGCAGGAATGTGCAGAATGTGCAGTGTTTCCATGAGCTGCCCTTGGCCTTGATCCTAAGCCTGGTTTGAGGGTTTGTTTGAAGTGTGCTGCGGTAAATTTTTAATCATTGTTCTTAGCCAGGAGGGTCTCTCTGACCCTCCCTGTCATCTTTTCCCCCTTGTTCCAATGAATGGGGAATTCAGGCAGCAAACTTTGTCTCCAGGGCTTATTTCTGATGTCATTTTAGTGGAGTATCTCCCCAGGTACTCATCAGATACACACATTGGATGTCTTACTATTACCTCAGACTCCATGTGTCTGTAACAGAGTGCATGAACAGCTGCTCCTTCTCAGCAAATGGGATCCTGACCTCTCACCCTCCTACCTGAGTTCTATCACCTGTCTCCTTGTCATTCCTGCCAAAAGGCTTGGGTCACTGAGTTTCTTCCCTCTTCCTCCTGCCAAATGTTTACTATGTACCAACGATGGGTTCTTTTAAAGTGCTGAAGAAGACATGGGTCCTACTCTCTTCTCTAAGGGGCAAGATGTACACAGGTAATTAAAATACAGTGAAAAGACAAACCGAAGCAATCTTGCAAAAGAACAAAGACGGAGGACTCACGCTTCTGGATTTCAACACTTACTACAAAAGCTACTGACCACAAATCAGACTGTGGTCTTGGCCTAAGGAGAGACGTATAGGTCAATGGAATAGAATTGAGCATCCAGAAATAAATGCATACACTTATGGGCAACTGATTCTGACAAAGGCACCAAGATAATTTAGTGGGGGAAAGAATCATCTTTTCAACAAATAGTGCTGGGACAACTCAATACCCACATGCAAAAGAATGGAGTTGGATTTCTATGTCACATCACATATAAAAATTAACTCCAAATGCATCAGAGGCCTAAATGTAGGAGCGAAAACTTTGCAACTGTTGGAAGAAAACATAAGAGTAAATCTTTGTGGCCTTGGATTAAACAATGGCTTCCTAGGTATCACACCAACACTATAGGAAACAAAAAAATAGATAAATTGGACTTTATCAAAATTTTAAAAATTTGTGCCCCCATGGACACTTATCAAGAGATTGAAAAGACAATCCACAGAATGGGAGTAATATTTGCAATTCTTATGTTTGATAAGGGTCTAGGATTCAGAGTATATTAAAAATTCACCGATAAAAAGATAACCCAATTTTAAAAGCCGAAAAGGAGCCAAGAAGTACATGAAAAGATGCTCAACATCATTAGTCATCAGGGAAACACAAATCAAAACCACTAATGACAATCCATTTCATATCCATTAGGATGGCTACTATTAAAAATAAACAGAATATAACAAGATGTAAAGAAACTAGAACACTTTTGCATTGTTGGTGGGAATGTAACATGGTGCAGCCACTGTGGAACACCGCCTGGCAGTTCCTCAAAAAGTTGAACACCGAGTTACCATATGAGCTGGCAATTCTACTCCTAGGTATACACTTGAAAGAAATAAAAATATATATCCACACAAGACTTGTACATGAATATTGGTAGCAGCTTTATTCAGAATGGCCCCAAAGTGGAAAACAACCCAAATGTCCATCAACTGGTGAATGGATAAACAAAATGTGGTCTATCCATACAATGGAATATTATTCAGCCATGAAAGGGAATGAAGTGCTGACATGCGACAACATGGATGAACCTTGAAAACATCATGCTACATGAAAGAAGCCAGACACAAAAAGTCACCCATTGTGGGATTCCGTTTATGAGAAATCTCCAGAATAGGTAAATCCATAGAGACAGAAAGAAGATTCATGATTGCCAGGGGATGGGGGAGGGGAGAAGGGGAGAAACTGCTAATGGTTTGAGAGTTTGGGGGGAGGGGTGATGAAAACATTCTAAAATTGACAGTGGTGATGGTTGTACAGCTCTGGATATACTAAAAACCACTGGATTGTTCAATTTCAAGGGGTTAATTTTATGACATGTGAAACTGCATATTAATAAAAAATTTTCATTAGAGTGATGAGTGTTGTGAGAGATGAATAATAAGAAATCAGGAAATACTGAGTTGCAAGTCTTATTCCCCCAAATCTGGTCTCACCCCTCTTCTAGTGTCACCACACTCAGTCTCTTTACCTCCTGAATCTCTCCTCCCCCAAAACACTGGTCCCCTAAACTAGACTCAATCCCCTATTGTGCCCTCATCATTTTCTTCTGACAACCACTACTCATGGCTGCCCCACTCCATTTTCTGTTACTGCCTACAGAAGAAGGTTCACCTCTCCCACTCAGCATGGTCTCATTCTCCTCTCTGATTTCCTGCCACTTGCCAACTCAACCAGCTTGACTCCGGCCAGCCTTCACGGCCCTTACCAGCCCTTGACACCCACACCTCTTCCCACATAAACTCTAGATTGTTCTCAGGCCGTGTAGTCTCTCCTGCCTGCACTGCCCTTCCCTGCCACCTGTCCAACCAACCCCACCCTTTCCACAGGCAAAATCAAGTCCCATCTTCCCCACATGGCTTTTTCTGGCTCCCATGGGCCATAGGAATCTCATCTCCAAACTCCTAGCAGCAGATAACGGTATGTGCTGCTCAGGGCATGACATTTGACACTGCCTCATCTCTTCTTTTACGTAGTATACACCACACACGCGTCTGTCTTGCCTCTCTTTGCGAGCTGTGATCCCACTTTATGCTTCCTCTCTGATTCTTAATAACAAGTTCTTAATAACAAGCACGCTCTGTAAATGCTTAAGGGGCCAGGGACCGGGTCCTTCAATTCGGTGCCTCTGGAGCCGTCTAGTTCTTCCACCTGAATGATTATTTAACAAGTAACAAGCAGTGTCGCTCTAAGAGAAGCACTTGAAGAAATCAGCGGGCTGACTGTTCTGGGTGTCTTTGCGGCCTCAACTCCAAGCATAGCTGGTTGTTGTACTGAATAGTTAGGGGCTCTGGGGATAGGCTGCCTACATTTAAGTCTCACCACCGCCATTTACTTGCTCTGTGTCTGTGTGTAAGTTACTGAACCTCTCTGAGCCTCTTTACTTGTCCATGAAACACAAATAGTGCCTACCCTGTAGGTCCGTTGTGCAGATTCAGTGAAGCAAGGCTTGAAAGTGCTTGGTGCACGCAAAGCGCTCAGTAAATGGTAGCAATTATTACATAATTACAGCTATTAACACCATCCATCCAGAGTCCAGTTCCCTGAGTTTTACAGATACAGAATATTAGTCTCATTAGGGGAAAATCCAGCTCAGATGAAAATGTTTCACATTAGCCAAACTCACAAGAAGCCAGGAAACCAAATAGTTTATTTAGAACAGGAAATCATTTTTGTCCATGCTTTATACACATATTTGCAACCCTGGCATGCCCTTTTCAAGAGTGAAATTATCTGGGATGCTGTTTGGCGTATATAGGACACAGACAAAGGGTGAGGCCGTTGAGTGGAATCATTTCCAGACTGTGATAGAACAGGCATCTCTGATTCATCATAGAACCCCCATCATTGAGATCTGAATCCCCACGGCCACCCGATATGACCTCTTGCTTACTAGCTGCAAGCAGGCATAATGTTTGCCTTGCCTGACTTGCAAAGCAGTTACTCAAGAAATGTTTGTTCAGTAAATGCATTCCTTGGAACAGGTCGGACATCATCAAATCCTTGTTCCTTTCCTCAGCCTTTCCAGATTCGAGGCAAACTGACTCCCATGTCCGTTGGGCAGGACACTATTCCTTGGGTCATAGCTTTGCTTAGTATTAGTTGTGGTTTATTCTCCCAGATGGAGACACCTTGATGAATTGCAGGAAATACTCCATTCTCATCCGTCATATGTTTACACACATTCTAGCATGCCCCCCTGCCCTGCTTCCCATCCATACTCTATGGAACTGGCATTCCCCTGCCCGCTACCAACGTAACAATGTCAACGATTAACCCAGAGATATTCTCTCTCTCCTCACATAGGTCAGAAACACACCTTCCTCCGGAAAAGTGATCATCCTTTTGGCAGGTTTGTTGTTTTAGTGTGTACTTTTTTTTCTCCCCTGCGTGAAATTTAGTGTTGCCCTAACAATTTCAGTTTGCAGGTCCTCAGACAACTAGGCGAATGGGATGACCAGGTTCTCTGGTTTCCTTCTGGACTTAGTTGGATTGCCCTCAAAGGAGAAAAAACATCTCTTCCCAAGTGAGGCAAAGGAACGGGAAATCGGAAGAAAAGGAGAGCCCGCCCACCCGTAGATAGAAGCTCAAGGGAGCACCAGTCCTGACTGGCCTTCTGTGAGTGGCCTGGTTGGTGGGTGCTGGGGTGAGACAGGAGGGAAGGAAAAAGCCAGACCCTTCGTCTTCCTGCCCTGGATGACCTTGGCAGCATTCCTCTTGTTCCCTAACCTGGCTCCCTCTGATAGCCCTCAGATAAAACGCCTGTTCTTTCCTCTCCGAAAGTTTTAAGAAATCAGTAGGGACAGGATTCAAACTTCCCATCAAGAGCCGTTTTTCTCTCTTGCTCACCCCATGGGAATCCTAAGACGTATCTCAGTAACTGTTTACTTGGCTTGAAAAGTACCCCCACCTACGTACCCCCATCCCCTCAATCATTGGGTTCTTTTCCAACAAAATGCTCTCACTGGCTATTTCCTTGAGAGGTGTCAGGAATGGCCAGGCTTCCTTGCAGAGCCTGGAAGGAACTTATTCAGATTCCTCAAGTGAGTGTCACAAGAGTAGTCCTAGGTATTTGAGCCTTTTCTCTCTCGATGTCCTCCCCTACAATATTTCCACAAGTTCTAACCTGGTGCGCCTGTTCTTAGCAGCCAGAAATATGACAAATATTCAGATAAGCCAATGGAATTTAAAGCACAGGTCTGTTGCGTTGCTGGCAAAGAATTCAGAGTGCACTTTAGAATGGTAGGTGTGCCTTTCTCAAAAGTGCAAGAAAGTCCGCATCTAACATACCAAGCACTTAGGAGATGCTGAATTACCATCTGGGGAATGAATGAATGAATGAATCCTATTGTAATGTACCGTGACAGCTTCATTCTTAAGGACTATTACGGTATGTATTTAACATAAAGGGCTTCTTACATCTCTTAAAAAATGTTGTTTGCAAGTGTAAGGAGCTTAAAGTGAGGTTAACTTTTCATTTCAAGTTCAACCTTCATTTTGTTGTTGTTATTGTTTCAGGTTTTTGTTTTTTCCAGCAGTGTAAGGTAGCAAAAAGAGCTTGGGGTTTGGAGTTAGACCCATTTTTAATCTCAATTCTGGCATAGTCTGAAGATTAAAATAGAATTTAAGGAGTGGTGATGATTACATGAGGTAACTGTGACACACCTGGCACGTGGTTGGGAAGGGAACGGGAATAGCTGGGAGGTGATATCCTTCCTACTTGGGCAGCCCATCCACGTGATGCCAAGCTTTGGGGTCTTTATAATTCTAGGGAATGGAGTTACTCATGGGCCACTGATTTCAGAGGCCAAAGAAAGAGACCAGGGGCCTGCCGCATACCTCTGCTCAGCCAGGGCTCCTCCCTGTGTGCCGTGTCCTGACTTAGCCTTCTCGTGCTTGGATACTTTTTTAAAATGTGCTTTTCTGTATTAAATGCTATTTTGGCTCCTACACACCCGTGTAATGGATAGGCCTGCCTCACGAAGGCTCTAACAGATCTGATCTTTATTAAATGCTTGATCAATGCCTTATGTGCTCCACACAGTCTTAGCAACCGAGGAAGATTTCAGGGCCTCCGAAACTGGCAAGGGTTTCGGGGAAATCACAGGCAAGTTTGTTTGCCGCATGATTAATCCTGGGTGGATTGATCCCGGAAAAGCACGCACTTTGTGGGTTTGCAGCAAGCAGCAGCCTGCAGAATTTCACCAAACAAACGATCTAATGGAGAGGCCCTGAGGTATGTTTTGGAGGAAAGTTCAGAGGGAGGGTGGGGCCTGACAATTGAGGAAAATGCCAGATGTGTGGACAACAGAGCGCCTTTGAGTCCACTCACATCCAAAGAGACAACACATGGGACCAGATTATAAAACTGAACCAGATTAGAACACTAGAGGAGGGAAGCCCGGTGGGGGAGTGAGATCCTGTGAGAAGGATCACAAAATTCATCACCATAATTACCCGCTGCCCCCCACCCCCAGCTCCCCAACAAGAACCAACAATAGCTCAGCTCAATGAAGTTATTCATCCATATGCAAGTCGCCTCACTCATTATCCTCAGACAAAACCCCTCCTGGGCCTCAGCTCCTTGCCAGCAGGCCAGCAAATCAGCGTCCCCACACAGCCATCTCCCCTCACCCCCCACAGCCTAGGGGGCTTCCGTCTTTAGCAGTCCAGTTTCTAGTACCAAGGACGGCTGTAGTTTCAGACAAGGTTCACTGCTACCTTTCAGGAGTCCCTTTGACACTCAGGAACTGGCTTACAGGTAATTACAGCTAACCCTTCCCTGGTCACAAACAGAGAAGGCCGTCTTTGCTCAGCAGGGCTGGGAGGCGGCTCGGTTTGGGGGGCCTCCCACCCCTCGCCCTGGTGAGCACAAAATGGTGTCATGTGCACACTGTCTCGCCAAAAAGGAAATGTAACTGAAATGCAGAGCTGTCTATATCACAGTGGAAAGAGAAGTTCTAAAATAGGGCCACCACGAATAGCCCCCCCCCCCCAGGCCTATAGAGAGAGTTGTTCCTTCTCTCCAAAGCAACCAGCCCAGCGCTGAGCACACTACTCCCCGTATCTTTTCCCTAGGGCTAAGGATGTTTTCCTTTGTGTGGAAATACGGAAGCCTAGGTGACAGAAGCCTAGGTGACGTCTGCTCTTCCCCCACGTCACGCCCTCCAAGGATTTCTCTACCTGGATCTTCAGTTTGGACAATGCAAGAGTTTACTTTTCAGAGCCAGAGCTCGGCCAGCTCCAACTCCAAAGAGCAAGCGTTAGCTTACAACTCCTTCAGCCAACATTTAGTGAGCAACTCTGGCGCGCAGGGCATTGGTTTGTCCCCGGGGATCAAGGCTAAGACACAGCTGTGTCCTTGGGAGCTTATATTCTACGGGGGAAAACAGATAATAAAGACCCAAGAAAAGAAATAAAGCAATGACAAATGTTCACGGATGCCATCCACACAGCGCGCTCCGCAGAAAGAGGCAAAGGGATGCGAAGAGGAAGAAGAGGGCAATGGGATGGAAAGATGTAGATGACTGACAGGCAGTGCCCCCAGCATCAGATCTAATACATTTGAAATCTAAGGAGTCACCAGCATTCGTGCAGTAACTCAGGTTGTTGGCCAGGTTCAACACACAGCCCCAAAGAGCCATCTCCCATTCGCTTGCGTTACTCAGGAGCCGTGCACTTCAGTCCTGTCCATTCACACTACTCCCTCTACGAGGAGACGGGGCCTCTTCTAGCTCATCCCTGTTGGTTGGGTCCTAAGTGTGTTTTCTGTGGGTGCACAGGGTGTAAGACCTGGCAGCCCCCAGAGAGACACCACCACTGCACAGGGGGAACCCTGCCCCCAACCCCAGCACTCCTGAATGTCCCTCCCCGTTCCATGGGCCCCATTTCTTCTGAGGCCACGGCATTTCTCCAGTACAGCCCTGTAGGAAAGCCCAATCCTGCCAGTGGGAAGCCTCCTTGCTGTTTTCTGTCGCCCTATCTCTTGTGAGCGGAGCAGGGGACAGCAGGAGGTGGGCTGACAGGGAGGGAGGCCCCCTCTGCTCCCCACCCTTGCTGCCTGTAGGGTTCCGGGGCTCCTCCTCGCATCCCGCTCAGCTCTTTCTATGGGACCTGGCACCCGATAAGCCGCTGTCTCTCCTTCTCCTGGGTCCTCCAGACTCGAGTACTCACACACTCCCGGCCCGCCCTCTGCTCTCCCGGGCAACCTCATATCCCAGACCCAGGCATTCCTGCAAGTCCCGGCGAGCTCTCCTCGCGCTGAGTCTTACCTCCTGCCAAAATTCCCGATGCTCTTCCCAAAACCAACAGCAGAACTGGCACCTTCCACATCTTCTTCGTTAACTTGCTCCCTTGGGGGTCGAGCAGCTAGTTTCTGTGCTGAGGGAAGATGAAAAATCTGCAGCCACAGGCCCTCGCCTGGCAGAGCGCGAACGTGGGGGCTGGAGTGCGGGGAGGCAAACGTCCCAGCGCGGGAGGGGTCCCTAAGCTTCCTTCGCCCGCGGCAGCTGGAGGAGCAAACTTTGCAGTTGGAAACTTTGGGAGTGGAGTCAGCATTTATCTCTCCCGAGGAGGGCGGGAGCGTTCCCGCTGTAAGGTGGTCTCAGTCTGGGCTCCCTGGGACCGCCCTCTTGCTCTGTTTGGCCAGCGTGAAAACGATGACCTCAGGCCAGGTTTAAAGTTACAGGACTGCAGCTGTGGGGGCTGGCAGGACGCGTGGAGGGCCCCGAGCGCTGGCAAAATTGCTTTGACTCTGTTCCCCAACAGGAGGGAAAGGGGGCGCATGCAGTAAGCGATTTATTTTTTTAAATTTTTAAACTTTATTTATTATTCTGGTTTTTTAAGCGCAAGGCGCAAGCTAGGTTTTTCTCGTTATGAGAAGTAAACTGTTCCTTGTGTGGCCAGTAATTTTAGAACTAAGCATGGGATTGTTCTTGTAAACATTGAATTGGATGGCTTCAAAGGGGGGCGGGGGGAGAAGGGCCCTCATCTGGGTGGGCCAGAGGCCGCTCATGCTGGTAAATTGCGCCCTTGTCCAGGGGAGACTGGAGCAGGCGGGCTCCCCAGTAGCTGCCGGAGAGACGTGGCAGAGAGCTTGGCAGACGCTGTGGCTGTGGCAGTTTCAGAGAAAAGGCTGAGCTCAAGACTAGCCCTCCTGATTTTGGATGTAGCGCTGCGATGCTGGGGCCCATGGATGATTGTGGGCAGTGGGATGAGGTCTGCAGCCCAAGGACGTCAGCAGACCCACCTGGTCACCAAACCTGTATTCACTTCCAGTTCCAGCTCATTCTCTGTAATGCTGGAGTTTGACCCCATAATCCCCACTCCGCTGGTTCAGCAATCGCCCTGGTTGCAAGTACCAGATGCTAGCAACAAGCAGAGTTTGGGTTAGGTTGGTGCAAAAGTGTGGGGACAGAGCCCCAGAGAGCAGTTTCCAGGCTCTCGGCCTCACATAGAAAGGTGCTGGCTCAGGTAGTAAATGGCCATCAACTGTGATTGCATGGCCATCAGCTGTGGCTAGTTGGCCGTCAGCTGTAACCAGTGAGCCATTGGCCACTAATATAACTGCTGTGGCTATGCTAGCAGAAAATGGGGACTAGCAAGAAGATGGTGGCTGGCAAGCATGGATTGCAGTTAGCAAGGCGGATTGCAGCTAGCGAGGGGAGTCGGTCAGTTGGCAGAAAAGCGGACAGCAGGTCGCACGTCGTGTGAATCCAGCCTCCAGTGAGACTGTAGTGGTATTACTCCCCTACCTATGGCTCTGTGGGTGTTTCTTTTTGCCCTCACCATATCCTGCGTTCTTATGTGGGGAGCGGGAGCAGAGACCCCGCAGGCCACCCCGCACAATCCATGGCGCAGCAAGCAGGGTCTCCCGCACGACAAAAAGTAATTGAGGTTTTTGCAATTATTTTTAACCTATTAAATCACAATTACTTTTGCACCAACCTAATACTTTATTTCCTTCTGAACTGTTGGAATTGAAAAACACAAAAAAATTAAGAAGAGGAGTTGGGGAAGTGGCCCTGGACCCACTCCCAGATGTCACCAATTTCATTCAATAAAAAACCTGAAGACTAACGCCCTAAAGCTCCATATGGGGGTGAAAATTGGTTGTTTTCAGATCTTTATCCAAGACTTACTTATCCAAATTCACTTAAAAATTACCTAGGGAGACTGCTTTAAGAGCTCAGATTCCTGGGTTCCACCCCTACTCATTATCCATACCCTTTGGGAATTCATATTTGAAGCCAGTGTCCCCAGAGAACTTGTCCACAGGGATATTTAGTGTTGTTAAAATGCAGGTACAGCCTCTGGGGGCCTGGGGGGGAGGTCAGAAGTCTGCATTTCCAAAGATCCCCCAGGTGACGCCTGGTCCTGGAGCTGACACCTGAAGTAAGGACAGGAAGGGGCCCAGAGAGTCAAGGCATTGGAAAGGTAAAGAGAAAACTGGAAATAGATCAAATCTGAAATGACTTGCCCATCTGTGGGGGCAGAGCCTCAGAAAGTAGTTTCCAGGCTCTCGGCCTCACGTGGAAAGGTGCTGGCTCAGGTAGTAAATGGCCATCAACTGTGATTGCATGGCCATCAGCTGTGGCTAGTTGGCCGTCAGCTGTAACCAGTGAGCCATTGGCCACAATATAACTGCTGTGGCTACGCTAGCAGAGGAGAGAAAGAATGGGGGCTAGCAAGAAGATGGCGGCTGGGCTGGCAAGCGTGGATGGCGGTTTGCGGACAGTGTGGATCCAGCCTCCAGTGAGAGTATAGTGCCGCCAGAGAGAATATAGTGGTATGACTCCCCCATCTATGGCTCCGTGGGTGTTCCTTTTTGGCCTCACCATATCCTGCGTTCTTGTATGGGGAGCGGGAGCAGAGACCCCGCAGGCCGCCCTGCACGACAAATGGCGCAGCGAGCAGGGTCCCCTGCACGACAAATGGCGCAGCGAGCAGGGTCTCCCGCACAACACCATCTTGCTAATACATTTTATTATTATTACTGCATGTTCAGAGCAGGCATTATCTGTTGAAACTGCTAGACGGAGAATAGATGCAAATCCACTCCAAAGTCAAGAAAAAAACAAAAGGCCACCTACACTCGGAAATGGAGATGAAATGAAGCTAGGTGGGAGAACAGGTTAAGCGCCGCTGACTTAGAGGGTGCTTAGGGCCAGGTTATTATTGACAGAGATGCCCCCTCTACCCTCTGCCCCCGCAGGGATGTGTCTAGATTCTACCGTGTTGATCACCTGACCGTCTGGTAGAAGATGGAGGAGCAGGTAACAGGGAATTGCATCGTGTTGGAGGCCATCCTGGGGATGGAGAGAGCGGCCAGGACCGGGGAGTGTAAGGACGGGGTCCTGGTGCTGTGGGTTTGAGGAACTGAGGAGAAAGGCTCGGCCTAGGGTGGGGAACCTTCCTCAACAAGGCAAACGGCAGAGCAAAGGGAGGGGAGGCGGCCTCAGTGTACCTGAGCGGGGCACCTGAGTGGCTCGGGGTAAGAGACGTCAGTGAACGGGTGAAATCCAGAAGCCTGAGGCCACCCCAGATGAGGGGAAGAAGGGGACAAGCAGGGAACACACCAGAAGACTCCTCCCTTCTTGTGAAACAGCTTGGGCTCCTAAAGTGCTGACTGGTTAGATAGCGGGGACATTTACCCAGCACACCAGGAACTCCAGGAATCCAGCACTATCTCACTGAATTCTCGAAACAACCCCGGGTGAGAACACTGATAATCCTCACTTTATGAACAAGGACACGGGTTTCCAAAGCAAAGTGGTTTTTCTGAGGAGTGTGCACCGATTTGCCTGGGTGGGGCCCAAGAAGTCGCATTTCTAACAAGTTTCTGGGGCCCTACCTTGAGAAACGCTGGGTTAGAGACCACACAAATCCTCCAGCGGTGGGGGTTGGGGTGGTCCATAACGAGAGATGGAGCCACCGTCCCTCTATGGCAGGACTAGTGCTGTGTCTTGCTTAAGGATCTGGGGGGAGAGGTCTGTAAGTTGCCTTTAGGAAGCAGGATCCCCTGCCCTGTCCCCCGGGGTTGGGGACTAGGCTGGAGGAGAAGGAATCTAGCCAGAGCATCCAGCCTGGGACCCTCCACACTGAGGGATGCTGGAGAGTGAAGGAGGATCTCTCATGTTCCCTGCATTCTGGGAGCAGCGGGCCAAGCTTCCCCGGCTGCCTGGGAAGATTTCTCAGCATCTTCCCTGGCTTCCCAACACACCCTCCCTCGGAGCTGAGGTAGCACCTGATGGGATCTCTGATGTCAGAGGCACCTCTGTGACTCAGGAATAGATCTGCACTTGGAGGTACGAGCTGGGGTTAGCAAGAATGGAACGAGGCTGGGGGGGGGGGGGGAACGGGGGATGGGGATGGTGAGTGGGGAGAGGCACTGTGACTGAAGGAACCCAGAGCAGCTTGGTTTGCTGGGAAAAGCCTCAGTGTTTTGGAATCAAAATTCAGCTCCCTGGTGGCCTTGGGCAACACAGGCCTCAGTTTCTGCTTCTTTAAAATGGGCATGTAATTCCTACTTTGGAGGGTTCTCTGTACAGCAAAGAGTGTGACTGCTGTGATTGCTATGATTCGTCCCTGCCTTGTCCTGCCTGGTTCTCAGCCTCTTGAGTCCTCGGGTGCCCACCTGTCCTCACCTGAACACTGGCCAGCCCCACCTCCAGGGCAGAGGTTCTTGACATGGACCCAATAGAACTGGTTCTTTTCAACCTTAGGAAACCCAGCTGGTCCCACACATAGGGATTCAGCATCAACTCGTCCTCTCTGCTAGTCCAACCGTCACGTTGGGCCTTATTCCTGAGAGGCCCCACCTGGATCCTTGTTCGTCTCTCTGGGTCCAAGGTCCCCTCTGGGATGCAGATTACCTCCCAGTTCCACCCAGGAACTAGCTAGCTTCTGCACTGCGACCTGGAGGCTGGCTCCTGCATTCACTGCATGAATAGGAAGCTAGACTGGATTTCTGACTCTCTGGGCTGTCTCTGTCTGCCAGAACACCCCATGCTTTCCCAGGGGTCTCCCCAATGAGTGATCCGTCCTATTGTCACACTCAAACTGTCTCATGCCCTGTTCCAGTGGGCTGCACACAATTTTACAGACCCCCTCAAGGAATGTTTAAAAACTTGGTACCAATTAATCTTCATTAAAGCGTTAAATAAGTATGTTTCACTGGAGGTAGAACATACTGTGCTTCCCCGAAAATAAGACCTAACTGGGAAATAATCCCTAGCATGATTTCTTCAGGATGACATCCCCTGAACATAAGCCCTAGTACGTCTTTTGGAGCAAACCTTAATATAAGACGTCGTCTTATTTTGGGGGAAACAAGGTATTAAACACTTCATAAAAAGAGAGAAGATAAATACTGACTGTAATTGGAAAATATATTTAATGAGATGATGATAATATTGGCCGAGTAAGCACACTGACCATGAAAAAAATTACATAAAATTTTTATCTGTGAATTTCAATTCATACATCTTGATAATTTTTTTTTGATAGATCTGGAAACCTTTCCAGTTACACTTAAAAGGGTTAGCATCACTAACCGTCTTTTTAAAAATGATGTGCGTTTATTAATTTTTCATTATAAAAATATACATTTATTAAAGAAAATGTAGAAAAAGCAGGAAAATAGAAAAATGATCATTTGGCCAGATTTCTTTGTGTATTTGTTTACTACTTTTTCTCTGGACAAAATTGCAAATCTGTAGAAAAGTTGTAAGTGCAAGCATTCCCATATACCTTTCCTCCAGACTCACTAATCTGTTTGTATTTTGCCCCGTTTTCCTCATCATTATCTCTCCATTGATACACATTTTAATATTGGTCTTATTCTGAAACCCTTGAGAGTCATGAAGATACCGGTGCCTTGTAGCCCTAAATACTTGGGTGTGAATTTCCTGAGGACAGGGACATTCTCTTTGACAGTCACAGTGGGAATTGTCAAATCACAAAATTTAATATTAAAACAACACTATTATCTAATCCACGCTGCATATTCAAATTTTGACAAATTTCCCAGTGATACCCTTTACAGCCCTCCCCCCCCACCATGCACAAGAATCTAATCCAGGACCACACAATGCACTTGGCTGTCCCATCTCCAGAAGATACCGGAACTCTGCTTCCGCCGTTCTTTGTCCTCCTTGAACTTGATGTTTTTCAAATGCTATGGGCCTTATTTTGTAGACCATCCTTCAGTTTGGGTTTGTCTGCTCTTTGCTCATGATTAGATGCAGGTGTGCATTTCTGGTTGGATATTGTGATGCTGTGTTTTCTCAGTGAGTCACCTGAGGAGACCCAGGACCCACATCAGTGCCCAGTGCTCATGAGTATTGCCTTTGACTCCTTGGTTACAGGAATCTTATCCTGAATTCAGATTACCCAACTCCGCCATGTTTGCCAAACGGGGACAGACAATATTTCATGATATTTTGCTCTGGGACAAAAGCATTCCTTCACCCCCAGAAAATGCTCCGTAATAGGACTTGGGATGCATAAGGAGCAGCCTTTCTTTCACAAATGGGAGAAAGCTTATTGTGAAGGTGCTGCCTTCTTCCAGCAGTCTTAGAGGAAAACGTATGCACATTGAGGATCTGAGAAGCAGATCTCTTGCTGGCATGCCCCTGGGGAAATCTGTAGGTCCCCTCCCCCCAGTTTGAAGACCCCTGTCCCAGCCCCCTGCCTGGCTGGACCTCCTCCCAGCATTAGGGCCACCTCACCCTCGTGCTGTAATTAAAGGACTGAGCCCAGTGTACACTGATACATTCGTGTTTGTAGCCTCCACCTCTGGCACGTGCTCTGTAAGCATGTGTGGAAAGAGAGCTTGGGATTTTATCAGACCTACTGGAAGATCCTCACCATGGAGGACCTCCCAGCTCCCGCACGCCTCTCCCCTACACCCCCCACCTCTGCCCAGCCCAGCCTAGAAATTGAGTCAATGGCACATGATGTACCATCCTGATTATGCAGAGACAAAACCAAAACTTGGTGCGCCCCACCTCTCCCACTGCAAACTGGCTGGTGGCTAAAGTTCCATGCACTGAGATCCATTCCTTTGCTTCAAGATTGATCCCTTCTAGGGTGCAAGGGTACCCAGGAAGGATGGTACTTAGCACGGTCAGTCTTACAGTGTTTGGTGGGCATGGGTTTCTCTCCCTTCCCCAAGAGCAGGTTTTGATAAGGTGTCGAGACTGCTGGTTTCTTAGATACTGCCCTGAAGGAGAAAGCACACAAAAGCACGTCTTGCCCATTTTATCACTGTGTTTGGTCAAGCAACAGCCAGGATTGATGCTGTCATCCATTGGTTATTGCAACTCATGGACTCGCTCATTCAGGACACGCTTATCGCTGGTCCCAGGCACTCAGGAGGCAGCTCGGCTGGGGCATCCCCTGGGTGTGGCTGGAGCTGGCCATCCTCTCCCAGCGTCTACCTGACAGACACCCAGGCTCCACTCTTAGCCCTCATTTTGGTAGAGGAAGGTTGAGTCTTCGTTGCCAAGGTGGGGCCCTGTGGCTGTCTTAGGACAAGGAACAAGGTGTGATGTTTAGTTTTGCACTGATCTATTAAAAGCACCAGGGCTTTCACTTAAAGCAATAAGGAAAACATTCAGCTCAGAGCATCAACAGGCTTCTGTGCACTTGGTTGTCCTGGAGAAGCCGTGGGCCTCTCTGCTGGACACAGGGTGACAGCCACAGCCTCTAGAAGAACAGACGGCTCTGGCTTGGCTGAGGATGGGAACGTCCTCTTCCCCGGGAGGATGATACCCCCATGTTATTTACCCTAAATCTGATGTCGGTTCCATTTCTTTGCACCAAAGAAATGCAAAAAGAACTCAACTTGGGCCACTGAGAATTTTTTGTTTCTCACCACAACAAATTGCTTATTTACATACTACCCTTCCCCCTGCCCAAAAGAAACTGCTGGCTGAATCCCCCCATTGGCTTTAAATTCAGGTATGTTGGATGGTTTGGGAGAAAAAGGTCACTGATGATTTGAATGGTTGGGACCATAGAATCCGTTTTTTGTTTGTTTTGTATTTTAGTGTTTGTGTGTGTGTGTGTGTGTGTTATTTTTTTTTATTTTTATTTTTTTGGATCAACATTGAGTTTTTAATGGACAGACAAGCCTTGGGAGAGGTTGATGTTTTTTACAATTCAGACCAGTACACACAGAAAGCTCCTTTCACTGGTGTGTTCAGAGAGGCCTTCATCAACAAGACTGCTTGGAAAACAATCTGAATGAATGCATCTCAGTGTGGGAGGCTAGGAGGTCGGGCGGGGACAGGGCTGGGAGGCCGGTGTTTATCTTCCTGCTCCTTAGAGGGCGGTGGCCTTGAAGATATCAATCCCAGCCTTTTTCTCCCTCAGTTTCCCTGGGTGGAAAGTGGGCTTGTGAAAATGCTGGTGGTAAGGCCTCTGCGTGTCAGTGGGAACACCTATGCATGAGGCGTCACTGTGTGCTGAAGGCTTGAGCAACCTCCCCCTGTCTTCTACCAGCGTCTGCCCTGCCCCCAAAATGAGGGCAATGACAGCAAAACACCACCACAGACCTCGTGCCATCCCAGCCTGGAATCCCCTGGCCAGGACAGAGGGAAACTTCCCCAGAGCCGAAACCCCTGTCTACCTCCCTCCACTGGGTGCAATCCCTTTGGAATAGTCTGGATCTTGTTGGTATTTTGGAATCCCTTTTGTTGAAATCCCTAATCTGTTTTAATCGCCGTTCAGGAATCTAATTCAAAACTTCAGACTTTAGCATCGGCCAAGAGGTAGTGGGTTTGGCCATGATATGAAAACAGGAAAAGGCTTACAAGTTAATAAAGCTGGAAGAAAACAGCTTTTATGTTAGCAGTCCAATAGCCTGGTGCCCACCCCCTGCCCCCAGCTGTCGTCAGGAACAGGACTGTCCTCACGCTGGAACATCGCGGTTTCTGGAGATGGGCAAGAGGCACGGGAGAATTTCTGGGAGATGTTATTGGAGGCGTTTAACTGTCGTCCTCAGCAGAACCAGAGGACAGGAACATCTTTTTCTTATTGGCATTCACAGCAGGAAGCTACAATGACAGATGACTGATGCTTTCATTCACCAGCTATCTATTGAACATTGAGTATGTGCCAGGCAGTGTCCTAGGCTCCAAGGACATGGCCCGGAACAAGGCAAGCAGGGTGGCCGTTTTGGACCCTCTTACATTCTGTGGGGGAGACAGATGACAGGTACAGAAATAAATAAGTAGAGGCTGTGCTGAGTGTTTGAGAAAAATAAAAGGGGTCAGTGTTCTCCCCCACCCAAGTGGGGTGTGTTCCACCGGAGGGAGGCATTGACCCTCTGAGGGGACACACAGGCAGGACAGTTTACAGTGTATCACTTTTCAGATTCTCAATTAACACGTGTCCTCTTTGCTAACGTGGATGTCACCTTCCCCCTTCACAATTGTTTTTCTTCCACTTTGCTGTGGAAAGACAAACCTCTGAATCATCTTTAATCCTACTATGGTGCATCGGCTAAGGGATGTAAAAACTCTCCAAGGGCAGTTAAGGGACAATTCAAAAAGCTGGTGTATGCAAGCCTCTTTAAGTAAAGCACCATAAGCCCACAGGAGAGCTTTACCTCTTTTCCTGGCATATGGAGATTATATATATATATATATATATATATATATATATATATATATATATATATATAGTTTGTTTGTTTTGTTTTTTAATTTTCAAGTTTTCAATGACAGCTGACATTCAGTATTATGTTAGTGTCAGGTGTACAGCATCGTGGTTAGACATTTGTACAGCTTACAAAGTTATCCCACCTGACACCATACATAGTTATTACAAGACTCTTGACTGTATTCCCTCAGATATTTCTGATATTCCTGTTCAGTGTGAAATCTAGCTTTGGAATTGGGGTATTTTGACCCAGGTTGAGTTATTCTGAATTCAGATAGTGAGAGTGATGACAATTTAATGAGCTGGCCTCTTCCATGCCCTGGCTTTCGACCCAGATGCATGGCTCCACGGGAGAGCTCGGGGCAATTGAGGCGCAAAGAGAAAAGAGAGGACAGAGAGAAACTGTGGAAGCTATGGCCCCTTGTGTCAGACAGGAGGCAAACTCAAGGCCAAGGTTCCCGCCATGTCCATATATCCATGTTAGAATTAGAAGTCAGAAGAATCAGAATTCTCAAGAAGGTGTATAATAGTATGTCGTTTTGAATGGAAACAAAAGTAGACTCTTGACATGAGGAAAGTCTGATTTGGCTGACTGATTTAACAAAGAGCATTGGCTTTGAAAATTAGGTTTCATGGCAGAGATTTCCCATTAATTCAATGAGCAAAATTTACAGCTATGGGTTTTTGTGAAAATCAATATAAATTATTTATTTATTTATAAATATACACATTTATCCCTTATGTGATAAGATAAAATCAGTTCATTTAAATACATTGGTAAAGGTGTTTTGAAATGAAAAAATGGTTTTATTTTATTAACTGGTTTTTTAATATAACGCATTAAACAAAGTGCCTCTACATGCAAGAACAACAGGGAAATTAGTCGTCACTTAATAAATGCTGGTAATATGTTTTGGGTGTGCTTTCCCGAAACTGAAAATGGCTCAAATGACTCAGTGATATATATTTTTGAAAACTACTCTCATCAGAACTGATGACTCCCAAACTGACGTCTTCAGCCAGCTCTCTGCCTTACGTTCCAGGGTCGTATGTCCGGCTGCCTCTCCTCAGGAGGAAGTGATGAATGTTCCTGAAGTGAGATGGAAGAGTAAAGAAGACATTCAGGAGGGAGACGAGGGGAGAGCAGAGGTCACCTGTGTCCCTGGGGTTCTGCCCAAGGTCGGGGGTGATAGGAAGGAGATAGAAACTCTAGACAGGCTGAGGGCACATCCCAAGAACATATGGGTTGATGTTCTGCTTCCAGAAACTTCCAACCTGGTGAGGAGGGAGTCGGGTGGCATGGTGAGGGAGGTGTCCAGACAGGTTCTAGATAGATGATCCTGAAATGGCACATCTGGCTCCCCACAGTGAGAAGTTCCTCATGTCTCCCTGGTGGACAGAAAGATGCTAAGAGGACCAATGGTCCTGACAGAAGCCCTGTTCAGGACAGGGAGACCTCGGAGAGCAGTGACTTTATGACCAGGGCAACTAGCAGAGCTCAGAATCAGCAGCAATGGCAGATGTCAGTTCATGGCCTAAGAGCAGGCAGGACCTATGATGTCACCAGCCGATTCAGCAAGGACAGAGGCCGATGCCCAAGGGCAAGCAGGACCCCCGATGACAAAGCCAGAACACTCACAGCAGGTTTAAGAACCACGGCCTCTCACCGCTCTCCTGTGAGATGTGAAAACGTCCCCTGCATCCAGATACTATTTAGAGAGAGAAACCTTGAGAAACTGAGCATTTCCCAAAAACAGAGTGGATAGGTGTTAGGGGACTGTTCTAAACCAGAAGAGATCGAGGTAGCAATAGTGACAGTATTTAAGTTCCTCTAATACCCAAAATCTGGATCAAAGTGAGGACATCTATGAAAAATAGAGAACTTTGTTCTCCACATACCCCAAAGAAGTGTATAAGTTTTGGCTTCTGCTACAAAGTGTTTTTCATTACATTAAGTAATAATTGCACAGTGAGAAAGCTATTCTCTTTTATAAAAAATTATTTAATAACTGACACATGCCGAAAATATACAAACATAAGCGTAAGTTATAAAGTACCACAATAAAATGAACATCTGTGGATTCACCACATAACTGAAGAACAAAAATATCACCAATACTGTAGAATTGTCCCCCAAGCCTTTCTGCCAACTTCCATAACTAACATCGTCATGAATTTTGTATTTATCCTCCCCTCGATTTTCTGAAAAGAGGTTTATCACATATGTATATTTACCTCAACAATGGTAAGTTATTTTGCTTGTTTTTGAACTTAAAAAAGTGTCCTAAATTATGTGGTTTTCTGCAACTTCTTTTTTTTTCCGTTCAGAATGAGGTTGCTAATATTCATGTAGCATAGTTCACTCCGTTTTTCACTGCTGTGTAATATTCCATTGTATGGGAATATCACAGTCTATTTTTTTATCTCCTGTGGATGGACATTTGGGTAGGGTTTTTAGTTTTATGCTTTCGGTTTTAGTTTTAGTTCATGAACATTCATGTACAAGTCTCCTGGTGCCCACTTTTGAAAATGTCTCTAAACCAACCATTCTCAACATGTGGTCCTTGGATGAGCATCCCCATCACCTGGGAACGAGTTAGAAACGCAGATGCTTAGGCCCCACTCCAAAGCTACTGAGTCAGGAACGCTAGGAGTGGGACCCAGTAACCTGTGTTCTAACAAGGCCTCCAGGCAACTGTGAGACCCACGAAAGCATGAGAACCACTAGTATTATCACCGGATTATAGGGAATGTGCCTATGAATGTGTGTGACTTACTGACATAGACTGAATGTTTGTGTCTCCCCAAATTCATATGTTGAAACCTATTCCCCCAACGTGGTGGTGTTTGGAGGGAGGGCCTTTGCGAGATGATTAGGTCATGAATAAGATTAGTGCCATTACAAAAGAGACCCCAGAGAGCTGCCTCGCTCTTCTGCCATGCAACACAGCCGAAAGTTCACTTCCGGTGAACCAGGAAGTGGGCCCTCAGACACCAAATCAGCTGGAGACTTGACCTTGGACTTCCATCCTCCAGAACTGTGAGAACGAAACTTCTGTGGTTTATAAGGCACCTAGTCTATGGTATTTTGTTATAGCAGCCAGAACAAACTAAGACACTAATTTTGCAAGATAATGCCCAATTGTTTTCCAAAGTGATTCGTTTTTCTAATTGGCATCCCTGCCTCTGTCACTTGTTAATGTCAGACTTTTCAATACCACTATCGCTAATTAGTATACTTTACATATACTAATTTTTGTGCAATCCTCACAATAACCTTATGAATTAGGTACTACAGTAAAACCCTGCCATAATCTTCTACATGAGGTCCAAAAATATCAATTGTTTAAGCTACTAAGTGGCATTATTTATTACAGGGTTGGTGGAATGAAAATGGGCTGGGTGGTTAATGGGAGACAATTTTTAATAAGGTTTTACTGGATTAGTGTCCCATTTTACATAAGAAACTAAGGCATGGAAAAGTCTTCCCAAGGCTTAGAGAGCCAGGATGGAACCCAGCCAGCCTGGATCTGGTGTTTGTGCTCTTAACTCCTGCACAATGCAGATCTAGATGGTATAAAACCATATTATCTCTTAGGATGTTATATGCAAATTAGTACCTGATTACAAATGAGGCTGATTATCAGTCCATATGTTTAGCCACCATATGCATTTTCTCTTTTGTGGAAGGCCTGCTCATATCTTTTGCATGTATTATTATTAGATTGTTTAACTTTTTGATTTGTAGCAATTTAATATATGCATATATTCTTTATATGCTACCTTACCTTGGTAGTTATATGTGTGCAAATATATCCCCCAATTCTTGGCTTGTTTTTCTTTAAGGTGTCTTTTGATAAACAGAAATTATCAATTTTAATATAGCTCAATGTGTTCAGTTTTTCTAAAGCCTTATTAAAAAAATACTTCCTTATTCTACATCATAAAAATTTTCTTTCATATTCTATTCTGAAGTTTTAAACTTTCGTCTTTCATATTTAAGTTGTTAATCTACTTGGAATTGATTTTGTATATGGTGTGAGGAAAGGGTTCCACACTTCCCAGGTTCTATCCCCTCCCCAGGTGGATAACCAGTTATCTCAGGATTTTTTCCATAGTCTTTCTTTTATTCACAGAACTGTGATATTTCTTCATGTATCAAGTTTGCAAATAATTGGAGGTCTGTTCTGTTGCATTGATGAGTATGTCTGTAATTGCATCAATATCACAGTATTTTAATTATTCTAACTTCATAATAAGTCTTGATATGAAATTAGGCAAATTCCTTCATCCTAACCTTCCAGCCAGACTTTCTTCACCCTAATGCCCTAGAACACTTGTTGTATGTAAAGAATTACTTCTCAACTAAGATAGTACTAGTTGCTACTATCTTTGGAAAGACTGAGAAAACAGTCACTAAAATCATTTTCTGTGTTCTGTGGTTCAGAGGTGTAACTTAGTTGAGAAAGGCTCTAGATTGTTTTAAGCCCATTGCTGTTCTTGCATATACATTTTAGAATCAACTTTCCAAATTTCTCAAACAAACAAACCTGTTGGCATTATGATTGAAATTACATTGACTTTATAGATCAATCTGGAGATACTCAATATCTTCATATTGTATATTTCTAACTATAATACAGTATTTATTTAGGGTTTAAAAATGTCTTTCAAAAAAGTTTTAATTTTTTTCTCTATCAACCAACTTCTTGTTCATCTTTTGCTATATTTATTCCTAGGTACCTTTTATTTTGTTGCTATTGTAAATAACATCTTTTTAAGAAAATTAATATTTTCATTTGTAGTTTGTGTATAAAAATACAATTGATTTTCATATATTGTTTTCATTTTCAGCCACTTTGCTAAACTCTTATTACTAATTCTAATAATTAGGTCTGAAAATCATTTGGGATATCTCTTTGCAGATAATCATGTTATCTAGTAATACTGACACTTGTTTTCTAATCTTAAAGCTCTTGTTTCTTTTTCTTGTCTTATTGCCCTCGCTAGTACTTCCAGTACAATGTTAAACAGAAACAGGGGCCTCCTTGTCTGGGTCTTGATTTCAAAGGGAATCCTTCTAATGTTTCTCCATTTAGAATGATGCTTGCTACAGGCAATTCCCTTTTATTCCTAATCTGCTGAAAGTTTTTAATAATGAAGAGGTATTAACTTTTTCAAATGATTTTTTTTTTACATCTATTAAAATGATCATGTGATTCTACCCTTTAATCTGTTAAGGTAACATATTGTGCTATACATTTTTCTCATGTTAAACTACCATTGTAATTTTACATTACACCCAACTTGGTCTTTTTACCTTTCTTGTAGATTGTTGATTGAGTTTGGTAATATTTGTTTTACAATTTTTGCATCAATGTTCCTGAATGAAATTGACCTATAATTTTACTTTCTAGCATTATTATTATCTGGCTTTAATATTAAAGCTTTGTTTGTCTTATATAATAAATTGGGAAATGTTTCCTCCAATAATCTGTTCTTTGAAAGTTTGATAGGATTCACTTTAAGTGTCTCTGGTGTATTCTTTTTGGGTCAATTTTAACTATTATTTCAAACTTCAATATCCTTGATAATTGTATGCTTGTTCAAATTTTCTATTTCTCCTTTCATTAATTTTGGTAAGTTATATTTTCTATTAACTTGTCTATTTCATCTATATTTTCCAATTAGTTGGTATAATGTTTATAGTATAATCTTACTATCTTCTTAATCTCAAGTACATCTGCAGTTTCTTTTCCTATGCCAGATCTTGTTTATTTGGGCAGTCACTTTTTTCCTTGATTCATCTTGCCAGAGGTTGTAAAATTTTGTATGTCTTTTTGAAGAACCAATGTTCGGCTTTGTTGACACGAATTGCCAGGCACTATTTTAAGTACTTTACCTATATTAACTCATTTAGTTGAGTGTACATAGCACTGTCTCATTATAACTTCCTTATCTTCCATATTTTCCACCTCTGTTTTGCATTCTGGATACTTTATTCACATCTATTCCTTACTTCACCCATTCTCCCTCTAATCTGCAGCTTAACACTTCCATTGAGTTTCAATGATTATAGTTTTCATTTCTAAAATTTCTATTTGGATCTTTCCCCAATCTACCTGGTCACTTTTTATAGCTTTTTTTTCTTTGTTCAATTTTAAATTACACATTTTATAAACCTTTTATACTTTATATTTCATATCTTACCATTGCAACATTAGAAATTCATATAAGCCTAAGTCTACGTCTGCTTAATTCTGCCGATCTCACTCAATGAAGTTTATTTCCTTGAATATTTAGTAATTTTTTTTATTGTGAGCTTATATTTGGTTGAACATAATCTGTAAGGATCCTGAGAGCCTAAATCGATGATGCCTTGTTCTGGGGAGGGTTTATGTTTTCTTTTCTCAAGAGGCAGAGGCTGTCACCACACTGGGCACACTTGAGTTGCATTTAGAAAATGAGGCTTCATTGCAAGAGTCTCGGGTTTAGTTCTCCTATCTTGCAGAGAGCTCAGACATAGTGTCCTGATTCCAGGACTGGTATGCCATCTCCCACTGTCACATTTGCTGACCATTCTACTGTCATTTTAGTATTCTCTGCCATTCCCCCATCCACCTTGGCAGTTGTCTTTATTTTCATACAAACCTAGCAATCATAGACATATGTTCATTGTAATCTTCCCAGGATCTAGTTATAGCAGAGTGGGAGGGGCCTTCAGAGGAACGGATTTCCATTCTCCCAAAGAGGAATTCAGTTCATTTTAAATCTTTGGATTATATGCAGGAGAAAGTCTGAATTAAGTGTCCCTGTGTCTTTAACACCCCTGTATAGCCTGCTAAAATTCAGAAACTTCCCCAGCAATAGTATCTAGCGAGAATTTAATACCGTTGTTCTCTTTTCATTAATTTTATTTTGTGGTTACATTTGAGGATGGAAGTGATACTGGATTTCCACTTACTGTAGTTATATAAAGTTTCCTTTAAGGAGGAATTAATGTATATATGAAAAATGATTCAATTTAAAGATGTTAAATAAACAATAATGTAGGCTGTAGCCAGATATTGCAAAAATTATTTGAGAATGAGAGTTGGAAAACACTGGATTGTATCTTCCCAATTTCTCAGACCCACGTCACCCCTAAAAGCTTTCCTCCTCAGCCCAGCCCCTGCTGCTCTCTTTGTCCTCTGAGTGGCCATTGCCTGTCAGATTCTGTCCTGCTAATCACCTCTTTATTCTGTGCCACGCCCCCTAACGCCCCCTAGGACTGAAGCAAGCTCTGGAAAGACAGTCAAATAAAAACCCAACCAAACTCCCCACAGGATAAGTGATACCTTACTCCCCATGCCTCCCCATGAGTTCTTGTCTCCTCGTGTCCCCCCAGAAGACCTTATCCCCCCTTGTCTTCCTATGAGATTATCCCCCTGTGTCTCCCCCTAAGCCTTGTCCTGTGTGTTACACACAATTAGTGTTCTCATGGCCGTTGGTGAACTCTGGTTGGGTTTGGACATGAAAATGAATTGGTGTAACCAGAAGGACACAGTTGGCAGAGGGGATTGCATAAGCATTAGGCAAGACATGGGGGGTAACAGTAAATGGCTTCCAGGCAGGCCAACAACTTGAGTAGAAGTACTAAGACCCTAAGTATCTTGTCTCTTGGCCTTTCATTTGTCTCATAAACATGCTGTGGGCTTCTGTTTCTTGGGAAGTGCAGTGTGAACCCGTCTGCATTTCCTGGTGTTTAAAGCCAACAAGCCAGCTACACTGACTCTGCTCGTCTCCAGTGGACACTTAGGAGAGCAAAGTTCCCCCCTACTCCTGCGTTGCTAAGGTCTCACAGACCAGACAGCCCCTGTTTCAGCCATGGAGGCAGCATCTACAGAAATGAATGGGAGTGAGAAGAAGCAGCTCTACACTGGAAAAAAAAAAAGCCGCTTTCTGGCCCATGCTTCTGCGTTTTGCAAGATGCTGTTCCTTTTTCCAACCTTAGGTTTATTCCTAAGCCCTGGAAAAAGCACTGTGGGGATTAGATTTTCTCTAGAACTCACTATGGTCCAACCACTTTACTTATTTAGGCTTTCTTTCCTTTTTTTAACTCACTAGTTCTTTTTGCATTCATCTATTTCAACAAATATTTACTGAGCAGCCTCTCTGGCAGGGGGTTTCAGAGCAAGGCTGTGGAGTCAGCCTGGCTGGCTTCAAATTCCACCTCTGCCACCTGCTAACTGTGTGACCAAGGGCACGTTAACTTCTCTAAGGCTGACTTGCCTCCTCCATTAAATGAAGATTGTACCTGCTGCAGAGGGTTATGGTGATGGAATGAGATCATTCCTGTGAAGGAATTACCATGTTTCCCCGAAAATAAGACCTAGCCGGACCATCAGCTCTAATGCGTCTTTTGGAGCAAAAATTAATATAAGGCTCGGTATTATATTATATTATACCTGGTATTGTATTGTATTATATTATATTTACTTTATGTATTATATTATATTATACCCAGTCTTATATTAAAATAAGACCAGGTCTTATATTAATTTTTGCTCCAAAAGACACATTAGAGCTGATGGTCCAGGTAGGTCTTATTTTCAGGGAAACACGGTAATACACTGCATGCTAGATACTCAATGATAGATGATGATGGTGGTGGTGATAATGATGTACCATATTAGTTTCTGGGGACCCCCAACATCAATGAGAAACATCCCTTGACTACAGGATGTTGTCCTCTAAAGCATCCACTAGATGTAACGGGCAGTGGTGGAACAGAGAGCTGATTGGATCAGGGATGATGTTAGTGAAAAATCCATTCCCTGGCCATGTGTGCATAAGAAGGCAAGCCTAGTAGAAGAGCACTGCTAGCCTCCTGGGAGAGGAGAAATGACATGGGTTAAGCTGTTAGGAGATGCTGTGGAGCCTGCCCAGCTCAGCCCATTCTCTTTGCAGAATGTCTTGCTCTCAGAAAGTCTGTTTGTCAAGCCTACCTGGCCTGCTGTGGAGATGTGGTTCCCCAGCCCCACCTGTGACCAGATGGCTACATGTGTCTATTTCAGGGATGAGGTATTTAAGAAGTCCCTGTGGCCATATCTTTGATGTAATTTTTACAGTTTTAAGGCCATCATTTTGCTCTCCATCTTTCCAACTTCTGTTTCTACATGGTAGGCAGCCTCCAAAATGGAGCCCAGTTACCCCTACCTCCTGGTATTCGTGCCCCGGTATAATGCCATATAGTATCAGGGGTGGTCTATGTGACCATTAGTATATGGCAAAAATGACTGGAGGAAACCAGCATCCATATCATGCGCACCCCTAGGGAGAATCCCACAGGACAAAAAAAATGGTTTCCTGTCAACACCAAGTGAGCGAGCTCAGAAGCAAATCCTCCAGCCTCAATTGAGCTTCAAGCTGGCCACAGTTTGCAACCTCATAAGAGACCTTGCCTCACAATTACCCAGCTAATCCCCTCCCAGATTCCTGACCCTCAGAAACTGAGACAGTAAATGTTTACTGTTTAGAAATGCTGCTAAATTGGAGGAGAATTTGTTACACAGCAACAGATAACAAATACAGTCTATTTCTCAATTGTTGTGCATTCCAACGGGGAGTCAGGGTGGTATTAATTGGCTCCCTATAATTCCAATAGATGACAGGGCTGAGGTGTGTTTGGGAGAAAAGAAAGCACAGTGCCTGTGCACCTGTCGGGCAATCTGGGTGTTGAATCCTGGCTCTGCAAATACGTCCTGCTTCTTGATCATGGGCAAGTTATTTAACCACTTCAAACCCAATCCTCACCTCTTATTTAGTAAATGGAGGTAATAATATTGACTTAGTAAAGTTGCTGTAAGAATGAAATGAAATAATGCACATAAAGAGCATACGGATAAACATTCCCTCATGTGCTAGCTATTAATGTAAATTTGTGCCACCTCTTTTCTTATCATGAACTTACCCGAAGTGCCAACGGACAAGTTTTTTCATTGCCCCCAGCCCACGTACGAGTCACCCCACCATGGAGTGGGAAAAAGAGGAGAACCTCGGTTTTGAAAGCTAAGTGAGACGTGTTTATAAAATAGCAAATACATATTTGCCTTTTGGAAATCACCCCAAACCTCACTTTAATTTGTATAAACCACAAAATAATCCCAGACGTGGGACACGAATGCACACGGAAAATCAGCTCTACTCACTGATTTGATTGGAGGGCATTTGGAAGAAGTGGTCCCCTTCAAAGCGGGTCCTTTTTTTATTTCTAGGGAGGATAGAGTCTGGTTATTTTATCAAGAGTTCTTCCCAAGTGAGGCCTCCCTGACAGACATCCAGACGCTTGAAAGCAAGCATAATGCCCGGTATTAAGTTTACTGGCTAATTTTAAATCTCTGGGCATCCATCATGTACTTAGCTCCAAATTATATGGTGGATCTGGGTTTTTCTTAGGCCTCCTCCATGCTGCAGGTAAATAAAATATCTCTGTGAAGGGCCATAAAAAGCCATGTAAAAGCTCAGTGTTTCTGTCCTCCAGCCATGACTGCAAGTTGCCTGTGCAGGGGGGCTTTCATTTAATTTCTGGGAAGTTTGGAAATCCTGGGATTGTGGGGCCATCCAGGACTAATAACAACCTAGGTTAATGGAGGCCACTAACCCAAGAGGCCCTCAGCTCCCCAGCCTCGCTAGCAGCTCACCCCTCCTTCTGACTAAATCCTTCACCAAACCATCCTGTTGAGTTTTTGGAAAAGTATCTTCGGGGAACATGCAATGTCCATCCTGGCCACTAGAGGGCAGAACACGGCAACATTCCTCCAGGGGTGCTGCGGCCTGAAGGGACGGTTTGGCATGTTCCTTCCTGTCGCCCTGACGCCTGGAGACAGGACAAATATAGAGTAAACAATAGTCAGAGGGTGCAATTTGGGTGCCACAGCCTCCGATGCCAGCTTCTTCTCTTTCTTTTTTTGACTTTTTTTTTTTTTTTAAACATCTAATGAGAGGGAAACGTGCTGGGTTTGGAAATAGAAGACTCCTTCTTCAGGTCAAGGTCTAGGCTCAGATTTGCCTGGTTGGAGCACAGCCCTGTTTCACTCGCTCACTTGACAACTCGTTATTGAGCACGAACCACCATGTGCCGGGCACTCTGCTGGAAACACAGGATTTCCCTGTAAGGCTGGAGAGGTGGGTGCTATCTAGGGGCGGGTGCCAGCCTGCGGGCCAGGCTTCACTGAGGGGGTGGCTTTTGCAGTGGAGTTATGTGGTGACTGTGGGTATTCAAGGTGTTCAAGGCAGAGGTCCTGATGATGCAAGGCACGTGGAGATTTCACACAGAGGGGAGGGGATGAGTGAAGACCCTCAGATACAACTGACAAAACTGTGGGCAATTTGGGCCTGTCCATCTCCACCACCACCACCACCACCACCATCTCTGCCTTCTAACCTGGCTCCCTGCTTCCCCTCGGACCCCGCTACACACCAGCCTCTACCCAGTGGCCAGTCGAATCTTTATAAATATTCATCACATCAAGTACCCCCGTGGTGGGAAGCCCCCAGTCACACCCCTCTCATGGGTACCAAAGCCTGCAGATGCATCTTCCCTACACACACACCTCTCTGACCACCTCTCATGCCCTCTGCCCTCCAGGCACACTGGCTTTCTTTCTAATTCCGGAACTTTCCAAGCCCATCCAAGCCTTAGGGCTCTCAGACCAAGCACTCCTACCAGGACTCACTTCTTGGGCATAGACCCATGCAGCCACACAGGGGCCTGGGCTCGCAGGGGCCCCACGCTTCGTTTAATGCTCTGCTCTCGCCATCTTGGGATTTTTAATCGGTTTGAAGGAGGGCCCACATTTTCATTTTGCCCGGCACCCCATGAATCGTGTGGTCAGTCCTGCCTCTACCTTGAACACTCTGCTCTTGGCACATCTGGCTCCTTCAGTCATCCAGGTCGTCTCGGCTCAGATGTCACCTCCTCAGAGGGGCCTTCCCTGGCCACCTGTCCAAAGGAGCCCCACCCGTGGCACAGTCTTTCCTGGGGGACGAGCTGTGAAATTCTAGACCAGAGCAGGGGGAGTGAATTCCCCTCTGACGTCAGCAGTTGATCCAAGCTGTGTCCAGAAGCCTTTCGGATACAATCCCAGAGGCAGAGGGAGGGCGGAGCAGCCAGGCAGGGCTGTTTATAGCTTCCGGGCGCTTGGCAGTTTGATTCGCCTTAAGTCAGGCTGAAGTTATTGACTAAACGTTTGCGTGTCCATCTTCAGCTTAGAATTATCCAAAGGGCACCTGGAACCACACAGTTGCTGCCCCTCGGTCTGTATTTTGCCAACACATGAGGTTTCTTCTGAAATTTCTCCCATGTGGAAAAAATGGCGGAGTTGAGGCTGTGGTACTATATGCTTTGTATTGTGCAGTTTCAAGTGTGGCTTTATCTTCATCATCATTGTTACCGTTGTTGGTTGTTGAGCTACAGGGGCAGCTTTCATTCCATTGATTCAAGAAATCCTCACTGAGTATCCGCTCTGCAACAAGCAGGGGTGGGGCTCACCTGGGGGAACCAGTGATAATAATAGTAATTGCTGTTGTGTGGGTGCAGACAGTGAAGTAGGTGCACTGCATATGTGAACTCACTGTAACCTCCAGCCACTCCATGGGGGCAGGGGGGTTACTATTATTCCCATTTGACAGCTGAGGAATCTGAGTCCTGGAGGGAGGTGAAGCCATGTGCTGAGTCACCCAGTTAATGACATGGACAGTTGGGACTGGACTGGTTTGTGCCACGCCAGTGCCCAAGCTCACGACAACCCCCCACATGCCTTGCAGGTGTTTTCCTAAGTCCCTGGACTTTGCTGATAACCTCAAGATGAGTCTGCCAGGCCCAGTGGAAACAAATCACCTTCCCAACCCCCCCACCCCCCCCCCACCCACCACCCGGTCTGTAATCTTTGGAGGAATTGCCCCATGTGCTCTGTCCAGCAGAAAAACTTGGCATCAGGCACTTTTTGTGGCACAGGGCTGGCAGGGCTGCCACACAGAGCTGTGCAGGCTGTATACCGCACACCTTCAGCGGCACCGTTCACGTAAACTGCTGTCCCCTGCACTAGTGCAATGGATAATTGCACTCTCATATTTAGTGGCCCTGAGTTGAGATTTCATGCCTTAATGAAATTATTCAAAATAAAGAGGGTGAGGGGGCAAACTGAGTTAGAGGAAGGCGAAGAGGAATTGTCCAGGATGCGTACAACCCGTCCAGGTATGGCTTAATATCAACAATGGGGAAACTTCGAAAAGAAAACAACTTGTGTTTATTTTTTATTTCTGCAAATAAATTATCCCCAAACTTAGCTTAAAACAACAAACATTTATTATCTCACAGGTTCTGTGGGTCAGGAACGCAGGAGTGGCTTAGGTGGGTGATTCTGGCTCACCATCTCTCTGGAAGTTACAGCCGAGATGTCACATGGGCTGCTGTCATGTGGAGCTGGAGACCCTGCTTTCAAGCTCCCTCACGTGGTTGTTGGTAGGAGACCCCAGCTCTTTGCCATATGGGCTTCTCTACATACTGCCTGAGTGTCCTCACCGCACGGCAGCTGGCTTCCCCTCGCGAGAGTGTTTGGAGAGAGAGAAAGCAAGAGTGATGTCTGAGATGGAAGTGGTGGCCTTTACATAATCTCGTACTAGAACTGACGTACCATAAGCTATTAGTCATGGAAACCACAGGATGTGAACCCCAGGAGGGGGCCATTGGGCGCCAACTTGGAGGCTGGCTACCACACCACTGCTGTACCACCAGCGTAGGCTCCCCACACTCTGCAAGCCTTGGGGGGTTTTCAGCAGTTGAGCCCTTTCACTCCAGATATGTGGTTCACAGACATGGTCTCCCCTTGCTCCTTTCCGGTTGGGGTTTGAGTGGCGGGGTCTTTGCCTTACCACTCATTCAGCCTCACGCAAGCTGTTATGAAAGCCAACAGATTTCGTACACGCTTTGGACCTGAGATCTAAACGCTGAATGGGAGGAAAATATGCCACCCCAAAATATGCCACTTCGGCATATTGGTTATTTTGAATTAAAGGTACTTAAGAAACAACAGCTGCAAGAAGGATACTCTGACCCTCCTTTGTCCCCCTGAAAGCAGGAAATAAATCTTCCATGTGAAAGTACCTCCCTGTGCTAGGAGGGCAGAAGGCATCTCCATCACCAGACACAGGGAATTCAGGGCTGAGAAGCCTGTATAAACAAATCCTGTTCCTTCTTCGCTAATTAGCTACTCCAAGCCCAAACCCCTTTGTTTTGTCAATTCTTCACAAATGTATTGTTTCCTTGTTTAAAAGGCAACATAACTGCCTGCGTTTTTCACTTCCTAGCACCCCATATCTTTGGGGCTCCTGTACATGTGAAATAAAATTTGATTTTCTCCTGTTCATCTGTCTTATGTTAATTTAGCTATTAGACCCACCAAAGAACCTAGATGAGAAGAAGGGAAAATGTTTCCTTCCCCTACAAAAGCAAAAAGTATGATTAGTTTCTCACCCTCCTACAGGACACTTGAGAAAGGAGCCTGTTAGAACCTGGGGTGGTGGTCTATTTCATTTAGCAGCTGAGGCTGTTGTCATTATTGTTTATTTGGTTTCTTACTTTAGACCTTGAAACCAGATGGAGGGGAAAGCATACCAAACCTAGAGTCATCCAGACATGGTTTGAAGGCCAGCTTTGCCACTTCCAATGCATGGACATGGGTAAGTTTCTTAATCTCCTTAAATTTTATTTTTGCATCAGAGATGGACATAATAATATCTAGCTCATAGAATTGTGCTGGGAACTAAATTAGACACCAGGTGAAAATGCTTTGCCTGGTGCCCCAAACTTACAAACTACCCAGGAAATGGTGGCTTACATGGAAACTGTTGTACCATATAGAGAAATAACCCTAGCTATTTTATTTCATGGTTTTCAGCTTTTTTGAAATGTAATGTTTTTAATGTAAGAAAATGGCCAGTTCCAGCTATAAAAGTGATCATGTTAAAAGGTTTGCTGCAATCTTAGCTGTGGTCTTATTACATCCTAAAGCTTACAAATATTCTGAGGACCCATTTTTGCAAGGAAGGTAATGGGAAAAAAGTGATTTAGGCTCTAAAAATGCCAATTTGCAGTTAACTGTTCAGGAACACATCTCTTCCCTAAAATGAGGGACATGTGTATCCCAGATGAGATGAAAAGTCCCCTTGTCCCCTTTCTGTTCCTTCATTCCTTCATAATCAGACAATGAGTTTGGCAAAATAGCTGCCTATGTACAGATACAATTTTTCAGAAACAATCACCTCAAAACTTCTTTTTCTGAGAGTCTCCTCTGCAAGATGCTGTCTCATCAAAGACATACATTCCTATTTTCAAGGCAGCAATTTTCCGTTTTGCTTTTTTCAAGATGCATTGTCATTCGGCACCTAGGACTCCCTCCCTAAGTTCTGTACTTTAGGGTATTGAAAGTCACCACGACTCCAAGGCAAGTGTCACCCATCAACAGCTCGTGAATAACTAATCAGGAGAGGGAAACGGAGCATCACGACGCAGAACTCACTTTCTGCTCTTACAGGGCTTGTGATTAAGCTGAGAAAAAGGCCTCGATTCACTCTGTGTGTGTGTGTGTGTGTGTGTGTGTGTGTGTGTGTGTGTGTGTGCCTTGCGTTTGGGGCTGAAGGGTAGGCCAGATGCCCAGAGGGACTTTGCCTGTAGGGCCTGGAAACAGGATGGGAAATCATTGGTGATTAGGTGTGGCTTCCTATGAAGCATTCCCTCTCACCTCTTCTCATCCTTTCAGGTGATGAAATCCACCCTCGACTGAGGTCATTTGCTCCCTAACGGATCAGAATGGCTGGCCTTCTGCTAGACACTGGAGAGTTTCCAAATTGAGCCTCGCCAATCGGATTTGAGTGGCCCTGCCTGAGTACTTCCCCTTGGAATCCAGTGGTGAGTAGGAGCATTTCCATGATGAGCTAACCATGTCAAGAGTAGAGTTCAGTGACTGTTGAGAACCAAGGACCATGCCTGTGGCTCAGAAACGTGCCTCCCATTACCCTCCCCTCTTCCTGAGTACCTGGTCCCGGGCTGGTTTAGGGCTCTTCGTGTACACAGGAGGTGCTCAATAAACGCTTGCTGACTGCCGTGATCTTTACACATAATTAGCTCATTGAGCTTAATCAATTCCTTTCCTGGAGTAATTTCAGGTTTATCTGTGTCTACTCACTTTTCCATTCTGCCACCTGGTCACTTCTGAGGCCTGCTCCACCCCATTCATCAACAAGCCCAAATGTACCTGTCTGTAAACTGCTGGGGAGAGAGCTAGTGTGACATCCACAGTAGACTAGTGTGACGTCCACAGGAGAAGCCATGAGTCACCATCACCTCTCAAACTCTGATAAGCTTATCTACTGCAAAGAAGGGCCAGGAAAGTACATGAGTCTGGCCTGAGGCAGATGATGGAGTTTGGGGGGAAAACAAAGTACCAGACACCCAAACAAAGCTTTGTTTCCTTAAGTCATCTTAGCAATGCTTCTTGAGGAATGTGTTCATATTGTACAGAGGAGGGAGTGGAAACGCGCGGGGGGAGGGGGGGTGCCCAAGCCACAAGAGGTGGAGGCAGGAATGAGAACCACGTGTGCCGTGTGCCGCGCTCCACAAGCCTGAGAAATCAGCCACTTCAGGGCCTTGAGGTGTGCTCACGTCAGTGCTGTCTGGGGAAGAGAAAGCAGAGGTGGGTGTGCTCCTTGGGACCTCCTTGAGTTCCATTTCTGATATCATGAGATTGTAAACTGCTAGCTATTAATTTTATGTTTTCTTGGTCAATTTTCCTAAGAATTAGAAATCAACGAAAGGAAAGATTGCAATGACCTCTCTTTTATATCTCTGGTGTGTTTCCTCTGACACCAAACAATTCTCCAATTCTTTGGACACCAACTGCAGGCCCAACAATTCAATTCATTTCTGACGCTATCTACCTGGAGTTAGAGGCAGATCCCACAACTTAAAGGGCTCAATCCCACAAGACTGCCCCCACTTCAGACACCACCTGTAAGTCTCAGGCCACCTGAACTTCTGACTGACTGGCTGTAAATCAGGTTTCCCATGACTCCCTCCTCAGGCTTGATAATTTACTGGGACAGCTCACAGAACTTAGAAAAAGGTTTGATTTCTGTTTACCGGTTTGTTATAAAGGACACGACTCAGAAATAACCAAATGGAAGAGATGCACTGGGCAAGGCTTGGGGGCTAGGTGTGTGTGTGTGTGTGTGTGTGTGTGCAGAGCTTCCACTCCCTCTCTGGGAGTGTCCCCCCCCCGTCCCCCCACCCCAGCACCTACATGTGCTCACCATCCCAGAAGCTCTCTGAATCAAACTGCTCAAAAGTTTTTATAGAACTCAATTTCCAGCCTCTGTCCCCTCTCTGAAGGTCAGGGGTTAAGGCTCAAAATTCTTACCCTCCAATCACTTGGTGTTGCTGGTGACCAGCTCCATTCTGAGGCGACCTAGGGGCCCCACACTAAGTCATCACATTAGCACAAACTCAGGTGTGATCTTAAGGGGCTCATTGTGAATAAGAAAAGACACCCCTATCACTCAGGAAACTCCAAGGTTTTTAGGACCTCTGGGCTAGGAATGGGGACAAAGACAGATATAGTCTTTATTACAATACAGTATCCAAAGGGGAGCCTCTGGCCCTCCATCAATGCATCTCACATTGGGGGTGGTTTTTCTAAGTGTTCTCATGGTTTTTCCCCAAGGCTTCTTCAAACCAAAGACACTGACAACTAGTGTGAGGTTGAAACAATTGTGAAGCTGCTAGCTCCCAGGGACACGGTATCCATTGTCTGCTGCTGCTGCTGTTATTTTCCAACTTGCATGAGACAGACAACCCAATTCAGACTTCAAATTGGCTCAAGCACAAAGCAGGCCTCTATTGGCCCGTGTAACTGAGAGGTCTGGAGAGACTGCACAGCTTCTCACTGGCCCTCCACTCTGTTTCTCATCAGTTTGTCCACAGGTTCCACACAGGAGGTGCTTAATAAATGCTTACTGTTGTCACAAAAAGACCCCATCCGCTGCAAGCACCGTACCCTCATAGCATCGCATCTCAGGATGGGGAGAGGATGCCCCAGCTAAACAGCTGCTGGCACCTTCTTGGAGATACTGAGTCATGTGTTCAGGCTTGAACCAATCACCTGAAGGTGGGGCAGAGTCTGTTTAATTATTCATGACACTTGTTAAAACATGGGGGGGAGGGGAGGGGAGGGGAGGGGAGGGGAGGGGAGGGGAGGGCTAATGAAAACATTCCACTATGGGATGGGCCCTAACCTAAGGAGGAGTGATGTTCAGCCCTTGCAGTGCTGGAGGGCAGGCAAATGTGGGTTCATTTCATCTGTTTCCCCAACATGGCCATTAATGAGGTCGAGGTACCCCAGGAAGGAACATCAGACATCATCCAGCCCAAGAACTTTCCTTTAGAGGTGAGACCAAGGACAAGAGAACTTAAAAGTGAGTTAAAGATTGTGCTTCACCCCTCTCTCACATTGGGAATCAGGCCAGGTTGCATTGTCATTGTGTCCCCAATGTTTGCATCCATTTCAAAGGTACGCGGTCAGTATTATTGGATGAATGCATGGGAACAGCAGCTCTGTAATCAGAGCTTTTAAAATGCTGGTACAACACCCAGGGATTGGTCCACCAGGCCATGGGACAGCTACAAAGGAAGGTCAAAAACTCGCATGGACTAGGAATCAGGAGGCCGGGTTACTTTCCAACATCGATTTGAGATGTTGTGAGCCTTTCTCAAACGTTCATGGTCAAATTCTGAAGCGTTTCCTAAGAATTCTGTGCCTTCATGTACACAATTCCTCTCTCTGGAACATATTTTCCTTCTCTGGAACAGATTCCCCACCTGCTTGTAGAACTCCTATTCATCCTTCAAAACCTTGATCCACCATCACCTCTTCTGTGATACTTTGTTTGATCCTTCCAATTCAGGTAGAATTTTTATTCCCTTCCTCCTCCGTACCACTGTATCTTGTACACACTTTTAACATTGTACGTTTTACAAATTATTTGCTTATATGTCTGCATACTATACTGAGCTACCTGATAAGGTATCTGAGGGAACCACATCCCATTTATCTTTATATCCTTGTTCCTTGGCACATAGAAGTTCAGTACAGTTTATATGCTAACTGGAATGAACATTCTCAAGCCTCCAGTTCCCCATTGTCGAAGGGCTTCACCAATCAATACTTGCCCTCGCTACCTTAAAGGATTTTTAAAATGAGAATGAGATGACTAATAAAAATTCCTCGCTGGAAGGCATGAAGGTCAAGTCCAGTAAACTCTTGCTGGGTCGGAGCACCTGGTTACTCAGCTGGATGTGAATTGACCTTATTGGCTCAGGAGGGGCTTGGGGCTCTCCTGCGCTTTCATCAGTCACTCTGAACAAGGGTATGGTTGCAGGACAGCTAAGGACAGTGGTTAAAAACTTCTGACTGTCTAAAAACGTGACCGAGTCCCCCTCCGCCCCCACCCCTGCTCGGTTTTTCTTCATTGCAGTTATCGTTCTCTGACGTCATCCAATGTAGTAGTTTGCTCAGTGACTGTTATTCTGTGGCTGAGGCTGGCTGCCCACCCACATCCATTCTCCTCATTTCTCGGCTTTGGCCAGACCCCATTGCTTAGCCCCTCTTGACACTGGCTGAGGCCGCAGGACTAGCTTTCCCTCGCAGAAAGGACATAGAAATGATGGTTGCTGCTCCCCACAGACCTGGGCTTCAGCACACCAGAGGGGGCTCCTCTGTGCCCCTTGCACCTTCCTGCTGGCTGCAGGGGGACGTGGCAGCTGCAGCCCAGGTTCATCCAAGCAGCGAAGACAACATCATAGGTGCTTAGCAGAGCGAAGACTTGGAAGGAACTTGGTTTCTCCCCAATGGCCCCGTGGAGCAGGTCACTACTTCTTTGTTGTTTAGTACATTTTGGGGTCTCTTGATTCTAGAAACCCAGTCTTACCCTAACTAATGCACACGAATGCTTTGTGACAGCTGGGACTTTGTCTTTTTTGTTTGCTGCAGGGTTCCCAATGCCTAGAACACTGTCTGGCTCATAGCAGGGGCTCAAACGAATATGTGCTGCATAAATGAATGGAACTAGACGGCCCATGTTTGAATCACTGGCAACCCATGTGACCTTAAGCCCGGTGACCTCAGTGTCCCCACCTGTAAAATGGAGATAGTAATTGGACCTATTTTTTGGGTTGTTGAGGAGATTTAGATTATATTTACAGTTCATAGAGCAATGCTTAACACATAGTAAGTGCTCAGTAAATGTTAGATATTGTTATTATTATTGCATATGGTGTTTTCTGCAGCCTTTGAGGTCTTCTGTAATACTGAAAATGATATCATATTAAATTAGAAGAAACTTCAGAGAAAAAGAAGCGATGACAGCTTGGCGAGTAGATGTGTCTGCTTTGCGATTGGCTGGCACAGATGAAGTGGGTTCACCTTTAATTGTTTCATGAACTCAGTGTGATGGTTTGGGGAAATACATGCAAATGTATGCAAATCATATACAACTTCACATAAAAATAGCCTCCTGTGTGCCTCCGCATTTACTAGAAAGAATTCTGGGGGCTTTAAACTACCCCTTCGGGTTATGTCAGCTTTCCCATCTGCCCTCCAGAAAGACCCACACCTGGAAGGAGGGTGGGATGCCCACGTGTGGGGGGGGGTTGCGCATGTCTGCGATATGGTTTGGGGGAGGGCACAGGAGGCTAGTGAGGACAGCTGAAGTACTGCTCTGAGATCACATATGTGTGGCTGCTCCAAAATAAACTTTAAAATTCCAGGCTCTGAGGCCCTACATCCAACCAGACAGTCCATCCAATCAGCAGCCATCTAACCACCTACCATTATCATGACAGCAAAAGGAAACGTGTGCCAGGGTTTGAAGTGTCAAAGCTCCTTGCAGCTCACCAGCTGTGAAAAGCTGAGGAGTCAGTGATATATCTGAGTCTCGTCTGGCTTCTGGCTTCTGTAAAATGGACACCAGGACCCATGGCCTGCCCACCTGACAGCCGCTTTGAGGACCCACTGAAATGATGGGTGCAAAGGGGCTTCACAGTCTTGTAAGTGGTTAATGAGAGTGTTCAGGTCACCATCAGTATTCTTGTGAGGGGAGCAGTGAGCAAGGAGAGAAAACCACCTGGCAGGAAGTGGGGGACTGAGGAGAGTGTAGGATTTGTGGGGTTGAACAAACAGGTCTGAAGCCTCATTACAGAGGCCCCTGTCTCTTGAGCTTTCCAACATTCCATCTGGCAGCATCATTCATTCATACATGCACGCACTCACTCATTCATTTGGCAATGACATTGAGCACCTGCCCTACGCAGGGCCCTATGTCGGGTTCCAGGATCCAAAGATGCAAAAGACACAATCTTTGCTCACAAAAATTCTTTCCTGCTGTCCTTCTTCACAGGGACCTGTTTCTTATCACACCAGAGCTCACTAACGATCCAGCAGGGGAGGCAAACTTGTCATTAATAAATGCCACGCCACATGCAAGGGACAGTCATAGAAGCCCGGAGAGCAAGAGATGATGCAAAGGAGGAAATATTTGGCTGCACCTGGGAAGGTCAAGGCCACCTGGAGAAATGCATGGTGTCCTGAAGGGTGAGCGTGAGCTTGCCAGGTGGATGGGCAGAGGGAACAGTGTGTACCAGGGTACAGAAGCATGAAGCCACATGGCCATTTGCTCCAAGAGCTGATTTGGAAAATATGGTTAATGGTGTCAAGATGTACCTTTCCCCAGTCACGTCAGCCCAGGCATCCTTGACTCCTCCAAATGCCGGTGACATTTATGAACCCACGAGTTTGGCAGTTACCGTATAGAACCAGTCCTTTGCTTGTTTGTTGTCTGCGCTGCTGTGTGTCCCATCTCTTCAAGGAGATTGTGAGTCACCTGAGAACCGAGGCTGTCTATTCTATCTTCGTCTCCCCAGGACTCAGCACAATGCCTTCCTTGTGAATATTAAGCAGGCAACAGACGTTCGTGGCTGGAGGTGTCCAGACGATGACAGTGTCAGGGTGCTACTTATTTATTGAGGGCCCCCTCAGATGTTGTGCCACAGGCTAATTTGCACATTATCTCTTGTAATCCTCACAATAACCCTACAGGGTGGATACTCTGAGTCCCCACTTTACAGATGAAGCAACTGAGGCTTAGACAGACTGCCTCACTTGCAGGAGAGGCGCGGCCTAGAAGTGATGGAACTAGGATTTGAATGCAGGCTGACTCATCCAACAGCAGATGCACTCAGTCTGACTCTACCCAGGTTTCCTGCCCTAGTTCAGTGCACTTAAAACAACAGTATGCGTTGGAATTTTACAGATTGATGTGTAAATCCTAATCTCTAACCAGATTGTGGTTATTTCTTCTTATGGCTGCCTCCTGAGCCATGGCTCCTTAAGCCTGGTCCATCTTTGTATCTTCATACCTAGCATGGCACCTGTTCTCTCAGGATACAGAACAACAGGACCACGGAATTATCCAGGACAATTCTGGAAGACTCCCTGGAGGAAGCCAGCTTTCCTTGAGCCACATTTGGAATGTGGAAAGAGGCAAGATGGAAAGACGGTGTGTGTGGAGCTCGACGATAGAGGTGATAAGGCCATTTATGCGACGCTACATGCTTTTCATGGAGTTCAGAGGACCTAGAAATGTGGTTAGAGGGGCCCCAAATTCCCAGACTACTTCAGGGGTACAGCTGGAACACTTTGTGCTCCACACACAAATCCCTTTCTCTCTGCAGGATCAGAGCCAAAGCCACCTTTGAAGGGATGAAGGTCCTTGCTTTTCCAGAGGCGACGGATGGGCCTCTCCAGGTGAGACACCACCGGAAGCTACTGAAAAACGGTCGCCTTGTTGAGCAGCGTCATTTGTAGGTAGTCATCAGGTAAGTATACATTTCCTGAGTGCCTACTATGTTCTAGGGCTGATTCTAAGAACTGGGACAACATAGTGGCCCTCATAAGAGTTCCATCTTAGTGGTGGAAGGTACAGTGAATAAGTAAACTAACAATCTAGGTGATGTCAGGGGGTAACACATGCTTTGAAAAAAAATCAAACAAAGTGGTAGCATAAAGAGTGACTGGGGAGAGAGGAGGCCAGTCCGAGGAGGTGACATTTGGGCTGCAAATACCTGAATAACCAAATGTCACCAACCATGCCAAGAGCTGGCAGGAGTGTTTCAGCCACAAGGCACAGCACAAGCAAAGGTGATGGAGTGGGAACAAATGTGATGAATTAGGTAGATGTACAAAAAGACCAGAGTGGCTGGATGGTGCTGAGGCAAGAGGAGAGTGATCCCAAATGGGATGGGAGAGGCATATGGGGCCAGATCACTCGGGTCTAGTAGGATTTTATTCCAAGTGCGCCAGTATATATTAGCTAGGTATTGCTGTGTAACAAATTACCCCCAAATTTAGCAGTTCGAAACAAAACCTGTTTTTTATCTTAGTTTCTGTGGGTCAGGAATCTGGGCATGCCTTTGCTGTGTCCTCTACTTCAAGGTCAAGATGGCGGCAGGGCTGTAGTCATCTCAGGGTTGCACTGGGAAGGCTCTGGTTCAAGTTCACATGGTTGGAGTCAGGATTCAGTTCCTCAAGGGCTGTCGATCTGAGGCCATCCTCAGTTCCTTACATGCGGGCCTCTCCAATACGGCAGCTTGTTTCATCAAAGCCCACAAGCCAAAGAGTCAAGAGAGAGCATCTGAGAGCAAGATGGAAGTTACCGTCTTTGTAACCTAATTGCAAAATGGCATCTGTCATGTTGGTCAGATTCTATTCATTAGAAGCAAGTCACAGGTCCTGTCCCCACTAAAGGAATACCAGGAGGTGGGGGTCATTGGGGGTCATCTTAGAAGAAGTCTCCCTGCCACACACCATAAGTCATTGGAGGTGTCTGAGCAGGGAGGTGATATGATCTGATATATATTTTCAAAGGATCACTTTGGCTTTTTTGAGCATAAGGAGTTTGAGTGGGGGTTGGGTGAAAGTGGACCCAGGAAGGCCAGTGGAGACCTCTGTAAAAGAAGATGCCAGTTGAGACTAAAAAAGTAACAGTGGAGAGGCAGAGAAGGAGAACTGACGGTCTTACCAACGGATAGGAGGTGGGGGTCAGTGAACCAGAAGCAGGATGACTTCTGAGCTTGCTGTGACTCGTGCCTCCTGCCTGCCTGGGATGACAGTGCTTTTGAATCTCAGGATGTGTGCTCTGTGTTTTTCTCTTCCTGGGAGAGACAGGGTGGCACTACCCCATCCTCTTCCGGCCTTACCCAAGGTCACACATTTGCTAGATGGCTGGCCAGCATTAAGAGCACCGGCCGTGAGCAGAGAACAGATGTCTTCTTGCGCCAGGCTGAGGGACTGACCCCACGTCCTCAGTCTCATTAGTCTGCCCACGCTCAGACCAACCAAGCCAGCCAGCTGGGGGTGGGGGGGCAGGGGGAACACTCACCTATAACTGTGCTCACAAAGTCAGCCAGAGCTGGAGACAGCTGAGAGGTGTATTTGTCTGTCTCAGATGGCCTACAGTTGGAGTGTGGAATAGGGGGGCAGGGAGAGTTAACCTGGGCCCAGAGTGTTAGCGTATCCCTAACAAATACATTCCAGAGAGGCAAACACAAGTTCTTTACCTGAAGAATACTATCTCCATGAAATATTTACCTGCTATAGATGAAAAGATAGAGAAATAACTATGTGGTTACCATTTATTGTGTCAGTCTCGCTGCTAAGCACTTCATAAATATCTCATTTAATCCCCATAACAGCCCAGCGAAGTAGGCACTAGTATACCCCATTTCACAGAAGGGAAAACTGAGGCTTAAAGAAGTTAAGTAACTTGCCCAAGGTGACAGCCAGTGAACGGACAGCCAGGATTTGACCCAGGTCTGTGATTCCAAACCCATGTTCCTAAGCAGACCCCCTACTTCCTATCTAGGCTGGTTGAAGATTCATCTTCTGGTTCTAAAATGGGGGTCCAGGCTTGCCAGCGAGTAGCAAAACAGAAGCATGTTTTACTGCTGCTCTTACCCCGGCTAGACCTAGTGGAGAGGAGATGGAGCTGCTCCCCTAAGGAGTCAGTTCTCACCCAAGCAGACAGCAGATGGTGCCCCCTGGTGGTGATGGCAAGGAAGAGCAGTAGGTGGGAATTTGGAGGAGCTTAGGTTTGGCCAGTTTGGAGAGACAGAGACATAGCAGTGTCCATGGAGCAGAGACCCGGGTCCATCAAGTCAAGCTGCCCCAGGCAAAGGTCCAGAGCACATCTCCTTTCCTGGGGCCCGTGGGGTGTCCTCATGCCTCCTACCCAGGTCAGCCAGTTGCTCAGAAGAGGTGATGAACACCACTAACCCAAATGACATCACCAAACACCAGACACATTCTTATCCCTCAAGCTTAGCATCTGCACCTAAAATCAGACTCCTGCACATATCACACTGGCATCATCTTGTTTATAATTTAGGGCCTAGAATTTTGGCTAATTTAGAGGTCAGTCTAGTCTGGCAACCAAAGGAGAAAATCTCATTGCTGGGTTGTTTTTGCTTACAGAGACCAGGATCCATATGGGGGAGTTTCCTGGTGAACTGCCATCCACATAATCCCCCAAGGCCTCGTGGGGAGTCAGACATGGGCCACTGCGAAGGCAAAACAAGAAGTGCTCCGGAGCTCCAGGGGCACAGAACAGGGGTGAAAATTCAGCGTGGCCAGCTGGGGAAGGCATGATGTCACCTTTGAAAACATCAGGATACCTTGGGTATTTGCCACACCCCTGTTTGGAGCCTCTTGAATAGGAATCACAAAGTGTGTTGACTCTGAGAACAAATACAGAAACGGGACTGACAAGCTGAGTCTGAAGGTCTCTCCATGTCACCTGCACAGTTCCTCCTCTGTAGGGGGCTGTAAGGGGCCCCCTTCCTGGGGAGGGAGCAGGGTGAGTGGAGCAGCTGGGGAGTCAGGATGCCTGTGTTCTATTTCCAGCAGCTATCACTGACTCACAGCATGACCTTGTTGAGGTCACAGCTATGTTTTCCTTGCTGGGGGAAAATCAGAGGTGGCAAAGCTTGCATTTTCCCAAGGGATGGAAGTCCTAGAATATGGGGACCACTTTCCTCCCCACAAAACTTAGCCATGTCTGGTCCTGCTGATATTGATTTAAAAATGCTTAGATTTGGATTCAAGGGAGTTTGGGGGACACTCAAAGCAAGAAGCAAAAAGTTCCTGCCATAGCAAGACTTATGGCCACTTTTATATGCAGTGTGATCCAAACGTTTTTCAGATCACGTTCCATACCACTATTTTCCCACCTGGGCCTCATGCCATCTGTGGAAGGGGAAAGACAAGGTATTTTCTCTCTAGTTTCAAACTGAGGAAATCAAGTCCAAGAGTGGTATTTCTCAACTTTTTTATTACCAGGCACCCCTTTGATTGTTTTACTACCACGCAGCCCCCTCTTGGCAAGCCCTTGGTAAGTGCTCTGCGTTTATTAAGCAGAAATTTGTCTCTGTCTTCATCAATCAAAGTCACCCATGAGTGCCAGTTTCTGCTCAACACAAAAGAACCAGGGCTACCTCTGAGTTCATTGTCCACAATTGCAGCATTTACTCTGGGTGACCCACTCAGAGGGAAAGGCCCATTTGCACCAGATTTTGTGAAATCCTGCAAAGACTTTATCTTCAGGGGGCCCAGGGACCCCAGGCTGGGAATTACTTCCCCAGGCATATCCAGTGGCCCGTCAAAGGTACTGTGGTGCTCGTGGTGGGATCAGGACCAGGTCCAAGGGCCTGAATTCCAGGCCAGGGCTCCAGCCAACCAGACCACTGGGCAGGGAGGGCTGGTGCACACTCAGACACACAGGCACTCGAGCGTACATGTGCAAGACAGCGGCCGAACCAAACGCAGACAGCAGGAAGCAAGGAGGCTGAGGCCTCACCCCAGTAATAAACAGGCTCCCCTAGTAATGGAGTGAGCAGCCAGAACCAAGGCTGAGACTGGAAAGGTAGAGGGCGGAACAGATTGTTCCAGGGTGTTCCTGGAGAGTTAGTTGCAACAAACAAGGGGGACCTGTTAATTCTGCCACCTGCCTGCGCTTGGTCTGACACTTCCTCAATGCATCATGTATGCAGCCTGGGTGTTCTCACCCACGTTAGGGCGATTCAGGCAATTCCCCCAGCACCTGCCTCTTCTAGGTGATGGGGGCTGAGCCCTTGTAGCTGGGGGCTACAGAGGCAAACTGGGGACTCTGGGAGAGTGGAGGCCTGGAGTGTAAACAGGGAAAGAGCTTCAGCACCCAAAGTGCCTCCGAGCTCCCCGCTCCCCAGGACTCCTGGGGAGATAACTCCTCATCTGTTGAGCCGCTGGCTCAGTTCCAGAGGCTCAGGTTTTTGATCCATCGGAAGGCATCAAGACTCCATGTACCTTTGGAAAAACGCTGGGGCTTAGCTTTGTAGTTTTAGAATCTGAGCCTCCACCAGCCTGCACCAGGGCCAGGGGCCAGGGCAGGGTCTCTGAGGGCCTGTTGCCCAACAGCTGTTCCCTGGGTTATTTTGGTCCAGCTTATCAATTCCAGGGTATTTGGACCAAAATAGCCAGCAGCAGGACAATCTCTTAGTGGCTCTGTGGGGACCTCTCTCCTTAGAAAAGTTTCTTAAATGGGATTGAGGGGGAGGAGTTTGGCTGAGGGATGATAAAAAGGGAATTCTGCTTGTCTGAGGGTAAACTGACCATGACTTGCTGTCCTTTCAGCCTTCCTGATCACCTCCCTTAGGGACCAAAGCTGGGAGTTTGATGGGGAGAGAGTGGAAGTGAAGATGAAAGAGATAATTTATAACTTTGTTTCTTGACTCCGTGGTCCTCCCCCATGGCCGGTGACATACATATTACTGTTACCCATTTTACAGGTGGGGCGCACGGGGTCCAGAGAGGCGGAAGCACACAGCTTGGAATCCAGGTCTCCTGACCCCAGGCCACAGGGCCTGTCGGCTGGGCCTCGGTAGACCAGCAGCAGATCGGCGCTGGCGGCTGCCAGTTCCCCGACTAGTTCCGCGCCAACATGGAAAATGCTGACTGGCCCTGGCCTTTCTTTGGGCCACAGCGGGTGCCCTGGCAGCTGCCAGCCTCGCTGAGCGGGTCTACCTCACAGAGATGGGTCGAGTGCGGTGGGGGAAGGGAAGGAGGAAGAGGAGCCAACTAGGGGCTCCCTGGAGCCCGCTGGAGCCCCGCCCAACTCCTGTTGGCAGCCGCAGGCGCGGCCCCCCGAGAGCCCACGGGGATTGCGCTCCCTTTGGCAACGGGAGTGGCGCGCGAGGAGCGTGCTTTGGCACCAGGCGGGCGCGGGTGTACGGGGCGCACGCCCCTGACACGCCCTCTGAAAACTGCCAGGGGGTGGAGGGGGCGCTCCGTTACTGAACTGAGTCGTCGAGTGGTCCTGGCTCAGTGTGCACGACAGGGCTCATCGGTTCTCGGAAATAAGCTGCCCGTGTGGGGCCTCTTTTGGCGACGGCCACTCAGCCAGCCCTACCGCTCCCCCGGGATTTCACAGCGGGTTAATTTCCTGTGGAGGTAAATCCTTCGTGATTCCCTCGCCCCTCCCTCCCCCGCTCTCCCGGCTCTGTCCGCCTGCCCGCATCACGCTCGGTCGCCCCCGCGCGCCCGGGCGCACGCCCTCCCCGCCCTGGCAAGCCGGTCCCGCGCACCGCCCCGCGCCTGGGCTGGTCCCGAGAGCCGCGTCCGCGTCGCCGCGGCTCGCGCTGGTCCCCGGCCATGAGCCCCCGCGCCGTCCCCCGCGGCCCCGCCAGCGCCGCAGCGGCGCTCGGGCTCTGCAGCCTCCTACTCCTGCTCGGGCCCGGGCACGCGTGCCCCGCGGGCTGCGCCTGCACCGACCCGCTCACCGTGGACTGTCGCGACCGCGGGCTGCCCAGCGTGCCTGACCCCTTTCCCCTGGACGTGCGCAAGCTGCTGGTGGCGGGCAACCGCATCCAACGCATCCCCGAGGACTTCTTCATTTTCTACGGCGACCTGGTTTACCTGGACTTCAGGAATAACTCGCTACGCTCGCTGGAAGAGGGCACGTTCAGCGGCTCCGCCAAACTCGCCTTCCTCGACCTCAGCTACAACAACCTGACCCAGCTGGGCGCCGGCGCCTTCCGCTCCGCGGGGAGGCTGATCAAGCTGAGCCTGGCCAACAACCACCTGGCGGGCGTGCACGAGGCGGCCTTCGAGAACCTGGAGTCGCTGCAGGTGCTGGAGCTCAACCACAACAACCTGCGCAGCCTCAACGTGGCCGCCCTGGCCGCGCTGCCCGCGCTGCGCACCCTGCGCCTGGACGGGAACCCCTGGCTTTGCGACTGCGATTTCGCCCACCTCTTCTCTTGGATCGAGGAGAACGCGTCCAAGCTGCCCAAAGGTGAGCCCGCCCGGCTGGGCTGGGGGAGGGCAGGAGGGGGCAAGAAGAGGCCATCACAGCCCAGGAGCCCCGGGCCAGGGGCCTCCGTGGAGCTTGTAAGAGGAGGCCTGGGTGCTGGTGAGCAACAGCTCTGGATGAGAATTGCTCCTGATGTCACCCTCGCACGTTCCCAGCCAGAACTTTTCCTGGGACTCTGCTGGGGAAAGGGACACGGCTGAATTCTCCAGAGTTTCTGGGCCCTGATGCAGTACGTCTCTCCCTGTTTCTCCACCAACCCGCTTTCTGAAGTTAGGGATCTGCCATTTCTTGGTCACTCATTACAGCGATCGTCTTATGGGCCTCTGGCTCCTAGTACTGGTGGGTGGGGGTTATTTAACAGCCTCTCCTAAGTGGAATTCACCCTCCCCTGTAGAAAACAGCTCAGCGCCATTCTCACTACCCTGACCTGGAGAGAGCGCCAGCCAGTTCTAAGAACTCTCCACCAGTCACCTGAGCAGGTCTCAATTTCAGCTCCCAGCTTGCTCATCTATCTAAAAGGGGTGAGGATATTCCTGGTGAGGAATAATGGCAGCCTGTTAAGAGCCAGTGATGCAGGAAAGATTTGTAGTTCTGTGGCTTTTCAGCCCAGATGTGAAATCACTGAGCAAAACCACCGTGGGCTGGTGCACCCTGTGCTTTCCTGGTACACTTTGCCAGTGGCGATCTGGGCATGCATGCCCACCTGGCAGATGGGAACACAACGGCACAGCAGTGAAGGGGCCCCATGGAGGCCAGCGAGAAGGAAGCATAGCAGAGCTGAGAAGGAGGGGACCTCAGCATCCATAGGGGTGAGCCCCAGACGGGGAGCGGGCACAGTGTCTTTATCCTCAGGGATCCCAGCCTTCCACTGGTGAGCATGTGAGCCCCGCAGCAGCCTCCAGAGACAGATTCCACCTCTGCCTGTCGCCAAGGCTTTGGCAGAATAGGACCCAGAGCTGTGTGGAACACATTAGGAAAGGTGACATAGATACAGAGTTCGCTTCCATAGATCTAGTTTTCCATGTGCTGAGAAGTCCAGGCGGCTGCTCACCTAAGCCCTGGATTCCTGTGCTCACTTATTCCTTCCATACTTGACTAAGCACAAACCCCAGGCAGGGACAATCCCTCCTCAGCAGATGCAAGCGTCTGAACTGTCACTTTAATCCCAGGCAGGCTCTCCCACGTGAGCAAGTCCTAAAAAGATCTGACCTGCAAGAACAGAGTCCCCCAACTTTAAACGTGGCCTTCATTACCTGCCTGACTCCCAAGACCCTCCCCACCAGACACTGACCGGAGGCAGGAAAGGCCACGTGAGATCTCACCGTGTGCCTCGGTTCCGATGGCTCCTACCTCTGCTTCTTGGTGGGTTGGCATCATTAAGCCCCATTGTTAGTTGTGTTGGCATAATTGGCTCCCATTGTCATCCCCATGAGGGCTACTAGATGTTAGGAGCCGTGGGTTTCAGTCTCAGTTCTGCTATGGGTGCCTGTGACCTTGAACAGAGGCTGTGACCTTATCCTGTCGTGCCTCAGTTTCCTCATCTCTCAAGTACTTTGGTTGACTTCTGAGGTCTCTTACAGAGCCCGGGAGTTGGAGACTGAAGACATAGGTTTGAGTCCGGGCTTAAAAAAAATGAGTGACTCTGCATGGGTCACTTAACTTTTTGGAGTCTCCTCTTCCTCCTGTGTGACATTGAGACAGAGGAATGCTGTGCACAGTCGTCAGGATCACAGATAATGTGTGTGAAAGAGAAGAACAGTCTGAGTGTAAAACGTAATTTCTCCTACTGTCTATAATATAGGGAAGAAAAGGGACACCAGATGGGATGTGTGGCTGGGGACCGGGATGGACAGGTTTAGAGCAAGGAACGGTGTCCAGGCCTTGGTGGAGGCCTGGCCCATCAGCAGGGAGAGGGTGGAGGCAGTGAGGGAGGGCAGCATGGGGCTTCCAGCACCCTCTGGGGTGAGGAGCCAAGAACAGCGCTCCTCTCACTGCAGGCTGCCCGTGTTGGACGTCCAGAGCAGTGGATCTGCTGCCCAGCAGTGTCGCCAGAACTGTGAACCAGAGGCATGGTGGGTGGTAGCGGAAGTAGCACGGGCCTGATATGAGAGAACTGAGTTCTGATCAAGACTCAGGTTTATGATCTTAGGCACATCCCTGACCTCCCTGAGCCTCAGTTTCCCTGTCCCCAACAGCAGAATGCAGTAACAGAATCCCACGCCAAATTTGCTGTGAGGTTTGAACAAGATCAGTTCTGTCAAGGGCACAGTAACGCTTAGCACTGACTAGGTGCTCGATAGATGTCAGCTGCCCCTCCTGCATTTGTGCTTCTTATATTTTCGCAAAGACATGAGGGCGAAGTGGCCTATAGCCCAGACTCCGGCACTGAGCTGCTTGGTTCAAATCCTGCCTCTTTTTCTTAGTAGTTGTGTGACCTTTCATACCCCAGTTTCCTCATCTGTAAAATGGGGGAGATACTATTACCCACCTCACAGGGTTGTTGCAAAGCTCGAAAGGGTATCAGAACAGTGAGAACAGTGCCTCGTACACAGTAAGTACTAATAAGCATTGCTATTGTTATTATTCTCCTGTCTTAACCAGGAGGCCCAGAGAAGTGATGGGAGTGACTTGCCCAAGATCCCATGAGAGTTAAAAACAGCAGGGGGTCGGGGGATACATCAGGACCTCCTAGCCCCCCAGGCCCCTGCTATGCTCACCACTCACTTCCTGACAAGGGAAATCAGGCTCAAGCTCCAGGGCTTTCGGCAGGCGCCCTGCTTCTCCCAGGGGAGGGAATCCAAAGGAAGAAGCAAATGGGATCCTGTCCTCATTGACCTTCCCGCAGGTCCCCTGAGGCCACAGGGAGGAGAGGCCATGTAGCTGGCAGGCAAGGCACTGCATCTGTGCTTCAGACTTACGAGGAAATACAGCCCATACCAAACCCTGAGAATGTATCCCAGAAAATGCCCATGCGGGTCCCTGGGGGAGGCTAAATAGCTGAGACACATCTTTCACTTCCCTTTCTAGCCATGGTCACATGTGGCTTCGACTCATAGCCCGCAGTCCTGGGGAAGTGAGGTGAGCTGATTCTCATGCCCAGCGACCTTGACACATGCAGCTGTAGGAAGGGAAGGGCTGGAAGGAGAGGGGAACGGGGGCAAAATGAAAGTGTTCCACAGGTCATGCCTCGGGGCTGCGAACCCTGGTCCCCTGCATGGGCGCAGCCTCCTAGGAAGGTCCACCTTAGTGCCTGGGCACCCATTCCAGTGCTCAGCCCCTGTGGGCAGACCCTGTGGGCAGAGTCCTCTCCAAGAAGGGATGTTGTGACAGGCACGTTGCTCACCAGGTCACATCACTAACCAGGCCTGACTCAGGGCTCTCTGGGGGTCCCTGCCTCCCATCTCCCAGTGACTCCACTTTCCTTTTTTGATGTCAGAAACTTTAAGAGCCTGGTTTGGTCCAACGAGTGGGGGCTTCTCTTGTCATACTGACAAAAGAAACAGTAGTTCAGCCAAAAGGACAAACGTTGACGCTTGGAGGTCACACGGGTCCTTTCTCCCAGGTGACTCCAACGTGACTCTTTCTTCTTTTTTAAAAATGAAAGCAGTTCTAATTTTCTGGATTATAAAATAACAGGCCCTTGTAGACTTAGGAACTGCAATTAAGTTCATAAAGAAATTAAAACTACCCAGAATCCCCCCATTATTAAAGATTTGCTATATTTAATTTGGTTTTATTCTTATGCACATATACATATTTTTAAACAAATTGGTACTGTGTTATATACCTTATTACTGATTTTTTTTTCCTCTTATTGAGTCGTGAAAGTTTCCTGTCTTTACAGTTCTTTGAAAATTTAACTTCTAATGGCCATGTAATAGATCGTTTTCTACATCTGTTCGTTGAACCTGTCTCCTGTTGTTGGCATGTGGGTTGTTTCCTTTTATTTTTTGTATACAAACAATGCTGAACTGAGCACCCTCATACATGTAAAGTTTGTGGAAATCTCTGATAATTTCTTTGGGGTGGATTGTTTTGCGGTGGGAACACAGGGTGAAAATTTATATGTTTGTTTTAAACCTCTGGACACTTTTTTGCATTTGCACCTGAGACAGCGGGCACCATTGGCAAGAGAGAGTACCTGTGTCACCACACCTTTCCTGGTTTTATGTATTATTATTTTTAAACATGTTTTCCAATTTTATTGGCAGAATAATGATATCTCCTGATTGCTTTCATTTGCATTACGTATTTGCTCACCAGCTGAGTGAACGTTGTGTGTGAACGTTTTACATACCTGAGAATCATATTCCTGGCAGAGTCTGACTGAAGCCTCACTCGCTCCTGCCAGTGGCTTACCTCCTGCCTTTGACAGGTCTGTACATGTCCTGGGATCCCCCGAGCTACTGCATTTTTAACTTGTCTCTTTATTAGAGTTGAGTCCCCGGGTGTCACCTTTCTCAGAATTACTTGTGTCCAGGGCCAGGTGTCAGCTTTTATGGGCAGCCCAGTCTGGAGTTCCGGTGGAGAGTCAACTGCACACATGACCTGAGGCAACCTCGCCCTGTCTTGTTTGCTCCCTGGAGAGCCTGTTTCCAGGGTCCTTATTGCTGGGCGCCAGGGGACAGTGGACCTACCTTCCTGCCCATCTAGGACAGCCCCGGGCCACGCATCATTAGCTAGCAGTGAGACCTGAGTCACGTCCCCTCTGTCAGTTGCCCTAGGTCACGAATAGCGACCCCAAATGTCCCCGGGGGCAGCAGGTGGGAGACATCAGGTGAGGTGGGGCAGGAGGAGAACCAAGACCATGAACACACAGAAAACAGTTTAGACAGACATGCTGGCCAAGCTCCCCAAAACATGGACATGCTGGCCAAGCTCCCCAAAACATGCTCATGGCTGTGTTCTTCTCACCAGCCACCAGTCGTAGCCCCTGGGTCAGCTGACCGTGAAGGCCCCTTGTAGCTCTGATTTTGGTTGACTCTGTGCCCTCCCCTGCCAGCCTCCTGCAGGTCACAGGACGAGAGAGTCTGGAAGCCCCTCACCCCCAACTCCCAGCTCCCAACAAAGGTCTCCTGGGTGGGTCCTCTTGACATGGGTCCCCCCACCCCGGGAGCTCTCTTTCAAATCAGGGGGTACAAGAGTACGTCCCCCTCTCCTGCACCTCCGTATGAAGAAAGACCACCCCTCCTCCAATGATTAGAAAGAAAAGCATTGCTTTTTTGGCAAGACACCATCAACAGAGATGATGTCTGTTTTTAAACGTAACCATCGTAATGATTACCTGCGTCAGAAATGAAAGTCGCACGTGATCACATTCAAGGATGGGAGAGCTTAGAGCTGGGGATCAGGACATTCCCACTTGGGCAGGTTGCCTAACGTTTCTGGGCTTTGTTTCCTTTGTCTGTCACCCCAAGGTTTGTTGGGAAGATCAGGGAAATACTGGTGCAAAAGAGCTTTAGAAGGAAATGGGGGCATGCTTGCAAAAGGGGGGAGGCACTGTTAACCCAGTGATATTACAGAACAGTGTCCTAGAGCATCGGGCCACTGGGTGATCACACGGCGAGAAGCACAGAACAGCCGCGGGGCAGCCAGCAGGCTCTTTACCCGCTTGATGGAGCACAGGAGAGAAGGGTGATGGGCCAGATCACAGGAGTTGCTCGGTGATGAGGAAACCATGGCTTTCATGGTCATCTGTGGCGTGGGGACAACAGGGAGAGGTGGCGAGGAGATGAAGAATACCCACAGGTGTGCAGGGCCTCAGGGAGGCTGGGAAAGCAGGTGGGAGGCCGATGTGGGCTCCTCGGTGGTCAGGAGACAGGAGTGAGTCCCATAGAAAAATGACCGGAAGGATTTGTGTCTAAGTGCCGATGGTGATTTGATTTGATTTGTAATTCATAGACTTTATTTTCTAGAGCGGCTTTAGGTTTACGGAAAATCAAGCAGACAGTACAGAGAGTTCCCGTATCTCCCCTCCACCAGCCGTGAGCTTGGAGCCCCTTATTATTAACCTCTTGCATTAGTGTGGTCCATTTGTTATACCTGAGGAACCAACATTGATACATTATTATTAACTAATACATTATTATTAATTATTACATTTGCTCTTTGTGGTGTACATCCTATGGGTTTTGACAAGTGGATACCATTATGTGTCACCATCACAGTGTCATACAGAAGAGATTCATTGCCTTAAAAATGTCCTGTGTTTCACCTGTTCAGTCCTCTCACCTCCCTCCTGACCCTCTCCTGGTGAACACTGATCTTTTTTACTGTCTCTATTGTTTGGCCTTTCTAGAATGGGATGTAATTTTTAATTTCCTTTTTGCTTCTGTGCACTTTCCCGTCTTGCCAAAATGGACCAGTATTGTGTCTGCCCCCTCCCACTGAACTTATTTTAGTATGACACACACAGAGACAGGTGCACGTGCCGACTATTAGCCTTGTGGACCTGCGTGGCTCTGACGCTCCTCTCTGACCCTCCTGACTCCCTCTTATAAGGACCCTTGTGATTTCATTGGACTCGGCACGACAATCTGTCCATCTCAAGGTCCTTAGCTTCGTCACATCTGCACAGTCCGTTTTGCCACGCACAGTAACACACTCACAGGTTTTGTGGCTAGGACGTGGGTACCTTTGGGTGGGGGGCGTTATCTGTCAACCACAGGGAAGTATGCCAACCCCTTCACTTCTCCAGGTCTGTTTCCCCACCTGTGAAAGTGGAGGGTCAGATGACGGTGAGATCCTCTCCACCTGCACAGGCCCCTAATGACAACCCCCACCCTTCCCCGTGCCTCAGCCTGCAGTCACTTCCCAACAACTCATAACTCTGGCTCCAGTGACAGCAGTTGCCACAGTGCCAGGACCCACTGAGCACTATGGGGTGAAGGTGTCAGCTGGATCACAAGTCTGCCCTTGGCCCCGCTGCCAGCAGAATCATAAATATAATGAAAAACCAACCTGGTTCCCGACTTCCCAGGAAAATCAGAATTTCTTTTGCTGGTCAATTATTTTGGAGTTGTTTGGGGCATGGAGAGAACTTTATGGGCTGAGGAAGAAATGCCAGCACTCATGGGGAGATGTGCTGGAGTGATTGACACAAACAGCACAGTTGGGGGAATCCCCAGCCTTGAGGACAGAGGGGCCACTAGGGAGCCCCAGAGAGAGGCAGGCTTCACATGTGAGAGGGAGGGATGGACGGAGCCCAAAGAGAGGAAAGGTGGCATCACTCTGCAGAGACAGGGCACACACAAAGTCTAGTTTCATGGCTTGGATGAAATTGTCCACTAAGGAGGGGTCAAGTGAAGTTCCACAGATGACCAGTATCTGAGTGAGCCCCATCGATACTGAGGGCGCCGTGGGGTCAGAAAGATGGGCTTTGGTGACAGGCTTACCTTTAAATCAAGATCCTCACAGATAACTTGCGTGACTTTGGGCAAGCCACGTAGCTTCCCTGAGCCCTGGTCTCTGCATCTAAAAAATACCCCACATTTGTACCCCCATCGCAGCGTTATTTACAATCGCCAAAGTGGAAACAACCCAAGTATCCATTGACACAGGAATGGATGGGCAACATGTAGTCCATTCACACAGTAGAGTATTAGCCTTAAAGGAAAGGAAATCCTGACACACGCTACAATATGGATGAACCTTGAGACCACTATGCTAAGTGAAATACGCTATTCACAAAGGGACAAGTACTGTGTGATTCCACCTGCCTGAGGCACCTTAAAGTAGTCAAATTCATAGAAAATAGAATGGTGGCTGCCGGGGGCTGTGGGAGAGGAAATGTTAGTGTTTAATGGGGGCAGAGTTTCAGTTTTGTAAGATGAAAAGCGTTCTGGAGATGGATGGTAGTGACGGTTGCACAACAGTCTGAAGGTACTTAATGCCACTAAACTGTGCCCTTAAAAATAGTTAAGATGGTAAATGTTATGTTATTTATGTTGTGTTATTTTACCACAATTAAAAAAAAATTAATGGGAGTAGAAAAAAAAAACCTTAAAGCAGGGCATCTCAGCCTTGGCACTACTGGCATTGTAGGCTGGCTTTCTTCATCGTGGGGGCATCCTGTGCACTGTAGGGTGTGTGGCAGCATCCCTGCCCTCTACCCACCACATGCCAGTCGCACCCCCGCCAGTAGTGACAACCAAAACAATCTCGAGACATCACTAAATGTCCACTGAGGGGCAAAATCACCCCCTGTTGAGAACCGCTGCTCTAAAAGGCTTTTGCAAAAGAGGATTAAATGAGATGATAATGGCCAGGCACTTACCACAGTTCCTGGTAAATAGTAGGAGTTCCAGGAAAGAGCACGTCCCTGTAGAGTGTGCAGTCATGGTCAACAGTGTCATCGGAGGGGACCCCCTAACACACATGCCCCTTCTAATCCCTGAGACATTCCCAGTGCTATTCCAGCTGACCAGCGAGTCCACCCTTAGAGATTAACTTGGGACACTTTGTGAGGGTGCTCTGCAGGGGAGATCCGGGGAGGGAGTCACAGGGGGTCTCTGAGACCCAGAGGCAGCGTGGAGCCTTGATCACTCTGACCTGTGGGAGGTACCAGATTCATGGGTTCAGTCTTCAACTTCCTCACACTGGCCTTGCCAGAGGTTCTCTCTAATCGGATCACCAATAATAGACACAGGTTGGCACCCCCAGCACTCGGCCCAGGGCCCAATTCACAGCAAATGTGTGTTACTGATGTACGAGGTGATGGCGGCGGTGGTGGTAGGAATGGTGGAGGTGGGCATTATAGTGGACGTCATGCTGGAGATGGTAGACACAGGGGAGGCGGTGGAAGTAGCAATGGTGGTGATGGTCAAGATGGTGGCAATGATGGTGATGATGGTGGTGGTAGTGGGAATGCATGCATGCCACCCGGAGAATTAAAATTTCAGCCGTCAGTGATCTTCTCTGCTCATCTTACTGGGGGAGGGCAGGTTGTGGGTCAGTTGATTTTCCATGCTCGTGCATGTAACTGATGTCCTGAGGTCCAGGAGCTGGACTGGAGGGTCGGATAGCAGACACAAGTCACAGTCCTGGGGCAGGACCCGCTCTTCCATGCTGTCCCTCTACCGACACGCTTTGTGGAGCCGGGACTGCACAGGAGCCTGTGACCCAATGCTGCTGGTACATCTTCCTCTAGTAGAAATCAGCTGATTACTTAATCAGAAGAAGTGTCTGCTGGCTGACACAGGAAGGACAGTTGGGGATTTTCCCCTATGCCGCCGTCGATATTTAATGAAAGTGATGGTGGGGAACAAAGGTCAGCACTATCAGGAATTAGGGCTGGTGTTCCCGGGCACCCCACCTCCCAGAAGCAGGAGCAGGCCTGGCATGCCTTGGATGCCCCCTGTGCAGTCTTCTTTTGCAGCCCCAAGTGGCTGCAGCTGGGCTGTGGGAGCCACAACTTCTCCAGGTGTTCACAGTCAGCTGAGCTCCTGATGCTCAGAAAGAGCACTAAGCAAGGAGTCAGGAGACCTGGGTTCCGTCTAGACGCTGTGTGACCTTACGCAAATTGCCTAACTTCTCTGGGCCGCTCATCTGTAAAACACAGGGGGAAGGGTGGTGGGGAGGGGGACTAACAGATGTTAAAGGTGCCTTCAGATCCATGATGCTGCAAAGTCAGGAGGCCCTGGCTGAAAGTCTGCTGTGTGTGTGTGAAAGGACTAAGCTGCTGTCTCCTGGTCCTTTGGGTTTGGAGTTCAGGAGGCGAGCAAGGGGGCCTGGCCAAGTGTTCACTGGCCCAGACTGAGCCCTCTTATTCCAGTGAGCAGAAGAGGAGAGTGATGGGAGTGGTGAGCTCTGGCCGAGAGAGCAGGGGACCAATGCCCAGGGTCCCTTAGTGTTGATCCTTGCTCCAGGGTGTAGGAGGGGGGGGGCCTCCTTCCCCAGGAATTGTAGCTAGGTGAATGGAAATGTGTTAGGTGAATGGATCCGTCACTCTCTCCCAAAGCTCCTTGTCACTAGGGCCTCCTTACACCTTGGGAAGATTTGGAAGCTCCTAGTAAACGTGTTGGCCAGACAGTTCACAGAAGAACAATCCATATGGCCAGTGAGCACACCATACAACGTTCAGCTGGCTCAACTGGTCATCAGAGAAATGCAAATTAAATCAACAATATGCTGTTTTATGGCTTATCCGGCTGGCAAAGATGAAAAAGTGACAAAAGCCATTATTGGCACAAGTTTGGGGACTCGCACACAATCTTCAACTTGTGGGAATGTGTCATGGGAAATAATTAAGAATGTGTACGCGGATGCTCTTAGCAGCTTTAGCTTCTAATAAGAAAAAACGAGAGACATCCTGAGATCGGGTCAGTAAGTCGTGACTCATCTGCACAATAAAATACCCAAGTAGTCACTACAACTGGTGTTTGATAATTATACTGACTGAATGGAAAGAGCTTCCCGGTACGGTTAGCCAACAGTGGCGGTATATTTCTACTTGAAGAATTTATGTACATGTACACATAGAAAAATCTAGTATAGTATACGTGTTACTAGACATGGATTTATGGGTCCTTTTATCCTCCTTTTTATTTTTATTGTTTCAGTGTATACACAGGCTTTGTATGTTAAGTGGAATTAGGGAAACAAAATGTATTTTTAATGACAAAAGGTACTTAGGAGAGCCTGTCTTTGATCTGGGCTGGGCAGTTCCCTGGAGGCCAGATCAGGGGAAAGACCCCAAGAGATCCTCTGGCTGCAGGCCTGTGTGTTGTCAACAGACTGGAGATTAATCTCAGTCTACCTTCCGCTGTGTCACCATCTATTTCGGGAGAATGGCAGCTCTTCACTCTGTGCTCAGGTGTCAGCTGCTGGGGAGAAGTCATCAGTCAAGGGAAGAGAGCCTGGAGGGGCGGCAGCGGGCAGGGGGCCGAGCCACCCTGCACAGGAAGGTGTTCTGTCTCTTCTGAGTGTGCCTTGGTGGGAAGGAAGAGGTGATTCTAAAGGCAAGGAGCAGTGGGCCCCGTCTGTCTAGGCCAGAATGAGCTGGAACCCACTTTGTTTTGGTGACGGGAGATATAAATTAGAGGGAAATCCGTAACAGGACAAAAGGTAGGAACTCAGCTTCCCAGGATTCCGTTGTGCCTACTCACTGAGTTTTCTCCCTCGGAGAGGAGGTGAGCTGCACTGAAACACACCCACTTTCTCGAGGCACTGGAGCCACCCCGCACGTGGTTTTGTAGGACAGCTGGCAGAGTGAGATGATTTGTGGCTGTGGGACAGAGGCTGACAGAGCAGGTGTCCAGCCCATCCTTGAATTCCATTTTCCTACAACCTGTCGCTTGGGCCTCTTGAGTGTAAACAACAGGAGAGAGGGACTTATTATAGGGACGTCAGGTAACTCACACATTGAAGAGAAGGCTGGCGACACAGGCTCACAAAAGAAGGAGGCAGCTCAGGAGTCTAGAAAGCAGAAACCAAGTGATGATTTCTCCAGATGGGGCTGTGGCACTGAGTGGGCTCTGGCCATCGGTTTGGTCAACCCACCCAAGATTCAGTATATGGGGACAGAGAGACTCTGGCCCAGTATGGGTCATGTGCTGACCTCCTGGCCAAAGAAGGGGTGTGCATTTTTAAAAAGTCACACCAAGATGTACCCAAGAAGTGAGAGGCGATTGCCCACACTGCAAACTGGGAGCAGCCTCAAAATAAGGAGAGATGAGGGGGAGAAGCCAAAGGTCAACAAGTGACTGCCACACAGGAGACACCTGTCATGGGTTGACTTGCATCCCTCAGGAAGACACACCCATGTGCTAACCCCTGGAATCTGTGACCATGGCTTTGTTTGAGAAGAGTCTTGGCAGATGCAATTAAGCTAAGGACCTTGAGATGAGATTGTCCTGGATTTAGGGGGGGCCCTCAGTCCAATGACTGGTGTCCTTGTAAGATGGAACATTGACAGATAAAAATGGGGAGATTTGAAAGACAGAGGCAGGGATGCAGCCAGAAACCAAAGAACTCCTGCAACCTGGAGAACCTGGAAGAGGGAAAGACGGCTTCTTCTCCCCTGGGGCCCTCAGAGGGAGCCTGGCCCTGCTGGCGCTGCAATTTCAGACTTGTGGTTTTCAGAACAGTGAGAGAATAAATTTGTTGTAAGCTACCCATGTGTGGTCATTTATGACGACAGCCCTAAGAAACTAATACAACACCAAAACCCTTTAGAATGACCTTTTACTTTCTTTCCACTGAGTACTTTGGGCTTGGGCCACCCATGGGAGTATGGGTTCCAGACGGGGCTTATGAGTTCACTGTGCAGCTTTGGTGTAATATGACACACTGGGTCTGAGTATCTATCCCCTGCAATAACGTGTGCAAGCATTTTTAAGGCAATAAGGGAGGGGAATGGCTAACAGCACAGGCTCTGCACTCAAGTGGCCTGACTCCAGATCCTGGCTCCACCATTCCTTAGCTGGACCACCTTCAGCACATAACATAACAGCTCAGTTTCCTTATCTGCAAACCAGGGTCATCACAGTTCCCTTTTAGGCCTTGTGAGTCATATAATCTCTTGCAACTACTCAAACCTGCCGTGGTAGTGCAAAAGCGCCCTAGGGAATGTGTAGCCCAACGTGCCTGGCTGTGTTCCAATAAGACTTTATTGACATAAACATATGGGGGCTGGGGGGCAGTGGCATTTGGCCTTGGAGCTGTGGTTTGTGGACTTCTAGTCTTGAGGAATATGGAAGCGATCCCTGACAGTCATTCCAGGTGGAGTGGAGAGTATGGGATAGGATGCTGGTTCCCAAACGTGGCCCCGGCCAATAGCCATTCTGTCCTTCGCACAATGAGAACATGAGGGCATTGTGGTGAGTTTTTCCTAAAACCAAATGTATTTATGGCTGTTTAATGTTACCCTCCCTTCTTAGCTTTAATGGTGTACAAATGTTCTCTCTTTTATAAAATGGTGTGTGTGTGTGTGTGTGTGTGTGTGTGTGTGTGTGTGTGTATAATGTCCTAATTGGGTAGGGTTATACACTGCAGTCCTAGGTCAGTCTCCTCTATTTCTGATTTTTTACCACTATGTAAAATCCAAAAGCCTGAGGACCACAGCTGTGGACTCTAGGCTTCCGAGAGATCTTCCATATGGCAAATGGTCTTTTCCTCAACTTCTATCCATTCCTTTCACCCCCTGGTTGCCTCTGGGACAGGCGGGAGGCCCACTGCCCCAGGGGCTTACAAAGTCAAATGCTCGTGCAGGCACCAGCCAGATGACATGAATGCATGAGCCAGCCCACTGCAGTGTCCTGTCTCAGGCAGCCGACAGTTGACTCCATGTGACAACATTGCCTTATCTCCCGATTTAAAGGTGTTTTTAGATTCTTAGACTAAAAGACCACCATCGTTGCGATGACAAGCAAAAGCATTCTGCAGCCTGAGCTTGGCCCCTGGCTGCCATTTTTCACCTCTTAATTCAAATCTCAATTCCTGGCAATGATTCTTCAGCAACTCATGCGAGGGTGCCCCTCCATGCCTGCATTTCTGAGCGTCCACAGAGCCCTTCTCCTGACTAGGGCGTCCAGAGGCTACGCTGGCAGCTCAAACTTTCAAGTCTGCCCAGGTCAGGGCCTGGGACCCGGAGGGTTGCTGGAGAGTTGTAGGACATTTTTCTAAAAGACACTCTGCTTGGAGGGAACTAGTTCTGAGGCACCAGGCCCGGCCACTGCTGCCTTGGGTCTTCCTGGCCTGCCCTGGGGAGTGGGAGGGATGGTGTAGTAGCTAGAGTCAGTCTCGGCTCTGTCGTTTCCTGGATTAGTCTTTTGACATCCCTGTGCCTCAGTTTGACCATCTGTAAAATGGGGATGATTAGAGTAGGCTTCTTATTGGGTTGGCATGAGGATTAAATGAGCTAATGCCTGTAAAATCCTAAGAGCAGCAGCCAGCACACGTAAGTACTGGCTTTTGTTCACTCTTCTTAACTAAGATGCTGAGGAGATGGGGTCAAGGAAGGGGGGAGAACATTCCAAATCAAGTAAGGAGGTCACAGGAGGTCCTCTCCTCTCCTCCCCTCCCATGCCCATGCTTGCCCATCCTTCCTCTGCCCTCTGGGCTTTCTCTGGACCTCTTGTAGGATGTCTCATTCTCTCTTAAAATATAATTATTTGTGCACGTGTCCTGATGCCCCTCCTATTAGACTTAAGTCTCTTTTTTCTTTCTCTTCTTTCCCTCCCTCTTTCCTTCCCTTCCTTCCTCCCTTTCTTCCCTCCTTCCTTTTTGCTTTCAATGTTTTTCTTTCCTTTGTGCCTAGCATGAAGCCTCACCTGTGTTGTTTAATGCATGAATCAAAGAAACGGTTTAATAACTAAATGTTTAGTAACGAAGCGTAGGCCTGCCTTAGAAGATTACTTACTCAGCCGAGCAGTCTCAACTGGCGGATTCTGTTTCCTTCCCCACCCCCCTCCTGGGGACATGTGGCACTGTCTGCAGACGTTTTTGATTGTCACAATGGGAGGAGACATGTGACCGGCCTCCAGTGGGTAGAGGGCAGCGGTAATGACACACATCATGCAATGCATAGGACAGCCCCCCACATCAAAGAGTTATCCGGCCCCAAATGTCAACAGTGCTGAGGCTAAGAAACCCTGGGCTAAAGCAAGATCCTTCAGGAGAGAAGAGGGCACCCCAAAGTCAGATTACCCCAACTTTTGAGTTCTGCAGTTGGCCTCAAATGTGTCTGTAGAGAACCTTGGCAGTGATGCCCCGCCCACTCTGTGGGCTGACTCTCTTTGTGGAACTCTTATTCCCCTGCTCTTTGTGAACTATGAAAACCCATTAAGTCAGTGTATCTTATCATGATCGCACATCGAGCGTGTTCCAGCCTCTCCCACCCCAGGTGGGCTTGTGTGCAGCACTTTTTAAAACAAGCCTGCCTCTTCTCACCACAGAGAAATATGTGAGGTGACATTTCCTGAAAGGGTCACTTTGTAATAATGCCAAACTTAATCTCAGGGTACAAAGAACATTGTAGAAATCAGAATCAACTTGAAGAGTCGGGGCCAGCAGAGGCTGGATTTAAACGGCAGGTTCTGTAGGCTGGTATTTTTGTTATGGTTGTTGTCCATTTAATACAGCTCGTTAAAGAAGGGCTTCTAGAATGTTTCTCTGGGTAATAATGACCTCTTACAGGTTTGAAGATGGCAAACATTGTCTTGGCTTTAGAAATTGCCTGTGTTTCACAAAGTTCATTGATGTCCATCTTATTTATTTTCATAACATCTTTGGGAGTGGGGTGAATGTTAAGAAGAGACAGGTCAGTTGATTTTCCCATTTTTCCATTGAAGAAAAAAGAGTCTGTAAGGAAATCCCTATATCACTCTATCTTAAAGCTCTCCTGTTAAAATGCATTTAAAATGCTCAGAACAAGTAAACAAAAGTTTGGCTTCTTTAAGAAAAGAAACAGTCAAAACTGTAGTCCAGTGAAAACTGGAGAAACCTGCAGAGTTCTGGTCCAGCTAATTTCCTGGGTGTAGAAGGTAGGCACAGATCCTGGAAGGAGGGACTGGGAGTCTGGTTGCTAGGCAACGGTTCCCATGGGGACAAGAGAGCATCAGGGTTGGCTATAGGCACATTAAAGATGGGCCAGGACAGAAGGAAGGAGGAAGCTCAGCCACTCTTCCTCCCACTTCTGTTTCTGAGCTGGAGAAGGAAATATATGCAAATAAAGACCTGAAGGGTGGTTGCAGGTTTGCTGTGCAATTAGCAGGGCCGCTCTTTGCAGGACAGAAATGAGCTGATCAGTGTGATGTGAAGAAATCATCCTGACTTTCAGATAATGCTGGAGCTAGATTGAGGGCCAACTTTCTGAAACCAAGAAGCACTGAAAAAGAGAGCAATTGAAAGTTTTCCTGAAAGTTGAAAGGAAAGCAAAGGCAAATAGAGATTGCCGGCAGTTGAGCTAAATGTCAAAAACGGTGTCCTTGCATCTCTGTGCCGCTGTGTGGCTAAAGCCTAGCTACATAACGTCTCTGTGCTTCCATTTCCGCATCCATAGATGGGCATAATAATAGTACCTACCTCCGAAGGTGGTTGTGAGAATTAAGAGTTCATATGTATGTGGCACTTAGAACAGTGTTTGCACTTAGTAAGCGTAATGTGAGTGTTAGTTACTCCTGTTTTGTTTTACTCTCTGCTTCCAGATCAGAAACGGAAGATCTGCACTCCTTATGCATTTGCATGTCGTGCATTTTCTTATATCTGACATCAGTAAAATCATGGCAGTGACTTGACTTTGTATATACTTCATATCGTGTGTCAGGATGGTGACAAACACTAACCCAGCCCCCATCCTATTGCATCTGCCCCACCCACCACCCCTCTCCCTGTCCCTGAGCCTGGGTATTACTGGTCTGACTTAGGGTCTGCAGAAGTCCTAAACCCTAAAAAGATGCTGCTGCCCTTCCATCACCACCCTGAGTGATTCAAAATCAGGAGAGCACCACGCCATAGGTCGAGGAAGACCCGACACATTCTGATTTCTGCTACCACGGTTACCCTGAGGCTTTGTGAAAAGCTTCCATTCCATTCCAGTCAGCTTTCCCCCCGCTTTTGTGTTTGGGGGGCTGCTCCTGCTTTGCACTTTGTAAGCGCTCGCCTTACCACCCTTGCATTCTGCAATCCCGGGCTACAGCCTAAAGCTCTCTCTCGTTCTGCCTGCCCTCTCCCAGGCCTTGACGAAATCCAGTGCTCCCTGCCCATGGAGAACAGAAGGGTTTTCCTGCACCAGCTGTCGGAGGCCAGCTTCAACGAGTGTAAGTTCAGCCTGTCGCTCACAGACCTGTTCATTATCATCTTCTCGGGCGTGGCCGTGTCCATCGCTGCCATCATCTCCAGCTTCTTCCTGGCCACCGTGGTGCAGTGCTTCCAGCGGTGCACCCCCAACAAAGACGCCGAGGACGAAGACGACGATGAGGATGACTGAGCCGCCCCTCCCAGTCCTCGCTTTCCAGAACCCGAGCTGGTGGCTCCCCTCTGAGAAGAGAGGGCAATGCTGAAAGCAGAAAGGAAACCGACCACCATCAGTGCCCAGAGCACAGAGCAGCGTCTGCTCCGTGCCTGGCACCCTGGGCACACCCGATGGGACCTCCGATCTCAGAGTTTAGAATTTATAGAGCGTGGAGCTCAGGAAGGATTCCCAGAGGACACCCTGCCTCTCAGCTTGAGGTGCGTGCATGGGGAGAAGATGGCCAGGTCAGGCTTTATAGCTGATGGCTGAAAACCAACCTCGGGGATATGAGCCTACAGAGACAACTTTGTGACGTCCGTACTGGGAGACCATGCAGTATCTCCTTCCTTTCCAGGGGCAGCAGCTCAGACAGCGGGGATTCAGGTTCAGGTCCCTCTCCCTGGAATCAGGACTTCTGTTCTTCATGGAATAGGCTTCAGCAACCCTGGGATTTACACAAAGAACAAACCCACATTTGACTAACACGGCACCGAGGAGAAAGCCTGGAACTGGCCAACGGGTGTCTGTTGTTATATGTTGGTTAGTGGGTTAGGAAAACTTTTGTCAACAAAACTCAAACCCTGATCCATTTCCTTAGATTTAGCAACTAGAAGGGGAAGGATAGTCGTTTTGTACAATTGTTATAGCCTCTGCTCAGAGTCGCTCTTCCCTCTGAAGTTATTTCCCTTCCCGGTCCCCACACTCTAGCCCCATGAGTCCCTCCTCCGCCAAATAATGCCTGGCCATTCTCTGTACTGGCACCGCTCCAGACTTGTCATCTCCAGAACTTGCAATAAACTTTCCCGGAGGCTAAGCTTCCAGAAGGCAGATTGCATCAGACCAAGAAAATATTTAAAAAAAAAACACCACACACACACACACACACACACACACACTGGGACTTGGCCTCTGACAAACCTCCATCAGTGGCCTTAGGGGTGTGTGACATTTCTTTGGAGCATAGGCTGTGACAGGCAGTGTTTTCCAGGATGTGGGATGCAGCATTTCGGTTCAGAGACAGTATGAAACAATGTCATGGTCCCAGCGGGTTCAAGCAAGATGACGTGTGTCACCAGCACTGGTCCTGGCTGGCAACTGACACTCAGACGAGCGGTTCGCCAGAAGCTCCAGGAATATTTCTGAGACTCACCTGTTCATTGCCTCCCTCCACTGCCCCCCTCCATCTTTGCTGCCACAAGGAATGACTGTTTACTAAGCATCAGGCACTGTGGATGCACATTGGGTAGGACATGGGCCTTACCTTATCATGGGTGGAACTTAAAACAAGCAAGTAAACAAAACTGTGATTGCAAGTAGTGATAAGTGCCATGAAGGAAATAAATGAGGTCGTCTGACAGAGTTACTGGTAGAAGCCACTCAAGAGTGGGTAGTTGGGTATATTAGCCAGGGTTTTCCAGAGAAACAGAATCAACAGGAGATATGTATATTCTTTCTATCTATCTATCTATCTATCTATCTATCTATCTATCTATCTATCTATCTATCTATCTCTATCTCTGTCTTGAGATGATAAGGAATTGGCTCACATGATTATGGAGGTGAGAGGTCCCAGAATCTGTAGCTGGCCAGCTGGAGACACAAGGAGAACCAGTCTTGTAATTCCAGTCTGAGTCCAAAGGCCTGACGACCAGGAGAGCCAATGGTTAAGTTCAAGTTTGAGGGCAAGAGGAGACCCAGGTCAAGCAGTCAGGCAGAAAGAGAGTGAATTCTCCCTTCCTCCACCCCTCTTTCTGTTCTATTCTGGTCCTCAGCAGATGGGATGGGGCCCACCCACAGTGGGGGGGGGGGGCAATCTGCTTTACTCAGTCTACAGATTCTAATGCTAATCTCATCCAGAAACAACATTTCACCAGCTATCTGGGCACCCTGTGACCTAGTCAAGTTGATGCCTAAAATTAGCCATCACATTGGGGAAGGGCTCTGATCTGGTAGCGTGGAGCTGAATCCTGCCTCCTCTCACCTCCTTGCCTCCCCCTTTCTCCCTTCTTCTGCTCTCTTTCTCTACTCTTCTCCCCCACTCCCCACCCTTGGTTATCGCTTCTAACCCCCAGCATTGTTGGCTCCCGTGGAGGAGACCCCTGGCTCAGAAGGGCTGTCTTCTCATAGAGTCACTGGGCAGGCGGGGAAGAGGGCAGCATCTTTCCAGACTCCACGGCAACCTCAGCCCATGAACCACCTCTGTGGCCTCCATCCTCAGTGCAGGTAACACTTCCACTGAGGAAACAAGATAAGCAAACTGAAACTGGTCATCATGAACAATTAGGTGCCGCTTGAATTGCAGCCTAAAGGTTCCAGCCATCATTTACATCTTTGTGAATGAAGATTCCTGGGGAAGGTTTTCAGTAAGGAGAGGGGGGCACTCCACCGACACTGGGCACTGGAGGGAAGATAAAAGATCACTGAGGGGGGCCAAAGGTTCAAAGGCTGGGAGTTTGAGATGCAGGATCATCTAACATCAGCCCCTCCCCAGTCTGGCCACAGATTCAGCCGACACTTGTATGAGGTTGGAATGGCTGCTTGTCATCTGAGTCTCCACTCCCTACCCCCAGGAGCACCCTACCAGGGACACATTTAAAGGTCCTGGGTGCAGCTGGGCCCCTGCCAAAGTCACAATATGTTTCCCCCAGAATCTGCAGGAGACGGTGTCCCAAGCTGTGGAACTAACACCAGTTCCTTGTTCTAATAGGTTCCGGTGGATGCATTCCCACTGAATGAGTGTGTTTTATTGCTCAGTCTGCCTCAAGGGGTGCACTCTGGTCAGCGGGCAGAAGCCCTGCACAGTGTAGGGGCCGCTGGTCATTTACTGAATGAAGGAGTGAGAGAAGGAGGGGCAACCTGGGGCCTGCTGGACACCCATCAGCCATCATGTCTGCCGACTGCACCCCAGTTTGGGAATGAACATGATTCTGGGGAAAAAGAAGAGCTTTAAAATGTTGCCAGTTGAAACAGTCACTGCTTAGGTATAAAGTTGCTGGGAATCTGGGGACATGAGGGACATCTGCGGTCAAGACCAGGAGCCACAACTTCACTGGGGAAAGGCCTTTTGAGAAGTGACATTGTGCAAACAAGAGGCAATGATGTGGCGTTCCCTGACTTTGCCGTAGGTTTTATTCTTATCAACAACAATGACCGTGCAACGTCCCAGCTGAGGGCCTCCACGGCACCAGAAATGCCCCTCTCCCCGATCTCCACAGTGTCACCTGGGTCTCAAGTGTCACCTCCCCAACTCTCATCACTTCATATTATTTTCTGCACAGTGCCGACCGTGGTGTGAAATTATCCCACTTGTTTGTTTATGTGTTTATTGTCTACCTCTCAGGCCTAGAGCCTGAGCTTGCCAAGGGCAGGAACTCAAGCCGTTTGCGTCCCCAGCATTGAGTAGAGTACCTGGCACAGAGCAGTGGCACCATCTAATAGTGGTTGAAAGAGCAAACAGATGAGTTCCAGGCACCATACTAGAACCTCTCCAAACATGAGCTCTGCGAGCATCCTCACAAGTCCACATGAGAGCTGCCATTGTCCCAATTTTATGAGAAACCCGAGGCTCAGAGAAGGTGGCTAGGTTCCAGTGATGGAGTGGGGTCTGGCCACTGCTCTGACTGTTGCACCACCTTGCTCCGTTCACCTGCGTTCCCTTTTCAGGCCAGCAGGAACAGGCCTGGCAGGTCCAGTGTAGAGTGGCACATTCCTTGGGGCTGTGCTGGGCTCCAGGAACAGCAGCCTGCACTTGTGAGGTACACCCAGAATGAGTTCAGTTTGAGCCTCAGATCCAGCATCTTGGACGCGTTCAGGAAAAGTCAAAATCACCAAAATATCTTTTGTCTCACTGTCCTGGTCTCCTTAAGATCTGATGACCAGAGGATTCTGGCGGCATCACAGGTGAATTTCTCTTACTGTGATGACAGCCAATAGCACAAATGCAGCCCTTGGACCTGGGCAAGGGGCCCCTATCTTGGGTCCAGAGCTGCAGAGGGCCCTGCTCTGGCCTCCCTCCAGCTTTGCTCTTCCCCTTGGGGTGAATAATCTGTGGGGCCAAGAGCACACACCCACCCAGAAACAATGCCCTCTTCTAGAACATTCTCTGGGTATAAAGGACTCCAGAAATCCCCCCACAAACAACTCAAAGCTTGGGGGTGGGCCTCTTCCCAGCATCCCCCCTCCAGGGAGAACTGAGTGGCCAGGCAGTAGATATTGGTGGAGGGTGTGGATAGAGGTTGGAATGTACAGCCTGGGGGGCAGAAGACCCCCTGGAGGCACAGGATAGAGCCAGGGCTGGGAAAGGACAGGGGCCGGGGGTTAGATGGCTCAGCTCTCCCCACACTGCCGTACTCTGGTGCAGATGTCCAGGAATTCCAGAATCATCGTTTAAACCTAGTCTTCCAAGTCAGTCACAAGGTATTTTTGTCAAGGTAGTTGGGTAGAACATTAACAGTTTATCTTCATTTATGACTTGTGAATGTTTAGATATGAGTGTGAGGAAGCTATCTGTACTCTTGTTCTAGCTTCACAGATGTTACAGGAGGGCCTGGGTACCCCCACAGGGACCCAAGGGCAGCCACACACCCTGGCTGTGGCCCTAGGACCAAATACCTCTTCTGCCTTGTGGGGCTGGTCAGAAGACACCTTTATACAGAAAGGCTGAAAACTGCATGCCCACCAATCACTTTCACCAGTGACAGAGAAGGGTTTGTACTGAACATCCACACTTCCCTCCTCCCCCTGCTCCACTCCCTCCCCCAACCCCCACCACCACCCAATGTCCCTACAGACTCAGATGGCCAGTGCTATAGGCATGAGTTCTGGGTGAGGTCAGTGGCTGGGAGTGGGTGGCCTTTCCAATTCTATCAAATTTAACTGGACTCTGGAGCATATCAAGGATCTACATTCCCTTAACATCCCACCAACAACAACTGAGCCAGTCGCTAGCCCTGGACCTTGGCCGTAACCCCTTTTTGTGGCCTCTGGTGACCTTGAGAGTGAAAGTAATTTTTTATTTGCTAGGTCTAGCCATACCCTGTGTAGTAAAACCTCCCCAAAGCAGACAGATCCCTGGGGATTTCATTTGCCTACAACCAGCTAGGTAGCTTTGTTCTTTAAAACTCCAGGCCAATAAACACACATCCAAACTTTAAATTGTTTTTCCACGTAAAAGATTTTTTTAAACACGAAAAAGAACACAACACTGTTCCCCGCCAATTGCAAATGTGATCCACTTTTTGAAAATATGCCTTTTCAGGGTGTGAGTTATTATATTTTTGGCCTTGGAAGAAATACAGTGTGCTTTTTTGGTAAAACCTCACACCCATATTCAGGACTGTTAGTCATGAACTCATTTGCTCGCTGGAGTGCCATTGGAACCGGAGCTGGGGGTTGCTTTTCCAAGAATCACTCTTTCAGGGTTCGCCACTCAGCAAAGACCCCCCCCATTCGAGCCTCTGATTGTGATTGATCAGAGTGAAGCACCATGTGTTAACCGGTCTTAAAAGGAGCCCTCTGGTGTGGAGGGTCCTCACTGCAATGGAGTGTCCACTCTGTCCTCGTAGCCGGACACCAGTGGCCGTGCCCTGGACCCTCTCGGAGCCGAGCCGCAAGCCCTCCCCTGTGAACAGCGTGACAGTGCCTTCTGGGCAGAGTTGATGAGAGCACACGGATTCATGGAAGGGAAGGCCCCCCATACATGGTCCCTTCCCTCCTTCAGGATCGCAGCGGTGCCTTCTGGAACACTCATAAACAGGCAAAAGAGTTCACACTCAGAGCTCAAACCCCAGCATCGGATAACGGGAGTGGAGAGCCAGTCGGCTGAAGACCTCTGGCATGTAACAAGGAGCTCAGGTCTCATTTTCACCATTTTGCAGTCAGCCCCCAGACTCGCTGCTACTGGCCCAACTCACCCAGCTGCGCTTTGGTGCTCACAAGTCTGTGCAAATGTCAAGGCTGATCTTACACGTGTGACCCACACGTCCCTGGGGTCCGCTCGCCAGGAATACAAATGAGGCCACGTGAATTCTCAAAGGATTGTTGTGTCCTGGTGGATCCCACCTGCCAGAGTGAAAATTGGTAAAAGTACCACCCGCCTATTCCCCAACCCACAGACACTAAGTACAGTTGAGCCTTGAATAACTCGGGGGGTTAGGGGTACCGAACCCCCGCACAATCAAAAATCCTTTTAGAGCTAAATACTGTGTTTTGATCCAGTGTCGCAGTTGGTCGAATCCACAGATATGAAACCAAGGGATACAGAAGGCCGACTATGTATTTATTGAAAAAAAGTCTGCGTATAAGTGGACCCACGCAGTTCAAACTCGTGTTGTTCAAGGGTCACGTGTGTTTCTGGGGATGGAGTCTCTCTTGGGCTTAAAACCCAGTCTGAACTGGCACCCATGAAGCATCCATCACGTCTACTGAGGGTTCCCGCTTGCCTTGGGCAGTGTGGCCTCCCCCTACCCTGCTGTGGCTCCTTGGGGGACACTCTCCCCAAACCATCCCTGCCCTGCCAGGGTATTTAATCCCAAACTGCCATTCCTGGAGGTCTCAGAGGATGACCTTTCTTTCAGCCCTCACTTACCCACAGAGCCACCGTGTGTTTCTTATGGAAATGGGGACAATGCCCCCTCCATGGTGTAGATTAGTCCCTAAGCCGGGTTTAGCACCACACCTCCTCTGATTGTCCCAATTTCCCCATTTCTCTGAACACCCTTTTGTCAGGCCTCCTTCCTCTCAGATTTATCAATGTGTCACCACCCGCAGCCATGGCAACCAGCCAGTTTCCAAACCAGATCAGGCTCAGGTGGGACAGGAAGAAAAGTGGACATTGAAGCCATTCAGCAGCTGCCTCCCTTCCTGATTGATGGGGGAGGCTGCAGGATTCTGCTGAGGCATTTATAAACACGCAAAAGAGTTCACACTCAGAGCTCAGGTCTCACAGGAAGTCATGGGCTCCACACATCCTTACGAGCTGCCTGGGGAGGTGAGAGATGCAAGGGCAGGACATCTCTACCATGGAGCTCCGAGCTGGCACAATGGACATCTCCCGATCCCCCACCCCCATGGAATCCTCTGTTCCCAGAGGCACTTTCTAGACTATAAGCAACATGAGCTCAGGGCCAGTGGGCCTTCCATCACTTAAACACCAGGCCTGGCAGACAGGAGCCCTCAGTTGTCAGAGCACATCCACTTCCCCATCTGAAGAGGGCCACACTGTGTGGCCTCCCTCCCTTAAGGAAGGAAGTCCAAGGGAGTGAGGAGGCAGGCAGAGTCCAGGATGAGGGTCAAGCCAGGTAATTGCAGGTGCCCCATGACCACTGGAATGGTTCTAACAGAGTATTTGGGAGTAGTATTGCTGGAGTATTAAAATAGCAGAGTAATAAAATATTCAAGCTGAGTACCAGAACATTCACGTTCTACCTGAGTATTTGGAGGGTAACGGAGCTGGGCCCACTGCTTACCTGGCTGCTCACCTGGCTGGCTCTTACGGTGTGTGATGCTGCCATGAGTGGTCCTGGACTTTGCCAACCTGCTCCATCCCTGTCCCCAATACGCACGCCCGTTAGCCCCTTGGCCCCCTTTCTGTTCCCCCTACTGACTTTGCTTCTTCCAGCTCGAGGGCCCTTGACCTGGCCATCCCCTCCCCCTGGAATGCTCTTCCTCTAGAACTTTGCTCCTTCTCATCATTCAGGTCTCAGCTCAAAAGTCGCCTTCTCAGAGAGGTCTTCCCTGCCCATCCCAGCCAGAGAGACCCTCACCTGTCTCCCTCTAATGCATCATCACCCTGTTTCATTCTCTTCACAGCACTCACGGCTGTGTGGGCTTCTAGGGTTTTGTTTGCTTGCTTGTAAACTGTTTCCCCCTCCTTAGATTGCAAACTGTGAGAGCAAGGTCCGTGCTTGTCTTGTTTATCCTGTATACTCAGAGCCTAGACCTGCTGTGGGTTTGGCAGGGGCCTGATAAATATTTATGAAATGAATGAATGAGGTAGGTGGGTGGGTGGGTGGGTGGATGGATGGATGGATGGATGGATGGATGGATGGGTGGATGGTAGGTGAGTGAATAGTTGAGTGGGCAAATAGTTGAGTGGGTTCTTAGATGGTCGGTGGATGAATGAATGGTAGATGGAAAATATCCTGCCCTTTCCACAGACTTGAAAACCACATATAAACTGAGAAGAATGCAACCAAGGGAGGATTTACAAGACATCCTGAGTGTATTAAAGGAAAATGCCTTTTCACTTTGCGGGGGGGCACAGTTCTGAGCCCTGGGCTGAAGCCATGGCAGGAACCACCCGGGGTGTTTCCTTCCTTGACAGTTGCCCATCTTTGTTGCAGGGAAGAAGCCTTCCCCATGGCTCTAGTGGGGGCTGCTGGTGGCGGATGCGACCCCCTAGACTTCGCACCCTGCCTTTCTTCTGAGAGCCCCAGAGAGCAAGCCCCTCAGACTGTCATGTCCCGTGAGGTCATGGTGGCCACCTCCTCTCCTCTCTGAGGTCCCTCCACACCAGTGTTCTTCACTCCTTGGCATTGGCGGCTGGGTACTGAGTGATTTCCATTAGTGACCATCTGACCCTTAATTACTTCCGTTAATTACTTGGACAGGCTGTCCCTGCAGAAAGGGCTGAAATCCCAGGGACGATGAGGAGATGTCCTCCACCTGTCCTTGTCTGCCACCTGCCTCTAGCAGGGGGACATAGTGCACCATTCAGCTTAGTCAGTGTTCCAAAGTCCTGCCCTCAGGGGAGGTCAGTCTGTCACTTTGATGAGGTCCCTCAAAGAGCTTACTCTCTCACTAAACCTGAATCTTCTAAGGAGCCTGACTGCTTGTTGGGAGAAACAAGTGTGATAGCGGGGGCGGGGGGGACAGCTCCTCATCTGTGCAGGAACATGGGATTCTCTGCTTCTCTGCCTCAGTGATTTCCGGTCCCCACTGACTCCTACGCATGGAGCCGCCCCGCCCGTGGCACGTAAGGCCAGATGGGGCATACCGCCTGCAGCTCCCACCCCCCTCACACCCCCATCTAATACATCATCTGAGACATCGCCAGCCTGACCTCCGAGGTTCCAGGGAGAGTGTCACGGGCTCCCAGGTTACCTGGGTTTGCACTTTTCCCTCATCTCCCTCCACTTGTGCTGCCTAAAGCCTCCTTATCCTGGATGCTTCTTGGATGCACTTGGCACTCACTCATTCATTCATTCATTCGTTCGTTATTAATATATACCCCCCGGGCCAGGCACGAGTCACACAGCCGCACAGGACAAACACAGCCTCTGACGACAAGCAGTTTTCCATCAGAGAAAACAAGTGATTACAACAACATGACAAGCCACACCAGGAAGTGCTGGGCACCTGGGGAGCCCAGAGCAGGGCCTGTGAGGGGCAGGTGAGAGGCCAGGAAAAGGGTCCCTGGTGAGAACTAATGACTCTGTCCAAACCCCTGCACTGGGAGCCAGCAAACTCTAGCAGGGCTTCTAGCAGCATAAGGCCATGTGCCGAGGACCAGCCCAGCCTCCCATTACATGCCTGAGAATTACTGTTTGTTCCAGCCAACCTCTGAAGACAGGCCCGGACCTCCCTTTCTTAGAGCATTTATTAAAAAGGGCTTATAGTGAATCCTTCCTCTGTCCCTTTGAGATGTGTATGTACCTCCTATAACTCAGGAATGTCTTTCACAAGGGCCTGGCAGCCATGCCGTTGAAATGTCATCATCAGGAAGCTAAGGCCTCTGTCCCCGGTGTCTGTGGTAGGACAGTGTCCTAACCTCCGTAACTGCCAGCCAGCAGACTCGGACGGCCCAAACGCAGGTACCCTGATCAAACCTTTGTGATTTCACTTCTCTGATTCTACTGGGCCCCCATTCTACCCCCTCCCTCATCCTCCCTTTAAAACACCCAGTCCCCTCTGAGCAAATGTCTTTCCCTACTGTCAGTAGTCATTGAATAAAATTGTTTTCACCGCTTTAACTAACATGTGACCCCGGGGGAAGGATATTTAAGCTGAAACGGGAAAGTTGAGCAGTAGTTAGCCGGACTAAGTGGGTGGGTATGTGGCAAGGAGGTGGGGGGAGAACGTTCTCATTCTCAGTAAAGAATAAGGGAGAAACCAAAAGAGGCTTAGAAGGGCTGGAAATGAAAGGGAGGGATGAGGGCTTGGTCCATACCAGCAGACCTTTGCAGGCACAGTCTGTCCGTTCACCCCCAGTGGAAGCCTCGGGCACTAACTGAAGTTTCTTCTGCACCATTCAGCGTCCATCTCTCTCCCCGGTCAGCTCTGCCCAGCTGGCACTCAGCCCTCCCTGCTGGGTTGGTTTGGGGCTGCCCAGCCCTCTCTGGGGACCAACACGATGCTGCTGCCCCATGGCTTCCTTTTCTCCCATTTAACAAAAATTGGGATATAACATACCATAGAGTTCACCCTTTTAAAGTGCACAGTCAGTGGCTTTAGTATACTCACAAGGTTGTGCCATCGTCACTACTATCTAATTCCAGAACAGTTCATCGCCTCAAAAAGAGACCCCATACCTGTTAGCAGTCGCTCCCCATTTTCCCCTTCCCCAGCCCCTGCGCCCACTCATCTACTCTCCGTGTCTATGGGTTTGCCCATTCTGGACATTTCATATAAATGGAATCATGCCATATGTGGCCCCTGGTGTCTGGCTTATGTCACTTCGCATAATGTTTTCAAGCTTCATCCGTGTTGTAGCCTGTGTCAGTAGCGGCACTTTTTTCATGGCTGAATAATATTCCACTGTGTGGGTATGTCACAATTTGTTCATTCGTTTATCAGTTGGTGGACATTTCGATTATTTCTACCCTTGGGCTATTGTGAATAATGCTGCTATGAACATTTGTGTACATATACTTTGATACATATAAGTTTTCTATTATTTGGGGTATGTACGTAGGAGTGGACCTGCTGGGTCACATGGTAACTCTGTTTAACTTTTTGAGGAACTGCCTAACTGTTTTCCAAAGTGGATGCACCGTTTTCCATCCCTCCAGCCATGTAGGAGGGTCCCAGTGTCTCCACATCCTCGCCAACGCTTGTAATTGTGTCCTTTGAATTATATCCATCCTTGAGGGTGTGAAGTGGCGTGTGGCTTCTAGTCCCATCACGCCAGTCACCCCTTCCCCGCTCTGGCTTTGCCTACAGAGTGGGACCAGACTCCTTTCTAGTTCCTCTTGGTGCTGGTGAGAAATCCTCACAGGCTAGTGAGAACACCTCACACCCAGGGGCTCTGATTGTAACTGCTGCCCTTTTCTGTGTCACCATGGAGAAACCCCTCACCTGGGCAGGTAGCTGAGAGAGGCCTGTGTCCCACATGTGAGGCTGTGAGCCTGCGTTCTTCCACATCGAGCCTCATGCTCGATGAAACTTAGCTAGAGAAACTTTCAGCTGCAGCATTTTCAGTCCTGTTGTCATGTCTCTCTGGAAACTAAGTCCACAGCCTGCAGAAAGGAAGGAAAGCTCTCAGAATACCTGATCTGACCCATCTGGAGTGAAGGTGGATTGTTGTCAGGAGGGCAGAGCTTGGGGCAAAGAGCAGGCTGGTGGTCCAGCCAGGAGGCCTGTGGACCTGAGGCCATCCAGAACCCTGCTGGGCTCCCCCTCTCACCAGATGGCTAGAACGTAGCCCCAACTGCAGGAGTTGGAGCAAATGTTCACTCTGATTCACAAGCCTGTTAGAAAGGTGTACACTTGCCTCCCTAAAGGGCATCCATGTCACTTGGCAAAAGAAGACTCTTCATCATTGAAATGGCAGGGGCAGGAGTGTATGCTGGGCGGAAGTGAGCTGGGCAGCTGGGGTGCCCTTTATGGTTGGGCTTTGTTCGCCCCCAGCTCCTGCAGGCACTTCCCCTGACAGCAACATGAGAGTTACACTGCGCTCCCTGCTGGGGTGTGCTGGGACAATGGCTCACCACATAAAAGGCCTTGATTTGTAGCATTTGGTGCTTCTGGGGTGTAAATATTCTCCCTTTGGCCAATTTCGAGCTACCAACTTGATATCACCAAACACACAGATGTGCACAGTGGTCTCGCCAGCTCATAGGAACCGGTAACAGCACTCACTGACCTCACCCCCACAGCTCCCAGGCCAATGGCCAGTGACTCATAGGGAGGTTAGTCAGGGGTACAAGGCCCCCCTCCTCGGCCTCAAGGTGGGACAGGCCTTGGGCACAGTCCTGCCCTGCTCCAGGGCTCCCTGGGCTCTGCCTAGAGCTAGACTTCTCCTGGAACCAGCCTTGTATTCTGTCTCCTTCCTTCTGCTCGTCTCACTCCCTTACTGGTTTCTTCTAGGGGACCGGACCCAACACAGGCCTCTGTGCCCAGCAGTGGCCCCAAGCAAGCTCTGTCCTGAGGTCAGCCAGTGGGTCGCCCCAGTAGGTTTCCTGGCAGATGTGGAGAAGGGGGGCCTGACCACCCCCCTGACATTTGTGGGGTGGTCAGACAGCCCTATACTAGGAAGCAGGGAATCTGGGTCCTGACTCCACCACTGACCCTGAACAAGGCCCCTGCACTCGGTCTTTCCAACTGTCACCAAAATGATGGGTGTGACTTCATCACCTCCAGAAGCTTTGAAATTCTTGGTCAGACCCCATTGCTGGACACTTGGGTTCATTAGGCGGAGGTTGGGATGCTTCTTATTTAACCAGCACCTCAGGAGTGTGTGTGGATCAGGAGCGTGTGGAAGCCATGGTCCTAAGATAGGTGTTTCAGCCTCAGTGCCATTGCCATTTGGGCTGGGTCATTGTCTGTGGTGGGGGCCGTCCTGTGCATGTCGGATGCTGAGCAGCAGCCCCACCCCCACCCACTCGATGCTAACAGCACCATCCCCAGTTGTGGTGACCAAAAATATCTCCAGACTCTACCCGATGTCCCCTGGAGAGACAAAATTGTCCCCCGCGCCACTCTCCAATTCAAGATCTATGTCTGTGAATCTTGAAATGTCATGGCCACATATCAAACTATGATAAGGAGACCATATCGATTGGAACCCCCTCCATAAAACTCTTTATACTTAAATAAAAAATCAGTTTTACGTTATATTTTTCAATTGTATTTGCATAGAAGTGTACAAATATACTTTCTCTTATTTTTCTTAAATGTCTCATTATTATTACCATTATTATTTTATGTGGGAGAAAGGAAAACTATGTCCAGTTCTCCGTGGGGATACCTTAGTTTTGCTTTACGTCCCCCCCCTTCCTAATTGTGTCCCTTCCCAACCACTATCTTTCAATAGAGGCAGTCCCCTCTGACTCCCTTCAGTTTGCCCTCACTGCTGTAAGCAGAAACTCCTGCAAGATCTAGGGAGATTTGGGGACCCAGGAGAGATGTAGGGGTGTGGGAAACACACTCAGCAGAAATAATAGGGATGTGGGAAGGGGAGGCAAATCCCAGAGCCGGGAGCACCTGGCAATCTGCAAAAGATGGCCATTGTAGGTGGTGGCTTTCCATCCCAATGGAGTCCTTGAAGCCAGACAGGAGAGTCTGGGCCTGCGACGTTGTGCCCTAGTGAGCCATGGGAAGTTCTTGAGCAAGGGCATGATAACAAAGCAGGAAGGATCCTGACATTTGCTGAACCCCCAGGCTTTCTGGTGCCTTTCCAGCTTCCAGCAAGCTGCCTGACAACGGTGGGAGGGTAACTGAGGAGAAAGAGGTCCCAGGCTGTCCATCATTTAGACAGAAATAGTCACGTAGCCAGTCCCTGGGAATTCCCTGGCAGTCACATTCATATTGTAAATTCCTTTCACATCAGGGCAGGCAGAGTTTAGGGGAGCAGGGTGCTTTTGGCAACGGGGATGCTAACGGAGCAGGCAGCTTGTTACAGGTACAAGTGCTGTCTGGACTATGGCAGGTTGGCTCGTCCCCACCGTGAACAGCACTGGCTTTGCAACCTGTGCCGTAACATTCCAACCAGCAGCTTCTGAGCACTTTGATAAATGGGGCGGAGGGATTTCTCTTATGAAAGGGGAGGAGTTTTCTCAGATTAACCCAAAAGAGACAGGCATAAAGGGTGCTTCAGACAAGGCTTTTGGAAGGAAACCTCTGCCTTCCCTAGGCATAGAATCAATTCTCCTGACTCCTTTTGAGTGATGGGGACATTTCTTCAATCTCTCTTGGGCTGAAAGATTAATGGGGAAGCTGAACAAAGAATGCAACTCTGTGTACTGCCCGTTTCTTTCCCTTTTCTTTCCCCATAACCTGCATTTCTAAGTCCAAACAAATATGGTCAAGTACAATCTAGGTCCTCCCAGGAGGGGCTTATACAAGTCCACAGGCCTGGGCCAGTGGATTTCTCTTTTTAAATCAGGAATCCAAAAAGGCACCTGAAACTGCCACTTCCAACCCCTGACGTGGCACCCATTGTAGAGGTATGAGATGGCCCTGCCTTACCCATTGCCAGAGGGTGAACTCACATGCCTTAAATGGGCTGATTTCAGGCTGGCATCAGCCTCCTCTTAGTACATAGAGCAGCCTGAAAATGGGCACGAGGTGTCCTTTGGGGGTGACAAAGTGTTTTGAAAAGCGATCGGGGCGATGGTTTTGCCACATTGTGAATGTACTAAATACTACTGAATTATTCGCTTTAAGTGATTAATTTCATGTGATGTGTATTTCACCTAAAGTGGCGGGGGTGGGGGGAGGGCAGAGCAAGAGACACTTTACTGAGGTCGTCATGCAGCCTCCTGCCCGTCCCTTTCTCTCCACCTGTTTGGCCCCAAACTGAGCTCCTCGATCTCACTTCCCTGATCCAAACTGAAAGCTCCTTAATGCCAGCTCTGCTTCTGGTTTCTTCAACATTTAACACTTATGCTAATTGTTCCACAGAAATGTGACTTTGCTCTCCAGTGCTATTGACCTGCATCCCACATCTCGTCATCTGCTGTCTAGGTGGGAGTTCTGGGGTCCACTCCAAGGCAGCTGAGGGTCCTGGGGTCCCCATATGACAAGGTGTTCTTTAATATAATACCTCATTAGAGCTCTTAGCCAAGAGGGAATTAAAAAGCAAGCAGGAGGTTGAGGGGGCCACCTGATTGTGACTCCGAGCTGTTTGCCCGTCTCTCTGAAGCGTGTCTGTCCATCTTATTTACTTGTTCACTTGTAAACTGTTGGATAGAGACAGCGAGAACAACAGGTAGGCAGGATTCTAAGCTGGCCGCCAAGATTCCTGCCCCCTGGTGCCCAGACCGTGTACAGCCCCCTCCCCCTTGAGTGTGTGGGCGGCACAGAAAATGATGCTGGGATTTCACCCCTGTGATTAGGTTATATTATAAGGCCAAAAGTGAAGGGATATTGCAGCTGTTGACCTTGGGAAACCAAAAGGGAGATTATCCTGGGTGAGCCCTTTAAAGGAGAATCTTGAAGAGAGAGACTCTGTCCCCTGCTGGCCTGGAAGAAGCAAGTCACGTGAGTTCTACAGCTGCAGCGACATAAATTCTGCCACATGAATTCTGCCACATGAGCACAGAATAGAACCCCTGAGGCCCCAACCCCAGGTGACACTTTGATTGAAGCTCTGTGAGACCCTGAGCAGAGGACCAGCTAGGCCATGCCCGGGGTACGACCCACAGAAACCTGAAGGTGATAAATGAGTGTTTTAAGCTGCTGAATTTGTGGTAATTTGTTATTCTTTATAGCACATTAATACTGGGGGTGCCAAAAAATGTACACAAGTGGACACTTTGGTCAACGTTGCTCAAGCAGTAGTTTGCTGTAATGAGAAGTGTCTGGACGCTGATGGTAACCACTGGGAGCACCTCTTGTGATTGCAGAAGTCAAACGTAACTTCTGTTCATCTTTTGTTATCGGCATATATTGAGTATCACAATTTTAATAGTTTTCCTTTCTTAAAATGTGTATAAATTTTTTTGGCACCTTCTGTATATAGTGACTTGGGAAGAAAAAGACATCCTGGATAGAAACCAATAAAGATCAAAAGATTGAAATCTAATTTTCTGTCTGCTCTCTGATTGCTATTTTGTAAGGGGTAGATCATGGAAAAGGTTTTTTTTGTGTTTTGTTTGAACAACTTTATTGATGTAATTGACATATAATCAATTACACATGTTTAAAGAATATAATTTGATAATTAGTCAATCAATTGATCTATCTATCCCCATGAAATCATCACCACAATCAAGATCATGAACAGTCTTCATCCCAAAGGGTTTCCTTTGTCATCCCTCTTACCACCCCTCCCCAGCCCCAGGCTACCATTGATCTACTTTGTCACTAGATTCATTCGCATTTCCTAAAGTTTTTTCCTAAGTGGAACCATAGAGTAGGAATTCTTTTTGGTTGGGTTTCTTGCACTCAGCACAACTGTTCTGAGATTCATGTATCAGCAGTTCGTTCCTTTCCATGGCTGAGGAGTCCTGAATGCCCTTGATCTTAAGCAGGTCACTCAGTGTCTCTGGGCCACAGTTTTTCTGTGGGTAACTAGACACCAGATGCCCTGGGAACGACTCCATGGCTAACTTCACATCTTCCCTTCTGGGATTCGGGACACCAGGCACCTCTTCCAGTACCTTCCTGACTGTGTACTCAATGCCTGGGGTTTCTCCCTGTGTGGCCATGAAAAATCTGTCTCTCTTAGCTCTTAATTTGTGGTGAAGGAGAGAGTGTCGGGACCCGGCGCATCTAGGGACCCTCTGTGACATTGAGTGACCTTGCAGACAACAGACCCTGCGTGTGGACAGGCCTGAGTAGCCACAGGCTCTGCAAGGAGAATTCTGCTCGGGTGTCGCAGACACAGAGGATCAATTGAAATCCAGGGTTGATTTGCTGCCAGCCCTGCCCTCCTTTCTGCTGGGATCTTGGGTGAGGAATATAAATAGTTCAACGGGGGATTAGAGAGGCAGCAGGGTACAGCCCCTGCCCTAGAAAAGAAATTAAATATGTTTGAAAAAAGATCAAGAAATGAAAAAGAGAAAAACAAAAACAAGGAACACCTTTGGATCTCCTTGGCAGACCTAACCTCAAATCCTGTTTCCCCCGTGCTATATGGAAATGGAAGACAGTAGGCAGCTTACGTCTCTGAAAAGAGTTCATCAAGTTTGGGGTAAACATTGTTTTTTAAAAGATAACAGCTGGAACTTCCAAAACAGAGGGAGTGTGGGGACAGAGCCAGGAGAGCAGTTTCCAGGCTCTCGACCTCACGTGGAAAGGTGCTGGCTCTGGTAATAGATGGCCATCAGCTGTAACTAGTTGGCCATCAGCTGTAACCAGTTAGCCATTAGCCACTGATATAACTGCCGTGGCTACGCTAGGGTTGTTGGTTGGTTGGCAGAGAAGCGGACGGCAGATTGCAGATCGTGTGGCTCCTGCTTCCTGTGTCTCCAACCCAGCCGCCAGCGAGACTATAGTGGTATGAACCTCCTATCCACGGCTCCATTGGTGTTCCTTTTTGGCCTCACCATGTCCTGCGTTCTTATGCGGGGACCAGAGACCCTGCATGACAGGGGATATCTATCAATCGATCGATCGATCGATCTATTGGTAATGGCACCTCCTGAGTCCAGGCCCACCTGGGCAAAGATGCCCTTACCTTGATCTGAAATTCCATCTTTTGGGGGCCACATAGCTCCCCCTGCCAGGAAGCCTCTTCTGTTGCTGGGACTTGGGCATTGGCTGGGCTATACTTTTAGAGTCCATTGTTGCAGGGGTCCCAGACTGCCCGGTTCTGGCCATCTCTGCCTGTGGTGAGTTGGAGCCATCTCCGGTTTTCTTGCTCAAGAAACCCCTGCTTCCGCAACTTGGTGTGTTCCATATCCTGGTTCCTGAGGCTGGGAAAGAACAGTGGCTTCCTTTGGCCAGGTCCAGGCTGCCATCCTTCTGATTGATTGGACTTTCTGACCACATGCTGACACTCCCTCCTGGCACGGGTTCCTTTGGTCATTTGTCAGCCTCTCATCTTCTCTGTGGCTGACTGGCACTGGGTAGCATCACAGGGGCATCTCCATGACAACGACATCTCCCCTCCCATCCATCTTAGGAAAATGACCCTGTGAATGTGTCCTATGAAAGGCTTATGTTTCAGACTGGTTACAATCAGAGATTTTTAGAATGGGAAAGTGTTTTGATTGCTACTAATTTATTTTCCCCACCAATTTGCTGGTGTGAATATTACCTTGCTAACATCTTTCCTTCTGGGATTCGGGACACCAGGCACCTCTTCCAGTACCTTCCTGACTGTGTGCACAAAGAGGTGACGTGACCGCAGTAAAATTGTAGCGCTGGTTAATGGCAAAGCAGGATTAGAACCCTCTGGTGTCACTTACGATTGGTTTTGGCTAAACGTAACAATAGACAAGCAAACAACAACAAAGCCAGGTAACAGTAACATGAACAAGAGAGCAGCTTATTTCTCTCTCAGATTAGGAGGTCAGTCGAGGACTTTCTGGCTGCTCCATAATTCTAGGAACCCAAGGTTCCTTCTCACTGTGGCTCTGCCGTCAGTAGCATCATGATGCAAGACGTCTGCTTGAGCTCCAGCCATCACTTCCGCATCCTAGCACGCAAGAAGGGGGAACAGAGGGGAATGACGCTGCCATCTCTTTTAAGGGGACTTCCTAGAAGTTCCACTCAACACTTCTGCTTATTATTGGTTTGAGCTTGGTTACTAGGCCATAACTATTTTAAGGGAATCTGGGAAATGAAGTTATTTAGCTGAAAGGGTGGGGGCAGTGGCATGTGACCAGATAAAATGTTGTTGCTACATTATTCACTAGGGAAGGCATGGACGAAGGGTATTGAGAGGCAACTAGAAATCTCATATGTGTGAGTTATATATGTATATCTGGAAAGTTCTCCCCCATCCTTAATCTCAGATGTGAGCTGGGACTGGGGCTCTGAGCCAGGAATGCATATGTTCAGTTCACCTATATTTTCTAATTTGCCTGCTCGCTAAAATTTATTTGCAACCCCAAAATCAATAGTCACAACACTTTGTAGTCACTCACAGACATGCCTGTGCTCAGAGTGCAAGATTAGAGTCTCCAGACGGGCACGGTCCCCGCGGACGTCACCCAAGGGGCTGCTCTGCCCTCCTGGTTTGGCTCTCATGCAGCAAACAACCTTTGCACTGTCTGTGTAGCGCTACGTTTTCTGTATTTTTGCACATTTGGTTGGTGATTTTGCTGTCTACAATGGCTCCCAAGGGTAGCGTGAACGGCTGTGTAGTGTTCCTCCGCATAAGAGGGCCGTGATGTAACTTATGGAGAAAATGCACGTGTTAGATAAGCTTCGTTCAGGCTTGACTTACGGTGCTGTAGGCTGTGAGTTTGATGTTATAAACCATTATCACAATATGTATCAAAGGAGATGTCTTTAAGCAGAAACATACATAAAACAAAGTTAGGCATTGATCAGTTGACAAAAATGTTGTGACCAGAGGCTCAAGGAACCCAACCCTGTATTTCACCTGGGGGCAATGTTCAGTATTCGCTAATTCAGCATTTCTGTGACTTTATGGAACATAATTACTGTGAATAACAAGAACTGACTACACACGCACACACACACACACACACACACACACACACACACACACCTGTCATACAATTGTCCCAACACTCCTGAAAAAGAGGGCACCATTAAGCTCATTTGATAGAAGGGAAAACCAGCTCAGAGAGGTTAGGTGGCTCCCCCAACATTGCACAGCCAGCAAGTGGGCTAGAACTCAGGTCTGGCCAACCCAAGTTCTCCCTCTTGCCCCCACCCAAACTGAAGAGAGAGAGAGAGTTAGGGTAAATTCAGAAACCAGGATGGAGGTGGCACGGTAGAGAATTTATGTGCAGAGGGGTCAAGCTTCCAGCTCTGCTGAGCAGAGGAGCCCAGAAGCCCCTCTCCTACCCTCTCTGATCCCACCCTCTGCTGAGGGCCCTCAGGGTAAGTGAGCGGGGCTGCCCGGGGCTGAGCTGTTGGAGCAGGCAGTTGGCAAGGGGGTGGCTCCCCTACAGGCAGACAGGCAGACAGTTATATATAACTGAGGATTGATTGCTGCTATCTCCCCTCCCTGTATCAGCCACACAGAGGACTGCAGTCCTTCACCTTTACCCAAAGCCCGCAGCTGGCAGCCTCCCCCACCCCTCGGCCCCAGGAGTTGACCAGTGAGTCCCTTCACTAGCAAGCAGTCCCCAGTGAAAAGAACAGAAGGACAAGGAAAAGATAAAGACAGCAGACAACAAATGCAGGAGCTTATGTTGTTTTGTTTGGAAAAGAAGACTTAGAGGAAACATTGAAATAAAAGCAAAATTACAGCAGCTGTGGGACGCTCAGAGCCCAAGTAGAAAATGATGGCTCTAAGTGATTCTAAGTATCTCTAATCCTTGGAATGTCATCTCCCACATGGAATGGGCCCCCTGCCCATTGGATTCTCCAAGGGGCTTGGCCGTCAGTGATTGGCCATGTGGTAGGGTCCCTGCTGGGGCACCACTAGCACCACCTTGCAAGGCAGCCCATTCCATTGGGGCCCACTCTAATTGGTAGAAATCACCATGGGGGGCGGGGTCACAGACTGGGTATTCACATCCCTCAGAGCCCCTCTAACCCTGGATCCTTCATCTTTACCCAAACTGGAGACAGTGTGTGTCTATGTGTGTATAGTCAGTTCTTGTTATTCACAGTAGTTATGTTCCATCAAGTCACAGAAAAACTGAATTAGTGAACAGGATCGCAGTAAAATGGCTATAAGGATACGTCCTGGTTGACACTGGCCTTGGAGAAGATGAAAAGAATCATGGTAATAACTATCTTTTGAGTTCCTACCATGTGTCAGGTACTTTGTATATGTTCTCCAAATCCCCATGGCAGACAGATCACATCATCCCTCTTTTTCCTGGGGGCATATTGATGCTCAGATCGGAAGCCATGTGCCCGGCGAGATAGGCAAGTCAGTGGCCATATCTGTCCCATTATACCACCGCCATCCCTCCAACACCCAGAACCACCGGGAGCCGATAGCTCTGGATGGGATGAGCAGGAAGGCATAATTCCTCAGTAACAGCGATTGTTAGAAACAGTTCCTCAGGTTTCCTGGGCTGAAAGAGGACCGTGGCATCTCTACCAAAGATTTCCAACTGTATCTATTTTCAGAAAAAAAAAAAAAAAAGAAAGAAAAAAAAATATATATATATATATATATATATTAGGTTGGTGCAAAAGTAATTGCGGTTTTTGCAATTATTTTTAACCTTTTAAACCACAATTACTTTTGCACCAACCTAATACATACTTTAAAAATCTTCAACTAGGACCTGATGGACAATCCTTCATGCAAGTAGGACATCAAGAAGCCCAACAGTATGGGACGCCTCCTGTGATCGGCCACTTGGGGGAAATCTGAGAGGGCACCTCATGCTCTTCAGTAAAGTCCAGGGAAGGGAGCAGAAAACCCAAAGTGGCACTGCCTCCATCCAAGGAAACCCGGGGGGAATGAATGAATGAGTGAATGAATGAATGATGTGATCAGCCCAGGCCTCTCCTGAAACCCATGTCACGACAAGAGTAAGGCTGACCAAAACCTTCCAGCCCCTGGCCCCACACTGGGGAGCTCCATAAAGAATTGCTGACTTGAAAGCCCATGAGTCATCACATGTTTGACCACTTACTAGGGTTGATGGGAGAGACCCCGGCGGTGGGGGGAGGCCACGTTCTCCCCACTCCTCAGGTGTCCTGGAGGAGGGCACTGGCTCTCCACACACGTTAGCTTTCCACACTCGTGGTTCCCACTTTCTCCCTTTCTCCCTCCCCTCCACTCCTTCTCTTCCTGTACTTCCTCCTCTGTCACCTCCATCCCATCCTCAAAGCCTGAAGCTCAACCTGGGAGGGTCATTTCAGGTGTGGGTGGGGGACTTAGAAAACCTGTTTGGCCACAGTCCAAACCACTGTCTCTGGTCTTAGCGTAACTAAAACAAGGTCGACATCCAGACGTACACTCTCCTAACTCCTGCATCTTCTCTCGGTTCTGAATACGGAGACAAGGAAAAGAGGAATGACCAGTGATTACCTCCCCTGTTTCAACAATGACAATATGTATTGAGTGCCTACATGGGCCAGACACGGGGTCACTCCTGGGTCAACACTGATGAATAAAATGGGTGAGGTCTTATGCCCTCCCGGAGCTGGGTATCTATTAGGTTGGTACAAAAGTAATTGCGGTTTTTGCCCTTATTTTTAACCTTTAAACCGCAATTACTTTTGCACCAACCTAATAGAAGAAACAAGAATGCACACCATTACAAATTGCGGTATGTTTGTTCTGTGGCGGAAACCAGCAGAGTGATGGGGAACAGTGGATGTGGTCAGGGAAAGCTTCTCTGAGGAGCTGATATAAAAGCTGAAACCTGGAGGAGAAGAAGCCGGTCTAGTAAAAAGTGATGGGGGTGGGGCTGGGGTAGGGAGAGCATTACCTGCTTGTCTCCTTCCACCCCTAGAGCCAGGGTTATGCAGCCAATTGCAACGCCTGCACTAACTCCCACTCTAGCCTCCTGCAGTGGAACGTTTCACCCCAAAGAAAAAAGGCCACCTCCGTCTTGTTTGGAGGCGAGTTAATGTCCCTTGCAATGTGCCGCTGCAGAAGGTGACAGCTCTTTGATTTATCTCTTGCTGACAATCCTGCCAGTTGAATGCTAGGCAGCACCTAAATAGGTCTGAGTGCATTTGACCAAGCCAGCCTATATGCATATTCACTCAGGAAGCAGAAGTGGCTCCGGGCAGAGAAGAAACTATTTGAGAGCAAAAAGAATTGTGGGGAAGCTGAAAGGGTTTGACCAAATCCATGTACAGAAGATGCGGGAGGGGGTAGGGGGCAAGCAGCCAGCTTAATTACCTTATTTATCACACTGACCAGATCCTCCTCAATACGGCTCCAGTGAATCACAACATGCAAAATCAATTTTGAGCTTCTCTGGAAAAAAAAAGAAAAAGAAAAACCACCATTAACTAGTTTTTTATAATGTCCTTGAACCTCCAGTGGGATCTAAATTAGGCAAAAGTCGTTGTTGTTTTTTCTTCAAAGCCTGGTTATATAGAGCACCAGACTGAAATTCTAGTGTCTACGGTTTTGATCTCTCTCTCTCTCTCTCTGTCTCTCTCTCTCTTAATGGGGGTGACATTGGTTAGTAAAATTGTATAGGTTTCAAGTGTACATTTCTCTGACCTTGGAAATAGCACTTACTGCCTCCAGGCTAACTTTTACCTTTTACTTCCCTAGAGGAACCGGCAGATAAAATCCCTTTTTATCTCATCTCTTTCCCTTCTTGCTCAGTGTCTCTGATTCACTTCTTTGTCCTAAACAGAGACAAATCTCCCCCAAACATCAAGCATTCAAGCCAGACAAGGTGAATACATAGGTGATGCTCTGTCCTAACCAAAGGATTAAAAATAATGCACGTCTGCCTCGCTTAAGACCAAAGGGACAAAAGGGAGCAAATCTTCATAACGTCCTGTTCTTTTGTTGTCATTTCTTCTTGCTGAGGAATAAGGGGTCTCACGAGGACGAACTCCGACAGGAAGAAGCCATCATTACAATGAACCGGAGTCTGCACTGTCTTCCTCCAGGGACCAAGGCGGGATTTGAATTTTCAAGGAGGTTGAGTCCTCTGTCTGTAACCACATCAAAGTGGGTCACGGACCTGCTCTAACAGATTTCACTGTCAAATAGGAAGCTGGCGCCAGTCCCAGCCCATGATGGAAAGTTAATGGAATGTTTCTCATCCAGGGCCTTTGGAGTGGCATTGTGGAGATGTTGGGGACATAAAGGCAAGCCAGTGTTAAGTGGAAGAAAAAAAATGCCACGTTTTGACAGCGAGTTAACTCTCAGACAACCTCTCCCCTTGCCCCATCCTGAATATGTATGTGTTTAAAGAGCAATTGAGTGATAAGCGATCTCATCCAGTACATTTGGGGGTGGGAGGGAGGGTTCTTAAAGTGTCCTCTTGAAACCCTGTCTCCCGTTTGCACTTCGCAGCTTTCTCCAAGGGTCTGAGAGCTCCGGCCCTGAATTCCTGGAGCAACCTTCGCTGTTGTCATTGTTGTCATAGCCTTTTGTCCTGACAACCTGGTGTACATCTCTCGGTCACTCGGCAGTGACCACAGACCCATCCCTTCAGCCAGAAACAGATTGGACGAGGTGTAGAGGACTCAAGAGCTGCTCTACTGGGCACGCCCATCTCCAACTGCTGTGAGTGGTGATGGCTAATGACTCCCAGCTCCTGCTTCTTCTAGAGAATCACGTCCCTCTCTCCCACCCCGCAGAAGTGAAGGCCCCTTGTCAGCCCTGCCCCAGGCATCCCACAAAAGCAGCCCCCCTGGCCTCCAGGTGGGACCCACACTGTGGTACACTCCACGCTCCAGAGCTCCCCGTGGGGACAGGCTGAAACCAGCTGCAACTGGTTATTACTTATCCTGATATACTGATTTCAAAACATGCTATCCTATGGAGTCTTCTTTGACAGGGAGAGACAGAAGGTGTCATGGGAATAAAGTCAATCTCTCATTGATATGCCCTAGCCCCTCAAAAAGGGTATGGTTTTCATGCGATATAGAAATATACTTTTTAATGTTATATGCCCATATGAGTTTAGTTAATTTTGCTAAAAAGAACCCAAATATCTTTCCTGGCCACAGAAAGTTTAATTTGCGAAGGATTGCCAGCCACCAGGATGAGAGGCATGAGTTATTGGTAAGACCCAGAGGCCGTGGCTGGTCTGCAGTGTGGGCGACCCCTTCCAGACGTGGGGGCCCTGCCTTGTGCAGTGAAGCCCTTTCCTCACAGCCAAAGGCCAGGAACTGAGACTTATGGATGCACCTGGAGGAGAGACATGCTCACGCTCAAGGTTCTGGCCTGAGTCAGCAGTGAGAGCCCCCACCAAGAGCCCTTCACGCCAACGGCTCATTAGCCATGTAGTGGAATATATATTCCAGTTGTGTATATTAACCCACGGAGCAGCCATGGAAATCAGGAGGCAAGATGCCCGGAGAACTGGAGGGAATGATAAAAATGGTGCTGTGAACCCCTGGGGCCGAACCTCAACCCAGCAGTTAGAGATAGATCCTGACAACTCAACGACATTTTTTCTTTAGTAACTGGAGAGTTCTGAGATGCAAGTTGGGGAAGCAGGTTAATATATCATGGAGGACCCCAGATGGTTGCCACTGAAGTTTCCTTTATTTGTGACATTGCTTTACAACCATCACCTCAGGGTAACTCCCACCCGTGTCTCTCAAGCCCAGATCCCCTTCCGGCAACTCAGACTCATGTTTCGGACTCTCTAGGACACTTGTCCCCTAAGGTCCCATTAACTTCTCTAGTCAGCATTTCCCCCTGCAATCCTGAGCCCCAGCTGGATCACCTTCCTTCTCCCATTTGCACCGAGCACATGTCTGAAACCATGGGCGTGTTCCCTTTATAATGCACCTCGGTCCTAGGTTTCAGTTTCCAAGTGCCCAGAAGAAAGCTTTTGCTAAATGCACCTCACTAAGCAGAGCAAGAGCAGGGGCATAGAATGGGCTCCGTGTCATAGAATGTCGTGTTGCCATAGTGAGGACAGGGGCTGGTGCTAAGCCAGATGGTCCTGGGCCGTCCCAAGTCCCTCAGAATCTCTATCAGCTCAGCCCGAATCTGGGCAAACCTCCTCCTCTCGAGAGCACCCTCGGAGCTGTAACTCTCCAGAGGGGCGGGGTACAGCTCTAGCCTTAAGCTGCATAGCCCGGCCATGTGACACAGCAGCTTCTCCACCGTGGCCATGGAGAGGGGGTTCCCGGAGATTCTGAAGGTCCTGAGCTGGCGGCAGCGGCTCAGGACAGGCAGGATGCCCTCGACTTGGGAGTCCACGATCCCACAATAAACTAAGCCCAGGTCCTGGAGGGTGGATGCAACTTTCTCCAGCAGCGCTCGGAGGGGCTTGGGACTGAAATCGGCCAGGGTGACACCACTCAGATCCAGGCCCTTTAGCTGACTGAGGTTTGGGGACTGGGCCAGATGCTTCAAGTCTGATTCCATAAGCGGGCAGTTAGTTATTGAGAGGGTCTCCAAGGGCGTCTGCAGGCAGCTGGGGAGAGACGGAGCAGTTAATTCTGGGGGACAGGAGTAGCGGGGAAAGGGGGGCCTCAAGGTGGGAGAGGACCGAGTCGACCAAGCCCAGGGTCCTTCTGACCATCTGATGAAGGCCACCACCCAGGGCGCCCGGTCTCATGTTAGCCTGAGTCTTTTCAACTCGCCCAAGCTCCCTTTCCTCACCGGTCAAGCAGAGCACTCCACTTACTTATGAGGATGAATGGACATAATGGAATGCCCTGGAATATGCTCAGGAGAGCCTGGCTCCGTGGGCATCACTGAGTTTCAATGTTGGGAGCCAAGGCCAAAATGCTCTCAACTCAGACAGGCTTCCTTCTTCCTTCCTGCTTGAACCCCAGGCACCCAGATCTCTGGGCCACTTGAGGCTAGTTCTTCTGATGTATGACATCAACTGGGGTGTCCGTTACTGCAAACCACTTGTCACTTTTTATAATCCTTTTCACCCCTGCTCCTTTATCTCCAGAATCATGCATTTCTCCTGTATTAACTACCTCACCTGGAGCGCAAAGCAACCTTTTACAGATGGGGAATTGGAAACAGGCTCATGCGCATTCATGCAACTAGTGGGCAGAGCTTATCTTTGGAAACACTGAAGTCTGATGTGGCTTTCCCTCCTCACTCACCCCTTATCCTAAGTCATCTTAATTTGGACATCGCTTCCTAGGGAAGCGTTCGCTAGGTCTGAACCCCCACTGTATAGCTTCCTAGTACGGTGTCTCTTTCCAGAAGCTCTATCCCCGTTTGTCCCTCCACCTTTCTTTTGGGTGGTTCCATGAGACCACACTTGAGGCTAGAGCAGCAAACAAGGCAATGCTCTCGACACTCTAGGGTGTGCGTTCACTGTTACACTGCTCACCTGACCATCTGGTGCAGCCGCCCTTTGAGGAAGGAGGGAGATTCCATACAGAGCCTCCGGAGGTGGTGCAGCCGAAGGAACTGAGAGGTGAATTGGGAGACATGCCGCTCCTTCTCCTCCTCTTCGGAGGCCGGCACGTGGATGTGGGAGAGAAAGAGTGTGTGCACGTTCCTCATCTGACCCAGGTAAGGAGCAAGCACCCCCAGGGTGGACAGGTTCCAGGTGCAATTCACTTCCACCTCCTGGATGCAGTCCAGCCGCACCATAGCCAGGACCTTCTTAATACTCTCGATGGGCACCGCAAAAATCTTGAGCGTCTTACAGCACAGGCGGAGTGATCCTGCTCTCCGCTTGGCCCACCGGATGAGGTAGGTGAAGAAGTGATTCTGGATCCTATTGCTGAAGCTCAGGTCGATGAACACCTCCAAGGGGGCCAAGCGCTTCCTCGTCCTGGAACTGGCCTCAGCCACCGGTCCCACCGGGGAGCTCACCTGGGCCCCGGCTCCAGACCACATGCTCCAGAAGTTCTGACCGGTATTCCGTAAATCCAGCACCTGCAGTTTCCACCTCCTGTGGGGGGAAGCAGGACATTGGCTAAAATGCTTTAAGGTCAACAGAAAGAGCTCAGCAGCATGAAACCAAGCATCTCAGAGTTTAGGCAGCAATGGGACTTCCCCTCTGAGCTTACACTTCACATCCCGACATCAGTGTCTCCCATGCCCTCTTCTTTCCTCTGTGCCTTTCTCCATCTCCTTCCTCTTCCATCCTTCCTGGTCTCTACTTCTAGTACCTTTAAGTACCGTCGGGAGGAGGTAAGGGCCTGTCCTTTCAGGTGCCCCAGCCTCTTAAGAGTCCTCCACTTTCCAACGTGGACTCAGCAACGGCCAAAGCCTCTCTGAGCTTTGCTGGCACCATCAGAGAACTCTGCTCCACCCTTTGGCCCTCCACACTCCCTGATCCCAGCCGTGTTCCGAGCTGCACAGGACTCTTCCAGGCTACCTGGATCTGCCTTACCTGGGGCGAACCTTCTGGGCAAGCAGGATGTCAAGCCCATCCAACGTAGCTTGTAAGGTCTTGTGCTGAGGCATTTGCATCAGGCCCCCCAGAGGGAGGCGGGTGAAGGGCCAGGCGTGCACCATCGCCATCAGGGACTTTCTGTGTCTTCCGCAGAACGCCTCCATGAACAGTGGCGGGAAGAGCTCAGTGGGCAGATACTCCAGAGATGCGATGGCCAAGGCCTCGTCCCTCAGCAGGCTCTTTCCCGCCAGTTCCAGGAGTCTGGGTGGCATCAGGATGCTCGTCTTTGAATCTTCCCCAAAGGGAATCCTGTGGAAGCATCAAGGGAACACAGCGTCTTTTTCAGGCCAACCGTGAGCGTGCCCATCGTCTGACCCCCCCACCCTTCAGAGGAACCAACTCAGGGCGAAAGTCACTGCTCTGGCAAGGATGGAAGAGCCTCAGTTTACCCAGTTGCATTCTGAGCTCGGTGGCCACAGAGTCATAGCTCTGCCCCTACCGGCCCCAGGACAGGCATCTCAGAAGTACCCCCTGCTTTAATTCCAGTCCCACTGGGAAGTGGGTACCAAGGAGACAAAGCTGACCCCCACCCTTGTGGGGGGACCATCACTCATGTGGTCCAACACAGCCTACACCCTCAGTTCCCAGTTAACCTGGCTGGGAAAGATTGAGGTGATGCTCCTAAAATGGATGCCATTCATCTTTTAAAAATTTAAATGACAAACTGTAAAAAAGTTGTGTAACAAAGCTTAAAGGTAAAAAAAAAACCCTGACACGTACATTTCTGTGTGTTATCTCTTTACATCTATTAGAAGGAGTTCAGGGGAACAAATAGTTCACATTCAGTATAGACTCTACTCTTTACAATCATATGGAATGTTCCGAAGCTTTCAGCTAGAAAAGAAGGCCTAACTAGTAAAATCACAAAACCACCCAGTATGTGAGCTATAATCTAAGTGCACAGACTAAATACTTGAAGTGTCAAGAAATAAAACGCCAGTTCGATGTTTTTCATTAGAAAAAAAAATCAGCTCAGTGAAGACATTTAAAAATGACAAAACAAAGCACAAGTCAAAATGTTTGGGATTAAGGCAAAACTACACTTAAGAGGCAAAACCAAGCCTTAAATCTGTTCACCTGAAAATAAAGAGGAATGCTCCCCTTGCCATCTTGGGCTGCAGGTCGCTATGCTGCCTAAGGTAAGGTGGGGGTGTCCTTAGCTGAAGTTGGAAACTTACCTGCCCTGAGGTGGTTGACTGGGTGCTCAGTCCTCAGACCTGGAAGGGAACCAAGGCAGTGACTCCAGAGCTAAACTATTCTGTATCTCTTCTTTGGTGACAGGCTTTTATAGACCTTTCTAATCACATCTCCCATTTTCAACTACTAACCTCCAATCAGAAAGCAATAACCTGAGCAGATTCCTCAGTCTCCGTCCAGTTAATCCTAATGGGATCTTTGCCTTTCTCCCGATTAATTGATTGCATCAGACCTCTATTGAGGAAAGAGAAAGAATTAGGGAAGGGCACAGTTCAGGACTCGTTCATTGATTCAATCCCTAGACACTGATTGAGTTTTCCTGATAGTGAGACAGTCCTCTGCTCGGCGTGAGACGGGGAAGGGTGTAATCAGTTCCTGACTTTAGACAGAACAAACAAAACAAACCTGAAAGCCTCATTGCTGGGATATCTTTGGCCACATCAAAATCATCAGAAAGTTCCAGAGCTAAAACAACTTTGTGAAGACAGTGGTGTCATCCCCAAAGAAAAGAAAAGAAACGTGACCACCGGTCCAGCCCTCTCATTTTATAGGTGAAGCCACGTCATTATTAATTTATTTGATCGATCTGGCTGTATCTCAGGGTCATGTTGAACATTACTTCTTACTGTACAGACAGCATAAAAAAGAGCATAACATTTGGAGACCAAAGACCAAGCTTTGAACCTGGGCTTTGCACCAAGTTGCTGTTGACTGTGAACGAATTTCTTAGTTTCTTTGTTTTAATTCCTCATTTATAATCACAAAAGCTTCTGTCTTCTTAAAGTTGTTATGAAGTTTGACTGACACATTTTACATGTGTGCTGCCTAATACAATACCCACTGGCTATAAGTGGCTGCTGAGCCCTTGAAATGTGGCTACTCCAAATTAAGATGTGCTGTCAGTGAAAAAGACACTCTGGATTTTCAAGACTTAGTATGAAAAAACGTATATAAAATCTCGGGGATTATTTGTTTCTGTTGGCTACATGTTGAAATGGCAATATTTGGTAGTCACTGAATTAAATAAAATATATTATTTAGATTTAAAAGAAAAGAAAAGAAACGTCTCCGTGCATCAAGTTGTCACTTAGGTTTGATGTCAGGTAACATAGCAGATCATGAACCCATTCAGGGAGCAAGGGACAAGTGATTGAGGATGTCACTGGTCTTCCAGACTACAAGGCTTCTCTGAAGGAGGCCAGGTCAGAACCACAATGAGAAGTAGGGGTGAGAGCTGGGCAGGGCACAGAGCTGGGCCATTCAAATGGGACCCTGTGAATGACCCAAGATCGTGTGAAATATGGGGTTGTTTTTTTCTTGATGAGGAGGGAGATTGAAAGATTTTTCTCTGGGTGACTTTAGAAACTAAAAGGGGAGTGGCTGAATTGGAGATAGTGTCATCCATGAGGGCAGGGAGGGAGATCCTATCTTCTGTCCCTCCCAAGAGGAAAAGGGTGTCCCCTCCGGGAAAGATGAGATTTGCTCAGCAAATTGGCTGGAGAAGATTAAATCCAAGAATGTGAGCTGAGGGAGAGGCAGCCAGCCCTAAGAAGGCATACGTTTCCAAGCCTGAAAGGCACTGAGGGTGGACGCGGTGGGCTCTTGGAGATCTTGGAGCCAGGGAGAGAAATAAACGTGGGCCAATCACACATAGGCCTGTCATCGTCATGGTGACAGGTAGCAGCTGCTACCAGGAGACATTTATCTCAGAGTCAGGGTTCTTCCACAGGGGACACTTCCCAGACAGCAAGTAGCCTCAGCCATTTTCCAGGGCCCTTGAGAGCCTAACCATAATCCCACTGGCTCTTTTCCAAGTATATTTTGATAATTAATGTTTCCTCAAACAATTGTACCAATTGAGGTAACAACTGAGGCAAAGGCAATTTCCAAAAGCCCTTTCCTGCCCCTAAACTCGTTGGACACAGAGATTCTGCTCACAGACATGCCATTAGGCATAGAGACAAAACTGTTTTCTGTTCATATTAAGCACAGTGCCCAAATACCAACACGTTTCCCCACAAAATTCAGAAGTGACATTTGGAGTTGAAGGGTCTGCTATGGTCAGGGATGACACCCACCTGGGCTGGATCACGTGTGGATTTTGGGGAAGTTAGGGACACAAAGAAAGAGAAAATCTCCATCCACCCACAAAGATGTCCCCATGGCTTTCTCCCTCTCCTCGCAGCCCCCCCCCCCCATTCGGTGTGATGCTGAAACAATTCTTACATACCACTGGCTGCCAAGGCTAGGGTTCTTTGAAGGATGTTCTCTGTCTTGGTGTCTTTCCAGAAGATTCCTTTCTCCACATTTCTACCCTATATTTGTAAGTGGCCTTTGCATAAAACTAGGTTAATCATCTTCATTAATGGGCTGCAACAGAGTGAAATTAGTAACGATAATCATAAACACCTCTGTTTATTGAACACCCACTGGGTGAGCAATGGTGCAGGCACTTTTCATCTGCTCCCTCAAATGCCCTTCACAGAAAATCTAAAGTTCACTGCTATTTTCCCCATTTTTAGGCTGCTGGACCCAAGTCTTGGCTAGGGAGAGGAACCCGCCCACGTTCACGCAGCAAGTAATTGGTAGATTCCCTCAGGTGAGGGGCTCAGAAGGACCCCCAAGTTGTCAGACAACCATCATGTGACCATCAGTGGAATTAGGAAAATGGCAGAAATCCAAGCTAGAGATGTTTCTATGGGATCCCAGCTTCTATAAGATCCAAGGAGATAGGAGCGGTTAAGGTCTTCGAATGTTCTAGAAAGTTTAAAAGCCTAACACTCTCTTTTCTGCCCAGAGGCAACGGGACCCTCCTCTGTCCATCTCCACACAGAGACTGTTTGCTCAGGGGACACACTGGGGCATCTGAGGAGGGGGAAACACATCTGCATGGAGGTGTGTTCCTGACTAATTGCGGGGGCCCAGTAGGACTCCCAGGGTCCAATGAGAAGCCTGGATTTGGGACACATTTCTACCATGTCATGGTCACCTGTTCTCATGGACCTCGTTTGCTGCCCAGGTCAGAGCAGCCTCTGAGCCCGCCCATCGGGAGGATGTCCTGACCCCCTTTTCCAGTCAGAATCCCAGGAATGTCAGTTCAACTAAGACTCCAAAACATCTGCTCCCAGGTTCTTGCTCAGAGGTGTAGAATATTTCTGTGCCTCCAGTTCCCTCTCCTGACTGGGCAACCCTCTTTCTGCATCCCAGGAATGTCAGTTCACCTCTCCTGCCACCTGGAGCATACGGACCCTTCCAATGGAATCTGAAGAAATTCTCAAATTCTACTGAGGTGTTTTGGAGAATACAACTAACCACAAGGCATAGTGTTCTCCAGTTGCACTTCTGAATCCAAAGAGACACCCAGGAATGTCGAGGGCGCCCCCTCCTGGGTTGCTGAGGAGTCATGGATCTTCTGCTATTCCTAGAGGAGCCAGGCTAAGGAGAAGCTCTGGGGACCAGTCCCCAGGCATCAGCCCTCCCCTCTGTGGTTCTCTCAGCCCTGCTTTTGAGCAGACAAAGTTCTCCCGGGATGCAGGATATCTTTTTTCCCCCACCAAGTCATTTCTTCTGACCCTGAAATGTTTTGCCCTCTGCCTTTTTAAAAATCCAAGTCCCCGTGATGGCCCTCATTGCCCCTCTAGTATTCAACAGACTCTTTAGATCCACTAATATCTTGCCTACACAAGGGGCTGTCCTTTCTTCCTCACCAGTAAAGATGTGATGACAACATCGCTCTGGGTCCAAGCTCGAGGAACAAGCTTGTAGAGGTATAGAGGGTTGGAAGGAAACTGCTGACTCACTCCAGGCAGGATGGGGCCTTGGGGATTAAGGGAAGAAAGAGGGGCAAGAGCAGGGAATGGCCAGAGGAGCTGGTACAGGGCCCAGATGAAGGGGGAGGAGGGAAATGAGCAGACCAGGTCCCTTGTCTCTCACAGAGCTGTGACCTTTCAAGGCTGGGGACTTGTGTCTGAGACCACTGGGGGGCACTACAGACCTAGATTTGGGAGGTGTGAGTTCCCAAAGGGCTGGCTTTGTTTGCTGTGACCTACATGAATTTCCAGAGGCTGTCCCCCCACCCCCACCCCTGCTCCCACCCCACAGGCACAGAGTAAGGCCAGTGGAGAATCCAGGGAGAGAATAGTGAGCATCCATTCTGGATGCAAAGATAAGGGACAGGTTAGGAGGGAAGGGGAGGGCCGGGCCTTAGCATATAGACCTGGGAAAGGGATGCTCTGGATAATTTTGCCGTTCAGTCTCCTCACTCATCATGGCCTCATCAGACTGTGAGAATTGGGCTTTTCAGGAGGAAAAGAGGCCAAACCCCACAGTCAATCAGCCTGAGGGTCAATCCCACCTACTGATATGCCAATAGCAATCAAGGCTCAACTATCACAGGAAATTTGGCACTGTCTTGTCATCCAAATTACCCCGAATCTCCTACTGCAAGTCATAGGAAGGTGATGGTGGATGACAGTAAAACAAGGGCCCATCAGGTTGCCTGGCACTTTCCAGTGGAACAAAGTAGGAACACAGGGACAAGACAGTCTTATGGGAGCTCCCTTATAAGTTACTGGTTGCTTTTCTCTTGCTGCTTTTAGGATTCTCTCTTTGTCTTTAACCTTTGTCATTTTAATTATAATCTGTCTTGGTGTGGGCCTGTTTGGGTTCATACTGTTTGGGACTCTACACTTCCTGGACTTGTATGTCTCTTTCCTTCACCAGGTTAGGAAAGTTTTCAGTTATTATTTCTTCAAATATAGTCTCAATCCCTTGCTTGCTCTCTTCTCCTTCTGGTACTCCTATGATGAGAATGTTGTTATGCTTGATGTTGTCCCAGAGGTCTCTTAAACTATCCTCATTTTTTTGGACATTTTTTTCTTTTTGCTGTTCTGATTGGGTGTTTTCTTCTACCTTTTCTTCCAAATCACTGATTCAACCCTCTGCTTCATCTAGTCTGCTGGTGATTCCTTCTAGTGCATTCTTCATTTCAGTTATTATATGCTTCACTTCCGACTGGTTCTTTTTTATGGTTTCTATGTTCTTTTTTGTGCTTTTTATCTCTTTGTTGAAGTTCTCACTAAGTTTATTGAGCATCCTTATAACCATTGTTTTGAACTCTGTCTGGTAGGTTGCTTGCTTCCATTTCGTTTAGTTCTTTTTCTGGAGTTTTCTTCCGTTCTTTCATTTAGGACGCATTTCTTTGTTTCCTCTTTGTGGCTGCCTCTCTGTGTTTGTTTCTATGTATTAGGTAGATCTGCTATGTCTCCCATCTTGGTCAGGTGGCCTTATGTAGTAGGTGCCCTGTGGAGCCCTGGCACAGTCTCCCTGGTCACCTGCTCTTGGTGCTCCAGGTGTGTCCCTCATGTGGGTTGTGTGTACCCTCCTGTTATAGTTGAGCCTTGATTGCTATTGGCATATCAGTGGGTTGGATTGACCCTCAGGCTGATTGGCTGTGGGGTTTGGCCACGTCCACAGCTTACAGGCTGCTGTGCAGAGGGTGGGGGCTCACTTCACTGAGTGGGACTCACCACAGTGGGCTCTGGTGCCTGCTGAAACTGTCCTTTGTCTGTGCCACTTATGGGGCTTATTGGGTGGTGCTCTGCTGTGATCTGAAGCCAACCTCTGAGTATGTTGGTTCTGGGGCCTCTTGTGAGGGGCTCCGGTGCAGGCCTATGTCACTCACTGCCTGTGACCTGCCGGGGACTACCTGATAGGAACTACAAAGTGATCCGTGGTTGTTTGCTGCCTATGCTATACCTAGAGGCACATAGGAGAAGCTGCACTGCAAACCGAGGTCAGCTGTCACAACCAGTACCTGGACTGGGGTAGCTCCACAAAAAACCAGGACACCCCGAGGCCTGCTGCCACCTTCCAGCTCCCTTAAGTTTCAGCCACTGATAAAGCCTCGTGTGGTACACAAGTTGGGTGAGGCAGGGACTCAAGGAGTCACTAAAGTGGAAAAAGTTGTGGTCACCAGGTTAATGTAGATTCTGATTTGGTGCCAGTGCTGAGCCTGGAACTACTCAGCAAAAGTCTCAGCACACTGAGGCCAGTCACCTCCCTCCTGCAGCTCTTGGACTCCAATAGTTTTCCAAGAAGCAGAGCAACGCAGGTGGAGCTGACTGCTTGCGAGAACATGCCTCTGGCATTGCGGGAGTTGGTTAGGGCAGGCTCCCAGCAGAGCTCACTAGGCCAATCAGATTCAGATATGGCCATTTGGGGGAGGGCTCAACACAGGAAAGATGGTATCCGCCTGCCGGCTGCATAGGAAAAGAACCCCACGCAGGGAAATGGAAACTTCTCTTTCCTCGAAGACACACAACTCAGTCTGCCCTCCGTATGCTTCTGACACTTCCTGAGTCACCATCCCTCCACTGGAGCCCAAGGTAAGTGCCTGCGAGCGAGTGAGTCTGTGCGCAGGTCCTTTACGAGGACGTCTGGGTTTCCCGCTGCCTTCTGTCTCACCTGGATGGTCGGAATCTCCATGGTTTTTCACAGGCAGATGTTGTGGGGGCTCCTCTTCCTGGCTGGGGAGCCTGGTGGGGGGTGGCTGTAGGGACGGAGTCCCAGAGAGCAGTTTCCAGGCTCTTGGCCTTACATGGAAAGGTGCTGGCTCGGGTAGGAGATGGCCGTCAACTGTGATCAGATGGCCATCAGCTGTAACCAGTCAGTCATTAGCTAACTGTCGTGGCTATGCTAGCAAGCGCAGATTGTGGCTAGCAAATGCAGTTAGCAAGCGGATTGTGGATTGCAGATCATGTGGACCCTACTTCCTGTGTCTCACCCGGCCGCCAGCGAGACTGGGGTGCAGAAGACCCCTCGGTGGGGAACTGGTGGTTGTATGCTTTTGTGTCTCGACCAACTGCCATTGAGAATATAGTGTGTGACTCCCCTATCTATGGCTCCGTTGTTGTTCCTTTTTGGCCTCACCATATCCTGTGTTCTTGTGTGGGAAGCGAGAGCTGAGTCCCTGCATTACAGGCGCTGGGGTCTCTCATTCGTCAAGGGGAAATGCTGTGGCTGAGATATCCCTCCCAGTTCTCAACCACCACACGGAAGTTTGGGGCCTGCCTCTTTCATGTCTCCACCTCTCCTACCAATCTCGGCGTGGCTTCATCTTTATACCCTTAGTTATAAAACTTCTGTTTAGCCAGACTTCAGCTAGTTCTCCATGTTGGTTGTTCTGTAATTTAGTTGTGTTCATGGACGAAAACAGGCACAGTGTTTATGTCCACCATCTTGGATCTCCCTAGGTAACTCTAATTATTCCTCAATTTTAAAAAAGTATTTACAGAGTTCCTAGGATGTGCCATCTGCTATTCTGGGTGATGGGGAAACATCCAATGGAGTACATGGTCCCACTCAGGTTATCTCATGTACAGATCTTACATTCTATTGAGGCAGACAAAAACACATGAGCTGAAAAATAAATGAAATGCAGGTAGACCTGTATCTAGTCCATAATAGTACAAGATGGTAAAACAGCTGTGCAAGGTGAACTACAAAGCAATCCTAATACCCAGTGGGAAAAATTATGAACATCCTGTGACCTTTAAAAATTTTTAAGAACTCTTACTGTGGTTATAAAATAGGTAGGGAAATGAAAAAACAGTAAACCTATTATTTATTTAGTACACTGTCATTTAAAACCTTGAGAATTAAAATGTTTTATTTCCTTGTAAAAAACACTGAGAGTAGTTTGAAGAGTGATTGCCTGTTCATGGCATAACTGACCACAGAGAAAGAGCATCGTTTCTCTGCTTTGGTGAATAGTCATACTCCGTTCTAAGTTTGGGTCAGCTTCCCACATTTGATCCTGTGTGCTTCCCAGGTCATAAAATCTGCCTGAGCATTCTGTTAATGTCATTTCTTGCTGATGTCACATCCTCTGGGACATCACCATCTTTTTCTTCACCCACTTTTCTCTTTTATGCTTCTCTGGGAGATGGGGAAGGTGAGCCTGGAGAGATGGTGGCCTTGGGTGGGTCCAAGGTCACACTGGAGGAAAATGGAGGGATCAGAGTCTGAATTTATGCTTTTTATCCAAACGAGACCCCTCCCACCACCTTGTCCCGCCCTGGACTGGCACCATGGACAGTTTCTTTCTGTCTCTTTCAAAGTATTTTGGTTTGGTATTGTTATGTCCGATTGGATTAATAAATAAGTCTTTAACATATTCCTACTTTAATTAGTATGATAAATGCTGATAGATACGACCCACATAAACAAAAGCTTTTTGGGATCTTTGATAAATTTTAAGACTACGAGTATTAATGTCTCCTGAGAACTGCTGATCTGGGCAGCAAATTTATCAAAAATAAAAGCAGTGGTTTTTCCCCAGTGGGGAAAAGTTAGGTGACAGTTCTTTCCTCCTTGTATTGTTATTTAATCCTGTACAAGCCATCCCAACACACCTGGTGTGATCTGACTGGTAAGGGTGAGACACAGTGTCACGAGCATTCTCCCTGCACTGTCCTCAGTTGGTTGTTTTGGTTTAGCTGGTTAACTCAATCATAAACTCAAATAGTTATTTTTGTCTCTTTCATGTAAAACATTGTCTTTTTAAATTTTTCTTTCCAGTCTTCTTTTTGTCATAATTTCCCAGAATAATTTTTGGTATGAGTCGTGAGGTCAACAGCATGCAGTCCTCTGCAAATAGACCGAGAAATATGGGATGCTGGTAAACCTGGAGTGTTTCTTGTAGGACATGGCGAACAGGCAATGGACTGGGGTCTGGGGTGGAGTGGCTCCCCTGGGGTCTCTCCACGGCAGGACCCAAGAGACTCGTTCCATCCCCTGACTCTCTCCCAGGCCTGCACACCCAGCTGGCAGCGTCTAAACTGGTTGTCTACACTGCCAGATCATTATTAGGGTTTATGCTTGGAAGATACACTGACACCTGGGTCACCACCAAAATATCAAGTCAACAAATGTCACAGAGGTCTTGAAAAGTAAAGGACACCCCCTGAACTTCTGAATAGAAAACACACATCTCATGTCTCTATAACAAGAATTTCTTTCCCAGTACCCCTAGTTCTGATTGTGCAGTTACTGAGGGGACCCCAGAACTCCCCAGAACTGTTCACTGGACACAATTCTTCAGACAGTGGGGTACGCTGGGATGCTGCAAGGCTGTCCTCAGGACTGTCTCAGCCCCCAAAACTCCAGCCCCCATTCCTGTTAGAGTCACTGAACATGGGGGTCATAATTTTGATGCCACAACTCTTTCCAGAATTACCCTCCCACCCTCGCACCAGGTCTCTGCCGATGGGAGAGGCGTTCCTGTGGGAAGGGGGTGACTGAGTCCTGGTGCCTAGATGTTGGTTGATAACTGACTTAGGCACAAGCCCAACATCGTCTCCTGCAGAGACATCCACGCTGGTCTGATGGGAAGCTTTGGAGATGAACTTAGGCCCGACGCCGCCAACAGCTCTGTAGTTCCAGCTTCATTTCCACAACCCAGGGAGCAGGCATGATTATAGATTGGATTCAATTAGACCTTCCTCTCTCAGAGTGATACCCTTGGTCAGCTCAGATTTTGCTCTTCCAAGGCCTTTTCCAAACCCAAAGGGCCCATCCTTGCTTGCCTCCCTTCCTCCAGGTCTCACACGCATCATGCTGGCTAGACGAGCTTGCATCTCCAGCCACCAGATGGCACTGTGGGCCCAGAATTGGCAGCTGTGGTGGGTCCCATGAAGGGAGGTGAGAAGGACCCCATGGCCTTGAACTAGAAGGAGCTCCCTGGGAGAAGAGACTGGGGAGATGGGATGTGACCGGCTGGTGGGGGCTTGCTAGGGGATCATTGGCAGTTTGTAAGGGGTTGTGACATGACCTGATGTGTGTCTTCCAGTTCTCCTGGTTGCTGCTGGATCTTGTTCCCTGGGAGAATTGATGAGAAAGCAGGGAGGCCAGCTGGGAGACCCATTGCTGCTCTCAGTGGGGATCCCGGCTTGTCCTTGAGTGGCCAAAGGGACAGTTTTGGGGATGTCCTGGAGGCGGAATCAGCAGAACTTGCTCTTAGAGCAAATATGAGGTCTGAGAGGCCGAGGGACCTCCTAGAACCTGGTCCTGACTTCCTGAGATTAGGAGGAATGGGAAAGAGCATGAAAAAAGAAAAAAAATAAGTCTATTGGGGCCATGTTAGATTTCAGATGATTCCACCGTTGCGTGGGGGGAAAGTACAGAATAGCATGTATAATATAGTTCTATTCGTATAAAATCATATCCGTATATTCATTAAATATCTATTTGCAAATGCCTCCTGTGGACTTTATATTTTATACCTGGTGGTACAGGGTGTGGGGACTAGGGAGATTCTAGCCCCAGCAAGTTTCAAAGTCGGGACCCCTGACCAGGGTTGGTCTCGGGTCTGCCGAGGAGTGCATTTACTCTCCTGATTTCATCAGGGTCATTCTGGGTCAGGCCCGAGTACCCTGCTGGCCTGTTCTCCCATATCAGAGGCTACAATGTGGCATCTCGAAAGCCAAATATGTCCCACAGACATGTTTGGGGACAATGTTTTAAAAAGTAATATTTGTGGCCAGAGTTTAAAAATCAGATTTTATATCACAGTTTACTCTCTAATGTCCCTTGGGGAGAAAAAAATATAAAGGAAGATCTAGCTACACAGAACCCCTCGGCACCACTTGGCACGAATTGACAGGCAGCTGCCCCTGAAGTGGGGTCCTGTGCTCTGCAGTCTCCCTGTCGTGCCTGCACCCTTTCACTCATCCCCTGCCTGGCTCTGGACGTTGTGGGGTTAGTCTCATGGGGAAAGATGCCCATGCAATTTGACCTTAGGCTGCGGTTTTGTACCGGACAGAGGAAACAGTTCTTCCTGGTTGGGGGACTCCTGCAGTGGGCAAAGGGTGGAAAGACCCCCCAGGGTGAGAGATGGGGACCTGGGTTCCCAGAAATCTCACGCAGCCAAGCTTCTCCTGCACCAGGGGCTGTGGGAGTCCTAATCCAGGAAATACAACTGAGCATGAAAGCAGGGTTCAGGAGTAATTGGGGTACCTACAGTTTCATCCCATCCTCTCCGGGGACCTCAGAGACATCCCATTCCCCAGATGAAGAAACTGAGGCCCAGGAGCATGAAGTGACGTGCCCAGCAAGTTATTGTCTGGCCGGAATTGGGACCTTGAAATGAGCCTTGGTACACCCAAGTTCACCACCAGCCAACAGATGTTTTCCAAGAGCAAAGAGAAAATCTGGTTTTGAATTATTTTCACATCTGCTCCCCAGAGTTGGTACCAATCACAAAGAAACCCTGAACCTGAAACCATAGCCCCCTGTAACTTGTTGTTAAGTTGGCCACCAGGGAGCGGGCTTGTCCCATCCGATGGGCGGAGCTCCCTGGGTGCTGCCCAGACTCGGCTCCTAATATGCTGAGTTCCAGTCAAAGCTTCACAACTCCGCCGCGGGAACACCTGCCACGTGAGTGGATTCTGCCTCAGGTCTGAGTTGTCCTCTGTGGCCTTGACTGTTATCTTGCTTATACCTATCACCTTCGCATGTCGAGCCACCGCCGTTTATGGAGGACTGATTCTGCACCAAGCTCTGGGCTCAGTATTTGTATCTGAATAAGAGGTCATCGTTAACAGAGGAAAAGCGATTCAGAGAGGGGCAGTAACTCCTTCAAGGTCACACAGCCTGCAAGCCGTGGAACCGGAACTCTAAGGCACGTCTGTTTGTCACTACAGTGTCTCAGCAGCTGGCCATGCACTGTTCGTTTCAATGTTGTGTAATAACACTCTAAGGTCATAGGCTTGTGCTACTGCTGGAGGAAGCCTTACAGAGCATCAGGTCCAGATGTTTACTACATTGTTTTCACGGCAGGAGCTGTAATTCCAAAGAGATCGCTCAAATAAAACAGGAATAGAGTCGCTCCACTCCTGTGGAACTATGGGAGTGGTTCCCAAAGTGGGGTCCCTGCGCCAGCAGCACCAGCATCGCCTGGAAGCTTGTTAGTAATGCAACTCCTTGGCCCCACCCTGACCTATGATCCAGAAGCTCCGAGGGTGGGCCCAGCATCCATGTGTAAACAAGGCCCGCCCGTCCCCCCACCCCCCAGGGGTACTGATGCTCGAGTCTGAGAATCGAGATGAAGCAGGGATGTAGGGAAAAGACCCTCACTGGTTCCGTTTCTCTCTCCTTCCCACTCATTTGGGAAGGTAGGGAAATCCTTCCACCTGGTCCAAACGGACTCACTGTGACTGGTTGTGTAGCCCACTTTGTTGATCTGGTTGCAAAGTTTTAGTCCCACCTGGCTCTAATACTTCCGGTCACTGTAGTGTGAACAGTCATTTTATAAACTGTGTATATGTGGAAGGCCAAGGAGCGCTGACCAACTACAGGCAGCCATAGGCCGTGGGCTCCGTTCAGTCACCTCCAACCCCCCACCATGCCCCCCCCAACCTTCTCAACTATCTGGAAAGGACAAGACGCACTGGTGGTTATGTGATGGAACACGTGTTGGGTGCAGAGAACGCCTGCCTTGCATCCGGCTCCAGCTGAATCATGTCCCCCCTTCTCCAAATGTCCACATCCTCCTCCCGGGAACCTGTGGATATGTCAGTTTATATTCAAAAGGAATGTTGCAGATGTGATTTGGGATTTTCAGATGGGGGATTATCCAGTGGGCCCAGTGTAATGACAGGGATCCTTATGAGAGAGCGAGGCAGAAAGGAAAACGAATGCTGGCTCTTCTTCTACGAAGGGCTACCTTAGGGCAGAGTCTTGGGGAATGTGAGCAGAGAAAAAGGGGAGTGGGGTGCGGCAGTAATAAATCTAAATAATAGTAACCTCACAGGGTGATCTGATCATAAATTCCTAAATGGGCAGGTCATGGTGAGTAGTCACGCCCCAGGCATATGAAACGTTCATCTTTGTCTTAAGCGAACCCTGCCCATTGTTTTGTGCATGTCGGTTAACACGCCTTTGAAATGCCTCTTTTTCAGACCCCTCAGAAGCACAACCACTCTCAAGAGAGCACATGACCTTGTTAACTATCCTGTAGTCCTATCATAGAGATTTCCCTGCCTCGCTTTCTCCCACCTTCATGTTATCTTCCTTACATTTCCTCCTTAATTCCAAATGTATAAAAGAAAATGCAAACCAGAGGTATCCTCTGTTTGGCACACACACAAAAAAACTCTTATAAAAATTTTCTACAGTTTTGGACGTTCTTACGTTGACAGGAAGCAGGTAGACAGAGGCTCAAACTGGAGAACAAGAGTGGGATGCAATGAGCGGGGCAGAGTGTGGGTCCATTGAGGAGCCCCAAAGAGACAGTGGTTCATTCATTCATTCAGCCAATGATGAGTAAGCACCAACTATATACCAAGCACTGTGCCTGTAGCAGTGAACGCAGACAATTGAAGTGGAGGCATAAGGCAGAGAAAGGCCATTCACAGAAAGACTGGGCTCTACGTGACAAATCCTGACAGTCAGAGATGGCAGATTAGGGACGTGCTGTTGTCAGCCCGAGGCTGGCCTCCACATCAGGTGGTAGAACGTGCCTCAGGGGACTCCATCCTGGGTGAGGACAGCACCTGAGTTCTTCTGTCAAGGGGTCCACCCTCACTTCAATACACTCACCGAAAAATTCCCCCTCCCCAAATTCCCAAAAAGATTCTTGAGCTCAGAAGTGGATGAAAGACACTGTGTGTCCCCCCTTCCTTTGAGCCCTCTGGCTCAATGCACAGCTGCTGAGGCAATGACAGACATGCTAAACTCGTGCCCAGCACACCCTCCTCGGTGCTGAGCACCCCAGAGCCACATTTGACTATTCCGTGGAGTTTTCGAGATGTGTCTTGCAGTCGTATTTATTTCTCCCATTGGATCAGACACTCCTGGAGTTGTGAGAACTTGAAGGAGTCATGTTACCTCTGTGGGCCTCAGTTTCCCCTCCTGTGAAATGAGGGAGTGGAACTGAAAGGTCCTTCCAGTTTCTTCTGACATTCTAAGTCTGTCTTCTACACATACATGACACTCAACTGTGTCAAAGAGCTTTAATTGTGGGATGGAAAAGAAAGAAACCTGTGACTTCAAAAGAGGGGCGGGAGCCATAAAACAAAGACCATGATTCTCAGGGCCCCTCAGATGGGCTGCATGTAAAACTCTGGTGTATCTGCAGCCGCCTGCTGTCTGGCGGGTCCAATAGCACAGTGATCTCCAGTTGGTCTGCCTGTGCTGCTGGTGGAGTGGCCGTTCTCAGAAGCGTGGGCCGGGGTGCAGGCGAGGGGGCGGGACTGGGATGGCATGCTCCCGCAGGGACATAGCACACAGTGGTGGTCTGGGGTAGGACGATGTGTAAAGGCTCTCCCTCAGGCCAGCCTTTGGTGCGAGCCATCTCTGCTTCAGCTGCTCATAGAGCCCATAGTTTGTAGGGGGAGCTGCAAGAGATAGCCGGGTCTGGGTGAACACGGCTCAGAGGACGTAGCCTGCCCCAACAGGCCAGGAGTGAGTGGTGGGGACCCTGGAGGTTTCCCCAGGCTGTGTGTCGGGGACCTCAGCTGCCAATGCACTGGAAGGAAGGGAGGCTTGTAGAAGAGTGTTCGGTCTGCCAGCCCCTGAGTCTCAGGGTGGGGTCCGCTCCCCATGCACCCAGGAGGGACCAGGCACTGCTAGAGATGCCTCAGAAAATTCATCCCCCTGACCTGGTTGAGGGTGGCCTCGCTGGCTCTTAGGTAACTGTCTCCCCCCCCCCCCCCCCAGTAGAGAAGAAGGCAGTATGGAGTATGGGATGGATCTCCAGGAGAAACCCTGACAAAACTAAAGCAGAGTGACAAGCAGCTCACTCTGACCGTGTCCCTTTTCATTGAAGGGTAGGACGACAGAGAGAGGGATGCAAAGGATGGGGGTAGCTTGAAACGTAAACCAGCTCAAGGCACTCTCCTAAGTCTCACCTTCCAAGCCACGGTACTGCTGGAAGGGAAACACAAGCCAAGTCTGTACTGTGGTCTGTGAGCCCCAGGCGGCTTCCTCTACTCGTGTTGGAGGCTTTTTCACCACGATTCCCACCCTGGAATGCTCTTCCCCTAATCCCTGCACGGCTCCCTCCTTCTCAACTCAGCTTTCTCCTCAAGAAAGCCCGTGCCTACTCCACCCAGACCCGCCTCACTTTCTATCCATTACCCATTTTATATATAACCCCCTCCAAAATGATCTTATTTACTAGATCTAAGTTCTCTTATTCATTCGTGGTTTCTCACCCAGCTCCCCCTGGAATGCCAACTCCTGAGGGCAGAAATCCTCCCTGTTTGTCACTGCTGTGTCTCCGGATGCTACAACAGGGCACCGCTCCTAGGACATAGCTACTATTTACAGAATGAATGATTGACACGAGTGTGCAGTGACGTTGCTTCTGCCTCTTGCGCTCCAGGTAAACAGGCTGCCTCGGTGCACAGGTGAGGGCTTCATCACACAGCCAGCCACACTCCAGCAACAAGCGGAGAGGGCAGGTGGCAGCCCTGGGAAGCAAGTAGGACTCTCCCCCGTCACCTCACTCTAACACTCTCCTGGAGCCAGGGTCCCCAGTGTCAGTCCTCCCGGGTGAGCCAGGTGCACCTCAGCCCTGTGCAGGTGTGGACCCCTTACACCCCAGTACAGGAGGAAACCCTGAATATTCCAAATACCCAGAAGGGGGAAGTCGGCTTTCTCTGGGAGCCACAGCAACTTGTGTCCACTCCAGGAGCGGCATGGGGGCAGGCCCGGGTTATAATTGTGCCGGTTGTAATGGTCGTCGTACGTGCTGATCAGGTGTCGGTGCGAGGGCTCCTGGTGGTGGGTGATCAGGTGTTTGTACGGCAGCCCCTGAAAGGACAGGCACAGTGGGCACGTTACTGACCAGGCATCACCTGGCCGTGGAGGAAGCAGAGGCTGTCTGCCATAGGAGTGGCTGGTTAACTCCGTTGGTTAGAGCGCGGTGCTCTTAACAACAAGGTTGCCGGTTCGATCCCCGCATGAGCCACTGTGAGCTGCGCCCTCCACAAATAGAGTGAAACAACCACTGGACTTGGAGCTGATGGTCCTGGAAAAACACACTTAAAAAAAAAAAGAAAAAGAAGGTGCCCACCATGGAGGTCTGTGGTCTCGATGGAGAGGGGCCTCCGTGGGCTGTGACAAGTGTGGCTGCGTGGGCTCTCAGGGCCACCAATCAGGGAAACACACGTGTCTGTCCCTCCCAAAGCAACTCACCTTCACACACGTCTCAGCTTAGCTGCAGTCAGTTCTCTGATGAGTGGCCCCAACTACGCCAAGTCAGTTCATCTCTAGAATGAGCCACTGGGGACTCATTAACATGAAAGTCAGGACACCCAGCTGAATAAGAAGAGTCAGTGCCATTTTGTTTTGTGCCCCGTGATCTGAAATTACACCCTTTCATTTGTCTCAAGTCTCATCCATCCAAGTGCCTATTTCCATGGCCAGTGAAAGACACTGAATACCAAGCCTGCCGTGTGCACCTTGTATTTCAGTCAGTTACTATGGGAAGAGTCAGAGAACGTTCCGTAAATTGCCTTCTCCTGCAAAGGATTTATGGCAACCTCAGCTGGAAACTCGGGGAGTGATTTCTTTGGTGGGGAGTTATGTACAGGGAGAAGAAAGCCGTGTTCTCCTTACTGTGGGACATTTGCCTGAATCAGTTCTTTTCCTAAGAAAATCCTCTTGGCCTTGGATGGGGATCCTGGGGACCTGGGCTGATTTACGGGGGAGGGTAATGGCGATTTCCATGCCCATGCTCTTGTCTGGAGCAGACAGGGAGGTCTGTGTCTGCTGAGGTCTGGAAATGCTGGCTGCACCCAATATTTCAAGTGGTGGTTCCATAAATAAGTCAGACCACAATGCCAGAGGGAGACGGGGGACGGGCGCAGACATTCGGCAGGGGTTCCCAAGATCTCTATCACCAGGGGCCTGGAGTCTTTCCAATGCCAGGGAAAGCAAGTTGAAGAGGTTCCCATCAACCAAGGAGAATGCTGAGGAGAGACAGAGAGGCCAGCAGGGATTCTCAAGCTGATTTTCTTGGTTTGGGGCATGGCCCTGCTGTCTCGATTACGTTCCCAGGATTTTTGTTTTGATCCGGTGTGTTAAGGCGACAGACAAAGAGACAATTGCCTTTGAAAGAAGACCTTGCAGGGCCCAGGAGGAGGGGGCGTGCCACACCATGCAGGGCCACATGGGGAAGCACCAGGGTTGGTCAGAAGCAGGAAGACCCAAGGGGGAGTATGGCCCCAAGCCTTCTTGTGTTTTCCAAGGGAAGGAATGGGTGAGGCCGGGCAGGCAAATTTGAGAAGTTTAGGGTTGTCTGGTTTAAATAATTTCAGCAGGCTCTGGGCTGTCGGGTGCCTCTGGTTGTGGGTACCTGGTCCTGGAGTGATTTAAGGCAGGGAGATATTGACTTGGTGTGTGAGTGTTAGGTAACGGAGGTGGTTGGGGGTGTGGGCTCTGGATCGGTAGGTTTGAACCTGACAGGCATGATGGCAGGCGAGGTGTTTCCTGTCTCGAGGAATCAGCCTGCCCTGGGGAGGGCAGTCTTTCCAGGATTAGCCAGGCCCTGAGTTCCCACAGCATCATAAAGTAGAGAAAATAAAACACATGATTAACACACCTGCCCGGGAGAACAGCACAGGGAGGGGGTCCTCCCTGGGGGAGCTCATCTCATCTATCCCAGGTGGGTTGGCGTTTGCCTAAGAAGGGAGGAGAGGCGGGGGGGATGGGAGATGGAAAAGAAAGCTGGCCTTGGGGTGAGGGGTGAAGAGCTGACGCACAAAGAAGAGCTATCGGGTGGGAGCCGCCACACACACAGGTCATTTGTGCAGAGTTCAGTTCTGTTTCCTGTGTGTGTCTTAATTTTAACCAGACTGTATGTATCTGTGGGTATCTCTTCGTCAGGGTTTGTACTGGGTCCAGAGGTCTTTAAGAAAGGTGCACTGAGGACGAGGCTACGTGCCTCGTGTACACTGATGGCTGGGTCCAGGAGGACCCAGATCGTGGGTTACAAGTTTTACTTCCTTACGTTAAAATCCATGTGTGTCTTCACACTAATATGTGTCATCACACTAATGGTAAAGCCACTGAAAGCGGCAGCATGGTCCAAGGGTACCAGCCTGGCCCAGGGATTCCAGCACAGCCCAGGGGTACCAGCAGGACCCAAGGGTACCAGCCCAGAACTGAAATTCTGTCACTATTTGTCCTGACATTGATCTCCAAATGCAGAAGACAAAGAGTCAACCCCAGCAAATGATGATGACAAGGGGTCTGGGGACACTCTTTGCTTGAAGGGACACCTGCTTAGTCCCTTCCCAACCAGCTACACAGCTCTAGACGACACTTACTGCCCCCTGGGCAACTTTTATCTAAAAACGAGGGTGCTGAGCTGAACAACCTCGTGGGTCCCAACCAGCTCCCAAGTGCTCCCATTCTGACAGATGTCCACCCCTCATTCAATGCCTCTCTGCCCCCACCCTGAGTTCTGCAGGTGTAGGGTTAGGTTAGGGCTGGGGGCTGGGTGTCCTGAGGTTGCAATGCCCAGCTTCCTGCTCCAGAGGCCTGGATCAAGGAAATGCACAGGCACCCAGTGAGAGGAAGACAGCTGAGTGGCCCTTGACTTTATTCTAAAGAACAGGAAGCTGGGGCATAGCTGACACAAAACGCTGTCATCCAAACATCACCGCCGCTGGTTTGGAGTACTTTACGTTATTCCTCTCTACAGTCACTTTAATTCAATATTAACCACGTTTGTGTGTTTCCTGTGTCCTTTGCCTGTGTCCTGTTGGAGGAGTTTGGAGGAATGTGGGAAGTGATGCAGGAAGGAAAGTGCTAGGATGGTGGGGCAGGCGGAGGGGAGGGTGCTGCCAGCTTGAGAGTAGACAGATCTCTGCTCATGAGGTCAATCAGGTGAAGCCACCGCAGCCCTGGGCTGGGGAAGGTCTCCATGAGACCACTCCTGTGTTCCCACGAGGGAACTGGGCCTGGAAGGAGCTGGCTGCTGGAGTCCCCTGGGCCTTGCGAGGGGCCCAGCCTGAGTGTGGGGCCGCCACTCTCTCTTACCTCAACTCTCCTCTTGCCATACCACCTGGAGATCTGGTCCGGTCTGTGGCAGGGGAAGGGGACGTACTCTTTCCTGCAAATGCTCTGCGGTGTTTTCTCAGCGGCTTTGGTGAACTGGAACAGATGAAATATTGAAGACCACTTCTGAGATGGCCCTTCTCAGACTTCGGCTGTGACCCCTCCCTCCTGGGCTATTGGGAGCTGGGCACAGGAGAAAATGCAGACCTCTGGGCATCCTGCGTAACTCAGGCTCCGTGTTGTCCCCTCCCTTCCCGTACTTGGCACCCCCGCTGCCCAGGAACCCTGGGGAAATCTGTTATCGGTGTCGTGAGATCACTTCTCATGGTGGGACCTGTTTGCTTTCTCGTCTTCTCTCTCCCGTCTGCTCCCTCCTGCTTCCCCCTCCCTTTATTTTCCTTCTTTGTGCCTCACTCTCCCCAGCTCACTCTTTTTTCCCCCCATTCTGTTATGTTTTCTGATTGACATTTTAAAAATTCATTGTGGTAAAATACGTATAACAAAATTTACGATGGTGACCATGCTTAAGTGTACAGTTCCATGGCATTAAGTGCATTCACATTTTTGTGCCACCATCACCACCATCCATTTACAGAACGTTTTTAACATTTCAAACCAAAACTCTGTCCCCCTACAAGAAGTCCCCATTGTCTGCCCCAGCCCCTGGCGACCACCATTCTCCTTTCTGTCTCCGTGACTCTGACTGCTCTCGGTGCCTCATGTAACTGGAATCATACAGTATTTGTGTTTTTGTGGTTGGCTTATTTCACTTAGCATAATGCCCTCACGATTCGTCCAAGTTGTAGCATGTGTCAGGTGTTTTTTCCTTCAAAGGCTGAATTTAAGTTCATTGAGTGTACGTGCCACATTTTGCTTATCTATTCAGCTGTCATTGAATTACTTCTACCTTTCAGCGACTGTGAATAATGCTGTTATAAACGTGGATGTACAAATATCTCTCTTCAAGGTTCTGCTTTCAATTATTTGGGATAAGTACCCAGAAGTGGTATTGCTGGGTCATATGGTAATTCAGCGGCTGTACCGTTTTACATTCCCACCAACAATGCACAAGGGTTCCAATATCTCCATGTCCTTACCCACACTTGTTATTTTCTGTATTTGGTTTAATAATAGCCATTCTAATGGGTGTGAAGTGGTATTTTATTATGGTTTTGGTTTGCTTTTCCCTACTGGTAAGTGATGTTGAGCATCTTTTCATACGCTTATTGGCCATTTGTATCTTCTTTGAAGAAATGTCTGTTCAAGTTCTTTACCAATTTTTAATCAAGTTGTTTGTTTTTTGTTGTTGTTGAGTTGTAGGAGTTCTTTATATACTCTGGATATTATTCCTTTATCACATATAAGATTTGCAAATATTTTCTTTTATTGCATGAGTTGTCTTTTCACTCTGTTGATTGTGTTCTTTGATATATGAAAGATTTTAATTTTGATGTAGCCCAATTTATCTATTTTTTCAGCCATTATTTCTTCATATAACTGGTCTGCCCCTTTCACTCTCTCTTTTCTCCCATATTGTGTACATTGGTTGGCTTGATGGTGTCCCATACGTCCTTAGACTGTATTTACTTTTCTTCATTCATTTTTCTTTTTTGCTCTTCAGACTCAATAATTTCAAATAATCTGTCGTCAGGTTTCTGATTCTCTTTTCTGCCTGTTCAAGTCCACTGTTGGATGCCTGCAGTGAATTTTTAAAATTTATTTATTGTGTTTTTCAGCTCCGTAATTCCCATTTGGTTCCTTTTTTACCATCTTTTTATTGATATTCTCATTTTGTTCATATGTCATTTTCCTAATTTCCTTACAGTAGATCCTTGAACAAGATGAGTTTGAACTAGTATGGGTCTATTTATATGCAGATTTTTTAAATAAGTACTATAAATGTATTATCTCTTCCTTATGATTTGCTTAATAACATTTTCTTTCCTCTAAGTTACTTTATTATAATACTATATACATATATATGTAATTTTATATAGTATACGTTAATTGACAATTTATGTTATCAGTAAGGCTTCCAGTCAACAGTTGGCTATTAATAGTTAAGTTTTGGGGGAGTCAAAAGTTATACAGGAATTTTTGACTGCCTGGGGCGGGGAAGGTCAGCGCTCCTAGCTCCACATTGTTCAAGAGTCAACTGTAGGTCTTTGTCCATGTTTTCTTTTAGCTCTTTAAGTATGTTTAAGACAGTTGTTTTGAAGTTTTTGTCATTTCCTTCTGATGCCTGTGTTTCTTTAGTGATGGTTTCTGCAACTTTATTTTTTTCTTCTTTTGAGTGGGCCATTTTTTCTTGTGCCTTTGTATACTTTATGATATTTTGTTAAACATTGGGCATTTGAAAAAACAGCCACAACTCTTAGGTTCACTAACTAGCAGAGCAGGTTCTGAGCCTTGAAATCAGCTGGGTATGAAGATTTAAGTTCGTCTCGAGACTCTTCTGAGCCTGCCTCTTGCCTAGGGTGTGTGTGTGTGTGTGTGTGTGTGTGTGTGTGTGTGTGTGTGTGTGTGTTTCCCCTGTATACATGGCTTCTTTAAAATGGCTTCATTTCCCAAAGAGTCTCTTCCCTGCTTCTTCTCAGAGCCTTAGATGTTCTGTTGTATTTCTCTCCCTGGAATCTCTTGCCCCAGACATTTGCAGGGCCGTAGTCCCCTGGCAGCTTTCACTAGCTGTGATTACCACTGCTTCTCACAGCTTTGCGTTGCCTGAAATACGAGCTAAGCCACTTTACCCTGTCTGAGCTCTGAGTTAGGCGAAACAGAGACCAATTCCCTCAGGCAGCCCCCAGGCGGGTTAGAATGTGCTCTACTCCCTCTGGGTTCAAGGGAGGGAACTGGGAGCTTGGCCACCATGCCCTGATGGGAAGGGGATGGGAAAGAGGCAAGTAAAAACACCATGGAGTTTCCCACCATTTTGAACGTGGCTTTTTCCAATCTGGGCACCTGATTGGTCGCTATAGACCTTAGACTGTTTTTCCAAGCTCCTATATAGTTATTTTAGCTGGGCTGTAGCAGTGTCAGTGTTTCCATGAGAGAACAAGGACCTAGAGTTTCTTAATCTGCCACCTCTCTTACAGCACTCGAGTCCGCTCTCTTTATGCAATTTTCTCTAAGGGCAGAAGCAGCCCATAGTATCCCTGGGTCTTGCCAGGCGCACAGCTGCCTGAAGGGATTGCTCAGAGAGTCCTTGACCTTGCAACTTTCCTGACACACACAAAGGCCAAGTGCAATCAGAGCTAACAATGGCCGCAAGCCATGTCTGGCCAGGGGCGTGGTGGATGCAAATGTTCTCCATGAAAACAGCCTTTTCCAGTTCTCAGAAGTCACAGGCAACCTTCCCCACACTTACCCCAAAGCTGCCAATTCGATCTCACCCTGTTTTCCTTACCCATTTCCCAAGAAGACATGAGATTATCTACGTGTCTCCACAAAAATTTAAGTGGCTCACTCTTGATTGCCACAAAGGAAGGTGTTCAATTTTAAGTAGGCCAATTCAGGCAAAGTATTTCGTAGTGGCTTTTAAAGGACATGGGGACCCCCATTTGTTCTGTTTTGAAAGTAAAACCTGAAATGCACAGGTAAGGCCAGGTGTGGCACAGGTGTCAAGGGGCAGCTCATCCCGTGACATCAACAAGGGACTGTCAAGCCTGCCTCGGCAGGTGCACGTTTTGGGAAAGACCAGGCCAGGGAAAGCAGTCAGTCTTCAAATCCAGGTGCAGAGGAGTTAGGGACAGGAGACATCACCTGTCTAGAAACACTCCCCTGAAAATAGTACTGTGAGCCACAACTACAAGTATATTGCCACGTGTGCTGTGATGTGTCCAAGATGCAAGGGGTCCTCGATGACTCCCCTATATAGAGCACAGGGACCCTAATGCCACATTCTTAAGATGTGCCCAGCTATGACCCTTGGTTTGAAAATATTAATGACCTTACTCTTACCTTTCCCTACCAGTCCTCCCCCTCAGGGCTTTGTCTACTTTTCTCTTTCCTTACCTTCCTCCTCTCCTCCACCCAGTTTCCAGTGAGCACCCTGGTTGAATACTTGGCCTCAACCTTCCAGCTTGGAGTATAGCATGACTGTGGACTTACTGCAGTCAGAAACTGCATGGTAAGGCTTTGCGTTTCTTGGACTTGACCCGGTTTAAGGTTTCCGGGGTGGGGAGATGTTATGCAGTTGCTGAGTTTGGGGTGCCCCTTTCTCTTCCCAGCCACCCTTCTGAGTGGGGAGTAGATGACACCCAGCCAACTTCACAGAATACAAGGGCCTTTAGAGTCCACTTTCAGCTTCCAGGGAGAGGTGATGTGATCTTGGATTCCCTACTGTTGACTGTCTCCATGGTGATAGACTCTGAGTATAACTTCTCTCCTTAAGGGGGCAGCTGATTCTTCAAGAACAAAATTGACCCCACAAAAGCAAAGCAAATCAACAACCACCACTGTAAAAACAAGGGCCGGAAGGACCTGGTTTCTGTGTGGTTGCATTTTTACAACTAGCGTTGAGATCACATTCTATACTTAAAGAATGCTGATGTCATCTGCATGGATCCCTCATTTAATCCTTACAGCAGCACGATGAAGCAGGTACCATTATTGTACCCATTTTATAAATGAGGACACGGAAGCAAAGAGGAAGTAAGTGGCTACCGAAAGTCACTCGTGTAGGAGATGTGGGATTTAAATACACTCTGGTCCAGGCCTAACCCACTGGGCCCCACTCAATGTCTGTCTGCCCTTTTGCCTAAGGACCTTCCAGGAAGAATCCTATCTTTGTGCTCAAACCGATACAACATGGTTCATTTGGTCCGTCTTCATGCCTTCATCCCACCGTCGTTTTACTGAGACACACTACATCTGGACGCACATGCAGTGCCTCCTGACTCGACAGGGCCCCATCCCCACGGAGCTGCAGTCAAATGGGATAAAGGCCATGATCTGCTTACTCATTCAGCCAAAACAACAAAATCAGGAACCAACAGAGGGTTGGTTCAATAAATTGTGGTGCATCCATACAATGAAATGCTCTGTAGCTACTTACAAATGCTGACGTCAGAATATGCCTGTAACACATGGTAAAGTTAAAGAAGCAGCCGCCCTGGAGTCTTGCCTGCCACAAACGAACACATTCCATGTCAAGTAGGCAACGCAGAGAAATTGTTTTCCAATGGCCTTTAAACGAAAACAGAGGAAATCCAGGAAACTATTTGTTCCATCTTGAAACGACCCATGTGGCAGGAATGAACGTGGGAGATGCACCACAGAGCAGAGCAAAACTCTGTTTGGAAGGACGACAGTCTGGGCAAACCGAGGGCCAGGAAGAGGGGACATTCTGCCAGTCAAAGCACAGGGGAGCCATGTGTTCCGTTTAGTTCCATTCTTTAAAACTTTTTATTGTGAATTAGAGCACAAACATGAGAAAGGACAGTAAAAATCCATGTGCAGATATATGAATTATGATAAAGCAAAACCCCACAAACCCAGCATGTAGGTCGAGAAGTACAATGTGGCCAGCACCCCGAGGGTGTCCCCACCTGCCTCCTCCTACTCCATCCTGACTTCTGTAGCAATCACTTCCTTGTTTTTCTTTATAAACTTCGCACCAGAGGATGTGCTCCTAAGCATTAATACATGGTTTTGCCTGTTTGAGGAGTTTGTATATGTGGAATCCCGTAGCATGTATTCATTTGAGTCTGATTTCTTTTTCAGTGTGGTTAATATTTGTAGGGTTCACCCATGTTGCACGAAGCTGTGGCCGCGATGACTGTTTTGTACACAGTACATGTCTCCTGGTGCCCAGATATCACCATTTCTGAAAAGGCATTTAAGTTTTAGGGAGTCAACGAGCTCCCGGTGGTGGATACAGGTTTTTCCCAAATTCTAGTTTTAGCTCGAAAGTTCAAAATTTTGTTATTGGTAGCAACTACTGTCCATTGTTTTCCTTGAAGTGACAGACGTACTTCCTTCATTTTCAAGAAAATATCTACCAAATGTTCCAATTGGAATAATCAGGCTTTGTCTCCCCGTCTTTCTTTCAAGTAAAAATGGTCTTTCATTAAAAAAAAAAAAAAAAAATCCCAGCTAATTTCACCCACAACTCAAACCATCGCACATATGGCGCTGTTTCTCAAGAGAACCACTGGTACTTGGGTGTGTAATAGCAGAGCTTTTCTCGCACCTCCTTCCCATTTTATCACACAGCACATTAAAAAGACGTCTGATCAAGGGTCAAGATTTAATAAAATTGATAAAGTTAATTCTTCATCTAGTGCAACCAGCATTATTCTTATTCTTATTTTACTGCAAGTACATGGCGGTGGAGATACGACAACCACCATAACTAATGGCACTGCCTTGATTCATGCACAGGCACCAGCAGTTTCAGCCACCATTGCTCTTGCACCATCAGTGCGAATGTCAACGCTGTGTAAAAGAGCAAATAAGATCTTAGTATTATTGAGAAAATAGTTTTGACCTTGCAGGACCCCTAAAGGAGGTTTGGGGATCCCCAGGGAGCTCAATTTGGAAACCTGCTCTCGGAATATATACTTAGGAGCAGAATTGCTGGGTTATAGGGAGTGTCTGTCTTCAACTTTGCTAGATAATGCCAAACTATTTTCAAGTGTCAATTCACATTTCCTTATCAGTGTATGAGGGTTTGTTTCCATTCCTTCACACCTGCTAGTACTTTTTCATCATCCCAAATAGCAAGTTCAACTCCCCATCCCTACTTCCCCCAGGACCTAGTCACTTCTATTGTGCTTTCTCCCTTCTAAGAATTTGCCTGTTCAGGATATCTCATATATGTGGAGTCATACAGCATTTGTCTTTTTGTGTCTGGCTTATTTCACTGAGCCTAATATTTTCAAGGTTCATCCATGTTGTAGCGTGTATCAGAATTTTGTTCTGAAATTCATTTCTCAGAATGAATAATAATAATGGAATAATAATATTCCATTATGTGTGTAGACCACACTTTGTTTCTCCATTCATCAGTTGATGGACGTAGGATTGTTTCCCCCTTTTGGCCATTACGGCTGCCATGACCCTTGGTGTACAGGTATCTCTTTGAGTTTCCCCTTTCAATCTTTTGAGCACATACCTATGAGTGGCATTGGCACCACAGAACTGTTTTCCACAGCGTCCACACCATTTTACGTTTCCACCAGCAATACCCGAGGGTTCCTATTTCTCCACATCCTTGCCAACGCTTCGTATTTTTCCTTTATGATAATAGCCCATCCTAATGGGTATGAGCTGATATCTCACTGTGGCTTTGATTTGCGTTTCCCTGATGACTAATGATGTTGAGCATCTTTTCATGTGCTTACTGGCCGTTGGTGTATCTTCTTTAGAGAAACATCTATACAAGTCCTTTGCCCATTTTTTTTCATGGGTTGTTTGGTTGTTTTTGTGATTGAGTTATAGAGATTATTTATATATTCTGGATTTAAAAATTTACAAATATGTTCTCTCATTCCGTGAGGTGTCTTTTCACTCAGTTGATACTGTCTATTCCTATGTGTTGTATACTTTATGCTACTTAAGTGGATTATTTTTATTTCATTTTCTAACTGATTTTTGCCCACAGATTAAGATGTAATTGATTTTTTATAGATAATAACTTTATATCCATCAACCCTGTTTACTCATTAATTCTAATAATTTCTCTGTAGATTCTTTGAGAATCTACATGTAGGATCATAACATCTGCAAACAATAACTCCTTTCAATCCTTATCAGTTTTATTGTCTTTTTGTATTAGCTATGACTCAGTACAACGTTGAATAAAAAAGAGTGAGCAACTCTTGTGCTTTTCCCGATATTGAAGGGAAAAAGATCAATGTTTCACCGTTAAGCATGATGTTTGCTATAGGTATTTTTTGTAGACGCCGTTTTTTGTGATAAAGAAATTGCCTTCTGTTCTAAATTTGCTGCAAGTTTTTTCATAAATGTTTCAGTTTTTGCATCTATTAAGATAATCACATAGTTTCTCTCATTGAATCCATCAATGTGATAAATTCTGCAATGTTAAACTGATCTTGCATTTCTAGCATAAACCCAACTTGCCATGACATAATCTTTTTCATATATTGCTGGATTCAGTTAGCGAAATATTCTTTAGAAAATTCTTTGCCTCTATATCCATGAATAAGCCTATAATTTTTACTTCCACTGTCCTTGTAGGATTTTATTACTAAGTTAGCCTCATAGAAAGAAGAACATATCTGTTTTTTATACTCTCTAGGTCAGTTCATGTAAAATTAATGTTATTTCTTCCATGAATATTAAATAAGTCATGGCCAGATTTTCGTTTTGTTTTGTTGGACAGCTTTTTATTGCAGATTCAATATATTTTATTAGCTAATCAGATTTTTTCTTTCCTTTTGTGTCAGGTTGGCCAGTTGTATTTTTCCAAGAATTTATGCGTTGCACCTAAATTTTCAATTGTTTGGCATGTGTTGCTCATAATGTCTTCTTATTATCTTTTTTAATATCTCTAGAATCTGTCCGGAGGTCCTTTTTATTCCTAGTACTTACTATTTGTGTTTTTTCTTTTGTTTTCTTTCTTGGTCTCACCAGATGTTTATCAATTTTATCAGTCTTTTCAAAGAGCCAAAATTTAACATTATTGATCACCTCTGTTGTGCGATTATTTTACACTTTTGAGATTTTACATCTTTTGGGATTTTGCCCAAAAGATATTAGAAAGTCTAAAAACATTTTTAAATATTACAAAACATAAAAATGCTTTTTTATACTTAATCTTTCAATCATCTTAGGAAATTCTCCACCATTATATTTCAAATATTGCTTCTGCATCCTTTCTCCTTTCTTTATGGGATACCAGTTACATATTTGCTATGCTTCTCACTGAATCTTCATGCCTCTTGTCCCCTTTTCTGTATTTTCTGCATTTTGTCTCTTTGTGCTTGAATCTGAGTAGTATCTTCTGACTTATATTCCAGTTCATATAACCGCTCTCAACTGTATCTAATGTGAAATTAAACCCATCCATTGAATATTTTATTTGATTTGTTGTAGTTTTAAGTTCTAAACTTTCTGTTTGAGTCACATCTATGAGTATTATATATAATGTCACTTTTTACAGTTCCAAATTTTTTATTTTTTTACCTTCTAAATTTTTAGGTTACCACTTGTTGCCATCCAAATTTTCAAATTTTGCCTTCCAAAATTTTAAATTTATAGATTCACAGATTATATTTATATATTGCATAGAGTTATAGCTTATATTTAGAAATATACCTATATAGAGTTTATCACCTTTGACATAGTGAACAGAGCCATTTTACAGTCTGTGGCTCCTTTTTTTTTTTCTTTCTTTCTTTTTTTTTTTTTACTGTTGTTTCTGTGGGTTCCTGTTGGTAGCTCTTCTCACGTGCCTGGTATCTGAAAATTTATTTGCAGAAATAATGGAAGGCCTAAGATGATATTATCTTCCTCCAGAGATGATTGCCTTTTGCTCTTCCAGTCACCTGTGGACATTAGAGATTGGGGATCACTGCAATCCAGTTGAGACATTTTGGGTCACAGTCCTGTGTGCTCAGTGCTATGCTAAAGGAACTATAGCATATTCTGCAGGCCCGCAGGAGAAGGCTCTAACATTCTGGGCGTAGGGAGGCTCACCAGAGCAGGTGGGGCCTAAAATGACACCTGAGAGGTGAATGATGAATTGACTTCTCCCCTCCTGCCCCAGTATGGCCTAGAAAAAGTTCTTAAAGATGTCCAATCAGGTTGGGGTTATTGCACAGGGAGCCGAATGGTGGTGAGTAGTAGGCTTGGAATTCAGACACACTGGGCTTCAACTTCCAGTTCCAGCTTCTACCAAGTTCCTTGGCCAGGTCCACCTTGGTTTTCTAATCTATAAATTGGGAGTCAGTATCATGTGCTTCATGATATTATGAGAATTCAGTGAGGGGGACCCTTGAGGGGTTTTGCCTGTTACTGGAAGTGCTTGCAAACTGAACCTGGGCACTGCCTTATCTGATTCAACTTTGTGCTGCAATTGCAAGATACCTAGCTGCAATGTTGGCACGGTGCTGTGTGGCCAGGGAACAGGGCGGGCCCGGCCAACCCTGTGGAGGAAGGAGCCAGCTTGCCGACTCTGGCACCCTTTCCACTGTTAGATGGAAGCAAGGGTGTCGAGGCAACAACCCAGGAAGATGGCAGCCTGCTCGGTTCCTCCATTGATTCTTGTAGAGGTTCGTCTGAGTTAAGGAACTTTCCTTTGAAAATGCAGACGTGCCACGCCAACATGGCTCCACCTGTTATTGTCAAGACAGTCAATTTTCTTTCAGCTTTGGGCACTGGTGCTTATGATTCAACTATTTCCCTCCCAGCTGAGATCTGTTGAAAAAAAGGGAATGAGACAGGCATTTCGGTAGCATCTGTCAACATTTAAAATGTGCTCAGCCAACAGACCCCCTTCTCGAATCTATCACAGAGAATCACATGCGTGCAAGGGGCGTATGCAGAAATGTTCACTACACACTTGTTTTTCTGTAAAACACTGGAAAGAGACCAAATGTGTCCACCAGCAGGTAATGTCTAAGAGTGCTACACAGTCACACCGTGGAATACTACGCAGTAGCTAAAGAGAAAGGGAAAGATAAATACATCATTTACTAGGTTAGATTTCTAAGTCATGTCATTGAGTGAAAAAAACCCAAGTGGCACAACATGTACAGAATTATTATTCTATTATGTACAAATATATGGCAAAGTCATCCCACAAGATAATACTCTATATTATCAATGGGCACATATCTGTGTGTGTAAAAGATGGAAACAGGCTTTGAAGGATTAGAAGACCCTACGCCACCCCCAAAAAAGGAACAGTGGATACATCCAGATAAAGGGGAACAGAGTTGCGGAGGAGTAGACAAAGGGGAATCGAGGCTTATCTCTAGCATTTGAAGGTTTTATTTAAATGGAGAATATATATGGGTATCACATATATCATTTAGAATTAATTTTTAAAAGGTAGAATTGAAATGGAAATATGTTTGACAATGCAGTAACTGTCACATTGTCCAAATATATCCACTGCTCCTCTCTGGGGAGGATCATGTTTCTCTGTCCCATCAACATCAGGCTTGACCATATGACCTGCTCTGGCCAATGAAAGGTGAGCAGGTACAGTGAGCATCACTTCGGAGCAGACGCTGGGGTAGCCACTGTGTGATCAGCCATATTCGTTTTCCCTCTGCCATAAGACTGGAGATATTTCACGTACAGGCCTGGATCCCGGAGTAGACAAATGTGGAACAGAGCTACAGCCATCCTGGGAGGGCTGTGTAATGTGTAATGTGAGCAAGAAATAGACCTTCGCTCTCGTGAGCCACTGAGACTCTGGGGCCATTTGTCATTGCAGCAGAGCCTAACCCCTACTAGCTTCTCCTAGCCCAGGGATAAGAGGAGAGAGCAACCAGTCATTCTGGAGCAGAGAGTGCAGGGGGAGAGGGAGACAAGGTCTGGGGTGAGAAAGGCAGGGAGGTCCTGGCGTAGGGGAGAGGAACACCCTGAGGAGGGTGCTGACAGTGAACTGGGGTGAAAAGCGGCAGAGACGAAGTTGGCCAATTTTTTTACTTTGCCCTAGGACGTGTCCTCAATTGCCTCCTGACCTAAGACAGCAATTTGTGATGGAACACATTGTCCATTAGCAGATGGCACTTCCCCTAGCCTAACTGGTGGATCTTTCTGGGAAGCCATGAGAATTTATGGAGAAAACACTCCCAAAGTGCCCGGGCTTAAAGATATGTGGGTGTCCATCTCCTCTGAGCCCTATTAGCTGGGCACCTCAGCTGTGACTTCCTGGAGGGGTCTAGGGTTAGCAATTCCAAACTCATTCAGACTTAGAGAAAGCCACAGTCAAGTAAGTAAAGGAAACCAGATGGCAAAATACTTGACACTGTCAACTGGACTCAGACAGTAGCTGATACCTAGCTGGAGGGGAAGTGACTCAAATAAGGTCATGTGGCTCAGTCGTGTCTTTCATTTTAATTCTGAATGATGGGAAAGAAAAGAACTAATGGACCATGGGGTATGACAGAAAAGGGCTGTTGTCAGATCTGGGTTGCAACGCACAGCGCCTGGCCAATCACATGACCTTGGACAAACGAGTTAATCAGTTGGCCTTGAGCCTGACAAGAAATAGACAAGAAATGAATGTTGCTATTAATGTCTCTGGGCCTCAGTTTTCTTATCTGTAAAATGGGCTTAAGAACACCCACTTTGTAGAATTCATGTGAGGGACACATGATTGTGACGGGGGGCGGGTACTGACGCTGGTGTCTTGAATGAAGAGTATGCACATTATGACCTGCTGACTCACAAGGCACGAGCTGCCCTCACAGAGTCGGCAGGTTGCTCCCTCAGCATCTGAGCCCCCACTTGTGGTGGTGAAAACCTCAGGTCGTTTAGACTGAAGGCTCAGTTTCAATACTCACACAGAAGAAGTAAAGTCACAAGATTTATTACTTACAAATCCCAGAGACAGGGGGTGAAGGGGTGGAGTGGACCAGGGGAAGGGCAGTCCTCCATCCCAGGTCACGAGCGAGCAGGAGATAGAGACCAGGGTAGCAAGCACCTATGACTTAGAAGGCGGTTGGGGCAAAGGTCACCAGCTTCACAGACTCAACTCTAAGTGATTACTTAAAAAAGCGACCGAGGAAAAACCAAGCAGGAAACTGTGGCGGGAATCCTGAGCTCAGGTTCTCACCTAAATACCCACACTAGGTGGGAGCAGAGTTGTCATGCTATGAATGCCTGGGCAGCAACTCAAAATCGATGTTCTCTCTTCACAATGAGGTGGCGATTTTAAACAGCCCAGGACAGTGCCGCGCATGTAGTTGATGCTCGTGAACATTCATTTCTACCCCTTTTCCTTTCCCTGAGCCTCATGAATGGGCTACAGGAAAGGCAGTAATGGTGCAGTACAGTAGAAGACTAGAACGTTTGGTCCCCAGTTCAGCCCAAGCAGCCACTGGGGTGAAAGTGCTTTATCTCCCCATGATCTACAGCAGCAGCAGCTTTGGAAACGAGTCCACCTAGAAGGTGCTGCCAGCCCCTAAGTGTAACCCACTCCTCTCACTGGGCACAGTCCTCCAGAGGCTCACCCGCTGTGCGGCACCCACTGTAAAGAGCCAACCACCCAGCTTTCCGGAAAGGAGGTCGACTCATGTCTCTCCACCCATCTCCAGAGGCAGGGGTCAAACAAAGGTCACACTCCGGGAGAGAAATCACGCCAGACTCAACTCATCAGGGCCCACCCTCTGAGCCAGATTGGAAAAGGCCCAGAAGATTGCACATGCTGCACCTGGGTTATTCCAAGGCCAGTTAAGGGGACAGTTCTGTCACCCACAGCTGGGGTCAGGCGGGGCAGACCAAAGTCTGTCTCAGGGAGGCCAAGGGCAACCCTTATACTCTCATTCACTTTTGTAAATAGCCACTGAAGACTCTCAGCTCAAAATTTCCCCACAGTGAACATGGACAGACAACCCCACCTTCCCCCAAACCTGTCCTCCCTTCAGACATCACAAACATGCATCCTCCGATTCTAGAACCTGGAGCCAGAAGGAGAACAGCGATCTCAATAACCCTCCCTAGCCCCACTCAGCATCACCTACATCAGCAAGAGAGCCCCACTGGGAACGGGCTCTTGGCAGGACCCTCGCTCTCATGGCTCTCGCAGGAAGGAGAGATGCTCACAACCCCTTTAGGAAATGGACCATGGCATTCAGAATCCTTGTGGAGCAGGGGAATTGAAAGTATCCCATATCGAGGGTGTTCAGCACGCCGTGAAAACCATCCTCCATGTGGTGCCAAGTCACCGAGACTCCCAGGTCCTCCAGTCTCTTCTTGTACAATAGCGAATGGTCCCGCAGAATGTCGTACTCACAGCTCACAATGCAAGCTTCCGGGAGCCGAGATATCACTGCATCTTCTGCAATCAGGGGCGAGTTCATCAAATCCAGAATGTGGTCTGTCTCCAGATAGGCACCCTCATTCAGGGGCGCAGGGGACACCTGCTGGTAAGCTTCCTTCTTAAACCTCCTCGGGATGTTTTCAGAGCCCAACCACTTTCTATACTTTTCCCAGACTTTGGCAGGCAAATGGCCACGTTCCATGACAACGCTTTTCCAGGAGGGACTGATATCCAAGCAACAAAACCAACAGTACCAGATAAAATCCTCAGTGAGCAGTGGGACATTCTTGTTCTCCTGAAAAGAAGGGAGTGTGAGATCCATGACTTGGGCGATAGAGTAGAGCAGGATTTGAGCACGGATCTTAGGGAGATCAGGCTTGTCCATTAGTTTTTGGCAAACTATTACTGCAATTCCCCCTCCTGCGCTGTCGCCACAGACCACGACCCGGGCCGGATCCACCCCGAAAGTATCGAGAGACTTCAGGAAGTGGATGGTGGCTGCGATACAGTCTCTTAGCGGCATCGGAAACTTACTCTGCGGCGCCATGCGGTACCTAAAAAGAAATCAAGGGACACAGTTTACACTCATCACCGTAGCAGAGCCCAAAACACCTGTTTCTAGCATCTTTGAGCCCAAATTTCTTCCATTAACTTCTCTTTCTGAAGCCTGAGCAGGTGAAATTAAGGCATGTGGCTTAAATGAACTGATAGAACAAAAGCCCTCAGTGCTGGCACATGGGATCAGTAAGTGTTAGTTGCTATTTCCTGTGTCTCAACACCAATTTGGGGACAGGCTGTGACCACAAGAGCCCTGTCATCCACCTGTTGGACAACAACTTAGCTCTCAACCAAAAACGTAGCCCCATCCTTCTGAACATAACTGATGGTGCCTCCCTGGTTCACACCTGTTCTGGTTTTTTCTTTTATCAGCAACCTCAGGCTGGCCTGGGTTTAGATTCTAATTAACCCTGTCACGGTCACAGGTTTTCGGGGGGCGGGGGGGGCCTGGAAGACTTAAATGCCATCAGGGGCTAGCAAATCACAGATGGGCTGCCTCCAGACCAGGCACCTACTCTTGAGCCCATGGCTCCATGCTCAGGTTGTGGCCATGACGGTTCACCAACCTGGCATTATTAGACCTTCCCGTTTTTCAAGAGACTCCCGAAATCTGGGTTTGATGAGAAAACTCACTATTTTAAACGCAGGCCTCAAATAAAAGAAGGAAGGAAGGAAGGAAGGAAGGAAGGAAGGAAGGAAGGAAGGAAGGAAGGAAGGAAGGAAGGAAGGAAGGAAGGAAGGAAGGAAGGAAGGAAGGAAGGAAGGAAGGAAGGAAGGAAGGAAGGAAGGAAGGAAGATTCCACGAGATCAACAAATCTTCTGCCAACCATTTCCATTCTGATGCCCTCTGTTCTCAGCTATCTGGGAAAGCAATGCTTTCAGCTCCTAAACCCTGTCTACTTTGGAGTCATAAAATAACCTTCTTGCAGAGGTTTGCTAGTGTAGCCTACTCATGACCTCTTGGTTCAGCACAACCAGAACGGGAAGGCATCTAGCAGCCAACAAGACTTCTACCCCACGCAGAATGGTTTTGGAGCCGAGAATCGTGAAGTGAGGGACTTCTCCTGGTCTCCCTGCCTCATCCAGGACTGACTTCTGTATTTTTTCACTCTGCTCAACTAGCTGTGCCACGAGAAAGCTGGGTGATGTAATCCCACCTAGAGGCTGGCGATTGGTATTTCTTTATGGCATGTGCACTTAAACGAAACTGCAGAAAATGCTTTGTCAGGAGGAACCGCCACGCCCAGTGTGATACTGTGTCAGGTAGCAGGTGAATAAGCCCACACCTCTACAGTGACCACTCTTCGTAGGTGTCCAGTTTGTCTGACGTGGAGGCTCCGCGAGGGGCTGTCCCAGGTCTCTCCTACTCTGTGTCCCCCAACCACTCTTAGATTTCCAGGTTGGGTGGGTGACTCTCTGAGACCAGTTAGGAGAGAGAGTGGCTTTTTCATTTTTCTCACTTCCTTCGGTGGCTCTCACCTGGGTGGACTCCCTCTCGGGAACACTTGGAAATGTGCCGGGTGTCCTGGTGACGGTGCAGAGCCCTGTGGCATTTAGTGGAGGGAGTGTCTGGAATGTGCAGGACGTTGGCTGTGAAGCTGGGCACCTGAGCTGCTTACCTAAGCCCACTCCCCACCCAGCTTCCAAGTGATGCCACGCACAGAACGGCCCGTTGAAACATACCCCCGGGCCACCCTCAGGAAGGAGCGCCCGTCCTCAGCCTCTCTGTCTTCCCCTCTGCCTTCCTCTCCTCCTCGCTGGCTCCCCTGTTCTGGCCGGAGTTCCTACCTCCCATCTCACCCCATCCCTCCAGGTCACAGCCTGGTTTCCCAGCCCTTTCCCACCCTCCCCATTTACTCACCCAACTGACAGGACCACCGAGTCACTCTCCTTGGACAAACAACAGCATATTTTATGGTGGGTTTCTAGAAAATAAAGGTTTTCAAATTCACTAGGAAGGCTAGTGGTCCTGCCAAGCCAAACCATCACCATCAGCTGCCCCCTTCTCACTGACAACCACCACGGGCAGAGCGCTTGGATTACGACCATCCATTCACAATTTCTGAGCAGCTCTTTGGCCATACAGCAGAGTGGTTCAGTGTGTGAGCTCTGGGTCAGACCCGAGTTCTAATCGTGACTTTGCCTCCTTTCAGCTTGAGCTGAAGTAGAGCTGCAGCAAGTCCCTTCACTCCCTGAGGCTTGATTTCCTCATCTGTAAAATGGGAATAATGATAATAATAGGGCTGGTGGGAGTTTCAACGAGGTAATGCACATAAAGAGCTTTCATGTGTAAAAAGAGGCCTGCCACGTAAATACTAATATTAATAAAAATCAATTAATAGATACTGGCTGTTATAATTGATTATGCAGCCCGTACCAAGACCATGGTTACATTAAATCCCCTATTCTCAAAGGCTTCTACTGTAATGGATCCTGGCATTCCACAGATTAGAAAGCACTATAAAGGTGTTTTTCCCCTAATTCCCAGAGGGGGAAGGGAATTAAGATAATAAAATTGCCTCAATATTTTGTTTTCTCTCTCAGTAATTTTCCTCAAATCTTTGGTCCTCCTGTCTCTACCACAGTTAGTCTCAAGCAATACCTGATGTGAAAGAAAATGATGCGTTTTCATTTTTTAAAAAAATCCTTATTTCCAACTAAGTAGCAGTGGTGGTCTCACATCACGGTGAATGTATTAATACCGTTAAGTCATACACTTCCGAACAGCGAATTTTATGTTGCGTGAATTGCTCTGCACTGAGTTATCGCCTGCTCTCTGAAAGTTTGCTTTGAGCCTCCTTGCTTTTCCGAGACCTCTACATTAGTGCCTGTTTTCACAAACCAAAAGAATCGCAAGAGGATTTCACTTTTACAAAAAAGAAGGTGAAAAGCAAAAACAGCGTTCAGCGTTTGTTTTGCAGTGAGCCATTACAGAGGCACCCCAGCAGCCAGAGTGGCCCCACCCTCTCCCTTTCCCAGGAACTACACCCAGCATCACAGCCTCAGGCCCTGGGGCTCTGAACTGCGTCTGTGAGCATCTGGGCTTTGTCTCAACTTACTCTGTGTGTCCCTTAGCAACATGTATCCTAAGGTAATCGCTTCTTCGCTTTGCCTCATTTCGGCTTATAAAAGATGTCATAGGAATGCTCTACTTTTGGATAGCAGGGGAAACCTGCACAGACATCCACACACATCCACACATATGAGGTCTGACAATGGAGTTCACGAGCTTGTTGCAACAATGTTGCCAACCTTTTTTGATATTATGAAGTTGTACCAAGTGGACAAACAGTTAAGCAAGTTTACTATTTGGAAAGGCTGAAAAGGCTGCATGAAAAAGTTAGATGACCTGAACATTTCACCAACAATTCATGACTCTTGCATCACAACAATGCACCAGCTCACACAGCACTGTCTGTGAGGCAGTTTTTAGCCAGTCAACAAATAACTGTATTGGCGCACCCTCCGTACTCACCTGATCTGGCCCCAATGACTTCTTTCTTTACTAGAAGGTACAGGAAATACTAAAAGGAAGACATTTTGATGACATTCAGGACATCAAGGGTAATATGACGACAGCTCTGATGGCCATTCCAGAAAACGAGTTCCAAAGTTGCTTTGAAGGGTGGACTAGGAACTGGCGTGGGTGCATAGCTTCCCAAGGGGAGTACTTGGAAGGTGGCATGGTGATAATCAGCAACGAGGTATGGAGCACTTTTTGTAGAATGAGTTTGCGAACTCAATTGTCAGACCTCATACCTTGTATGTGTACATACATATATATTCCATATCGCTCCTTATTTCCAAAGAAAGACCAATAGATTCCATATCTTTGCCACCTGAGTGATCTGGGGCCCACTAACTGCTGCTCCCTGGTCATACCAGCAGCTGTTAGACCCCAGGAAGACGCTGCGTCTTGCTGGAAGGACGGTGCCCACGTCCCTGCTCTGAGGGGTCCTATGCGGCAGGTCTGGGGGAAGAACTTACTCATGCTCCCTATGATGCCCCCACCGCCGTGGTAGAGCACAACGCCCGGCCTGAGGCTGCAGGAGGACGCCTTGGGCTGGTACAGTTTCACCGGGATCGTCCCGAAGCGGAGGTCCGTGACCACGACATCCGGGTCCTCCTTTAGCGGCATCAGGTCGTGCATGAAACGGACAAATCTGGGCATAGAACAGATGCCCAGTTTCTCAAAAATCTTCCCCTGTTGGTGAGAGAAGAGGAAATGCAGTGAGAAGGATTTTAGCGTGTCCCAGACGGAGTCCTGGAGGAGCACGGCTGCCACATGTACCCTCTGCAGAGTGACAGAGGCCAGACTGGACCACAGCCCGGCCGGACCCTCTCTGTGTCCCCATCGCACCCGCAGAAAACCCCAGGCCCCCGCTGCCCCAGCACCTGCCCCTCTCGAATCACTCTCCCTAGACCCCATACACCCCAGCGCTATAAACCAGGCTTCTGGCCATCCCTCGAGGGTCCCTGTACCTGGGATGTCCCCAACCCCTGAGGTCCCTGTTCCAGCTCGGCCGGTAATTGACCGAGGAAGCCCCCCCTGGACCCCCCTAGCCAATGTGGCCCTCCCAGCATTTGTTGCTATTTTTAAGATGTGATAACTGCATTGTGGTTATGTTTTTTAAAGGCAGGGGGTTCTTATCCTTTAGGGATACCGACTGAAATACTTCTGGATAAAATAATACACTGCCTGGGATCTGCTGTATAAGAAAAGGGAATGTGAGACAACGTGGGGGCACAGTTGAAACGCGATTGGCCAGGAACAGATAATCATGAACGCAACGGGGTGTGGACATGGGGCTTCTTTCCAGTCTTCCGGCTCCTTTCGTGTGTGCCTGAAGTCTGCATAACAAAAATTAAAATGAACAAACAAAGTGGGCTCTCCCCTGGCCACTCGCTTTCCAGTGTTTCTTAACCCTTTCCTGTGCCAAGGCCATTTGGCTTTTAGTGAAGTCTGGGGACCTTGTTGCAGAATTTTTTGAATATACAGGGTTGTGGGATTACAAAGGAAGGCAGTTTTATTTAAATATAGTTATCAAAATATTGAAGTAAGTGTGTAATGCAATATTGTATGTGCTTCCTTATTCACATACTAAATAGCGGGAGTTAGTGACTGGGCTAATACTGTTGTCATCTCAAAGGAAAGAGATGCACACGTGATTTTGTGAAATCTCTTTGTAAGAATTCACAATATCTGCAACAGCTGTTAATATGCTCGGGAAATATGTGATTCCTCTTGGTGACACACTTGCCGCTTCTCTTGTCACAGCTATGGTTTGTCACCCTCCTTTATAATGGAAGGAAATACTACATTTTCATTAGGGGTTAGTGAAAATGGGGTGATTCTTACCCCATCCAAATTCATGGACCTCTTGCATTCTGTCACCCTTGGAAGTTCGGGGAACCCATTAAGAAGCCCGACTTCCTTGTCTTACTTTCCTCATAGCATGTGCCACTCTGTGAATCATTTCGCTTGTGTGTTGCTGTCTCCCCCATCTCACCCCCCTCACCCCACTATTCCCTACCCCCACCAGGAGTCTCCAAGCTCCCTGCAGGCAGGCTCTATCTGGTATTTGTTTCTCTCGCCCATCACTCATCCTCAGAGCTGGCACTGATGGATGACACACAGCAGTTGCCCAACACATCTTTGTAGAAAGAACAAATCAACGCATAGGAACAAGGCTAATATTTCGGGAGCACCTACTCGGTGCTGGGAATGGGAACACACATTCCAGACGGCTCAACTCACTGCGTCCCCACAAAGTGCTATGGAGTCAGGACTATTTTTTCCCCTGCTTTTGCAGATGAGGACACCAAGTCCCTGTGTCTGAGGAGCCTGACTAGAGACTATGAGAGTCGAGGCCACAAAAGGCACAGGACGGAATCGTGGCCTCCTGTAAAAGCTGGCCCTGCAGGGAAGAAACCTTTGGCCCCTGGGTTCTTCTCCATCCAGAGCTTCCCAAGAGAATAGGAGCTTGCACTCGCTTTTCATTATGTACGATACTTAAGAAACACATTTTCTACATTCAGTTTCCGTCAGCCCTCTGGAACAGCACAGCAAATCCTATTGTCAACCTCGAGACGATTCTCTCCGTGATCTCTCTACAAGCATTTTGTACAAAAGTAATTGCGGTTTTTGCAATTAGTTTTAACCTTTTAATCACAGTTACTTTTGAACCAACCTAATACATTACACACACCAAGACTGACAGGCAGAATTTGACTAATGACATAAACAGTTTCCCATCTCTCCAAACAAACGGCATGTATTTTAAGTTATTCTGTAGCGTCGCTCATCTGTACTAATTGACTAATTTGCTGATGTGTCCATCTCTTTTGTCGTTGGCCGGTTCTAGCTGGCAGGTAGATAGTAACAGGGGCCCAAATATTCAGAACAATTCATTCCAAGCTCCGCACTGCACAGCGTGGTGAGTGCTGTAAACAGTGAGACCGGAGGCAGGGCCAAAGAAGGGGTGGCAGGTAGGCCTTCTATGTTTCCTAAATGAGAAAGTGAATCACTCTTTGCATATGGTGGCCATCGGCCCATTCAGCTTGAGAATCCCTGGGAAGAAGTCACTGTTCACCTAGTAGAAATGATTCAGGTTGGAGAATATGCCGTCAGCCTCTACCGCCATGATATTAGTGTCAATCACTAGAAGCTTCTGGTATGTTTTCCCACTCTCTCCTTAACCCTCACAACAGGTGACAAAAGAAACATAACACTCACCCATGTCACCAGCAGCAGGAAGATGCAGTGGATAAACCGCAGTTTCTTGGGGTGGCTGATACCTGCAGGGATGTCCGCAGTGGTGAAATGGGTGTAGATTACCCACAGCCCAACCCCCACGAAGGACACACAGAACACGCAGGCTGCCACAAGGAGCGCCAGGAGAACCCCCATCATGCTGTTTCCACCACAGACGAGGCTGAGATGAGGCTGTGCTCAGCGCAGGACACTCTTGAGCCATCACACCTCCTATACTAATATCACAACCTGCCTTCCCCACCTCCTCAGCTCCCGCAACCATTGACCCTGCCCAGGTGAGTCACAGACTCACGTGAAGAGGTGCTTCTAACAGAGCCCACAAAAAGGAGAAAATGGCTGATGCCAGCTGACCCAGCTGGAAATGAGAGTGCCAACGTTCCAACTTACATCCTGGCACCGGAACTAGATGTCACCATGGCCATCACAGACATCCCCCCACCTGTCCTCTGACCTCTTCACCCGTCTCCTAATTCCACTCTGGCTACCCTTGCTATGCCTTCCTCTGCCAAGGAGGCCCCAAGGCTTTGCATTTGCTGTTCTCTGTACAACATCCTTCCCACAGCTGTCAGCTGGGTTCTGCTCCTTCCCTACTGCATGTCTCTGCTCACACGTCACCTTTTCAGTGAGGCTGTCCCTGGTCATCTTATTTAAAATTGTAATCCCCTGATTTGCACTTTTATTGAGATCTCCAGCCACATCTGGGTGTGTAAGGAAAAGGTGGGGAGAGTCAGGAGAAACAGCGAGGTCTGATAAGCGCTGGAGGGAAGGAGGGAGACAGAAGGTGGAGAGGCAGACACTGCACCAGAAGGGATGAGAATTTTAGTGGTAAAAATTTTAAATAAAAATAAATTGTAATCCCCATCACCATTCCTATGCCCTCCCCCCACCTGCTTACTTTGCCTTTATTACCTTTATTGTCACCTGAGACAACACGTACTTCACTTGTTTGTTTATTGTCTTTAGAATGGAACCTCTATGAAGACAGGAAGTTTGGGTTATTTTTCCTCGCTTCACCCCTAGAGGCTAGGTTGGCACTTAGTAGGTGCTCAGCAAATGCCTGTCGCATGAAGGAATGAATAAATAGACACTGTCCTTTTATTGTGCAGCAGGAATCAATGGGCTCACCCAGCTTTCCAGGTTCGGTCAGAGACACATGTCGGTGTTCGAAATCCTCCTAACAACCAAGTCCCCCACCCGTGGGAATCGTGATGATGTCTGCCACCTCTCCCACCTCCCCACGGTGGGATCAGAGCAGTGGTTCTCAATCAGGAGAGATTTTACACACACACCCTATGCCCCACCCCCCAGGAGAGATCTGGCAGCATCTGGAGACAGTTTTGGTGTCTCACGTGGTGAGAGGTGGGGGCTGGTACTGGCATCTCGTGAGTAGATGCCAGTGACGTTGCTAAACATCCTACAATGCGCAGGATGGTCCCCACAACAGGAACTGATCTGGTCCAACATGTCAATAATGCAGACGTGGAGTTACTAGGACTTGGATTTAAGTCCTGGCTCTGCCGATGCCAACATTGTGATCACGAGCAAGGTCCTTATGCTCTCTAGGCCTTGGTTTCCAAATCTGTAAGATGGGGATAATACTAACAGTACCCCCCTCATGGAGCTGTTGGGCGTACTGAAGGCACCCGTGTCGGTAAAGCACGAACATGAGCCCGGCATGTGGGAACGCTCACTCGATATCACTGAGTGTGGCTGAGACACTTACACATGTTCTCCAAACCCCTCGCTTTCCTCATGGGCACACATCACAGCATCAGGAGGACAATGCTTTCTAGCCCCCTGCTGTATCTGGAGGGACCACGTGATGTGTTCTGGCCATCGGGGGTGTGACAATGCTGTGGGCCCCTTCCAGGCCTGGCCGTAGTGTCCACACGATCCTCTGTGCTCCCTCTCTCCAGAGGGAAGGACTCCTGATGGCTGAGCCCCACAGTGGCAGAGCCTGGATCCCTGAGTCACTCTTGGAGGTGAGAGGCCCAGGAGGGGACCCTGGCAGCAACACCTGCCAGACGTCACATGGTTAAGTCACGCAGGTTTGTTGTGTTGAGCTCTGCAGATGGAGGCCTGTTTGTTATGACACCTAGCCTCTCCTGATTCATACTGCTGCAAGGACAGGCAGCGGGAAATCTCTGGAGGTCTGCTGCAATGCCAATGTCGAAATTTACTTCAGTTCTGCATAACGCTTGCGCACGTCCTTGGGCTTTCTTCCTCTGACTGCTCAACACAGGACTCCCTGCCAGGAAAGCCACTGGTTCTGACACTTGAGCCGTGCATCCCCACCACCCTCTGAGAGGGACAGTGAAAGGACAGACTGCAGACACCCGTGGGCTCTTCCAGCTCTGCTCCAAGGTAGCACTTCCACACTGGGCCGTTTACACACCCTCTCTCTGTTTTCAGTTTCTTTTACAAAATGAAGCTGAGGTCCCTGCTCTGAGCCAAACCCTTTGCACACGCTAACAGAACAAAGCATGGGTGAGGAATGTCACATTTTGGTTCTGCTGACAGGAAGGCAGTTGGAAACAACCAAGTGGAGATCTGGGCAGATGAAGAGCTGGGCTTGAATCTTGAGCTGATGTGACATGTGAGGCTCATTTGGCAAATCATAGCCCCCGGACTTCCTACAATGCTTTCTCCAGGGGTGACCACCAGGATTGGGCCCCAATAGGACTTCAGAGTCTTCAGGAAGATGATAGAAGCGTTCAGATGATCGATACACACGGCTGGGAACGTGTGTTCATGGATTTCTGGTGTCTGGGGAGGAATCAAAGACCAATGAGCGACATGCTCTTCTCTCTTCTCGGTAATACTCTCAACCCCTGAAACCATTTTTATCCTGCATTGGAAGAGGGAAAACTCACTCCCCCTTGACCTCCATGTAAGGGCGGGCACTGGACCAGGCACTTTCATGATTTGCTCCATCCTCCCAGCATCGTATGTCATGAGCATCGCCTGCTGAGAAACATGAAAAGGACTCGTCTGTGAGCAAGAATTGTGCTGGTCACCCAGTTTGAAGAGGGGAGATTTGGAGGGAGGCTGGAATCTACTTCCACCCCCACTCACCTGTGCTGGAAGCTTTCTCTAGCCAAATGTGAACGCTGGGCTTTCTGACCAGTCTTAGAAATGCTTTTCTCTCGTTCCACAACACTCTCCACGCCCATGGCTCTAAGGACTGCACATAGACATTTGCATCTTCAGCTCCAAGCTCCCGCCAGAGTTTAAGACTCAAATAACCAACTGTCCTCTTCATGTGCCCTTTTCTGTCCCGTTTCTCTGCCATCTCAGCAAATTGCACTGCTCTGGGTCCTACCAGAATCCCTAGAGTTCTCCATGACTGTTCCTGTTCCTGCAGCCCTCACAGCCCTGGGCCTTTCGATTCTAGACACCAAGCACATGTATATGAATCCTATTTATTATTCTCAGTCATGGCTCCCTACCCCTTCCCTTCCCAGCACTTTTGAATTTGGAATCATATTTGTTTGTGTTGCCTGCTTATTTTCTGTCCCCCCAAGGAAATTACAATTCCAGCAAGGATCCGTATCTATTTAGTCCTACCAGCAATAAGCAATGGTTTCCATTTCCCCACACCCTCGATGACAGCTGCCCTCTTTCTCATTCTCGCCAGTCTGGTGATTGAAAAGGCACACCTCACTGTTCTTTTAATTTACATGTTTTATTTTTACTGAATGTGAACGTTTTTCTCATATACACGTAGCACTTCTGTTTCCCATTCTGTGAATTGCCTAGTGACATCCTTTACCCATTTTTTAGGTAGGTTTCTCTGGTTTTCTGATGATTTTCAGTAATTCCTTATGTCTTCTCGGCATCTCTTGCTACTTTCAGACATTGCATGTTTTATTTCTCTCTGAGATGGTCATTTTTCTGATGACTTCTCTGTGATGTCTCTCTTGAGGAGAAATTCTTAAGTTTTGTGTGGCCAATTCACATCACTTTTTGCCCAGCAGTTTATGCTCTTTTTGTTTTATTTAATAAGCTGTTCACCAAGTCTGTGCCCAGAAATCTCCTTCTACACTGTCTTCTGGTAGATTTCTAGTGTTACCTCTCATCTTGGGGGTCTCAGGCCATCTGGGTTCCACTTCTACTCAAAGTGTTGATAGTGTAAAGTAGCAGTCCACCTTTATTTCTCTCCATGTCTTGAATGAGATGTCCCCACACCAGCTCCTACACAGCCCATCTTTTTCCTCGATTTTGGGTACCACCTCTCAGCTATCAAGTCTATTTCTGAAAACATTTTTCTGTCCCGTGGGTCTATTCGTCAGTTCCTACACTGGTATCAGCTGCTTTTATTTCTCTGCCTTTGCATTGTATGTGGTTACCATCTGGTAGAGAAAAATCCCTTCTCGTGGTGTGGGACACAGCTCCCTGGCCCATGCTGGTATGATGAGCCTTGCGCTCCCCCAGCCCCTTGGCTGAGGCCGACGGTCCCCAGTCGGTCGCTCACAGCAGCGCGTGGCAACACACACCACCTCCGGCTGCTCAAACCGAGCGTTGTTCACAATCTTAGCTGCAGTGGACACAGCTCACTGGCCGTGTTGGAATCGAACCAGTGACCTGGGCATTAAGAGCACCCCCGGCGCTCCAACCACCTGAGCCACCAGGCCGGCCCCTCCTTTTCTTGATTCCTGGGGGTAGAAAGTGAAATCAGCCCCAGCCTAGCTTTCGTCAAAGTCGGAGAATTCAAAACCTAAAAGGGAACCCATTTTATAGGTGAGGGCTCCCAGGGCCAGCGGGGTAAGAAAGTTGTGCTGAGTTACCCACGGGCTGCGGGCAGCTGCTGACTAACTCAGCATCCTCTCCGTGTATCCAGCTGCCTCGACGTCTAAGTCACAGTTTGAACATGGGGATTAACAAGTATTTAAATGTATCTTCACCTCCTGTAGCGGGGTTGGCACCCCTTCTTCTCTCTGAGATGGCATGTTTTTGCTCATTTTTCCCTCACGACAACCTTCGCGAGCCATCACCCACCGCCTAGACCAGAAGTCAAGTGTGTCAACGTACGGAGCAGCTGCAATGGGCGTGCCCTTTATATCATTTCGTTTTACTTCATTTTCATAATGAACTTTGCAGATGCGCATTACCTTCAGCCCCTGCCATTTCTTTTCTGCCGAAGAAGCTGACACTCAGTAGAGCTCAGGGTCACCCAGCAGGAAGGGGACCGGAATCCAACTGTCTGTCTGATCCCAAAAAAAACCCATGTGGCCTCCTTCTCTCACTCCAGGTCCTCAACCTGGGCACCATCAACACTTGAGGCTGGATAACTCTTTCTTGTAGGGGCCATCGGTGCAGCCTCCACCCACTAGATGCCGGCAGCATCTTCCCTGGAGTGACAGCCAAACAAGTCCCAGACATTGCAAAATGTCCCCTGGGAGCCAAAATCACACACACAGCCTCTCATGGAGAACTGCTTCACTACATCATGGCACCTCTGATCCTAACGCACAGGATGTAACTAAACATGGGCCCACATCATGCGACCCCTGCAAGAACACGGATCCTACTTGGCCTCCCATTCGTATAAAGAGGCCGTTTAGCAAACGTTCCTTGGCGCCTGAACACAGCCAGAATGCCTGGGTCAAATCCTGGCTCTGCACCTCACTAGTTGTTGACTTTGGACAAGTTGCTTACTCTGCCAAAGAGGGATGATAATATTACCCGACTCATGAAACTAAGTGAGATTAAATGTGTAAAGACTATTGTAGGGGATCAGAAGATGCCACCCCAAAATATGCCACTTTGGCATAAGGATTACTGTGAGCTGCAGACAACTGAGAAACAGAGACCCCCCCGCAAATAAAAGCCCTCTGCTCTCCCCCATTTCCCTAAAAGTAGGACACATATTTCCCTTCATGAAGACAGCACCGCTCCCCTATCCCGTGCCAGGAAGGGCAGAACGAGACAACTTTAGACAGTCATCAGCCCAGAGATGACACCAACAGAAACCTACATAACACAACTTCCTAAAACAAGCTTGTCTGCCATCGGCTTCCCCTGTACATCTCACCTTCCCACAGTTTGCCACCCCTAATAGCCGACACCCCTTTTCTTTTGCCATTTCTCTGGAAATTTACTATCGTTTGTCAAAATGGTAGCTAAGCTCTCAGGCCTAACCACTTCCTTAGAGTTTTCATTTCTACCTAGACAACCTCCTGTGCCATGTGAAAATACTAATATCAAATAAAATTCGTATGCCTTTTCTCCGGTTAATCTGTGTTCTGTCAGTTTAATTACAGGGCCCCGTACGCAGACACTAAGGAGTAGAAGAGTGTTTCTCCTCTTCTGCACCACGGAGGATAAACTCCATCAAGAGCCGTGCTCTCCGGGGGGACATTAAACCTAGTGTTGTGCTTCATGATGGTTCGAAGCATCTAAGCTGACAGAACCACAAACGCTGAGCTACCCCGTCACGCTGGGTTCTCACCTCCCACACTGACCCACAAGCAGTGTGTTTTAACCAACTGGGTGTGGACTTACAGTCATTGTGCCCCGCCCCCCGCAAGTAGGGCCACCACATACGTACTACCTCTTCCCAATCTCTACCGTAGTCTCCAGAACCCCTAATTCTTTCCCAGAAGTGAATACTCCATGAGTTTGCTCACTGTTGGCTGCTCCCTCGCCTGATGTGTAAATCAATTCGGAGCTCACTTTGATGGTCACTTACTGGCCATCACCTCGCCTTTAACAAGTCTTTAGCACAGTGCCAAGCACATAACAAGTCCTCAGTAAACATTAGCTAATATGGTCATTACTTTGTAGCCCTAGCAGATGCTCTCCCGACGCCTCGCTTATCTTTCCTGAGGTTCTCACCCCTTAGCAGGACAGAGTCATCAGAAAGCAAAGCTTTACCCATTTTATTGTCAGTGGGAAGACGCAGCAGAGAAGCCAACACTGGCTGGCTGATGGGAGGAGGGACCTGGGCAGTGAGGAAATGCTCACCCAGAACCCTCACGCCGACCCCCAGGCCCACGATGCACGAAGCAGTGAGGAGGGTCTGCTGTCAAGTGACTCTGGTGCTCTTGTGTTTTGACAGTGAGCAGAGGAAGAACTGTCACCTGGAAGAGACTTAGTGTAACTCTCCCCTGCAGGGTGACTCCAGGGCCTGTCTCTCCCCCATAGACAGACACTTTGGCAAATCAAACCATCCCTATGGAAAGTGTCAGATCCTACCTGGGGAGGCCCTGTTTCTGCAGGAGCGGAGGCCTGGCACCTGTCCCCAGGGGAAGGAGTGCTTAACACCACCATTCTCGTCAGGAGACAGGCTGCAGGGGAGGCCTACTGGGTCATGAGCCCAAACCCCGGCTGGACTCCTGGGATTGCAAAGTCATGTCAGCTGCCTTGGGCTCTCATCTCAGTTGTAAAATCAGAGGTTAATAGAGCTGGTCAGTGTGCCTAGGTCGGCCTGGGTGAGGAAGAGCAAATCTCAGGGGGGGAGGCGTTCAGCCCACCCCATTCTCTCCCCTGCTGACCCTATTGACTGGCCTGACCTTCTCAAGCTAAAGAATCAGCTTCATAAATTCTCCTTGTATTAGCTCCTATGTGGGATTTTTTTGGGGGGAGGGGAGGTTCTGATCCTTTTTTTTTGGGGGGGGGGCGTTTCTGATCCTTTGACATCTGTGGCCCTGCTGACTCCGAAGGGACAGTCCCTCCCAGGGTTAGCCAATGCTTAAATAGAGACAGTAAACAACTTGCCTGTAAGTGTGCCTTCTAAATGCAAACCAGCTGGTCCAGAACCCACACCCCCTCCATCCAGCTGTCACACTCTGGGCCACTATCCCATTGCCCTAATAACCCCAGGGCTACGTGCCAGACCATAAGCGGCAGAACCTATGCTGCAGAGCCACAGAAATTATTCAAAGCAGCCAATCCTAAGCCTGCTTGCTTTGCTTCATCTGTGTCCTCCATAGAAACCACAAAAAAAGGCTCTTGCCCACCCTTCTCCATCTCTCTCTGCCCCCTGATTCTTCCTCATGTGGACTGGTGGCCAAACCCCTAATGGAGTCACCAAATTGGAGAGCTGTGGCTTCTCACCCCGTTTCCAAACCTAAATCAGTTCACAAACCCAGAACCTCTTGACTGAAGCGGAGGCCAGGTCCCTTGAGGAAGGAGTCTGCATTTCCCCTCAAGTGGATACCACACATCTCCCTCAAGACCTGCCTGAAGGGTTCTGCAGACATTCACCAGGGTGACTCTGCCCAGGGGGAAAGGCAATACGCAGACCTTTCAGGACTCACTAGACACTGGTTCTGATCTGATACTAATCCTGGGACCAACAACGCTACTGTGGCTTCTCCTGGTCACAGTGGGGGCTTACTGTGGTCAGGTGACAGACGCAGTCCTGCCTCGTCCAGCTCACAGGGGGCCCCATTGGCCCACTGTTATGTCTCTAGTTCCTGAAGGTACATTTAGAATTGACACACTTGGGAAGTCTGCAGAGTTCCCACATTTGCTCTCTGACCAAAGAGATGAAGGTCATAGCTACCCTATGACCAATGGAAGGTCCTGGGTCTTCCCCTTCCTATCAAGATAGTAAGCGAGAGGCAGTACTACATCCCCAAGTGAACTGCAGAGATTGTTGCGCCATGAAAGATGTGAAAGAAGCACCTGTTGAAGTCACCCAGTTTACGTCACAGGAATACGCAGAAGTCACTGGATCTCGGAGAATGACTATGAGTGACCCTAAACTTAGGCAGTGACCTTGATTTGCAGTTGCTCTTCCAGCTGTCGTATCTTTATTTGGAGCACATAAACACGGCCCCTGGCACGTGATTTGCAGCCACTGACCTGGCCGATGTGTTTTCCTCCACACTAGTTTGTAAGAAACACCAGAGCAATTTGCCTTTATCTGGCAGGGCCAACAGTACACCTTTACAATCTCACCTCAGGGCTTTATCAATTCTGCTTTTTCAGGGAAGTGTACAGTGTGCCATCTCTCTCTGCATAAAATTTGTGTAAGTATACATAGTGTGCAGTGATCGTGACATTCTACCAGACATCATACTGGCCCACAACACGGATGACATTGTGCGGAGTGGATCATTTGAGCAGAAAGTAGCAACTTCTTTTTTCTGAGGGACGGGCAAATTTATAAAAGCAAATTTAATCGATATTTTAAACTTTATCTCCACAGGGGTTACACATAAAGAAGTGAAAACCCAAAAGAAGCAGCCAGGCTTGGAAGATTACATACCATTTTAACAATGGTTGATAAATTGTGAAGTAAATATGTGAAAGAAAAGGAGTCTGGGCTTTTTAGGGGAGGTAAATTGTGGGAAAGTAAATATATGGGGAAACTGATGCAAGATAAGGGTTATTTTATTTAAGGTTTATTTATGTAGATTCATCTCAGTATCATCTCTGTTTCCAGTGATAAGTGTTTTTCTCTTCTTAGTACAGGAGAGAGGAGACACCTTTAAAAAGGAAATTTTTTTCCTCCCTGGGAAATTTTTTTTTTTTATGGCCACCTATGGTCCTTTTTAAAAAATTATTTCTTTTTCAGTTACAGTTGACATTCAATATTATTATTATTTTCAGGTGTACAGCATAATGTTTAGACATTTATATAATTTATGCAGTGATCACCCCAGTAACTCTAGCACCCACCTGGCACCATACATAGTTATTATAATACTATTGACTATATTCCCTATGCTATATTTCACAACACTGTGACTATTTTGTAACTGCCAATTTGTATTTCTTAATCCCTTCACCTTTTTCACCCAGCTTCATAGCCCCCTCCCTTTTGGCAGCCATCAGTTTGTTCTCTGTATCTATGAGTCTCTTTCTGTTTTGTTTTTTTTTCATTTATTTTGTTCTTTAGATTCCACATATAAGTGAGATCATATGGTAGTTGTCTTTTTCTGTCTTATTTCACTTAGCATAACATCCTGTAGGTCCATCCATATTGTCACACATGGTAAGATTTTCTTCTTTTTTATGGCTGAGTAATATTCCATTGTACATATGTACCACGATTTCTTTATCCAATCATATATTGATGAGTACTTAGGTTACTTCCATATCTTGGCTATTGTAATTAGTGCTGCAATGAACATAGGGGAGCATATATCTTTTCAAATTAGTGTTTTGGAATTCTTCAGGTAAATACCCAAAAGTGGAACTGCTGGGTCATAAGGTAGTTCTAATTTTAATTTTTTAAGGAACCTCTAAGCCATTTTCCATACAGACTGCACCAATTTGCAATCCCACCAATAGTGTACGAGGGTTTCCTGTGCTCCACATCCTCACCAACACTTGTTGTTTGTTGGCTTATTGATGATAGCCATCCTGACAGGTGTGAGGTGATATCTCATTGTGGTTTTAATTTGCGTTTCTCTGATGATTCGTGATGTTGAGCATCTTTTTATGTCTATTGGCCATCTGCATGTCCTCTTTGGGGAAATGTCTATTCAGATCCTCTGTTCATTTTTTAATTGGATTGCGTTGTTGTGGTTTTGGTGTTGAGTTGTGTGAGTTCTTTATAAATTTTGGATATTAATCCCTTATCATATGTATCATTGGTGAATATCTTCTCCCATTCAGTAGTCTGTCTTTCCATTTTGTTGATGGTTTCCTTTGCTGTGTAAAACCTTTTTAGTTTGATGTAGTCCCTTTTGTTTATTTTTTCTTTTGTTTTCCTTGCGTGAGGAGATAGATCACTAAGAGCAATGTCAGAGAGTTTACTGCCTATATTTCCGTCTAGGTTTTATGGTTTCAGGTCTCACATTTAAGTCTTTCATCCATTTTTAGTTTATTATTGTTTACAGTGTAAGAAGGTGGTCCACTTTCTTTTCTTTTTTTCTTTTTTTGCATGTATCTGTCCAGTTTTCCCAGCACCACTTACTGAATAGACTGTCTTTACCCCACTATATGTTCTTGTTTCCTTTGTCATAGATTAAATGGCCGTATGGGCGTGTGTTTGTTTCTGGGCTCTCTATTCTGTTCCATTGATCTATGTGTCGGTTTTTATGCCAGGACCATATTTTTTATTATTACAACTTTGTAGTATAGTTTGATATCAGATCGCATGATGCCCCCAATCTTTTGTCTCAAGATTGCTGTGGCTATTCAGGGTCTTTTTTCGTTCCATATAAATTTTAAGATTATTTGTTCTAGTTCTGTGGGAAATGCCATTGGTAGGGATTGCACTGAATCCACAGATTGCTTCGGGTAGTATGGCCATCTTAACAATGTTAATTCTTCCTACCCATGAGCACACGATATGCTTCCATTGATTTGTACCTTCAATTTCTTCAGTGTCTTATATTTTTCTGAGCACAGGTCTTTTACCTTCTTGGTTAAATTTATTCTTAGGTATTTTTTTGGTGCAATTGCAGATGGGATTGTTTCTTAAATTTTTCTTTCTGACAGTTCATTATTGGTGTATAAAAATGCAACCGATTTCTGAATATTAATTTTTGTATCCTGCTACTTTACTGAATTCATTTATCAGGTCTAATAGCTTTTATTGTGTGAAATCTGTCAGGTTTTCTATAGATAGCATCATGTCATCTGCAAATAATCACAGTTTTTCTTCTTCCTTTCTAATTTGGATGCCTTTTATTTCTTTTTCTTGTCTTATTGCTTGGGCTCGGACCTCCAGTACTGTGTTGATTAATTAAAAGTGGTAAAAGTGGGCATCCTTGTCTTGTTCCTGATCTTAAGGAGGATGTTTGTAGCTCTTCTTCATTGAATATGATGTTAGCTGTGAGTTTGTCATATATGGCTTTAATTATGTTGAAGTATGTTCCCTCTATTCCCACTTTGCTGGGAGTTTGTATCATAAATGGATGCTATATCTTGTCAAATGCTTTTTCTGCATCTATTGATGATCATAGGATTTTTATTTTTCATTTTGTCTATGTGATATATCATGTTAATTGATTTACAGATACTGAACCAATCTTGCATCCCAAGAATAAATCCCACTTGATCATGATGTATGATTTTTAAAAGATTTTTATTAAAATATAGCTAACATACAATATTGTATTATTTTCTGGTGTACATCATAGTTATTCAACAGTACCCACCTGGCACTATACATAGTTATTACCATATTATTGATTATACTCCCTATACTTTACATCCCCATGACTATTTTATAACTACCAATTTGTATTTCTTAATACCTTCACCTTTTTCACCTTGCCCCTAACACCCTCCCATCTATCACCCCAATAGATCTAATATCCATCTGACACCTCACATAGTTATTACAATATTATTAACTATATTCCTTATGCTATACCCTACATCCCCATGACTACTGTGTAACAGCCCTTCCCCTTTTTCACCCTCCTCCAATTCCCCTCCCATCTGACAACCATCAACATGTTCTCTCCTGTTTCTCTCATGAGTTTCTACCTGTTTCATTTGTTTGTTTATGTTCTTCTTTAGAGTCCACTTATAAATGAAATCATGATTTTGTCTTTCACTGTCTGATTTACTCAGCACAATACCCTCTAGGTCCATCCATGTTGTCACAAATGGCAAGATTTCTTTCTTTTTCTTTCTTTCTTTTTTTTTTTTTACAGCTGAGTAATGTTCCATCGTATATATGAACCACCTCTTCTTTCTCCATTCATCCATTCAGGGACATCCAGTTTACTTTCATGTCTTGGCTATTATAAATAATGCTGCAATGAACATATGGACGAGCACATCCCCTCAAAGTAGTGTTTTGGGTTTCTTTGGATAAATACCCAGAAGTGGGATTATTAGGTCCTTCTCTGTCTCCTGTTATAGTCTTTGTTTTAAAATCTATTTGGTCTGGTATAAGTATTGTTACCCCAGGTTTTTTGTTTGTTTCCGTTTTCATGAAATATCTTTTTCCACCCCTTAGTTTCAGTCTGTGTTTTTCAATCTGAAGTGAGTCTCTTGTAGGCAGCATATTTAAGAGTCTTGTTTTGTTATCCATTCAGCTCCCCTATCTTTTGGTCGGAGCATTTAACCATTTATATTGAAAATAATTGTTGATAGGTATGTAGTTATTGCCATCTTAGTCATATATATATATTTTTCATCTTAAAGAAGTCTCTCTATGATTCCTTTTAATACTGTTTTGGTGGTGATGAACTCTATTAGCTTTTTCCTGTCTGGAAAGCTCTTTATCTATTTTTCAATCCTAAATGATAGCTTTGCTAGGTAGAATAATCTTGGTCATGGGTCCTTGCTTTTCATCACTTTGAATGTTTTCTGACAATCCCTTCTGGCCTGCAAAATTTCTGTTGAAAAATCAGCTAAAGTCTTACGGGGAGCTCACTTGTAGGTAACTGCTTTTCTCTTGCTGAATATTCTCTGACTGTAACCTTTGGCATTTTAATTATGATTTGTCTTGGTGTGGGCCTTTTTGGGTTCATCTAGTTTGTTACTCTGTGCTTCTTGGCCTTGTACATCTATTTCCTGCACCAGGTTAGGGAAGTTTTCCATCATTAGTTCTTCAAATGAGTTTTCAATTACCTGCTCTCTCTCTTCTCCCTCTGGTACCCCTATGTGCAAATGTTGTTACATTTGATGTTGTCCCGGATGCCCCTTAAACTATCCTCATTCTTTTGGATTCTTTTTTCTTTTTGATGTTCTGATTGGTCGTTTTCTTTTACATTGTCTTCTAAATCACTGACTTGACCCACTGCTTCATCTAATCTATTGTTGATTCCCTATGTATTTGTCATTTCCATTATTGTATTCTTTATTTCTGACTGGTTCTTTTTTTAATGTTTCTTATCTCTTTGTTGAAGTTCTCCCTGAGATCATCGAGCATCCTTATAACCAGTGTTTGGAACTCTGCATCTTGTAGATTATTTGTCTTCATTTTGTTTAATTCTCTTTATGGAGCTTTGTTCTGTTCTTTTGTTTGGGACATGTTTCTTTGTCTCCCCATTTTGGCTGCCTCCCTGTGTTTGTTTCCATATATTAGGTAGGGCTTCTGTGTCTCCCAGTCTTAGTAGAGTGGCCTTATGTTGTAGGTGTGCTGTGAGGCTCAGTGGTGCTGTCTTCCTTGTCACCTGAGCCATGCACTCCAGGTGTGTCCTTTGTGTGGGATGTGTGTGCCCTTCTGTTATAGTTGAGACTTGATTGCTGTTTGCACTTCAATAGGAGGGATTGACCCTCAGGCTCATTGGTTCTGAGGACTGGCCTTGATTACAGTGGAGGAGTTGTGGTGCAGGGGCTGACCCTACAGAGCAGTATCTGCCTCAGCAGGTCTCTGGTGCCTGTACAATCCACCTCTTAGGTGTATCATCCTTGGAGGTTGGTAGGTGATGCCCCAGTTCGTTTCAAAGCTGGACACTGGGTGTGCCAGCCCCAGGGCTACCTGGGAGGGGAGCCACTGCAGGTCAAGTTCAGCTATATCCCATGCCCCACCCAGGGCCACCCAGCAGGAGCCACAAAGTAATCCACAGATGGCCACCACCTGCATCGTGCTTTGATGTGCCTCAAGAGGCCAAGCCACAAACCAAGGCCAGCTGCTGCTAATGCCGGGCTTAGGGCAACTCAACCAGAGGTACAGAGCATGCTCAAGCCAGATGCTGCTTGTCTCGGTTCCGCAAACCTTTAAGAGACCCTAGGAAACTCTGTAGCATAAGGAAAGGCAGGAGGTTTGTATGAAAAAGCCACTGGAAGAAGCTTTGGTGTGTCCAAATGTTGGGTGGAGCAGGTTCTCAGAATCACCAGGGCGTGGAGAACAAATGGCATATGTATGGTGGCCACCTGCATCTGCATTCTGGGAAAGGGGTGGGCTCAACAAAGAAACAATGGCTCGGCCAGCTCCTCTGTCTGGAGAAAGCTGCCCCTCCAGCCCTTGTCCTGAAGCCAAACAACTCAATTTCTCACCCCATCCCTTCACCCCTCTTATGTCCCTGTTGCTTCTCCAGCCATTGTCCCAGAGCTGGAGTTCAGAGCCAGTGATTCCATCAGTGAGTAAGTCTGTGCCCAGTCCCTTTAAGAGGAACACCTGGGACTCCAGCCACCCTCCATTTCACTCGGCCACAATCTCCACTGGTTTTCACAACCAGAAATTATGGGGCCTTCTCTCCCTGACACTGGAACACTGGGCTGGGGAGCCTGGTGTGTCATTGGGACCCCTTGCTCCTATGGGGGGGACCTCAGCAGCCAACATATCCCTCCTAATTTTTTTTAAAGGTTTTATTGGGGAAGGGGAACAGGACTTTATTAGGGAACAGTGTGTACTTCCAGGACTTTTTTCCAAGTCAAGTTGTTGTCCTTTCAATCTTAGTTTTGGAGGGTACCATTCAGCTTCAAGTTGTCCTTTCAGTCTTAGTTGTGGAGGGTGCAGCTCAGCTCCAGGTCCAGTTGCCGTTGCTAGTTGCAGGGGGCACAGCCCACCATCCCTTGTGGGAAATGAAACCAGTAGCCTTGTGGTTGAGAGCCCGTGCTCTAACCAACTGAGCCATCTGGGAGGCAGCTCAGCTCAAGGTGCCGTGTTCAACCTTAGTTGCAGGGGGTGGAGCCAACCATCCCTTGTGGGACTTGAGGAATTGAACTGGCAATCTGTGGTTGAGAGCCCACTGGCCCATGTGGGAATCAAACCAGCAGCCTTTGGAGTTAGGAGCATGGAGCTCTAACCGCCTGAGCCACCAAGCCGGCCCCTTCCCTCCTAATTTTTAATGGTCACACGCTGGTGTGGGACCAGCCCATTCTGTATCTCTGCCCTTCTTACCAGTCTCAAGGTGGCTTCTTCTGTATGTCCTTAGTTATAGGGCTTTGGTTCAGCAAGATTCCAGGTGAGTCTGAATGATGGTTGTTTTGTAGTTTAGTTGCATTTTAAAAAAAAAAAATTTTTTTGTTTTATTTTCCCCCCTTCTTCTGCCTCTCCCCACCCCCACTCCAATTCAAGCCATTGTTTCTCAGTCTAGTTGTGTAGGACACAGCTCCCTGGCCCATGCTGGTATTATGAGCCTTGTGCTCCCCCAGGCTGAGGCAGTTGGTTGCCAGTGGTCGGTCAGCTGCTCACAGCAGCTCACAGCAGCTGCTGGCCACTCACACTGGTCACCGGCTGCTCACGGCAGCACATGGTAGCCCATGGCAGCTCACCGCAGCTTACCCCAACCTCCAGCTACTCATAGCAGCCCAGCTCCAGGGAGAGCTGTTGTTCACAATCTTAGCTGTAGAAGGCGCAGCTCACTGGCCCATGTGGGAATCGAACCAGCGACCTGGCATTAGGAGAATGGCGCTCCAACCACCTGAGCCACTAGGCCAGCCCTAGTTGTAATTTTGATGTGGTCATGATAGAAGGTAAGCACAGAATTTACCTACTCTGCCATCTTGACTATAACCTAGCGTATGATTTTTAAATGTATTGTTGAATTTGATTTGCTAATACTTTGTTGAGAATTTTTGCATCATTACGAATATCAGCTTATAATTTTCTTTTTTTGTAACGTCTTTGACTGGTTTTGGAATCAGGGTAATGGTAACCTCGTAAAATTAGATTGGGAGCTTTCCCTCCTCTTGAAAGTTTTGGAATAGTTTGAGAAGGATAAGTGTTAATTTTTCTTTGAACATTTGGTAAAATTCACCTGTGAAGTCATCTGGTCCAGGACTTTTGTTTGTTGGGAGTTTTGAATACTGATTCCATTTCATTAGTAGTAATTGGTCAGCTTAGATTTTCTGTTTCTTCTTGATTTAGTCTGGGAAGATTGTATGTTTCTAGGAATTTATCCAGATTGTCCAATTTATTGGTATATAACTGTTCATAATATTTTCTCATGATCCTTTGTATTTCTGTGGTGTCACTTGTCATTTCTCCTTCATTTCTGATTTTATATATTTGGGTCCTCTCTTTTTTATCTTGATGAGTCTGGTTAAAGGTTTATCAATTTTGTTTATCTTTTCAAAGAACCAGCTCTCAGTTTCATTGATCTTTTGTATTGTTTTTTAGACTCTGTTTCATTTATTTCCACTTTGATATCTATTATTTCCTTCCTTCTACTAACTTTGTGCTTTGTTGCTGTTCTTTTTCTAGTTCCTTTAAATTTAAAGTTAGCTTGTTTATTTGAGGGGTTTTTTGTTTGTTTGTTTGTTTGTTTGTTTGTTTATTGGTCTTTATTAGTTTCAGGTGCACAAAACAAAGTAATAGTTAGATGTTTATCATTTATATCCCTGACACTGTGTCATCCCCCCGCCCCCCATCCACTATCGCTCTGACATCGCACACAGCCATTACATTTTATTTGAGGGTTTTTTTTGTTGTTTTTCGAGGTAATCCTGTATTGTTATGAATTTCCCTCTTGGACTGCATTTGCTATGTTCCATAGCTTTTGGGTCGTTGTGTTTTCATTTTCATTTGTCTCAAGGTATCTTTTGATTTCTTTGATCTCATTGTTAACCCATTCATTATTTAGTAGCATGTTATTTAGCTTCCATATGTTTGTGTGTTTTTCAGATTTCTTCTTGTAATTTTTTTCTAATTTTATACAATGTGTCAGAGAAGACGTTTGGTATGATTTCTATCTTCTTAAATGTATTGAGACTTGTTTTGTAGCCTAACATGTGGTCTATGCTGAAAATTGTTCCATGTGCACTTGAAAAGAATGTATATTCTGCTGCTTTGGGGTGAAATACTCTAAAAATATCAATTTAATATATGTCATAGGTCTAGTGTGTCATAGGCCTCTGGTTCCTTGTTGATGTTCTTTCTGGTAGATCTGTCCATTTATGTCAATGGGATGCTCAAGTCCCCTACTGTGATTGCATTACTGTCTGTCTCTTCCTTTACGTCAGTCAATATTTGCTTTATGTATTTATGTGTTCCTATGTTGGGTGCATAAATGTTTACAGGGGTTATATCTTCTTGTTGGGCTGATCCCTTTATCATTATGTACTATCCCTCTTTGTTTTAAAGTCTATTTTGTCTAATATAAGTATTGTTACCCCAGCTTGTTTGGTTTGTTTGTTTTTTTCCATTTGCATGAAATATCTTTTTCCATCCCTTTATTTTCAGTCTGTGTGTATCTTTCAATCTGAACTGGAGCTCTTGTGGACAGCATACGTATGGGTTTTGTTTTCTTATCCATTCAGCTATCCTATGTCTTTTGATTGGAGTACTTAACCCATTTACATTTAAAGTGATTATTAACAGATACATAGTTATTGCCTTTTTATTATTCATCTTTACGTTCTTCCTTCTCCTTCACCTCCTTTTCTTCCTCCTCCTCCTCCTCCTCCTCCTCCTCCTCCTCCTCCTCCTCCTCCTCCTCCTCCTCCTCCTTCTTCTAGAACTTCCTTTAACATTTCTCATAATACTAGTCTGGTGGTGATGAACCCCTTTAGCTTTTTCTTGTCTGGGAAGCTCTTTATCGCTCCTTCAATTTTAAATGATAGCTGGGTAGAGTAGTTTTGGTTATAGATCTTTGCTTTTTATCACTTTGAATATTTCGTGCCACTCCCTTCTGACCTACAAAGTTTCTGTTGAGAAATCAGCTGACAATTTTATGGGAGCTCCCTTGTAAGTAACTAATTGTTTTTCTCTTGCTGCTTTTAAGATTCTCTCTTTGTCTTTAACCTTTGGCATTTTAACTAATTTAATGTGTCTTCGTGTGGGCCTCTTTGGGTTCTTCTGTTTGGAACTCTCTGCACTTCCTGGGCTTGTATGTCTATTTGCTTCACCTTTCTGTCATTATTTCTTCAAATAGATATTCAATTCCTTGCTCTGTCTCTCTTCTTCTTCTTCTTCTGGTACCCCTATGACGCAAATGTTGTTATGCTTGATGTGGTCCCAGAGGCCCCTTAAACTATTTCAATTTTTTTTGGATTCTGTTTTCTTTTTGCTGTTCCAATTGGTTTTTTTCTGCTACCTTGTCTTCCAAATCACTGATTCAACCCTCTGCTTCATCTGGTCTGCTGGTGATTCCTTCTAATGCATTCTTCATTTCAGTTATTGTAGTCTTCATTTCTGACTGGTTCTTTTTTATGGTTTCTGTGTTCTTTTTAATGCTTACTTACTATTTCTTGGTTGAAGTTCTCACTGAGTTCATCTATTCTTCCCCTAACTTCATTGAGCATTCTTATAACCATTGTTTTGAACTCTGTATCTGGTAGGTTGCTTGCATCCATTTCATCTAGTTGTTTTTCTAGCGTTTTCTCTTATTCTTTCATTTGTGATGTATTTCTTTGTTTCTTCATTTCGGCTGCCTCTCTGTTTGTTTCTATGTATTAGCTAGATCTGCTACATCTCCCAGTCTTGGATGAGTGACCTTATGTAGTAGGTTCCCTGCGTGGCCCAGTGGCACAATCTTTCTGGTTACCTGCGCTGGATGCTCCAGGAGTGTCCTTTGTGTGGCTTGTGTGTGCCCGCCTGTTGTATTTAAGCCTGGATTACTATTGGCATGTCAGTGGGTGAGACTGAACCTCAGGCTGACTGGCTATGGGGTTTGGCCACGTCCACAGCTTATAAGCTGTGGGGGAGCTTACCCCCATGCAACGGGATTCATCCCAGTGGGCTCTGGTGCCTGTTGAGACTGCTCTTTGGGTGTGCCACTTGTGGGGTTAATTTTGTGGTGCTTTGCTGTGGTCTGAAACTGACCTCCAGCTATGCTGGTTCTGGGGCCTCTTGGGAGGGGCTCCAGTGCAGGCCCAGGTCAGCCACTGCCTGTGACTGGCCGGGGATTACCTGGTAGGATCTATAAAGTGATCCACAGTTGGTCACTGCCTGTGCTAGATCAGGAGGTACATGGGAGAGGCCACACTGTGAACTGAGGATGGCTGCCACCTCAGTACCAACCCTGAGAAAGTGCTGCAAAAAGCCCAGGACACCTCGAGGCCTGCTGTTGCCTGCTGGTTTCCGTGAGGATCTACACTAATAGAACCGCGTGCAGTAAACAAACTGGGTGAGGCAGGGTCTCAAGGAGTCATCAGGTGGGCCAAGTGGTGTCACTAGGTTAGATTCTGGTTGAGTGCCAGTGCTGAGTCTGGAGCTATTCAGCAAAAGTCTCAGAGAGCACCAAGGCCAGCCACTACCCACCTGCGGCCTACAGACCCATGAGAGGTGTCCAAGAAAGAGCACAATGAGGGTGGGGCTGGCTGTTCACTGAGAAAATGCCTCTGGCATTGTGCGAGTTGGGTGGGGTCTCAGGGAGCCATCAGGGTGGAGTGAGTGGAGCTCATCACGCCAACTCAGATTCAGATTTGGTATGTGAGGGAGGGCTCAACATAGGAAAGATGGTGTTTGCCTGCTGGCTGCACGGGAGAAGGATTCTACACAGGGAACACAGTGACTGTCCCTCCAGTCCTCACTTTGAAGCCATACAATTCAGTATTTCCCTGTATGTCTCTGATGCCTCCTGAGTCACTGCCCCTCCACTGCAGCCTGTGAGAGAGTGAGTCTGTTTGCAGGCCCTTTAAAAGGACATCTGGGTTTCCCACAGCCTTCCATCCCACCCAGATGGTCAGAATCCCCACTCATTTTCATAGCCAGGTGTTGTGGGGTCTCCTCTTCCTGGCACAGGTACTCCGGGCTGGGGAGCCCAGTGTCGGGTTGATGTTTCTTATCTCTTGGGGGTCATGCCTCCGTGGCTAAGACATCCCTCTTGATTCTCAGCCACCACAGCCGGTGTGGGGCGGTCCTGTTCCACATCTCTGCCCCTCCTACCAGTCTCAATGTGGCTTCTTCTTTATATCTTAGTTATAAAACTTGTATTCAGCTAGACTTCAGATAGTTTTCCAGGTTGATTATTCTACAATTTAGTTGTAATTTTAATGTGGTCACTGGAAGAGGCAACATAGTGTTTATCTACTCCGCCATCTTGGATCCTCCTACAAAAGGAAAATTCTAGCAAATTCTTTAGCTGCTGTATTGGTCAGGGTCAAACCAGGACATAGAACTAGGCACTCAAAGATATAATGAACACACTACTCCTAGGGAAAGATCCAGACCTTCTTATGGAGGGCATGACCGTAGGTAACTGGAAGGGTTGCCAAGGGAGCCCTTCATGGGTGAGTGCCTCGTTGGTGGCACCTTGGTGCAAAACTGCCTGAATTGGACCAAGGGAAGCTGCTAGTCACTAAGGGTGCTGGCCACTGTGTACTGCAGGAGCCAGGCACTGGAGAAGCCACTCACTACAGGACCCATATGCTGGAGAAACCTTATGCTGCAGCTGCCAGGTTCTAAAGAAATCAGGAATTGCAGGAGTGCAGCTAGAGGAGCACCCCAGAACCAGGAAGATAACCCTGTCCTTTCTCAATACTCTTCCAGCACCCTCTATTGACAAACCTTAACATTGTTCCAGGTGGCAAAGGAGAGCTATGTAAAGGGCATGTAAAGAACTATGAAATAGGTCTGAGGTTTTATCTTATTTGCCAACTAAGTTAGCCTGCCTCAATTTCATAGACACTGTCAGAAAATATGAGATACCCTGGTCAGATTCAAAGACTTTTATGACTTCCAGCACAGCAAACAGAATGAACCTTATGCTAGCATTGATGTCTCCATGACAGTGACACAGAGGTGTACATACAGTAGGTTTGCATCACAACTGGGGAACCCTGACATTGGAGAACTCAAATCTTTTATAAGGAAGCAAACCTGCCTGACCTTTTCCCATTGTTTTTTCTTCTTTTTTAATTAATAAATTTTATTTTTAGAGGAGTTTTAGGTTCACAGCAAAACTGAGCAGAAAGTATAGAGAATTCCCATAGACTCCCTATCCCCACATGCGTACAACTTTCCCCTCTATCAGCATCCTGCACCAGGTGGTACATTTATTATAATCAATGAACATACACATCTTTATCACCCAAAGTCTGTAGTTTACATTAGGTTCTGCTTTTGGTGTTGTACATTCTATGGGTTTTGACAAATGTGTAATGACACATATCCACCATTGTATTATCATTCAGAGAAGTTTCACTGCCTTGAAATTTTTTTGTGCTCTGTCTACTCATCCCTCTCTCCTCCCTAACCGCTGGCATTCACTAGTCCTATTACTGTCTCCATCGTTTGGCCTATCCCAGAATGTCATATAGTTGAAATCATATAGTATGTAGCCTTTTTACATTGGCTTCTTTTGCTAAGTAATATGCATTGAAGGCTCCTCTGTGTCTTTTCACAGCTTGATAGTTGATTTATTTTTAGCACTAAATAATATTCTATTGTCTGGATGTACCATAGTTCATTTTTTCTATTCACCTACTAAAGGACATCTTGATTGCTTCCAAGTTTGGCAATTATGAATATAGCTGCTAGAAACATTCATGTGCTTGTTTTTGTGTGTACATAAGTTTTCAATTTATTTGGGTAAATACTAAGGAGCACAATCACTACATCATATGGTAAGAGTATGTTTAGTTTTGTGGGAAACTGCCAAACTGTCTTCCAAAGTGGCTGTACCATTTTGCATTCTCACCAGTAATGAATAAGAATTCCTGTTGCTCCACATCCTTGCCAGCATTTGGTGATATCAATGTTTTGGATTTTGGCCATTTTAACAAGTGTGTAGTGATATCTCATTGTTGCTTTAATTTGCAATTCCCCAATGACTTATATTGAACATCTTTTCACATGCTTATTTGCCTTCTGTACATCTTCTTTGGTGAGGTGTCTGCTCAGGTCTTTTGCTCATTTTTAAAAAATCAACTTTGTTCTTTTATTGTTGAGTTTTATGACTTCTTTGTATATTTTGGATATACAAATGTATCCATTGCAAATATTTTCTCCCAGTCTGTGGCTTGTCTTCTCGTTATCTTGACATTGTCTTTCACAGAGCAGAAATTTTTAATTTTAATGAAATCCAGCTTATCAATTATTTTTTCATGGATCATGCCTTTAATGTTATATCCAAAAAGTCATCACTGTACCCAAGGTCACCTAGATTTTCTGCTTTGTTATCTTCTAGGAAGTTGATAGTTTTACATTTTATATTTACATTTATATTTAGGTCTATGATCCATTTTGTATTAATTTTTGTGGAGAATATAAGATCTGTGTCTAGATTCTTTTTTTTTTGCATGTGAATGTACAGTTGTTCCAACACCATTTATTGAAAAGATTATCCTTTCTCCATTGTTTTGCCTTTGCTCCTTTCTCAAAAATCAGTTGACTATATTTACCTGGGTCTATTTCAAGGCTCTCTATTCTGTTCCACTGATCTATTTGTGTATTCTTTTACCAATACCATACTGTGTTGATTACTGTAGCTCTATCGTAAGTCTTAAAGTCAGGTAGTGTCAATTCTCAGACTTTCTTCTCCTTCAATACTGAGTTGGCTATTCTGGGTCTTTTGCCTCTCCATATAAATTTAGAATCATTTTGTTAACATCCACAAAATAACTTGCTGGGATTATGATTGGGATTGCATTGAATCTATAGATCAAGTTGGAAAGAAATAGCATCTTGTCCTATTCATGAACATGGGATATCTCTCCATTTATTTAGTTCTTCTTTGATACCTTTCATCACAGTTTTGAAGTTTTCCTCATGCAGATCTTGTATATATTTTGTTAGATTTTTACTTAAGTATCTCATTCGGGGGGGTGGGGGGATGGTAAAGTAAATGGTGCTGTGTTTTTTATTTCAAATTCCACTCGTCCATTGTTGGTATATAAGAAAGCAGTTGACTTTTGTATATTAATCGTGTGTCCTACCACTTTGTTGTAGTTGCTTCCTGGTATTTTTGTTTGTTTTGTTTTGTTTTTGTCAATTATTTTGGATTTCCTATGTAGACGATCAAGTCATCTGTGAACAAAGATAATTCTCTTTCTTCCTTCCCAGTCTGTACACCTTTTTTCCCCCTTATCTTATTGTATTTTGTAGGACTTCTAGTACAATGTTGAAAATCAGTGGTGAGAAGGGACATGCTTACCTTGTTCCTGATCTCAGCAGGAAATATTCAAGTTCTCTAACCATTAAGTGTGATGTTAGCTGTATGTTTTTTGTAGATGTTCTTTATTAAGGTGAGGAATTTTCCCCCCAATCCTTATGTGCCAAGCATTTTTATCATGAATGAGTATTGGATATTGTCAAATGTCCATTTCTATTGATATGATCATGTGGTTGTTCTTTAACTTGTTGATATAATGGATTACATTCATCGATTTTCAAATTTTAAACCAGTCTTTCATACCTGGGGGAAAAACCCCACTTGGTTGTGGTGTATAATTCTTGTTATAGATTGTTAGATTCAATTTGTTAATACTTTATTGGGGATTTTTACATCTATTTCTTGAGAGATATTGGTCTGAAGTTTTCTTGTAATGTCTTTGGTTTGGTAGTAGGGTAATGCTGGCCTCATAGAGTGAGTTAGGGAGTATTCCTTATGCTTCTGTCTTCTGGAAGAAATTGCAGAGAATTGGCTTAATTTCTTCTTTAAGTATTTGGTAGAATTCACCAGTGAAACCACCTGGGTCTGATGTTTCTATTTGGGGAAGTTATTAATTATTGATTCAATTTCTTTAATAGATATAGGCTTATTCAGATTGTCTGTTTCTTCTATTGTGAGTTGTGGCAGCTTGTGTCTTTAAAGAAATTTCATATAGGTTATCAAATTTGTCAACATAGAGTTTTTCAGAATATTTCATTATCCTTTTAATGTTCATGGAAACTATACTGATGTCCCCTCTTTCATTTGTGATATTAGTCATCTGTGTCCAATCTCTTTTTCTTAGTTAGATTGACTAGAGGCTTATCCATTTTACCAATCTTTCCAAAGAACAAGCTTTTAGTTTTGTTGATTTTCTCTATTCATTTCCTGTTTTCAATTTCATTGATTTATGCTTTAATTTTTATTATTTCCTGTTTACTTTGAGTTTAATTTGCTCTTCCTTTTCTAGTTTCCTAAGGTAAAAGCTTAGATTCTTGATTTTAGATTTATTTTCTAATACATGCATTCAATTGTATAAATTTCCCTCTAAACACTGCTTTCTTTCACTGCAGCCCACAAATTTTAATAAGTTATATTTTCATTTTCATTTAGTTCAAAATGTTTTTTTTTATTTGTGTTGAGATTTCGCCTTTGACCCATGTGTTATTTGAAGTGTGTTGTTTAATTTATTAAACAAATTAAGAATTTGGGGATTTTTCATCTCTCTTTCTGCTGTTGTTCTAGTTTAAATCGACTGTGGCCTGAAAGCAGACGCTGTATGATTTCCATTCTTTTAAATTTGTTGCGGTGTGTTTTTTGGCCCAGAATGTGGACCATCTGGGTGAATGTTTCATGTGCAAGTACATTATAATAACAAAACATTACTAATTCCTCCCTCTCATCCCTTGTATCATCATTCATTTCATTCACACATAACCATATATAAACAAATACACTGTTGTTATTATTATTTTGAATAAACTGTTATTCGTTAGATCAATTAAGAGTAAGAAAATTAAGAGCTTTTATTTACCTTCACTTTCTGATGTTCTTCCCTTTTTTACATAGATCTGAACTTCTAACTTGTATCATTTTTTCCCCTCCAAAAAACTTCTCTCTTTTTTTTTTAAACACTTTTTAAATTTTATTTTATTGGGAAATATTGGGTAACAGCGTGTTTCTCCAGGGTCCATCAGCCCCAAGTCGTTGTCCTTCAATCTAGTTGATTCAATCCAGTTGTGGAGGGCACAGCTCAGCTCCAACTCCAGTTGCTGTTTTCAATTGGCAACCTTGTTGTTCAGAGCTTGTGCTCTAACCAACTGAGGCATCTGGCCACCCCCCAAAGAACTTCTTTTAACATTTCTTGCAATGCAGGTCTATGAGCAACAAAGTCCCTCAATTTTTCTTTGTCTAGGAAAGTTTTAATTTCTCCTTCATTTTTGAAGGTAAATTTCACAAGGCACACAATTCTAGGTTGATTTGTGTTTTTCTCTTAATACTTTAAACATTTCGTCCCACTGTCCTCTTGCTTGGTTGGTTTCTGAGAAGGTGGGTGTAATTCTTATCTCTGTTCCTCTATAGAAAAGGTGGGGTTTTTTCCCCTCTGGCTTATTTCAAGATACTTTTCTTTACCTTTGATTTTCTGAAGTTTGAATATGATATGTCTGATATGTCTAGATGTAAGCGTGGAGGCACTTATCCTGCTTGGTGGTCTCTGTGCTTCCCAGATCTGTAGCTTGATGCCTGATATTATTTGGGGAAAATAATTTTTTTAGTCATTATTGCTTCTGTTCCTTTCTCTTTTTCTTCTCCTAGTTCTCAGATATTCTGTCCTGCTTTTTTCAGTCCTTTTTCTCTTTGGTTTTCAGTTTTAGAGGCATCTATTGTCATATCCTCAAGCAAGATACTTTCCACAACTGTGTCCACTCTATTAATTCGCCCATCAAAGGCATTTTTTATTTCTGTTATAGTGTTTTTGATTGTTCTTTTTTATTCTTCTTAGAATTACCATTTCTCTGCTTACATTTTCTATTTGTTCTTGCGTGTTATCTGCTTTTTCCATTAAAGCCCTAAGCATATCAGTCATAGGTTTGTTTTTTTTTAATTTCTAGTCTGATAATTCCAACATCCCAGCCACATCTGACTTTGGTTCTGATGTTTATTCAGTCTCTTTAAATTATATCTTTTGTCTTTCAGTATGCCTTGTAATTTTTTTGTTGACAAGTGGACATCATGTCCTAGGTAAAAGGAATTGTGATAAATAGACCTTTAGTGATAAATGTCGTGGTAAGGAGTGGGAGGAGGGAAACATTTTATAATCCCGTGATTAGGTCTCAGTACTTTGGTCAGCCTGTGCCCTGGACTGTGGACTTACCAGGGCCTCTCAGTGTGGGGGCCTCCCAGTGACAGTCATGTCCATGCTGAGCCTCCAGCGATTTGTCAGTTCCAGTTAAGGTTTTCCTACCCCAGCACTGACTCCCACGGAAGTTTGTAACCTGGATGCACTTCAGGGCCAGGGCAATGTTTCCTTAAGCACTTGCAGGCCTCATATAAGGCCTTCACCTCTTAGGAGGTACAAGTCACTGTACTGGGGAGGACAGAGGCAAATTAGTCCATGGCTTCCACATTAGAAGTATGGTTCCAAGGACACACATGGTACCCCTGAAAGAAAGTGTGGTTTACAGTGTTGGGGCTCACCAACGGGGACCTACACCTACATCAGTTGTAGGACAAGGTGGTCAGTGCTTCCAATGGATGCTGAAAAGAAAATGTGGTTTAAAATGTTGGGGTTCACCCAGTTGGACCCACATCAATTTTAAGCACAGGTTGACAGTGTCTCCAACAAATACACGGCTGCCTGGTAATATGCAGTCAGGTTCCCTAGTGGCAAAGCAGCTTCTGGTATAGCTTGAATTTGCTGCAGAGACTCTCTTGCTCTGGTCTCACTCAAAACACGCAAGCAGGCTATAAGGAATTTTGTAGTTGAGTATGTTACCTCCAAAAATGCTTTTATCCCTTCCTACCCCATGACTTTCATCTTTTGGTCAAAGAGTCATGTGGGAACTCTGCAGGCTTCTTAGTGTGTCTATTCCAATTGTACCTTCAGGAACTAGAGACGTAACAGTGGGCCAATGGGGCCTCCTGTGAGCTGGACGAGGCAGGACTACGTCTGTCACCTGACCACAGTAAACCCCCACTGTGACCAGGAGAAGCCATAGTAGCGTTGTTGGTCCCAGGATTAGTATCAGATCAGAACCAGTGTCTAGTGAGTCCTGAAAGGTCTGCGTATTGCCTTTCCCCCTGGGCAGAGTCACCCTGATGAATGCCTACAGAACCCTTCAGGCAGGTCTTGAGGGAGATGTGTGGTATCCACTTGAGGGGCAATGCAGACTCCTTCCTCAAGGGACCTGGCCTCCTCTTCAGTCAAGAGGTTCTGGGTTTGTGAACTGATTTAGGTTTGGAAACGGGGTGAGAATCCACAGCTCTCCACTTTGGTGACGCCATCAGGGGTTTGGCATGTCCACATGAGGAAGCATCAGGGGGCAGAGAGAGATGGGGAAGGGTGGGCAAGAGCCTTTTTTTGTGGTTTCTATGGAGGACACAGATGAAGCAGAGCAAGCAGGCTTAGGATTGGCTGGTTTGAATAATTTCTGTGGCTCTGCAGCATAGGTTCTGCCGCTAATTGTCTGGCACGTAGCCCTGGGGTTATTAGGGCAATGGGATAGTGGCCCAGAGTGTGACAGCTGGATGGAGGGGGTGTGGGTTCTGGACCAGCTGGTTTGCATTTAGAAGGCACACTTACAGGCAAGTTGTTTACTGTCTCTATTTAAGCATTGGCTAACCCTGGGAGGGACTGTCCCTTCGGAGTCAGCAGGGCCACAGATGTCAAAGGATCAAAAACGCCCCCCCCCAAAAAAAAAAAATAAGGATCAGAACCTCCCCTCCCTCCAAAAAAACCCCGCATAGGAGTTAATACAAGGAGTATTTATGAAGCTGATTCTTTAGCTTGAGAAGGTCAGGCCAGTCAATAGGGTCGGCAGGGGAGAGAATGGGGTGGGCTGAACGCCTGCCCCCCTGAGATTTGCTCTTCCTCACCCAGGCCGACCTAGGCACACTGACCAGCTCTATTAACCTCTGATTTTACAACTGAGATGAGAGCCCAAGGCAGCTAACATGACTTTGCAATCCCAGGAGTCCAGCCGGGGTTTGGGCTCATGACCAGTAGGCCTCCCCTGCAGCCTGTCTCCTGACGAGAATGGTGGTGTTAAGCACTCCTTCCCCTGGGGACAGGTGCCAGGCCTCTGCTCCTGCAGAAACCAGGCCTCCCCAGGTAGGATCTGACACTTTCCATAGGGATGGTTTGATTTGCCAAAGTGTCTGTCTATGGGGGAGAGACAGGCCCTGGAGTCACCCTGCAGGGGAGAGTTACACTAAGTCTCTTCCAGGTGACAGTTCTTCCTCTGCTCACTGTCAAAACACAAGAGCACCAGAGTCACTTGACAGCAGACCCTCCTCACTGCTTCGTGTGTCGTGGGCCTGGGGGTCGGCGTGAGGGTTCTGGGTGAGCATTTCCTCACTGCCCAGGTCCCTCCTCCCATCAGCCAGCCAGTGTTGGCTTCTCTACTGCGTCTTCCCGCTGACAATAAAATGGGTAAAGCTTTGCTTTCTGATGACTCTGTCCTGAGAAGGGGTGAGAACCTCGGGAAAGATAAGCGAGGCCTCGGGAGAGCATCTGCTAGGGCTACAAAGTAATGACCATGTTAGCTAATGTTTACTGAGGACTTGTTATGTGCTTGGCACTGTGCTAAAGACTTGTTAAAGGCGAGGTGATGGCCAGTAAGTGACCATCTAAGTGAGCTCCGAATTGATTTACACATCAGGCGAGGGAGCAGCCAACAGTGAGCAAACTCATGGAGTATTCACTTCTGGGAAAGAATTAGGGGTTCTGGAGACTACGCTAGAGATTGGGAAGAGGTAGTACGTATGTGGTGGCCCTACTTGCGGGGGGCGGGGCACAATGACTGTAAGTCCACACCCAGTTGGTTAAAACACACTGCTTGTGGGTCAGCGTGGGAGGTGAGAACCCAGCATAATGGGGTAGCTCAGCGTTTGTGGTTCTGTCAGCTTAGATGCTTCGAACCATCATGAAGCACAACACTAGGTTTAATGTCCTCCCGGCGAGCACGGCTCTGGGTGGAGTTTATCTTCCGTGGTGCAGAAGAGGAGAAACACTCTTCTACTCCTTAGTGTCTGCGTACGGGGCCCTGAAGTTAAACTGACAAAAGACAGATTAACTGGAGAAAAGGCATACGAATTTTATTTGATATTAGTATTTTCACATGGCACAGGAGGTTGTCTAGGTAGAAATGAAAATTCTAAGGAAGTGGTTAGGCCTGAGAGCTTATCTACCATTTTGACAAAGGACAGCAAATTTCCAGAGAAATGGCAAAAGAAAAGGGGTGTCGGCTATTAGGGGTGGCAAACTGTGGGAAGGTGAGATGTACAGGGGAAGCCGATGGCAGACCAGCTTGTTTTAGGAAGTTGTGTTATGTAGGTTTCTGTTGGTGTCATCTCTGGGCTGATGACTGTCTAAAGTTGTCTCGTTCTATCCTTCCTGGCACGAGATAGGGGAGGGTAGCTGTCTTCATGAAGGGAAATATGTGTCCTACTTTTAGGAAATGGGGGAGAGCAGAGAGCTTTTATTTGCGGGGGGGTCTCTGTTTCTCAGTTGTCTGCAGCTCACAGTAATCCTTATGCCAAAGTGGCATATTTTGGGGTGGCATCTTCTGATCCCCTACAATAGTCTTTGCACATTTAATCTCACTTAGTTTCATGAGTCGGGTAATATTATCTTCCCTCTTTGGCAGAGTAAGCAACTTGTCCAAAGTCAACAACTAGTGAGGTGCAGAGCCAGGATTTGACCCAGGCATTCTGGCTGTTTCAGGTGCCAAGGAACGTTTGCTAAACGGCCTCTTTATATGAATGGGAGGCCAAGTAGGATCCGTGTTCTTACAGGGGTCGCATGGTGTGGGCCCATGTTTAGTTACATCCTGTGCGTTAGGATCAGAGGTGCCGTGATGTAGTGAAGCAGTTCTCCACGAGAGGCTGTGTGTGTGATTTTGGCTCCCAGGGGACATTTTGCAATGTCTGGGACTTGTTTGGCTGTCACTACAGGGAAGATGCTGCCAGCATCTAGTGGGTAGAGGCTGCACCGATGGCCCCTACAAGAAAGAGTTATCCAGCCTCAAATGTCGATGGTGCCCAGGTTGAGGACCTGGAGTGAGAGAAGGAGGCCACATGGGTTTTGTTTTGGGATCAGACAGACAGTTGGATTCCGGTCCCCTTCCTGCTGGGTGACCCTGAGCTCTACTGAGTGTCAGCTTCTTCGGCAAAAAAGAAATGGCAGGGGCTGAAGGTAATGTGCATCTGCAAAGTTCATTATGAAAATGAAGTAAAACGAAATGATATAAAGGGCACGCCCACTGCAGCTGCTCCGTACGTTGACACACTTGACTTCTGGTCTAGGCGGTGGGTGATGGCTCACGAAGGTTGTCGCGAGGGAAAAATGAGCAAAAACATGCCATCTCAGAGAGAAGAAGGGGTGCCAACCCCGCTACAGGAGGTGAAGATACATTTAAATACTTGTTAATCCCCATGTTCAAATTGTGACTTAGACGTCGAGGCAGCTGGATACACGGAGAGGATGCTGAGTTAGTCAGCAGCTGCCCGCAGCCTGTGGGTAACTCAGCACAACTTTCTTACCTCGCTGGCCCTGGGAGCCCTCACCTATAAAATGGGTTCCCTTTTAGGTTTTGAATTCTCCGACTTTGACGAAAGCTAGGCTGGAGCTGATTTCACTTTCTACCCCCAGGAATCAAGAAAAGGAGGGGCCGGCCTGGTGGCTCAGGTGGTTGGAGCGCCGGGGGTGCTCTTAATGCCCAGGTCACTGGTTCGATTCCAACACGGCCAGTGAGCTGTGTCCACTGCAGCTAAGATTGTGAACAACGCTCGGTTTGAGCAGCCGGAGGTGGTGTGTGTTGCCACGCGCTGCTGTGAGCGACCGACTGGGGACCGTCGGCCTCAGCCAAGGGGCTGGGGGAGCGCAAGGCTCATCATACCAGCATGGGCCAGGGAGCTGTGTCCCACACCACGAGAAGGGATTTTTCTCTACCAGATGGTAACCACATACAATGCAAAGGCAGAGGAATAAAAGCAGCTGATACCAGTGTAGGAACTGACGAATAGACCCACGGGACAGAAAAATGTGTTCAGAAATAGACTTGATAGCTGAGAGGTGGCACCCCAAATCGAGGAAAAAGATGGGCTGTGTAGGAGCTGGTGTGGGGACATCTCATTCAAGACATGGAGAGAAATAAAGGTGGACTGCTACTTTACATATCAACACTTTGAGTAGAAGTGGAACCCAGATGGCCTGAGACCCCCAAGATGAGAGGTAACACTAGAAATCTACCAGAAGACAGTGTAGAAGGAGATTTCCGGGGCACAGACTTGGTGAACAGCTAATTAAATAAAACAAAAAGAGCATAAACTGCTGGGCAAAAAGTGATGTGAATTGGCCACACAAAACTTAAGAATTTCTCCTCAAGAGAGACATCACAGAGAAGTCATCAGAAAAATGACCATCTCAGAGAGAAATAAAACATGCAATGTCTGAAAGTAGCAAGAGATGCCGAGAAGACATAAGGAATTACTGAAAATCATCAGAAAACCAGAGAAACCTACCTAAAAATGGGTAAAGGATGTCACTAGGCAATTCACAGAATGGGAAACAGAAGTGCTACGTGTATATGAGAAAAATGTTCACATTCAGTAAAAAATAAAACATGTAAATTAAAACAACAGTGAGGTGTGCCTTTTCAATCACCAGACTGGCGAGAATGAGAAAGAGGGCAGCTGTCATCGAGGGTGTGGGGAAATGGAAACCATTGCTTATTGCTGGTAGGACTAAATAGATACGGATCCTTGCTGGAATTGTAATTTCCTTGGGGGGACAGAAAATAAGCAGGCAACACAAACAAATGTAATTCCAAATTCAAAAGTGCTTGGAAGGGAAGGGGTAGGGAGCCATGACTGAGAATAATAAATAGGATTCATATACATGTGCTTGGTGTCTAGAATCGAAAGGCCCAGGGCTATGAGGGCTGCAGGAACAGGAACAGTCATGGAGATCTCTAGGGATTCTGGTAGGACCCAGAGCAGTGCAATTTGCTGAGATGGCAGAGAAACGGGACAGAAAAGGGCACATGAAGAGGACAGTTGGTTATTTGAGTCTTAAACTCTGGCGGGAGCTTGGAGCTGAAGATGCAAATGTCTATGTGCAGTCCTTACAGCCATGGGCGTGGAGAGTATTGTGGAACGAGAGAAAAGCATTTCTAAGGTTGGTCAGAAAGCCCAGCGTTCACATTGGGCTAGAGAAAGCTTCCAGCACAGGTGAGTGGGGGTGGAATTAGATTCCAGCCTCCCTCCAAATCTCCCCTCTTCAAACTGGGTGACCAGCACAATTCTTGCTCACAGACGAGTCCTTTTCATGTTTCTCAGCAGGCGATGCTCATGACATACGATGCTGGGAGGATGGGGCAAATCATGAAAGTGCCTAGTCCAGTGCCCGCCCTTACATGGAGGTCAAGGGGGAGTGAGTTTTCCCTCTTCCAATGCAGGATAAAAATGGTTTCAGGGGTTGAGAGTATTACCGAGAAGAGAGAAGAGCATGTCTGATCATTGGTCTTTGATTCCTCCCCAGACACCAGAAATCCATGAACACACGTTCCCAGCCGTGTGTATCGATCATCTGAACGCTTCTATCATCTTCCTGAAGACTCTGAAGTCCTATTGGGGCCCAATCCTGGTGGTCACCCCTGGAGAGAGCATCGTAGGAAGTCTGGGGGCTATGATTTGCCAAATGAGCCTCACATGTCACATCAGCTCAAGATTCAAGCCCAGCTCTTCATCTGCCCAGATCTCCACTTGGTTGTTTCCAACTGCCTTCCTGTCAGCAGAACCAAAACATGACATTCCTCACCCACGCTTTGTTCTTTTAGTGTGTGCAAAGGGTTTGGCTCAGAGCAGGGACCTCAGCTTCATTTTGTAGAAGAAACTGAAAACAGAGAGAGGGTGTGTAAATGGCCCAGTGTGGAAGTGCCACTTTGGAGCAGAGCTGGAAGAGCCCACGGGTGTCTGCAGTCTGTCCTTTCACTGTCCCTCTCAGAGGGTGGTGGGGATGCACGGCTCAAGTGTCAGAACCAGTGGCTTTCCTGGCAGGGAGTCCTGTGTTGAGCAGTCAGAGGAAGAAAGCCCAAGGACGTGCGCAAGCGTTATGCAGAACTGAAGTAAATTTCGACATTGGCATTGCAGCAGACCTCCAGAGATTTCCCGCTGCCTGTCCTTGCAGCAGTATGAATCAGGAGAGGCTAGCTGTCATAACAAACAGGCCTCCATCTGCAGAGCTCAACACAACAAACCTGCGTGACTTAACCATGCGACATCTGGCAGGTGTTGCTGCCAGGGTCCCCTCCTGGGCCTTTCACCTCCAAGAGTGACTCGGGGATCCAGGCTCTGCCACTGTGGGGCTCAGCCATCAGGAGTCCTTCCCTCTGGAGAGAGGGCGCACAGAGGATCGTGTGGACACTACGGCCAGGCCTGGAAGGGGCCCACAGCACTGTCACACCCCCACTGGCCAGAACACATCACGTGGTCCCTCCAGATGCAGCAGGGGACTAGAGAGCGTTGTCCTCCTGTGTGCCTATGATGTGTGCCCATAAGGAAAGCGAGGGGTTTGGAGAACATGTGTAAGTGTCTCAGCCACACTCAGTGACATCGAATGAGCGTTCCCACATGCCGGGCTCGTGTTTGTGCTTTACAGACACGGGTGCCTTCAGTACGCCCAACAGCTCCATGAGGGGGGTACTGTTAGTAGTATCCCCATCTTACAGATTTGGAAACCAAGGCCTAGAGAGCATAAGTACCTTGCTCGTGATCACAATGCTGGCATCGGCAGAGCCAGGATTTAAATCCAAGTCCTAGTAACTCCATGTCTGCATTATTGACATGTTGGACCAGGTCACTTCCTGTTGTGGGGACCATCCTGCGCATTGTAGGATGTTTAGCAACGTCACTGGCATCTACTCACGAGATGCCAGTACCAGCCCCCACCTCTCACCACGTGAGACACCAAAACTGTCTCCAGATGCTGCCAGATCTCTCCTGGGGGTGGGGCATAGGGTGTGTGTGTAAAATCTCTCCTGATTGAGAACCACTGCTCTGATCCCACCGTGGGGAGGTGGGAGAGGTGGCAGACATCATCACGATTCCCACGGGTATGGGACTTGGTTGTTAGGGAGGATTTCGAACACCGACATGTGTCTCTGACCGAACCTGGAAAGCTGGGTGAGCCCATTGATTCCTGCTGTACAATAAAAGGACAGTGTCTATTTATTCATTCCTTCATGCGATAGGCATTTGCTGAGCACCTACTAAGTGCCAACCTAGCCTCTAGGGGTGAAGCGAGGAAAAATAACCCAAGATTCCTGTCTTCATAGAGGTTCCATTCTAAAGACAATAAACAAACAAGTGAAGTACGTGTTGTCTCAGGTGACAATAAAGGTAATAAAGGCAAAGTAAGCAGGTGGGGGGAGGGCATAGGAATGGTGATGGGGATTAAAATTTTAAATAAGATAACCAGGGACAGCCTCACTGAAAAGGTGACGTGTGAGCAGAGACATGCAGTAGGGAAGGAGCTGAACCCAGCTGACACCTGTGGGAAGGATGTTGTACAGAGAACAGCAAATGCAAACGCCCTGGGGCCTCCTTGGCAGACGAAGGCATAGCAAGGGTAGCCAGAGTGGAATTAGGAGGTGGGTGAAGAGGTCAGAGGACAGGTGGGGGGATGTCTGTGATGGCCATGGTGACATCTAGTCCCGGTGCCAGGATGTAAGTTGGAACCTTGGCACCCTCATTTCCAGCTGGGTCAGCTGGCCTGAGCCATTTTGTCCTTTTTGTGGGCTCTGTTAGAAGTACCTCTTCACGTGAGTCTGTGACTCACCTGGGCAGGGTCAATGGTTGCGGGAGCTGAGGAGGTGGGGAAGGCAGGTTGTGATATAAGTATAGGAGGTGTGATGGCTCAAGAGTGTCCTGCGCTGAGCACAGCCTCATCTCAGCCTCGTCTGTGGTGGAAACAGCATGATGGGGGTTCTCCTGGCGCTCCTTGTGGCAGCCTGCGTGTTCTGTGTGTCCTTCGTGGGGGTTGGGCTGTGGGTAATCTACACCCATTTCACCACTGCAGACATCCCTGCAGGTATCAGCCACCCCAAGAAACTGCGGTTTATCCACTGCATCTTCCTGCTGCTGGTGACATGGGTGAGTGTTATGTTTCTTTTGTCACCTGTTGTGAGGGTTAAGGAGAGAGTGGGAAAACATACCAGAAGCTTCTAGTGATTGACACTAATATCATGGCGGTAGAGGCTGACGGCATATTCTCCAACCTGAATCATTTCTACTAGGTGAACAGTGACTTCTTCCCAGGGATTCTCAAGCTGAATGGGCCGATGGCCACCAAATGCAAAGAGTGATTCACTTTCTCATTTAGAAAAAATAGAAGGCCTACCTGCCACCCCTTCTTTGGCCCTGCCTCCGGTCTCACTGTTTTACAGCAATCACCACGCTGTGCAGTGCGGAGCTCGGAATGAATTGTTCTGAATATTTGGGCCCCTGTTACTATCTACCTGCCAGCCAGAACCAGCCAACGACAAAAGAGATGGACACATCAGCAAATTAGTCAATTAGTACAGATGAGCGACGTTACAGAATAACTTAAAATACATGCCATTTGTTTGGAGAGATGGGAAACTGTTTATGTCATTAGTCAAATTCTGCCTGTCAGTCTTGGTGTGTGTAATGTATTAGGTTGGTTCAAAAGTAACTGTGATTAAAAGGTTAAAACTAATTGCAAAAACCGCAATTACTTTTGTACAAAATGCTTGTAGAGCGATCACGGAGAGAATTGTCTCGAGGTTGACAATAGGATTTGCTGTGCTGTTCCAAAGGGCTGACGGAAACTGAATGTAGAAAATATAGTTCTTAAGTATCGTACATAATGAAAAGCGATTGCAAGCTCCTATTCTCTTGGGAAGCTCTGGATGGAGAAGAACCCAGGGGCCAAAGGTTTCTTCCCTGCAGGGCCAGCTTTTACAGGAGGCCATGATTCCGTCCTGTGCCTTTTGTGGCCTCGACTCTCATAGTCTCTAGTCAGGCTCCTCAGACACAGGGACTTGGTGTCCTCATCTGCAAAAGCAGGGGAAAAAATAGTCCTGACTCCATAGCACTTTGTGGGGATGCAGTGAGTTGAGCCGTCTGGAATGTGTGTTCCCATTCCCAGCACCGAGTAGGTGCTCCCTATATATTAGCCTTATTGTTATGTGTTAATTTGTTCTTTCTACAAAGATGTGTTGGGCAACTGCTGTGTGTCATCCATCAGTGCCAGCTCTGAGGATCAGTGATGGGCGAGAGAAACAAATACCAGATAGAGCCTGCCTGCAGGGAGCTTGGAGACTCCTGGTGGGGGTAGGGAATAGTGGGGTGAGGGGGGTGAGATGGGGGAGACAGCAACACACAAGCGAAATGATTCACAGAGTGGCACATGCTATGAGGAAAGTAAGACAAGGAAGTCGGGCTTCTTAATGGGTTCCCCGAACTTCCAAGGGTGACAGAATGCAAGAGGTCCATGAATTTGGATGGGGTAAGAATCACCCCATTTTCACTAACCCCTAATGAAAATGTAGTATTTCCTTCCATTATAAAGGAGGGTGACAAACCATAGCTGTGACAAGAGAAGCGGCAAGTGTGTCACCAAGAGGAATCACATATTTCCCGAGCATATTAACAGCTGTTGCAGATATTGTGAATTCTTACAAAGAGATTTCACAAAATCACGTGTGCATCTCTTTCCTTTGAGATGACAACAGTATTAGCCCAGTCACTAACTCCCGCTATTTAGTATGTGAATAAGGAAGCACATACAATATTGCATTACACACTTACTTCAATATTTTGATAACTATATTTAAATAAAACTGCCTTCCTTTGTAATCCCACAACCCTGTATATTCAAAAAATTCTGCAACAAGGTCCCCAGACTTCACTAAAAGCCAAATGGCCTTGGCACAGGAAAGGGTTAAGAAACACTGGAAAGAGAGTGGCCAGGGGAGAGCCCACTTTGTTTGTTCATTTTAATTTTTGTTATGCAGACTTCAGGCATACACGAAAGGAGCCGGAAGACTGGAAACAAGCCCCATGTCCACACCCCATTGCGTTCATGATTATCTGTTCCTGGCCAATCGCGTTTCAACTGTGCCCCCACGTTGTCTCACATTCCCTTTTCTTATACAGCAGATCCCAGGCAGTGTATTATTTTATCCAAAAGTATTTCAGTAGGTATCCCTAAAGGATAAGAACCCCCTGCCTTTAAAAAACATAACCACAATGCAGTTATCACATCTTAAAAATAGCAACAAATGCTGGGAGGGCCACATTGGCTAGGGGGGGTCCAGGAGGGGCTTCCTCGGTCGTGTCCCGGCTGAGCTGGAACAGGGACCTCAGGGGTTGGGGACATCCAGGTACAGGGACCCTCGAGGGATGGCCAGAAGCCTGGTTTATAGCGCTGAGGTGTATGGGGTCTAGGGAGAGTGATTCGAGAGGGGCGGGTGCTGGGGCAGCGGGGGCCTGGGATTTTCTGCGGGTGCGATGGGGACACAGAGAGGGTCCGGCCGGGCTGTGGTCCAGTCTGGCCTCCGTCACTCTGCAGAGGGTACGTGTGGCAGCCGTGCTCCTCCAGGACTCCGTCTGGGACACGCTAAAATCCTTCTCACTGCATTTCCTCTTCTCTCACCAACAGGGGAAGATTTTTGAGAAACTGGGCATCTGTTCTATGCCCGGATTTGTCCGTTTCATGCACGACCTGATGCCGCTAAAGGAGGACCCGGATGTCGTGGTCACGGACCTCCGCTTCGGGACGATCCCGGTGAAACTGTACCAGCCCAAGGCGTCCTCCTGCAGCCTCAGGCCGGGCGTTGTGCTCTACCACGGCGGTGGGGGCATCATAGGGAGCATGAGTAAGTTCTGCCCCCAGACCTGCCGCAGTGGGACCCCTCAGAGCAGGGACGTGGGCACCGTCCTTCCAGCAGGAGGCAGCGTCTTCCTGGGGTCTAACAGCTGCTGGTATGACCAGGGAGCAGCAGTTAGTGGGCCCCAGATCACTCAGGTGGCAAAGATATGGAATATATTGATGTTTCTCTGGAAATAAGGAGAGATATGGAATATATATGTATGTACACATACAAGGTATGAGGTCTGACAATTGAGTTCGCGAACTCATTCTAGAAAAAGTGCTCCATACCTCGTTGCTGATTATCACCATGGCCACCTTCCAAGTACTCCCCTTGGGAAGCTGTGCACCCACACCAGTTCCTAGTCCACCCTTCAAAGCAACTTTGGAACTCTTTTTCTGGAATGGCCATCAGAGCTGTCGTCATATTACCCTTGATGTCCTGAATGTCATCAAAATGTCTTCCTTTTAGTATTTCCTGTACCTTCTAGTAAAGAAAGAAGTCATTGGGGCCAGATCAGGTGAGTACGGAGGGTGCGCCAATACAGTTATTTGTTGACTGGCTAAAAACTCCCTCGCAGACAGTGCTGTGTGAGCTGGTGCATTGTTGTGATGCAAGAGTCATGAATTGTTGGTGAAATGTTCAGGTCGTCTAACTTTTTCATGCAGCCTTTTCAGCCTTTCCAAATAGTAAACTTGCTTAACTGTTTGTCCACTTGGTACAACTTCATAATATCAAAAAAGGTTGGCAACATCGTTGCAACAAGCTCGTAAACTCCATTGTCAGACCTCATATGTGTGGATGTGTGTGTATGTCCCTGCAGGTTTCCCCTGCTATCCAAAAGTAGAGCATTCCTATGACATCTTTTATAAGCCGAAATGAGGCAAAGCGAAGAAGCGATTACCTTAGGATACATGTTGCTAAGGGACACACAGAGTAAGTTGAGACAAAGCCCAGATGCTCACAGACGCAGTTCAGAGCCCCAGGGCCTGAGGCTGTGATGCTGGGTGTAGTTCCTGGGAAAGGGAGAGGGTGGGGCCACTCTGGCTGCTGGGGTGCCTCTGTAATGGCTCACTGCAAAACAAATGCTGTTTTTGCTTTTCACCTTCTTTTTTGTAAAAGTGAAATCCTCTTCCGATTCTTTTGGTTTGTGAGAACAGGCACTAATGTAGAGGTCTCGGAAAAGCAAGGAGGCTCAAAGCAAACTTTCAGAGAGCAGGCGATACCTCAGTGCAGAGCAATTCACGCAACATAAAATTCGCTGTTCGGAAGTGTATGACTTAACGGTATTAGTACATTCACAGCGATGTGAGACCACCACTGCTACTTAGTTGGAAATGAGGATTTTTTTAAAAAATGAAAACGCATCATTTTCTTTCACATCAGGTATTGCTTGAGACTAACTGTGGTAGAGACAGGAGGACCAAAGATTTGAGGAAAATTACTGAGAGAGAAAACAAAATATTGAGGCAATTTTATTATCTTAATTCCCTTCCCCCTCTGGGAATTAGGGGAAAAACACCTTTATAGTGCTTTCTAATCTGTGGAATGCCAGGATCCATTACAGTAGAAGCCTTTGAGAATAGGGGATTTAATGTAGCCATGGTCTTGGTACGGGCTGCATAATCAATTATAACAGCCAGTATCTATTAATTGATTTTTATTAATATTAGTATTTACGTGGCAGGCCTCTTTTTACACATGAAAGCTCTTTATGTGCATTACGTCGTTGAAACTCCCACCAGCCCTATTATTATCATTATTCCCATTTTACAGATGAGGAAATCAAGCCTCAGGGAGTGAAGGGACTTGCTCCTGCTCTACTTCAGCTCAAGCGAAAAGGAGGCAAAGTCACGATTAGAACTCGGGTCTGATCCCAGAGCTCACACACTGAACCACTCTGCTGTATGGCCAAAGAGCTGCTCAGAAATTGTGAATGGATGGTCATAATCCAAGCGCTCTGCCCGTGGTGGTTGTCAGTGAGAAGGGGGCAGTTGATGGTGATGGTTTGGCTTGGCAGGACCACTAGCCTTCCTAGTGAATTTGAAAACCTTTATTTTCTAGAAACCTACCATAAAATATGCTGTCGTTTGTCCAAGGAGAGTGAGTCGGTGGTCCTGTCAGTTGGGTGAGTAAATGGGGAGGGTGGGAAAGGGCTGGGAAACCAGGCTGTGACCTGGAGGGATGGGGTGAGATGGGAGGTAGGAACTCCGGCAAGAACAGGGGAGCCAGCGAGGAGGAGAGGAAGGCAGAGGGGAAGACAGAGAGGCTGAGGACGGGCACTCCTTCCTGAGGGTGGCCCGGGGGTATGTTTCAACGGGCCGTTCTGTGCGTGGCATCACTTGGAAGCTGGGTGGGGAGTGGGCTTAGGTAAGCAGCTCAGGTGCCCAGCTTCACAGCCAACGTCCTGCACATTCCAGACACTCCCTCCACTAAATGCCACAGGGCTCTGCACCATCACCAGGACACCCGGCACATTTCCAAGTGTTCCCGAGAGGGAGTGCACCCAGGTGAGAGCCACCGAAGGAAGTGAGAAAAATGAAAAAGCCACTCTCTCTCCTAACTGGTCTCAGAGAGTCACCCACCCAACCTGGAAATCTAAGAGGGCTTGGGGGACACAGAGTAGGAGAGACCTGGGACAGCCCCTCGCGGAGCCTCCACGTCAGACAAACTGGACACCTACGAAGAGTGGTCACTGTAGAGGTGTGGGCTTATTCACCTGCTACCTGACACAGTATCACACTGGGCGTGGCGGTTCCTCCTGACAAAGCATTTTCTGCAGTTTCGTTTAAGTGCACATGCCATAAAGAAATACCAATCGCCAGCCTCTAGGTGGGATTACATCACCCAGCTTTCTCGTGGCACAGCTAGTTGAGCAGAGTGAAAAAATACAGAAGTCAGTCCTGGATGAGGCAGGGAGACCAGGAGAAGTCCCTCACTTCACGATTCTCGGCTCCAAAACCATTCTGCGTGGGGTAGAAGTCTTGTTGGCCATTAGATGCCTTCCCGTTCTGGTTGTGCTGAACCAAGAGGTCATGAGTAGGCTACACTAGCAAACCTCTGCAAGAAGGTTATTTTATGACTGCAAAGAAGACAGGGTTTAGGAGCTGAAAGCATTGCTCTCCCAGATAGCTGAGAACAGAGGGCATCAGAATGGAAATGGTTGGCAGAAGCTTTGTTGATCTCGTAGAGTCTTTCTTCCTTCCTTCCTTCTTTTCTTCCATCCTTCCATCCTTCCGTTATTCCTTCCTTCCTTCCTTCCTTCCTTCCTTCCTTCCTTCCTTCCTTCCTTCCTTCCTTCCTTCCTTCCTTCCTTCCTTCTTTCTTTCTTTTATTTGAGGCCTGCGTTTAAAATAGTGAGTTTTCTCATCAAACCCAGATTTCTGGAATCTCTTGAAAAACGGGGAGGTCTAATAATGCCGGGCTGGTGAACCTTCATGGCCGCAACCTGAGCATAGAGACACGGGCTGAAGGGCAGGTGGCTGGTCTGGAGGCAGCCCATCTGTGATTTGCTAGCCCCTGCTGGCATTTCAGTCTTCCAGCCCCGCCCCCCCCCCCCCCCCCCCCCCAGAAAACCTGTGAGCGTGACAGGGTTAATTAGAATCTAAACCCAGGCCAGCCTGAGGTTGCTGATAAAAGAACAAAAACCAGAACAGGTGTGAATCAGGGAGGCACCATCAGTTATGTTCAGAAGGATGGGGCTACGTTTTTGGTTGAGAGCTAAGTTGTTGTCCAACAGGTGGATGACAGGGCTCTTGTGGTCACAGCCTGTCCCCAAATTGGTGTTGAGACGCGAGAAATAACAACTAACACTTACTGATCCCATGTGCCAGCACTGAGGGCTTTGTTCTATCAGTTCATTTAAGCCGCATACCTTAATTTCACCTGCTCAGGCTTCAGAAAGAGAAGTTAATGGAAGAAATTTGGGCTCAAAGATGCTAGAAACAGGTGTTTTGGGCTCTGCTACGGTGATGAGTGTAAACTGTGTCCCTTGATTTCTTTTTAGGTACCGCATGGCGCCGCAGAGTAAGTTTCCGATGCCGGTAAGAGACTGTATCGCAGCCACCATCCACTTCCTGAAGTCTCTCGATACTTTCGGGGTGGATCCGGCCCGGGTCGTGGTCTGTGGCGACAGCGCAGGAGGGGGAATTGCAGCAATAGTTTGCCAAAAACTAATGGACAAGCCTGATCTCCCTAAGATCCGTGCTCAAATCCTGCTCTACTCTATCGCCCAACTCATGGATCTCACACTCCCTTCTTTTCAGGAGAACAAGAATGTCCCACTGCTCACTGAGGATTTTATCTGGTACTGTTGGTTTTGTTACTTGGATATCAGTCCCTCCTGGAAAAGCGTTGTCATGGAACGTGGCCATTTGCCTGCCAAAGTCTGGGAAAAGTATAGAAAGTGGTTGGGCTCTGAAAACATCCCGAGGAAGTTTAAGAAGGAAGCTTACCGGCAGGTGTCCCCTGCGCCCCTGAATGAGGGTGCCTATCTGGAGACAGACCACATTTTGGATTTGATGAGCTCGCCCCTGATTGCAGAAGATGCAGTGATATCTCGGCTCCCGGAAGCTTGCATTGTGAGCTGTGAGTACGACATTCTGCGGGACCATTCGCTATTGTACAAGAAGAGACTGGAGGACCTGGGAGTCTCGGTGACTTGGCATCACATGAGGGATGGTTTCCACGGCGTGCTGAACACCCTCGATATGGGATACTTTCAATTCCCCTGCTCCACAAGGATTCTGAATGTCATGGTCCATTTCCTAAAGGGGTTGTGAGCATCTCTCCTTCCTGCGAGAGCCATGAGAGCGAGGGTCCTGCCAAGAGCCCGTTCCCAGTGGGGCTCTCTTGCTGATGTAGGTGATGCTGAGTGGGGCTAGGGAGGGTTATTGAGATCACTGTTCTCCTTCTTGCTCCAGGTTCTAGAATCGGAGGATGCATGTTTCTGATGTCTGAAGGGAGAGACAGGTTTGGGGGAAGGTGGGGTTGTCTGTCCATGTTCACTGTGGGGAAATTTTGAGCTGAGAGTCTTCAGTGGCTATTTACAAAAGTGAATGAGAGTATAAGGGTTGCCCGTGTCCTCCCTGAGGGAGACTTCGGTCTGCCCCGCCTGACCCCAGCTGTGGGTGACAGTACTGTCCCCTTGACTGGCCTTGGAATAACCCAGGTGCAGCATGTGCAATCTTCTGGACCTTTCCCAATCTGGCTCAGAGGGTGGGCCCTGATGTTCTAGACTGCTGTATGGAGGTGGAAAAACTGGTTCCATTGTCCTCTGTGTACACAGTGACACTCTGCTGTTCCTCTGTCTCTGGGTCAGAGTCTCGACTGCCTGGGCGGGAAGAGTTAGGATAGCAAAGGTAGGTTTTCCGTGGTGGTTGGCGCTTAGTGGTAGATGAAGACAGCCCAGAGTCACCGGATTGGGGGAGCTCTGGAGCTGTGGAAGTCAAAGTCAGACTTCCAAGGGCCCAGAAGTGACGTTGTCAGTGTCAGAAGGGAGGAGGTGGGAGGGAAGCTGTGTTCTGAGTAGGAGACCCAGGGAGATTGCGTCTGACCAAACTCAGTCATAGTGAGAAACTGAGGGAGGGCCAAAGGGACTGAAGATGTGTTAGCAAGGGCTATTTCTGTTTTAGGACCCAGAGCCAACCCAAATCGACCAAAATCAGAGACAGGATGTATTAGATAATGTAGCGATGAATTCTAGGGATAAATCAGGCATGGTTTGATGCGGAACTGAAACAAAGCCACCAGCTACCTTCTCTTCTTCCTTCTAGTCTATGCTTTTCTCTATTTAATTCACCTTCACCTTTCCATATGGTGGCCCCAAGCAGCTCCGTGCTTACATGCTCCCAGAGTCAAGTCCGTTATTATGCACTTGCCTCATTCCCAGCAGAAATTTCATTGTCTCGATGGCACTGTGTGCTTTCTGAATGGTGTACCGAGTTGCCACAACCAAGGGGATACAATGTTCTGACTGACCAGTTGCAAGTCCCATGTCATCCTTGGAGTGGAGAGCGGGGTCAACTCCACCTGGTGCTTGAACTATGCCTGGCGGAGGGAGGGGGTACTTCCCTCCCACGAACACTTTCTCTACTTACAGAAGCTAAATTGAACCCCAAGCCAAGGTACTTGGAAGTGGCAAGAGACATCAAGGACCACGGCGCAAGTTGACTACGTGCCCGTTAGGAATAAAAATTCCTTAAAGGGATGGCCCAGGCTCCCACGCTGGCCCTGCCTGGTCTTCAGGAGGCTCTGCTCCTGGTTGGCCAGTGGCTTTTATAGACCCAGGTCCCAGTTTACTGCACAAGGACCCTGCGTATGCCTTTAAGTTGCTTTCAATTGAATGTTGGTGCCAACACACGGAGCAGAGACACCCCCTGGATGGCATCTCGATACATGCACAACAGACCGACCAGCAAGTGGCTGTTTGGAGAAATGTGAACCACTCACTGAAAGAATACAATGTGGTGGCCACGCAGCTGTTGGGGAGCATTAGGATGCCCTTCTGAGACAGGCGTCTGAGTTGAGTCTGGGGTGATTTGTGTCCCGGAGTGTGACCTTTGTTTGACCCCTGCCTCTGGAGATGGGTGGAGAGACATGAGTCGACCTCCTTTCCGAAAGCTGGGTGGTTGGCTCTTTATAGTGGGTGCCGCACAGCGGGTGAGCCTCTGGAGGACTGTGCCCAGTGAGAGGAGTGGGTTACACTTAGGGGCTGGCAGCACCTTCTAGGTGGACTCGTTTCCAAAGCTGCTGCTGCTGTAGATCATGGGGAGATAAAGCACTTTCACCGCCAGTGGCTGCTTGGGTTGATGTGGGGACCAAACGTTCTAGTCTTCTACTGTACTGCACCATTACTGTCTTTCCTGTAACCCATTCATGAGGCTCAGGGAAAGGAAAAGGGATAGAAATGAATGTTCACGAGCATCAACTACATGCGAGGCACTGACCTGGGCTGTTTAAAATCGCCACCTCATTGTGAAGAGAGAACATCGATTTTGAGTTGCTGCCCAGGCATTCATAGCATGACAACTCTGCTCCCACCTAGTCTGGGTATTTAGGTGAGGACCTGAGCTCAGGATTCCCGTCACAGTTTCCTGCTTGGTTTTTCCTGGGTTGCCTTTTTAAGTAATCACTTAGAGTTGAGTCTGTGAAGCTGGTGACCTTTGCCCCAACCGCCTTCTAAGTCATAGGTGCTTGCTACCCTGCTCTCTATCTCCTGCTTGCTCTTGACCTGGGATGGAGGACTGCCCTTCCCCTGGTCCACTCCACCCCTTCACCCCCTGTCTCTGGGATTTGTAAGTAATAAATCTTGTGACTTTACTTCTTCTGTGTGAGTATTGAAACTGAGCCTTCAGTCCAAACGACCTGCGGTTTTCACCACCCCAAGTAGGGGCTCAGATGCTGAGGGAGCCACCTGCCGACTCTGTGAGGGCAGCTCGTGCCTTGTGAGTCAGCAGGTCATAATGTGCATACTCTTCATTCAAGACACCAGCGTCAGTACCCACCCCCCGTCACAATCATGTGTCCCTCACATGAATTCTACAAAGTGGGTGTTCTTTAAGCCCATTTTACAGATAAGAAAACTGAGGCCCAGAGACATTAATAGCAACACTCATTTCTTGTCTATTTCTCGTTTGTCCAAGGTCATGTGATTGGCCAGGCGCTGTGCGTTGTAACCCTGATCTGACAACAGCCCTTTTCTGTCATACCCCATGGTCCATTAGTTCTTTTCTTTCCCATCATTCAGAATTAAAATGAAAGACACGACTGAGCCACATGACCTTATTTGAGTCATTTCCCATCCAGCTAGGTATCAGCTACTGTCTGAGTCCGGTTGACAGTGTCAAGTATTTTGCCATCTGGTTTCCTTTACTTACTTGACTGTGGCTTTCTCTAAGTCTGAATGAGTTTGGAATTGCTAACCCTAGACCCCTCCAGGAAGTCACAGCTGAGGTTCCCAGCTAATAGGGCTCAGAGGAGATGGACACCCACATATCTTTAAGCCCAGGCACTCTGGGAGTGTTTTCTCCATAAATTCTCAGGACTTCCCAGAAAGATCCACCAGTTAGGCTAGGGGAAGTGCCGTCTGCTAATAGACAATGTGTTCCATCACAAATTGCTGTCTTAGGTCAGGAGGCAATTGAGGACAGATTCTACGGCAAAGACAAAAAATTGGCCAAATTCATCTCTGCTGCTTTTCACCCCAGTTCCCTGTCAGCACCCTCCTCAGGGTGTTCCTCACCCCCCGCCAGGACCTCCCTGCCTTTCTCACCCCAGACCTTGTCTCCCTCTCCCCCTGCACTCTCTGCTCCAGAATGACTGGTTGCTCTCTCCTCTTATCCCTGGGCTAGGAGAAGCTAGTAGGGGTTAGGCTCTGCTGCAATGACAAATGGCCCCAGAGTCTCAGTGGCTCATGAGAGCGAAGGTCTACTTCTTGCTCACATTACACATTACACAGCCTTCCCAGGATGGCTGTAGCTCTGTTCCACATTTGTCTACTCCGGGATCCAGGCCTGTACGTGAAATATCTCCAGTCTTATGGCAGAGGGAAAAGGAATATGGCTGATCACACAGTGGCTCCCCCAACGTCTGCTCCAAAGTGATGCTCACTGTACCTGCTCACCTTTCATTGGCCAGAGCAGGTCATATGGCCAAGCCTGACATTGATGGGAGAGACAAACATGATCGTCCCCCAGAGAGGAGCAGTGGATATTTTTGGACAATATGACAGCTACTACATTGTCAAACATATTTCCACTTCTAGTCTACCTTTTAAAAATTAATTTTAAATGATATATGTGATACCCATATATATTCTCCATTTAAATAAAACCTTCAAATGCTAGAGATAAGCCTCGATTCCCCTTTGTCTACTCCCCCGCAACTCTATTCCCCTTTATCTGGATGTATCCACTGTTCCTTTTTTGGGGGTGGGGTAGGGTCTTCTAATCCTTCAAAGCCTGTTTCCATCTTTTACACACACAGATATGTGCCCATTGATAATATAGAGTATTATCTTGTGGGATGACTTTGCCATATATTTGTACATAATAGAATAATAATTCTGTACATGTTGTGCCAGTTGGGTTTTTTTCACTCAATGACATGACTTAGAAATCTAACCTAGTAAATGATGTACATTTATCTTTCCCTTTCTCTTTAGCTACTGCATAGTATTCCACAGTGTGACTGTATAGCACTCTTAGCCATTACCTACTGGTGGACACATTTGGTCTCTTTCCAGTGTTTTACAGACAAACAAGTGTGTAGTGAACATTTCTGCATACGCCCCTTGCACACATGTGATTTTCTGTGATAGATTCGAGAAGGGGGTCTGTTGGCTGAGCACATTTTAAATGTTGACAGATGCTACCGAAATGCCTGTCTCGTTCCCTTTTTTTTCAACAGATCTCAGCTGGGAGGGAAGTAGTTGAATCATAAGCACCAGTGTCCAAAGCAGAAAGAAAATTGACTGTCTTGACAATAACAGGTGGAGCCATGTTGGCGTGGCACGTCTGCATTTTCAAAGGAAAGTTCCTTAACTCAGACGAACCTCTACAAGAATCAATGGAGGAACCGAGCAGGCTGCAATCTTCCTGGGTTGTTGCCTCGACACCCTTGCTTCCATCTAACAGTGGAAAGGGTGCCAGAGTCGGCAAGCTGGCTCCTTCCTCCACAGGGTTGGCAGGGCCCGCCCTGTTCCCTGACCAGACAGCACCGTGCCAACATTGCAGCTAGGTGTCTTGCAATTGCAGCACAAAGTTGAATCAGATAAGGCAGTGCCCAGGGTTCAGTTTGCAAGCACTTCCAGTAACAGGCAAAACCCCTCAAGGGTCCACTTCACTGAATTCTCATAACATCATGAAGTACATGATACTGACTCCCAATTTGTAGATTAGGAACCAAGGTGGACTTGGCCAAGGAACTTGGTAGAAGCTGGAACTGGAAGTTGAAGCCCAGTGTGTCTGAATTCCAAGCCTACTTCCCACCACCATTCGGTTCCCTGTGCAATAACCCCAACCTGATTGGACATCTTTAAGCACTTTTTCTAGGCCATACTGGGGCAGGAGGGGAGAAGTCAATTCATCTTCACCTCTCAGGTCTCATTTTAGGCCCCACCTGCTCTAGTGAGCCTCCCTACGCCCAGAAGCTTAGAGCCTTCTCCTGCGGGCTTGCAGACTATGCTATAGTTCCTCTAGCATAGCACTGAGGACTGTGACCCAAAATGTCTCAACTGGGTTGCCGTGATCCCCAATTTCTAATGTCCACAGGTGACTGGAAGAGCAAAACGCAATCACCTCTGGAGGAAGATAATATCATCTTAGGCCTTCCATTATTTCTGCAAATAAATTTTCAGATACCAGCATGTGAGAAGAGCTAGCAACAGGAACTCACAGAAACAACAGTAAAAAAAACAGGAGCCACAGACTGTAAAATAGCTCTGTTCATTATGTCCAAGGGGATAAACTCTATATAGATATATTTCTAAATATAATCTATAACTCTATATAACATACAGATATAATCTGTAAATCTATAAATTTCAAAATTTGGAAGGCAAAATTTGAAAATTGGGATGGCAAAAAGTGATAACCTGAAAACTTAGAAGGTAAAAAATTAAAAATTTGGAACTATAAAAATTGGCATTATATATAATACTCATATATACGAATCAAACAGAAATTTTAGAACTTAAAATAGCAACAAATCAAATAAAATAATCAATGGATGGGTTTAATCTCACATTAGATACAGTTGAGAGTGGTTATATGAATTGGAATATAAGTCAGAAGAAACTACTCAGAATCAAGCACAAGGAGTCAAAATGTAGAAAATACAGAAAAGGGGGCAAGAGGCATGAGGATTCAGTGAGAAGCATAGCAAATATGTAACTGGTATCCCAGAAAGAAAGGAGAAAGGATGCAGAAGCAATATTTGAAATATAATGGTGGAGAATTTCCTAAGATGATTGAAAGATTAAGTATAAAAAAGCATTTTTATGTTTTTTAATATTAAAAAATGTTTTTAGACTTTCTAATATCTTTTGGGCAAAATCCCTAAAGTGTAAAATAATCACACAACAGAGGTGATCAACAACGCCACATTTTGGCTCTTTGAAAAGACTGATAAAATTGATAAACATCTGGTGAGACCAAGAAAGAAAACAAAAGAAAAAGCACAAACAGTAAGTACTAGAAGTAAAAAGGATCTCAGGACAGATTCTAGAGATATTTAAAAAGACAATAAGACATTATGAATAACACATGCCAAAAAATTGAAAATTTAGGTGCAACGCATAAATTCTTAGAAAAATACAACTGGCCAAACTGACACAAAAGGAAAGAAAAAAATCTGATTAGTTAACAAAAGGTATTGAATCTAGAATAAAAGCCGTTCAACAAAACAAAATGAAAATCTGGCCATGACTTATTTAATATTCAAGGAAGAAATAACATTAATCTTACATGAACTAACCTAGAGAGTATAAAAAGCAGATATGTTCTTCTTTCTATGAGGCTAACTTAGTAATAAAATCCTATAAGGACAGTAGAAGTGACAATTATAGGCTTATTCATGGATATAGAGGCAAAGAATTTTCTAAAATATATTTAGCTAATTGAATCCAGCAATGTAGGAATAAGATTATGTCATGGCAAGTAGGGTTTATGCTAGAAATGCAAGATCAGTTTAACATTGCAGAATTTATCACATTGATGGATTCAATGAAAGAAACTATGTGATTATCTTAATAGATGCAAAAACTGAAACATTTATGAAAAATCTTTCAGCAAATTTAGAACAGAAGGCAATTTCTTTATCACAAAAAACGGCATCTACAAAAAATACTATAGCAAATATCATGCTTAACGGTGAAACGTTGATCTTTTTCCCTTCAACATCGGGAAAAAGACAAGAGTTGCTCACTCTTTTTTATTCAACGTTGTACTGAGTCATAGCTAATACAAAAAGACAATAAAACTGATAAGGATTGAAAGGAGTTATTGTTTGCAGATGCTATGATCCTACATGTAGATTCTCAAAGAATCTACAGAGAAATTATTAGAATTAATGAGTAAACAGGGTTGATGGATATAAAGTTATTATCTATAAAAAATCAATTACATCTTAATCTGTGGGCAAAAATCAGTTAGAAAATGAAATAAAAATAATCCACTTAAGTAGCATAAAGTATACAACACATAGGAATAGACAGTAGCAACTGAGTGAAAAGACAACTCACGGAATGAGAGAACATATTTGTAAATTTTTAAATCCAGAATATGTAAATAATCCCTATAACTCAACCACAAAAACAACCAAACAACCCATGAAAAAAAATGGGCAAAGGACTTGAATAGATGTTTCTCTGAAGAAGATACACCAACGGCCAGTAAGCACATGAAAAGATGCTCAACATCATTAGTCATCAGGGAAACGCAAATCAAAGCCACAGTGAGATATCAGCTCATACCCATTAGGATGGGCTATTATCATAAAGGAAAAATGCGAAGTGTTGGCAAGGATGTGGAGAAATAGGAACCCTCGGGTATTGCTGGTGGAAACATAAAATGGTGTGGACGCTGTGGAATACAGTTCTGTGGTGCCAATGCCACTCATAGGTATGTGCTCAAAAGATTGAAAGGGGAAACTCAAAGAGATACCTGTACACCAAGGGTCATGGCAGCCAGAATGGCCAAAAGGGGGAAACAATCCTACGTCCATCAACTGATGAATGGAGAAACAAAGTGTGGTCTACACACATAATGGAATATTATTATTCCATTATTATTATTCATTCTGAGAAATGAATTTCAGAACAAAATTCTGATACACGCTACAACATGGATGAACCTTGAAAATATTAGGCTCAGTGAAATAAGCCAGACACAAAAAGACAAATGCTGTATGACTCCACATATATGAGATATCCTGAACAGGCAAATTCTTAGAAGGGAGAAAGCAGAATAGAAGTGACTAGATCCTGGAGGAAGTAGGGATGGGGAGTTGAACTTGCTATTTGGGATGATGAAAAAGTACTAGCAGGTGTGAAGGAATGGAAACAAACCCTCATACACTGATAAGGAAATGTGAATTGACACTTGAAAATAGTTTGGCATTATCTAGCAAAGTTGAAGACAGACACTCCCTATAACCCAGCAATTCTGCTCCTAGGTATATATCCCAAGAGCAGGTTTCCAAATTGTGCTCCCTGGGGATCCCCAAACCTCCTTTAGGGGTCCTGCAAGGTCAAAACTATTTTCTCAATAATACTAAGATCTTATTTGCCCTTTTACACAGTGTTGACATTCGCACTGATGGTGTAAGAGCAATGGTGGCTGAAACTGCTGGTGCCTGTGCATGAATCAAGGCAGTGCCATTAGTTATGGTGGTTGTCGTATCTCCACCACCATGTACTTGCAGTAAAATAAGAATAAGAATAATGCTGGTTGCACTAGATGAAGAATTAACTTTATCAATTTTATTAAATCTTGACCCTTGATCAGACATCTTTTTAATGTGATGTGTGATAAAACGGGAAGGAGGTGCGAGAAAAGCTCTGCTATTACACACCCAAGTACCAGCGGTTCTCGTGAGAAACAGCGCCATATGTGCGATGGTTTGAGTTGTGGGTGAAATTAGCTGGGATTTTTTTTCTTTTTTAATGAAAGACCATTTTTACTTGAAAGAAAGACAGAGAGACAAAGCCTGATTATTCCAATTGGAACATTTGGTAGATATTTTCTTGAAAATAAAGTACATCTGTCACTTCAAGGAAAACAATGGACAGTAATTGTTACCAATAACAAAATTTTGAACTTTCGAGCTAAAACTAGAATTTGGGAAAAACCTGTATCCACCACCGGGAGCTCGTTGACTCCCTAAAACTTAAATGCCTTTTCAGAAATGGTGATATCTGGGCACCAGGAGACATGTACTGTGTACAAAACAGTCATCGCGGCCATAGCTTCGTGCAACATGGGTGAACCCTACAAATATTAACCACATTGAAAAAGAAATCAGACTCAAATGAATACATGCTAGGGGATTCCACGTATACAAACTCCTCAAACAGGCAAAACCATGTATTAATGCTTAGGAGCACATCCTCTGGTGCGAAGTTTATAAAGAAAAACAAGGAAGTGATTGCTACAGAAGTCAGGATGGAGTAGGAGGAGGCAGGTGGGGACACCCTCGGGGTGCTGGCCACATTGTACTTCTCGACCTACATGCTGCTTTTGTGGGGGTTTGCTTTATCATAATTCATTTATCTGCACATGGATTTTTACTGTCCTTTTTCATGTTTGTGCTCCATTTCACAATAAAAAGTTTTAAAGAATGGAACTAAACGGAACACATGGCTCCCTTGCACTTTGACTGGCAGAATGTCCCCTCTTCCTGGCCCTCGGTTTGCCCAGACTGTCGTCCTTCCAAACAGAGGTTTGCTCTGCTCTGTGGTGCATCTCCCACGTTCATTTCTGCCACATGTGTTGTTTCAAGATGGAAGAAATAGTTTCCTGGAGATCCTCTGTTTTTGTTTAGAGGCCATTGGAAAACAATTTCTGAGTTGCCTACTTGACATTGAATGTGTTTGTTTGTGGCAGGCAAGACTCCAGGGCGGCTGCTTCTTTAACTTAAGCATGAGTTACAGGCATACTCCGACGTCAGCATTTGTAAGTAGCTACAGAGCATTTCATTGTATGGATGCACCACAATTTATTGAACCAACCCTCTGTTGGTTCCTGATTTTGTTGTTTTGGCTGAATGAGTAAGCAGATCGTGGCCTTTATCCCATTTGACTGAGCTCCATGGGGATGGGGCCTGGTCGAGTCAGGAGGCACTGCATGTGCGTCCAGATGTAGTGTGTCTCAGTAAAACGACGGTGGGATGAAGGCATGAAGACTGACCAAATGAACCATGTTGTATCGGTTTGAGCACAAAGATAGGATTCTTTCTGGAAGGTCCTTAGGCAAAGGGCAGACAGACAGTGAGTGGGGCCCAGTGGGTTAGGCCTGGATCAGAGTGTATTTAAACCCCACATCCCCTACACGAATGACTTTCGGTAGCAACTTACTTCCTCTTTGCTTCCGTGTCCTCATTTATAAAATGGGTACAATAATGGTACCTGCTTCATCGTGCTGCTGTAAGGATTAAATGAGTGGATCCATGCAGATGTCATCAGCATTCTTTAAGTATAGAATGTGATCTCAACGCTAGTTGTAAACATGCAAGGCTGATGTTGTAAAATGCAACCACACAGAAACCAGGTCCTTCCGGCCCTTGTTTTTACGGTGGTGGTTGTTGATTTGCTTTGCTTTTGTGGGGTCAATTTTGTTCTTGAAGAATCAGCTGCCCCCTTAAGGAGAGAAGTTATACTCAGAGTCTATCACCATGGAGACAGTCAACAGTAGGGAATCCAAGATCACATCACCTCTCCCTGGAAGCTGAAAGTGGACTCTAAAGGCCCTTGTATTCTGTGAAGTTGGCAGGGTGTCATCTACTCCCCACTCAGAAGGGTGGCTGGGAAGAGAAAGGGGCACCCCAAACTCAGCAACTGCATAACATCTCCCCACCCCGGAAACCTTAAACCGGGTCAAGTCCAAGAAACGCAAAGCCTTACCATGCAGTTTCTGACTGCAGTAAGTCCACAGTCATTCTATACTCCAAGCTGGAAGGTTGAGGCCAAGTATTCAACCAGGGTGCTCACTGGAAACTGGGTGGAGTTGAGGAGGAAGGTAAGGAAAGAGAAAAGTGGACAAAGCCCTCAGGGGGAGGACTGGTAGGGAAAGGTAAGAGTAAGGTCATTAATATTTTCAAACCAAGGGTCGTAGATGGGCACATGTTAAGAATGTGGCATTAGGGTCCCTGTGTTCTATATAGGGGAGTCATCGAGGACCCTTTGCATCTTGGACACATCACAGCACACGTGGCAATACACTCATAGTTGTGGCTCACAGTACTATTTTCAGGGGAGTGTTTCTAGACAGGTGATGTCCCGTGTCCCTAACTCCTCTGCACCTGGATTTGAAGACTGACTGCTTTCCCTGGCCTGGTCTTTCCCAAAATGTGCACCTGCCGAGGAAGGCTTGACAGTCCCTCATTGATGTCTATGGATGAGCTGCCCCTTGACACCTGTGCCACACCTGGCCTTACCTGTGCATTTCAGGTTTTACTCTCAAAACAGAACAATGTCCCGATGTACTTTAAAAGCCACTGCGAAATACTTTGCCTGAATTGGCCTACTTAAAATTGAACACCTTCCTTTGTGGCAATCAAGAGTGAGCCACTTAAATTTTTGTGGAGACACGTAGATAATCTCATGTCTTCTTGGGAAATGGGTAAGGAAAACAGGGTGAGATCGAATTGGCAGCTTTGGGGTAAGTGTGGGGAAGGTTGCCTGTGACTTCTGAGAACTGGAAAAGGCTGTTTTCATGGAGAACATTTGCATCCACCACGCCCCTGGCCAGACATGGCTTGCGGCCATTGTTAGCTCTGATTGCACTTGGCCTTTGTGTGTGTCAGGAAAGTTGCAAGGTCAAGGACTGTCTGAGCAATCCCTTCAGGCAGCTGTGCGCCTGGCAAGACCCAGGGATACTATGGGCTGCTTCTGCCCTTAGAGAAAATTGCATAAAGAGAGCAGACTCGAGTGCTGTGAGAGAGGTGGCAGATTAAGAAACTCTAGGTCCTTGTTCTCTCATGGAAACACTGACACTGCTACAGCCCAGCTAAAATAACTATATAGGAGCTTGGAAAAACAGTCTAAGGTCTATAGCGACCAATCAGGTGCCCAGATTGGAAAAAGCCACGTTCAAAATGGTGGGAAACTCCATGGTGTTTTTACTTGCCCCTTTTCCATCCCCTTCCCATCACAGCATGGTGGCCAAGCTCCCAGTTCCCTCCCTTGAACCCAGAGGGAGTAGAGCACATTCTAACCCGCCTGGGGGCTGCCTGAGGGAATTGGTCTCTGTTTCGCCTAACTCAGAGCTCAGACTGGGTAAAGTGGCTTAGCTCATATTTCAGGCAACGCAAAGCTGTGAGAAGCAGTGGTAATCACAGCTAGTGAAAGCTGCCAGGGGACTACGGCCCTGTAAATGTCTGGGGCAAGAGATTCCAGGGAGAGAAATACAACAGAACATCTAAGGCTCTGAGAAGAAGCAGGGAAGAGACTCTTTGGGAAATGAAGCCATTTTAAAGAAGCCGTGTATACAGGGGAAACACACACACACACACACACACACACACACACACACACACACACCCCTAGGCAAGAGGCATGCTCAGAAGAGTCTCGAGACGAACTTAAACCTTCATACCCAGCTGATTTCAAGGCTCAGAACCTGCTCTGCTAGTTAGTGAACCTAAGAGTTGTGGCTGTTTTTTCAAATGCCCGATGTTTAACAAAATATCATAAAGTATACAAAGGCACAAGAAAACATGGCCCACTCAAAAGAAGAAAAAAATAAAGTTGCAGAGACCATCACTAAAGAAACACAGGCATCAGAAGGAAATGACAAAAACTTTAAAACAACTGTTTTAAATATACTTAAAGAGCTAAAAGAAAGCATGGACAAAGACCTACAGTTGACTCTTGAACAATGTGGAGCTAGGAGCGCTGACCTTCCCCGCCCCAGGCAGTCAAAAATTCATGTATAACTTTTGACTCCCCCAAAACTTAACTATTAATAGCCAACTGTTGACTGGAAGCCTTACTGATAACATAAATTGTCAATTAACATATACTATACAAAATTACATATATATGTATATAGTATTATAATAAAGTAACTTAGAGGAAAGAAAATGTTATTAAGCAAATCATAAGGAAGAGATAATACATTTATAGTACTTATTTTAAAAATCTGCATATAAATAGACCCATACTAGTTCAAACTCATCTTGTTCAAGGATCAACTGTAAGGAAATTAGGAAAATGACATATGAACAAAATGAGAATATGAATAAAAAGATGGTAAAAAAGGAACCAAATGGGAATTACGGAGCTGAAAAACACAATAAATAAATTTTAGAAATTCACTGCAGGCATCCAACAGTGGACTTGAACAGGCAGAAAAGAGAATCAGAAAACCTGACGACAGATGATTTGAAATTATTGAGTCTGAAGAGCAAAAAAGAAAAATGAATGAAGAAAAGTAAATACAGTCTAAGGACGTATGGGACACCATCAAGCCAACCAATGTACACAATATGGGAGAAAAGAGAGAGTGAAAGGGGCAGACCAGTTGTCTGAAGAAATAATGGCTGAAAAAATATATAAATTGGGCTTCCTCAAAATTAAAATCTTTCATATATCAAAGAACACAATCAACAGAGTGAAAAGACAACTCATGCAATAAGAGAAAATATTTGCAAATCTTATATGTGATAAAGGAATAATATCCAGAGTATATAAAGAACTCCTACAACTCAACAACAACAAAAAACAAACAACTTGATTAAAACTTGGTAAAGAACTTGAACAGACATTTCTTCAAAGAAGATACACAAATGGCCAATAAGCGTATGAAAAGATGCTCAACATCATTTACCAGTAGGGAAAAGCAAATCAAAACCATAATAAAATACCACTTCACACCCAGTAGAATGGCTATTCTTAAAACCAAATACAGAAAATAACAAGTGTGGGTAAGGACATGGAGATATTGGAACCCTTGTGCATTGTTGGTGGGAATGTAAAACGGTGCAGCCGCTGAATTACCGTATGACCCAGCAATACCACTTCTGGGTACTTATCCCAAATAATTGAAAGCAGAACCTTGAAGAGAGATATTTGTACATCCACGGTTATAACAGCATTATTCACAGTCGCCGAAAGGTAGAAGTAATTCAATGACAGCTGAATAGATAAGCAAAATGTGGCACGTACACTCAATGAAATTAAACTCAGCCTTTGAAGGAAAAAACACCTGACACGTGCTACAACTTGGACGAATCGTGAGGGCATTATGCTAAGTGAAATAAGCCAACCACAAAAACACAAATACTGTATGATTCCAGTTACATGAGGCACCGAGAGCAGTCAGATCCACGGAGACAGAAAGGAGAATGGTGGTCGCCAGGGGCTGGGGCAGACAATGGGGACTTCTTGTAGGGGGACAGAGTTTTGGTTTGAAATGTTAAAAACGTTCTGTAAATGGATGGTGGTGATGGTGGCACAAAAATGTGAGTGTACTTAATGCCATGGAACTGTACACTTAAGCATGGTTACCATCGTAAATTTTGTTATACATATTTTACCACAATGAATTTTTAAAATGTCAATCAGAAAACATAACAGAATGGGGGGGGGGAAAGAGTGAGCTGGGGAGAGTGAGGCACAAAGAAGGTAAATAAAGGGAGGGGGAAGCAGGAGGGAGCAGACGGGAGAGAGAAGAGAAAGCAAACAGGTCCCACCATGAGAAGTGATCTCACAGATTTCCCCAGGGTTCCTGGGCAGCGGGGGTGCCAAGTACGGGAAGGGAGGGGACAACACGGAGCCTGGGTTACGCAGGATGCCCAGAGGTCCGCATTTTCTCCTGTGCCCAGCTCCCAATAGCCCAGGAGGGAGGGGTCACAGCCGAAGTCTGAGAAGGGCCATCTCAGAAGTGGTCTTGAATATTTCATCTGTTCCAGTTCACCAAAGCCGCTGAGAAAACACCGCAGAGCATTTACAGGAAAGAGTACGTCCCCTTCCCCTGCCACAGACCGGACCAGATCTCCAGGTGGTATGGCAAGAGGAGAGTTGAGGTAAGAGAGAGTGGCGGCCCCACACTCAGGCTGGGCCCCTCGCAAGGCCCAGGGGACTCCAGCAGCCAGCTCCTTCCAGGCCCAGTTCCCTCGTGGGAACTCAGGAGTGGTCTCATGGAGACGCTCCCCAGCCCAGGGCTGCGGTGGCTTCACCTGATTGACCTCATGAGCAGAGATCTGTCTACTCTCAAGCTGGCAGCACCCTCCCCTCCGCCTGCCCCACCATCCTAGCACTTTCCTTCCTGCATCATTTCCCACATTCCTCCAAACTCCTCCAACAGGACACAGGCAGAGGACACAGGAAACACACAAACGTGGTTAATATTGAATTAAAGTGACTGTAGAGAGGAATAACGTAAAGTACTCCAAACCGGCGGCGGTGATGTTTGGATGACAGCGTTTTGTGTGATCTACGCCCCAGCTTCCTGTTCTTTTGAATAAAGTCAAGGGCCACTCAGCTGTCTTCCTCTCACTGGGTGCCTGTGCATTTCATTGATCCAGGCCTCTGCAGCAGGAAGCTGGGCATTGCAACCTCAGGACACCCAGCCCCCAGCCCCAACCTAACTCTACACCTGCAGAATTCAGGGTGGGGGCAGAGAGGCATTGAATGAGGGGTGGACATCTGTCAGAATGGGAGCATTTGGGAGCTGGTTGGGACCCACGAGGTTGTTCAGCTCAGCACCCTCATTTTTAGATAAAAGTTGCCCAGGGGGCGGTAAGTGTCGTCTAGAGCTGTGTAGCTGGTTGGGAAGGGACTAAGCAGGTGTCCCTTCAAGCAAAGAGTGTCCCCAGGCCCCTTGTCATCATCATTTGCTGGGGTTGACTCTTTGTCTTCTGCATTTGGAAATCCATGTCAGGACAAATAGTGACAGAATTTCAGTTCTGGGCTGGTACCCTTGGGTCCTGCTGGTACCCCTGGGCCGTGCTGGAATCCCTGGGCCAGGCTGGTACCCTTGGACCATGCTGCCGCTTTCAGTGGCTTTACCATTAGTGTGATGACACACATTAGTGTGAAGACACACATGGATTTTAGTGTAAGGAAGTAAAACTTGTAACCCACGATCTGGGTCCTCCAGGACCCAGCCATCAGTGTACACGAGGCACGTAGCCTCGTCCTCAGTGCACCTTTCTTAAAGACCTCTGGGCCCAGTACAAACCCTGACGAAGAGATACCCACAGATACATACAGTCTGGTTAAAATTGAGACACACACAGGAAATAGAACTGAACTCTGCACAAATGACCTGTGTGTGTGGCGGCTCCCACCCGATAGCTCTTCTTTGCGCATCAGCTCTTCACCCCTCACCCCAAGGCCAGCTTTCTTTTCCATCTCCCATCCCCCCCGCCTCTCCTCCCTTCTTAGGCAAATGCCAACCCACCTGGGATAGATGAGATGAGCTCCCCCAGGGAGGACCCCCTCCCTGTGCTGTTCTCCCGGGCAGGTGTGTTAATCATGTGTTTTATTTTCTCTACTTTATGATGCTGTGAGAACTCAGGGCCTGGCTAATCCTGGAAAGACTGCCCTCCCCAGGGCTGGCTGATTCCTCGAGACAGGAAACACCTCGCCTGCCATCATGCCTGTCAGGTTCAAACCTACCGATCCAGAGCCCACACCCCCAACCACCTCCGTTACCTAACACTCACACACCAAGTCAATATCTCCCTGCCTTAAATCACTCCAGGACCAGGTACCCACAACCAGAGGCACCCGACAGCCCAGAGCCTGCTGAAATTATTTAAACCAGACAACCCTAAGCTTCTCAAATTTGCCTGCCCGGCCTCACCCATTCCTTCCCTTGGAAAACACAAGAAGGCTTGGGGCCATACTCCCCCTTGGGTCTTCCTGCTTCTGACCAACCCTGGTGCTTCCCCATGTGGCCCTGCATGGTGTGGCACGCCCCCTCCTCCTGGGCCCTGCAAGGTCTTCTTTCAAAGGCAGTTGTCTCTTTGTTTGTCGCCTTAACATACCGGATCAAAACAAAAATCCTGAGAACGTAATTGAGACAGCAGGGCCATGCCCCAAACCAAGAAAATCAGCTTGAGAATCCCTGCTGGCCTCTCTGTCTCTCCTCAGCACTCTCCTTGGTTGATGGGAACCATTCAACTTGCTTTCCCTGGCATTGGAAAGACTCCAGGCCCCTGGTGATAGAGATCTTGGGAACCCCTGCCGAATGTCTGCGCCCGTCCCCCGTCTCCCTCTGGCATTGTGGTCTGACTCATTTATGGAACCACCACTTGAAATATTGGGTGCAGCCAGCATTTCCAGACCTCAGCAGACACAGACCTCCCTGTCTGCTCCAGACAAGAGGACGGGCATGGAAATCGCCATTACCCTCCCCCGTAAATCAGCCCAGGTCCCCAGGATCCCCATCCAAGGCCAAGAGGATTTTCTTAGGAAAAGAACTGATTCAGGCAAATGTCCCACAGTAAGGAGAACACGGCTTTCTTCTCCCTGTACATAACTCCCCACCAAAGAAATCACTCCCCGAGTTTCCAGCTGAGGTTGCCATAAATCCTTTGCAGGAGAAGGCAATTTACGGAACGTTCTCTGACTCTTCCCATAGTAACTGACTGAAATACAAGGTGCACACGGCAGGCTTGGTATTCAGTGTCTTTCACTGGCCATGGAAATAGGCACTTGGATGGATGAGACTTGAGACAAATGAAAGGGTGTAATTTCAGATCATGGGGCACGCAACGAAACGGCACTGACTCTTCTTATTCAGCTGGGTGTCCTGACTTTCATGTTAATGAGTCCCCAGCAGCTCATTCTAGAGATGAATTATATTGGCGTAGTTGGGGCCACTCATCAGAAAACTGACTGCAGCTAAGCTGAGACGTGTGTGAAGGTGAGTTGCTTTGGGAGGGACAGACACGTGTGTTTCCCTGATTGGTGGCCCTGAGAGCCCACACAGCCACACTTGTCACAGCCCACGGAGGCCCCTCTCCATCGAGACCACAGACCTCCATGGAGGCAGCTTCTTTTTCTTTTTTTTTTTAAGTGTGTTTTTCCAGGACCATCAGCTCCAAGTCAAGTGGTTGTTTCACTCTAGCTGTAGAGGGCGCAGCTCACAGTGGCCCATGCGGGGATCGAACCGGCCACCTTGTTGTTAAGGGCACCGCGCTCTAACCAACGGAGCTAACCGGCCGCTCCCATGGCAGACAGCTTCTGCCTCCGTCCACGGCCAGGTGATGCCTGGTCAGTAACGTGCCCACTGTGCCTGTCCTTTCAGGGGCTGCCATACAAACACCTGATCACCCACCACCAGGAGCCCTCGCACCAACACCTGATCAGCACATACAACGACCATTACAACCGGCACAATTATAACCCGGGCCTGCCCCCATGCCGCTCCTGGAGTGGACACAAGTTGCTGTGGCTCCCAGAGAAAGCCGACTTCCCCCTTCTGGGTATTTGGAATATTCAGGGTTTCCTCCTGTACTGGGGTGTAAGGGGTCCACACCTGCACAGGGCTGAGGTGCACCTGGCTCACGCGGGAGGACTGACACTGGGGACCCTGGCTCCAGGAGAGTGTTAGAGTGAGGTGACGGGGGAGAGTCCTACTTGCTTCCCAGGGCTGCCACCTGCCCTCTCCGCTTGATGCTGGAGTGCGGCTGGCTGTGTGATGAAGCCCTCACCTGTGCACCGAGGCAGCCTGTTTACCTGGAGCGCAAGAGGCAGAAGCAACGTCACTGCACACTCGTGTCAATCATTCATTCTGTAAATAGTAGCTATGTCCTAGGAGCGGTGCCCTGTTGTACCATCCGGAGACACAGCAGTGACAAACAGGGAGGGATTTCTGCCCTCAGGAGTTGGCATTCCAGGGGGAGCTGGATGAGAAACCATGAATGAATAAGAGAACTTAGATCTAGTAAATAAGATCATTTTGGAGGGGGGTTATATATAAAATGGGTAATGGATAGAAAGTGAGGCGGGTCTGGGTGGAGTAGGCACGGGCTTTCTTGAGGAGAAAGCTGAGTTGAGAAGGAGGGAGCCGTGCAGGGATTAGGGGAAGAGCATTCCAGGGTGGGACTAGCGGTGAAAAAGCCTCCAACACAGGAGTAGAGGAAGCCGCCTGGGGCTCACAGACCACAGTACAGATTCGGCTTGTCTTTCCCTTCCAGCAGTACCGAGGCTTGGAAGGTGAGACTTAGGAGAGTGCCTTGAGCTGATTTACACAGGTTGACAGTGTCTCCAACAAGTACACGGCTGGCTGGTAACAAGTAGTCAGGTTCCCTAGTGGCAAAGCAGCTTCTGGTATAGCTTGAATTTGCTGCAGAGACTCTCTTGCTCTGGTGCCCACTCAAAACACGCAAGCAGGCTATAAGGAATTTTGTAGTTGAGTATGTTGCCTCCAAAAATGCTTTTATCCCTTCCTACCCAGTGACTTTCATCTTTTGGTCAAAGAGTCATGTGGGAACTCTGCAGGCTTCCCAGTGTGTCTATTCCAATTGTACCTTCAGGAACTAGAGACATAACAGTGGGCCAATGGGGCCCCCTGTGAGCTGGACGAGGCAGGACTGCGTCTGTCACCTGACCACAGTAAGCCCCCACTGTGACCAGGAGAAGCCACAGTAGCGTTGTTGGTCCCAGGATTAGTATCAGATCAGAACCAGTGTCTAGTGAGTCCTGAAAGGTCTGCGTATTGCCTTTCCCCCTGGGCAGAGTCACCCTGGTGAATGCCTGCAGAACCCTTCAGGCAGGTCTTGAGGGAGATGTGAAGTATCTACTTGAGGGGCAATGCAGACTCCTTCCTCAAGGGACCTGGCCTCCGCTTTAGTCAAGAGGTTCTGGGTTTGTGAACTGATTTAGGTTTGGAAACGGGGTGAGAATCCACAGCTCTCCACTTTGGTGATTCAAATTAGGTATTTGGCCACCAGACCTAGACTTTTTCCTATTATACACATCAAATAGTCCTCTAATCATCTATGTTATTCCTGAGCCAACACGATCTCTTAGTAACCACCAAAGATTTCTGTGGGCCAAAGCATTCTCATTACTGGCACAGCCTTGTTGTGCTCTATGGTAGCTGTGCCCCCGTGTCCCTATTGGGATTCCATCATTCCCACGGAAGTCAGGAAACCCATCTAAATGGAAGCAGCCCCCACAGTCACACTTTACCTTCAAGGAGAGCAACCACAGAGCTTTTCAAGAATTTAAATGTTCCCCCAACTGATACGGTTTTCAGTACCATAGTGAAGTGACCATCTTCTGGTCCTTCCCGTGGAAGTGGGAAGTTGAGGGGTGGGACGTGCAGTGTGCCCCAGATACATCCAATGTAGCATTCCTCTTTCTCTAAGGCTTTGGATTCTTTCCTCCACATAATGCTTGGGAAACTATGGCATCGCATTGAATATAGGCTGACGTTGAGCCCATGTTTCTGTCTAGGGAACAAGGGAGCTATTGAGACCCTCCCCTACCTTTTTCTTTACTGTGTTTAAGTATTCAAGAAATCCATCCCACACTGTAGTCTTCATTATTGCCACAGTGGTGAGCATGGTCTCCTAAGACATGTGCTTCAGTAATCAATTGATTAGCTGTGATGTCATGGTCACTAGTATGCCATAGGTTGTATGCCATACTAGCTGTATACCATGGGTGACTAGCATCTCATGTCCCCTTGGCAAGGAACTCAGCACTGAGCTTAAACCCAAGGGTATAACCAAACCAATCCCCAAACTCCTTATTCATGGTTCTGTTTCCTAGGTACCACTTCTGATACCAATTTTGCATCAGCCCCAGTCCAACCAGGAGGCAGAAACCACACTATAATTTGAACAAGGATAACTTCATACAAAGCTCTTATTAAATAGAACAGAGGATTGGTGACTGGCTGGTAAGAAATAAAGAGAACTCTAAGGAACACGGGAATCAGATATAAGGAACGGCCTCTACCCCTTGGGCTGAGACCCAGACCCAGTGCTGAGGACGTTGCCATGGTACTGGGCAGCAGGGAAGTTGCCGAGGTGCTGTGCTGCTAAAACTGGCTGGGAACCTACTCTCTGGGGTTCAAGGGAAGCCCTCCATGGGAGGTGATGCTCCTTTGGAATATGCTGCAGGCCGTACAAGAATGCCAGGAAAGATGTTCAGAGGGAGATAGACTGTCCAAAAGGAGGCCACCGGAGACAGGCACCAGAGAAGCCATTAACCAGAAAGAGGAGCCCAGGACCAGGGATTGGAACCCATCACTGCTCTAGTGTCCTTCCAGTGCCCTCTACTTGCAGAGCTGAAGCTGTGCCCGCTGACAAAGGAAAGAGATTGAAAAGGCCCGTCTCTGTTTTCATATTTGCATGCAACGAAGAGCAGATTTCCAGCCTAGAGGCAATAGATGGATAACTGGCACAGAAGCCTGTGTGAGATACACGCAAAGTAGAAATTCGGAGATGACTACCACAAAAATCCAGGAACCTGTTCCCTCAGCAGAATTCCTGGGAGTTCAGTGGTCTGGCACATGTTGAAATATTCCCTGCAAGGTGAAGGGCAAGTTGCTGAACCTCATACTACTTACTATAAAAAAGAGGCACAATGTGTGGCAGGTATTTTGGGGGGGGTTTTCAACATAGCATGCCATTGTTTCTTACTATTCGTGGTAGTTATGTTCTAAAACATCACCACAAACACTGCAGTGAGTGAAGCTGAATCATTATCCCTAAGGAAAATACAGAATTAGGTTCCTGTGAGCCTCTGGCCACGTTTTTCATCAACCAACGAATACATAACTTTCTGTGATGTGTGTTTCTGTTTAAAGACACCTTATTGAATGTATATTGTTGATGCATTAACACTGAACTCACAGCCTGCAGCACGGTCAGGCCTGAAGGAGCCCACGGGTTTTCTCCGGAAGGCACATCACAGCCTTCTACACTTCGGATCACACGATAGCACTTCAGCGCTACGTTTGGGGGTCATTTTAAACAATGAAATCATCAGCCCAAACTGCAAAGCTGCCCAAAACATGGCCCTACAGAGACTTGTTTACGGTACGAGAGAGCAAAGAAAAAGGCGGAGCATTACCTTTTTCAATCTCCAATGGGAACGCGTCCGGCAACGCCAAGGTTTGCCAATCGGTGCGTGTCCTTGTCTGTAAATGACCGTGGAAGCCCCGTGAATATTGATGTTGGGGTTACAAACAAACCTTAGCCAATAGATGAATTCACAAATAATGGATTCTGCAAATAACGAGGATTGACTATACCACTTTTGAGTGAGGCATTTCAACGTATCTGTAAAGCCAAGTCCAAGGCTTCCAGTTTCAAATGTGGGCTAGAGCAAGAGAAGGTCCCAAAGATCATCTGAGTTGGAGTGAGAGCTGCTCTTGGACTTGAACTTCAAGATTCAGCAGAGCCAATGATATACACGATAGAAGAATCACCATGCAGACCTCCAGGATTTGGGAACGAATATATGACCTCTTCTACAGAGAAATACTCTCCTTTTGAGGAACAGCTGTGGCTTGCTACGGGGCCTTGGTAGATACCGAACACCTGACTGGGTGTTGTCTGATACACCTAGCTGTACAGTTGGGTGTGTACAGCAGCCATCTACCATCAAGTGAAAATAGCACATCAGAGACTGGGGCCGGTCTGGTCCAGAGAGTACAGGTAAGTTGCATGAGCACACAGCTCAGACACCTTCAATATCAACAACTACGTCATTGCCTCTACTTCCTCAATCCATGCCTCATGGGGAGGTCCTTACAACCAGACTGAAGAAGGGCACTCCCGTGCCAGGTTTCTATGCACCAGACCCAGCATACAGCACCCCACCAGGCATCTCCGTATGGACGAGCTTTGGCCCCCTGTACCCTACGCCATCCGCAGGCCTGTCACAGCCACCTGCTAATGAGCAGAGACTGACTCTCAGCCTTAGCCCTCGTCCCTCATTCCCGGAGGGTGGCTGCTCCTGTATTTGTGATTCCTAAATTCTTTAGGATCCTTTTTAACCCCCTTTGAGTAGTTAACCACCGTTTATTACTTATCAGTTAAATTCATTTGCCCTTTCACAGTTACTGGTGCCTTACATAATGTTTACTATGTGCCTGACCAACACCACTTTTAATTCTTTACACATTTTAATTCTCTTCATCCTGGTGACAATCTATGAGGTGGGCACTTTTCACAGATGTAGAAACTTAACTCGCTGTCTGGACCCAGCGTCCATGTGGTCGGCCAGTTCACGCTACACACCACTCACCTTGGACACGTCCCTCCCCATCTACACCCTTCTAATCTGGTCACAAACTGCCGTTGACGCTCCCTCTGCCTCCCTAACAAATTGCAACTCTGTTCTGTCTACTCTGTCCCCACAGCCACTGCTGTCATCCTACTCCTCCATCCTTAGTTGCATCCTACTGGGTTGTTTCTGGTTTTGTTTTGTGTGTTTTTGGTTTTTTGCTTTTGCTTGTTGGGGGGTAGGGTGGGGGGAGAGAGCAGGGAAGGGATGGGAAGATGGTTAAAGCATTTTAACAAAGCATCTAGTCCTTTGCAACGTGTTTCCCAACTTCCTCTAGAATAATTATTCTAAAATATAAATCAAATCATGTTGCTTCCCTGATGAACAGCATTAAATAGTCACCCAAAGGCTTTAAGTTAAACTCTAAACTTCTTTACATGGCCGACAAAGCCTGTGTGTGCTGTCCTTTCCCTGATTTTTCAGACACTCTTGCCTCTGCCCCATGTATACCTCCTATATCCCTGGGTGATCTTGCATGCACCATCTCACTGTCAGAGCGGCTGTTTCCCCACCTGCAAAGGGAAGGGGTTAGACTAGAGGGGCTGCCCAGCCCTTCCAAAGATCCATGACCCTGACACTTTACTTATCAACTCTTCCATCGTGATACATTTAGCTGTCGGGATCTTCTTGTGTGCTTATAATTTCTCATGTGTTCCTGGATGTAAGGTTTAGTCGGTCTTTGAAGGCAGGAAATGTCTGAAGAAGATTTTATTGTACTTTGAGGCTGAGAAAGACTTTCAAGAGAAAACAAGAACACTACTGGTGTGGTATCATTCTCCAGATTGGGCTCTTCTGGGGGACCCCCCCGGGGAGGAGCCTCAAGATAGAGCCCAGAACCATCTGTCACTAGATCCAGGAGGTCAAGCCAGTGGCCGAAGACCAACCTGTGTTGCTTAGAAGAGAAGTTGTGTTGACTATTCGTCCCATCACCTTCTGCTGAGACCTGCTGTGGGGGACAGACTCTAAGGTGGCCTCACGTTCTCCACCGCCTGGCATTCCCACACTTGTGTGATCCCCTCCTGTGAGCAAGACCTGTGATCGGCTTGTAATCGAATATGGCAAAGGTGATGGCATGTATGTGATTACATTAGACTCTAGGGGTCATCTTGCTGAAGTCTGTCTCTCCCTTGCTGGCTTTCAGGAAGCAAGCAGCCATTTGGGGAACCTCCTGTGGCAGGGAACTGTGAGTGGCCTCTAGAAGCTAAGAGTGGCCAACTGGCCAAAAGCTAGCAAGACACTGAAGCCTTCCCTCTACAAACCCAAGGAACTGGGTGCTGCCAACGACCTGACTAAGCTTGGAAGTAGATCCTGCCTGAATCAAGTCTCAGGTAAAGCCAAAGCCCAACACCTTGGTGGTAGCTAAGCTGTTCCCAGACTTCTGACCCACAGCAACTGTGACATAATAATGTGTGTTGCTTTAAGCCACGAAGTTCATGGCAATGTTTCACAGCAATAGCATAAGACACTCTTCCATCAAAGCTGTGTGCATGTAACACATGGGTCATGACGCCTGCCTGCCTGCCCTTGCCTCCAGGAGCCCCGTGAGAACTACATGTGTATATCCTTGCCCTCAGGTCTAGTTCTTGCTCCAAGAAATCACAAGTCACCAGGAAACAGTTTAGAGAAGGCAAGTGAGAGACGCTAAAGACTTCCCTTTTAGATTCGACCTCTATAAGCCCCTTCAAACCGTGGCTGCCCCCAGGCGGGGTAGACAGCTGTGTGACTTAAAGCAATTTTCTTGGCATCCCTGGTCTTCTCAATGAGATTGAGCAAGGCAGTACCTTTCCAGAACTCATTGACAGACGCGCACTTCCCGACCAACTTAGCGCTGTGTCTGAAATCGCATTAGAGTTTCCGTCAGAAAACTCCAAAGGCCTTTGTGATGATATAAAGATTCCTTGAACAGGTGGCACATAACGGTGTTAATAAGCATCCACATTTAATTCCTTGTAGGGAATTGCTCAGGATGTTGTTATTCTAGAAAGCTGAAAAGACCCAGTGCGTGGGTTTGACCAGTTTTGATGGAGTGGCTGGTGGAGGCAGAAAGGCAGCTAAGGTTCTCCAGGCTGCCAGGGGGCTGCAGGTGGACGGTGCCTGGGAGGCAACGCTCTGACAGGCACTGAGAAAAGGGAGATGCTCAGGGTCTGGGTGCTTCCAGGTTCCTCATCGGACACAGGGGACTCCCCACCTAAGCTCCTGGAGGTCAGTCTCGTGGCCTCTTCTGCAAAGCCTTCACCCCTGCCCTGGGTGGGCAAGAGAGAGTACAGGAAGGCAGGTGGGCATTTCTGCCTTTCTAACAGGTCAGGGATTCTGCTCATGGAAAGCATGATGTTTGTTATTTCTTCCATAATGTCAGATTTGCCCCTCCATCCACTCAAACCTTCACTTTGTGTTTTCAGAAGACCTCGGGTGCCCAGAGTTGTGTCCTGAGATGCTCCCAACATTGGTTCCTGCATGGCCAGCAGTTAGCTGGTTGGTTGGTTAGTTAGCTGTTAGTTTTAACAATGCAATCATCGTTTTAACAATGCAGAACCATCGTCCCAAACAACAGCCAAGACCTTGACCGTGACCTTCAGCCCACCCTGAAACACCTGTACCACCATCTCATCTCACTGCCTCTCCCACCTGAGGGAACGGCTACCCTGATTCCTGTATCCATCATTCCTTTTTCTCTCCTTTTTACATAGTTTTAGTGTGTCTATGCATATTCCTTAAACGTATTCTTTTGATTTTAATTATTTTTAGCTTTCTAAAAAGAGTATCAGACTTTACGTAATTAAAAAAAATTTTTTTTCACTTCATTTTATACTGCTAAGATACATTCACATTATGGCGTGTTCTTCTGGTTCATTTGTTAAAATGGCTACACCATAGTTCCTAACACCTAACAGCTGTGTAATATAATATTCACTATGCCACAGTATATTCAGGCACTCCTCTGCTGATCAGCATTTGGGATGTTTGGGGATTTCACTATTTTGAACACTACTGTGTCTGTCTCTGTGGGTCCATGCGCAAGAGTGCCTCTTGGGGGTTAGGGCCTCTCTCTGTTCTCCAAATCACCCCTGTGCTCACCCCTACCTCCTCCTATCCGTGTAACACCCTCTGACCTTCTCCACAAACTCACCCAACCAACAGCAGCACAGAGCTGGTCCCCCAGGCCAGAAAAGAGCACACGGTGGCGTAGAGTTCTGCAAGACAAGACGAGTCACAGCAGCAGGAACCCGAGAAGATGTGGGGCTGGCACTGCCTACCCCAGCCCCCAGCAAGAACCCACCAACAGTGCCTGACACTGGGTGTGATGTCCCGCTTTTGTTCCTGTTCTTGCCTCCTCTGAAGCGACTCTGGCCAGCTCTGCGTGGGCAAAGCCAAATGCCAGGCCAAGTCAGATACTTGCTATCTGCCCCAGTCTTGGTGTCAGGGCTCGGATGCATCTTGGGGCTCAGCTGTTGCAACGTTTTCTTTTACGGTGGGAGACACTGAGGACCAAGAAGGCGTGGTGACTTGCAACCGACAAAGCCAAGACTAGGGAAGGTAGGCATGCTTGCCCTGGAATGTTCATAATAATTATAGATACATGCACATGTTATTAAGAAGTGATTAATGGATGGGCCATTTCTATTAGTTGAGTGGTACCTTTGAGGTTCTCAGAAAGCAGGTCCATTAACATCAGCACCTTGACCATCCTGGCACACAGCCAAACATGGAATCTGTTCCAGATCAACCTTTGTCTAACTCAACCTTGGCTGTACATAGAAGTACGAGGGACATTTTACAAGTCCCGATGCCCAGGCTGAACCCCAAACCAACTGAATCAGAATCTCTGGGGTGGGGGCACAGGCGGCAGGATTCCCCAAATCACGCCTGCTAATTCCAATGTCGGGAGAAGTTGTGAATAACTGATCGGATGGGAAGAAGTGACAGAGGCTTTATTAACGCCATTAACGAAGGGAGGTAACAGAAGAAGTGTCAAAATGGAATCAGAATGGGCAGCTCTTAAGTAGGGCTCAGTTCTGCCTTTGGGTTAGTTACTGGGGAGCTTTTTAAAACCACTGAGTCTTGGGCTCCATCTCCAGAGACTGACAAGCAGCCTGGGGTGCGACCTGGGTGCAAGTGTGACTTTAAAGCCCCAACATGATTTTAAAGCACAGTAAAAGTGGAAACCACATTAACGTGGGTTTATTTCTAGGTTCTCAATTCTATTCCATTGATCTGTGTGTCTGTTTTTCTGCCAATACCATGCTGTTTTGATTATAGTTGCCCTGTAGTACAAGCTGAAGTCAGGGAGTGTGATACCTCCAGCATTGGTCTTGTTTCTTAGGATTGCTTTGGCTATTTGGGGTCTTTTGTCGTTCCTTACAAATCCGATGATTTATTGTTCTATTTCTTTTAAAAATGCCATTGTGATTTTGATGGGGATTGCGTTAAATCTGTATGTTGCTTTAGGTAATACGGCCATTTGATTGGTAGATGATTGGATAAAGAAGATGTGGTATATATACACAATGGAATACTATTCTGCCATAAGAAAAGATGAAATAGTGCCATTTGCGACAACATGGATGGATCTTGAGATGATTATGCTAAGCGAAATAAGTCAGGCAGAAAAAGTCGAGAACCATATGACTTCACTGAGATGTGAGATATAAAACTGAAAGCAGCAAAGAAACAAGGCAAACAAAGAAACAAAAACTGATGGCAATAGACAATAGTTTAGTAGTTACCAGAGGGTAAGGGGGTGGGGGGTGGTAGAAGAGGATAAAGAGGATCAAATATATGGTGATGGAAGGAGACCTGACTCTCGGTGATGAACACACAATGTGATGTACAGGTGATGTATTACAGAGTTGTCTCCTGGGTGGAGACCATGCTGAGTCCTGCCGACCTTTCCTGCTTCATCTCCCTGCCCTGTTGCCATGACAGTCCTTTCTTTCCCTCAAGTACCTGTCTCAGGCTCTGTGCTTGCTGTCCCTTCTGCTTAGATCGAACAGGGCTGGGACTAAGGTAAGGCAAGTGGGGCACTGGCCTTAGGTGCAGATTTAGGGGTCGCCAACACGCTCGTCAACTGAGACACCTAATGCTGTGGTGCGATGTTCTAAGAATCAAAATGAATGCCAAAAGTATCTGAGATGAGCAACAGATCAAAATTTTAAATAGACAGGATCCTACTTTGCATTTGCACAACTCACCCTGCCCTGTTGGATCCTGCCTTTATATAAATGTTGATATGTTGTTCATCATAGGTTGTTTTGCATTATTAATATTGATTTTTTAATATTGCATACAAATATAACTGATCTTGATCACTGTATTTTTGGGGGCGGCCCTTTAAATATGGGTCCCCAGGCAAGTGCCTTACCTGCCTCACCCTATTCCAGGCCCAGCTTCGAAGGCTCTTGCCTGGCCTCCGTAGGGCCGGCTCCTCTCATATGTGGATTGGGCCTGGGCTCAAATTTTACCTTCTTGGAGAGGCTTTCTCTGATGGGAAAAACAAAAGAAGCACCCTGAGTCATTCTCTATTCCATCGCCCTGTGCTATCACGATGTGAAATTGCCCTACTTATTTGCTTTCTTTTTCATTGTGTAGCCCCGTCATTTGAGTCAGCTCCACGGGGCCCCTTCTTGTTCTCCACTGTGTCCCCTGTTCCCGGAAGAGGATCTGACACAAAGTAGGTGCTCAGTAAATACTTGCTGAATAAGCCCTGGTTTTACTTTTGTAAATATAACCACTACAGAGGAAGAGTAACAGTTGCAGCCAACAAACAGGGTGCTCCCAGGACCTCTGAAAGGGACGCGTGGTCTCAGACAAGGGTGAGGCCAGGAGATGGGAGATACTCACAGTTAACTTCTAAAACAGGGAGAGCATCAGGGCAGCACATGCAGATGTTATTTCCACCACCAGGTGGCAGTACACCCTAATCTCAGGGACGTTATACACTGGGAGAAGCCCACCTCTTTACCCTGGCAAATTTTCTCACATATGTCCGTCCATCCATCCATCCACCTACCCATGCATTTGTTCATTCATGAACATATCCTTTCATCCAATTATTCACCCATCCATACATCTATGTATCTGCACACTCATACATTTATTCAAAAATTAAAACCACAGGCCAGGCACTGGGGATACGACAACAAACAGATCAGAAGTCTTCCCTGCATCCTCAGAGTTTCCATTTTCAGTTGGGGGAAGACAGACAGTACATAAGGAAACACACGAAGGAAGAGGATAAGCTCAGACTGTGACAAGTGCCATGAAGAGAATTTAACAGGATGACGTCAGGGAGGGAGATGAGACAGGGTGAGGCGGTAGGTAGGCAGGGAGTTAGTTCTTCAGATACGCTGTCCAGGGAGGCCACCCTGGGGAGGGACAATTGAGATCAGATAAGAAGAACAAACATGGGGTCACCAGTCATGAAAAGTCAGGGGGTGGGACCCCTCTTTTGAGGCCTCAGGAAGAGCAAGTGCAGAAGATCCAGAGTGGAAAGGAGCCTGGGGTGTCTGAGGCACAGAGACGGGCAGCGTGGCAGCAGCGGAGTGAATGGCTATGAGAAGGGGGAGACCCAGGTGACAGGATGGGAGGTTGGCAGGGCCAGCTCGGTTAGGGCCTCACAGGCTGTAGGGAACGCCTTGGATTTCATCTAAGGACACTGGCACGCCACAGGAGGGGTTTACGCACAGGACTGACAAGCTCTGACTTTACTTTAGTCTAGAGACCTTTCTGGCTGCTGGGTGAGGAATAGACTGTGAGGGATGAGAGTTCACTTCTCAAGGAGAGCCATTGCTGGGTGCAGGGAAGAAGGGTGGTGGGTCAGAGATAAAGAGGCAAATGAAAGAGGAGGGACAAGGGAGGGAGAGAGAGAGAGAGAGAGAGAGAGAGAGAGAGAGAGAGAGAGAGAGAGAGAGAGAGAGAACCCTAACCCATGATGGGGCCTGAGCGCAGACTCACCCAGTGACCACACACAGGGATGCCATATAGAAATCTGAACTTGGCAGGATTATGCCGGTTGGCGGGGCCATCTGTGGTGAGGAAGCGCTGAAAGATGGCCCCAGCAGACTCCCAGGGAGAAGGTGGACAGTGCCACCAGCCGCACCAGTCACAGGATTGGTTCCCGAGACTGTGAGGGGCCACTGCCCTGGGGAACCAGCTCAGGAACATGGACTGACTCCTCCCGCCCACTCTTTCTGGGCTAGCCTTGACCTAGCCTGGCTTCTTACACATAAACCCCACAAGGCCCGTGGGAGCTGCAGGGAACCTACTTCCCCAAGGGATGGTGGGGCCGGGAAAAGGAATCCTGCCATCAGGGGGAGTCTTAAGAGCTGGGCTTCCCCAAAGCTGGCCTGAGCTCAGTCTCTGTTGACACCTGCAACCTGGGCAGCAGCCAGGGAAGGGCCTCGCGTGAGTGCACAGGCCTCTGTGGCCTGGTTTTCTATTGTAAACTAGGAGACACACGGCCCGCCCTCCTCACCGGCGTCTGGTTGGGATGAGCAAAGCGCCTCTCATTCCAGTTAGCTTCCCTGACCCCACTCTGATGCTCCAATCCAGGCCACGGGGAGAGGAAGCGTAGCCGAGGGCTAAGAGGACCCCCTCAGACGCCAGCCTGCCTGGGTTTGAATCCTGCCACAGCACGTCAGCCTCAGATAAGGCGACTCGGTGACTGTGGTGGAATAATACAAAAACAAGAGCCCTCTGGAACCATGTCTGAACCCAGACAAAACACCGACATTGTCTAAGCCATAATAATGACCAAAAACAGCTACTCTGACAGCGGCTTTTTTTTTGCCATTTTTAGCTTTAGCCTCTGTCTAGACTCCCTGCTTCTAAATAAGATTGGCTAAGAATCACCCGGCATCCTGACAGCACCCAATTCAGAGTAAAGCCCCGCTGCCTTAAACCACAGCACTTCCCTCGGCTTCTTTCTAATCCTCCTCCCCGCCTTGGGTTGTGCTGTTGCGGCCCAGCTCTGCCTCACCTCAGCCCTGTCGATTTCCGCTGGAGGAAATCCAGTCACTGTGGGCTTCTTGTGCATTCAGAAACTTCACTGGAGTGTGGGGGGATGAGACGGAGAGACGTGCTGCTCCCACCTCCCAGGATCCACCTCATTGGGGTACCTTCCACATACTTACTCCACCGCCCACTCAGGGGGCTTCTCCTGCCAAAACCGGAACAGCCAGGTGGGGCTGACCACCCAGCCCCTGAAACCCTGGTGCGTAGATGGCATGAGGGTTTCCCCCCATTTTTCCATAACCACATGGTATTTGATTACCTTTATAATCAAGAAAGAATTGTATGACTTTCCTAAGCTTAACGGGAATCTGCATTTCTGTGTTACCATCAGGTCTGCCCGTTACCCCGGGCTTTTACTATTGACTCAGCTGGGTGGGAGAAGACGACAGAAGGGAGGGAGGAAGTGAGCACCTTCTGTGATCACTGACAATATGTTAGTTAGTCCTCAGTCAGTCCTCATAATAACCCACAGTGCGACTGGCAGGGAAGAGAGGCCACCTGGTAGGACCTGGTGCTAAAGAACGTGAGCTCTGGGACAGACCACTGGATTTTGCATCAGGCTCCTCCTTGAGCAAGGTGCATAACCCCTCTGTGCCTCAGTTTCCTCATCTGTACAGTGGGGATAATGGTGCCTCCTTGAATTAAATAAAGCAACACCCAGTGGTAGACCTTGTGGTTATATACCCTGCTTTTCTGAGCACCTCTATCGTGTGAGTTTGGATGTAAGTAACTAGTCAGATGACCGAAGTTTGTAAGCAGAGGGGTTGAGCCTGTTACGGGTGGTGAGAGGCATGGGACAGGCATGGAAGTGGAGCTCTGTCTTAGAAACACTACCTTGTGTTGTGGCTGCCTTCTGCAAGGTCTCCCTGGGTGTCCAGGACATCGCAGGGCTCCCTCCTAGGGAGGAGAAGCCAGGAAATGCAGGGGGGAAGAAGCTGCATTCAGAGAGGTCAGCAAACCTTCTGCCATATTGTATTCTGGAAAGGAAAGGAAAAGAGTTGAACCTACTGCAGAATAATAATTGCTGAGCATCTAATACATGCCAGGCACTGTGCCAAGTATTTTAAGACTATCCTCTCATTTACTCTTCATTAGAAGCCCGTAAGGTATGTGTTATCATTATTCCCACTTGACAGATGAGGAAACTGAGGCTCAAAGAGCAGAAGCCCTGGACTAATAAGTATTGGAGTAGGGATTTGTTTTAAGGGGTTTCAGCCTGAGTCCACAATCTAAATCAACACAGGACAAGGAGAGCTCAGGGCTTTGGCGTTTTGACTCCCAGACTATTCTGCTCCCATGACCTCCACCCCATGTGTCTTCACTGAGACTACAGATTTAGCTTAAGTGGAAAACTTCAGACCTCAGAGAGCTGTGAGGCCAGCAGTGGGCATATACAATGTTCTGAAATTTCCAAAGCCAGAGGAGAGAAGGAAGCACAGGCCATTTTGGTACATCAGGTGGGACTGCCCCTGGCTGGAATCGCAGGTGCTCAAGGCAGTAATGCAACTAACAAATAGTTGCCATTTACTGAGGATCACCAAGCAGCTGTCCTACCAAGAGCCACTGGAGATGAGTCCACAGATAGGAAAAAGACTGCAAGATTGGTGCAAGTTTGTATCAGCTTCCTAAGACTGCCCACAAAGGTGGTTTCCTCCAAGTGTGTGAGACTGTGTGTCAATCTCATGCAGGTTCCCATAGCAACATAACAGCAACAGTAACAACAACAATAATAATAAATAAGGTCGAACGTTGGTTGAGTGCCTACTGTGAGCCAGGCACAGCTGTTCATTGTCTTACCTGTATGATTGATAAAATCTGACAATTAAGTTCATGAACTTGTTGCCACAATGTTGCTAACCTTTTTTCATATCAGAGGGGTTATTCATTATGAATTTGTACCAACTGCACAAACAGTTAACCAATTTTACTATTTGGAAGTGCTGAAAAGGCTGCGTGAAAAAGTTAGACGACCTGAACTTTTCGCCAACAATCCGTGGCTCTTGCATCACGACAATGCACCAGCTCACACGGCACTGTCTGTGAGGGAGCTTTTAGCCAGTAAACAAATCACTGTATTGGAACACCCTCCCTACTCACCTGATCTGGTCCCAATGACTTCTTTCTTTACCCGAAGATAAAGGTAATATTGAAAGGAAGACATTTTGATGACATTCAGGACATCAAGTGTAATACGACGACAGCTCTTATGGCCATTCCAGAAAAAGAGTTCCAAAATAGCTTTGAAGGGTGGACTAGGCGCTGGTGTCGGTGCATAGCTTCCCAAGGGGAGTATTTCGAAGGTGACCTTAGTGATATTCAGCAATGAGGTATGTAGCACTTTTTCTAGGATGAGTTCCCGAACATAATTGTCAGACCTCATATGTCCAAAACCACCCCAGGAGGTCGGTACTGACGTCATCCCCACTTTACAGATGAGGACACCGAGGCCCAGATTGCCTAACTTGCCAGGAAGTAAAAGGACTCAGCCCATAGAACCCCTGATGACTAGACAGACGGATGGGCAGATGAATTGTGGACGGACAGGTGGATGGAGGCTCACCTACCAGGACTTCCAAGGCCAGCACCCCACGAAGAGGTATTCTCTGGAAATTCTTTGGTATTCTCTGGTATTCTTTGGAAACCAAGGTTCCAAAACCTGGACTCCAGAGGGGAAAACAACAGAGGACATTCTGGGTGGCATCAGTGCCTCTCTGTACGCAGCCAGCCGAGTTACCTTAAGGATAGGACGTCCCAGCCAACTCAGGCCTCACCTGTCTCTTCCCAACACCCTCAGATTCTCCTGGAGACTCCAGGCACAGCAGGGTAGTGCCTCAGAATTCCACCCCGTGAAGGGGGTAATGATTTGAACCTCATTTTACCGGTGAGAAAATTGGCGTTCAGGGAGGTTGAAACCTGCCCCCGTCTCACAGAAGGCAGCCGGCAGCTATCCAAGGACTTGCTCCCCTTTGAAGGGCCCAGGGCCCCTCCCTCCCAGGCTGGGTCCCTCAGGGCAGTGCTGGCTTCATTGGGGTGTGCCCGGGCTGTGTGCTTGCTCCTGGACCTGCTCCCTGCGCAGGGAGAAATTCTGGGACACCAACTACTGGGGAAGATGAAGTGGGGGGCTGAGCGCCCCAGGATGCCCTGGCCTCATGGGCCAGTGGGAATCCTGGCTCTGGGTGACCCCTTCCACCCCATCCCACTCCCTGGGCTGCAGCCCAAGCCCCCTGCCATGTAAATCAGCCCAGCTGACCCAGCCCTGGATAAGACCCCCTGGGGACACTCCCCTTAGCCAAGACTTCCAAGAATTCAGGGGGCAGGGCCCTTGGAAAAACAGACCTGTGACTTGTTGTTTGGGCCAACTGCAGCATTTCCATCCCTGGCCTGGGAGGGCTCACACCAGGAAGCTGGGTGCACCTTCCAGAAGGAGAAACCAGGCCCCAGGGGGCAGGGGCCACTCCTCCCAGGCTTCCACAGGGCTGGCTGGGAAAATCCTGCGCAGCTGAGAACTCTCTTGCCCTTTGGAGGCTGGGAGGGGCAAGCAGTGAAGAGGCAGTGAAGAGGCCTTGAGTGGGAACTTGGTTAGGTTTCAGACTCACAGGAAGGTCCTCCTTACTGAGTCTGACCTTTCTTGAACAACCACGCTGCCTGTTCTAAGTATTTACAAACATTAGGAATAATAGCATATAATGGACATCATGTTCATTTTACAGGTCAGGAAACTGAGGCCCAGAGAGGTTCATTAACCTGCACAAGGTCACACAGCAAGTGAATCAAAGCAGGAATCTAAACCCAAGGAGCGTGACCCAGAGTCTGTGCTCTGGCCATTGTGAGATCCTGCCATCCCTTTGACCAGCGTTCAAAATGACATGGCAAGGGTTCATTGGCACCATTTCCTACAACACAGTCTTGACAGCCTCTGATGAACCAGGGTTTCATCTTAGGTATGACAAACCATAGTAGAGGCTGGCGTGGAGGCTTCTAACCTTCCCTGGTGCCCCCGCAGGGAGCCAACTGGTCAGGGCCAGAGCTCTTTGGTGATAGAACCTGAAACGCTCACACCAGGTGAGGGGGACTTGGGGAGTACCAGGCCTTTCTCTGACAGCTTTACCACATTATCGCAAAGGCTCATCTACTCCCTGCCCCAGGCACTGCAGGCGTCCCCATTACAAGGGTGTGGAAGCCAAGGCTCAGGAGCACCAAGAAACGTGTTCCAAGAAAGGCAGCTGGTGGAGAAGGCACCTGTGCTAATCTCCTAGGGCTGCTGTAACAAATTATCACCAACTTGGCTTAAAACAACAAGAATTTCTTCTCTCACAATTCTAGAGGCCAGAAGTCCGAAAGTCAAGGTGTGGGCAGGGCCACGCTCCCTCTGCAGGAGAAGCATTCCTGGCCTCTTCCAGCTTCTGGCGGTGTTCCTTGGCTCGTGATGCCGTCATCCAGTCTCTCTGCCTCTGTCGTCGCATACCCTTCTCCTCGTCACTGTGTGTCCCTCTTCTCTCATGATGACACAGGTCATTGGATCTAAAGTCCATTCAGATAATCTAGGAGGATCTAGATTCTTAGCTTCATCACATCTGCAAAAGCCTTTTTCCAAACTAAGTCGCATTCTGGAGGTTAGGACACGGATGTATCTTTGAGGGGCCCCCTTGCAACTCACTGTGGTAGGATTTGAAGCAGTGTGGCTGTCACCCAGGCTTTTTAAAGGCATAAAGCATTGCCACAAGTGCCTAGGATGCCAGCCCCTGGGGTTCCTGCCTACCCCAGGTGGATCTTAAAACAAATAAGACCCACTTCCTCAAGATGCCTGGTCATGTGGGGACAGTATAGCCTGGGGGTCCTAAGTACTGGGGACAGGAAGCCTGGGTCATCTTTTCACCTCCAGTAAAGCTTCCCCAAACCCACTTACTCTGCTCTGGACATATTCCACTTAGCTGATGCACATGCCGAACCCTGCCTTTTCCCTTGGGACAACCCCACAGTGTGAATTTGCCTTTGTGACCAATGATTTCTATGTGTCTCCCCAGTACATGCAAGGAGCGGGGGCAGCAGAGTCTGTACCTACTTTTGCTGGACAGCTTATCCTTCCATCATCCAGTGTGGGGCCCCTGGGGTTTGTTTGGTTTTTTATAGCTTTATTGAGACATAACTCACGTGCCATACAATTCACCGCTTAGAGGGTCCAATTCAATGGTGGTTAGTGCGTGCACAGTTTTACAACCATCACCACCAACTTCAGTACATTTTGTCACCCCAAAAAGAAGCCCTACACCCATTAGCAGTCACTCAGCCATTTTCCCCGATTCAGGCAACCACTAATCTGTGTTCTCTCTTTATGGATTTGCCTATTTGGGACATTGCATATAAATGAAATCATACTATATGTGGTCTTGAGTGTCTGTCTTTTTCCACTTGGCATAATGTTTTCAAGATTCACCCTTGCTGTAGAATTATACATCAGTACTTCATTTCTTTTTATGGTTGGATATTCCATTGTATAGATGTACCACTTGGGTTTTATTCACTCATCAGTTGATGGACATTTGGGTTGTTGCCACCTTTGGCTGTTGTGAATAATGCTGCTATGAATATTTGTGTAAAGGGTTTTGTGTGGATGTGTCTTTTCATTTCTCTTGGGTCTTTGCCCTGGTGTGGAATTGCTGGGTCATATGGGAACTCCATGTTTAACCTTTTGAGGCCCTCATGGGTTTTTAATGAAAGACTGACTGCCCCTCACCAGCCACGTGACTTTGACCTAGCGACTTGATCTCCCAAGCCTTAGTTTCCTTACCTGTATAATGGGAATTGACTTGCCCACTACGTAGTTATTGAACGCCTACTATAGACTGAGCCATATTCTAGGTGCTGGGTCACAACACTGATCACAGCAGGCAAATTCCTGCCCTTGGGAGCTGACGTCCAAATAAAAATAGACAACCATTTAAATACAGTATGTCAGATGAGAAGTGCTACCGAGAAAAATAAGACAGAGAAGGCTATAGAGAGTGTGGGGTGCAGAATGGGGGCCAGGTGGTATCACAGGGTTAATGGGGCTGCCAGGAAGGCCTCGCTGAGGAGGTGACATTGAGCAAAGACTCAGAAGAGGCAAGCGAGTAAGGCTTGTAGAGACGGAGTGTTGGAGGCGTGGGGGTTTGGGGAGATTACACTCATTCCTACTTGTGGGATCTCTTTGCCAGAATCTAATATACACGTTGATTATTTGTGTCCTCACTATCTTGGGTATAGTTCCTGTGAAGGGAGCTGAAAACCATCATTTAAACTCATTAGAAACCCAGGATGAGATGAATCACTTTACCTTGGGGAAATCTGGGAGGCTGCTGGGAGGAGGTGACATTCAACCTGGGCCAGAAGGATGGGTAGAAATGAGGAGGGACTGGCTGACTCTGCAGCCTCTGACCATCAGGGGCTCTCTGGGTGGCTTCTGCACCTTCTCAATGGAGCATCTGTGTGAGTCCAGCATGGAAGCTGACCAGGCTTTCTGAAGCCAGGCTGCCTTTGGGGAGTGCCTGAAGCTTGGTGTGTACAGGGCAGCTCCTGCTTTTATGCAAAGCAGCGGGCACTTCCCTGTCCACAACAGAAGGCTTTGTGTCCTCCACAGGGGCAGCCTTCCTTTCCACATCCTTCTTGTCTCCGTTCTCCCGAAGCTGTCACACCTGTGGACCAGGGGCTAATTTGAAAGTCTGAATCCAGGGCAGGAGAGAAGCAAAAAGTGGCAAGTGACTGCTTTACTCCCAGGCCAGCCTTGGGGAAAACCTCCATCCTGGGGCCTGCCCCTACTTTGTCTTGGTTGAATCAGTAGTTGGTTCATTCACTAGTCCGTTCATTCACCAAACATTTCCTGTACTTCTCCACTGTGCCAGGCTCTGTGCTGGGTGCTGAGGACACCAGATGACTGTCGCCATTCCGGCCCTCTCGTTGGGGAGGGAGACCAACATGTAAATACACATGTGCAACAAAATGTCCCTGGCGCTCTGATAGCCATTGTCCTTGGGTGCAGAGCCAAAGCACGAGTAGTGTGAGGTCTTGGAAGCCAGACACTGGCTACTGCCCTGCAGCCCAGCACAAAGTGAAAACGCATTCCCCTTGTTCAAAAATCATGAAGGATTTCAAGATTTAACCCTGTGTGGGGCCTTCTCAGTGTGGGGCCCGTGTGACTGCGTAGGTCACACACCCATGAAGCCTGCCCGGCCCATACCTTCCAGAAGCTCCCAATCTGATGCAAGATTTGGACAAGTGAATTTCACCTCCGTCTTCAGTTTATCTGTAAATTGGGTTTGTACCTGCCTATTATATTGGATTGTTGTGAACATTAGATGAACTCTACTGATAAATCTACTAAAACAGAAACTAGCGTATCCCCAATAAGTGATAGTTATTATTCTAATACATTCAAAAAAGGGGGAGAAGGGCCAATGGGTCAGTGGGTGAGGGGCGGTTCCAAGAGTAGCTTTGTTAGAAGTGGTGTTGAGTCAACTGAGCCTTGAAATATAGATATATGTCTCCACAGACAGAGACAAACTATATGACATTTGCACCTGATTTATGAGGGTACACTAGTTATGGTAGCAGACTCCTTTGTTGTGTTTTGGGTATTTATTCAAATTAGTTTACCTTCCCTAGACCCACCTGGCTCCTCCACATCCTAGCTGTGTAACCTTAACCCCTCCATGCTCAGCTTTTCTTATCTGTAAAATGGGTGTAACAGTAGTATATACCTCAATATGTTGTTCTGCACATAATGCCCTTAGCACAAGCTGGGACATAGGAAGAGCTCTTTATTTTAGTTGGAGGAAGCATCTAGAAGTATCTGAGATGGCAAGAATAAGCTGAGACCAAGCTGAGGGACGGTTTACAAAATCACAGGTGTGTGTTACTTTGCTCGGGCTGCCATTACAAAACATCATAGACAAGACGGCTTAAACACAAACTTATGTTCTCACAGTCTGGATATGGAAAGTTCTAGATAAAGATTTGGTGTTTCCTTCTGTCCTGCAGAAGGCTGCAGATGGCTGCCTTCTCCCTGTGTCCTCACAAGGTCTTCCCCTGTGCACGCTCATCCCTGGGGTCTGTGTGTCCAAATTTTCTCTTCTTATAAGGACACCAGTCAGGTTGGATTGGCACCACCCTACGAGCTTCATTTTAACTTAGTCACCCTTTTAAAGGTCCTGCCTCCAAATATAATCAAATTCGGAGGTACTGGGGTCAGGGCTCCAACATGTGAATTTAAGGGGGAACACAATTCAGCCCATAACAACCTGTGCTTTTCAAAAATGTCAAGGTCATGAGAAACAAAGAAAGGTAGAAGTCCAGATTAATCGAGTCAAAAGAGGCATGACGACTAAGTCCCACATGTTCTTCTGGATTACATCCCAGACCAGAAAAAAATTGTTTGTCTTTTGTTATGAAGGATGTTAGTGACACAATTGGCAGAATCTGAATAAGGCCTGTGGATTGCATAATAGTATTCTGTCAATGTCAACATCCTGATTTTGACTTTTTTAAAAAAGTACTGTAGTTATGTAACATAAAGTTCTTGTTTTTAAGACATACGTTCAAGTATTTGGGACTATGGGTCAATCAGGTCTGCAACGTACTTTCAAAAGAATATGGATGGATGGATGGGTGGATAGGTAAAGCAAATGTAAAATATTAACTAACACATGAGTGAAGAGGACACAGAAATTCTTATTCCACTTTTGCAACTTTTCCGTAAGTTTTTTCAGACCTACAGTTTAAAAACTTTTAAACACTGAGCTATAAAAACCAAGGCAGTAGGCAACCATCCAGGGGCAATATGGTGGGGGCAGGGGAGGAAGGAAAGGACACCTATGGGGTGTCAAACAGCCTCTAGGGTCTTACAACAGCCCTGCAAGGTAATTAATACAACCGTCACTTTCAGTCTGAGGAAATGAAGCACAGCATGCTTACCTATCTTGCCCAAAGTCACTTGGGGTTTTGTTTGGGCAGCACCCACTCCCAGGTAGCACCACTTCCAGATGTGGCAGCCAATATTTATACTCAACTCTGTCCCACTTTTTCCACCATCCCCCAAAGCAGCCTCACAGAGAGCCCAGCACCTAGGGAGGGGCAGTTGGGGGAGGTGGGTAACCACTGCTGGATTTACAAATCTGCGGTTTCCTCTGGGTCCCAAAACTTCAGAGGCAGCCTCAGCCCCTTGTGGCCCCACAGACGTTCAGCATTCAAGTAAGATGAAATAAAGACCCAACATGATCCAAACAAAGTGTTTTTATAAACTCATGAAAAGAGTCCTTATTAGAAAGGGCTTAGGCAGGAGGTAGGCGTGGGGGTTGTGACATGTCTGATCATTTCTGCAGGCTCCTGGCAAGCAGTGATCATTAGCAGATTTTCTTCTGGGTAGGCTCAGTGTCAGCTCTACAATATGGGATTTTACGGGATTTGTGCACAGAACTTTCCTACAAAGCAAGGTATTATAGGACGGATTAAGCAGTTCCAAGAAGCAAAGGTTCTGGCTCCCCTGTCTGATTTTTTAGCAGATTTTTTAAGAGGCCCGTGGTCAGGGGCTCTGTGGCCCCACACCAGAACCTCTGTATCTTGCTGACTCTAAAACAAGCATACTTGTACAAAAAGATCACTGACTGGGTTTTTCGTAATATAAACTCATTATGGAACACTGAGAATATGGGGGAAAAAAGATTAATCATCACATGTACTGCTACCCTACAGACACAGCCACTGTTAACACGCTGACGTGTGTCCTCTGTCTTCTTTCTGTGTGTGGACGTGTGCACACCTGCCTGCATGCATCTGTGCCTGCGAGCATGTGTGCATGTATATGTTATGTGTTCATGTAGAGACGAGAGAGAGAGAGCTCCAGAGCAGGAAGAGGAAGAAGCAGAGAGAATGGGGCTTTGCAGTAAAACTGAGCTAACTTTGAATTCCATACCTGCCATTCATTGGCTCCATGACCTTGGCCAAGCTGCTTGACCTCCAATTCCACAGATGTAACCAGGGAATACAGATCCCACCTCAAGGGAACTGTTTTGATTAACTGAGATTAAATGAAACGAATCTGAAGCATTTCATGCACTACTGCCTGATACACGGTAAATCCCAACCAAATGGGAACTAAATAAATATGAACACGTACTTTAAGCTTTTTCTTTCCAAAAGTGGGATCATATTGGCGATACTTTCTTTCCAAAAGTGGGATCATATTGGCGATACAAATTTGTATCCTAACACTTCAAGGGTTTTGAATCTTATTACTGTGGGAAAACAGATTTCTATTCCCAGGAGCTTAAAAAAAAAAAAAAAAAGTATAAAATCCCCAATTACACCCTGCTCTTTAGACTAAATTTTTAATGGTGTAATATTGTCACTGCTGTGCATGTTTGGGGTGTTGTTATTCCTTTCCTTGGAATTGACTGCCCCAGCATAAGCTCAAAACACCTGACAGGATATATCACGACATCCAGGAGATCTGATTATTTCACCCATGTCCCAGCAACACCACTTAAAACCGCACTGTTTGGACAAGTTACTCCTCCTCTCTGGGCCTCAGTTTCCTCATCCATTAAATGGGAATGGCACCAGTGCCCCTCAGCATGTGGCTGTGATGGCTCTGTGGCATCATTCACATGAAGCACAGGACCTGGTGCCTAGTAAGTGCTCAGTAAAAAGTAAAATAATAATGAAATTTCTTACATTTAAGAGATATAATCTTCACATTACAAATATATGCACTTCTGTTTGTCTCCTACTTGTTTTTTATAAACTGATGAGTGCAATATGCACTAAGACACAGAAATAATTGCCCTAATGGGGCTTTTCAACAATAGAGCCAGAGCTGGCAGGCACTGAGAGAGAGCAGGCCAGTTGTGGTCAAGGAAACAGGAGTCCAGAGTGTCTGGGATGCATGTGCAAAGCCAGGGCCTCACGTCTGTCTCCGCACCTGAAGACAGAGACTGGGCCTTCTCTGGCGTCTCTGAGAGCCCTCATACTAACTGGCAGAGATGCAGCAGATCTTAGGGGTGGTCCGCTGTTGAGAGACAATGAAGGGGAGACACCAGGATCTCAAGTTAGACCCCGAGGGTTCTACCTCCTGCTTGAAAGTGTTCAGGCCTGTGGTCGCAGGCCACTGACTCAACATTTGGCAGTCTGTGTCCTCATCTGGTGGGACTGATTAAGACATTACATTTGAGGAGCTAGAGACAGCACTCGGGGTGTGGTGAACATGCGGTACGTTCGCTAGTTGTGATGACTTAAACCCATCATTAGACTCGGGTCAGACTGCTTTTTGTTGTTTTATAACTTTTCAACGAAATCGGTCTCCCCATTGCTCCTCCCCTCCTTACAATGGATGTGATCTTGGGTCCGTCCCTATGAATCCTTTTCCAGAAAGGGCAAGAAAACAGAGTCTGCTTTTCTGAGGCTCATGCTTCATCGATGTCTTAGGTCTTGAAAGATTGACCTTTGCTGCCTGGATAGTCTAGGGCAGAAGTTGGCAAACTACAGTCCACAGGCCAAGTCTGGCCCACGGCCTATTTACGCAGAGTCTGCGAGTCTCAGCATGGTTCTTCCATTTTTAAATGGTTGAAAAGTAATCCAAACAGAATGATATGTTGTCACCTGTGAAAGTTAGATGAAATTCAAATTTCAGTGTCCATAAATAAAGTTTCATTAGCAAACATCCATGCTCATTAGAGAGGGCCTGTCTATACGTTTTATGTATTGTCTATGTACATGTCGTCTGTTTACATATTGTCCATTGAGTCTGTATGACCACAAGAGCCCTTTACAGAAAAGCTTTGCTGACTTCTGGCCCAGGGTAAGTACTCAGCATTCCTCTGGCCTCAGTTCTAGGCCAGTTCCGGTTCCAGGGGAAGCTTTGCACACCCCTCCACTCAAGTTTCCCTACCCTTTACTACCCCCTAGACAGCGGCCTGTCACTGAGGCTCCCTACCTGCCCCCACCCCATCCCAGATAGTGCATTCCTTGAGGACAGGAAGCCAGGAGGAAGACAAAGAACGCCCACTGAGCATCTTCTCCCTGCCAGACACCACGCCCTTCAAAGACACCATCTCAGTACCCGGTAAAATCCCCATTTTAGGGATGAGAAAACTGAGGCTCAGAAAGGCCAATAACCTGCTCAAGCTTACACAGCTACTACATGGCAGAGCTTGTATTTGACCCCAGCCTTGCCAACCCCAGAACCATCCTCACACCAAGACTACACACCCGATTTAGAATGATTTGACAACCAACCAGGAGGTGCTGGGTGCCCTCCTGGCCTTGGCCCAGACTTTCTCAAGTTACACCCCCACCTCCCCACCCCACATTCCCTCCCACCCCACCCCACCCCCACCCCCGTCTGTGTTCCTGCCACGTTCCCAGCCTTGGCTCTGGCCTACATTTCCATCCGACCTGAGCAGCCAGAATAAACACGGCCTACCCCAGCATCCACTCACAGGGAGCCTGCAGGACCCACCTCCCTGCCGCCACAGCCTGGGACTGGGGACAGTAATGAAAAGGAAGCCTGCCTGGACACGTACACTGCGGCCTGGAGAGGACCAGAGACGTAGTTCCATGAAACATACTCAACTGTGTGGGGAGGTTTTCATGGACGGAATGGAGCCATTTTACCTGCTTTGGTTTTCTTCCTTTTTTGTTTTACTGTATCCAATCCTATTAGCCAGGCCTCTCCAAGGAGAAAAGGGACTCTCCTGGCAAATGTTCTGTGTTAGAAAGGGAAGGTGTTTTATGAGGCTTTGAAACACCTCCAGCCTTTGCAGACCAGTGTCTCCTTCCCACGGGGATTTTCCACCCCACCCGTCTGAAGCCTGTTTTCCCCTCTCTGTTTCCTTTAGCCGGTTGGCACCCCAGGTTGGCCATCTCACACAGCTTATGTCCCCCCAGGAGTCCATCTCCACGAAGACCACCCCCACCCCCCCGGCAGCCCATCTCAAACTTCAGGGAACACTGGTTTCCACTAGACCAGAAGGCTCTCCAAATCCAACCACTTCATTCAACACCGCCAGCTAGTTCTGCTCAGGGCAAAGTAACCAATTGTCCAAGAAAGCCACGGGGGTGTGTGTGTGTGTGTGTGTGTGTGTGTGTGTGTGTGTGTGATGCCAAGTATCAGTCCCTCAGGGAAGGGACCTCCTGGGATGTCCCTGAGCTGAGTGCTCAAGGCAGCCTCCAGGTGTCACTGTCTACCAGTGGTTTACCTAGGAGCTGTAGCCATCTCTCCCTGAATGTCCCACAGGGCCTCCTCACCACTGTCCCCATGTCCACTCTTGGTTTCCTACAGGCTGTTCTCAGCCCAGCAGCTGAGAGCTGCTTCTAGAACACAGACCCCATCCATCTCCCCTCTGCTCCTGTCACACTGAAAATGAAACCCACAGCCTCGTGACCTATGGGACCTTACCTCAGCACTTCTCAAACTGCAGTGTGCACGAAAAGCACCTGGAGTTCCTGTTAAATAAAACGCAGAATCTGACGCAGGCGGTCTGGGGTGGCGCATGGGATTCTGCATTTCTCACATGTACCCAGGTGACTCTGATGCTACTGGTCCAGGAGCACAGGCAGCACGGAGGCCCCAGTGAGTTAGCCACACCCACCTCCTTCTCCCGCCCCTCCCCCGCTGGCTGCTCCAGCCCACTGAGCATCCCCCCCAACCCCCCCCAACCCCGTCTTGGTACTTCCTGTCCCTCCATCTGGGTTCTTCACCCAGATTGCTTCGCGTTTCAATCTCCACTCCATTCAGGTCTTTGCCCCAATGTCACCTCAGAGATGAAAACAGCTGCCCAACCCGTCCCCATCAGTCTGACCCCCACCCACTTTCATATCTCTGTCCCCCAACCACCCCCACCACTGTCCCCTACCCCCATCACTCTGGTCCCCCATGACCCTCATCTTTCTTTGCCCCCCCCCCACCCTGCCTGTATTCTTCCTGGCACCCTTCACCTCCTGGCAATGCCACCCCCATGAGGGCAGGGACTTAGCTGTCTCTCCAACATACACGACAGGGCCTGGCACACAGTAATTGTTCAGTAAATATTTGGCGAATGAGTAAGTGACTGAATGGAGATACACATTTGAAAGATTTCACTACCACTGCTCCCTGGGTTTTGTGTTCGTGACTCAGTTTCTTCACTGGGATATTCTTCACTGACTTCACCTTAACACAAGTTAAAGACAAAACACCAATTACAAGATGATGACAGCAGAGCATCAATCCACTCACACAGCGCCGGGCCCTGTGCCACTACATGGTCACACACACACCCAGCCCCGCACCCCCCAGCCCCTACCCTTGAGAAGCTCCCAATATGCTGTGAAATTCAATGAGAAAACCAGCAGGAACAGTACAGTGTGATTGTGTTGGGAGGGAAGGAAATACAGGAGCCCAGAGGAGGGACCGCTGGGCCAGCCTCGGCTGGGGACAGGAACGCTGGGGACTGAGGGGGCAGCTGGGAAGAGCTTCCTGGAATAAAATATCAATGAGCTAAAAGAAACCCTACAAGATGAACAGGGGTTTACTCAGACAAAAAGAAAAGGTCCTGGAGAAAGTGTGCTGGCAGAAGTGGGGTGGAAGGCGGGGGTGGGGGCGAACGAGGAGTGCCCAGCCCGGCTGGTGGGTCCAGTGAGTCCTGACCTGCTCTGGGGCGGCCCAGGAACACCAGTGAAGGTGAGGAGACTGGCTCCTCAGCAAGATGAACGGGCCCTGGCCAGCGGGGACCACGCCACCATAAAAACGAGAGCAGGTATTGAGATTCTACAAGTATCTAATCATATCGTTATTACTATCCTCCCTTTACAATGAGGGAGCTGGAAGTCAGAGCAGAGAAGTGGCAGATCTGGGATTTGAACCAGAGCTGCCCCGACCCCAAAGCCAGAATCACCGCCATACTCTCCCCTCTGACCCATCCTGCCTTACCCCCTCCATGGCCCCCAGCCCCTATGGGAGCTGCCCAGGTAGAGGACTCAGTTGACTGACTGACAGATTGAATGGGTGAGTGAAGGCAGCCCTGCTCCTCTGTCTTGTTTTCTTGCCTGTTAGGTATCTGTGAAGATGAGGAGAACTAACAACCCACCAAGAGCCCTTGAGTGAGGGCTCAGTGTCAGGACACAGCCCAAGTGCAAAGGACAGAGGGGCTTACACTGGGGTGAAAGGAGCAAGGAAGCCTTCATGCAGGGCTGGAAATACGAGGCACCACGGATGGGCCACACAGGGAGGTTCTAGAACAATTGCCTGCTCACAGATTCCTGCCCCCCTACCCAGAGAGCTGGTTCCAGACGTCTAGGCTGGGAGCCCCGGAACCTGCATGTTGGAAGCTCCCCGGGTGGTACTCCACGTTCCGAGACTCTCATGGGTAAAGCAGACAGAGCTGAGCATTTGACCAGGGTTCAAATCCCACCTCCATCTCTTAGCTGCATGACTTTCTTAACTTCTCTAAGCCAGATAAGTAGAAGGCAAGGCTTGAGACCCCTTTATTTTTCCAGCTCTCAGCTGAGAGGATGACAAGAAAAGTGCCCGGTAAAGGGCCACACATGAGCATTCGTTTGTTTGGCACTGAGGGTGCAATAGTAAGTAAAAAAAAGATGGAACTTGGCCCCGGGGTGGAGGTGGGGACTGGTTACCTGGTGGCCCATTCAGGGCCAGCAAGTAGGTCACAGGGAAGGCTCTCTTGGGGGCCCACCTGCAACCCTGAGACTGGCTGTCTGGGCGAGAAGGTGGCTCCCGCCTGCCCTGTTGGGTCCTTGCACCTCCCTTGCCGCCTGGGCCAGGAAGGCTGAGTCATGGAAAAAGTTAGTCCTTCAGGCTGTAGCTTGCCTCCCTCCTCCATCAAGTCCACAAAGGCTCCTTTCACATTTGGGGGGGGGGGGGTGGCGACTGTGGGGCCCTCTCCCCAGGCTGGGATGTGAAATTTCAAACTTTGCCTTGGCGTTAAATTCCCCAGCCCTTGCCTCAAAGGAAACTAAGGGAGGAGGGGGTACCAAGAGGGAAGGACATGGGGTGGGGGGGGAGGGAGAGAAGGAAGCAGGATCATGTCCCATGTGTTCTCACTGAAGCCAGGCCACAGGGACCCTCGGTGCCAGTCTGCTGAGCTGGGCATCCCCCGGCCCAGCACCCCTCACCTTCATCTTCACGTGGAACTTGGGGGTTGGGGCACAGAGAAGGTGACAGCACCTCTCCGCACAGCTGATGATGGATGAGGCCTGGGGCTCAGAGGGATGCCAGGCCCACAAAACCCACATCCTGAAGGTAGAACAAGGAGAAAAAAAAGGTGTGTTTCCTGGCCACGGTCCAACCCCAATTCCTTTTAGGATTGTCTGACATGTTTCTTTTTCCTGATTTTACCCCAAACCTGACGGGTGGGAGAGGTAAGAGAAGCCCCCTGTGTGGCCTTGCGTGACTTACTTAGATTTGCTGAGCCTCTGTCTCCCCCTGCATTAAATGGGCACTGTGACATCCGCCTCCTCGGCTGTGGAGGTTAAGTGAGAATATGTGTAAAGGGCCTGATATGCTGAAGGTCAGTTTGGGTTCTCAGCCCCTGCCCACTCAAACACACACCCATCGAAAATGTAAGTAGGACCTAGTGGTTACCCAGCTGGTCTGGCATCTAAGCAGTGCAGGGCACCTGCGTAGGATCAGAGGATTTAGGTGACCGTGCGGCTGCGTGTACAAGTTGCTTAACATGTCCTTCAGTCTCCCCATAAAACAGTAGGTGTGTGGGGAAATGAGGCTATGACCTTTGCCAGCCTTTTTAGGCCTGAAAGAAAAAGGACAGCTGGGGAGTTAGCAGGAACAAGGGAGGCTGGAGGCTGGGGCCGCTTGGAGGCGCAGTTTCGCATCCAGGCCACTAGGCGGCCTCAAGGATAACAGATGAGAACAGGCTGCGAGCACCGGGTTCCAGCTCCAGACTTGCCCAGTTATCTTGGCGGGCCTGGCAGACACCGAGCACCGCTGGATGGGGAAGGGCCTATCTTTCCAGGGTTAGGATTTCTTTTCCATTTTTACGGACCTCCAAGGTAAGAGGAGGCAGTCGCTCTGCCAGAGTCCTGCCTTTAGTCGTGGCGTGGGAGTCAGATGAAGGCAATGGCCTGCCTTTCAGTCATCCTTCTGGAGGGTTAGATGGAGACAGGAGAGCACCTCATCCTGCACCCCTCTCCTCCTCCTCTCCTGCCCAAATGGGGTGGGGTGAGAAGAGGAATCAGGTTTGGACGTGGATCCCTCCCTTCTGCACCTTCTGGGAGGATAACCTGGTAAATGGGGATAATGACACCCCCATTGCAAGGTCAGTGGGAGGATTAAATGTCAGAATATAAACTTTCAGTGCAGGAGTCTCTCTTGTCCAGCCCGCCTCTTCCAAACCCTGTTTGCTCTTCCAGAGGCTCTCCAGATAAAGTTTCCCAAATCATCTGGAAGGAAGAGCCTCCCTGCGGAACATCTCCCAGAATGAAAAGGTCTTTGCAGCCCGGAATGAGGTAAAAGCCAGCGATCCACTCCCAAATTAGTGTTTCTCAAGCGACTTTTTCACTGGATCCTCGGCAGAGCTACCAGGGGGAACATAAGACACGCCAATTCCAGCGAAACTGCCCCTGCTGAATCAGAATGTTTGGGGGTGAGGCCCAGCACCCCCCAGCTGAACAAGTCTCCTGCTGGACAGCCGCTGCCCGGGGTTACAGGGCAGCTCCCTGGCTCACCCTCTCTCCTGGCCTGGGACCATCAGGGGTAGCAGGAGACAAGTCCCATCAGCACTTTTGAGTGGGGCTGCTTTTCAGTGACTCACCTTCCAGACTTCCTGCAACAGACAGCTCTAAATAGCTGGGTCCCACCCTCCAGCAGGGGAGACGTGCTTGTTGGGGGAGGGCAGAAGGTTACAAGGTGGGTGCCCTGCTTGGGAGCCCAAGGAGACCTAACGAGAGAAGTGGCTCCCTGCACAGCACAGGGGTACAGGTTTAGGACGTTTGTTTACAGGCTTTTGTTATTAAGGAAATTGCTGTCAGTCAAGGTAATTCTAGCCCAGATGAGTAATAAATATGCTCCCAGCTAATCTTATGGGGATTTTATTGGCACCTTGGGGGCAGAGGTTCCTTTACCCTGCCCACCCTTTTCCCTCAAAGCAAAATCCTGCTCCCCAGCTGTTCCCCCGTCAACCTGAGGAACTCGGAGCAGCTTTAGAAAGTGCACTCTAAGTGAAGACAGAAGACGTCTGGGCAAAGGTCGAAAGTGGCTTCCTGGTCCTACCTGCAGGCAGGGGGTGACCAACTGACCTGAAATAAACCCTGGGCGACCTGGTTGGATCAAGGCAAGCGCGTGCTCCCACCCCCGCCCCCACCCCCGGGCCTGCCCCGAACTTAGGGGCGGTCACCTGGTCCCCGAGCGACCCAACTCGGGGAGACCGCGTCCCGGGCTAGGAGAAATGTCTTGAGCAGGGAGCCGGTTCGCAGAAGCCGGTTTCAGAGTGTTCGAGTTACCGCTGCCAGCCCTCAGAGGCACTGCCGGCAAGTCCCGGCTTGCAAAGAGGGGAGCCACCCCCAGGAGAGCGCGAGTCGGAGCGAGGCCGAGTGCGCGCCCGCGCGCGCACCCCGCGACAGCGCAGGGGGAGGGGAGGCCGCGGCAGCCACTCAGAGGAACCCGAGGGAAGCCTCTGACCAACTTTAACTGTCAATCAGACTTAATTGGGTATTAAAAAAAAAAATGGGGGGAAAAAAGGGCCGCCCTCTATCTCTGCGCCGCTGCTGCCCCGGGAGCGAATGAATAAGGCGGCGCAGACTCGGGCGTCCCATCCACGCGCGCTCCGCACCCGGGCCCTCTCCAAGTTGGAAAGGACAAAAAGAAGGCAATAAATGCTAACAAGGGAGAGAGAGGGAGCAGGATCGAGCGGCAACTCCCAGCCTCTGCTGGAAGAGAGAGGGAGGGAGCCGGAGAGAGCGAGCGCGCGCGAGGGCGAGCCATGCACGTAAAGAAACTGACACCCGGACCCCCCACTTCTCCTGCACGTTGCTGGCAATCAGAGCGCGTTTAAGCAATTTCCTGAGCCCAAGAATAGCAATGAGTCGGGAGACTTTCGCCGGCTGAAATTGGGAGCTCCAATCACTCCCCCCCCACACTTTTTTTTTTCCTGGAGAAGGGGTGGGGGGGCGCTACAATTTGGAAACAGCTTTTTTTTTTTTTTTTTTAATCTTGCACTTTGAAACCGCGGGACTGTAGCAGAGTGCGCGCGTGTGGTTGGTGCCTTTTTTTTTTTTCTTCCCCTGCCTAAACTCCTCTGTCAGCCTGTAAACATTACCTGAGAATTCCCCAGCCGAAAAGGCGGCTGGGGCAAGAAACTTCTTGTTAGAACTTCCCACCTCCGGCTTTCCCTCCACCCCTCTTACTGTCCCAACCTTCTGAGACGCTGTTTCTCCTCCCGAGGAGGATTTATCTTTTATTTTTTTCTCTTTTTCTCACCCGGTGCTTTGCATTTGGGAAGAGGTGATTTCAAGAGTGGCCAGGTGGGACGCCTCTCTCCCCTTATTCGGTTTATTATTGTTTGGGGTGTTTTCTTTTTCAATTCCTGTTTTGTTCGGCCCGGGGAGTTTCGCCCCCCGCCCTGCCCGGCTCCGCGGCGCGGAGGATGGTGTGGAAATGGCTGGGCGCGTTGGTGGTGTTCCCTCTGCACATGATCTATCTGGTGGCGAAAGCAGCCGTCGGACTGGTGTTGCCCGCCAAGCTGCGGGACCTGTCGCGGGAGAACGTCCTCATCACCGGCGGCGGCAGAGGCATCGGGCGCCAGCTCGCTCGCGAGTTCGCAGAACGCGGCGCTAGAAAGGTACGGGGGCCACAGCGAGTCCAGGGGGTGGGGGCTGAAGGTGAGAGCGTGCGCCCACCTGCTACCGCTGCTGGAACCCGCGCCCAGGGTCTGAGGGTCGCCGGCCACCCGACTTCTCTGCGCCACCCGCAAATGCTGAGCTAGTCAGTTTCACATTGTAAATTTCCCGGGTACCGGACTGTCTTTTTCGTCAAGTCAGAAGATCCACTCCTCTGGGATCCGTGACTGACTGGCGGGCTGTTCACCCCCACCCCGAAACTTAGGAGACCCACCCATTTCCCACATTGCTTCCTCCCAGAGGAAGGTGTTGTGTTCCCCCTCTCGTCTTCCCCTCTTTGCCACCACCCTGGTGAGTGCAGGGTGTGTGCGCTCCTGGGTAGAGCTGGGAGCTGCCTGCTCGCTGGCGCTTCATATTTTCCTTGGCAACCCGCTTGCCAGCCCCAACCTGGGCTGCTGCCGCTCTGGAGGCTCAAAGACAGGGGATAGATACTTGCTTTGAGTTTGAAAAGGAGGGGTCTGTCTTGGATGGTCTGGCCTGGTCTGACAGGCACTTGGAGGCCCAGGTGTCTGGAACCCTGGAGAGAAGGGGACAGGGGTACCCAGCAGTTGATAAAGAGCCCTTGTTCTCACCTTCAACCTTGCCCCTCCCCCCAAATACAGCCCCAGAGGGGATCCCTCCAAGTTCTGCTTTCAACTTTTTGGTAGTCCCAGCACCTCTTCCTCCAGTTTTCCCAGACCTGGTGCCCGAGAGTGGGGAGGGTGAGCCGGCTGTCACCCAACTCTGACCCAAGCCAGGCTGACTCACCCAGTGACTAGAGCAATGGAGAGAGATTTGAGGCGGGCCGGCCGGAGTGTCTCCAGCAAACCCTGTGAAGAGGAAGAGCAAAAACAGGGAATTCGTTTGAAACTTAAACTGTTGAGAGCAAGGGGGGGTGGGGGGGAACGAAAGGGCCAGCAAAGCCAGCTGATCTGACTGGGAGCCACATACCTAGGAGATTAAGTAAATATGTACTGTAGAAAACCAAACCTGCATGTAATTCCAGGTTGCTTTTGTTTTGTTAAATACTGCCCTGAGATTTACAATTCCTCCGGGGTGGCGCAGACTGGGACTGAACTTTGGAGCCTCAGCTATCAGCCAAAGCTGATCGCCCATTAACTCTTCCTGCACCGGCAGTAGGCGCCTGTCCTGGCCGAGCTAGCTGGGGTCAGCTGTCCGGGTCTCCTGCTTCTCCTTGGGTGGTTTGGACAGCTGCTTGACCTTGCAGTTGGAAGGGGAGTTCGGAAGTGTTTTTAACCCTTGGACACATGGAAAAAGGAGAAGTAACAGTTGTTCTCAGCAGTTTCATTTCCTTGGGGTGATGCCCCATTGAAGGGCTCCCAAAGCCCTTTGTGGAAAGGACTCAGGATGGCTGATGAGGGGGATGTGGAGTTTGGGACAATTGCATGGGGATGAGGACAATCGCGTGTGATTGTCATTCCTTAGCTGTCTGCATCCCATAGAAACTTTCTACGGACTCTTCCAGCTGGCCCAAGTCCTGGGTCGCTTACTGCTCTTGTAACTGGCTGCAGTGGGCATATGAAGAGCTCCTTTAGTCAATCTGGAAAAACTTGACTGACCATAAACAAGCCTAAATTGAAAGAAGTATATGGCTTTGAGGGAGGAGGGTAGAAGAGTGCAGAGTGGACCCTGCAAGTTCATGCACTGGGAGCCATGCCTTCCAGGGAATAAACCATGTCTTCCAGGGAATAAACCCAAGCCACTTAGAAATATGTCTTAAATTGGTTATCAGGTCGCCAGAAACAGCATCCATGGGGAACTATGAAATTTCCAATGCCATTCTCCCTCGGTTCAGTCATCGGACCAGTCATGATTCCCAGAGCGCTCCCTGGAACTCATAATTATCTGACCAATTACTTGAGCTACTTTTTAATGAGCCATCTTCTTGCTGTCACGGTGGAGAATTTGGAACCCAGGGTTTTTGCCTGAATCTCTCTGGGGCCAGTGAGAGGGTCTTGGAACAACTTCCAGACCTAGGAGTGTTTGGAGGTCCAGTGGGCTTGGGGACAAAGGGCCAAACGTTGCGGGGTGGGGACTTTACAAGGGAGTGCTGGAGTGGGTTGTGTGAACGGTGGACTCCGGACGCGGCTGAAGAGAGCTGGGGAGGCCCGCTCTGCCAGGCAGCCTGCAGTGGTGTTAGACAGGCAATGGTGTCAACCACGGACAACGCTCCGCCCTTTGGTCGAAATAAAAGCTGCATCTGAGCCCTTCCAGCCTGGATTTGGGTGGGATTGGCCCTGGAGGGGAAAGCCCCCCAAAAGAGAAAGAAAGGAGGGAGACCTGAGTCTCTGGAAGCAGCTGGCATGTGCAGGAAAGGTCTGTTTACTTTGCGGGGGAGTGACAGTTTTGCCCAATGACCTTGAGTCAAACAGGATTTGGCAGTGTTTGTGGGCAGTAGGGTGCCTTAGGCTGCAAAGGTGACCCAAATGAGGGTTTTTCTTAAAGGGTCACAAAGGCTCCAGAAATTAGAAATTTCCTCACCTGGAGACAGTTCTCCTTCCCCACCATGTAGTGAGGTTGCCACAGCAGGGCCAGTCATGCTTGGGGTCTTTAAGGGGAATGCTTTGGCTGGGGTATTGCCCACTACACTCCTTTTTTATTTTCTCTGTCCTCCTGCAATTCCTCCCCGAAAGCATTCGGGGAGCTGGGGCCCATCCCGCTTCCTTCCAAGGCTCCTGGCTAGTCAGCTGGCCCAGCCTCCAGTCTTTGACCTTGACGTGGTTTTAGCAGGACCCCTCAGCAGGAGAAGTGGACTGTCTGTTCGTCAGTATTTGCAGTGGCTGTTCCAGACTTTGGTCCAGTATGAGGAAGTGGCTGGACATGAGGCCTGGGCCATGATTGCAGGCAGAGGCCACATTCCACGGCTGGCCCAGTCCCTCCACCGAGGAGGGGTAGAGCTGGGACTGGGACCCCTTTCATGGAGGTAGTATGACAGCTGGATCAGAATTACGTCTGCCGTGCTATTATTGAATTTACGGTACATGGGTTTATGGCCCTATTCCTAAAGCAGCTAGCCAGGAACCAACCCTTTATGTAAATTGACAACTCCGATTCTTCATCACATCCATTCAGCAAATCCCATGTCCTTCCCATTTCTGGCACTGGGGCAGGCGCAGGCCCAACTATCCATGACAATGGTCTTGGAGAACTTAGTGCAACAAACTTGCCTGAGGTGTCTGTCTGGTGGTTGACGCCACTCCGGACCCAGAGAGGAGAGGTGGGTACAACAAAACTGGATAAAGACACAGATGTGGCCAGGTGCTCACACAGTCAAGGCACAGATTCAGTGTGCATGAGCTTTCTGTGGCCGCCATAGCAAGTTTCCCCTAACTCGGTGGCTGACAACAATAGAAATGTATCCTCTCCCAGTTCTGGAAGCCAGAAATCTGAAATCAGGGTGCTGGCAGGGCCTCACTCCCTCCAGAGACTCTAGGGGTGAACCTTTCTTGCCTCTTCTGGTTTCTGGTGGCTCCTGGCTGGTGTTCCTTGGCTTGTGGCAGCATCACTCCAATCTCTGCCTCCATCTTCACAAGGACTTCTTCCCTGTCTCTCTGTGTGTCTCTGTGTCCTCTCATCTTCTTATAAGGGCACCAGTCATTAGATTTAGGGCACACACGAAATTCAGTATGACCTCCTCTGAGATCCTTAACCAGTGATACCTCCAAAGACCCTGTTTCCAAATAAGGTCCCAAGGTGAGTTTCCAGGTAGACATGAATTTTGGGGGGACACTACACAGAGGAAGCCCAGTGGAACTGTTAATCTAGCTCACAGAAGGCTTCATGAAGGAGGTGACGTTTGAGTGAGCCTTGAAGAAGGTCCAGAGTTTCAACCAGAAGGGATGTGAGAAGGGTGATCGAGGTACAAGAAACCACCTGACCAAAGGCTTGTGTATCTGGCTGAAATTGGGGGAGGGAGGCAGAAGGCAAATAAAGAAAATATTGTTAAAGTGGTATAGGGAGCTAGGAAGGTAAGTACTCAGACTCTGAGTTAGGCCAGTGTTGATATGAATAGGAAAAAGGAGAAAGAGAGCAGAGGGGTGCAGGTAGATAATCTTGTGGATCCCAGAGTAAAATATCTGTATTAAACAACTGATGTGTGATGGAAGTCCCAAAGGCAGGGGTGGCTTGGGGGACAGCAGTGGCCTGTCTCCCCCATCCTCATCCTGAATACAGCATTTGTTGGGAATTTCCAGGAAAAGTACTGGGCTCCCATTTGACCTGGCCTGGGAGTCGGAAGGTAAACTACCTGTCCTACCTGTGGCGTCTAGAGAAAGTCTTTCTGCTTGTAGCATCTGGCCCTTGGGTTTCAGACAATGGGCTTTGTAATCTGGGCTGTCTCTGAATAGACAAACACCTCCCTGTTATGGCCCCACCTTCTTCTCCTGGGGAACAAAGCCAGCCACATCTGGGGCCATTGCCCCCTCTGGCCTGGTTCACCCGAGCTAAGAGACCAGAGACTGGGTTCTAGACTGGGCTCTGCTGAGACCCTGGGAAAGTCGCCACCTACTCCAGGCCGCAGCTAAGAATCACAGCTATGGAGAGAGCGGGGACACAACAATCGCTAAGATCCTGGCCTGCTCTGAAAATCTCATATTTTCAGCATCCCAGGAAAGCTCCCTGAGTTGCGAAGAGGAGACTTCTGCAAGAAAACCCATTTGTCCTAAGTGCTGCTGATTTCAGCCTTTCTTGTTAGTCATCAGATTCCACTGAATGAAAAAGAAGCTTCTCAGTTGGGAAATGTGCCCTGGGTGGGTAGGCCACTCCCCCACCCCCACCCCAGGTAGCCATCTGCCATGGATTTATTTCAGTTCTTATAGATGTTAATGTTTTCAACCTGTAGCTTTGAAGGGAGAAGGGGGGCAAATTGCCCAACTAGCATATCAAGCAGAACTTCCTGTGTTTTTTTTTAATCCTAAAATCACCAAATTGTGTATTTGGGCTTCAGAGAATGCTCCCTAGATCCAGTAACACAGAACGGGAGTCAACAAGTCCCTCTTTGGTCTACGCAGTAGCACATCTGCTAATTCTTGTTCAGACTCCAGGTGCTCTGGAACTCCAGCTTTTCAGAGCCCAGGGCACTTGTTGACCCCTGCACAGAGCCCTTCTGATTTCTTTGGCATTATGCTTACCTCTCTGGTCCGTTTCCATCTTGTTATTGGTTGAGGTGTCACTTGAGAAAAATCATCTCAGTCATATTCATGGGGTTGCCCCTAGCCGTCCTGTTCTCTCCGGGAAAGAGATCTCTTTGTGCAATCACTGCCGCTTGTTCCTGAAGGCCTGGTCCCAGCCTGCCACCATTACAGTCCAGTATAGTTCTGGGTCTCAGTTGAAGACGCATTCCAGACCCAACACACTCTCCTTTGTCTTTGGGCAAAAGCAGGACCACACCTAGAATGTTATAAGATGTTCTCCTGTTGCCTTCAGAAGACACAATCTAAAAAATATACCAAATATATGAGATATTTGAAAGGAAATGTTTGAAACATTATTCCGATGAACCACACAGGCCAGGAAACAGTTGAAACCACTGAACCGGAGACAAGTGAATCTCTGTAGGTGTAGCATTCTCCAATGTGTGCTCATGAGGGTGGTATTAGAGTTCCGAAAATGAGGACAGGTCGGATTCTCACAAAGAGAGTGCGAAATACCAGAACAGGTTAGCCAACGAATGGTTGATGGGACTCATTCATTTATTCAACAAAACTATGGTGCCCCTTTTGTGTGCCGGTACCATTCTAGGCACTGAGGATACAGCAGTGAGCAAAGCGGACAAACATCCCCACTGTGTAAAGCCAACAGTTTAGTGGGGCAGCTAGATGGATAATACACAAGATACATAAAAGAGATAGTATGTTAGATCATAGTAAGCACGAAGGAGAAAACAAATGAGGCAAGGTGGACAGAAAAGGCCACGGCAGGAAAGGAGGGAGCAGCATTCTATACAGAGGGAAGATGAAGGGCTCTGAGGAGAGAAGGTACCTGGGGTATTTGGGGAACAGCAAGGAGGCCAGTATGGTCTGAGCAGAGTACGTGAGAAGGAGTGGAGGAAGAGTATGGTGGGTGGGGGAACAGGGCAGGGGTGGGGGAGCAGGGCAGGGGTGGGAGAGCAGGGCAGGGGTGGGGGAGCAGGGCATGGGGTGGGAGAGCAGGGCAGGGGTGGGGGAGCAGGGCAGGGGTGGGGGAACAGGGCAGGGGTGGGGGAGCAGGGCATGGGGTGGGGGAGCAGGGCAGGGGTCGGGGAGCAGGGCAGGGGGTGGGGGAGCAGGGCAGGGGTGGGGGAGCAGGGCATGGGGTGGGAGAGCAGGGCAGGGGTGGGAGAGCAGGGCATGGGGTGGGAGAGCAGGGCAGGGGTGGGGGAGCAGGGCAGGGGTGGGGGAGCAGGGCATGGGGTGGGGGAGCAGGGCAGGGGTGGGGGAGTAAGGCAGGGTAGCAGAATAGGGTAGAGGTGAGAGAGGGCAGGGATGGGAGAACGGCAGGGGAGCAGGGCAGGGATGGGGGAGCAGGGCAGAGGTTAGGAGAGCAGAGCAGGAGTAGGAAAGCAGAGCAAGGGGTAGGAGAGCAGGGCAAGGGCTGGGAGAGTAGGGCAGGGGTGGGAAAACAGAGCAGGGGTGGGGGAGCTGGCTAAGGCAGGCAGGGCCCAGCAGTGATCTCTAGAACACTGGTTTTAGAAGATGCTGACGCTGACGTGTCCTCCGGTATCTTTACAGTCAAATGAAGTGTATGGTCGGAGGGGGAATCGGGGTCGGCTGGTGTGCAGCTGGTAGAGTGGGTGGGAGTCACCCAGGACCCAGGCCTCAGAGTCTGCTGGGGAGACCTGCTGTCAGCCGGGGCCTGATCTGTTCTTGCTCATGTCTTGGGTGAAAAATGCTGCCCAACTCGAGGGTGACGTGGCTCTGGGGAATTGGGACTATGTTGGATTTGTTCTTTAATTCAGCCAGCTAGACCTTGGAGCTGCTGCAGGGAACCCATAAACAAGGTTCTCTCCAGGTGGCACTGACGTCCTGGTGCGATGACCATCTCCAGATTGATAAAGCCTCTGATGCTTTGGACCAATGAGTGCACTCTAGCAAGGAATAATGATTAATTGCCCTAAAAATAAAATAAAAGTGGCTGTATTGGGACCCGGAGTGAAGGCGATGATTCCTGCTCTTTCGAAGGACTTCTGGTCAGCGTTGTGGTCAGTACTGGTCAACACTGTGAGAGGGGGCTGGCGGGTGTCAGGAGCAGGCTCGGAATGACCAGGACTAGAGGCGATGACTTAGGGTGGGTGGCAAATCTGTGGGCGTTTTTAGGGGGCTGGAGACGGAATCAGCCGCCTCCCCTACTGCAGAGGCATGAGACCTCGGCCAGGGGGCGTGGAGGGCCACAGGCCCCTGAGCATGAAATAGGTGGGGCGCCCATGCTGGGATCCCCTTCCCGCTCTCGCTCTGGGAGCTTCTGCAGGTGAGCAGGCTATTGTCAGCTGGAGGAGTTTGGCTCTGGGTGACTATCCAGGCCCCTTCACCCCTTGGATTCTGTGAACAGTCATTACCAGAGTGACGTCAGTGAGACGTTGACCCAGCCAGGGTCAACGTGGCCAGGAGGAGGACGCCAGCTTTAATCTGCCAACATTTAAAAATTAAAAGAAGGAAACCCTTCTCAGCATGACCTCACCAGGGTCCTTCAGCGGTTATGTCAGGTTATGTCAGTTGTTTGTCCCGGTTTGTCAGGATGCTGGAGAGACGACAGGAGGAGGAGATGGAAGGGTGAAGGGCAGACCTACGTTTACATCCTTCACTCTGAACGTCAGCTGTAACTTGGACCCTGCGGCAGGGGTGGGGGTGCTGACTGCTTCCTTGAGCTCCTAGTAGTTAGTGTATGTGACCGTATGTGATGGCGGTACAACACGTGGCTGTTGTACCGTACGTGACTATACTATTGTATGAGTGGGACTACATGCGACTACAGTATTATCATGAGTATAGTACTAACGTGACGGCGGTACTCTACATGACTGGTACAGTGCATGAGTGTGGCACTGTGCATGACTGTGGTACTGTAAGTGACTGTGGTACTTCCTGGTACTGTGCATGACTGGTACTGTGCATGACTGGTACTGTAAGTGCCCGTGATACTGTGCATGACTGGTACTGTGCATGACTGGTACTGTAAGTGCCCGTGATACTGTGAATGACTGGTACTGTGCATGACTGGTACTGTGCATGACTGGTACTGTGCATGACTGGTACTGTAAGTGCCCGTGATACTGTGAATGACTGGTACTGTGCATGACTGGTACTGTGCATAACTGGTACTGTAAGTGCCCATGATACTGTGCATGACTGGTACTGTGCATGATTGGTGCTGTAAGTGCCCGTGGTACTGTGCATGACTGGTACTGTAAGTGCCCATGATACTGTGCATGACTGGTACTGTGCATGACTGGTACTGTAAGTGCCCGTGGTACTGTGCATGACTGGTACTGTAAGTGCCCGTGGTACTGTGCATGACTGGTACTGTGCATGACTGGTACTGTAAGTGCCCGTGGTACTGTGCATGACTGGTACTGTAAGTGCCCGTGGTACTGTGCATGACTGGTACTGTGCATGACTGGTACTGTAAGTGCCCGTGGTACTGTGCATGACTGGTACTGTAAGTGCCCGTGGTACTGTGCATGACTGGTACTGTGCATGACTGGTACTGTAAGTGCCCGTGGTACTGTGCATGACTGGTACTGTAAGTGCCCGTGGTACTGTGCATGACTGGTACTGTAAGTGCCCGTGGTACTGTGCATGACTGGTACTGTGCATGACTGGTACTGTAAGTGCCCGTGGTACTGTGCATGACTGGTACTGTGCATGACTGGTACTGTAAGTGCCCGTGGTACTGTGCATGACTGGTACTGTAAGTGCCCGTGGTACTGTGCATGACTGGTACTGTAAGTGCCCGTGGTACTGTGCATGACTGGTACTGTGCATGACTGGTACTGTAAGTGCCCGTGGTACTGTGCATGACTGGTACTGTAAGTGCCCGTGGTACTGTGCATGACTGGTACTGTAAGTGCCCGTGGTACTGTGCATGACTGGTACTGTGCATGACTGGTACTGTAAGTGCCCGTGGTACTGTGCATGACTGGTACTGTGCATGACTGGTACTGTAAGTGCCCATGGTACTGTGCATGACTGGTACTGTGCAAGACTGTACGGTGCTTTTCCACATTCATTGTTTTGCCCATGCCCAGAGGAAGGTGGGGTCAGCAGCTAAGATGCAGGTGAAGTGAGTTGCCCAAGCCTGAGTTGGACTTTGAACCCAGGATTCATAGCTTCAAAACTAGGGCCTTTCCCGCAGGAATAAATCCCCTCAGCCTGGCCCGCCTACCCCATTCAGGGTTATGGAGAGGTCAAGAGACAAGCTGTTAAATAATGGGGCCTAGTACACAGAGGGTTCTGGAGAGAGGACTGATAAGCAGTACGGGAGTCAACAGGATGGGGCCAGGATGTAGTTAAATTTACTTTTACAAAAACATTTTTTTAAGCACCGAGTAGCAATATTTGCATACAATGACTGGGATGCTTGCCAGAGGATTGAGGTAGTCATCGTTATCAGGCTTTGCTTTAAACAACGAACTGATAAGCAGGAAACCAGCACAGCCATATTTCATCCATGTGACAACCAGGGTAGCACCTCAAATATGCAGGGAGCCAGCTTTCAGGGATGAGTGAGTGCTGGCTCCTTCCAGCTAAACCTGAGGTCACCAAGCTGGATCCTTTGAAGCGACTGAAAGCTCTGACACAGAAGGGAGAGATCACTGTAAATTAAAGGAAATCTTAGAAGACTTCTTGAAGGAGGGTGGCCACTGAGGTTGCAGTAAGTTTTAATCTTTTGCTGGTTGTAGAGCCCTTCGAGGATCTGAAGATAGGATAAACCCTGTCCCAAGAAGAATGCACAAAGATATATAATTTAATACTCTTAAGGGGTCGTCGGACACTCCCCCCCTCCTTCCATGCCCTCCTGCCTATCCCAGACGCCAGGTTAAAAAGGCTCGGACTGGATCTGATCAAAACCCATCTAACTCCTTGAGGCTTGGAGTCAGGTCCAGGACTGAGGCTCAAGTCACAGACAGAAGACCCTCTGGTATCGTGCGACCTAGAAGCCAGGGGCAAGCCCAGGGTGGACAGTGCAGATATGTGGCCTGGTGGTGCTTAATGCCAATACAGTCAGCCTGGCAAAGGCCCCCCAGCCCAAGCCTTTCTGACTGTTGGCCATCCCCTGCTTTGGGGAATGTGACCTGAATCCCATTTCAATAGCCTTTCAGGAAAGGAGGTAGAAAAGGCATTTGGATCAATGAAACCTATGGTCATTTTTGTCCGCACGGAAACATACTTCTGGGGTGTTTATAGATCATTGTCTCCTGTCTACATGTCCCCGCTTCTAAAGACCTCTGACCCATCTGAACCCTGACAGCCTCCAAGGCAGCCCCCAAACGCCAGTTGAGGTTCTAGACCCATATTTCCCAACAGGGTCCCAGAGTCCCAAGGGGCTTCAAAAAGGTGTGACCATGTGGGAGGTGGAGCAGATAGGCTTCTGAGGCGCCCCCACCTCCCCTTAACTAGATCAGCTTCACTTCTGTTTCATAGTTAGAATTCATGTAAGGTGTGTGTGTGTAATGTCATTGCTATAAAGAGAAAAAAGAATAGGCTTGAAAATAACTGCTAGGAAATGACTCAGGACACACTCTCCCCACTTGATCTTCCTTGCTTGGATCTATTGGGTGTCTTCTCACTGGGTCCTCAACCTTCGGCTCTTCACTCAAGGTGAGGAAGCTTGTGGACAAAGGGTCCTCCTCTTAGTTTGCGCATTTGCCCCTCAAGAGAGGGCCCCCCACTCCCACACCAGGCGTGTGAAACTCCAGGCCCTGCTCACCCCTCGCCATGGCCCCTCCACCACCACTAGGGAGCCCTAATTACTCAGCCAAGACTTAGCCTCCCCACAGGGACTCAGTCCAAATTCAGCTTCCAGCCTTTGGAAAATGTGACGTAGCCCCCAAAGTCAAGGACTGGTCCAGAGGCAGTGTCCCAGCTGCCAAGGGCTTTTGAGCGGTAGAAGCCAGCCCACCAGCCAGAGCATGTATGCCATTTGTAGTGCCAGCCAGGGTTGCTGGGGGTCAGTGTCTGATCCCATAAATTCTAGGGGGCCTCCCAACGACCTGCTGTGTGACCTTGGACAAGTAACTTATCTCCCTGGGCTGCAGTTCCCCCGTCTGAAAAATGAAGGTATGACGATTTCAGTGAAAAACCGTACGTAACCTCCAAGTTCAGCATGAGAACATTTGCAAGCAGTGAAGGCTCCATCCCTTCAGGGAGGGGGGTACAGTGGACAACCCCTAGCCCCAGCGCTGTACCTTTTGCTTATTGGACCAGGTGTTCTGCTGGGCAAGAGGGGACAAAAGCAAGGAACGTGCTGACCAGACTCACCCTGGTCCTGGGATTCCCCAGGAAGGAAGGGGAGAATTCTGCCTGTGCCACAGAAGCCCTCGGGAATTTCAGCTCTTGACCCTTTCTGGAAGCCAGTGGGCGGGAATCACTCTCCCCATAGGGAGGTCTCAGAGCCTGTTGAGATGACTGGTGACAACAGCCCCTTTCTTCATGGGCAGGGGCTGGTCCAGTGCAGGCCCTTCTGTGGCTGAGGCGTGGAGGCTGGTCTGGGGCTGGGCATCTGCTCTGGTCCCGGCTGCCCTTACACCCACCCAACTTCCCCTATGTAGGCATTAGTCATTTTCATTTCTGCATCCAAGTAGCTCAACTGGTCAGGGTTGGGCTGTGGTGAGGTCAAAGTCATGGGTTACCATGGCAACTCGCCACGCTTTGCAGCTACTTATTGCCATGTGTCTTCTCCAAAAGATTGTAAGCTCCTCAGGGGACGGGGGACACATCCTCTTACTCACCGAGTATTCTAGGCACCTGGCACAGTATCTGACACACAGTAGGTGCTTAATAAATGTTTTTTTGCCTGAGAAAATGCATGACTGACCCATCATAGCTAGTTAGAGCTCATGTTTAGTGAGCACCCACTATGTGCCAGGGACCATTCTGAGCACTTCACAAATAATAAAGTTATTTACTCCCCATAGTAAGCACCTTCTTGGGTACTATTATCAACTTTTCACTGGTCAAGACTCTGAGAGTCAATAACAAGATCACACAGCTAGTAAGCAACCAAGTAGGATTTGAACCCAGGGCATCTGCTCTTGAACCAGTGAGTTTTGTTGCCTCTCGGTTAATCATTCTATGGAACAGAATAGATCACGTTGACCGCCCCTAGCAGAGTCTGTGCGGGGTGTGCCTGCAGCAGCCAGGGAGTCTAAATGGGTCAAATACCGTCAACTACAGCTTTTCTGATGCTGGGTCTAGAGGTGTCCTTTAGATTGGTTTATTGACTCGTGTGACCGACCAGAAGGTCCATGGGGAGGTCTAACTCCAGGCATGGTTTCTGGGACTCAGTGTTGTCAGGACTCTCTCTCCTTAGGCAGGGCCTCTCTGCCCTGGGGCTGTTCACACCTGCCCTTGCTGCCTTAAACCCCCTCCAGTCCAGTCGACAGACAGACTGGTGTCCTCTGCTCAGCCGTTCCAAAGGGTCCAGGAATTGAGTCTCCCTGGCTGTGACTGGGTTGAGCCTGAAGCCATCACTCATAATGGTTCAATGACTGAGTGTACCAGCCCCAGCCACACCGTGGTGTTTGAGAGTAGGGAGGTGGGTTTCTGTGGGTGAAATTGGGGTGCTGTTACCAGGAGCAAGGGGATTGGGAGCAGATGTCCAGTCCTCCTTCTTGTGGAAGGATCAATCCAGCTTTCAGTCATCTCAAGGGGAAACTTCCAGGAGATCCAGGCCTGCCTGTTAGCTGTCCTCCCAGGTCTAGTCCTGCAGACCTTTTCAGGTCATTTACTGACACTCACAGGTATAAAGATCGGATGGACTTTTCAGGGTTGGACTGAAACCTCCCTGCCCTCAGGGAGTTTATAGTTCAAAGAGACTAAATAAGCAGCCACTCAAGGTGGCCTAGCTTGTTGTCAACAGACCTCGTTGTCATTTTTTCTAGATTTAAGGTCCCTGTGATAGGAGAGGCAAGGAAGCCCCTTTGCTGGGTCCCTGTTCATGGTGAGATTTCCCTGGGTGTGAGAATCCCTCTCTCCCTCCTTTCTGGCTGTAGGCAGGTGAACAGAGGGAGCTGATACCGGGTCCTTACAAGGTGGGAGGAAGAGTTTCTGGGGTCCTTTAGAGCTCCCAGGACCGGGGGGACGCAGGCGAGCCCAGCCGGCCCCAACTGACCTCTCACAGGCCCCGAAGCAGGTCATCGTGGGGAGCTGGGACCAGCATGACTACAGAGGGCAGCATGACCTTCCTGCAGGCAGGCAATCCTGCCAGACACACTCATGTGAAGTCAGGCCACCCTTGGCTCCCATAGCCCATGTCCTCACATCTCACTTGGCAGAGACAGGGAGTCTCACCTCACCTCTCCAGGCAACTTCTGTGAACACACACTGAGCGGGTGGGGTCCTCCAGGCCCTCCAGGAGCACAGGGTCAGTGTGGGCTGGGCACACTGTGTCCTCTGAGGCTCATGCCTCCTCTGCTGGCAGATCCATTGTCCTGGGTGGGGGGGCCCCTTTAGCCTTCGTGTTGACAGATGTGTATATGTATGTGTGCACATACGCTCACACATGTGAGCGTACGCACCCATGCTTGTTTGTTTGTTTTCCTTAAATGAGCCAGTATAGAATAATGATTTCCGATTTTGAGCTCAAGAGTCAACAAACCAAAGTTTGTATGCTCGCTGACTTCCACTCACTTGCTGAGTAGCTCAGGCCAAGTTACTAGACCTCTCTGAGCCAGTTTCCTCATCTGTAAAATGGGGATTCTGTGAGATAATGTATCACAAGACCTGAGCACAAAATGTGTTCTTGGTGTGTGTTGGCCATGATGGTCAGATTATGGATCGCGTTTGACTATCCACTCCAACGCCTCTTGTGCACGCTCTACAACAGCCTCTGGGGCATTTCTTTATGACAGAAAGGATTCGTCTTAAGTAATACTGATAGGTTAGTGTGGGGAGGGGCTGCTATGCCCCTGAGAGCCCTTAGACTTTGGAGCCGACAGACTCTGGTTTCAATCCCAGCTCCTCTGGCTGGCGGCCTTAACCAAGTCCCCCAACCTCTCCGTATGAGCTTCCTGGGGCTGCGCTAACACCTTGCCACCAATGCCGTGGCTGAAAACAGCACACATGTATTCTCCTACCGTTCTGGAGGACAGAAATCCAACACGGGTCGCACAGGGTTAAAATCAAGGTGTCAGGGCCACATTCCTTCTGCAGGCTCTAGGGGAGAATCCGTTCCCTTGCCTTTTCCAGCTTCTAGAGGCTGCCTGCCTTCCTTGGCTCGCAGCCCCTTCCTCCATCTGAAAGACAGCGAGACTGCATCACTCTGACTCAGCCCTCCACCATCACATCTGCCTCTCCCTTCTCTGTCTGCTTCCACTGCTAAGGCCCCACGTGGTTACACGGGGCCCACCTGGGTAATCCAGGATAATCTTTCTATTTTAAAGTCAGTTGATTAGCAAATTTCATTCCATTTGCAACCTTAATCCCCCTTTCCTATGTAAAGTAAGATATTCCTAGGTTATGGTGCTTAGGATGTAGTAGGTATCCTGGGGGAGGCCATTATTCTTCCAGCCACTCTCTCTGAGCCAACTTTTCTCATTTATGAAGCTGACGGTGCTACAGTCAACCTCCAGGGCCACTGGGAGGAATCCAGGAGATTGCCTACCATGCCAGCCAGGGGCTTGGAAAATGATGGTTGGATCGTCTCTGAGCACCAGCTGAATACAAAGCTCTATTTCAGGTGCCACCCAGAGTCACTAGGGATGGAAGATGTCACAGTCCCTGCTGCAGAACAGCTGGCAATGTGACTAAGGCAGTAGAACGTTATCAGGGAAGGTTTGTCCTTGGAGAGCAAAACAGAAACGGGAGACTTTGACCCCGCACTGGGTGGGCGTATGCTCCACAGAAAACTATGGGCCATCCGGAAACTCTGGGCTTCCTATGGGGGTAGATCTCCCAGGAGGGAAGGGCATACAGAGGGGCTCTCCTAGGTCACAGGGACCAGGTGGGCATTGCAGGGGAAAAACACACACGGTTCCAGGTCCCAGCCTCGATCTGGCTAGGAAGATGCACCAGTGGCCCTCAGTGATAGGATGGTGTGGTGAGGGCTTTGATGGAGCAAACCATGGCAGGAGACAGCAAAGAGCACATAGCATGGCTTCCAACCAGTCTTTGAATCATTAACAAAGTTCTTCCTACATTCAAAGCGACTTACAGAGACAATCTGATTTGCTTCTCAGAGCACCCCTATGAGGTAGGAACTATTACTGATCCCGTTTTAAAAAATGAGAAAACTAAGGCTCAGAGAGGTCAAATACTTGCCTGAGGTCACACAGCACACACAGAGCCATGGAGTTTGAACCCAGGCAGTCTAGCTTCTGGGGAAGGAAGGCTGGCAGTGGTGAGGGCTAGGGTCTAAGGTGAGGCATCAGGATGAGGTGGGGGCTAGAGGAAAATATCCCAAACAGGGGAAGAGCGTGTCTGGAAAATGGGAGATGAGAGACTTTGGCCCCTTTGAGAAATCCCAGAGAGTTTGGGCTGGCTAGAACTAAAGTATGAGTGGGGAGTGGTGGGAAATGGGCAGGGCCAGACCTCACAGAGCTTGTTGGTCATGGGGTGGAGTTGGGACTTGACTGGGAAAGCACTAGGGAACCAAAGAAGGGTTTCCACAGGATGCATGAGCAGACTGGCAGAATGGAAGGGGAGGGAAGCCTGATGGTGGAGAGATGGGGGAGGGAGGGGGACTCTCTGTGGACCAATGAAAGCGCTTTCTACAGGGCTGGTGCTAAGGGGAAACCCCACCACCTCTAGCTTCCTGGGCTGAGGTCCATGCGGGTTTGCTCCCAGCATCCTGGCCTTTGCGGGATGTGCTGACCAGGCCATTTCCCATCGCAATGTCCCATGCCTCCCCTAACCCCTCAGCTCTGTGGGCCCGATCCTCAGCCTGATAGCTGGATGACAGCCACCAGCCAGCCAGAAGGGTCGACTCCATGGTGTTTGACCTTCGTCTAGCAGAGATTCAACCAATTCCTAATAGCTGTAGGATAGATAGTCACGTGGCACAGCTTGCAAGTTATTTAAAGCTTGTCTTTGGAAGGCCAGTCCATAAATTATGCTTAATTAGTTGAGGGTCTCCCTGAGACACACCAGCGCAAGGACCTCCAAATTTCAGCAGATGCTGAAAGAATTTCCCTGATAAAGTCTGTCTTTCCTTTCCCAAAACAACAGCTATATTCTCTCCTCTGCCAGCAGCGTCTAGAGTGTTGCCAGGCTTGGGTCCCAGCTCAGCTGCTTCCTGGCCACACCCTTAACATTTCCAGGACCTCAGTGCCTCGTCTCTAAAATGGGCCAGTAGCTCAGGTCCACAGCGCTTAGGGGACTTGCCTACATGTGTGGGTCAAATGAAGAAAAAATAATAATTTTAGAGTTTTGGATTGTGGAACTGGAGCTAAGGGGTTGTGGGTTCACTATAAATGGCAACTATGGCGATGACTATTCTGTGATAACTTTTGACCCTAACTCTAATACGCTTCCGTAATGACTGCTTCTCCTTTTTGCACAGGTAGCGTGGGTGTGCAGTCCCCTCGTAGTTAGCTAGCTATTGTCAGCTGCCTATTTGGGATGTGTTATACATTCTGCATCACCAAGTGGCCCTGCTGCCCAGGAAAGGGGTGGAAGGCTCGTGACATGGCATTTGGTCCCTGGGTACTGTTATTGAGCACCCTCTGCGTCATCGCCCTGGCCAGCTTCCTGGGTGTGCGACCTGTGCAGTCACACAGGATCCCACGCTCAGAAGGGTCCTGCACTTGTTAATGTCCTACTGTCACTGTCTTGAAATTCTCAGTAATTTTGGAAATACGGGCCCCGTATCTTCATTTTGCATGGCGCCATGCAAATGATGTGACTGGTACTGGTGACAGCTATGCCGCATGGCTAGTCAACTTTTACCCTCCTGAGGTCCCCTCATGGGAAGCTCCGTTTCACAGGGGAGGCAAAATGATTTCATTTATTGGTTCACATACTCAGCAGGCACCTCATTACCATGACAGGTGCTGGGATGAGAGCCTCCATTCTAAAGTGTGTGTGTGTGTGTGTGTGTGCGCGCGCGCGCGCGCGTGCATGCGCACACGTGCACACTTCAGGGGAGGGGGCTCAACAGTAAACAAGCAAAGAAATGACTTAAAATTTCAGGCAGTGACAATAAAACAGGGTGGCGTGAGGGAGAGGGATTTAAATATTAACTTCAGTGAGAGAGAGGCTAGAATTGGCTCTGGCGTTAAGCTCTGCCTGCTGCATTCCTGGGGTACTTTTTAAAGACCTGGGGTCATTTCTAGGTTCCCCCAAGGCCCCACCAGGACTTAAGTTGGTGAGGTCCAAGCAGGGAAGGCAGTGTGTGGGGTCCTTGAGCCCAGGGGACTATTTATTCACATGTCTCCACTGCCCCAGCTTCTCACAGTGAACCCTGAAGGCCAAGTTTGGGAGGCAAGTGGGTGAGGAGAGGGCCTGGGTTGGTTTCTCCGTGCATCTCTAAGTTGTCACAATTCCAGGTGCTGCATCTAAGGCTTTTAACGAACCCTCGGAGCCTGGTGAGGGTTTCTTGCGGTTACTTGCACTTGTGACCTTCCCCACACCAGCATAGGGAGGACACTTTGGAATCTGTCCACTTCCCCAGGGGGAGATAGTAGAGCCCAGAGACGCCAAGTGACTCATCCAAAAGTCACACAGCAAATCAAACCCAGAGCAGAGTGCTGGCCTGGCCGGCCCCAGCCAGGCTGCTTTCCATTACTAAGGGTAGTTCAGACAATGGCCGCTGCCAAGGGTTTGCAGTCCAGAGCCCGCCTGACAGCTCCCTGGAATAAAGGGTGGCCCCTTGCTTGGTGGAGGCAGGGAGCAGCTGGTGGGGACACTTTGGCATCTGCTCACACCTGGAGAAATGTCTCCAGTACTAGCTCCGCTGAAGAGAAATGAGCTTCCCAGGAAGCTGAGAGCAAAGTCAGGCACTTCCCCAGTGTGGTGGGCAGAAAGCCCAAAGCTGGGGTTTGGAGGCCCCCTGAGGAGGCACAGGACTGGTCCTTACAGGATAGGCTGACCCCAGGTGGGTGGAAGCTGCCAGCCCCCAAGGATGCCCCAGAGGAGGGAGGCTGAGCTCCAGCTGGGCCGGTGCCCGCCAGGGGGGCGGTGGAGGAGGGCGTTGGGACGGTTCACGCTGCGGCCAGCAGACTGGCTGCGTGTTGCAATGTCTGGTGGCGTTTGCAGCATCCTGTCCGTGTGTGCAGCTGGGGTAACCTCAGGCCGGCGTGGAGGAGCGTGTGTGGCTTGCAGGCTGCGCGGCCCAGAGGCTGCTGGCACCTTGCATCTCATTTACAGCTCTGGGTTCAGCCGCAGGTCAGCGGCGCCCGTGACATCACCGCGTTTGTTTACTGCTCGGCTGGAGGGAGGAAGCGCGGGCGGGCGGTCCCTGCTGCGGGAGGGGTACCCCCCACCCCCCATCCGCGCTGGAGCCCCCATCCACACCCCAACCCCGCCCTCTCCCCTGTGCACACCCCCTACCCCAACCCGGCCCTCCTCCTCAACCCCCGCCCCTACCATATGTATCCCCCTATCTGCGCCCCAACCCCAGCCCCAACCCAGCAGCGCCCCTCCTTACCCCCCTCCCCATGTGAGCCCCACCCGGCCTCCTCCCCACCCTTTCCCCTCCCCTATCCCCACACCTCCTCCTCCGCACCCCTACCAGATGCCCTACCCCACCTCCTCCCTATCTACCTACTCTTTCCATCATCTTCCAATCCGCCAAATGGGATCCCAGCCCAATCCCCACCCAGGACTCCAGCCCAGCCCCGCCCCATTCCCTCCTGAGACCCCAAGCGGCCCCCACCCTCTGCCTGCCCCCGGGCCCACTTTCAGAAAGACTTCCTGGAGCCTCCTGCTAGACCCGTTGAGGTTTTTCCACGACAGGCTCCTCCTGCCACCCCCTCAGCCCATCATGTGAGCAGCAGACTTGCCTCCCTGCATGGAGCAGGCCTCTGCCTCGTTGCTGTCCGGGGCAGGGTTGGGATGGCCCGCCACTGTTATTGGAAACTGGCGTGTTTACCAGGGCGCTAGGTGGGTAGCTGGCCTGCTTGGCCTGCATCCAGGTACCTCTGTTTGGGGAGGCTGCCCTGGCCACCTGGGACTCTTTCCTCACTCAGGGCCACCCCTCCCCCTCCCTCTGCTTACACCCAGTGTTGTGGAAGCTGGAAGGACTTGGGGATCCAAGGCAGGATCTTGTTTTTCCTCCATACCTGGGACTTGCCAAAGTCGCCCTTCCCTGGAGAGGGAGGCTCAGGGGCTCAATACATGGCATCCCCGTTTTTCCATGTTCTCAGGTCAGACCCTTTGGGGTCCTCTTCCTCTGGCAGCCCAACCCTACAGCCATGCTGACTCTCTCCTCTTGTATCACCTCCACTCAAGTGCCTCAGCCCCCCTCCAATCATATCTGACACCTGCCTGCCAATACAGCAGCTCTCCACTGCCCTGGTTCCCACCCCCATTCCAAACCCCCAATTCAGCAGTCAAAACTTGTTCCAAAGGCTGTCATTTCTCTGTTCACAACCCTGAAGGGCTTCCCATCACTGGGAATGGACTTCAAAGCCCCCCAGCCCCCCTGGCGACAGCCCCCAACCTCCGTTCTCCACTTGGCTTCCTTGCTGTCCCCCAACATACTAAATTCATTCCCCACCCCAGGGCCTTTGTTCTGGCTGTTTCCTCTGCCTGGAATGTGTGCATTGCTGCTGCTTTCACTGCCCTCGAATCTCTGCCCAAATGTTACCTTATCAAAGGCTTTCCCTGTCTTTGCCCCCATTAAATAATACTCCCAGCCCATGAGCACTCTATCTACCCCCCTACGAGGCTTGCCTTACCTTCCATGCACTTTTGGCCGCCTTTATATATTATATAGTTTGTGTGTGTGTCGCCCATCTCCCCACATACACACATGAATGTAAACTCCAGGAGAGAGAGATGGATTTATTTTCTGTATCCCTGGGCCTCCAACAGTGCCTGGCATACAGTCACTACCCAGTGAATACGAGTGAGGGAGGGAGCAAGGGATGGGAGGCAGGACCAGCAGTAGTGAAGGAGTTTGGCTTTGGAGCTGGACTCCAAAGTGTTGCTTTGAAACTCCTGGTAGTGCAGCCCGTGCGAGTTACTCAGCTTGTCCGAGCCTCCTCCTTGCGCTGGACTTACGGTCCTATTTCTCAGGATAGTAATACTGAAGCTGTGCACCGTGCTGGAGAGTGGGCTGTAAATGCGGGCTGTCCTCACCCCTCCTCGGCACCCGCAGCTCTAGGTCACCTGGGGGTCTCCACCAGGAGGTCCAGAGGGAGGAGCCGGGGCAGAGGTCATGGGGCTTCAGCCTGTGACTCTGGGCCGTCCGCCCCCTGTTTTGCCAAGTGCAGCCTGAGGACAGAGGGAAGGAGGCCCAACTCTTGGGCCAGTCTCCTAGGCTGTTAATATTTGTGAGAAGAAACATGAGCCCATGGGTTTCTGGCTGGAAGTGAGAAGTTGTTCGCTTTCCGTACAGGTCAGCTTTGGAGACAGTTTCCTGGAGGGTTTTCCCAGTGGTCCCAGAACCAAAAAAATTCACAAGAATCACACCCAGGGAAGAGATGGGGACTTAGCCGGTTGTCACACTTGGTTTCTGAGCAGCTGCTCTTGGCAGGTGGCGGTGGTATCAGGTCTTGAGGGGGTGCCCTCTATCCTCGGGAACATGAGGCACCCAACAGAGAGGGAGGCGAGTGTCTCAGCAACTGGAAAAGAGATCTGGGAAGTAAAAAGGCAAGGGACATGCACACAGGTATGTACCGCAGCTTTATTCAGAATTGACAAAACTTGCAGCCAACACGCCCTTCAGTAGGTGAATGGATAAGTGAACTGTGGAACATTCAGACACTGGGATAAACAGAAATGAGCTATCAAGCCAATGAAAGGACATGGAGGAAACTGAAATGCATATGACTACATGAGAGAAGCTCGTCTGAAAAGGCTACATACTGTGTGATTCCAGCTAGTATATGACACTCTGCAAAAGGCCAAATTATGGAGACAATACCAGCGGTTGCCAGGGACTGCGGGAAAGGGGGAGGAATAGACAGAGCACAGAGGATTTTTAGGGCAGTGAAATGCCTCGGTATGATTCTGCAATGGTGGATACGTGTCATGACACATCTGTCCAAACCTTAAGAACGTACAACACCCAGAGTGAACCCTAATGAGCACTGTGGACTTGGGGTGACGATGTGTCAGTTGTAACAAATGGTGCTTATATCAGTTGTAACTCTGGTGCTTATATTGACATTGGGGGAGGCTGTGCATGTGGGGGGGCCAGAGCTGTGTGAGAAATCTCTGTGCCTTCTACTTAGTTTTGTTGTGAACTTAAAACTGCTCTAGAAAATAAAATCCCGTCATGAACCGTTTATAAAAGTCAGGGATACGGTTGGGAAGTGAATGTCTGTGAGGGTGAAGGGTATTTTACTTGAAGGCATCTCTGGTAAAGACACACTCGAGCAGAGCCTATAAGAAGAGAGGGTGTGGGGAGAGGGCCACATGGGGCAGAGAGCAGAGAAGAGCTGGTGCGAAGGCCCCGAGAGAAGTGAGCTGGGTTGGGAGGGCAGGGCCAAGGGCAGAGAGCTGGAACTCATCAGATCAGGTGGGGACTGAGGGCCCTATGCTCATGGTGAACCTGTACATTTCACTCTGGGTAAAATGGGGGCTATTGGGGGTTGTGCCCACAGTGACAAGGTCTGACTTGCGTTCTACAAAGATCTCTCTGGCTGCTATGGTGAGACTAGGCTGAGCAGGGACAGGGGTCTTGGGGCAAGGGTTGAAGCAGGGAGACCTGTTTGGGCTGTTGCTGTGGTCCAGCTGAGGGGGGGGGGGGGCTGGGCCCAGAATGGCAGCCACAGAGGAGGCAAGAAGTGGTCAGCTTCTGGCTTCCAGGGTCAGACGGACCGGTTGGGTGTAGGATCAGAGAAAACATCAATGTGGGACAGTGAGAGTCTCCGGTGGGTAAAGGAACTGGGCACCTCCTGTCCTCATCAGTCCTCCCTCTGCCATGAAGGCCCCCAGGATCCTCACAGTGGGGTGAGGGTCATCATTGTCACCCAGTCAGCAGACACTTGGCCAGCAACTCTGCGCTACCCCATGGCAGGGCAGCGGTGTTCCCTCCTTCCCTGGGAGCTGGATGCCTTCCCGTCCAGTCCTTCTCATGTGGCAAGTGCTCGATGAAACCAGTGCAGTGAATGGAGCTGTCCTTTTATGGGGTCACCTTGCTTCTACAGGTGGAGTTCAGAGGCCGAGGGCACAGGTTGGGCGTCAGACCGAGCAAGTTGGAGTTTGGCCCCACGACGTACTGGGTAACCTTGGGTGTATCGCATAGCCCCTCCGTGCCTCAGTTTTCTCATGTATGAAATGGATGCAGTACCTCCCTCCTGCAGCTGTCAGGACCAGGTGAGAGGCTGCCGCAGGTACTCAGCAGGGTGCAGGCAGGTAGTGAGTGCTTACGGTTATCCCTGTGACTCCCAAGGGGCCGGTTCCGGGCTGGACGTCAGCCGGGAGGAAGTCTCTGCCCAGCTCCAGGCTGTGGTCAGGGACCTGTGGAAGGAGGACAGCCCCTCTAGCTGAGGAGCTTCATAACACTCCTCTCCCACAGCTGAGCCAGCGGCAGCCAGAACATTCTCTGCAGGCCCCACGGGGACGAAGCCAGTGTAAGCCTACCACTCACAGCCACATGGGGAAGTCCTGCCTGCCGCGTGGGCAGCACGCAGTGCAAGGTCAGCAAAGGGGGAGACACGCTCAGCCTAACAGGGAGGCCCAGTGGTTTTGTCACCTCTGACATGCTGGGGTCACGGGTCAGCGGTGGGACACAGGTAATCAACCTGAGGCTGCATAAAGGACAACCTGCGGCCATGTAGAGTTTGGAAACAGGGCTCCCAGGAAGAAAGGTAGAAAGATTAAGAAGTCTGGGAATGTCTCAAGTGGTACCCCATCACTGTCATCCATTCTGAAGGGTTGTCTTTGGAAGAAGGGTGGTAGGCTTGTTGGGTGTGGGTGCGGGGTGACAGGTTGGCACTCCCAATGGGTGAGAGCGAGGGGCATCCAACTGGGGTTTATTCCTAGAGAAAAAAAACCTCTGGAAAAACAGGGGCAGCTTGGGTCCCAGAAAGGAGAATGTCGTGGCTCAAGGGTGGTAGCCATTGAGACTTGATTATTTTTTAGCATCAGAATCATTGTAGAAATGACTGGTCTAGAAGCCTAATACAAGTCCCACGGCTCTGGATGACCTGGGACCCTATCTATCAAGCCCCTCTACCCCTCGGCAGCCCCTAAGGGTCCTCACTGGAACCCCTAGGGTTCTCCAGAGCTCGGTGTGGAAACCTCTCTTACTGAGAAGTCCTCCTAACGGGCCACCTGCAGTCCACTCTGCAGTCGGACAGTTTTGACGCCGGTCTCCGCCTTCTTGGGCCAGACGTGTGGACAGAGGAGGGTCTACTAGGTCAGGTGGAAGGATGGCAGTGGAGAGGTCTCTGAGATTCTGTGGTTCTGCCCCAACCAAGGCTATGTCTAGAGGCAGAGACGCCCCTGCTGGGGTCTTCCAGGTGTCCGTTACCCCAACAACTCCAGTTTTCTGGGGGATGGTGAGATCTTCTGCAAGCAAGGAGGGATCTATTTCTGTTCCTGGGTTAATAATAATAATAAACAGTAATTATAGTTAGCATTTATCGTGTTCTTTCTTCATCCTCTCAACCACCCTTCAAAGTGGGTGCTGTAATAACCTTAATTTATAGAGCGGTTAAGTGGGTTTTCCAAGTTCGTGTAACCCAGAAGTGGCAGATCAGAGACCTGAGCCCAGGCAGTCCAGCTCCTGAGCCTGTGTTCTAGGCCACCCTACTCAAGAGAGAGGGGTCTCTTTTTGGACACAGACAGGGATGGGAAAGAGGGGAGAGCTCAAGATTTAACTTACACTACACACATACCTATGAAAAGTGTTTGCCCATGTTTCAAGTATCACCTGCCGGCACACACACCCACTCACCCAGTTCTCGTTGGTACCACCCCTGCTCTAAATCTAGAGTATTACACATGCAGTTTTATTGCTTGCCTGTTCTCATCTGGCCACAAGGATGGATTTGTATTAACACCCCCTTGCTGGAGGTGCTGGGTGGAGAGCTGTGCGCCCTCTAAATTGCAACCTTCCCACTCCCCACCCACCCTGCACGTGGTTTGGGGTCTCTGGTGGGTATTTTCTTTCCTTTTGAGAAGCCAGCTCAGCACCACTCTGGTCCAGAACACGGGGCCCCTGGGACATGAGCTGGCCTGCCAGACCTACCCAGGGACTTGGATCTTTCCAGGGCTGCCAATTATAAACAGATGCTCCTCGGGGGACCCACCCAGAGACCCCCCCCCCCCGGCTCATGTCACTGGTGGGACTGTGCTGTGCAGCTGAACTCCAGCAATGAACACCAAATCCAGGCGTGAGTGAGAGCCCCTGGGCGAGGGAGGCAGGGCTGGGTAGAGAAGAGCCTGTTCTCTGGTCGGCAGATTTTTCTAGAGGCCTCCTGTGGCCAGTGCCATGTGCCAACGTTCATTGGGTTTTCCTCGGTGTTTGGCCCATGCTGGCTGCTGAGGTGAGATGAGTAGGATTTTCCAGGGGACCTTGCAAGCTTGTCCGGGAGGCAGGGGGACTCACAAACAGGCCCCAGCCTGCTGGCATCTGTGTACTAGTGGAGGTACAAACAAGGGTTCATGTTGGCGGTTGGGAACGTGAGCTCTGAATCGCACGGCTCTGTGAATGGTGAGCAGTGTGACCTTGGGCAAGTGCTTTTCCCTGTCTGAACCTCACCCATAACATGGAGACAGTAACCATACCCACTGGTGGGAGTGTGAGGATGGAAGAAGCAAACACATGGATGTAGTCAGCACAGCACCCGGCCCCCAGCAAGTGCTCAGTAGATACGAGCCATTGTTATAGTGTTGTTGTCGGGAGGATAGAAGGACCAGCCAGGGAAGCTTTGGGACTGAAGGGGCATTCACGCAGGGTCATTCACGCAGGGTCCTGCAGGATGAATAGGAGTCCACAAGTAGACTTGGCATTTAAAACAGAGAAAAACAGCCTGTTCTGGACACCAGGTAGGGTCACAGGGAACTCAAAAGGGGTGCGATTTAGTTGCTGCCCTCCGAGAGATAGGCTATAAACTCAAAATGGAGATGACAGCACACATAGGGCCAAGTGCAGTATGTAATGTGAGTGTAAACCGGGAACTCTGGAGGCCCAGCCAGCTCCCTCACTCATCCACTCAACAAATGGGGAGAGAGATGCCAATAGTCACCTCACAATGGATGGGAGCCCTGAAGAGGCACTTCCAGGGGGCTGGGGAGCCGCAGGGATTGGACCCACTGTGCTGAGTTACTGTGTGTAAATGACCTGTGGGAAAGCTTAGTGCTGCCCTCCTGTCTTAAGATCATAAATAATGGTACTTGTCCTTTAGAGACAAGCCCAAGGAAGCAAACGACCGGCAGCCATGATTCCACCCCGAAACCACTGTCCCTGTGCTCCCTGGTGACTTCCAATTAACTGGTTACATTTTTAGAGTTGAGCTTATCCTGTAGGGATAATGCTGCACCCTTTCTTCTGAACATTACATCCCTGAGCATTTTTCCGTGTCACGAACACTCATCAATCTTGTGGCTGTAGAGGAGGATACATCAAGGGGCCGTGCTGTGCTTTTCTCAGCTCTTCCTCCCCATGGAAAATAATGAGAGCACGTACTGAACACTCGGTGGGTGCCAGCATCTGCGCGCTAAATCCCCACAAGACCCCACAAAGAGAGGAAATGGCTTTTCTTCTACTGGGAGAGGGAATGGTGGTAAAAACAAACAAACAAAAAGCCTCAGTTCAAATCCAGCTCTGTCACTTAGTTGCTGTGTAACCTCATTAGTTGTTTAGCCTCTCTGAGCTGCAGTTTCCTTATTACACGATGGACGTACCGTGTTTCCCCGTAAGATCAGGTCTCATATTAATTTTTGCTTCAAAAGATGCATTACGGAGTATTTTCAGGGGATGTCTTATTTTTTCATGTACAACCATCTACATTTATTCAAATACAGTCATGTCATCTTCTTCTGGAAATTCTTCGTTATGTACTAAATGCGTCCGTCTGGCTGACGATCTTACCTGGGGCTTATTTTCAGGGTAGGTCTTATTTTCGGGGAAACACAGTAATATAGCGGCCTCGTAAATCTCCCAATTTAAATGAAGTTCCACGTGTATTCCTCATCCCACTCAGTAATTTGTGTCTGGCTGTTTTCTCATTCCTTCGTGTCTTCTCCCACTGGAACACGGGCTCCCCGAGGCAGGAACCATGTCTGTTTTGTTCTCTGTTGGATCCCAGCGCTGGGCACAGCGCCCAGCCCACAGCTGGCCCTCTGCGGTCCTGGTGAGCAGATGGATGGGATTGCTGAGAACATGGAGCGAGACGAAGCAGAAGAAGGATGGGGTGGAAATGAACGCTGTGCGAGGACACGTGGAATCTGGGAGCAGAATTCTAAAAGCTCAGAATATCCCACCATGCCTTGGGGCTCAGGGGGGCATCTGTAGAAGACAAAGGCTCTGGGTTCAAATCCTGCCTCCACCACCCACTGAGTGTGACTTTGGGCAAGTTACTTCACTCCTTTAAGCCACAGTCTCCTCCGCTATGAAAAGTGGATAATAATAGCCTTCAACGTGGGGGGCCGCACAGGGCTTCAGGCTCACTGTCACCTCTGTGGGGGTGGCTCTCAGGGAGACAAGTGCAGGAACTGCGTCTCTGCTAGGAGGCCCTAGCTGGGCAGGGCAGCCATGACCAGTGTGAGCCCACCTCCCCTCCCCTGGAAGGCCACAGGTCTGCCCTCCTCCTCGCCTCTCACGAGGGGCTAGAGGACAAGCGACCCGTTTGCCCCAGAGGGGAGGGCGGCCAGCGGGTGCTGAGCTACCCTGAGCCCTTACTTTATAAACCCAGCTTAAGAGTAAATCCTGGGCCGCTGACCCCCCGCCCCAGCTGCTCCCTGTCATGGGAGTTAATTAAGAGGAGGCCATATTGGGTTCCAAGGAATCATAAATCTGCCCCCTCCCCACACTCCTCTCAGACCCTGCCTCCTGCCTGCCCAGTCCTCACCCTCATTCTGGTACTGGGTGGACTTCTTATTCTGTCAGCTGTCCAGAGTCAACCCCAGGTGACTCGGGGCCGGGGCCACCTGGGCAGTCCCGCTGAGCTGGACTTGCCACTTTCCCAACTCTCGGTCCCCAGAGAGGTCTGAGCAGGAGACTGGAAGAGAAGCCAAGAAAGGACAGTGGCTACAGTAGCTCCAACCATTGCCCTCACTCAGCTCTGTCCCTCACCTCTCATCCCCAGGGAACTAGCCCCTGGCCACCCCATCACCATGGAGATGCACCCGGATCCTAAATGGGAACATGCCCAGTCTGGCTCTCGGGGACACTGAGCATCTACCAAGGGCCTGAGGAAACACACAGCAGAGCAAAAGGCTACGCACACACACGCACACACACACAGACACTCACACACACACACGCACACACACACACACACACTCACACACACACAGACACTCACACACACACACACACACACTCACAGAGACACACAGCAAGGCACACACACACCCACCTGAGTTTCATTTTCTTCTGAGACTAACCACTTGCTTTGCTTCAAGGGTCCCAGCCTCTGACCTGGCTCCACACCTCACAGCTCAGCTCCAGGGTGGTTCTGAGGCTCTGGGGAAACCTCGGGTGTCGCTTACTCTTGGTCTAAGTAAACTCTGTGTTCAATGTTCTGGGACCCTCAATGGATCGGTCAAGGAAGATGGGATGGTCTCAGCCTTAGAGAGGCCATTTAACCACCTCCCTCCCCACCCCACCTGTGATCCTGAACTTTCCTTCATTCACTCGACAAACAGCACATGGTGAGCATTGGGCTACGAAAATGAACAAGCCAGGATCCAGGCCCTCAGGGCTCCCAGCCCAGTGGGGTTGGGGGAGGAGGGCAGAAAGCAAACCTGTCACAGAGCCCAGGAAGAGGTGGGGCTCTGAGCATGGAGGTGAGGAGGCCAGTCCCGCAGCCAGCAGCGCCGTCCTCCACAGACCCCTGAAAGGAAATGGCCAAGCCTCAGGGTCCAGCCCGGGTATAGCCCCACCCATGAAAGGCTGTGGGGCCAAGCCTTCGCTTCACCTCCTTCCCCCCGCCTGTGTCCCTCTCCAGCTTGTCCCTCCAGCCGGGTCGCCAGTGCTGGCCTCCTTGGTGCCCTGACTTCTGGCTTCCTGGCAGACCACGGCGGGGCCTTAGACTCCTGTCCGCCTTGCCCTACCTGAGAACTGGGGGGCCAGAGAGAGTTAGTTAATCTGGGCCTGGAGCCCCTAGGCCCTTGGTGCCCCTTCTGCTGGAACCCCATGCACACCTGTTTGTGCTGAGAACCCAGGGTCCCCAGAATGAAGGGCACGCATATGGGCTGCTGTCCCAGACCCTCTGAGGTGACCACTTGTGCCCCCTGTACCTTCCAACAAGCCCCCCACTTTAAGCCTCCCCTCTGTTGATTTGTCCAGAAATTCAGTCCCCAGAGGCACCTCTCTCCGCCTCAGAGACTGTAAAGAATCGTGCAAGCCCCAGGGTCCTGTTCACATATGAGCTGGAGGTGAGATGGGGTTGAGCAGTGACCAGAGCAGGAGAAAGGGGTCATGGATTATCTTCAGCTCAGGCAGACATACTCAGAAATTAGATGGATGGATGGATGGATGATGGGGTGTGGTTGGTAGAAGGAGGGAGGGAGGGAGGGAGGGAGGGAGGGAGGGAGGGAGGGAGGGAGGGATGGGTGGGTGGGTGGATGGGAGGAAGGGAAGGGAAGGGAAGGGAAGGGAAGGGAAGGGAAGGGAAGGGAAGGGAAGGGAAGGGAAGGGAAGGGAAGGGAAACGAAGGAAAGGAAAGGAAAGTTTGGGTAGGTGGATGGTGAGTGGATGGATGGAAGGGAGGAGAAAGGAAAGAAGGTAGGTTTGGGTGGATGGATGAGAGGAAGCATGGGTGGACAGACAGATGGGATGATAAGGAAAGATGGAAGGAAACTTGGGTGACAGTGACTACAAGGCAAGGGTGAGTTCTGGTGGAGTGGAGGAAGCCTCCACCAAATTGCCTTCCTCGAACAGAGATGTTTGTCTCTTCTCTTCTCCATTAAGTGAATCTCCCCAGCCTCTCCTGGAGGAACCCATGCTAGGTCTGTTTTTAGTTCCACAGACAAGAAACTGTCTCTGGAAGCCTGTGTAATTTCAGTCGGTTTGCCCTTGCTGGACTTTCGTGGTCATGGAGTGCCACTGATGGAGTCCTCTCCATCAAAAACCCTTCCTGTATTTCAAGACTTCAATTAAAATAAGTGGTTGGATGAGGCAGATTTTCAAACTGGGCTTTCCCAGAGATGTTTCAGCTGTTGAGAAAACACTTTTATCTTCTTTTTTAAATATTTCAGAAGTTTTTAAAACTCGAATAAAAAGATCTAATTCATTGGAGACCACCAGCAGCTCTCTGTGTCCCATCAGCTCTACCTATTTGGGCCCTTTCTGCTTAGGTGAAATTTCTGAGATTTCAAGGTAAACAGCTGATAAACTGTTACTGCCCACACTGCTTATTGGTGTGACTGTTCTCTACACGGAGTCACAAAGCAAATAGAGAAATCAGTTGTATGTATTCTGTTCTGGTGTGATTGGTGCTCCGTCTGTATTTCCCACTTAAAACAATTTGCCTTCCCAAACAGCCTTTCTCTTCTCATTAGTTGCTTTTAGAGTAAGAAAATATGGACTTGGACATGTAATTTATTCCTGGTACTGGTTTCATGCATTGGGGTTTCCATGTTGGGTTTTATTTTTAAAAGAGAAATGTCATTGATAATTTTAGAAAGAGAAGAAACAAAAATAGAAACCCATTAGACGAATCCCAAAGGAGCCTTTTATCTCTTCCTTTCTCTGATTGTCTTCAGCCCTGGCCTCGCCTCCCTCTGTGATAATTAAGCTGAGTTTGAGGGTTCTTATTCCCCGCCGCCCCTCCCCCCACCCTTGACCCCCTGGCTTCTGACCCTTTTACCAACAGGGACTTCTCTGGACCCAAGGACACATCATGAGGAGGTGTGTCATTCTCACTTAGGTCAAAGTTGAGAATTAGCCAGGCTTCTCTGCTGAGCCCTTATGGTCAGCCATTCATAAATTTGTCTAACCCCCTTTAAGAATCCATTTCTTGGTCCTGCCAGGCTCACCTCCTGGCATAATGAGTCCTGAGTTTATTACCTGGGGGGGGGGGGGGGGGTGAGGCAGTTTCCTTCTCAGCGGGAGCCTGGCTGCCTCTCTTCCTGGCCCTCCTTCCAAGTGTGACTGACTGTGACCACAGCTAGGTGGCCAGAACCTCCCAGTGCGATCTAACCGCTGGTGTTCATAAACCTGGCTTGAGGCCTAATAGTGGAGAAGGCCAGCTTGTTCCTGAGAACATTCTGGAACATTGTATGAAAGCGCTCTGATATTGCTTCTAACTATGTAGGGAAACTGGAATTGGGCTGGCTGGAGATGTTCTGCTGGAAGGAATCTATAAGAAAGACGTAAATAACACGTCACTCGATTGGTCAGAAATAGGCTCAGAGGGCCGGCCCGGTGGCTCAGGCGGTTGGAGCTCCGTGCTCCTAACTCCTAAGGCTGCCGGTTCGATTCCCACATGGGCCAGTGGGCTCTCAACCACAAGATTGCTGGTTCCACTCCTCGAGTTCCGCAAGGGATGATGGGCTCTGCCCCCTGCAACTAAGATTGAACAGGGCACCTTGAGCTGAGCTGCCTCCCTGATGGCTCAGTTGGTTGGAGCACGTCCTCTCAACCACAAAGGTTACTGGTTCGACTCCCGCAAGGGATGGTGGGCAGCGCCCCCTGCAACTAGCAACGGCAACTGGACCTGGAGCTGAGCTGTACCCTCCACAACTAAGGCTGAAAGGACAACAACTTGAAGCTGAATGGCAGGCACCCTCCACAACTGAGATTGACAGGACAACAACTTGACTTGGAAGAAAGTTCTGGAAGTACACACTGTTCCCCAATAAAGTCCTGTTCCCCTTCCCCAATAAAATCTTTAAAAAAAAAAAGAAAGAAAGAAATAGGCCCAGAAACTATTGGTTCACTTCAGAGTAGGCCGTGTCTCTTTAAAAAATCATATTGCTAATTTGGTTTGTATTTTCTCTTTGGATGGAATCAGAGAGACCAGTCCTTCGGCAAATTACTATAAATACTGAATTTCTGATGGCACTCATTGATTTGCAATGGCTTACTTAGTGACCAGCTGTTCAATGCTGTTATTCTCTCCTTCCAGATCGTTCTCTGGGGCCGGACTGAGAAATGCCTGAAGGAGACGACAGAGGAAATTCGGCAGATGGGCACTGAGTGCCACTACTTCATCTGTGATGTGGGCAACCGGGAGGAGGTGTACCAGACGGCCAAAGCTGTCCGGGAGAAGGTACGTGGCCTGGGAGGGTCCGTCCTCAGCTCAGCAGGACACGGAAATGCTGGCCAAAAAGAACATTCTCACGTGGCCTGGGGGAGAGTGTTGCTTATGGCAGAATGGCTATTTCAAGGCCATCTTTGGGGAGTGTCCTGTGAAACTGGCCCAGGTTGCATGTGTATGTGAGTGTGTGTGTGTGTGCACATGTATGTATGTACTTGGGGGTGCATGAATGTGTGTGTTGCAGGGGGGAGGGATTTGGGGTGTGGGTTGATTACATAACAGAAGTAATCACCTGTTGTCCTCTTTGGAAGTTTAGACCTTGTGACTTTGTATCCTAGACCCTGGGGGACAAATGTCCCATGGCCCTCTGGGAAAATCCTTCTCCTGACTCCAGCCATGTATTAGACTGAGTGTATCAGTGAGCTCCAAGAGAGCAAAAACTACCCTGTTAAGTATCTGGCACGTGGTAAATGCTAACTATTTTTAAGTGACAATAACCTCACTTATTAGAAATGTGTTCTGTGCCATAAATTAGTTCTAATCCTCACAACAACCCTGGTCTGCTCATTAGCTCCATCTCACAAATCAAGGCTGATGCTCAGAGAGGCAATGTGGTTGCCCAAAGCCCCAAGTCCCGCCCCTTCAGGTGCAGGCCACTGCGGCTGGCTGCCCTAAGGCCCTGCAACCCCTCTCACCACAGGTGGGCGACATCACCATCCTGGTGAACAATGCCGCTGTGGTCCACGGGAAGAGTCTGATGGACAGCGACGACGATGCCCTCCTTAAATCCCAGCACATCAACACCTTGGGCCAGTTCTGGGTAAGGGCTGTCCTGGGCCAGACCCAGCCCTGGGAGTGACAGTGACATGTTCCTTCCCTCCGGGGAGCCTGGGTGTTGTAAGGGAGGTGGGAAAGGCTCACTGGGGCTTGGGCTCAGGCCAGGGAGGGACGTTCAAGGGCAAGGGGACTGGACAAGAGGAATAACTGACCCCAGGAGGCATCTGGACTCAGTGCCCTGCAGCAGGCAGCCCTTAGGCCCCTCCCGTCCCAGGAAGGCTCGGTCACTGGAGTAGTGCGTGTGTCCGGGATGGTCTGTTCTCCCTGAGAGAGGGGTAGAGGGGCTTTTGGAAGCTATGGCTGCTCCACACTGACCTCCCCACCTGCCCTCAGACCACCAAGGCCTTCTTGCCGCGCATGCTGGAGCTACAGAATGGACACATCGTGTGTCTCAACTCCGTGCTGGCACTGTCTGCCATCCCCGGCGCCATCGACTACTGCACGTCCAAAGCCTCGGCCTTCGCCTTCATGGAGAGCCTGACCCTGGGGCTGCTGGACTGTCCAGGCGTCAGCGCCACCACCGTGCTGCCCTTCCACACCAGCACCGAGATGTTCCAGGGCATGAGGGTCAGGTCAGTGCAATGGACCAGGGCAGAGGCTTACTGTGAACAGAGGAAGAAGCAAAAATATAAAAATAGCCCAGAGCCCTTTGTCTTTGGCTTTGAGGTCTGCTACCTGATTCTCCATCTGCAAGACAGTGGAATGCTATGCTGGTGTAGGGTCCTGCTGCTCAGGTCAGGGAGCTCTGACAAAGTATCGGTGCCTAGTACCAATGAACGCAGTGGAAAACTATCCATTATACAAAAAGAACAGAGTGTCGGTACACGAGCAACAGGGATGAATCTCAAAAGCATTGTGTTGAGCAAAAGAAGCTAGTGACCAAAGAATGCATTCTGTGTGATTCCATTTGTATGAAGTTCTAGAATAGGCAAAACTGGGCACAGACATCAGAACAGTGGCCACCGCTGCAGAGGTGGGGATATAGTCTGGGAAGGAGTATGAGGGAACTTCCTAGTCTTTAGAAAGGTTCTCTCTTCTTGATCTGGGTTGTGGTTACATAGGTAAAAATTAATCACAGCATACACTTAAGATTTATGCCTTTGATTGTCTGCAAATTATAGCTCAGTTTAAAGAAATACTGAAGCCCAGCCACCCCTCCCCCAAGCCAGTTAAATCAACCAGCACGAAGACCACTGGTTTAGAGTGGAGCCTGGCACACGGGGCACCAGCCTACCTGCACCTGTAATGTACCATATGGCCTTAGGTCCCATTAGTTCCCTCTCTGGCCTCCATTGCTAATCTATAAAATGGGGCAAAGACAATGTCTACACCTAGAGTTCTGTGATCAGGATAAACTGGGATCTAGCATGGAACGCCGTATGTGCCACATAGTAAGTGCCCAATAAATGGTGCTGTCATGATGTGCGGTGGTGAAGGGTCATAGGTAATAAACGAAAATCGGGAATGATCCCCAAACTGTATTTCTTGTGTGATGCAATGCAGCAAATAATAATAGATTTGACTTCTACATTATACGCACCCGCTTCTTCCAAACATAAGAATGACAGGAAAGGGTCATCATGAGAAGTTGAGACAGGTGGCGGAAGGCGTTCAGGTTGTGGGTGCCAGGTGGGAACCACTCGGTACACGGCAGCTGTGATTCTTGATGTGCTTTCGGTGATCAGGAATCAAAACACCAGGTTGGGGGTCACCCCTCAGCTGCTGTACAGTTGTGAAATCTTGAGCCAATTTTGTTACCTCTCTAAGATTTGCTTTGCTCATCTGTAAAATGGTGGAAATGATATATTCTTCACGGGATTATTGGGAGAATTAAAAATAGCACATGGAACACCTCTAGAGCCAAGCCTGGGGCATCCTAGAGGCTCAATAATGAACCACTGCTTGTATTATTTTTAATAAGAATAACGTTCTTATTTTTAATAAGAAGACGTTCAGAATAAACGTCTTCATAAACACATATGTTATTAATCCTCCTAGCAGAGTGTATCTTCAGGTAGTCGTTAGAAGTATACGTTTCTACCTGACTTGCGTGCAAATTAGCATAGACTTTGAAGGTAGAGGAGGCTAGATTAATGACTATTAATGATCCATGTTGACTTTTCCCCCCATGAGGTCTTGGATTGCTTTCTTTTCATCGGGGCATACAGGAGGTGCTCAATAAATGTAGATTGAATGAAAGTACAGCAGTAGCAATCCACAGTTTTAATTGGACACTGAGCACAGAAGTGGGTGGGACATTTGCAGACCTCACCTTTGTGTATCGTCCTCCTTCTAGCATAGTTTCCTCTCCACCACTTTAAGAAGGAAATTCAAGGTTTTCCTCAAGTCATTTTTCCACAGTGGCCCTAAGTGTGGGCGCAAACTGCCCAGGGCCAAATCCCAGCTCCGTGTCACCTGGGGCAAGTCACTTAGTTTTTCTGTGCCTCGGTTTCCCCGTCTACAAGAAGGGGTTGATAATAGTACCCCCAACTTCACAGGTTAGATGCTCCCGTGTGTGAATCAGCTAGCCTGCCTGACAAGTGGTAAACTCTAGGCGAAGGTGACTTACTTACCTGTGGTTGGGCAGGTGAGCCCCGAGGGCTTGGGAGAAGAGTAGTGAAAGGATGATTAGTGCTTAACCAACTCCCATTTCCTGCAAGAGGAAAAGCACGGGCTTCCTCCCCATCCAGGCTCAGCCCCTTCCTAGGGGTGAGGGTGGGGGACACATGGTTAAAACAAGATTGATGGATTTTCCCAGCAAACGCGGCCATCCATGTAGGTGAGTGCTGCCATTTGTAAACTGTTGTCGGTTGCTCTTCTGTGTCCCAGCCACACCAGACACTTTACAAACACCACCTCATTTGGCCCTAAGCAACCCTGTGAGAGCTCTTAGCTCCATTTCACAGATGAAGGAACTGAGGCTGAGAAACGAAGTAACTTGCTCAAGGCCACACAGATAGAAATTGGCTGCGCTCGCTTTTCCCATGAGTTTGTGCTGCTCCGTGGGAGTTAACAGCTCTGTCGGCTCCCTGGATACCCTCCCCACTGTGGAGGGAAAGGAGAAAGTCCTGTCAGCAGATGGGCACAAAGTATCCTCCTGTCAGCTTCTCTTGCAAGCGTCGTACTAGTAGGGCTGGCCCAGGTGGGGACTGGAAAACCAGACTGTCTGCCGTGTCTATAGGGTTCCAACCTCAGTGAGCTGCCTCAACACGTTTGTCTCTGCAGGACTCTGGAGGCTGGCCTTGCAGACTGCTGGCTTGTGGGATCTTAGCGGCACATCGTGACAGCAAAGGAAGCATAGGGTGGGGGGTGAGATCTGTGGATTCTCTGAGGCCAACCACGTCCGAGCTGGGGGCCCAGGAGTTGCCCTTTGCACAGGGTGACATCAGACCCAGGTGACTCATCGTCCTTAATCCTCCTGGTGCCAGAGCAACTCACGAGCCCTTTGTGGGATTGAGGTCAGAGCCAGCAGCCTCAGCCCTGTGCCTGCAGGCCCCAGAGGGGTGGGACAAGTAGTGAGTGAGGGCGGGGACAGAGCAGTGGCCTGGGGCTCGGGCAGGCCTGGTTTGAATCCCTCCTACCCCACGAGCCCCCCAGGGCCTCAGTTTCCTTCTCTGTAAATTAGAGTGAATGATTCCCATGGAGCACCTAGCATAGGCCTGGCACCCAGGGAGCTTCATCACTGCAGGGGTCTTGGGTCAGATGCCTCTGAATAGGCATGAGAAGCCCCTGATGTTTGCTTATTCAATCCTTCATTCATCAACCCCACAGAAAGCGCTCTGTAAATGTTTATACGAATTAATGAATCAATCAATGAATTAATGAATGAGTAAACCAGCAGGCTGGGCAGAGAAGGGCATTCCCGGCAGAGCCGCTGCTTCCAGACAGATGAGCAGGATACATGTGGGGAGAGGCAAGTAATTCAGTGTTTGTTCATTCAGCAAGAATTTATTGAGCACCTACTATGTGCCAGACACAGCACATGGGGGATACAACATGGAGCAAGACCGACCAAACCTCTGCCCGTGTGGAACTCACAGTCTGATGGGGGTGACAGGGTATTAACAAGGAAACAAGCAAATTGGCAAGGCCGTTCTAGATGTGTATGTGCAGTCAAGGAAATTCGCAGGGGGATGAGATCAGAAGCCACCCTGAGCAGGAGCTGGGAGGAGGGAGCCAAGCTGACAGGACAGCTGGTAGAAGGCCCTGAGACAGAAAAGAACTTAAGTGACAGAACGGAAAGATTGGCCAGGATGGCTGGAGCAGAGCGAGAAAGGACGAGAGGGGTCAGGCGTCAGGCAGGGCCCTGAGGGAGCAGAGCTCTGGAGTGCTGGGAGCCCCGGGGGGTTACGAGCAGGGCAGTGACACCATCTCAGTGGCTTGTTACAGGAGCCATCTGTAGTGCTTTGGAGATGGGGCCTGGGGGGCTGGATTCAAAGACCTCGATTCTCAAGGGGAGACTCAGTGGAAGAACTGAGGCACTGGGGAGCTCGTGCCGTGTCTGGAGCAGCAAGGGGAGGGGGGCAGAGAATTCCAAACGGGTCTCAAGTCTCCCAATCCCAAGTCTTCTCAAGAAGCCAAAGGGATGACCCAGACCTGACAGCCATGGAGACTTTCCGCAGAAGCACCTGCTTCTCCAGGAGAAACCCACTGTGTCTCTCCCTGCATTCAGGTTCCCCAACCTCTTCCCCCCACTGAAGCCAGAGACGGTGGCCCGGAGGACGGTGGAAGCTGTGCAGCTCAACCAGGCCCTCCTCCTGCTCCCGTGGACGATGCACGCCCTCATTATCTTGAAAAGGTATGGGGCTGGGATGAAAGCTCTGAGCCAGGCTTTCCGACCGTTTCCCCTTCTCCTGGTGGACCCTGGCGGGGAAGAGGCCTCAGGCAGGAAAAAGTACACATGGGATCAATTAGTCATGTCTGCTGTGGGCATGACGATGAAGAGTGGTGGTCTGTGTGCCCAGGATTTCCTGTCCTTACTATGGGGCAGCGGTTCTCAAACTCTCAGGACCCCTTTACGATCTTAAAAATTATTGAGAAACCCAAAGAGCTTTTGTTTCTGTGAGTTGGATTTATTACCATGTACTGCATTAGAAATTAAAACTGAGAAAGGCTTTTAAAAGATTTCTACATTTGTTTATATTTAAAATATTTATGCATTTATAAATAGCAGTAACAAATCCATTCCGTGTTAACATCAATGACTTTTTTTTATGAAAACTAAGTATATTTTCAAAAAAGAAAAAGGAACATAGTGAGAAGAATGTCACTGTTTTACATTTGTGCAAAGCTCTTTATTGCCTGACTTAATTGAAGACAACTGGATTCTTATATCTGCTTCTGATTTGAATCTGTTGTGCTGTCACATGTCATGTAGCCTCCAGAAAACTCAACTGTACACTCGTGAGAGAATGAGTGAAAAATGCAGATAATGTCTTAGTATTATTGTAAAAATAGTTTGACCTCACTGACCACCGAAGAGATCTCAGGTACCCCCCCAAGGGTTCCACGGCCACACTTTGAGAACCACTGTTCTAGACACTAATAGGCCCTAGCCTTCAGGAAGTTTAATGGTGAAGACAGGGCTCTTGACGCCACAGGCTTGGGATTCACAAAAACGTCATAGTATTTACTACTCAGGTGGGATTTACCAGGGCAGATCACCTGGGGAGATAGGCTTTCTAGAGGAGACCATCCTCCTCCAGAATTTGCCCAGTATCACGTTCCCTAGAACCATCCAGAGTTTGGCCAGCAAACCTGTCCCCTCCCAGTCCCACACTGAAGGGGCCATTTCAGGTGCCCCCCTAAGGACACTTTTTATGGGCCTCTCAGTGCTACAGGGAGACCATCCACCCTGGACTCATGAGTGACTGTAGACTCTTGGTTCCTCTGAGCCCCCAGCCATCTCCAGTCCCCAGTCCCCAGCTGTCTGAACCCCTCTGACCAGGAAGGCCTTTTTGGGAAGTGAAGTACCCCAGTACCTTTCTCAGACATCGACTCCCAGGAAGCCAGGTGCCCCCCAGGCTGTGTGTCCGTGGTGGGCTCCAGGTAAGGAGCCCATCCAATGGCGGGCACAGAAACCACATAACCGACGGGACACATCAGTCCTTTCCCTTCCAAACTCAAAGGACTTTCAGAGACACAGAGTGAGGGGGTAGGAGCTGGGGGCCCCCGAGGGCATGTGGTCCACTCCTTGGCCTCCATTAGTCCGTCCTGACTGTTGCTCTGAGATGCTCCTTGGCCACCTCCCAGAGCCCCTAGGACAGCAGGGACAAAGCCAGGCTGCCACTTCCACCTCAGGGAGCTTGTAGAAGCTTTCAGAACATTCTAGAAAAAAGATAGTTTGTCTAGAATATCTCAGCGATCTCACAGTAAGCCCCCAGCCTACATTTCCTGTTCTATCCCCTACCGCTTTGCCACAGGAAGCAAAGGCCATCCTTCTCCCCATTTCCTGCACTGCACCCCCTCTTTACTTTCCCAAGAGAAATCTTGACTGGCTCAACTCCAGTACCATCACCTGCAGAAAACTTTCCAGATCTCTCTGGCTGGAAGGGAGCCTTTCCCATCTTGCACCTAGAGTGGGCCAGAGCCCTTCAACTTGACTCAACAAATGGACTGAGGCCCTTTCATGCTGGGCCCTGTACTAGGGGCCAGGATCAGAGATGAAATCTCTGCCACAAGTTCCCCCATGAGCTTGACAAGTAAAGAGTAAAGACAACACCAAGGCTTGTTGAGAAAGCCTGGTACTGTGGGGACCCCAAGGAGAGGCCTGGGCGTGAGTGTGGGAAGTTTCCCGGAAGGAAGATACACCCAGTACCTAACTCCTCAGCCCCACACGTCATTGTTTGTTGGATAAGTGGCGTTTGGAGTTAATCGATCTCTGAGATACCTATGGGCCCTAAAATGCTACGAATGTGGCTTTGGAAGTTTATTTCTACCACCCACCCTTTACCTTGTAAATAGCCGTTTATCCATTTATGTGAAAGCCCTTCTTCCTCCATGGAGGTGAGGGGTGGCTTGTGGAATTGGAGAGAGGGGTGAGGAGAGCTTATGGGAACCATCGCTGTACTGCACCATAGGGTGTGGCCACTGGTCTGACCGTCTTTTCTCCCCCCACACCCTCAGCATACTCCCACAGGCTGCACTCGAGGAGATCCACAGATTCTCAGGAACCTACACCTGCATGAAGACTTTCAAAGGGCGGACATAATGGCAGGATGCAGACACGCTCCAAAGCCACGGCGCCCGAGGGGACCATGGCACCTGGGCACACACCCACACGCCTGTCTCTTGGCACTCTTCTGCTGGGTGAGCAAGACTGCTCCTGTCCTGGAGAAGACTCTGTCTGCCCCTCAGGCCAGCCCCAGGACCTTTGCACAGGACTGATGGGCGTAACTGACCCCCATGGGGAGGCAAGAACCCAGCCAGCAGCCACCTTAATACTTTTGTACATTTCTAATTCTGTAGTTTATTGTTCAATTGCTTCTCAAGTCTAACCAGCCTCAGCAATGTGCATAGACTATTTCTGGGAAGGTCTGTGCCCAGATACTCCTCCTTTCCCTCCGAAATCCACTGATCCTCAGCTTATGCAAACTGGTTGAACGGCAGGAATGAAAAATAAAGAGAGATGGCTTTTGCGAGTTCCTTTGCTGAAATCCTTGACCCCTGGTCCTTGGTGAGTAGAAGGGAGGGGACCAGTCTCAAAACCCTGTCCTTTGAAAGGGAGTTGGTCTGCTTAGGATTCCCAGCTGCCAGGAGTGGAATGGGTGAGAAGGGGACAGATCGGGAGAGAAATTGCAGCTCAAGTCTGGGAGTACGTGGCTCCTTGCTGGCTCTGCCAGGCCTCTCCCAACAGCCATGGGTTAAGGGGCACTTTGCCTCCTACCCACCCACGTCCCTGGTATGACCGTCGTGAACTAGGCTTCAGAGAGCTGCCCCCTGCCCTGCCACCGCCCCGCCAGCCACGAAGCTACCAACTCGGGAGAGCGGAGCCAGTCTGTTGAGCACCCACTGTGGCCCTCGCATGTGCTGGTTGCTGAGAGGGGAACGCTGCTGAGAAGCAAAAACTTGGAAGACCGCTGACACAACAAAGCCAGTGCTCAGAGGGTGGCCTGGGCTCCCACGCTAGATTTGATGGCAGGAGATAGAACTGAAATAACAAAGGAGAACGGGGAGGTCTGGAATGGCAGAGGAGATTGACACAGGCTCTGTCAATAGGAAAAATTATAGCCAAGGAGAAGTGGGGAGAGAGGTGCATGGCTCCCCTGGTGTGTGTTCTCCCCTGCCGCAGCAAGCTTAATTACCTGGCCGTGGGCATGGGGTACAGGTGGACCACGGAATCTCATCTAAGGAGCCTCTGCACAGCTCGTGGGGGCAGAGCGTGCGGGGAGGGGAACAAGCAGTGAGAAGGTCACCGGCCACAAATTCGATGGAGGAGCGTCCCCGAGGGTTGCTGAAAGCCTGCATGTACACAGGACTCAGAGGGACATGAGTCTTGCAGCCTGGACAAGCGTCAGTCTGGTCTGTGTGCAGAAATGCCAACCCAGGATTACATCCACTGTTAACTGAGCCTCTACCAAGGGCCGCCAAGTCCCGAGACACATTTCACTGAGAATTATCCACTGCCCCCAGCAGTAGCCAAAGACTAAAACACAGCTCTCAGGGACCCCTTTAGAGGCTTCCAACAGCCACCTTGTATGTCAGCCAAGGTCTGACCCCCAGGTCTCAATGGCTTCTAACGATAAAGGTTTGTCTTATGATTGCCGCCTGTCCTTCGAGGGTGGCTGCAGCTCTGCTCTGGGTCATCTTCACTCTGGGACCCCGGGTGACAGGAGCCTCCATCTGGAACGATGTCCTCTCGTAGCAGAGGTAGACTTACCTGGCCACCTGCGCACTGGCTCTGAAAATTTCTGCCAAGAAACAATGTAAGGCATTCCCGCTCACATTTCATTGGCCGGAGCAGGTCATGTGGTCAAGCCTGCCTTGAACGCAGCTGGGCACAACAATTCCCTTGGAGGAGTGTTCTGTAATGTTGAACTATCATACAATCTGCCACACCGTGGAAGAAGCGATCCACAAGAACATAAGGGAAAGTTGAACGTAGGCAGAGGATGGAGGAAGCAGGCAGATAACCGCACTGGAGCTGGTAACCGCTCAGTGGTCCACACCAGGCGCTGAGCAGAGCGCCGAAAAGGCACTGACCTTTTGCGGGGGATGGTGGCGTGGGAAAGACCATTTTGCAGGTGAGAAAACAGGCTCAGAGCAATGAAATTGCCCAGGTTGGTGGGGCTTGTGAGTAGCACAGCCAGAATTTGAACTCCGCTCTACCTGATCCACAATCCCCCTGCTGACTGTCACCTTTGTGTTGGTCCTAGAGGACATGTGCCACCAAAGTATGTGGGGGACAGAAAGCTGCAAAAGGGGTCCTCCTGGCACCTTTGCCAGCCTGGGGAGGTCAGGCCTGGTGTGTCCACGGCCACGCGCATCACCCCACTTTGGCGGGTCTGGACGACACGGGGGTGGGGGCCCTGGGCTCGGGCTGCCCCACTGCTGTCCCCGCACCCCCGTCCAGGTGTCTGTCCCCGGCTCTCACAGGAGCTAGGTCAGGGGTAGAACCATCTGGTGAGCAGGGATAGAGGAGGAGGAAGAAGTGGGGGTCGTGGCTGCTGACGTTCCTACCGTCCTTGAGCGGCAGGCAGATCTCTGTGCTTGTCGCCAGGCCACAGGCCAGGCCTTTGGACAGGATTTGACTTCTGAGGTTTCCATGACGTTGCATTTGGCCTGCAGGCCAGGAGCACAGTGGGGATCCCAGGGGTCCAGTGGACTCGGGCCCAGCCCTCCCCTCCCCCAGGGCCACTGAGAACAGAATCATCGCCTTGGCTGCCTTGGCTGCGGTGGGACCTGTGGTTCCCAGAGCCCCAGGGGCTTCTCCTAATAGCAGGGCAGGGCCTGGTCCCACCCTACGCTTCCCTCTCCACTGGGATACTTTTAGTCTTTTTCTGGATCTTGTCCCAGGGGAACCAGAGAAAAAGCCTTGGGCAGATTCCCAGGAGGCCCGTCCTGGTCCCTCCCCTGGATGGCTGGGCTGCTTGGAGAGCCTTGAGGGTGAGAGTGGGGAGCTAATTCTGTCCCTTAGCTTAGCCAAGTGAGGGAGAGTGACAAGTACTGAAGTCTGGCTCCCTGCACCCCTGAGGGGCCAATCCTGTGAAGAAGACTGGGCCCTGGGAAACGACCCAGTTGCGATGCCTGGGGCTCCTCCCCATCTCCAAAGAGAACCAGATTTACAGGTGGGCACCAGGCCCGGGGAGACGCCAGACCCAAGCACATCCTGACTTGGTTCCAGGGGACCAGGCTCTCTGGCCTGACAAGTGGTCAGGAATGAGTCCTGTGGCCACCTTCCCCTCCCCCCCCCAGGACCAGAATGCTTTGCCTCTCTTCTCAGACCAAACTGATGGCCAGTAGGGATCAGAGTGAAGAAAGCTTCTGGGCTGACCCCCACTTCCAGCCCCTCAGGTGGGGCAGAGAGCCCTTGCCCCTGGGGATGTCCCAGGCTGATGGGGACAAAAAGAAAAAAGGAGCCAGGTCACAAACAAACAAATCCTGCTGCTCAAGGACTAAGCAACCTGGAAAGAAGAGAACAATTGCAGGTGGGTAGATGGGGTGGGGTGGGGGTGTCATTTCAGGGCCCCTGGGGGCCTCCTGCCTCCCACCACAGCATACCAGGAACTTCTCCCTTGGAGGGGTTTTCTTTTGAGGAAAGGCCTTCCAAAGTGTTGGCAGGATCGTTAATAAGAACACAGAGATCAGATAACCCTTGCTTCAGGCAAAGCCAGGAGGTGACTGTCCCTCCTTGCAGAGGAACAGCTTGTGTGCCCTTTGAGTAGGGCTGTTAGACTGTGATTCGATTTACCAACATTCGTTAACATGTTTCGCTTCATAAACGGAGGGCTGCCTACTGTGGTCCAGAGCCTGGACTTGGGGACCACTGCCCTTGGCTGTGCAGGATCCAGCTGTCTCCCCTCCCCTCTCATGGTTCCCTGAGGCCCTTGGTTTCCAGCAACCCAACAGACCCCTGAGCGCCCAGCTGCTCCCAGCTCACCGTGAGGCCAGGAGGCTCCCCAAGAAGTGGGAGGCCCCAGTATCTGGGGACAGAAATCCAGAGCTGGAGTTCCACAGGCTCTGCTCCCTCCAGTTGGGCATTACCTTTCCTCACCTGCAGGACGGACCAGATGTACCTGCTCTCCTGGATCCAGTGTGAAGGCTCTAGAAACTCAAGGGAACAATGTGATGCTGGCAGCTCCGTGGGTCCTAGTCAGGACCCCACCACCCTTGGGACACGTAGGGTCACTGTCTTGGCCTGGCCTGTGATAGCAGCATCCTTCCAGGTCCGGCTGGCTCCCTTGTGGTTGGAGTGGGAACAAGCTATGCCTCAGAAGACCCCGACCTGGGCAGTGGGTGCAGAGGCTGGGGGAGGGCAGAGGGGCGGTGCCTCATCAGGAATGGGGATTGCTATTCTGCAGCTCACACGGGCGGGGTAGGACATTACTCTGGCACCTCCCACCATTGCTGGCTCTGGCCAGGCCCTTTGCGCCCAAGTCTCTCCATGGCTCAGGATGAAAACAAACACAGAAGTCCCATGAAAAGGCACTGCTGGGGGTGGCTGGGATGACCACTGCCCTGCTCTCAGGACACAGATCCCCTCAGATGGACAGCAGGCCTCAGAGGCAGGGCCCTCAGAGCCACCATCCTAAACTAGCGGGCAGGGAAGGCCCGTGCAGGACAGCTTGGTCTACCCGGGAGGTTGGCCAAGTGCACAGCTGTGTGACCCAGGGGTCACGACTTCTCTGGACTGAAGCAGCTGTGAAGGAACGTTTCTGCAGGGCCCTGAAGCCTGGATGCACTCGGCCCCCTGTCCAGCCCAGCTCACACAGACCGGCCACCGAGAGTCCCTGGGGCTCTTTGCAGCTCGCACCTCCCCTCTCCACCTGCAAGCCCACCTCAGACGTCTCCTCCCAGAGGCGTCTCACCTGACACTTGGGTCACTCCATCTCAGCCTTTCACTTATTACGTACAACGCCCGTCTCACTGTTTGTCATTATTATCATTTTCATATATAATAGCTTCATTGAGATATAATTCACATACCCACAATTCACCCATTTAAAGTGTACAATTCAATGTACTTAGTGTATTCACAGGGTTGTGCAACTGTTACCACAGACACCTTTTGGAACATACATACAGGATGTGGTTTTGTGTGTCTGGCTTCTTTCACTAAGCATTAGGTTCCTTTTCATGGCCAAGCCGTGTCCCATTGTGTGTCCCCACAGTGTGTTTGCCCAGTCTTCACTCTTGAAGGACATTCGGGGCCATTGTTCCTAACTTGTTCTCTTCTTCTGTCTGACTCTCTCTTCCCCTCTAGACCAGACACTCCATGAGAAAAGTGGCAGGTCCACTTCCGCTCAGCACCTGGGAGTGTGTGGCACAGATGACACTGGGTAAATATTTGCTGTCTGAATGAAGAGGGACCGACTCTTTGCCAGAGACAGCTAACGTCGGTGTGTGGTCTTCTTCCCAGCACACCCTTCTCCCATCCACCTTCCCTTACACTTCCAGACGTGGCCCCTGAATAATCAAAGCAGCATTTATCATTGAACCCTCAGGCGCCACCCCAGTGCTTCTCACCGTGGCACGAGGCATTTCAGTGGGGATCATTCTCTGTTGTCAGAAGCCGTCCTCTGCCCTGGAGGATGTTTGCCAGCAGCCCTGGTCTCTACCCTCTAGATGCCAGTAGTACCTTCCCCTCTTCCTAGTCGTGACAACCAAAACCGGTTTCAAAAATGTCCCCCAAGGTGCTAATCAAGTCCAGTGAAGAACCCTGGCCTGCACACATTTTCTCATTGCTTTTTCATCACAACCCAGAGCAGAAGGAATTGCCATTGACTAACAAAGGAACCTGAGGCCCAGAGAGGGTTAGTGCCTGACCACGGAGAGGCCAGCTGTGGAACCCATGAGGATGTGGAGTTCCTGCCCCCAGGGATGGGCCCTTCACCCCCAGGAAGGAGCCAGGAATCAAGAAGACCTCCATCCTCCCTCGGGCCTGCCAGGTCACCACTTGAGTGTCTCTCTTCGGGCTCCGTTTCAAACTCCCTCACGCCGCCCTCTTGGTGAGTTAAGCCAACATTGCAGAATTTTCCGGCCTGCCTCTCCCCCGCCCCCTAAATCCTTATCATTCCTTTCATTTTTCAATGTTCACAAGACAAAGGAAATAAGCACTTGGAGGAAGACACAAGCTGTGTTTGTTCCTTAGCTGCTGCTGCGATGTAACTGGATCCTGCTTGGAGAGGTCACACTGGGACCATGAGCAGTGCCTGGCTGTGGGCATAACTTCCAGTCTTGGCATGTTGAGAGTGAGATGAGGCAAAATGTCCCCCAAGTGTCACGACGGATTCCTGTAGCAGTGGGCTTCTTGTTGGGAGTTCTGGCCGGGCCTGCACCTTCTCAGCCATGCCAGGTGCCCTCTGGCTGAGGGCCAGCTGATGGCTTGGAGGAACCAACTTGGCCAGTCCAGCTGGGAGCCGTGCAGCGTGCAGAGGAGGGGAGAGGCTGTTCTTTGGAGCTGTATCTGCTTGAGATTCCAAACTCTGGCTCTGTGAGGCCTTGAGCAGGTCACTTAACCTCCCTGAGCCTGTTTCCTCATCTGCGGGATGCGATCCACAGCCCTGGCCTCCGTGGAGCTGTTTGGGAAAATCAAGGGAGTAATACACATAAATTAATGCATGTGGGCTTGGTATTGATACATTAATAGATTTATATTATGTTACATTTCTTTTATTATAAAAGTTGTAAGTTAATGGTTGTATACTTGGTACATGACACATCCTCAGTGCTTCGTATGTATTTAATAATTGAAACCCCCCAACACTGTACAGGAAACAGAGACAGTGAGAGACGGAGTCACCTGCCCAGGGCTCACTACACAGCCAGCAACGGGCAGAACCGGGATTTGAATCCCAGAGTCTAGTTGCAAAGCCCTTGTGCTTAACTCCTGGGTTTCATGGTCTCTTGAATAAGAAGCTGAGTATGTAAAGAGTGTGGTGTATAATACTTGTCATTATTCATCAATATGGCTCTGGCTATGCACCCAGGCCGCTTCCTGGCCCCTCCATGTCCATGGCGTTGCCAGATTCCAGGAAGTCTTGGCCCACTGCTTGCTCCTGGTTGCAGGTAGGCCAAGGCCGCCAGCCTCAGGCAACATGTTCAAGGTGGGTCTTCTTTCAGAGCTCGTTGGGATCTGCTCTGCCCCTTTGGCTGTGGGCCTGAGAGTGAGCTGTGTCCACTTCTCCAGTGCCCCAACACATCCTCAGACACACATGTGCACAGATTCTCTCTCTCTCTCTCTCTCTCTCTCTCTCTCTCTCTCTCTCTCTCTCTTTTTCTCTCTCTCCGGCCACCAGGGCTGGGCACAAAGCTGGTACTCATGGCAGATTGCTCCCCCTAGCCAATTTTCAACCCCTAAAAAGTTCCTAGGGCCGGCCCGGTGACTCAGGCGGTTAGAGCTCCATGCTCCTAACGCCAAAGGCTGCTGGTTCAATTCCCACATGGGCCAGTGGGCTCTCAAACACAAGGCTGCCGGTTCAATTCCTCCACTCCCACAAGGGATGGTGGGTTCCACTCCCTACAACTAAGATTGAACATGGCACCTTGAGCTGAGCTGCCGCTGAGCTCCCAGATGGATCAGTTGGTTGGAGCGCATCCTCTCAACCACAAGGTTGCCGGTTCGACTCCCGCAAGGGCACTGGGCTGCGTCCCCTGAAACTAGCAACGGCAACTGGACCTGGAGCTGAGCTGTGCCCTCCACAACTAAGACTGAAAGGACAACAACTTCACTTGGAAAAAGTCCTGGAAGTACACACTGTTCCCCAATAAAGTCCTGTTCCCCAATAAAAAAAAATAAAGATCTTGAAAAACAAAAAGAGTTCCTAGTACTCTGCCAGGTGCCTTGAGGGACACTTAACTCACAGGGTGCCTGCTGGGGGAGTGAACGGTGGTGAAGCAGTCCCGCCAGTCCCCGAGCTAGGAGCTTCCTTCCCGTGTTGTCCCCAGCTCCCCCTAGTCCTCAGACCTCCCTGAGGGCGCAAAGCGTTGGTGGTTTCTTTGTCCAGGTCCCCAGCGACAGACACAGACTCTGCCTGCAGAGGTTCTGGAATGGATGTTGGGAGCTCAGAGTGGCCTGGCAGACCAAAAAGCCAGGCTTGAAAACTGGGCAGAGGCTGAACAATGCAGTCGGACCACAGCCTCCCAATCCTGTCACAGGACAGTCTGACCCTGCTGCTACCACCACGGAAGAGAACCCCGCCCCACTTCTCTGCATCAGTTGTTTGCTCAAAGGCTGGGGGAAGCTGGTGATTGGTGGAGTCATGATTGTACGCCTACATCTCAGTAGCCAGGAGCAGGAAAACAAATATGGAGCCTCTTTGTCTATGGCTTTCAGTCAGGGCTCCTCTGGAACCACCCTGAGCCTCAGACAAGGCCTGGTGCCCTGACTAGCAGATGCCCCCCCCCATGGGACGGTGGCATACTCCCTGAGTGACTCCTGGTCCCACCCACAACAATTTTTGCTTAGGCAAAAGGAAGGAGTTATTAGTACACATACTAGAAAGCTCAATGCTAATTGCTTTCAGGTATGGCTAGATCCAGGAGTTCACACAGTGTTTCCAGGACCTGGTTCAGGACCAGTTTCTCTATCTCTGTCCTTCAGTTCCACATCCTCTGGACTGGCTTCACTCTCAGACATCTTATTCCAGGGAAGGCAAACTGGCTGCTCAGCTCCAGCCTCACACCCTCCCAGGTTCAAGGGCAGCAGCAAAAAAAAAAAACCCCAACCAACCAACCAAACAAACAAAAAAACTGTTTCTTCATAGTCATCCGGAGTTAGTTCTGATTGGCTTGATTTGAGTCACATGTTCACATGTGAACCAATCACAGTGACTAGCCTGGGAGGAAATTGAACCCACTGAAACATATGGACTGAGAGTTGTAGAAGGGTTGTTCCCCAGAAGTCCAGTAGGGTGCCCTAGCTGGGAGAGAGGGGAAAAGAATCTGGGTAGCAAAATCAGGTGTGACCAGAATGACCAGTGGTGGACTTCCTGACTTCCCCGGGGCCTTTCAGAATGACAGCTGGCCGGGCAGTCCTACATTCCCAGAATGGGACTTTGGCCTCTCCTGACTGACAGTTGGCAAGTGTGGTGAGAGGCAGTTGGCGGCCCTCCTCCTGACTCCTGGCCCCTCCTGACTAGCAATCAGTGGGTACCCGGGGGGCAGCTGGCTGGCACAGTGCTTGGCAGTCGACCAGTCCTATCTGGCAGTGCCTCATGGGGCTGCCCTGAGGTAGGGAGGGAAATCTCCTGGGGTCCACTCCATCGCGCTCTGCCTCTGCCCCTTTGCACCACCACTTAAAGAAGCCTCTTGTCCCTGAGTGGCAGCAGGACTTCCTGTCCAGGGGTGCACGAGGCCATCTGGGGCCAGTAGTGCCAAGGACAGTGATTCTGGTGTGCATGGATTCAGGAAAGATTAGAATGGGGGCAGGGTGTACCTTGCTCATTGGGTGTCACTCAATTTCCAACAAATTGTTGTGAAAGGCCCACTGTGGTCAGGCGCGGTGTGTGGCAATGCACTTGACAGGCAGAGCACGTCCTCCCTGAGTTTTCAGCTCATCAGGGAAGGGGCCCAAGTCACGTGATGATGTATGAGCTGTGATGGGTGTGAGGTGAAGGTGGGATGGCCCTCCAGAGGGTGATGTGTAGCTTCGACCCCGGCGAGTATTCCCCAGGAGGAGCAGAGAGAAGGCCCAGCTCAGGGAGTGTTTCAGGCAATGAAGAAGGCTGGAGCAGCTGGAGTAAGTGGTGTAGGGAGAGGAGCCACCATGCTCTGGAGAGTCGGTGAGGACAAAGCATAGAGGACACGAGGAGGCTCTGGCAAAGATCTGGGACCTTCTCCCAGGGGCAGTGACATGATCGGACTTGCATTTTTGAAAAGTCATTCCAGATCCAGACAGAACTGAGTTGGGGGGACACAGGTGGAAGCGGGGAGAGGGAGGTGGCCCAGAGCAGTAGGGGGCAGATGTAAAGAAGTGGGTGATTTGCGGGATGGCCAGAGCTGGGACCAACAGGCCTGGGGCTGCCCCGTGCTGTGCTCAGTGAGCAGCTGCCGAGGGACGCACACAGTAGGATCTGTTATTGTACAAACGAGGGATTCCCACATGCACACACGCACCCACACATGCCGGGCCTGTGTGCATTCGTGTGTACAGAGAAAGTGGAGGAAAGTCACTTGAGATCTGGGGGAGGGCGGGATGGGGCAACTCATTCTTTATGCATCTTTGTGTTTTCACTGGTCATGTAACGCGGGTTACTCTTATAGTTCTGAGAGGGGATTTTAAGGAATGAAAAGTTGAGAACAGGAAAGTGAGTGCAGCGGCTGAGAGTGCTGGCTTTGGGGTCAGAGCGACCTGGGTTAGAACCCTTGTTCTGTCATCGACAACTAGCAGACCTAAGGAGGGTGACTCGGCCCACGCCAGCCCCCTCTTTCAGCCATAAAGTGGGGCTGCTGCGTGGATTATGGCAGATCACGTGTGTCAAGTGCTTTGCACAGCGCGGGGTGGCTGTCACTGTTGTGATAGCTGTCCTCTCCCCTCCGCCCCCATCCCTCCCCGCCCTTCCTTCCCCCCACCTATCTCCCTCTGTTCCTTCCTTCCACATCCCCAGGGCATATGTCAGAAAAAGGAGGCTAAAATGAGGGGTCTGTGTGATCGGCCCTGGAGAGTCCAGAACAGACGGAACCGGGGCCAGCAGCCACCCCAGGACAAGGGAAGGAGGCCAGCCCCTCTTCCAAGACCGCTGGTCCATACGTTCATCTCCTGCCCCAGGCCAGGATGACAGATGGCCCCCGAAGGAAAGGTCACTGTCTTGGGAGCAGTTGTGTGCTTGGCGGAGGCCTGCGGGTTGGAGTACCTTCTTAGCGCCTGCTCGGTCCATGTCTGCTGTTTGGGGGCCTGGACCTCGCCAGCAACAGGACTTTATTTTGGTTACTAAGGACGGGAAGGTCCAGGTCATAAATTACTGGCTGGCTGGGCAGCCAGCCTCTCCCTCGGGGCGGCCCGCAGGCCGGAGGCCTCTTCAAGGCCAGTGTGTCCCCCTCCTCTCAGCAAGGGGCGGGAGGTCTGGTGGTGGCGGCTCGGAAGCCCAGTGGGGAGGCGGGGGAGAGAGGAAAGGGGTCTCCGGGCCTGGGTTCAGAGCAAGGTTAGCCAAATAGTGGATAAATTAGGCGAGGGAAACAGACAGCTCCCCTCGCAGTGAACTTTTCACCCAGCTAACCTGCTCCTCGCCCACTCTCAGGTGGCGGCAGCTCCCGCATGTGGCTGTCACCTCTCGGGGGGGTTGTCACCTGCCTCTTTCCCCAAGTACCGCCACTGCAACCCCAGGTGACAGGCTGAGGCTAGAGCACCCAGGACAGGCTCTCAGGTCAGAGTCTCATTTAGAAACTTGGGGATTTCATCCAGCCTGAAGTTCAAACTTGGACAGGACGGCAACTACCCCATTCTTCTTCCTCTCCTCACCCAACACCCTCACCCCGAGTGGGGCACACGATTCTATCAGACCCAGCACCTGACTTTGACAGGGCCACCGGGGCGAGGGATGCTTGTCTATCTGAAATGAGCCCTAAGGGCTTAGGCAGGTTCTCCAGCAGAACCTTCTACCCAACTCTCCTTCTCTGCTTGTTTCTGGCCTGAGTAACCCTTTGGGGAACCAGCTCCACCCTCAGGGAGCAAAGGCAAAGGCCCTCTCTACGGCAAAGTGGGCTCAAGGGGTGACCCAAGCACAGGCCATTGCCCGAGGCTCCCTGCCACAAACAGGCTTGCCCCTGGGTCACCAGAGCCCTCTCTGAGGCTGGCCCCCTGGATAGGAGGGCTTCATCGGCCATCAGGCGACAAGGAGTGTGCCAGAGGAGGGCATGGGGGCCAGTCCGAACCCAGGGACAATCACCAGGAAGCGGGTCTGCAGAAGAGCTGGAGGAGGTCCTGAGACCCAGTTACTTGGCCGTGTCCTCCCACTGTCACATTCACTGGTGGCTGCCCAGCCTGGATACACAGATGGTGCTCGGAGTAAATGCGTGACGGAAAGTACGGGTGAGCTGGCCAGGAGGGGAAGGGCAGGCGATCCCATCAGGACACGCAGGACACCCTGGAGTGGGGGCTGGAAGTCACCTGGTGTTCACTCCATGGGCACGTTGAGACTCATGCCTGCTTGGTCCTGAGCACTGCCAGGGACACAGAGAGAGTGAGCCAGGCTAGGTGCCACGATCACAGAGCAGAGCCTATAGTGTGGGAGGATGGCAGGTGAGAGAGATGGACAGGCAGATACACAGACCAACCACAACGGCAAATATCAGACCATGACTGGGGTGGTCAGTGAAGGGCTGAGGAGGAGGTGACATCTGAGCTGAAGTCAGAATGATAAGAAGGGGACAATCTTGTAAGGGGAGTAGTGTGGGGTGAGGTGGGGAGCTGGGCGGGCCCGGAGCCCAGGGCTGATGGGCAGCGTCAGAGGCCAGGCCAAGGTCATGACCTTAGACATGTCCTTGGCTGTCCTGGTAGATTGTCCTCTTGTCAGCTTGAGGCACCCCCACCTCCCTGACAGGGACACCACCTGGCCCTCCCCACCATGGGGGGCTAAGAATCGATGAGCCCGGTGGAAGTGGGTGACCTAGATGGAGCCTCGGCTCTTTTACTTGCCGTCTGGGTGACTTGGGCACCTGACTTCATCCTCGGAGCCTCAGTTTAGATTTCTGTAAAATGGGAAGGAACTCAATGCTTCCCAAGGACTGAGGAAGAGTAAAAGAATGCAGCTTCCTGGGGACTATGCATTCCTCCGGAGAGTGGGGTGCAGGGGGTAGAACTGAGCTTGCAGCTTGGCAGGAGCGTGTGGGCATGTGGCCCCCGTTCTTATCGCCATAGACATGTGAACACAGCCCGCACCCCATGCAAGAAACAAAAACTGGACGGCTTTGGGCCCTGCCATCATGCACACGGTGCCCAGAGGCCTGAGGTGTCTGTAGAAAGGGGGGCTGGAGTGTCTCTCATGCTGTGTCACCTCCAACGTCTGTCGCTCGAGACTGTGGACTCTGAGAAGCGGCCTGCTCCTTCGCTGGACCCAGAGCTGTCTTTCCCATTCAACAAATGTATCTCATTTCAGGCCAAATAATGTGGAGATGCTGGTCCCTCGAGTTGCACTCCTAAGAGGGACTCTGCCGCACAGATAAGAGTCATTTCCTACCGCCCCGTCCTTCTACGCGTCAGGAGCCTGGCAGCCAGCGGACAGGAAGGTGCTGGGGTGGACCCTGTGGGCCTCACCCCATAATCCCAGACTGGAGCCACGGAGACAGAGAGCGTGGGCCCAGGAGGGGAGGGATGGGAACCTGACTCTCCTCCAAAGACACCCCTGATCTCAGAGACTGTTCTTGGGGTCCACAAACCGTCACCCTTTTTTCGTCTCCTAACATAAAACTAGCTCTGTGTTTCCTGATTAGAAAAATAATACATACTCATTATTTTTAAAAATTGAAATAATGTTAAAACACATGCAGTTCTCAGTGGCTGTCTCACTGCCTCGGGCCTTCCCTGAGCTCCCACCCCCATCCCAGGACAGCTGAATCTGTCACAGAAGAACCCGCTCTGATGTGTGGAACGAGTGAATGAATGAATGAATGAATGGGGGGATGAACTTACGCGATCCTTCGCAGAGAGCTGACTGCTTTAAGAATGGGTCATTGCGGGTCACCAGCATCCTGCCCCCCAAAGAAACAGGTTCCTTAATGCCGGGCTGTCACACAGTGGGATTTCCCTGGGGCTCGGTGACCTTTCTGCTTCCTGTCTTTCCCACAGTTCCCCGGCCAGGGGCTTCCCAGAGCAGATGGTCTGTCCATGGGCTCATTGTTTTAAAATATTTATTTAGTATTATTCAAAAGATGGTGTCGTGACAAGAAAGAGAAAAACGAAAGAAAAAAAACCGTAAGGAAAGAAAAGGATATTGGGCATTCACCAACTGCCCGAGCTAACGCTACCTTCCTGCCTGCAGATGGTCCTTGGGACCCAGCTCAGCACAAATTCGTACGGAGCTGCAGTTTTGTGTGGTTTTTTTTTAACTTATGTTTACAATATACAGTTTTACTTAACACTCTAATAGAGGTTTTCTGTATTTCCACATAATCTTTAAAATTCACCCTTGAAAAGTCATTTTAATGGCTTTATACTATTCCTTCACGAGGCTGTCCCGTATTTTCAGACAGTTCTTTCCCTAATGGCTGTACAGGGATGTGTCCGTTTTTTTTTGTTTGTTATTTTGGCCATTGACAACAGCACAATCGTATGTACTTTAGCAGCTGTGGCTTTTGTGTCTTTTAAACCTTTTCTGTGGGATGAATTCTAATAGAGGGTTACAGAGACCAAGAACATAAATAGTTTTATGGCTTCTTTTCTGGGCGTCATCTCGTTTCCTTTCCAAAGGCAACATCACTGTGTAGTGCCATCGGCAGCAGAGTAAGGATCCGAATTTCTCTGCACGCTTGCCAATGCTGGGTGTGGCCTTAAAAACATTTTTCTTTTCTTTTTTCTTTTTTGCTAACATACTGTGTTTCCCCGAAAATAAGACTTACCCCCAAAATAAGCCCCAGTTAAAATCGTCAGCCAGACGGACGCATTTAGTACGTTATGACCATTTTCCAGAAGAAGACATGACTGTATTTGAATAAACGTAGATTGTTGTACATGAAAAAATAAGACATCCCCTGAAAATATGCCCTAATGCATTTTTTGGAGCAAAAATTAATATAACACCTGGTCTTATTTTCAGGGAAACACGGTAGTAAATATAAAATAGTCTCTTGGTGCTGCTGTAGGCTGCTCTTCTTTGATTATTAGTGAGGGTAAACCTTTCCCCTAGTGGTGGTTCCGAGCAGGTGAGTTTGGCCGGTTCATTAACCTTCAGCCCCAGACTGTCAGACATAAACGGGAGGATACCACCTCCTCTTGGCGTCACTGTGATCCTTTTTTTTTTTTCCAACTCAGCTCATCATTGTCTTTGTATTTGCATTTTTATAGGAGCTGTAGCCAAGGGCAGTGCTTTCAGAGCACCAAAATTAAAACCTGGTCTTTGCCCTGAAAGCAAACAGTCTATGTTCGTATTTCCAGTATTTCTCAGAACTGCCCTATATGAGTCTTTTAAGAGTAGCTTAAATATACAGTAGTAACTCCATTATCTGGAGAATCCAGACAACTCAGAAATAAATTAATTTTATTCCAGACACAGTTATCTGGGTTGTGAATATGTACATATTTTCCAGCCATTCATACCTGAATGGATGGGTGACGTGCTGCAGAAACCTCCTTAGTTGGAGAGATTTAATGAAGACAGCAATGGAAGAGTTTTCTTGGGACAAGCAAAAGGGTTACAGCATTTTATAGGTACTACAGAAAAAAATTAGGAACATGTCACAGTCGCCAAACTTCACATTTGTGGGTTGGATTTTCTTGCTGTACTTTCTGTGACAATTAAATGAGATGTAAAACTCTTAATGCAGTGCTTGTCATGGGATAAACGCTCAATGAATGCCAACTGTTGTACTCCAGTTTCTTTGTATGTCAATGATCTTTTCATGTTCTTTGCTCACATATATTGGACTCTTGATTTTTTTTTTCTTGTTTGTTTTTATGAGCTCTTTATATATGGTAGCCACTCTGCCTTTAGCTCAGGTTTCCTGACATTTTCCTTTGGTCACAACATTTAGAATGTTGGGAAATTTGTGGTTTTTGACAGCTGCTCCTTCCCCAGAGCTGTCCTGGTTTGCATTAGGGTCACCCTGTCCCTCAACTGTCCAAGAGGACTTGGCTCATTGAAGCATGTGGAACAATTCTTTTGAAATGAAAGGACTCAGAATCTCCACATTCTGAGGGGCTCTTTTCCCAAATGAGGGCAGTTTTCTTGATTTTGTGGTGGTTGTTCTTGCTTTATTTTTTCTTTTGCAGCAAATTCGTGCATGCATCAAGCATCCAATGAGAGCCTTCTAAGTGCAAAATGCTGAATTTGGGGACATAATGGTGAGCAAAATAGATATGTCCCTGCCCTAATGGAGCCCACTGTTTACAGGGAGACACACACTGGTTGATGTCATCTAGACAGTGAGTATTTATTGAGCACCTGCTATGTGCCAGGCTGTCTGCTAGGGGCTGGGGACACCCAGGTGCACAGAGATAGCCCATCATTAACCACATAACCACACAGGTAAATAGAGAGTGACATATAACATGTCTGAGTTATGAACGAAGGGCTGGTAGAGCTCTGAAGCCTATGACACCAGGACGTGACCTATTCTGACTGGGGGTCTGAGGGGAAGGAGGGGTATCAGTTAAGGAAGTCTTCCCGGAGGAGGTAACATTGGAGGTGAGCTCTGAAGGCTGACTGGGAGGTAACCAGGCAAAGGGGTAAAGGTTTTTTTATAACAAAGGGAACAGCACATGCAAAGTCCTTGGGGTGGGAAGAAACAGTCCGCTGGGTCCAGGGTTGGCCACTGGGACTCTGGGATGAAAGGCAGGGTCAGTGTTTAGGGGACCCCTCTCACGGTTTAGCCCACCTCAGGGCCCCATCTGCCCCTGCCCTGCCTGGGCAGCCCTCCTCTTGTCTGATGGCAGGAGAGGTGTCAGAAGCTCACTTTTGGAGGACACATGGCAGAGAGCGAGGCAGGGCCATGTGGAACTTCGCTGTCACCCTGGTACTTTCTCTGACCTCGGTGGGGGAGTGGCCTCCCGCCTTCGGGAGTTCACGGGGAGGTGAAGTCTCCTCCCAGCGGAGACCGGTTTCTTCCCCTCCAGGGAGGCCTGGCAAGGCCAGGAAGGGTGTCTGCTCTGACCTCTCCCCTCCCCAGCACTAGGGACCAAGCAGCAGGGGCCCCCATAACTGTCCTGTCCTGGGCATGGGCTTGGGGGCAGGACTGACACCTGAGGATCGCGGGGCTGAGGCCAGACACTGCAAGTCCCCTGAGCATTTCCCTCGAGGCGCAGGGACCAGCTCAGAGCTCAAGTTCACTCTGTGGCCACAGGCCCATGAGAGTGACGTCCACCTGGAGCACGTCAGGCTTTGCAGTGTGTTCTGTAAATGAAGCCTTGGCTCTCTCCCTCGGCAGCACCCAGGGCTGTCATTGGCTTCCCACAGTCCTTACAGGGAAATTCCAGCCCGTAACTTGGGGCCTCAGGAACGTCTGAATAGACTTTGGAGCCAGACAACTCTGGGTTGGAGTTCCTGATCCATCTCTACTCTCTGTGGGACTCTGGGCAGATTAACTTCTTGAGCCTCAGTTTCTCCACATGTTAAAATGGGTTCACCTTACCCTGCGGGGCTGTGGTACTAATGTTGGTGCCTGGTGATGGTTACTGGCAGCAGTTCGGGGAGACGGAGCGTTGCCACCGCTGGCTGCTCTCAGCAAGTCATTAGACTTAGACCTGGGAGGCTGGGGAGATGGTCGTACGTAAGTTGGGGCCTCGCTTGCAGGACCCACAAGTGTCATTTCATCCTCACAAGAACCTGGTGATGGAGATATAAGTAGTATTAGCCTCTTACAGACGAGGGCTCTCAGGCCCAGAGAGGTTGTCAAACTCACTCAAGATTGCACAGCAAGTAAAAGGCCCAGCATAGTCCAGGTGGAGGGTGTTTGCTGAGAACCTAGCCCAATCTTGGACCCAGAAGCTAGGAGCCAGAAAGGAAGAAGTTTCCTGTACCAGCTCTCCCTGCAAGCCAAGAATTCCCCAAAGCCATGCACCACCCCTGGACCTCACGACAGTTTCTCCAGCAAACGGGGCTCCAGGCGGAGGGAACTCGGCCCCTCCGAGGGAGCGGCTTGTCATTCTTGCCCAGCCCCTAGAAGAGCAGCTTGTAAGTAGAGCCAGGCCGGCCCCTTTGTTGCACGCTGACAGGACGGTGCAGCCACCACACACTTCAGCTGCCAACTCGCTGCGGTCACTCAATCCATCACCGAGGGCGGGGGCTCCTGGCCTGCCGCTCGCCTGCAGTGTTGTTCTAGTCTGCCTGGAGCTGTGAGATAAACGGGGCATGAACTGGCCCCCTGGCAGGGGGTCAGCCCCTTCTGCCCTCATTAAAGTGCCAATCAAGAAGAGGAATGGAGACAAGCGAGTGAGCTCAGCCTCTGGGCCACCGAGACTCCCCCACCTCCCCCCACCCAAGAAAGCCTGGTGAATTCCCACCCCTGGCCCTCGGGGCGTCTGGTTGCAACATCGCCCTTGGTTTTCCCTGCAATGAGAGAGGCTGGGGGGTCTGGAAATGCAAGGCAGCAAAGGCCACTCACATGGGCCGACTCGAGTCACTGCATACCTGCTGCCATGTAACTAACTACCCCAAAACTTTGTGGCTTAGAACAAAAACCGCTTTATTACCTCTAGTATCGAGTGTCAGCTGGGCTCAGCTAGGTGAGTCTTTAGCTCTGCATGATGTTGGTTGGGGCTCCACTGTGCCGGAGAGCTTCCAGACAGCTGATGCACGTATGTGGTGCCTGTGTGGGGATACCCAGCTGGGCTCACCTGCTTCCTAAGGCGACTGGGCATTTCTCTCCATCTCCGTAGAGTGTTGGGGCTGCTTCCGTAGGGTAGTCATACTACTGATCGTGACTTAGGACTCCTAAAAGTGCAGGAGTAGAAGGTGCCAGGCCTTTTTGAGACACTGACCTGGGACAGGCACAGAGTGACTTCTGCTCCATCCTACAGTGAGTCATGGGCCAGCCCCGATTCCATGTGGGAGGGGACCCAGGGGAGTGGATTTTGGGAGGTATGATCCCTTAAGGCTGTCTCTGGAGACTGGCGAATCCGTGTGATCCCGGGGGTGGGGGGGGGGTGTGCTTTACTCAGTAGAGGGTAGAACAAGCTTTCTTCTCTCCCGGGTTCTCTGTCTAGAGACCCAGTAACCAGAAGCCTCTTGGTCGGGGGTGGGCAGCTGTAATTCTCGCCTCCCATCTATAGACATACTCTCCACAATATATCTATTCTCTGGAAAAATCCCCCAAAGCCTATAATGAGGCACTAGAAAAAAATGAATGATAGCATATTATGTATTCATTTCAAATGTTAAATAATAATAATTGGTATCATTGCTTGAGAATTTACAATATGCCAACATTGCCCTTAGAAATTATATCTTATTTCATTCTCCCAACATCCCTGTGGAGACGCCACTCTGGCGACCCTCGTCTTGTGGGCTAAACTGTAACAAATGGACTCCCAAATGCTTGTTAACTCAAACACAAGAGAAGTTTGCTTTTCGCTTATGACGATGAGAATTCCTGGTCAGCAGGCTGCCCACCTCCACTGACAGTCTGCCAGACTCAGGTCCATCCAGCTCGGGGCTCTGCTATTCGCTGGCTTGCTAGAGAGAACAGAGCGCTCTGGCTGCTACCTGGAGAACGGCCCTAGGTGTGTGTGTATGTGGGGAGGAGGTGGGATTTGACGGATATGCCCTCATTTGCCTTCTAAATCCACTCTCCTCTTCTCTCCCCCCTCTCTGCCCTGGGAGGCTAACCTCCATGGACTGTATTAGTGGACTCCCAGCCTCTGGCTTCCAGTTAGGTTCAGCCTGTGGGAGACAGTGGCAGGGGATCAGAGTCCCTTGCCTCTCTCTCTGCCGGGCTGTAGTTTGACAGTAGCTGACCTTTTCACCAAAGGTCATGGCTCCTCCCATCAGGTGGCCCTTTCCAGCATCTATAGCTCTCACTCGTCCTGGGGGTGATAACAGGAGGTCTCTTGTTGGTGCCCTTGACCACACCCTTACCTCGTAATCACCCCTTTGATAACCTCTCTGCAGCCGTGTCCTCTGAGGGTGCCATCTACATCCTGCTGTGCTCCCGGCTGGTCCAGGGGGCAAGGGTGGAGGCAAGGACACTGTTCAGGAGGCGATTACGAAAATCCAGGAGACAGACGATGGTGAGTAGATTCATAAGATTTTCTGGTGGATTGGATGTGGAGTTTGAGTTAAAGAGATGCTTCAAGGACAGCTCCAAAATTGACCTGAACAACTGGAAGATTGGAGTTATTTATTAAGATGGATGAGACCAAGGTAGAGAGGGGCTTGCGAAGGGAAAAACAAACAAACAAGCAAACCAACCTGTGAGTTCTGTTTTAGACATGTTAAAGTTTAGGGCGCTTTTAAGACTGCCATGTGGAGATGCTGAAAAGGCAGCTGGAGCTCCAAGTCTGGGTTTCAGGGCAGAGATCCAGGCTGCAGATATAAATTTGAGAATTGTGAATATGTAGATGGTATTTAAAGCCTTGGGATTCAATGAGATAACCAAGAAGATTATAGCTGGAGAAAAGAAGATCTGACAGTGAGCGCTGAGTTTTTTCAGCATTTGGAGGCCAAGGCGATGAGGAGAAACCAGCAAAGAAGACTAACGAGGAGCTGTCAGTGAGGTCGGAGGAAAACCAAGAAACAATGGTTTTCCTGGAAGCCAAGTGGAAAAAAAAAAGGGGGTTTCAAGAAGAAGAGAGCCATCAACAATGGAGAATGCTGCTGGTTGTTCAGGTTAGATGAAGCCTTATAACGAAGATTAGACTTGACAAAATAGAAGCCATTGATGACCTTGAAAAGGAGGTCTTGAGGATAAAAGTTTAATTGAAAAGGGCTCAGAGAAGAATAGGAGACATTTCTGGTTCTATCTGTGGCAGAGTGGCTGGTATTGGACTTATGTTCCTGTCACAAATAACTGTAATACTGGACAAAATATATGAAACAATCATTATGTCATTGAACCACAGCCAATGCAAAGCTATGATCCTCAAGAGAGGGGAAGCACAAAGGCTGAACTCCACATTCAACTTGACTTTCTGCCTAGGGGTAATTTTCAAACGGTGGCACAAGGAAGCAAATTCCAAGCAGAGAGTATAGTCTCACTTGGCGGATAAAAGAGAGTTCGGAGTTTAGGGCTGCTAAGACCGCTGGAATCTGTGGGGCAGATTACCAAAGAAGAGGGAACCACAGAGAAGAATCGGCAGAGATGGAGACCCAAAATTTGCGTATGTATTCCCTTCAGATCTGTAGCTGAGTCCTAAGGTGTACACGCACAGGGCAAGACTCCACAAGGCCTAGCAATACACCTCCTTGGGAGCCGAGGCTGAACAGAGATTTCAGAGGTCTCAGTGCTGAAGTGATATTGTGGTTCTGAGGCATCTAGAGAGGAGAGAACTCAGTGAAAACCCTGAGAATGCAACTGAAAATCCAGAAAGGGTACTGTGTAGAAGTAAGTACATAAGCTAGAAGTAATGGTTTCACCCTAGAACTGTGGGAAAACTGAAATAGACTCTCCTTAACAAAGTCTAAAATCAATTCTCAACAAGATCAAGTTATTTAACGGCTTACCAGAAGAAAAGCAAAGCTAAACAAAACAGTATTCTTTAGAGGATGATATCATAATCCAGAGTCCCCACAATGTAACATTCAAAATGCTTAGCATATAATAAAACATTATTAGACATGTAAAGAAGCAGGAAATGTGACACATAGTCAAGAGAAAAAAGTCAATAGCAGTAAACTCAATGTAATCCATATGTTGGAAATGGTAGACAAAGACTAAAATATATAAATGTATTAAAGGATTCAATGGAAAAGGTGAACAAAACATTTGTGCCAATGGGAAATTTGGCATAGAAATGAAACATTTTTAAATGGAAATTCCTGAACTAAACAATACAGTATCTGAAATGAAGAATTCTTTGGAAGCACTTAATATCTATCATATTGGACATGGCAGAAAAAAGGATCTGTAAACTCAAAGACAGGAGGTCAAAATGAATGGCACCTATCAACCCAGATTCACGATGCTTAGTACATCCAAAGGAGGATAAATACAAAAATACCATACCTAGGTCATCGCAGTCAAACTACTAAAATCCAAAGATAAACAGTCTTAAAAATCAGCTAGAGAAAAAAAGAATACATCACATTCAAAAGAACAATAAGAATCATGGCTGACTTAGCAGAAACATTGGAAACCAAAAAGTAATAAGAATGACACCTACAAAGTGCTGAAAGAAAACTGCCAACCTCGAATTCTTTATCCAGTGAAAATATCCTTCAGCACTCAAGATAAAGAAAGATATTTTCAGGAAACTAAAACCGAGATAATTTGTTGTCAGCAGAATTTCACTACAACAAATACTGATGATGTTCTCTAGGCTAAAGAGAAATGATCCCAGATAGAATCCTATATCTGCAGGAAGGAATACAGCGCATCAGAAATGGTAAGTATGTGGGTATTTACAAACATTTATTTAAAAGACTATTGACTAGTCAAAGAAAAATAATAATCATGTCTGGTGGCGTTTATAATATATGCAGAAACAAAACATATGACAACAACACAAAGAGAAGAAAAGGTGTAAATGAAATTATGCTGTTCAAAGTTCTTACAATAATATGAGAAATGATATGATATTAATTCGAGGTAGACTGTGATAAGTTAAGGATGAATATTGTAATCTCTAGAGCAACGCTCAAAAAAAACCAAGCATGTTTAAAAGCCAAGAAGATAATGATGTGTAAAAAATGGAGGTTCATCGTCTGTACCACTCTGGTGTGGGAGCTGACAGTGAGGGAGGCTGACACGCTGAGGGGAGGGGGTATATGAGAACTCTACTTTTCACTCAGTTTTGCTGTGGACCTAAAACTATTCTAAAAAATAAAGTCTATTTTTTTAAAAAGTTGAGAGGACATAAAATGTAATTCTAAAATATACTCAATCCAAAATAAGAAAGGCAAGGAAAAAACAAAGGAACAAAGAGCAGTTGGAACAAATAGAAGACACACAGAAAAATGGTAGACTGAAACCCAACCACACCAGTAATTACATTAAATATGAATGGACTAATAAACATTCCAAAGGAAAGACAGAGAGTATATATACAATTGGATACAAGAATGAGACCCAACTATATGCTGTTCATTAAATATAGGGACACCAAAAGGAGGAAGGTACCAGGTTGGGGGAAAGCTGTACCATGGAAACTAATCAAAAGAAAGCTGGGGAGGCTACGTTAATATCAGACAAAGAAGACTTCAGGACAAAGAACATTCCAGAGATAAAGAGAGATACTGCATACTGAAAAAAAAACAATTCATAAGAAGACATAATAATGCTAATTGTGTCCTATTAATAATCTTAATAACGTAGCTTCAATACATGAAGCAAAAACTGAGAGAATTAAAAGACATCAACAAATCCACAATAACAGAGATTTTAACACTGCTCCTTGAGACCCTGACAGACAGCAGACATAAATCAATACAGACAGATAGAGGCTTTGAAAAAGAGAATGTGAGAAGAGGAGGTGGAGAGGGAAACCCCAATCTTTTAAGGAATTTGACTTGAAAGAGAGCAGAGACGTGTGCAGTGGCTGGATTGGGGTATGAGGTCAAGTGCAGATTAAGATGGGAGAAATGACAGCACGTTTGTACTCTGGTGACGAGAGTCCAGGAGGGGTGGGAAGAGGCGATGCAGGCCAGTGAGAGCACAACGGCAGGGCAAGGACCTTGAGTGACAAGGGAGGAAGGGATATGGGCACAAGCAGAACTGGTCTGAGGCGGTTGTTGTTTATGTGTCAGGGGAAAGAACCTTTCCCAAGACACTGGGCCCTGTCCTATGGCCAGGCTTCCTGGGGACGGGTGGGGGGCAGCTGGGGCAGGATCTGCACCAACCTCTCAGGCTTGGTATGGTCCTGTTCTTCTCCACATCTCTGTCCCAAGATAATTCAAGTTGGTCACAGGAAGCTATCCCAACACTAGAGGCTGGGGACAAGAAGGCTGCTTTTATAATTTTCATACACACACGCTCGTATGAATATATATATAACTGCCTGTATCTATATCTGTATCTCTATCTCTCTATCTCTGTCTATATTTAGTTTCTGTATCTCTCTGGAAAAATACACAAGAAACCAGGAAACTCGATAGTGGCTGACAGGAGTGGGAGGGAGGAACTAAAGTAACCATAAATAAAAACAAACACAGAAGGCAACACTTGACAAACAACACTCAGCAGTCTACTCGACTTCCGGTTCCCTTTTTAAACCCTACATTTTATCTTCTATATACATGTGTTTCCGGATTCCATTGAGAAAATATGAAGAACATTTAAACCCAACAATCTGCCCATAAACTAGGCTGTAAGCAGGTAAGAGTTGTAAATAAGTCTGCCAGTCACCTTTGCTAAGCACTTATTTTGTGCTTAGGATGAAAAAGTCTCACCCTATCACTAGCAGCGAGTCCACAACCAGCAATTCGTCATTCCTATTTTCAATCTGTTGACATATCTTAAATATTATGAATTATTGAATTAAAACACTACTATCCAGACATGCTCATCCGTCACGTGTGAGGGCCTTCTTGACTTGATAACTGGATTAACAAAACAAAGCTGAGGGCCAGAATAGGAGCTGCAAGATGATCCAATGCCTCCTTCCCCCAACGCCTGTGCTTTTTAAACATAATTGGTGTCATCTTCTGAAAGAAATTGGCTGACGTGTGGGACCACTAAGTGCTGTGCTGAGGTCCGGGAGCCTTTGGGTCAGACATGGCCACCCAGGCCTCGGCTGGCTTGCTTTTCCTGGTCTGTTTCACATGTGCGTGTCGCATGCCCATCTCCTGCCTCTGTGCCTGGGACTTGAAACACCCTGGGCAGCCGGCCAGAGGCCTTGGTTTTCTTTGCACAGTTGCCCAATCTGATGTTGGTGTTTAGCAAGCAAAGCGAGGCTCTTGGAGGTCAAAGAGAAACAGATGGCCCTCTTGCCTCTTCTGACCCCAGGGAACTCCATGGACCTGAGAGCACCGTGAGATGCTCCCCACATTTCAGAGCCCAGGAGACGTGGGCTGATCTTCCCTAAGGCTGACAGGCAGTCCTCGGATGGACCGGAAATGACAGGGCCAGGCCGACCCACACCGGGCATCCAGCTGTGAGAGAGCTGGTTGCTCCTGACAGCCCGTGGGCCTTGCATTCTTCCAGCATCAGCCTTGCTTCCCTTCTCCGCTGTTCTGCACCCTCTTCTCATCCAGATGAGAGCTCCCCACAGTTCCACAACTAAACAGATCCATGAGCCTCCAAACCGAGGCTAAGTATCTGGTAGGAATCTGCTCTTTGCCCATCAGAAAATTCCTCAAGAGTCAAGGCCTTAACTCAGAGGCCTGGCTCCTCATGGTGGCCTGTATGGCCCCGAGGCCGGGGGGAGGGAGAATCTGGGAGGGCCTGGGGCAGAGGAGCCTTCCCATGTGGCTCTGTCAAAACCCTGCTACCCACTGCTGTGCATGAACAGGGTCTTCACATCACGTGCCAGGCCTGCATTGCCCGAGGGCCCAGAATCCAGACACTTCCCAAAGCATTTTCTTTGCATTTCTGTGTAACAGCCAATAGTGGATGGTCCTGTCATCTACTTCTGTTCTATCCAAGATGGCAAACGCCAGCTACCTGTGACTACTGAAATGTGCCTAGTCTGAACTGATACTCTCTGAAAGGATAAAACACACACCAGATTTTGAAAATGTAGTGCAAAATAGGAACAGAAAGTATCTCCTTAATACTTTTTATATTGACTAACACTTGGTCACACTTTGGGCATAGTGAGTTCAATATATTCTGAAAATTAATTTCCCATTTCTTTTTCCTGTCCATAAAATGTGACTCCTTTAAAATTTTAAATTATGTGATTTGCATTGTATTTCTATAGGACACTATTGGTCTACTTGGTAACACTAACAGCTGCATTTCACAGAATCCCTTCTGGTTCCGAGGTAGAGCTGCCAAAAGGGGAGGGTGCATGAGATTTGGGAGACAAGGGTGAGCCCAGCCACTATGCCTTGAAGGTCATCGATGGGTCAAGGCGGTGAGAAACAGACCTAAAAGGCTGGTGAGAAACAGACCTAAAAGGTTGGTCGGTTCCAGGCTTTCCTTGCTCTTGTCCTGCAGCCAGCTCTTACTCCTGATGGCCAGCCTCGCTGACCGACACTCACCCCACCACAGCCTTTGCTGCAGACTCACAGGGGGCAGCCACAGAGTCAAAAACCTTTCAAAGATGACCACCTGGGCCCCTCCTCAGTCCTACTTTCCATCCACCCGGAGAGGTTAATGACCTTGTTCTGACCTTCTCACCCCATTTCAGCCTTCACCGCCCAGGCTCCGCCCATAACTGTGTGTGGTCTGAGTCCTATAACACAACCTTGATTCTCTAACAGTCCTGTTTCTGCTCCCTCATTGATGATACCGACCCCTCATGAGGCACTGAGCCCTCACAGACTAGTTTGATTGGGAGTAAACACAACTGAGAACGTAAAACACTGGTTAATGTATCAAAATACAACCGACATGTCTGAGAAGCAAGAGGGCCGCTCTTTGCTGTCAGGCTTTCTGTCCTGGCCTCTAAGATTCCATTTCTTGTCATTCCACTCACCCTGAATTATTCTCTTTCTCCTTCGTCATCCCCCTTTCCACGGGCTGCTTCTTTCCTGTTCACAAGCATGCCTATCTTCCAATTTTATTTTCTTTAAAACATCTAAAAAGAAAAAAAAAAAATCCCCACTCTCTCCTACAGCCAAATTTGAAAAATTCCTCCCATTTGGATCCTATTTCAATGCCACCACTCCCAGAACTGCTAGGGAGAAGGTCACCGATGGCTGAGTTTCCAAGTCCGTTAGCTTCTTTTCAGTCTTGCTCAACCTGACCTCAGAGCAGAGCTGGACCCCACTGCCCAGTCTCTGCCTCCTGAGCCCTTCCCCCCAGAACATTCCCTCTGCCATTCTCACCTCCTGACTGACCTTCTCTCCCAACACTTCCATCAGGTCTCCCACAGGTTCTGACCTCAGCCTTTATCTCTTCTCACTTCACACCCTCTGTGCAATGTCTTTTACTCCGTAGTTTATTTAAACTTGCATCTCCAAAGGAATGACTCCCAAATCTTTATCTTGCCAACACTGCTAACTGGATGTTCCAAAGGGCCCCATGTTTAACGTGTCCAAAATGAAACTTCCACCTTCCGGTTCTCCATCTGTAAGACTCTTCCTGTTACAAGCGATCTTCGTAAACAAATAGACTTTTGAACCAACTCAAGCAAAGCCCAGGGCCTCAAGTGATGTCCTCACAATCTGGTCTCTCTTCATCTCTCAGGTCGGCCTCTCTCCATTTTGCTTCACTCTAGGGCAGGCCCACCCTACACGCTGGTTCCCGGCAGCTCCAGCCTCAAGTCCAGTGGAAAGAGAGCATCTCTACCTGGTAACTTCTGCCCAACTCCCTGGATTCACTCTGATTGGACCAAGTGTCCATTCCACAACCAATTCCTGTGTCCAGGGACAGGATTACACTAAGTGGCAATTGGATTTCATGTATTCACATTTGGGTGGGTAAGAAATGGCTTCCCCTAAAGGAATTTAGGGTCTATTTCCAGAAGAAACAATGGCTCACCCTTCTTTTGCTTAGCACGATTTCAAGATTTCCCCATGTGGCTTTGTGTGCCAGTGGTTTGTTCATGTCTCTTGCTGAGTAGTATTCCATCCTTACGTTATACTTCAATTTGTTTATCGATTCACCTGTTGAGGGACATTTGAGTCATTTCCATTATTTGGTTATTATGATTAAACGTTTGTGTACAAGTCTTTGTATGGACACGTTTCCATTTCTCATGAGACCTAGGAGTAGAACTGATGGGTCATATGGTGAGTGTATATTTAACTCTTTGAGAAATTGCCAAGCCGTTTTCCAAACAGTCTTACATTCCCACCAGCACTGTATGAGAATTCCATGTGCTCCACGTCCTTGCCAATAGTTGCTGTTGTCAAACGTTTTAACTTTAATTACTCTACAGGTGCGTGGTGGTATTTCTCTTAATTACTCTACAGGTGTGTGCTGGTATTAAATTGTGGTTTTAATTTGCATTTCCCTGAGAGTGACATTGCACAGTTTTCATGTGCTTTTTGGCCTTTTGTATATTTCTTTTATAAAGTGTTTGTTGAAATGTTTGCTTATTTTCACTTGGGTTATATAACTCATGGAGCTTATTTGCTAAAAAGATTGTTTAAAAATTTTGCATCTATGTTCATGAGAGATATTGATCTTTACTTTTCTTGTAAAACTTCTGTCTGGTTTTGGTCTCAGAGTATTACCAACCTCATACAATAATTTGGAAAGTGTTTTTGCCTCTATTTTCTGAAAGAACTTGCATAGAATTGATATTAATTTTTCTTTAAATGTTTGATGGCTTTAACAAGTGAAGCCATCCGGGCCTGGACTTTTCTTTATGGGAAGGTTTTGAATTACAAATTCAGTGTTTTAAATAGATGTAGAGATATTCAGATTTTCTATTTCTTCAGTCAGTTTTGGTAATTTGTGCCTTTCATGAAACGTGTATCTACTTTATCTGAGTTGTAGATTCAAGTGCAAAAAGTTACTCAGTATCTCCTTGTCATCTTTTAAATGTCTATAGGACCTGTAATGATGTCCCTCTTTTCTTTTTTCAGTGTGGAGTATTTGGTGGGTGTGGAGGGGTTGAAAGGGACAAATCCTAATCCTCCACTGTAGGAAATCAGTAGATAATACTTCTGATGGAAAGAAGTGAAGAATGGGTGGTAGAAACATGATAGTTGGAAAAATGGAAGTAAACATAAGAAGAAATTGGAAAAGAGTTGAAAGTAGTTACCTGTGGGGGCAGGACTGGTGTGGAGTGGAACACGGTGGGGCAAAGCATTGGAAAACAGTTCATTCCAAACCAGTACAAATTCAAGTGCAGGGTTCCCTCATTCTAGATCTTGCATCTCTCATTTGCCTTTCCCTCCTCTCATTCAGGTTGCACTAACGATGTGCTTCATGTTTCAATCCTTCTGTGAAATCCTCTCATCCTCATCATTAGGGGCCATGACTCAATCTGGTCTCCCTGGTTGTCAGACCCAATTCCTATCCCATCTTCAGGAATGGCCGACTTCAACATCCCCTGGGATCCTCACCTTGGGTCAGGAGTGTACCTAGTCTACTTAAAACCCAGAAGATCATTTTTTAATACTCTTGCCTTTGATATGACAAAATTATCTTCAGTAATAATCACTAACAAAACAAATAATAGTAACAAGAATGCAGACTGAAAAAATTCTATTGAATTATTTATACACAGATATTAATTTCTTTTTTTCTTTCTTCTTATAAAAAATTTTAATTTAAATTTATTGGGATGACATTGGTTAATAAAATTATATAGGTTTTAAGTGTACAATTCTATAATACAACTTTTAAAATAAATAATTATGCCAGTAAAAATTAAATAAATATTATAGTACAAAAAAGGGCAGAACTACTTAATATTTTAATGTTGCTTTTATGTTTATATTTTATATTTATTGGATGGCTTGATTCTTTTTTGTTGTTGTTGTTATTATAAACCTATTAGGTTGGCGCAAAACTAATTGCAGTTTTTGCAAATATTTTTAACCTTTTAAACCGCAGTAACTTTTGCACCAACCTAATATATAACAAATATTTAATTAAATGCCCAGTAACTAGTAACTGAATTTTAATAAAATCAACATATATGCAAAAGGTATGATTTTGGCAATTAATAAATCATTCCACTGATATAATGCTTTAGTTTCTTTACATTTCATTTAGGAACTGAAATTTGCATTTCCAAACAAAAATATTATACTTCATGATCTGCACTGTTTCACTGTTTAACATTTTCAACACAAATAAAAATTGCAAGTGGTCACACAGAACGACAGAACTGAAGCAATTCAAGTTCTATTGCTTCACCTTACGATCACTGTCTACCGTCATTTACTTCAAATATACTATTTAAATACAGGGACATGTAGGAACACAGGGTTGGAGACTTGAACTAAGCCTCACGTCGTAGGCTTGAACAATTCTAAATCATTAGACTGCCTCTCAAAACGAAGGTATATAGCTGAGTGTGTGTGTGCGTGCGTGTGTGTGTGCGTGCGTGTTTGTGGAGGGGGGCGGGGGTCCACTGCATAACTGGGGTTCTCAGAATTAACTTCCATGTGGAATACATACTTTATTAAAGGATAAGAAATACGAAAGGGCTAATTTGAAGCTTACATACATATTATAACAACTCAACAGAAGTTAAAGTCGCTCAAGATTTTTGAGGGGTGGAGAATTTTTATCAGATTTTGTTTAGAATTGCCAAGTGCATGATGAGAAAAAGAAGACTGGCTTTTAGTCCTCGTTTCATGATTGTGTTTTAATTGTCTACAGGCACCCAGGCAACCACTCCCACCCTTGGTATGTCGGTCATGGGACGACCATTCTATTGCCACTCTGTCACAGGGAAGGACACTCATCATTTCTACTTCATCTATTCATTTAACATTCAACAAATATTTTACAGTCAGTAAATGGACACCAGCCACAAACATCCTGCTACTCCTCTAACGTCGCCCCATCTCAGGAATCACATCACCAGTCACCTGGTTACTTGCGCTGGGAATTACCCTTGATGTCTCCTTTCCCCTAATCCTCTACATTAAATTAACCCCTCTGTTTCATCTATTCTTCGAAAACATTTCCCAAGTCTATTGCTCGCTCCATCTCCACTGCCCTTTCCTCGTGCAAGCGCCGTTATTTCTCACCTGCACTACTGCACCGCCGTCCACTCTTGACTCATTTGACCCGTTCTCCATTTTGTAGCCAGAGAGGTATTTTTTGAGATGCCAATTTTGCAGTGAAATCCTCAGCCTAACACCTTTCCCCTTACCAAATCCAACACGACCTGGCCCCTGGCCAAGTCTCCAGCCTCATGTGACTACAGTCCAGCCAGGCTGAGATCCTGGTCGTCCGATGTGCTGAGCAGCTTCACCTCCCGGACTTCACACGAGGACCGCCCTTTCCTCTGCCTCTAGTTCCTCTCGGCCCTCCTGGACTCAGCTACCTGCCTCTTCCCCTGTGACGTCTTCCTTGCCCCACCCTGATGTTCACCAGCCCAGTGAGGGCGGCCAGATATGCAGCAATATCCACTACATATCCCTGGCCCCCAGCACCGAGCCTGGCACCCAGTAGATGCCCACAGCAAGGGCTGGCAGAGGCTTAGTGATGCTGGAATCAGTCACCAGTGTTGTCTGGGAGCTCCTAGGGATGGGTCTCTGTGGACAAACCATCTAACAGAATGGAGAGCTGCCTTTCTGCAGGCTTGGCCAAACTTCCCAGAAGTCTCTGTGTACCTCTGAAGTTAAGTGCTTTAGCAAAACATGCCCCACAGGCAGCCCTCTGCCCCTCTAAAGTGGCCCTGGGAGTCACCTCAGCACCTCTCCCTGCCCTCTCCCCTCACACTACCTCCCTCAGGGGCTTACTTGCCCAGGGTTTCCAAGGGTCAAGTTGGTCTAGATCCATACATTTCCTCTAAGGCAACATGTACCCATGTCTGACATTCTGGTGCTTTTGAGTCAGACCAGAATAAGCATGAGGTGTGACGTTTTATTACCCCGCGTCACTACTTACACTGGGTGTGCTGCCTGGGTGAGGACTGTGGGAGAGGATGGCCTGGCTCCTCTTGAGACCAGCAAGTGGGTGGGCCCAGCTCCTGGGGAAGGGAAGGCAGCGCTGGAGTGCCACTGTCCAGCATCAAATCCTTCTCAAGGTCCAACTGGATTACGTACTTGGCTGCTATGTTTTCTTCTTTTTTCTAACTTTGTTACTTTAAGGACTTATTGCCATTTCTAAGGAGTACAGCAGAAGTTAGAAATTGCTTCTCTGGCCACTTGAAAATGGAGGTCAGAGCTCTCTTAAACACAAAATAAGTAAGATCATACAGGATTAATATAGGCTATCAACTTGTATCTCTAAGTACCATGTTTCCCTGAAGATGAGACTGAGCCGGACCATCAACTCTAATGCATCTTTTGGAGCAAAAATTAATATAAGACCTGGTATAACATATTATATTAATTACATTATATTATATTATATTATATTATATTATATTATATTATATTATATTATATTATATTATATTATATTAAAGACTTGGTCTTACATTATATTAAAATAAAACTGGGTCTTATATTAATTTTTGCTCCAAAAGACGCATTAGAGCTGATGGTCCAGCTAGGTCTTATTTTCAGGGAAACAGGGTACATATGTATGCATCCATTTGCTTACTAACCTACCTACCATCTTTACATGCCTCAAAGAGAATATACTTTTGTTTCATATGTTTATGGAACATTTATAAAAATTGATTAACTACCTGGACTGAAAAAAAAACAAAAACACACCAGATTTTTATTTTAAAATGTAGACATCTTCAAGTTACATTTACCAATTATAATCCAATATTTGAAATAACTAATTTAGGGAAGCTAAATTTTTTTAATATTTAGAAATTATAAACATATTCCTAGGTGGTTCTTAGACCACAGAAGAAATCAAAAGTAAAATTAAAAACTTTTAATTTTTTGTTTTAATACCAAAATCTATGAGATAAACAAAGCTGTATTCAGAAGAAAATTTATAACCTTAAAATGCCCTCATTATTCAAGAAGGTGAAAAAAAACCAAAATAAAGCTAAGTACTTACCTTAAAAAACAAGAATAGTAAAATAAATCAAAACAAGCAGCTAAGAGGAATCAAAGATTAAAATCAATAGAATAAACACAAAGTAGCGAGGAAAAACAAATCCCAACTGGTTCTTGGAAAAGAATAGTAACTTCCTCAAAAACTTATTTATGAAAAAAATAAAAGGTAACAAGATGCAAGATTAGGAATGAGAAAGGAAAAATAACCAGATGTAGGAGGTATTAAAATAATTTTGAGAGAATACATGCAACTGTGTGGCAACAAATTAAAACATCTAAGAGAAACTGAATGACTTTTAAAAACCAAAAATGCCACCAAAATTGACCTATGAAGAAATCGGACATGTGCACCACCAACTATTATGAATATTCCAATTAGCATTGGGCACATGGGACAGTGATTAAAGGGAACCACTGGAAAAGATTCTGGAACCTGATGAGTCTGTGGCCTACTTTCATCTAACTTTAAAAAACTACAACAGGAAATTCTAATGTAACTTAAGCATTGCAAACCATAGAAAATGGTAGAAAATCCCCAGTCCACTTTATGAAGGCACCATAATTTTAATTCTAAAATCTGATGAAGATACTACGAAAAAGGAAAATCATAGACCTCTCACTTTAAAGATGCAAAGACTCAAAAATACCAGCAAATAGAACCAGGCAATGTATCAAAAGAATAAATTAACACATTATGACCAAATGGGGCTTATGTTAGAGACTAAAGATGATGCAGGATAAGGAAATCTATCAACATAACGTTATCACATTAAATAATTAATGGAGAAAAAACAATGGTCATAAGAAGAGATGCTGAAAGGGCACTTGCTGCAATTCAGCAGCCATTCTTAACTTAAACTTTTACAAACAAATGAAAAGATGGTCAAGTTTACTGCTAGGGAAATGCAAAATAAACATTGAGATACCAGTTTGCACCCGTCAGGCTGGTTGGCGGAGGTGCAGGAAGAGGGCGCTCCCAGATGGCTGCAACCTGCCATGTTCCTGCCAGCATTTTAGGAGAGTGATCTTGCATAGAAATAAAATTAGTGCCCAAGCACATAAATGGGGGTCTGTTTATTGTAGGGGTGTCCTTGGGGGGGGCAGGGTTGGATGGACTGAAAACTAAGGGAACGCACATCAATATGGTCATAGTAATAGTTATTATATGGAATAGTTGAGTCACTTATAGGACACGTGCAGCATCAGCTATTACGCAGCACTGAAGAGAATACAGTTACGCCAACCTGAGGGTAACACAGAGGCGTTGCAAGACAGTATGTATGAGTCCAACTTTATAAAAACGAAGGTCAGGAAACTCCATACAAATACCTATATCTATATACATGCCTGCATATGCTTACTTACATGAGCATAATAGAATAGGGCAACATGCGAGGTGATTCGTTTGGAGGTGAAGTAGAAAGGGGGTGATACTGGGTGGGGGAGCAAAAGAGGGCAAAAATACAGCAGCAACTGCCCGAGTGTGATAGGACACATATGTGAAATTGTATTTTTGTTTTGCATTTGTATAAGAAACCTAAAAACAAATTTTTAAGTTTCAACAGGATTATTCCACAGACAGTTCCTTTCTTCTTTCTTCGGTATCTACGATTGCTCGAAAATCATCTTCCAGCCAGAGAAACTTAGCCTGGAGCAGCGACGGCTCCTCAGGACCTGGTCATGTAATCAGTTGGTACCTGCAGGGTGGCGCACTGAGCTGGCCGAAGGAGATGTCACAGGCACACTCTCTCTGTGCCAAGTTTCTCCTTGTCCTATGCTTGGACAGCTCGTCTTGAAACACGGCCCCACTACCCTGGCAGCTCTGAAATATTCTAGTTGTGCTCTCATTTGGGGGTGTTAGCTGTATCTCCCATGGTCTCCCCCACTTAGAAAGGGAATATTCTTTAGATAAATGTAGCTCCTGCCTTCTCTTAAGCTCTTGGATTTCTGTTGGACATTTGATTCTGTCTGGCTCTTGTCGAGTTCAAGTGGGCAATGTTGGATGGGGCGTTTGAACACACGAGAGGGAACACTTCTTGATTAATTCAATTCTTTGCCTATTTCATGGTGAATGTGCCTAGAGAAAAACACCCAGGCTACCTGGTCTCATTTTAAATTCATGACCACCAACCTCGATTTAACTGTCTGGTCTGTTCACTTTCCCCTTGTCCTAAATCACTGTTTTACATCTTTTCCCCTCTCTCCAAATCTCTACCTCCCGTCCTGTACTCACTCGCCACTCAGCTCCCTGAGGAAACAGAAGCAACCAGATGACAATCTCCTGACGCTTCTACCTCATCCACTCATCTCCTTGGCCAGCTGGTCTCCCTTTTCTCCTTCATTGTCGCCCGTCCAGCCACTTCTCTCCCTCCCGTTTATAGCCAGGTCACTCTAGAGAGCTGTCCATATTATCTTGAATTCCTCTTCTTCAATTTGTCTCTTAAAATGACTCCAGGGGCGGCTGGATGGCTCAGTTGGTTAGAGCGCAAGCTTTGAACCGGGTTGTCGGTTTGATTCCACATGGGCCAGTGAGCTGCGCCCTCCACAACCAGATTGAAGACAATGAGCTGCCGCTGAGCTTCCAGAGGGGCGGCCGGATGGCTCAGTTGGTTAGAGCACGAGCTTTCAACAAGGTTGCCGGTTCAATTCCCGCATGGGATGGTGGGCTGTGCCCCCTGCAACTAAAGATTGAAAATGGCGACTGGAGCTGAGCTGCACCATCCACAACTAGATTGAAGGACGACTCCCTGAAGAAACCCAATATTCCCCAATTAAAATTTATTAAAAAAACAAAAACAAAAAACGACTCCAACCCGGCATTCACCCTATCCACGCCTCTCCAACTGCTCTCAGGAAGGAAGGTCTCCAGTGACCCTGATGCCATAAATCCAATATTAACTGAGGGACGGTCCTCATCCTACTTGATTTATCGGCGGCATTTCATAGTTCATCTCCCTGCTCTCGGAAGTCTTTCTGGACTCTGCTTCCAGGACCCACATTCCAGGCTTCATGTCTGTCTCTGGATGGTCCTGCTCAGTCCCCCTTGCTGTTCCTCTCCATCTGTCTAACCTCTCAACTTTGGGGAGCCCCAGGGCTCAGACTGGCGCCTCTTTTCCTTTTGTTACCCACACTCAGGCCCTTGGGAATTTCATTCAGGCTCCGCCTGTCAGCCTGTCATTTGTACGCTGATGACGCCCAATGGGAAACCTCTGGTCTGGGCTTTAGTCTTGAATTCCAGACTCCGATGGCCGCCTGCCTTCCTGACATTTCCTGGGGGGATCAAGTAGGCACCTTGAACTTAACAGATCCCTAGTGAACTCCAAAGCTGCTCTCCCTGAAGTCTCCCCTCCTCAGTAAATGACAATTCCCATCCTGCCAGGCCCAGACCAGCACCCTCAGAGTGGTAGGTGGGGAGCAGCCGACATAAAACCAGGGGCCTGGAGAACGTAAAGTGCTGCAAACTCTTGTAAAGTTAAGGACGGCTCAAGGTGCAGGCTTCGTCCTAGTAATGTGCTTCCCTGGGGCGAGGGGAAAGAGGGTATATGTTATTGGAAACGAAATACGTTTGGCATTTGTCATTGATGATGGTTCTAGAATCTACGGAACACCAAGAAACCAGAAGAAAACAACATGTCTGGGAAGTCAACAAAGCATTTTATTCCACAGGAAGAAAAATAATGACTCTGATATGGGAAACAGGTTAAAGAGTCTTAACACATTGGTGATTGTAATAGTGTTTACATGGTGGAGAACCAGATACTTTGTTTTCAGAGTTTTATCAAGCAGCTATGATGGCATTTGGAGGCACAGATGATGCTTAAACACAAAGAGGCCTTGGGGCCTTCTGCACGGAGGTGAGTGCCCACCCAGCAGCGAGACACTCGGGCTGGTAACAGGCTGCTGTTGTGTTTTGCAGTGAGTGGCAGCCAGGCCCGCCCGGGGTGTGGGGACGCGCTGACCTCTGGCTGGCCTTTCCAGCGGGCAGAGAAAAGCAGCTCTGGTTAGGCAGCGACATGGCTGGCCAGCTGTGCTGGCGCAGGGCATTAGGATGGCTTCTGCTTTCTCCTTATCCAATTTCTCCTTATTCAACGGGGCATTCACGGAGCCAGGGCCAGGGCCTGCTTCCTCTGCAGCTTTGGAGTTTTTCCTGGCCAACCAGGAAACGATGTCCAGAGCCCCTGAAACCTTATCGCCACGCCTGGCACGAGGGCTGCCAGGGCAGGGGAGAGCTTGAGAAGGTCTCAGTGGGCGTCCATCCCCACCCCCACACCCCAGCTCATGTGGGCTTTGGATCCCATTTGAACATTCTAAGGCGCAAATGTCAGAGAGGAGTTGTGCAATCAGAGGAGATGGGCAACTATTTCAAGAGCTGATTAAAATTAGAAAGGAGTGGGGGAAGGGCCTCCGAACACCTCTCTGGAGCCCTCTGGGAAGCACCGTCCCTCAACCAGCTTTCTGCAGTCAGAGCCCAGAATACCCAGCTGCTGCTGGGGGCAGAAGGCAGACTTCTTTTCTTTAGTAATACTAAGCTCCTTAATCCGGTACAGACATTCAAGTGACTTCATTCCAGAGAGTGACAGAAGGCTCACTGACACAATCAACTCTTCTGAGAGTCTCATCTTGAAGAGATCACCATCTCCGGCAGTGGGTTACTGATGACAAAACCACAAGCCAAACTTGTGGGGTGCAGGGACAGAGGCTGGTATGGAAGGCCACTAGACCTGCAGGAAGTAACACTTTGGCCGTGGACTGTGGATCCTGTGTGTGAGGCTGACACAATCCTGACGGCTGCCCAGCAAAAGCCAGCCAGCCAACCAACCGACCCAAAACCCACCCCAACCCTTCAAAAGCCAAGTTTCCGTTCTGCAGTCCATGAACTTAGAGTCCAGTGAAGACCATATAAACGAGGTACAAGGTATAAGTTGATCCTTGAAAACACTGTTTAGCTAAAGCACTTAAAACACTTATGCTAAAGCACCCTTCCTGCGTCTGAACGAACACACACACACACACACACACACACACACACACACACACACGCACGGAGAGGGAAAGGGAGGAGAGAAAAAGAGGGGGAAAGAGACAGAAAGATCAGCTTCATTTGTGTCTTGGAAGGGGTTTGGGTTGTGAGTTACAAACACCCAAACCTACAGATCCACTGATCCACTGAGTCATTTTCGGCCTCGGCCACATGTGACAAGGTTGGAGAAACTGATTCGCTTTGTGTAAATAAAAATTTAAAAATTACAAGGCTAGTCATTCATTGTAGAGTGAGGTCCCTCTCATTCCCCCAACTTGTCTCTTCCTTATAGAAAAGGGAAACACCAACAACAAGGAGGGGGCACTCATACCAGCCTTGCTCCTGGCTGTTATTTAAAACCAAGGACAAGAGATATTTTGGCCAAATCTTGGTACCAGGAGAAACTTACAAAAACAGCTTTTTAATACTCAAATTTCATTCCCTTTTCTCAGACTCTCTCCCTCCCTCTCCCTTCTCGTCCTAGTGTTACCATCACTGTGTCCCCAGGGCTACGGAGTTGGGTGCCTGCCTATGGCTTTCTTTATTCAAAAGAGTCCCAGGTCCTTCTTCTCTGTTGCTGTCCCAGATGAAGAACATTCTTACTATGGATTTTTGATAAATTTGTGGATTTTTGATTTGTTAAAACAAAGAGCTCCATGGGATGTCTTCCCCTTTTAAATCAGCAGAGCCTATCAATGTTTCAAACTGACCCTCTCCGCTGATAACCCAAGAGAAAATCACAATGCTGGTGTGTGTGTGTGTGTGCGCAGCAACAGAACACAATTTTATCTCAAAGTTTGACGAGACTTATCAAAAGAAAGCCGAATTGATAGGCAGATAAAAAATAGTGATTTGTGATCATGTAAGGGCTAGCTTTGAAACGGGTAAGAAATAAATAAAAGATGGCTCCCCGAGCCACTCTCGTCCATGTCTGTCAAAGGGCCAGCTCTGGTTCTGAATATTTTGGCTCACAGCTCCACCTGGGGAAGTGCAGGTTTCAAAGGCACCTTCAGTCTCAGTCCGCTCTGCTGTGACTACTCTAGATTCCAAAATGAACACGTAACATTCTTCAACTTCCAACAGTGCCTTTTTACAGAGAGTACCCTGAATCGGACCTGGGGAATTAGTGCAATAGAAGATCTGATATACGTTTATATTACTTTACAGTTAACAAGCCTTTACACACATTATAGGGCCTGTTCGGAAACGTGCCTCTATATTTACAAACACAGTTGTACATATACACATGTTAACAAAATACAGGGCAATCTAAAAATTAGATTCATCTCAGGACACTTTTTCTTCTTACGTTATTCAACCAATACCTTTTAAAATTACTTCCCCACCAGCTAAAGTAACCCCCTCTCCAGAAATTACTACAGTTGTTTTCCGTTTGTATCCTCCCTCCTAAGCATTTACTTTCCCTCATTCCTTGATATCGTCCCCCGAACCGTATTCCGGGTTTGCCTCGAATTTGAGCCCAGTCTGTGGGCCTCTGCTCCTGATTGGCGTGGCGTTTGGGTCTGGGAGCGCCTCTCTCCAGCCGCTGGGATGCTTCAGGAGTCCAGCTCCAACTGCTCCTGGTTTTCACTGAGTCTTAACATAAGTTGCTGTTCATAGTACAGGCTCTTTGCATAGTTTATTTCTTGTGACAACTTGATAGCGAGGACCTCCGATTTCACATGGACCTGAGGAGCAGAAAAGAATGAGGAACCTGCCCTGGAGGTGGGGAAGCAGAATCACAGGACACGCGAGTTAAATTCATCCAGGCAGCTGCTCCCAGCCCGGCTGCAGAGAGAACAGTCCGGGTGTACTTTTAAGAAGTGGACACCCAGGGCCCTACTCCTGGTTAATGCTGATACAAGGTCTGGGGGCAAGTCCTGGAATCTGTACCTTTAACACATTCCCCAGGTGGGTGACTATGGAGCCAACCCATCATCGCCTGACATTTCCCCAGGGACCAGTTTCAGCTCTGAGGGGATGAGGACCTGCTGAGGTCAGGCTCCGAGCACGAACGAAGGACTGTACCTTTGGGATTCAAATCTAAAGTCTGGCGGTCAAAGCGGGAAGGAGAACCAGCACACGACTGTCCCCAGGCCTTTCTTATCAACAACGCCTGGCTTGTTCACTTGCCTTGAAAGGGGCAAAACTGCAGCTGGGCAAGGCTCCCCCCCATGACAAGGAACTTGTAGAAATAACTCACACTTTTGGGTGTTAATTCTACTCATCTTCCAGCCCTAGCTTAAGCCAATGACCCCAGGGGAGCCTGCACAAGCCATGAGAAACCCAAGTGCATTCCTGAGCACAGAGAAGGTCAAGGGGAAGAGGCCTGATAAGGTCGGTTGCTATTTCTGATCTGCAGGAAGACTCAGAGAAAAGCAGGACCATTTTGAATGACACATCACGCTCACTTGCAGGCTGGAAAATCCTAGCGTGCTAGGCAAAAAAAACTAAGCAGGACTAACCATGGGTTTCATGAAAAGACACCAAGTCAGAACACAGCGGAGACGGGGAGTTTCCTCACCGTGCTCCTGAGTGGAGGCCACAGAGCAAAGGGGTCTAGAAAGCCAGGTCTGGAGTCGCACAGCACCTGCGTCTGAACCGCACCTCCTTCCGGTGTCAGCCGTATAACCAAGTCACTTGCCATTACCACGGCTCCGTATCAGCCCAGTGGGGACAATGACAGTCCAACATCAAATGACCCTTAAGAAGTATTTAGTATCCAGCTGGGCATACAGTGAGCCCTTACTGAATGCTGGTTGTCAAGAGTAATGATATTATTTAAAAGTCCCGCCATAACAGTGTCTTGTACCCTTTGGAGGCAAAGTATAAATTTTACTTACAAATATTTATTGAGCATTTACCCTGGATGGAAGCCCATGCGAGGTACTGCTTCATCACACACACACACACACACTTTCCAACTGCTATACAGGACAATCAACAGAGAAGCCAGTGCCTGCTCTAACGCCTTCTTAGGTTCAAATGCACTGAAGAGTCCCATTTTAGGAGTAAAAAACCCCATATATCGTGTCAGTCAGTCCTCACAACTAACCAGAGGTGATGGCACGACTCCTCGCCATACGTGGAGGGGAACCCGAGGCACAAGAGCTAAGTAAGTCGCACAGGCTCAGCAGTGGCAGAGCTGGGACAGCAGCGTCTCCCCGGCTCCCCCACACCGAGGACGAGGAGGCAGCACTCCCGGGCTCACAGCCCCGCCTGAGGCTAAAGTGAGTTCCGAGTGGAAAGCGGTGCAGAGGCGTTCGGAGGCAGGGAGGGCCGGCCCGCGTGCACTCACCATTGGCTTCTGGTGGGAAGGGCCCGGGATGGACACTCCGCTACTCGTGTTCACCGCTTTTTTGGTCACCTGCACATACACCTTCCCATGGTCTTTGGAGACCAGGCAGTGGTAGAGATCGTCGTACTTGACTTCTAGGAAAATGGCCTCACGATCTACGTAGTCTCCACTTTTCAGGAAGTAAACGGCCTTGGAGGAGATGAGCACACAGTAGCTATCGATGTTCTCCACGGCTATAAAGCTGCGAAGGAAGAGGGGAGGTAAGAAAGGCACGCAGAGCTGTACCTCAACACAATGGCCAAGCTCTCCTGTCACTAAGCCCGCACACAGGGGGTGTGGGCCCCGGGTGGGCCCTGGTCAAAGGCCTGACCTTGAATCCAGGCTCCCTCACTCACTGCACCGTGGGCAGGTGGCTCAATTGCTCGGAGCCTCCGTTTCCTCATTTATAAATTAGGAACAAAAATGACGCTGGCCTCGTGCGGCTAATGAAGCACTGGTCCCCTTATACAGGGAGCCAGACAAATGTCACTGCAACCTGATGACAAACAACAGTATCAAGAGAAATAGTTTCTATCCTGAATCTGTACCATGTGGGATGTTTTCAGTGAGAGTTTGTACATAGTTTAAGGCTTAGAGAAAACTGTACCAATGCTTTATTGGACAAAAGAGAAGAAAAAAACGATGCTTCTAAATGCTGACGGAAGTAGCAGCTGAGGAAGTTTGCCATGAACGCAGGGGACGTAAACAGTAGTGGCTGGAAGGCAGGCCCCGGGAATGGCCACGGGAGGGGAAGAAGCGGAATTAAACAGGTGACCAAACAGGAGAGGGTGGCACCATGAGGCTCTAGCATTTTCTCACACACACGTCCTTTCTATCACCGCTCTAATGAGAGGTCACTCAGTCTCGGCTCAACACCTCCAGTGACAGGGAACCTGGAGGCTACCACGCCATTTTCAGAAAATTCCAGTGGTTAGAAGGTGTTTTGTTAGTAACACTGTAATCTTGATTTTCGTAACTTTCAGGCATCACTTTTAGGGGCTTTAGGACCATTAAAAAAAAAAAGTCTCATTCCTCTCCCTCCATGGAGCTCCCAGACTTAAAGCAGAAATGTATGCACAGCAAACCTCTCAGCTCAGCTACTGAATGGAGAGCAGTGACCCTTGGAAGCCACTGTGACAGCTCTCCAGGGCCTGGCTGCCTCCACTGCATCTTGTGACAGCCTTCCACAATGGGGTGGTGACGTTGGGGGGCAGCACAGGAGAACAGATGATGGCAAGAATACTAAGAACGGACCACAGGCTGGCTGTCAAGTCGCGGCCCCCTGGGACTTGATGTCCTGAGAGGAATTTGCAAACTGCAGTTGCCCAGAGCCCAGGCTCCCCCTGGAGCGGCTGGAGGACAAGGTCCCAGGGCGGCTTTGTTGTGGTGTCAGCAGTTGCAAAACACTCTGATGGGATGGAGGGCTTGCCTGCGGGTTTGCTTTCAGTCCCAAGCATGTGCCAGGCATTTGCTCACCTCTGAGCTTAGAGAGCACCCCCCACCCCCAATTCAAAAACCACCTTGTCTCTCAACCTCTCAACTCCCCATCCCAAGGAGTCACGAGTTCCAACTTCTCCATGAAGCGTCTCAAAGTTTTCCCACGAAACATGCCAACCCCACCCCCACTCTTGAACACTTAACTGCTTACCTTCAGAAGCACTGCAAGCACTTACTTGTTCTCTTTGTCTCCTGGATAGGTAGGACGGCTCTCTGACTAACTGATGTAAGAGTGGGGTCCCTATCCTACCCCCACGTCCCGCTGAGCAGCACCACCGGGCGAGCCACCCCGAGTGCTCGCTCAGTAAGCACCCCCGGTTCCAGTCGCCATTTTAATTACAACCTCGCATGACAAAAATTGGGGTTTATTGTTCTATTCTAACTGGTTGGCAACGCCAAGAAAGTGGACTTGTGAAGTCTTGATGCCCAAATTAGAGCCACCCAGCAGCTTTTGGTGGGGAGGCCACTTGGCACGGAATTTCCCACGTCCCGGAACCCTGACAGCACCAAGGGGGCCGCTTCGCCACTTGATCGAATCGAATGGGATCTAAAGTAGCTGGTCCAGGGGAAGGAACGGAGATGGAGACTGAAAGAAAGAGAGGTTGAGAAAAGCTTCCTGATAGGCAGGAAGTGCTACAGGGCCAGCTAGAAGTTGCCGAGAAACCAGGTAAAGACTGAACAACGGCCTATGGCTTCTGGGCACTGGTGGGCCGGGAGGTGGCTGTGGAGGCTGTACTGGGCTCTCAACAGACCCCCAAAGTCAGGCACTGTAGTCGGGGTGAGAGCAAGAATGCGCATTAAAAGTCCAGCTGAGATGATTTTCTTTGCTCTGGTCCAGCACAGGATGGGGCCCTTCCATGCCCTCACCGTTCCCCCACTCTCACCCCACCTGGGAGCCCCTGTAGCTGACATTTACGCACGGCCTCTAAAAGGGCCAAGGCCTGTCCACCCGGGCAGCTGCTCTGACACCAGGCTGGAGTGGCTGACATTATTAGTGTGCTTTCCACACTGGAACACTTTTATAGGCTTTAAAATAGACTCCTTTTCAAGATGCCACAGATGGCGCAAGTCCTGTCAGGCCAGAGCCACTTGGGAAGGAAAGGTGGCTCTGAGCTGGGAGGCTCTCCTGTGTGGCGTTTCTCAACACAGTGCAGAAGGGACCGTCCCAGCAGGCAGAGAAACCCCACCAGGCTGGGCCACTCCGGCCAGGCCAGCTTTCTTGAAGACAGGGCTCAGTTTGTTCATCTGAGAGAGGAGACACCATTTGACAGCTTCTGTCACAAAGTTGGTAGAGAAGTCAAAATAACTCCTGGTGATACAGAGCTGTGAGGGGACAGGAGCAGTGAATAGGCACAGGCCTCTCTATTCTGAGAGTCCGGGCCCCATTCATACCCCAAAGTTGCTTCAGATAATAACATTTTTTTGACTTTTACATGAAATGTTCTAAAGTCTTTTCAAATCAAAAGCAGATCAGAGCCAACGGTATAACCAAGAGGAGGCGGAAGGGAGACAGTGAGGCTACAGCAGCTGGAGCATCAGGGTCCCCGCAATGGTCTGAGCAAGAACTGAAACTGACCTTGCAAACAGCTGTGCCTCCATTTTCCTCCTCAACACCCAACAACCAAAGACCAAGGCTGTGTGTGTATTTGTCTTTTTTTTTTTTTTTTTACAAAATCTGCAAACCATAAAGAATAATTATCTCCAGACGAGGGGTTTCCTCCTGTCATGGAGACCGATCCCAAACTCGTCACTGTGAGAGAGGAGCTGAAACTCAGGGTGCAAGAGAAGCTTGGCCACAGCAGCACTTGTGACAGTGTCCCCTGCCAGGCCGCCCCTTCCTCTGTCCCTTCGTCCTTCGAAGCCGCAGCACCGCCCTCCCTTCCTGGCCATCCACCTGCAGGAGGCCTGCTTCCCACAGGCTTCCGTTTGCTTCACTGAAGAGGCTCGGGGTCCCGCCAACAGAGCAGCAGCGGCCATTGCTGCACGTGCGTGGAGCCCAGGCACTGGACTTTCTACTCTGTGTGCTGCGTGTCTCCACACCTCACGCAGGGCTGCTGCTGGCCCACGAAGGAGGGCCTATTGCAAAACCCCACGGCCGACACAGGGGAAAAGGAAGCCACGGATTTCGGGAGATCCTGAGTGCATCCTTCTGTTCTCTGACTTGCTAGTCACTCAGACGGCGGGAAAAACACAAAGCTCTGGACAAGCTTTGTCCTTCAAATATGAAAACTAGAAGTCACCCAGGACCCTGTTCACACATCTTAGGTTGCGTAGATACTATCTTGGATCCTATAAAAAAAAACAGGATTCTCAGACCTCAGTCAAAAGTTTTCCTTTAACTCTCCTTTAAGGAGAAGAGGACACTCTGTCCTTGGGGTCAACCTGAGGAAGTTTCTTGGAGAGAAGAAGCCTGGCACACACAGCTTACATCATTCTCGGAGGGACAGGCACGAGTCGTGGGCGCATCTGGCAGGGTCCGCTGTCATTAATGATACCCCAGACCATGGCCACCGCAGGGTGATCACAGCAACTCCCACGGCATCACTGATGACAGCCTCAGACCACTCACTCTGTGGCCCGTAATGATGTCTCCTCCAAATCCCACGGCCAGTGTGACACTGGAAGCAGCTAGCCCTAGGTGCCAGGTGGCTCTGCCTGTCACTAGCCAGATGGCTTTGCTCAGAGCCTCCCTGCTGCCATCCATAAAACAAGAATCATCACATACTGTACGGGGCCAAGGTGACGATTAGAGCTGATCTACGAACCCGACACAGAAGAGAAGGCTTTGTTACTCTGTCCTCTGCTGAAAACAGATGCCAAGTTCTCCAGACACCGGAGAGTGTCCCCTCTCAAGTCTACAAATCTTCGCTTTAGCGGGTGGAGAAATGAGTGTCCTTCTAAGAGGCCTCACGGAAAGCAGGTTCAGTACCAACTGCCCTCAGGGAGAGAGAAATCTGCCAAGCCATTGTTTCAACCACCCTCGTGGTTTGATTTCTTTCTTTCTCTCCCACTCTTTTATTAAATCTATTTATACATCTACAGTGTACTCATTTTGGAGTCATTTCAAAATCAGAAGAGTCCTGGGTCGTCATACTCCAGGTGCGCTCCTAGAGGAGGCCCCTCCCCGGCCATGTGCCCCGCCCCCCAGGCTATCAGGACCCCCTCACACTGAGCATGTCCTGAGCTGAGCTGCCCTTTCTTCTCCAGTTCTCTCCTCCTTCAGCGTTGCCTATTGTAGTTGGTGGCATCTCCATCCAGCCAAACAGCCAAGAAGCCCCGTGTCTTTCTCAACCCCTCTCTGCAATCAGACTATGAATTCAGTCAGTCTGTGACTCCACTATGCCACCTCCTAAATAATTCTCGGTTCGGTCCCCCTCTATTCCTCTTCCCTGTCACTGTCTGCATTGGAGGCACTCCAACTCCGATCCATTTTTCTGCGGCTGTCAAGGTTACATTTTTAAAATGCAATTTTGAGTGGGATCCTCTTTAAAATCTCACCACTGTGTAGGGCAGTAAACTTAGCGTGGTTGTCAAGGCGCTCCGAATTTGGCCTTGTAACCCACCTTTCCAGTCTCAAGGCCTCTGTTCCTTCCCTCCCACACATGTGCTATCCCCACATCTGGCTAACTCGAGTTCTCCAGAAATGCCATGACTCTTCGGCCTCCCTTTGTCCACTCTTCACTGCATACATGACTGTCTCTCTTCTCTCCTTGGCACATTTCTCCTATTCCCGCAGGGCCAGGTCAATTGTCCACAGCCTTCCCCAGCTTTCCAGGCATAAATTAATCACTTCCCCTTGTGGCCCCATAACACATGGCTCACACTTCTATTTTAAAAGCAATCATATGTTACAGATAGTGGGTAGTACTCTGTTTCCTCTGCTAGATGGTGAACTTGTCAGGGCAACAGCACATTTCTTATTTGTCCTGCACATAGTAGGATTTAATACATTTATGTGTTAAGTCGTCTCAGAAAATGACAATGAAATTACATTGTGAGGTCCAATAGAATTGCCAGAGTACATGCAACTTTGAACGTTGGGTATATTTCACCCTTAGTAAAGTTAAAGAATTCTCTCAGAACGCTTGATTGAACTTACTAAAGATTTAGCAAGCCATTAACCTTGATCAGAATAGCTGAATAACCCACCAAATGACAGTTTTAATTCAGTGGCATATCAAAGAATGTCCAATTCCCTAACTGTCAATGGCTATCGACAGATTATTTCCTGGTTTAGAAAAAGAAGCTAATGAATTCTATCCCATTCCTCAAAAGGACCTGTCTTTTGTTTTTGTGGGGAGACTGTATATGTTAATGCAACGTTTATCTTTATAATTATATGCTATTAGACCATTACAACCTGTGCTTTAAAAATATTTCTGATCTCTCTCTCTCTCTCTCCCTCGCCCTCTCTCTCTCTCTGCAGCTTCTCAGGAAAGATAAACAGGACACAAAATACCATAGACACAAAGGGAACAAGAAAGAATTTTACTCTTGATTTTGTATCTGTATTCTTTGAATTTCCTAACCACATGCATGAAGTTTATTTCATCAAAAAGAGAAAGGACTTATCTGGCTGGTGGGTTTATAGGCTGCTTTGTTTTCGTTTTTCCTAGTTTTCTGTATTAAAAAAATCTCATAAACGTTATTTTCTGAAACTTCATTTTGACAATACAACCCAATTGTCAAACTCCAGAACACAGCACGCTAAAGCAGCTCCTCAGCTCGTGTGGCTGCTCACGGCATTTTTATTGAGAAGGTAAGAGCCATCCTAATGCTTGTAATGCCAGTATGTAACTTTGTGATGAAGGATTTGAAGTAAAACAGGTACTTTTAAAAAAAATGCAAATGAGGTTCCTGGCTACAGACAGACACTGGTTACAAAGAAAAATTAATTTAATGATAGGACAAATTTTACTTTAACATTAGCTTACGCCAGGATCCTATTTCAAAACCAGAATTCAGAAAAATGGGAAGCAATGGTAATTCTGCAACATACCAGAGAAATATTTGATTGATTTGAGACTAAAGCCTTTTCAGCTGGCCAGACCTTAAATCGTATGTCAGTAACTATCTTTTTAATACTAATTAATTAAATAAAATGAAAAAATTAAATGAAACTTGATCTGGGAGAACAAAGTTGAAGTAACCATGGCACTGGGGACTTTGTGGGGTTTTCACGACATCAGGAAGTAATTACACAATATTTTCCAGAAGTGAAACAGTGAGTCTAACTGGGAAAAAATGTGGAAACATTTAGTTAGAACAGTAGAGCAAGGTATTAAAGAACCTTTTAAGGGGTTAACTCTGAAGGAAAATATGCAAACAATTAGGGCTGTAAACATGTTTTTAATTACAATTCTAGGATAAAAGTCAGAGGTATAATTTGGCACTTGTGTGCTTTTCCTGAAAACTCCTTTCTTGCAAAGTGATGATTCTAATGTCCACGTCACCGTGAGGACCCAGCCTGACAACCGAGGATACATCAGAGAAACATTTGCTGATTCCCTGACGGCGTCTTCTTCATACACTGAGGAAGGCCACGGTCACGTGCCTCCTTCCACAAGCACTGGCAAGATTTAACTCACAAACGGGTGGAGACACATGGTTTTCATCTTTAGAGTCAAAATTCATTCATGCCAGTATCTTTTCCTGGTTTGTACGAATTTCAAGGGTTTCACGAAATCTATTTTGCTGACATCATTTTGATTCCCGTTTTCAGCTTTCTGTGGCTATTTTCCAGTGTGTGCATGTCACTGGGAACAATCCTACGTCAGCTGTGTGACACGCTTTCCTGTACTATACACTTTCTCCCTTGTGTTTTTGGCACAAGTCATTCTACTGAAAATGAATTTCGCAAGGACCAGAGATGGAAATTCAAAGCACAATGTACAGTAATTTTATAATCTCAACCTTTGACCTCCCCAAAGATGGAATAGTGAACATGTATTAATAAAATGTTGAACTGCAGCTATCTGGCTATCATTCATGGCACAAATATTCCCTGAGAGCCTGTGATGTGCCAGGCACTGCTCTAGGTGTGAGGATTCTTCCACGAATGGAACAGACAAAAGCCCAGGCCCTCAGGGGGCTGCCATTCTAGCAGAGTTTTCAGTGTGCCCTGCTGGACCTGAGAATGACTCTCTGAGCTTCTGATCCAAAGGCCTCAAGTTCCACCAGCAAAGTGGTATTAACGAGCAGTCATGGTATGAAATCCTGCCCTCAAGGAAGCAGGAATTTACAGTCGTCCCTGGAGTGCAACTGCACGGGGATTCTGGACACTAGAATGATGACCAGAGCTGAGGCTGGACGAAGAGAACAGAACATACTAATGACACATGCTGTGTATGGACTGAATTGTGTGCCCCCCGCCCCCACTGAATTCCTATGTTGAAGCCCTCACCCCAGTGTGACTGTTTGGAGTAAGGAAGTAATTAAGGTTCAGTGAGGTCACGAGGGTGGGGCCCTGATCCTGTAAGATGGGTGTCCTTATGAGAGACACCAGAGAGCTTACTCTCTTTCTGCCATGTGAGGACACAGTGAGAAGGTGGCCATCTGCAAGCCAGGCCGCCTGAGCTGACTAACATCATCAAGAGACACTCCAATAACACTGCAGCAGATCTGGAGTGCACAAGACACAACCAGGAAGATGCCATCCTACCCAGCAAGCAACACATGAATTCTAGATTTGACTGTGGATGTCCTCATTCAAATATCGCAACAAAAATACGAGATGAGGTCAGCTCAACACCGTCTCTACCAGTGACACCGAAGGCTATCCTGAGAGCCTCTACTTCAGACACGCCTCCACCAACCAAAGAGCACTCACGGCCCTCAGAACCGTCCTAGCTTGCTTTATCTTAAAGGAGATACATAAGCAGTCAAAGAAACTAAACTAGCTTTTTGCTACTCACCAGGCATAATTAACTGCTTTCCCTGGGCCGGTGGTTCTAACACCTTATGTAAGTTACAGAGCACTTTACGCTAAAAGGGTCCCTGCAGAATATCCTGACATACTGAGTTCCACAACAGCAACTTGGGATAATGTCACTAATTGAAAATACTACAAGATCCCAGGGATGTAACGCTCTGCATTCAAAGAGTAACAAAACAATCTTAAGAAAACTGCAACCACCCCCCCACCCCAAATTTTTAGCTGTTACTGGAAAAAAACTGCCCTTTTCTAGAAACAGAACATTAAGGTCCTGCTTGGAACTCAGTTTGAGAACTACTGCTTGGAGTAGAAGGCGGTTTCCAAGCAGTTCTATCTAAACCTATAAAACATCTGGGCCAAGGAATCTCTGACCAGTTCCAAGGTCTCAGAGTCAGAACGATACTCGGGTCCGGAAGAACCTTCTCAGACTCCAAGACAGAAGAGACAAGTCGGTGAGCCCCCGGGGCTGGTTTCCCATGGCTTCACTTACAATTCATCCTGTATGTTGTCCGTGAGCTTGAAGAGCTGCTCCTGCCCTTCTGCCTGGCTCTCAGAATAGCGGGGGAGCAGCCCTTGGGGCCCCGTGCAGCATCGGGGTTTCCGTACCCTCTGCGCTTGAGTCCTAGATGGGTAAATGGACAAAAAGCAGAGGTTAAGTATTGCCTTAGAATGATTTCCCGTCCTTGTCTCAGATAAAAGCTCACTACCAGACACACTCGAATTAAATTTAGTGACCAGACTCAAACCGCAGCGTTACATGTGTGAATGTACACTAAGATGGGGGTGAAAGACCCCAGTTCTGAATTAGAGCCGCGCTGTTACCGTTTCCTAGCTATGTGATCACGGACAAATGGGTTGATTTTTGTAGCCCTTGGTTCCAGTTTTCTCTGTAAAATGGGATCTGACCGTCCCCACCCCCACAGGGCTGCTGTGAAGATCCAATCAATGACGCCCATCGAGCCTGTGCTGACAGAAAGAATGGGGGCTACCTACCTACCAGTGGTGGTTGCTCCTGTTACTGTCCTTATTACTAGACACCCCATTTTCTAGGGATCTTCAGGAGACGCATTTCTACACTTGCAGGGTCAGGAAGGAGAGTGAGGGATCTTAGGCATTCAGTCAGCACACACCCAGCTTCTGGGTTTCTTCTAAGACGAGCTTTGCTGCCTTGGTGTAGGGTGAGGGATGCAGTGGTCACATGAGGGAGAAGAAGGGCTCCCTGGGCTGGTCCCAGGCCACAGCCTGGATTCTGCAGTGGCTCTGACTCAGGCCACTCAGCTGTCGGCTGCCCAAAGGAATCTGCTTCGCTATGGCTTCCAGGGTAGGCTGATGTTGTCTTTTTCCACAAACCATATACAGGCTAATTGATAAGTACTTTTTGGTGTTTTCCTAGAAACAGGAGCCCGTATTTGTCTTGGAAAGGCTGTGCATATTTCAGATGACTGATAAGAGTATGCTGGTTCTGTCCTCGACCTTGTACTTGTTGTACTTTTTATTATTTGTTCCTGGATTCCACTGAAGCAAAACACCCCTCTCTAGACATATCTATCTAAAACTGAGGAACAGGCATCCACATGGAGTCAGCACTTCCGAACCACGCACTAACAGCAGTGGAGAGAGACTTCCTACAGGGCAAAGAGTGCCCTGGGGGGCAAATCAGGGAGTAGTACAGACAGGACACGCACTGGTTAGCTGCAACACTGGGACACCTGCAAAGCGCCCCTGGACCCAGGAAACACTCAGCTCATCAGGCCATGATGTCTGAAGCCCGCACCTGGGTAATGTTTGCTGTATGCCAGAAAACCAGAAATCCAGTGATAACTGTTTAGATGTTCAGTAACAAGGATGCCCTAAGTACCACTGCTTGTGGTCTTCCAGGGTGATGTAAAGAGACTGTAAAAAAGTTTCAACAATCTGCACTAAGGATGGATTAAAAAAACGTTTAATTTATTACCATATACTCACATTCTCCCACTAGGCATAGTCTCAATTCCTTCTTTAAGACTTGGGTCTATTGTCGGCTATTTAGACCCCAACTGTTGCTTGAATGTAGGGAGGGCAGTGTAGGGAGCTGCTGTTTTAAGGATGCTAGCCAACCACTGCGAGGCAAGGAAACCGATGGCTGTGCTGTTCCAGGTAGCAGAGCCCCGTTCTCCCGCTGGCTAGTCAAACACCTACTGTCATTCCAGACACTGCCTAGGACAGGATCGTAAAGTCTTTTCCCCAAGGCAGTCCCACTCTTCTGTCCCCCGTGAAGCTGCTGGGAGGCTCAGGCTAGTGCCGCAGAAGCCCAAAGGCCCTGCAAAGAGGGATGTGACGGGATCTGCTGCTCATCACTTTCAACACAGGCTTCGTCTGGACTCTTCGCACCACATCTCCCCCAACCCATTGGGAGGGGTGTAGGCTCAATTTCCATATATCCCCAGTCCAACTGTTCCTCCATCTCTATCATAACTAGCAAATGGTCTCTGGATTTGTAATGGATTACTACAACAGCCCTATAACGTCTTCTTTCTGCTGCCGTCCTTGTCCATTCTCCTCATAACAACGAGAATGACCATTTCAAAATACAAGTTAGAAATCAAGTCAGTCATATGCTCAAAACACAATTGCCTCACATCTCACTTAGGTAAAATATCTGCTCACCGCTTGGCTCCCCATCTGGAATGTAACCACCACGAGAAGATTTTGTTTTGTTCACTGTTAACTTGGGAACTAGAACAGTACCCAGTCCATGGTAGGAAAGCAGTAGATAGGAGCTGAATAAATGAATGAATGCATTTGTGGGTGGGAGACTGGTCTAAGGGCCATTTTGACTCTTGAGCTGAAGAAGGAAAGGGGATATGCAAACTTTGGTGGAGAGTTTGAAGATTAGAGATTCTGAGCTTTGAAAGTCAACAAGGCCAAGGCAAAATGTGACCCAGCTAGAACCCCATCTTCCTGACAGAAAGGTCAGGGGTGTGTCTGTCCGGTCCCCTGACCAAAGCAAAGGAAGCAGCATGAAGGCCAAGCCATGCAATGATGGCTCTGCTGACACACGTATGCTCCTTGGAAGAATTCATCTTTTCCTGAGTAGCCACAGTGGAGAAACATGCTACCGAGGAGGAGAAAACTTACTAAGAGTCCTGAACTCCTCCGGTGGGACTGAAGGAAGCCAAAGAAGCCAAGGAAAGGCGGCTTGTTTGTGGATCTGAGCCCTTGGAAATCACATCTTGTAACTATGCAACAGTTGGGAATGTAAGTAAGTGTGCCCCCTGTTATCTCATTATCAAATAGCTTTCTGGTCCATTTCATGGCCTGACTTACTGGCCTCCCTCAGGGCATCCCCCAAATTTCAGTGACCCAACCTCACCCCCACTCCTAATACATTGTCTTCTAACTTGCAAACTACAGACCTACCCAAACACAGAGACTACTCCCTGGTGGGTACACACTGCCTCGTTGTTAAGTTTCTTTTCTTATCTGTCTTCCCAACAGGCTGCCAACTATCTTCCCATTTCCAAGGTCCTCACTTTGTGATCAAGCAAATATCAAGGGCAGGTTGGAAACAGTGCTGATACTGCAGATGGAAGAGCTCATTGAGGTATTTGAGGGTCATTTTCCACAAAGACACAGAAGAGAAGAGGGTTTGACTTTGCCAGAGAGGAAACGTAGTCTTCTCTTATAGTTTTATAAATATCGGGACTACTTCTAGAAGGGGTGATTCCAAGATACTCTTAACTAGAAGCAGAAAGTTGGATTAAAGGAATTCTTCCCACAATCTCCTATTACCTTATCACCGTTGGTATCTGAAAAACTATTCTTTCTTCTCTGAAACTCAACTGAAATTTTAACTTCTGAGGTCCAAGTTGGGAGGATGGGGGGAGAGACAGGGGTGCTGAAAGTTACTGTGTGTGAACAAATTTAGTCCCAAACATATCAGAGAACTATAAACAAAAAACAAGCTAGTGTTTTCCACCGTCATAATCCAGCAGAGTTTAAAGTGATATACTTCAGGGCAGGCTATCGTGTGATAGAACTGCTTTTGTCACCTATTGATGTGACACGACGACAAATTCACGTGACCCTTTGAAAACGGTAGGGCTGTGTGTAACAGAAATCCTAACTTGTTCACACTCTGTGATTCAGTAATACAGTGGATCCACTTTTACGTGACTGTTCTTACATCACTTTCATGTACATTCCTGGGAGCCCATCAGCTCCTGGAGGGAAAGGAGTCTCTGCTATTTTTTTTAAAACTGGACTCATCATTATTCTCAGTTCAAGGTCCACTGTCATCATTGGCCTTTTCTTTACTTATTTAAATGAGGTAATAAATATCTGTGAAACCACCATCCCTGGCACAAAACCTCCATCGCTGACCCTAACTTGATCCTACCTGCACGGTCCTCTGCTGTCGCCTCCCCCTCATCCCATGCCTCCTCTACCGCATTCAGCTGTTATTCTGAATCCTGTATCGATCATTTCTTTGCTTTTCTTCTTCTTGTAGTCTTATCGCATTTCAAAGTATGCTCTGGTATAGTCCTGTTATACTCTGCTTTTAGTTGTGTTGGGCTTTTGAAAGCGGATGTCAGTCCTTTTTATGTTTTGGGACTTACTCCTTCCCCCTTGAAGTCAGACTGCAAAGATGCAGCCACTCTTTCGTACGCAGCGAGAAGTCATTTATTGTGCCTACCGATGACTATCCCACTGTCTGGCTGCGCCATCGTTCATCGTCTGCACATGAGTGACTGCCGTCCCTTGCTATTACCAATGATGCTGCAGTGAACACTTCTGTACCTGTCTCCTGGTGAACGTGGGCAAGGGTTTCTTCGGGTATATGTCTAAGAGGGATTTGCTGGATCACAGGGCATGAACATTCACCCAACAAGGTAACTCGAATTATTTTAAAGTGGCTGAACCAATTTACACTCCCACCAACGATGCATTTAGGCAGCTAGTAACCTACAGCTTATCTTTCTAACACTTGGTATCGTCTAGGACAACCCTGTCCAATACATAACAACCATTGGCCACGTGTGGCTACTGAGCACTTGAAATGTGGCCAGTGTGACTAAGGAACTGAATTTTTAAAATTTAAAGTAAATGTAAATTGTACATAGACAGCATTGGTTTAGACTCTGAATTTTTGCTGCTTGAATGGGTATAAAAATAGCATCTTTTCTTCTTATTCCCACCTTGTCCTTTCAACCTGAACGGTAATGGTGTTCAACAAAAAAAAGCCGAGCAGACATGGCGCCTGCCCATGGGCACCAGAGCAGAGAGGCCAACTTCTAGGCCACTCAGGCCCACCACTGATGGGCAATCCCAGGACCACCCTCCAGCCTCCCCTGGTTGACTTGCTTCTCTTCTCACGATCACCTTTACTGTCAAGACTGGCTGCTTCGAGGGCAGGGTCTGGTCCTACACCCTGGGGATAATACATCATTAAACAAAGGGGTGGCAAAACTTCACCCACTCACCTCTCATTAGTTGACAGCGTCTCTTACTAACACTCGACATAAAAGGTAGTTTACAACATGAGTCTGTTTAGTGCACATGCAGCAACTCTGCCTCCACAAACCTTTGTTTAGCCAAAGGTCTGCGGTGTATTTAATTGCTGCCAGCTGGGGGCTGGTCGGCCATTTTAAGCCCTCAGCTGCTGCAGTTTATAAATTTCACAGTGTATAGAAAGAAGCAGGCCTTCCAGTCAACCAGCTAATCCAAAATGTCAGCACCAAACCAACTTGAGCTTTGAACTCCATGAAAATGTCAGGGAGTCGGCTGTGCAGCACGGATGACGCTCCCCCCAGGGAAGGGGCTGCTGATACAGTGGCTGATACACTGCAGATATCCACCCCGCGAGAGAGATCGATACAGGAGACGTCTGCGTCTGGCCACTGCTATCTGACACATACTGGAGGCCCCAACCCGAAGATCAGGGTAATGAAAACAATCCATGTCATTTTCTTCAAGCAACAATAAATCCAAACAAGGTGACACAGGAAGATCTAACCAGTTCCACTCGGCTGATCTTGCCTTTCAGCCTGAGGGTCAACAGTTGGCCAGCCATTACTTGTTCTTCGCGTCTATGATGAGTAACTATGTCATAGTTCCATTAGTTGAAGACAGATGTTGTACACACATACACATACCCCTGTACAGCTTAAGCTATTAGTCGGTTGAGAAATCTGTCATGGCCAATGTCTATCAACCAAGTGAGGTTCAAAAACAATCAGTAAACGAGGAGAAAGTGTGTGTCAAACGTGTGACTTCCTAGCGTAATAGAATGTTTATTCAACTGATGGCTGCCACCTTCCTTAGGGGCAGTGTGGACTGACCCCAACAAAGTGATGGATTGTGCCTGCATTTACTTCACGAGTGTATCCAAGGCTTTTGTTGGAATTAAATGCCTTTCTGACCTATACTGTGCTCGGCTGGGCACCAACAAGCAGGCTGAGAACAGAAGGGCACCCCAGACTATCTCTCCAAATGCTGTGGGTGGATCACAGCTACAAGATACCAAGATTCGTGACTGAAAGCTTCAATCAAACATGTGTCAGTGCCCGAAAGGGAGCTCAACGGTCTGTCTAAACAGTGCTGTGCGCTGAGTGTGCCAGCTGATTGTCACTGCAGTGCAGCGTCTCCAAGTTCAAGATGCTTGCCACGCCACGAGCGACATCTCATGTCTGACCTGCAGCCTTTTCCTCCCTGTCGCATCCCCTTTCAGAAACTTAGGAGAAAAGCATTTCTTCTCCACAGATTGTATCCCTTGCAGTGAACACTGTAATCAGAGAAGACTCTATTTGAGGATGGAAACCTCTCAAGTTTGGCTCTGTTTACATCAGAAACTCTGCCCCACAGTTCCATGATAAACAGAAACCCACTTTCTAGAACCTACCCAGAGACAGTATTCAATCCTTAGGTTTAATAATAACTACTGAGGTCTGACTGAATTAAACCCTGAACCAAGAAAATTGCACCAAATATCTGCTACAATTTGGAATCTGAATACATGAAAAAAACAGGCTGGGTGGAAAGAAACCCTATGGCAGTAGAGGTTGGCCCTTAAATGAAATTACTACCTGAGGGTCCAAACTAAGGCAGCCAGAAAACAGAGCCTGCTCAGAGCCTTGAGAAGGGCTCGCGCCTGCCTCTGCCCCACCTCCCACCCCGTTTAATGAACTTTTCCCGAGTGATCATACGCTCAGGCCAGAGCCGAGGCCTTTGGGAAGACACGATAAATCCCATGTCCAGGGAGCCTACGGGAGTCTAATGGAGGTAATAAACAAATAGGCAATAATGCTGAGAGGACAGGCCCTGGAGCCCGGCTGCCTGAGGGGGAATCCCAGTTCCACCACTGACAAACTGCGACCTATGGCAAGTTGTGTGACCTCTTGGAGCCGTGGTTTCCTCACCTATAAAACAGGGACGACCACAATGGGGTTGTTGTGAGGAGTAAATACGTCAGCACCTGCACTGTGCTCGTAAGAGTAGCTGGTACCTCCGAGGCAGTCAGGAAGATGCTTCCTACGGTGGTAACGCTGGTCTGGAGCAGGCCATGGGCGCACAGGAGGGCCCTGACCTAGCTCAGGGGCCGAAGCCCAGTGGGAGCGAGGGTCCAATGGCCAACCTTTCTCACTTAGTTGCTTATTGGGGAAACGGCTTCAAATGGAAATATTCCTCTTTCCTTTTGCTTTCTTGTTAACGACATTGTAGTTACCTCTCCCTAGAGTTCTGAAGTCATCTGTGTAACAACACATAAAATCCCATTCAATTGTATCGTTGCAATTGAAAACATGGGAAAGATGGTGATTCATGAAATCGTTAGAAATTCAATTACTGTCGCTGTTAAGATTTGGGTAATTTGACGTCCTGCAGTGGGAGACGATGCTTCCTGGGCTGGGTCTTCCCCATCATGGGATTCACACCTGACTTGTTTATAGGGGTCATGGCTTCCTACAACCTAACACATATTTTGGGGACTCCATGACACTGCAACTGTGACAGCTGGTAGGACTAATGCCAACACATATGCCTGTTGGGATTTCAACTCTGAGAACAAAACCACTCCAGAGGTTATTTTCCTCGTCAACTAACCGCCTCCGCGTAGACTACCTGTTCAGGAGGCTGGGGGAGGGGCAAAGAAGACTGGCTTCATAAAGAATTCCAACCACGTGACAATGTCACAGGGAGACTGCAGCCTGACAGATGGGTTTCCAAAATGCCTAACTTTCGCGTGCCTTCTGGGGTAGCTCTGCTTTTTTTCTTAAAAAAAAAAAAAAAAAGTAGACAACTTATAAAATGGCTTGCAACTTTCAACATCATCACAAAAATGAGGCATTTTACGCATGCATGCTTCATTTGCAAGTACATCCTGAATCGAGTGTGTAGTGCTTACAGGAATCCCGCAAGCCAGGGTCAAATTCCCTGCTACACTGTCACCTCTAATGCCAATCCCAAGATCTTTCACATGGGCCCAAATACACAATTTCTGATACATTTCATTTTGTGGCTATTAAGTACAAATTCCAATGATAACAAGCTGACTCAACTAAATAAACCAGATTACTTTTAGATTGGTTTCTAGCAAATGATTACATACTTTTAAAAAATCTTAATATTCTCTCTCTTCTCCCAAAAGCTGATCTCCTGAGAGACAGATGAAAGTTAAGGGCACGGTGGTCTAGAGAACATGAGGCGCTGGAAAAAGACCGACACAGACTGAAAGCCCAGTCCAGTCACTCATTAGCTGAGTAATTGTGAAGAAGTTATTACATGGCTCTCAGCCTTAACCTTATCAATAAATGAGGATACTTACTTGGTTGATAATGTTGAGATGATATACGAAAAGTGCACACAGCACAGTGCCTGGCACATAGTAGGTACTCAAAAAAAATGGTCTCCCCCTCTCCTGCCCTTACTCAAAATTATTGGGTGTCAATTTAAAATACCAAAATGCAAAAGTTTAAAAATTTTAGCCTGACAGAACCCTACGGGAAACCCGACTTACTGAACATGTAAGGAAGACTCATTAGGAGTACATCAAGTGTTTGGACACGTAGATATTTTCTAAAGGAACCACTGCCTAAGTGTTTACTCACTTGGTGTACCCCATCCATTCCTTCTTTGCTTAAAGAACTTTTTAAAGAAGAGCTACAGCTAACCAACGTAGAGGCCCAAGAAATTATACCAAAATGTCAAATTCTTAGAATTGGAATTAATCGAGTTTCGGAATACTGCCGTGAATAAAATTCATCACATCAGAGCTTTTCAGTGGTAGGGCACGTTCTCTCCATGGAGTCTGTAAGAGAACCTGAATCCATTGAAGCCCCAAGAATGGAGCTACCAGGCTGAAGAGGGGCTAGGATGTGTCCTTAGCAGCCTCCACCCCCATCCCCACCCGCCTCCCTTGGGACCAAAGCACAGCCTGTATGGGGTCTGTTCTGGGATTTGTTTGTTTGCCTTTTCTAGACTGCCCCGTCAGGTTGCGTTTTATGCAACCTTTTACTATCAGACGGAGTATGGTGGCAGATGAGATGGAAAAGAAGACACTTCAAAAACAGGCAGGGACACTGACAATGAGAATGAAAGTTCACGCACAGTTGTCACACCCACGAGGATAAAAACAGGATGGGTTTCAGGCCCCGAGGTTAGATTTTAGGTGGTAGAGAGAGAAACCGAGGCCCGAGGAGGGTCGAAGAGCGAGCCAGGGACACGCCCGCTTTCCAGCCACCAACTTTCCCAGGGAGGGGCTGCTGTTCTGAACCCAGCCACGGCCTGCAAAGTGTGGTAAGAGCTCAACGGAAGACACGGACCCCGAGCTTTGCGTCTCTTCTCTGCACTGTTGGTGCACCGGGCACTGTGCCCAGCACACAGTGGGTATGCAACGCACACGTGAGAAAGGAACAGACCAGCGGCCACAAGCCGGTGTTACGACTGGTGGCTGGAGAGCCACAGCTGCTGCTTCGGAAGCCAAGGGAGTGGAGGAGGCAGTCTGTCGTGGAACTTCTCCTCTGAGACAAGCCAGAGACAGGGTAGGAGTTGGTAACGACCCAGGAACCCCTGGAGCACAAGAATGCTGATCATTCCAGCTCGGAGGGACACTAGAAAGTTATTGACCTAGGTCATGTTCTCCAGGGGCAACTGGCTAGCTGCCTGGTGGCCTCAAGACAACGGGCTCCGCCTGCACTTTTCCAGGAAGGAAGAGCAGTGGGGCCTGGAGCTCTGGACGCGGCCCAGGGGTCTGGGTCCCTATGGATAGTCCAGTCCAGGCCTGACACTCAGCACTTAAGCAGCTCAGAATCTTCTGGCCAAGGTGATGGGATCTCTGCACTAGCTCAAATTCCAAGAATGTCTTCAAAGGATTTCTAGTGTGGCTTTCATTAGCTCAGTCCCAACTTTTAGGATCTTTCGACCTAGAAACATAAAAAAAAAATCAACCCATCACCTACTCCCCTCCTCTGACCCGCTGGCGCTTTTTTAGTGTTTGTCCTCAAATTTAACCTGTGGCCAAGCTTTCTCAAAAGGCCAGGCCACCTCTACTCAAATCTGCCCCTCTACTAACCAGAGATGGCACCTTCTCTTTGAACTTGTGTCACACGGGCTCCGGCCCATCATCCAACACCCCCGAGACGATCTTGGATTTTTGGGGCAGAAGAGGAGTGTCCTCTTTGTTCTGGCTCTCGCCACAGTGCTTGGATATGAAGCCAGAGCAGGAACGCGCGAGGAGAACACCCCTGTGTGTGAATGGGGCTGGGTTCAATGGTGTCCTTTCTGTCTCGACAGGAAGGAAGCAGAACACAAGGGGGCAGCTCGGTGATACCCTTCGGTGCGTCTACAAGAGGTACATTTCTGCCCGGTACCACGACGTTCCACCCGGTGACAAAAGACTATTGTTTATCTGGTGATAAGAAGGTCAAGCTGCCTTCTAATTAAGTGCTGCCAGTGTGAACATGAATGGGGCTGATCGCCACAGTCCATCCGCCCTTGGCAAACTGGTTTGTTTGGTCTGGACAGCAAACAACATTCCACACTACTGGATTTTTTTTTCTCCCAGATCCCCTGCGGCCCCATCACCCCCCAAACCTTTTTTAAAAATTACAATCTGTTCTGCTGTCTCGAGTTACATTCTGTAAATAATAAGCAACACTGATGAAATGCAAAAAGCTGAAAATTCGGAAAGCAGAGAGATCTGCAGTATGTCCCACATCTGTGTCACATTAAACGCGCACTCCGCAGATTTGCTGATTCCCGTCTAATCAGCACACGAGGGTGACGTGGGCGAGAAGGGGTCCCGTGCTGCATGCCACAGCAGGCCTGAGGGCCACCAGAGGCAGGCCAAGGGGGGGCGGGAGCTGGCATGACGAGGTGGAGACGCTGAGCCCACAAGGCAGATGACACTTGGTCCAGCCTGCCCGGTCCTGGCACATGTGCACCACAGCCTGGTGGGTCACTGCTGTGGTTAGGTCACGGGACAGCGACTGCTCGGAACGCTCCTTCCCAGTCTTCCATGTTGCTGAGGCTGGGTCCACGGCGGTTAAACCAAATAACATGTTTTAATGACAAAACGTCTCCTTTGAAGGACTTGGCTCCCTGTACATTAAAATGACTACAGAATAAAAATAGAACAGAAGGAAACCAATTAAAAGGCCACTTGGCCAAATGCTTAGAGGCTACCAGAGATGTTAGTTAGTTGCTATGCCAGGCAAAATTTGATCCCATCTTTATTTCTTCCGAGCATGTTCCATACATACACGTGCGCACACACACACGTGATTGTGTACACACACATGTGCAGGCACTCGTGCTCCCATTTAAGAACAGTTGGCAGAGCGTGAGAGAGAAACGGGCATGATTTAAATTTGTGGCATTGCGCTGAGCCCCTGCATGATCAGAACGCTCCGTGTTGGGAAAAAAACCAGATTCAGATTCAACAAAGAGTCTTTCAGCAGGAGCACGAGAGCCTCCGAGGATACTCTGGAAAAACTTAGTGCATCGCCACCTCAACCAGCTCTCTTACATCTCTGTTTTCCCATAACCTTAGGTGAGAAGACACGTAAACTAAGCCTGGTGGGCCACCGGGGCCCACAGTATGTCTCTATCCCTGCATTCATGGCATTGACTATGCACTGGTCACTCTGATCATCACAGCCTTCTTACACGAAAGTGTTTTATTCGTATTCCATTTCATGGAAGAGGAAACTAAGCCTGAGAGAGATTATGAAGTTTGTCCGAGGCCATTCAGCTGATAAGTGGTAAAGACAAACTTGATCTTGGGCTGCTCTGATTCTCTTGGACTCATTAAGCTTGCTACCAGCATGACTGCTGATGAGAATCTCTTTAAGACAGTACTCTAAGCCCATCACTGTGTTAGGCCTTCTGGGGAGCCTGCAGGGCTACAAACGAGGCAACAACAGGCCCTCAAGAAGCTTACAATCCAACTGAGAAGAGAAGACTCACGCCCCTGAAATGACAGCGGAAGAAACTCAGGCCATGTGCTCTGATGGAAGAGCTAAGGAAGTCTGGCCCGCACGCTACAGAGGAGGATGGGCTTCCTGGGAAGGCCAGGCTTCATGCAGGGCCCTGCCTAATGGCAGAGTAAGATTTTTATTACTGCAACAACAGACAGCACCAGTACACACCTGCCAAGTTTTGCAAGAACTAGTGGTGAACAAATATTAAGAAATAGAAAGAAACAAATAACAAGATAAAAGCCGGTTAACAGATCACACCACAATCTAGAAACATGTGACTGAAGCCTCATTCTAAATGGTTAAAGCAACTGACTGAAGAACTATAAACAGTGACAGCTCTCCTTTTATAAAGTCATGATGCAGACTTGCACTCACACGAATGAAATTTGCCAAGCTACTAATCTACATTTCATTAATATTTGGAAAAAAGATGTACTAACATGGATGAGAAACTGACAAAAAGACAACTATTGGAAGGAAGGGTGGGATCCAGACAGGAGGAGAATAAATGAAAACAAACCCACTAAAAAAGAAGACAAATGATGACATCAAGGGGTTTAAAAAGGACTGTGGGAAAGAATATGCAAAGATAATTCACAAAGGAAGCAATCCAAATGGCCAACTGACATATGAAGAGATGATTCAACACCCCTCATTGTCAAAGAAATCCAAGCGGTAATACTGAGACATTCACTCTCTCAGCTCAGCAGACTTAGTAAGAGTGACAATGCTTCCCTCTTTGAATAGTATCCACTTCATGAAATTCTTGACTGAATTTTGAATGAAAAGCAGACCTGGTAGAGGGCTGGAGGAACGGGCCCTCTCGAGCACTGTGGGTGGGAGAACAAACTGCTTCAACTTCCTAGAAGGCAATTTGCAATGGGTTTCAGAATACAAAATGTATATACCCTTTAACCCAGCAATTGTACTTTTAGAAATTTACCCTAAAGAGAGAATTACAAAAATTGAGAATCGCAAAAATTGGAAATATCCATCAATAATGGACTACTTGAGTATATTATTGTATATATGTGATTTGTTATTATATATATTTGTGGCATTGTTAAAAATGGCGATCTACTTTTGGAATGGAAAGATGTTCTAGAGTCACCGTTGAAAGAAAAAAGGTTACGCATCAATATGTGTGGTCCTATTCACATGAAATCGTACACGTGCGTATTTATGTGTTTGTGGATGTGTGTACACATTATCCATTCATATGTAACCTGGCACAGGTACCATTTATTAGCTTTTTGGTGATTATTAATGGCCAATGGGACTGCGTTCTTTTTATTTTCTTTTTGGAAATGGGAATCGTCGTACCTATCTAATTGGTTTGCTATAAGAATTAAAGAGATCATTAGTGCAAGGTCCTTGGAATAGTGCCTACACACTGTGTTTATACATTGTGTGAATTTTCAAAACAGTTTACATTTGTACGCATCTTTAAACTCAAACAATAGAATTAATTTTTCAAAAAGATGATTCAGGAAGCAGCCAGGCACAAACACCGAAGTGTCTGAAGCACACTTAAGCGGCAAAGCATGAATGAGTACAGATTCCTACCACCACATACTGTACACAAGCACGAGCTGGGTACAGACTAGGAAAGAATGAGTCAGGACAGCCAGGCCTCATCTGGAATGGCTGTTTTCTGGATAAGAGGCAGTCTGAGTGGAGCTTTCTCGTGAGGAATGGGCCATGAATTGACCATTCCCATGGGTGCTACTTCTCCTAAGACAGGGAGGCCAGGCTTGTATCACCCTGGAGGGTGGTGTGGCTCATGGATGGATCTTTGTTAACCTGAGAGAGCCCTGCAGGAGGGCTTCTCCCCAGCCCACCTGACTGACTTCTCCTGCTCTGTCTTGCATTTTGACCCTGAAGGGAGGGGAGAGAGGGCTTCTCTTGCAGTAACTGACCAGCTCAGAGCAACATATCTTAACTGACGAGTGGGAGGGGCTAGGCAGGGCCAAACCAGACCCAGGTGCTCACAGCCCTTTCCCTAAAGAGCCCGTTGAGGCATGAATTGCAAGAGGGGTACTTCAAGAACGGGTGAAAGCAAAAGCACTCTGCCTCCCAGCTTGCCCCACGTTCCCCTCCTGCTAACACAGGGGGAGAACATCTGGAACTGGTTTGAGGCTCTCCAGATGCAGAGCCACTAGAGTGAAGTTCGTGTTTCATTGGAAATTGCATTTCAGGGGCTTACAGACTGTCCTTTCTGATTCTCATCAGGGTGAAGTACAACCTAGAAGACAAGCCGGTTCAGAGACCAAATCAGCTTTGCTTTGAAATGTTCTCCTTTCCCCACCCCCTTTTGAAAGCAGAATTAATGGTCCAGGTGGTGAGAAATCAAAAAATGAAAGAAAAGGACTTGGGGTCATCTCAGGTGCATTTCTATGCCTTCATAAAAATCAGACACACACCCCGGGTCAGAGCCCACACCAAGCCTCCACAGCACTTGTCCTCCTAGGAAACAAGAACCGGTAAGACGGAATCCATTTAAATCGTTGGACTGGGGCTTGCCTTTATAGGACTAGAAAAAAATGTGGATTCAAAATGTATTTGAACTTGTTGAAAGCCAGGAGGTGGTGGGGAAAGATGCTACACCCCTTTGGACAAAGGGGGCAGCAGAATCAAGCCCCCCAGATCTGGTGCCAGCCATTGCTCGCACCCCACCGCGTGCTTTTGCAGTTTCCCCCCAGGCACTGGGACACAGGCTTGCAAGCCGCACAACCTGGTCAGCAGTCGGCGCCAGCCCCGCCTCCTGGGCCTCACTGCCTCTGGGAAAAGCAGGTGCATCCAGGAGCCCGTCCACTGCGGAGGCAACAGCGCCTCTTCTTACTGTGCTAACGGTGAATACGGAACCTCTATTTTCGTCTCTCCTGCCAGCTGAGGGTTCGTTTCTCCCTCTGGACCTGGGGGGCAGTTAGGGAGGGTGGGCATGGGGCCCTCCAATGACCAAGTTTCTTGGGGTAGAGAGACACAGGCAGGCCTGGGACACCACCACTGATGCTGACAAAGGGTGAGTCACACAAGGCAAGAGGTGGCTTTTTAGCTGCTGCTCTTTGTGAATCAGATGCAAGAAGCTCAGACTGGATTTCCTTCCGCATGTTACATAAAGCACTGGAACTTTCTAGTCCTTTCTGTCTTAAGGTTTTTGCAGATAAGAATGCTTACAAATCCAAGTTAGTGTGAATGATCTGACTACCTCATGGCATCTTCAATCATCGTTAAACTGAACAAAAATAATTCAGTAGAGCAGCAGCCCACAATTTAACCACGACCTACTCCCTCAGCATTTCTCTCTTCACTTCCCAAAAAATTAGCCACAGCATGGCTGCTTGAGGCCAAATGAGCTCATATATATGACAAAGAGAACCCCCAAACAGGTGGCCCAGTAAAAGGTCTGCTAAACTTTGGGTTTAGCAGTCATTTCAGGACGTCCAGACCACATGTTGGCTCCATCCAGGAACTCACTCTCAGAGCCTGTTTTCTAGGCTTTTCAAGCACCTTGACCAGGGAAGGATAACTAAATGGACTCGAACAATCTCGGGGCTGGCCAGCCCCTTAATCTCTTCTCCTACCTCTACGAGCCTTTTTACAGGCCCCACAGAACCAAAATACACAGGTGCCATCCTTGGCCACCACAGGTGAGCGCATACACACTGCTTGGACGTTCTCCTTCCAAGGCTTCCTGTGCTGAGTACCAGCCGGAGTTCCCGGTGGCCAGCTGGTGAACACGGCCCTGGCTGGATGGCAGAGCAAAGACAAGTGGGAGCCAGGATGTGTGTTGGCTACTCTGTGAAACTGGCAAATTCTGAACTTGGAAGGCTGCTATGGTTCATCATTTGGGGAGGGCCTGAGGGGGGCGTAGGTGATGACACGCAGAATAAAGGACCAGGCACGGGACAGCACAGCTGCCGGACACAAACCTCTGTGACCTGGATCTGGTTAAGCTGGTAGGGGGTGAGAGCAAGTGATAAGCACGCTTCACGCTGTGAGGTCAAGTTTACAGTACCTTTCCTCCTAACTTCATTAGTGTCTTTTCCCAAATCTTCCGGATCACAGGCAGATATCCATTCCCACCTTCACATCTAAGAGTCAAAAAGGAAGTGGATCTGAGACCTGGTAAGATACCTCCGATTTAAACCAGGGGGTCTTCTGACGGGAGAGACCACGAGATGTGCCAGAAGTAGCCCAGCAGTTAGCAGTGTGTGCTCTGCATTCAGACCGCCAGGGTTCAAATTCTGGTTCCTTCTCTCACTACTTTTGACATCTTAGAAAAGCTGTGTAACCTCTCTGTGCCTCAACGTTCCCATCTGTAAAAAGTGGGGAAAATATAGTACCTGCCTCACTGGGCTGCTGTGAGGGTTACTAGTCATACACAAAAGATGCTTCAAACGGTGTGTGGGATGCGGGAGCACTCAGTACTTGGAGCATCGTCACCCGGAGCACCTAAGAGGTCTGGTCTGTTGCAGACAAGCAGAGATGGAAATGACAGAAATCCACGTCTTGCAGGACGGCATGAACAAAGGGACACGCAGGTCGCCAGTTTGGCCAAAGGATGCGACTGGCTGACGGATAGGACGAACTATACCCCTTGACCCACTTTTTCCTTAGGGTCCACCAAAGCCTTGTCTATCTGTCCATTTACTCAATGCAGCGTGACTGCGAGAACCCAGGCTTAGCCAGGCCTCGCTGTGGCCATGCACCCGTCCCCACGCCCACCCTGGTGAGGGGGCCAAGACCCCCCAGGGCGGCCCGTCCTCAACAGTCCACGCACCGGGCTAACAGGCCCCTCCACGGCACACCCTTCCACCTGCTCTGTGTCACCATTTAGACTCGGCTGTGGGAAGCCAGAAGGCGAGGCTAGCCGCAGCCTTCATGGGGGCTGGGCACGGGGAAGGGAATGGCATCGTCCCGAGTCTCAGCAGCTCCACTGTCGGCATCTAACCACCTCTGCCACCAGTGCAGCCTCCTCGGAGACGGGTAGGTTTCCTGTTGTGTCAGCCCCGTTTCCTTCAGCAACATTATACTGCAAACACAGAGCTACTCTGAATGAAGCACGATGGTGTCCCATTTCTGCCGGGGGAGGAGGCAGACTGCTCTGCTTCTCCAGAGGGAAACATTACCGTGCCTTGGCCCCTCTCTACACAGCATCTCTTCCCTCACCCCCGTCCTGAAAAGCTGTTTGAAGAAAAGAAACGTGCAGGCTTTCCTTTCTGACCTCAGATGGGCAAATCCTGAATGGCAGCTGGGTCTATTACATGCAGTGTGAGAGGGTTAAACAGGACAGCCTCAACTCCTTATAAACTTTTGCCCTGTGGATATGTACTCATTGGCGGCCGTACAAGACTCGAGCTGTATTACACGCCTTAACGATATGGTTCAACTGTCGGTCAGGCTTGGGCCTGGCACCGGGCCAGACCGCAATCAATGGGACACAGAACCTCCCCCTTTCAGATCATCACGAAGGCTCATATTATCTCCTTCTCGTCGTGCTGGTTAAATTTATGGAGCAGAACCCTGAAGCCACATTCCTCGGCCTGGGCCGGCCCACGCGGCCCTCCCTCTCTTTGTTCGGTACTGTAAGCGAGCCGTGCTTCGGACGACTGCAGGGTTGTTAGTTCAGGCACTGACTGTTTGCTCATGACTGAAATGAAGAGAGTTCAGTGGAAGGGCAAAAGGACAGCCCAAGTGTAAAACCCCATCCCAGCAGGCCCTGGGCCCCTCCATACAGGCCCCAAGCCGCTCCTGAACATTCGATTCAGCTCTGTTCTCACAAAAGCAGAGTCTTCAGTCTGATCTCTGACAGACCTTCTATGAATCAGCAACCACGTCCTCCTGCATCTGTGGGTCCTCAGGTACCACAGGAGGCAAACTAGCTCTCGGTGCAGCCAAGATGTTAAACGGAGCCCTAGCTCCCCGGCCACCTTCCAGTCTTCCCAGGTCCCACAGTGGCTGGTCTTATTTTTAATATTAATGCAGAAAAAAAATAAAACTTATTTTCCAGGACTTGGCTGGAAAAGGGTGGGATCCATGAGCAGTGGATGTGGATGTGTGCGCGCGTGTGTGGAAGGGAGGTGTCCACAGCAGATTCGGTCTCCTGGAATCAAACTGGAGAAGGTCCCATACATTGGACCCGCTGAGTCTGCCCGTTTGCTCTCATCCTTGGCCTTCAATATCTTTGATTAGTGTACAGAGGGTTAAACCAGTAGCCCGATGGACAGGACTTTGCTTTAGTTTTAGAGGAGAGCACTCCTGCAATGGCTTCTGAGGTGCACCTGCAGCTCACCCCAGAGGATGCCACCTGATGTCCGGACAGGTGAGTCTTCTGGGAGCTGAATCCAGGCTCTCCAAGGGAGGAGCTGTGGATTCGTGGCTCATCATGTATGTCTGTGGTGCCTCGGTGGGTCTACCTATAAAATGAGGCTACTGGAGTGAACTGTGGACATTTGGAGTGATTGCTAGAAACCTTCCAACCAAGGTCCAAGCATAATAGAGAAAGGAGCTGTAAGAAGAACAGAGAGAAAAAACACAAACCCAAGCCAAACCAAAGACATGGTGAGAGGACCAGGTAGGAAAGCCCGTAAGGGGAGACACCGACGACTCTGTAAGTGCTTTACTGCCAGTTTTGTCTTTCAGACATTGTTACGCAATACCAAACTAGGGCCCAAGCTTGTTTAAAAATAAAACCAGAAAGCCCATACCAGCAACAACATGTAAAAGGGCATTTTCCGATTATGGGTAGAGGCACCTTCCTTGATGGAATCTAGTAAAGTCAGTGATCTGTTTTGAATCAGGCCCTGGTTCAACCTGAAGGTAAAAGAAAAGTCATGCTTCCTCAACCATGTATTTCTGAATGGAAACTGTACGTACATTCTTGCATTTTCTTCATAAGGTTTCCTTATCCACTGTGTTGACGTTTACATGTGAGCTAATGACTTTGTCATGCCAAACTCTAAAGCACCTTTTTGGGGGCAGACAGGCGGTGCCATGGAATGAATGGATTCCAGAAAACTGTCGCTTGTTACTGAGAACCCCTTGACTTATGGTAATTCTTCTACTGTCTGCTATTTGTTCTGGCGTCTTAAAAATAGAAGTGATAGAGAGCCACTTCAGTCAGGAAAAAAGAGGCAAGAAAAAGTTAGGGAGGATAATTTAGGAAAGTCTCAAAACAAAAAAATGTGCACTCCATTCAATCTGTCTCCAGGTATTCATACACAGGTTCAGGGTTCAACTAAGTCTTGAGTCATAACAATGCCTCCCACCTCCCGGGACAATCTACACAGCACGTGCACACACATTATCACACAGGTGACATCAATCCTCATAAATGCATCCAGTCTCTGTTAGGTGTCGGCGCGTAACAGAAGGACTCTTGGAGGCTTAGTTTGGCCCATCATGAGCCCAGATGCATCAAGATTCTCTGCTACAGTGAAATCTGCAAAACTGGACCCACCCCTGAGAATGACTCTATTATGGGCCAAGACAGCCTGAGAACTTAGAAACAGTGACCTGGATGCTCCCACTTCCTGCTGGACTTTCTCCATTTCAGGGTCACTTTGATGACCGTATTCCAGGGACATACAATCATGAAGAGGCCACACTCCAAAAACGCAGGAGTACAAGCTGCTTACAAACAGGATGCAGCAGCCGCCACGACACATGCCGGGAGGGGCCATGAGCGGACTTGCTGCTGCCCACACTTCTCCTGGTGTGCTCTGGGCTGCCTTCTCCTCGAGCCATTCGCCACTGCTACCTACTCTAGCCCTGTCGGCAGGGCTGAGGACTAGTCTGATACTAGCTGGGGAACTAAAGGGAAATATATTTTGGAATGTGTTTTTTCACACCACACACATTCCTTCTTGGTGCAAAGGGCCTCTGTCAAGGCTTTTTTTTTTTTTTTTTACGATTGATTTCTTGGCCATCAGCTAAAAGAAATGGAACATTCAAGTACCTCTACAATGACCAAGCAGGAGAGAAGCCGTCCGTTTGCAACAGTGTGCTTGGATGTTGTATTTGATGTACACTGTCCTCATACCCTCCCCCCATGTGATCTGGCCAGCCACGTCTGGGGCCACTTTAGTTTTCCCAGAGGTGAGATCAGAGGGAGGGCTGAAGCAGTGACAGGGCAGGCCCAGCCACAGATTGAACCCCTCAGGGGATTACATGTAACCGGCTTAAATGGTGCTAGGCCCAGCTGAGGGTCAGGCTAGGGCCAAGGGCTGCTAAGAATGTTTTAGGTACAACACTGCTTCAGATTATTAACCTACGGACTTCGTATTTTTCGATAACGTTATCAAACTTTCATACGTCCCGCCTGAGTTTTCTTCATCTCAGTGCCCAGCTTCCTCCCTGATGGCGGAGCCAGCCGTGGGAAGGGCCCTCTGTGAGTTACACAGCTAGTCACACACCTCAGCCATGCAGACAGGACCAGGGCAAGGAGGATGCTCTCCCTCTTTGACTTGAGGAGGGCATACGTGGCTGTCTGCACAAGGCCACAAAACAAGAGCGTCAGGGCTGGAATCAGGGTGCTGGTCTCATGATTTGTAATCCTGTTCTTCTGCCCCGAGGCCGCTGCCTCTGGTACCTAAAGGGAACATCCAGGTAGGTTATTTTGATCACAGATACTTGAGTCGAGGAGGAACTGATCCTACCCTGGCATATTAAAAGAATGTGTACTGTCGTCACTCCAACACAGATCAGAATGGTATTCCCTGCTCCTCAGTCTAGAGGGTGCGTGGTGAAAGCAGTGTTTTCCAGAGCCTGTCATACCTTGGCATTTTGGAAATAAAAATAAAGTCCCATGAACCCTACCCCCAAAGTTAAAAAAAAAAAAAAAAAGCATATTAAACCTCAATACAAGTGTCTTTAAAATCTTCCCCTGGAGCACTGTGCACTTGTCACAGGGTCTGTGTGAGTCCAAGTCCCAAACGGAGTGCCAGCCTGGATGTCATTGCCCTAACTTCCTCACCAACCCTATGGCACCCAGAAAATCCTAGGAGTTGCAAAAGGCAACAGGAGCTCAATTGCTGGAATAGGACAAGTGGGAAGATGAGCTTTGAAATGAGTTATGAAGTTAACATTTATAATCTAGAGAAAGCTCATTTTCAAAGCCTCAAAGCTTTACAATAATCCGGAATGATCTCTACTTTCATTATGCAGAAACCATGAACTAAAGGGTGCACGATGAAAGCAATGTTTTAAAGGGCCCATCATACCTCGCTGGAAATGAAAGAAATAGTTTTTCCTTTCAACTCTAGCCCTGAACCCGAGAGCACTTTCTTTTTGACAGCCACTGGGGACCCCAACCCACATGATAACATTGTTGTGAGTCCGTCCTGGCGGGAGCCACACAGATAAGCCCCTGACAGTTCCAACAGCCCCACAGAAGGGGGAATCTGATTCTACAATTCAAAACCCTTCAATAATACTGAACAGCGGACTGTCATGCGTCTGGAAAACATAACCGTTTTTGAAGAATGCTTTCCAAACCACGTAATGCTTTTAAAGCTGTTTATCAAAAGAGCTGGATGAGCAACAGTGGCCTGAAACCGTTTGTCAGCTGTTACAGGGTCGCATGCCCCATCCTAATTTCCGTGAAGACTCCATCATTCTCGGTTGTCCTGCCCTCGGCAGACAACAGATGCCAATGTTTGGAGACATTCGCTACATAACTTTTACCCGACAAACCTGGCTCCAGGACAGATTTCCATGTCATGTGGGGCTTTTGGCTGAACTCTGCTCGAACCCAGAGGCATATCATTTACAGCAGACACTAACAATAGTTTGGGATCACCTGCTCTTCACAAGTGAGTTCAGAGCAAGTTCGTGGCCTCTGCACACCTTCTCCAGTGGGGTTCTCACACACAAAGGCTGAGAGCCCAGGTGAGTTCCTCCACCCCGCGAGTCCACCCATGTGACTCTCACACGTTTGCAGGGCCGAATGTAACTGTCTCTTGTGTGAAGAAAGAGAACGGGAAGGACAAAAACCCAGCAAAGCCTATGAACTTGACGTAGTGTTACAGCAAGTGGCGAGCAAGTTTTCAGGGACAGGAAAAAAATAAGAGCTAAAGACATAATTCCTGTTTCACTTACGTGCAACGTCCCACATATTCAGAGAGAATGGGGACACAGATGCCATTTCCTGAGCCCTGACTATACGCCACATGTTAGCCCAAGTACTTTGTATACATTGTATCATTTAATCCACACCACCTCCCACTGAGGTATGCATTATTATTCCCATTTCATGTGAGTCAAAGGAATCTCACCTCAGAGTTATGAATGGGGCGGGCGGGGGTGGGGGTAGGGAGGTAGGGGGAAAGATTTGCTCCAGGCCACAGCTATGAAATAGCAGTGTGATGACTCAAACCTGGGCTGTCTGACTCCCCACAGGCCCTCTGACCCAGTGTTACAGACGTGGGAACCAAGTGCTGTGGGAGCCCCTTCTTCTTTCCTACAAATGCCTGCTTCCTGTTCACACTGGCCACCACCACAGCGTCCCTTTCCCATTTCTTCCCCACAACCGGGAAGACCTGTAATTTTATGTTATTTCCACATCTCTCTCTGAAACAAGCTCCTCTCTTTGAAGAAAGACCTCTTGCCCTTGGAGTGTCAAGATAAGAAAACTTTCAGCAACTTCCTTTGGAAACTACAAAACACCCATCAGCACCCAGGATCTAAGTAGAGTCGCTCACCAGCTGCCCGCCCCTCTGAAGCGCTTTTATGGTTCAACGAGGGGTGGTGACAGGGCCATGTCACTACCGTGGGGTGTGCGATTTCTTTCATGTTCCTGGGATCTGACAAGAGCCTTCTGCAACCTGTTTCTTTACAACACACAGAATGAGAGATTAAAGACCAGTACCAGACTTAAAGCTGGGGCCGGGACTAGCAACAACTTCTCTCCAGATACATTCTAAATCTTCCTGTGAGAGAAGGGCCACTGAGCACCTAAGCACACCCTGTTCAGAAGTTGTGACAATTAAATGAGATAATACAAATGAAGTACACAAAACAGTGCCTGGATTATAGTAAAGGTTTAAAAATGTTAGCAATACTATCTATTATTGCTGTTTATTAATGCCACTGAACATCAAGAGTGTTTCAGCAGAAATAATGGATATGGATTTCAGCGAAACCATGTTAGTTCCGAGTTACTAGCTGGAGGTGGAGGGGAAAGGACATCAAGAAAGGATGAATGAATTAGTGAAAAGTCTACATTATATTTATAGGACTTCTGATTAAATATGACTGATTTAGTCCAGAGACCCCTCTGAAGTGAAAGCAAAGGGATACAAATGGCACGAATCCAAAAGGATAAAGAGAAGGTGTCAACAATATTTTAGAAGCTGAAAAGCAGATGGGCAAGTGGTGCTGAAATGTAAGCCTGAGGGAGTGGAAGCCACAAAGCAGTAAGCTAATTAGTAAGGGTAGAGCCCTAAACTTCAGAAAGATGGAGGCAGGAGAGGCTCTGAAGCCCTGGGGCATGAGGGAGGGACAGGGGGGCGTGTGTGTCTGTCGTGGTGGTGAAAACAGGAAGATGGGTTAAAAGTCTGTGTAAGAAGCAGTGAGACCTGTAGGTCCCTCTTTCACCCCCACTCAGCCTGATCCTCCTCAGCAGGCTAGAATCAGCAGGTCCCCACCTGACCCTCCCACCGGAAGGCACCCAGGCCCCACAAAGGGAGTCCCCAATCGGCTTGTTTAGAGCCTGGTCTTTACAAGGGAACAGAACAGCTAGTCAAGAATCACCAAACATCTGGGAATTGTCTCTATTCATGAAAGAAAAAGACCAAAACGAACTGGAAGAAACTTAAGAGTACGTTACTAGGGCACTAGCTGGATAGATCTCGAGAGCAACCAGTCCAGATCGGAGCCAGAGCATCTAGGGGAAGAATTTCCAAGAAAAAGAATGAAACCAATAAATTACTTAATACATTTTTAAACATACAGAGGAGAGTTTGTGGATAAGTTAGTAATAGACAGATAGACATTATTTTTTTTTTTAAATGAGTTGCTAACCTCAGAGTAAAAGAAGTTGAAAGTGAATAGGAATTTGGGGGATAAATTGGGAATATGCATACAGAAAACTAAGCAAACAACAATAAAAGTAGTTCCTAACTCCAGGGGGAAAAAACAAACCAAAAAGTTAAAGGAAACATAACCATAGTAATGTATGTGGCTTCACTGGGAATACTATTTACAGTCATAATAATGTAAAAACTAAACATTGATTTACCCAAAAGGGATGATATAACTATTGAAAAATGGGGAGAGGGAACATGGAGGTATAGCAATAGCAAGTGAAATGATACCAAGAAATAGTACTAATTTGTTTTTGTTTTTAGAAACAAAACCTCCAAACTGAAGAAACAGCCAAAAGTGTAGAAGAAAGTGGTCGTCTCTGTAGAAAGAGGAAGGGGAAGGTGGGGCAAGAGACTGCTGGTTTTTGTTTTCAGACAGGTAGACGTCTTTGACTTTGAAAAGTATCGATGTGTTTATTTTGATAAAATAAAATTTAGTTTGAAAAAATTAAAAAATTGTTGGAGTGAGATAAGGTCAAAATCACCGGTTTTAAAAAACTGTCCTTATTAATTGTAGATACTAAATAATATTTAGTAAAAACATATAAGGTATCTGAAAAATCAAGAGCTCATTAGCCACGTGTAAACAATTAGTAAAACTATAACGATTTGTTTTGAAAAGAGCTGTGACGGACCTGGTAATAAGGCAGAAAAAAAATGCCTGTATCTACCAAACCCCCCCAACATACACTATCACACACAAATGCAACTTTGTTTTTTTCAGGAACAAATAAAAAATCACTAATGAAGGGGTACTTCAAGAAAGCTATAGGAACCTTGCTTTTAACGAACACCTACGAGTAATTGAGGAATCTTAGCCCCCAAACAGCTTGGTGATGCTCAAGAATCTGGAAGTCTTCAAAACAGTCTGTCCTCAAGTATTTAAATAGTCTCAGTACTCAGTACCTATTGTATCCCTGGAATGCAGTAGGTCAACACTTAATCAGTTAATGCATTTCCACTGTCAACTTTCCTATATTTGAACTAATGTGTTTACTAAGCAATTGGATCTAAATATCACAAGGTCAGAATTGGCTAAAGTGAATTAATGGGGCCCCTCAATAGTTCAAACAAAACCATAAAGACGGTTTGAGGTTCGCATCTGCTCACTGGGGACGTGAAGGCTCGCTACACATGGTGACTTGGCCTTTGACGGCCAAGGAGGCGGGCAGGTGCCGGTCAGGAATTGGATGCCGGAAATCAGTCCAGTCTAGAGAACAGCCTGCCCTCCGCCCACCGGGCAGCTCTCAGTGACGTGGCGCTGGACCACCTAACCCACCACCCAACCCACTGGGGTTAGCTGGGATTCCTGTGAGCCATCGTCCACATAATGAGAAGTTTTGCTCCTTTGAAGTTTTCTGCGGTCCTGGGATTTTATGATACGGCTTGGGTCACCCCTGCCATTATCTATGTTTGAAGTATGTTTGGGGAAAATCGACCAGGAGCTGGCTCTGATGTTAACACAGAACAACTGCCTCGTAAAAACAGCTTTCTACGAGAGTTCAAAGGAGCTTATCCAAATATTGTGGGTTTGTCCTGCTCCCCCAACTTTGCTCGGGTAGAAAGCTGAGGTTTGACCAAGTAAACTCTGACACAGCTATACCTTCTCGATTTCCTGACACAGCTCCGGGCAGTGCTAACTCAACCAAGTGGCCTTTTGACGAGACAGACTCACACTTTGAAGTAATCTGCCCTCCATTTACCACGCTGCGGAAGTTAGAATTTACTGGGGCGGGAGGTTAAGGTGAAGGACTAAATGAGGTAAATTATTGGGAGACGTCTTTCTGCTACGTGATAAAATCTTTCCAACTGTTACTTCAAGAAACCCAGGAAAAGTCAGGAGCAAACCAAGAAGGCTGCTGGCAGGTAGCCAAAGAGAAGCATCACGTTACAGTGGCTCCCACCGTTTAATCCACATTCATCCACCTCTCCCGATAGGTGCTATTCATCAGCAGGATGATGGACCATCACCATATTCTCAAATAGAAAACAGCCCGTCGAGGAAATTCACCAGGTACAGGTAGTTGCTGGCTGGTAGAATATTCATGGAGTCACAGGAGGTGAGGAGAGTGGCACTGTTTCACATTTCTGCAAATCTCTTTGCGTCTTGCTCAACAGCTGCATTCTCTTATCTGCTCCTACAGTCAATCTGTTGAAACGTCACACCTTGTGCAGCTTCTGCAAAACTCCACCATACACTGATTAGAGAATATTATTATAAAAAGTTTTTTTATCTATCTGTATATGAATTGACATATAAATATATAAAAATAGGCTTGACCTTATGGATCCCTGAGAGGTTCTAGGGTTCATGGTGGGGGGGGGGGGTCCCTGGACTATATTTTGAGAACCTCTGTTCTAAAAGGACCCATATGTGCAAATCTGGTGCTAATTCGAAATCAGTTTGCTCCATGTATTAAAGTAAATCCACTAAGGATACAGATTAGTCACATTGTTAATCTGATTAGAGTTACATAAACCCCATATAATAAAAGTGTTTCTTTTAGAGTATATTGTGATTAAAATATTTTAGTGATTCAATCTTGTTTTCTCCACATTTGACACATTAGTGAGAAACTTATTAAGAATCTGTCTTTGAGAGGCAGTCTGGCAAAAGAGCACTAGATGAAGGAACCGGGGCAATGAAACAGGGCTAACTGTAACACCCAAACCTATCTTTTCTCCGCGCCAAGATTACAAGCCTTTGCTTGTAATACAACAGTCTTCAGTTCCCTGCTAGCCGCTGGTCCTCTATGCAGCTCAGACTTGCCTTAGTCAGAAGCTCTGTGGGAGCAGGGATCGGAACGCAAACCTACGTCCTCTCTTGAAAGGAGACTGCAGTTTGTTTTCATCCTGAGCAGAGGGGATGAGTCTGCACGGGGTGGCCATGACAGACACAGGGTAGTTATCGAAACCTAAAAATAAGCAACCTAATGCCTTCGCAGAGGAACGCCATACACAGTAAATGGTTTTTCATGCTTCTCTGATGCACGAAATAAATTTTTTTCCTCAGGAAGAGATATACTGTTCTGTTTCTTTTGAAGTTCAAACCAAAAATCTCAAATGCACATCTTATGTACACAAGACTGGGTGTCATTCCAGAGTCTTATTAGAAAAAGCAAGTCACTGAACAAGGCAGGGACTATGAATGGACAACGGCCTGATTATTTAATTTTTAAAAGGAAGAACGCAAATCTCTCCGTTCTATCTTCTTTGAGCAAAGACCTGCTGCTTGAGACACAAGGTCTGTACTTTAAAGATGTACACGCCTAAAATAAGTTTATTTTTACTTTTGGAAGCAGGACTGTGCCGTTTCCATGAAGTCAGTCATCTCTGCATGCCAAAAATGGCAAAAAATAGACGCTCTCCTTTCTAGAAACGATTATAATGTACCATGACCAAAAAAGTGGTTTTTTTCCCCTAACAGATAATCTTGCATAAAAATGAGTCATGGGATTTCAGAAATGGAAAGGTTTTTCTCAATATGTGTGTGCAGGAACACACACACCTTCTGTTTCTTTCAGCAACAGATAGGAGCCTCCCGTAAGTTCTGCTATGAGAATGCCATTGTCTGGAGCCTTTGAGTGAAAGGGGAGCATGGTATTTAGAGTTCAGCAAGAGGGAAGACGTCTGTGTTAGAAAATAAGACTTCTCTGCTTGTGTTCCTGTGAGATGAATTTTAACTTATAAGGCATGAAGGACTGTCAAGATGAAGATCATCTCAGCTTACTTTTAGACCTGAGTGAGACATCCTGTGCCGTTAACACAGCTCTGAATGCTATTATGCCTCCTGGGATTGCTCAGGAGGGAGAAAATGACCCAGCTCCCGCCAAGCATTCTGTGGAAAGGCGCTTTGGCAAGATCAGGAAGTGAGAATACAGGGCTTGCACCTCATACATACCCCAGGGTGAGCAGAAGACAGATAAAGTGGCTGCCGCTGTCAAGTTCTGTGCCACTTTGGGGCAAAAGAAGAGAGAGACGAACAGTCCCTTCCCTTCAGTTGGACGCGACAATAATTTTTCAGTTTCACTACAATTTAATTCTCTCTCATGATGAAACTGACATGCCAACCAATGCACTGGCTGCCCTGCACAGTAAGTAGCCAGTTACCAAGCCAACAGACATAAGAAACAGAGCCTCAGGGTCAAACTTGTACCAGGCTCTGGCTTTTCACCCTTACCGATCCACATGTGTCTGTATCGATGCTACTAGAGTCCACAGGACTCTTCTGGAAGGAGCAGCTGTGCTCCTTAAACAAGTATGGGGCAGCAGCCACAGGACGACACGGCTTCTTTCTGAAGGGTTCATTTTACTGGGTAGCAATTAAAACCATTTTCTTATTAAAACAAACATGGGATAAAACGTAAAATTCATTTAGTTTCAAGACAAAATGGTAATGTTCCAGGAAATGTTGGTTTCATTCTGCCCCAGACATATGGGCCATCAGTGTACTCTCCTCTGCCCGAGATGGAAAAACGTGAGCACACTGGTGTAGCCTAACAAACATTCCCATTTTTGTTATGTTTTTACCTTTGGAAGTTCCCTAAAGGCCAATTCTGCCTGATGTGTTACATATAATACCAAGAAGAGCAAATGGTTGCTTTCGGAGGCGAATCATTAAAGGCAGGGCTGCCAAACCAGGATGAAAGAGCCGAGCAAGCACTGCCTAGATCCCCTTCGCGCACTTTCTTCTGACCTGTCGGTATTCAGGCTCTGGTGGCCCAAGAACATCTTAACCCTTTTATCCCAGAGAGTCATGGGTAAGACACAAACACTAACAGAAAGGGCTTTTCCTTAAGAAAATCCACTTCGGTTTTACATCTAAGAGGCCATAAACGGAGAGCGTCTTTAACAAATTTTGGGTGGTGTCTCAGAAGTGTTTTTACTGTAAACATCAAATATGCCCACCATAAATCTTTTCTGTGAAGTCAACCAAAAAGTGAGGTGAAAGCTCTCAGAGCAACTGGAATTTCCATCTCTGTGCACAATACAAGGGTCCTGGGATTCCAGAACACTATCAGAGCCCTGATAGCTGTGTTCTTAAACACTGGTCTGCCTTACCCTTCAAGAGCCCCTTCTTCCTTATCTAACTTAAATAATGAGATAAGCTCCAACACCCCTGAGCTTTGTTAAATTAGTTTAAGTATTTCAAGTTCTGCCAACTCCCGCTCCGCCCCTGCCCCTCCATTTTGGGTCTTGACTAAAAGGGTGAAGAAATGTTTTGGAGGCAGCCTCAGGGCCCGGCTTCATAAATCTTCACGTGCCACTTTCCTACAATGCCACGCAACCCAGAGCTGCAACAGATGGCACTGACAGAAACAAACAAGCAGACCCACAGTCCAGGCGGACACGCCTCTTTTCAATGGTGTTTTTGCCTCTATTCTGAAATGGCTGCTCCTGTGTCCGTGCAGCTTTTTACCCAAGTATCTTTTCCAGTATTACCATCAAATACCACCACACAGGCAGAGATCTGGCCTGCATCCCAGTGGGTGCCCTGCTCTGGCCTGGTCTGTTTGAAGGGTGGAAAGGCTTTTCTCCATGGCTTCAATGGCACCACAAGTGTGGCTGCATCTGTGCCATGTTCCTGAACTTGACTTGGGAACAGACAAATGTGGCCCAATACACGGAGACTAGAAGATGCAACCTGAGCCAGCAGAATGCTGCCTTGGAGAGGCTTCTGAGTTCAGTTCCAAACCACACATACTTGTACAGTTAACAAATGCAGCAAGGGATCCTGGCCCACAGCAGTCATGCTGAGGCCCAAGGCTTGGCCGGCCTCCGCCCTCTTTCTTCTCACCCCCACCCCCACCTGCCTTCCCCAGAACTGTTAGATCGCATGGAAATTGCAGAGAAAGGTTAGGTGGCTGTCTTTTGGGAATGCCTGCACACTCCAACAAGGAGAGGAACTTGGAAGTATTTTAATCTAAAGGAACTTAAGGAGGGGGGTTCCCTATAAATAAAGTCGTGCTCAAATAAACACAAGAAGGAGCCAATGTTTCCTGTAAGGGCACTTTTCAGATGGATTACTGGAAGGAGTCTTCTTTCACAGTTTTATGGCTTACTTTGCTATCATCTGCTTAAAATTTGGGTCATTTAAAACATCGATGCTAAGATCTGAGCCTTCATTTGGATGAAATATTACAAAGGAAGCAGCAAGTCTCATTCCAAGAGCAGACTCAGAGGCAGAACTCTTGGACTCCTGGGTTCTATTCCTGGCTCAGTCCCTGGGCTCAGGTCAGCCCTCGGTCAGAATCTCACTTCTAATCCCTTCAAATCATTTGTTAGTCCCTGTTGTCTAAACAGTGGGGAAAAACCCTGAGTAATACCCCTGGATCCTGTTCAATCAACTGGAATGGCTGGAGATGGTCATAACTCACTTCCAAGAAACCAGGGTGATTTATCCCTGAGTAGAACCATCACGCTCCTAAGGGATCTCAGTGTCATCAGAACAAACCCTCAAGGCCCTGAAACATTTCTCCACCTGCAAGAATCTCTGTGCTCCTTTAATGTGACTTTCAAAAACAGTACCACCCAGCGTTTTATAGTTCTTTATAGCTTTCACATTAAAATAACTCTGGTGAGGCTTCAAACCTCTGAGAGGTACAATAAATAGACAGGTATGTTTATCCCTAATTTACAGATTAAAAAACGGAAGCCTAGACAGCCTAAAAGACTGAGCGAGGGCCCAAAGCTAATAAGCAAGGCGGTTGCGACCCAGATCAGTTGTTCCCCGAGACAAGTGTTCTTTGCTCTCTAACGTTGATCTTCACTAAGCACCTTACTTCTGGACCTAGATAAATGGTCTGAGGGAAATTGGTTCAAGTGTATCAGAAGAATCTGTGTTGCCTTCTCAGTGCAACAAAGGGTGGAAGGTCAAGTTTCTTTGAAGCGCGGGTTAGCATGGGTCTAGCATGTGCCCCACTCACCTCCCATACCTTCGGCCACGCCCCCTCCCCGCTGGCCCCCTCCCCTGCCTTTGCGCTTCCACGTCCACAGGCCCATGACTACCTGGCTGCTCCTCACTCATCGTTGCAGTTTTTGTTGCTAGGAGGCCTGAATGGCCAGGCAGATGGCTGTTCTGGGAAATCTGCAGTGTAACTTCAGTTAGACTGCCCAGTTACTGTTTGCCTCGAGGCAAAGTGCATAGCTTCTCTGTACCCATTTGACTCTCTTCTCTTCACCTGGTCAATTCTGACTTATACTTCCTCTCAAACAGCACTTCCCTGGAGAAGCCTTTCTTGACCCACTGACCATAGGTTAGCCAATGACCAACCCTGAGCTCTTAGGGAATTTTCAGTCAATATTTACCTACTGAAAAGGAATGAATGACAGATAGAGGCTGGCTGACACTAACTGGAGCCTGCTGTGGCATGCTGAACACTGGTAAATACGACAAGAACACCTGGCTTTCTGCAGCAACCATTCTGTGCCTTTCTCGTGCTCCTAAAAAGAATACAAAGCTTTATCGAGACTTCCAAAGTGACACTGTAGAAAATGCAAGTGATTTCTTCCCGGTCAACATCATTAAAGCTCACAGCACAAAATGAAAATACTTAAACATTTTCACATCTATTACCTCTCAATCCCTTGACCGCTTTGGGATTTTAAGAATAAAGATTTTTTTGGGGGGGTTCTTAGGGGTGTTCTGCTTTACTCCCACTTCGTTAGGTTGTGCTGTCCTAACAAAATACCAGAGGTACAATTCTTGGGCTTGGAGCAGACACGGGAAAAGTAACTGGAAATACTTTCGAGGGCTCCCTACCGCCCTTCCCCCTGACTTCATAAAGCCTTCAAAATATACTCAAGGATTGTTTGAGTTCTGTCGCTGAGAATAGAATGTAACTTAATTAAAGTAAACTACAGATCCTTTTTTAAAAAGCAGCTGCTTCCAGATGGAAGACATTCTGGCAGAGTGCAGTGCGTGGCCCCAGTCTAGTCTTACGCATTTCACTACTGCAGTACTGTGTCATCAGTAAAGTTTTCTGGCGACAGACAAATGGATTCATTTGAATTGGGGACGATTTCACTTCAAATTCTATTTGAGGGAGTGCTAGGGTGTGGACATGGCCCAGGCCCTAGGCATCCTAAAAGGGCATACTAATTCACTCAGGAAATATCTACTAGGCAGGCAGCAGCAAAATCCTTCTGGGCTTAAGTGGGGTCCAGCCTGGCTCGGTACCATTCATTATAGCCTTTGTTGATAAGACCCCCACTTAGTCACTCTGAAATGAGGAGGCTAAAATAGGCCGCAAACACAAATCGCTAAGTTAAAGGAGTAGGATTCTGCGGGATTGGGAGCCAGCTGGGCTGTGGCTGATTTCTTGTCTCAGCTGGTACCAAGGCCAGACAGCACCCCCAGCAGAACTGCCATCTTGCTTGGGGAGTTTCGTTATGAGGCTGGGGGACTGGCTGGCACTTTCAAGTTGAAGGAGAACGAAGAAGGGACAGACCCACATGGTGAACCACAATTTCAGGGATTCTAGAACTATGCCTAGGGGCTCAGGAGCAAGACAGCTGAGGGCCTGACAGTTTTCTTAGTGGGCATGAGGGGGTCTAGTTAGTGTGGCAAACGGAGGGTTTGTAAGGATGCAATCCTGTTTCTGATCGCTCTAATGGAGAAAAACAACATTATACACACACCCACACACACTCCCAGTATATGCACATATACAGTCAGATACAGGTATAAAGATCTACAAAACTTCATGCCAGACTTTTGTGCCTCATTTTCATGTATTTACATCAGGCAAGCCAGAAATTTTAGCTATGCATATTCAGATATATATATAAATCACATCACTAAAGCAGAAAGTATATATTAAACATATCAGTATGGACTAGGAGAGGGAGCAGACCCAGGCTACAAATTGCAAGTCACTGCCCCATGACCACTGACCTGGGGCCACTCAGTGTGGCTGTGTCTCTCACCGCCTGGGCTGTTTCTGATGCAAAATCCAGGGCGCCTGCCACTGGCTTGGTTACAGTGCCAACAAGCCCTTTCCCAAGGCCAGAGATGAAACCGCTGACACCCCCTTCTGTTTTCACACCTTCCACTGTTGAGGTTATAACACTGGTCAGTCCACCGATGATACCTGGCAGAAAAGACAAGGGCTACTGTAACCGGACCAAGGACAAGAGCAACAGCGTTTAAAGCTAAACCCCCCAGTTCCGTGCGAAGCAACTCAGGGGCATTCTGTCCACCTCTGGATAGGCCACAGGCAGGACAACTCACGATGGAAAACCAGCAGATTTGTCCCTTAATCAGGAGTCAGAGAATATATATTATATATTAGTCAGAAGTAAAGTATGCTTTAAAAAAAAAAATCAAAGCAGAGCTAAGAGGTTAACAGTGAGACTTTGCAATTCCAGAGCTGGGGCAGCATATGGGCTGTCGGAAGGGGATACAGACAGCAGGATTGAGTCAACAGACTAGAAAACAGGACTCTGGGGGAACGTTGGGATCCCATAAAACATAAGGCAGAGAGATAACTAAATACAGGTCCTCGGTTTTCACAGAACACTATGACTGGGCAACACCACCAAATATTTGAATGGGACAAATGCTCCCACACACTATAGGTACAGGCAAGCAGAGTAAATGATGACGCCTTGATGAAGGTCACCCCCAAAAAGCTGCCAACGCCAGCCAGGACCCTCACTGGAGTCAGTTCAGAAGACCAGCCTAGGTCAGAAAGACATTCAAACATTTTGACAGCGGTGACCTTAAAGAGCCTCAAAAGTAGCCAGAAGTTGGCCAAGGCTGGCGAGGACACGGGCTTGCAGGGAAGCAGTGGGCTCTGTCCAGGGAGCATTTCCAGGATTTGTGCCAGGGACACTCACAGGATGTTTACCCTTTGATGGTGGGGGTGTGAGGAAGCTCTCTAGACTCTTCAGCTCTAGTGAGACAAATTGGTAAAGGAAATTCCTTGGGTGAGAACGTACTAACAATTCACAACGTTCCTTCTGGACTCTGGGTCCATTTGCTCCAATGAGGCAACATCCATTCCCCAACCTTTGGCACAAAGTTCATGGCAGAGACAGAACATGACGGAACCTGGGTCAAGCAGGGCCTACAGTGAGAACTGAGCAGGACGCCTGGTTTTGAAACCAAGGAGATTGTTATCTTTTAAGGGCTTTTTCATCGTGAAGGAAGAGCTCAGTCTAGGCTACTGCTTTTATGCAACCCAGAGCTAAATGGGTCTTCTCTGGATGACGCCACTGGCTCTTGGTCTTAGAATGGCCTCACCATCTCCTGGAGCTGCTGTGCGCATCATCTGAATGACCCGTGGTGGGAGGGGGGCTGGAGACCTTGAACCAATCAATCATATTCTCAGCACACAGGTGTGTTCATCTAAAAAGTGAGGACAGCCATGCTTTCTCCACACCCCAAGGATGCTGGGTAGATAAAGGCAATTATGCACAGCAAAGCATTTTATACCCATTAAAAAACAGTCCTCTATTTGTTCAATGCACCATCATTACAGTTACTAGAAAGAATGATTAAATCTTTAATCCCAATGATTGCTCAATAATCAACTTTTAAAGTACATAAACAGATTAATGTTACTTCCAGCTTGATGTCCCTTGGGGGCTGCTCCCTTTCCAGGTGGGCAGGCTTAGGGAAACCAAACCTCACTCTTAGGGAAGTTGATAAACAAAATCTCTGTCCTAAATATTGTGTCCTACACACAAAGAGAATATGATTTTTCATTATCCATATTCCTTCTTCTTTCTCCAAATGCAGACAATCAAAACTTGATGAAGTTTTCATATGAATTCTGATCGCTTCAGACTGTTCCTAAGACTCTGGCACAAACAGTTCAATTCAGTAAGCATTACTAACGCATGAGCTACCTGCCAGGGCATCACGAAAGGTACCACTAGGTGTACAGGTGAATACGAACTGTCTTTCTGCTCTCTTGGTTCTCACAGCCTATCAGAAAGTAAGACACACACAGCTGGCTCCATACACAACCCAGACTGCGCGTGTGCTGTGTTCATCGTTCATTCTAACTGGGGAGGGTGGAGCTGGGAAAACGTCACTTGAGTTGAGACTTACAGGCTGAGTAGGATTTTGACAGGCAATGAAGCAAGGCAGAGTGCGGAGAGCAGAAGGAGAGCAAGCCTTGGAGGCATGGGGGGCAGTACATGGCTCTGGGCGGCTGAAGGACAGCGTGGCCGGGGACAGTGGTTGGAAAAGTTGGCTGGGTTTACATTTCCAAGGGCCCTGCACGCCACGCTACAAAGTTGTTGAGAAAAATACAACCAAAGGCAAATGGGTCAGAACGAAAGCATTGAAAGTTGGACTTCAAACCAATTCAGAGTCTTAACACACTTATGCCATCACCTACATGTCCTGGGTACATGGATTTACAATCCCGGTGAATGTGCACGTACGTTTACAAGACTCAGAAACATCTGGGTTACAAGGCTGGCAGCCAAATTCACTTGTCACTTTCTGCGGAAGGGGTACTTAGTGAGCAGAAGGCATGTCTTGAAGCAGCAATTCCATATTCTAAGGGGTTCAACTGATTACACCAGAGGACACTTTGGGAACAGAAGCCAGAGAACAGGAAGGAATTGCAACTGCACAACCTTGTGAAAATGAAGGAAGAGTTCTCATAGGCTGTACCATTTCAATTGCAAGGGGGATAAAAACAGCAGACAGCTCGGAAGGCTAGCAGGCACACCCAGATACCAAGCCAGGGTCTCCACTGCTGTCCGCTTTCTTTTTCTACTTGCAATCGGATGGGAGAAGGGGCACTCTGAGGAACTGTGGCTCCGCGCCTGACAGCGCGTGACTGACTTACCATGAGCCAGGCCGTGGATGCCGGCGACCAGGTGCTCCCCACTCGTGGCTGCGTGGTACCTGATATACTCCCGCTCCGACTGATGCCGACTATCCATCGTCTTCCCTAGGCCGTCTGACAACGTCCCCGCAAACTGCGATGAATGAAAAACAGAAGGAAAAGAGTTTGAAAGCTGGAGCAGTGTTCTTACTATTTTAATCATTTTAAATAAATACCTTCCCTTGCTCTTAGCTGGGATTCAGTAAACACCAATGGACAGAGACATAAACGGCCAAATTACATGCACTGTGTCCCAGGAGAGTGGTTCCCAAGCACTGGACACATATGAAGTGTGGGGTGCTCACTGGTGGGCACGAGGCTAGCAAAACAGCTACTAAAAACCCGTAATGACGTCTACCTTCCACAATACCTACTGCAAATTTCCCAAAACAGTAAAGGTGTAACAAAATGGCCTGGGGGAGAAGGGGCGAGCTTTGGGAGTCTACTAAGTTAAGGACAGAGGCTGTTTGCTCAACAATCATTGGGATACAAAATAGGAAATGTGGCAAACTATGGCTTTAGGGTTTGGTATCACATTTTTAGAGATAGCAACTGCTCTTAATGCCTTTTCTTTCACTTATTCGACATTTACCCAGCGCTGAGGTGCCTGGCCGCAGGTGTCAAAAGGAAACATGAAGTATATGGGCAGGTTAACAGGTTAGGTCACTTTTCATGCAAAGTGGCAGACTTGAACTCATGACTTTAAACGCAAAATCCTCCCCCACCAGTCAGAGAGAGATTTTATTTACCTTGGCATATTTTAACCAGAGAAGCTGTCTCATTCATCAAAGCTGGATAAAAAGGGCATAAAGCTCTGTTTTGTCACAAGACAATTTGAAAAGGTTTAAAGTGACAGTTAATAAACCACAGGGTACTTATCCTCATCGTTCAGGCATAAAAAGGGAAGGATATCAAATATATAATTAACCTTCTCGGGAAGGATCTACCAAAACAAGTGGTTTAAGTGCCAATGACCCAGGACTAACCTCACAGGAAAACTCACAGGAATGTTACTCAGATATAAAGCTCAGTGGGAAGATTCGAGGCAAACAGACTGCCTTGAGGACCCGGTATGCTGGGCAGCAGTCGGGGGGCCCTGTTACATTCTGGTCTGGCAAGGGGGGCTAGTCACACAGATCTGCCCTGGAAGCCATCGGTCCTTAGGCTTTTTGACGCTAGTGACAGGAGAAGGTGAGCTCTGGGCACGGAGGACTGACAAGAGGAAGAAACAACAATTCCAGGTAAACCAATGGTTCCTGGAATAAGATACAGGAACATGCCTTCCTCTTGCTCAGTCCAATTACTTTTCCAATCGAGGGCAGTGATTACTGGCCTTTCTGGAGATGCAATCCCTACAACTATGTGCTTTCGCCTTACCTTCCCTGTCACTTCCTAATTAGAGAACTTAAAGTTAACGAAAATTAACTTCACAGTTTCCGCTACGATGGAGACACCACGGGATGTTGCAAAGCCGACACCATGAATCACTAAGTGGGGGTTTTAGGCAGGGACCCCACCTGAGAGCCACGAGCCAGAGCATCTGACCAAACCAGATTCTAGTTCTTTCTCATCCATTCCAGTAGCTACGTGACCCTGAGCAAGGGGCCCCATCCCTCTCAGCACCTGGAGGACAGAGACAGCACCGACACTGTCACGTGGCTGGAAGGGCTGGTGACAGTGGCTCCGGGGATGGGATCTAGTTAGCATTCTTACTGCTGTTACTAGTCAGCTGCTAGTCCGAGCAGGTACATCTATGTCACTTGACAAAAGCCTCCAAAGATTTAGTATTATGGGCACTCGCACGGGGCTTTCCCATAAAAAAGAAAACCTTGCTTCCCAGCAGATAAACACCAGCCTCCAAAGTGCGTTCCTGGAGTGGTACCGTCTATAAGATTAGAGTGTTGGTTTCCAGAACGCTTTCCAGCTCTGACAGAGTGCGATCTGGGAGCCAAGTTCCAATGTCTTTATTAAGCACTCGCTCTGGGCCCAGCACGATGGCCAGGACACAAACAAGCAGCGGCCTGGGACCTATGCTCAAGGATGACAGGCTCATTAAGGAGACAACAATTCCCTACGCCCCACAGCCAACGACAGGAACCGGAACATAAACTGGTAGCACTAAGGAAGCGAGAGAGGGGAGGGAAATGTGACCCTTGTTTCTGGAAAAGGGGGAAAAAAAGAGTCCCTGCTGTTTTCTGGAATTATGTAGGGCGGCAGCGCTCTTCATTCAGGGTCTGGACAAAAATGCCTCTCCCTGATGCCACAAAAGAGTGACAGGGGCCTAAGGGAAAGAGCTGTCAGCAGAAGCGCAGTGTGAGTGCTTCCAGGGGCACGTGGTCCACCTGAGAAGGTCCGGCAACACCCCAGGCTACTTCCGGGGTCTTGTTCAGTATGTTCCCGTTTTCTTAAACTCCCACTTTGTGTGAAAAGAGGTATTTCCTTGGAAGACATATTAAAATAATAAGGCAAGGCCCTGTCGACCTGTTCTGGCAGCTGACTAGGAAGAAATGAAAAGTCCCCAAATGCCCCCCTCCCTCCACCCCAGAGAATAATCTCGGCAAACTGCCCAACAGCAGCCCCTCTCCATCAAGTCCCCACTGATAAGACAAATTTCACACCCAGGGTTTACGAGTGAGGCTGTAGCAACACCTAACTGCCCATGATGGTGCTGCAGCAGCCTCGGTGCCCCCAGCACTGTCTGGCCCCGGGTACACGCTGGACGGAACCACACTGACCTCAGGAGGTTGCCCTCAGAGACCACTCTTCCCCCGAAATGCTGCATTCGCCTGTGGGCTTCTTAGGTGCCTTCCTTTTGCCGGGGAAAGGTGCCTACACCTATTCAACTTACTCGAGGACTTCTGTCTGAATTCCCACTGCTCTGTCTATAAAAAAATTACCCATGCAAGCTAACTGGACTTGTCCTTTGTCACTTGTGAGTAAAAGACATAAAGACATTAACAGGATATGATTATAGAAGTCTTTACCCCTAGAAATGTGACTTTGAGAACTCAGAAAACTTGGGAAGAGGTTGAAATCTGTGATGCAGCCAAACTCCGACTGATGAAAGGTCAATCGGATTTTACTGAGACGTTTTGCAGGAACGAAACCAAAGCCAGCCTGGCAAAGGGTCCTGTGGTCCGAGGCTGGGCCTTGGGCCAGTCCGCTGGGCTTCTGAGCACTGAATCCAGGGCACCACAACACTGTGGCCTTCTCGCTCAGGGTGGGAGCATTTAGTCATCCTTAATTCTATCTTTCATTGCCCACCTCAGTGGGAAAGTAAATCACACCCCGTATCTTATTTCTCCCTCAAAGACAGGGCTGGAGAAGGGTGTGATTCCAGTAAGCACTCGTTATGGGTGCCCTCTGGCACTGTCGTCTCTGAGGCTGGGCAGGGTATTTCACCCATGTCCTTGACATTGAAGACGACGGTGGAAACAGAGCAGAGCTATCCGTGAGAGCTACAACATCACGCAGGAGTGACGGTGCAGGACAGCCTTAGGATTCAGTTTGCAATTTTTTCAGAGCTGATGTGCTCTCTGGCATGTTCACGGATGATCAAAATGGGAAATGAAGTATGGAGGCTGATATTCTGATTATTCAGACAAAGGGAAAACTAATGGCAGAGGCCCTGGGGGAGAAGCCGAAAAGCATCAGAACAGGAGCAAGTGCAATCCAGCTATGTGTCCAGTCAACCAACCCATCAACCAAACATAGGAACCCTTCCTGTGTGCCAGGCAGGACAGTGAGAAGCCTCAGTGAGAAGTGGTTTCTGCCTCCTATCTTCAAGGACGTCTGTCAGAAGGCTGATGTGTGGCATAATGGAAAGACATTCACACCAGAGTTCGAATTCTGACTGTGGCATTTTACAGCTGCGAGATCACAGACAAGTAACGGAATTAACTTCTGCGAGCCTCCGTTTCTTCACCTTCAAAATGGGGGTAAGAATGTCCACTTACACAGATGCCATCAGGGTTAGATAATACATGTACAGCACTAGACACTACATGCAAAGTACTGTTATAGCACAGAGCCTGATACATAGGAGGCCTTCGATAAAAACAGTAGCGAGTTACCGGAACTTCAATTTCTTCATGTGTGACATGGGAGCAATCAGATGGCACAGGGCTGTTGTGAGGACCGAGTGAGATGGGGCGTGTGGAGCCCTTGGCAGAGTGGAAGCCAGCATGGAGGGGGCACAAAAGCAGCAGGGCAGAGAGCATGTGCCAGGCTCGCACACTGGGAAAGGACTAGCAATTAGAAGGTAATTTGCAGATAATTTGTAACTCTACTCGGTATAAACATTACCTCAACACCAGAAGGAGCATTTGCAGAGACTTAAGTCACTACAGCTCATTTTGTAGCAATTTCAAGTCCACAAAAACTGAAGACTGCAAGTGAATACTATCCTAGCGAAAATGAAAGGTTCCAAGGGACAGAATGTCCTTCAGAAAACCTGCTATTATACTTGCAAAGACAACAGTGATTTCCCCACCTTCTTTCACTGAAGGAAGCCTCACACACCACACTTGTGAATTCTGGCCACAGCCTGAAGTCATTAATTTCTGTAAAGCTATATTTTCAACTTGGGGGTAGAAACCTCCGAGGAACTCCAGGACGCCAGTTCTACTGCATAGCTGACACACGGTGCGTGTCAATACCCCACCTTCCAAAAATAATCCCATTGTCTACAGAAATGGAGCCACCACAAATTAGGCCGGGTTTGAGGCTGGGCTCAGAACAGATGATTTTATAAAACCGAAATTCAAGTAGATGCTGGAATGGTGCAAGAGGAAAACTTCACACTGTGTCCCTCTGCTGCGTCCTGTCCGTCTTCCTGACCCTTGTAGGATATTCAGTAAGCCTGGGATGCCAAAGATACTTGGCCGGTGTAACAGGAGCCTGGGCTTGAATTTCTCCCCCTTCTCTGGGGTTCTTCTTTCAGTTCTTTACCTAATGGAAATTTCCTCTTTAATATCCTTGCTCCACTGAGTAATTGCTGGTGACAGTAACCTTCTTGTCACCAGAGTAGACGGTGAGCACGTATGACAGGGAAAGGGAGAGAGGTGACAGGACTGTGCAGCGTGAGGGAGGCTCTCGTGCTTTTCCGAGCAGAATGTCGTACAGCTGCACGTCTCAGCTACCAGCACAGTTCCAATTCCGACCGGCTGCGCATAAATTCGGCAAACCCAGCTATACGCTGTGTCTGTACATGAGGGTGCCATGCCCTTTGTGGGGGCTGCCCTATGTAGTCAGTCAGGCAGGGAGGGGCAGAGGAGTCAAATTCTTAGTCTATCACTGACTAAACATGTGCCCTGGTGAAAGCTGCTTCACTTCCTTAAGCCTCAGTTTACCCATCTGCAAAAACAAGGACAAAACAAAACCACCAGATATTCTCCACTCTTAAAGGATGCTTGGAAGGGTTAGGGAGATAATGCGAAACGCTTGGCATAATGTCTGCACACAATCCACCGATGTTTACACGTTTCTTAGAAGTAGTGTGGAGGCTTACACTCGTGTCCTTCCCACCTCCGCCGGTACCCGAGTAGGAAAACCTCCTCCGACTCACGTAGGACCCAAGTCACTTCAGAACTGAGGTCTTCACCTCTTTGCTCTGTTTCACACTGTTAACATAGCCCGAGTTAAACATGATTCTCAGAGTGTGAGTTTTGCCTTGACATTGAAAACCAACCCTCCTGTGATACTCGTGAACAGGGAAGGGTTAAAGGAGAATGTGACCCAACAAGCAGCGGGTATCTGTCACAGACACAGGCAAACCCAACAGCTAGGCCTCACTCGGCCAAGTGGTGAAGGGGGCGGTCGGGGACTGGGGAGGGGCACTGAAAAAAGAAAAGACATGGAACAAGTTGAGGTTTGGCAAGAAAGAGGCATTTTTGGAACCCAGATCTCTATCCACTAGAAGTAGAGCAGGTTTGTTTGTTTTCAGTTCTACTTGGTTGTGATTACGTGTAGCCTCCTTAAGGCAAAGAGACAAAGAGGAGAGAATCCAGAAAAGGGACCCTGAATGCGACAAAGACATTCTAAAGCTGGGACTGACATTCTACTCCAGTAACAGGCCTAAGCCAATGACCTTGCTCCCCCCCGCCCCTGCCACCCCCGGCTGTTTTTTTGGTCTCTGGAGATCTAAAAGCCCTCCTACCCTAAGACATACACCATGTTGCTATTTCACGGATAAACACTTATCAGGCAACAGACACTCCTTTTCAGTTAAGAAACAAAGTTATCCAAAGCCACCCAGAATTATCTCAGCACACAAGGTCTAAACATAAGCAACAAAATCAGACCTCAAGATTGTCCCGGTTCTTAACTAGCCCAAGGCACACGCCTGCTGAACTGGCAAGTCGCTCTGCTGTTCTGACCCACTTGTGAACTCAGATGTGTTTCAGATTAATCTGGAGGCTCAGAGTGGTTTGAAGCGCTCTCGGAATAGGACTTTGCCTTTTCTTTAAAAAGGAATGGTAAGAGTTGACTCCAAGGCTACACACAGAACTAAGCAGAACACCCACAGGAAGACTGAGTTTCAGCGGCAGACAAGTGCCATGGCTTAGTCATGTGCTATGTTCCTTACGTTTTCTCTATACCAATTAGAAAGAATCACGTGGGCAGGGTGAATCTTTAAACCCAGCTGTGGGCTGGATGGTGCCCTGCCTTCCAGCTCTTCATCAGCTGGGTCTCATTGTGCACTTGTCCCCAGGAGAGTTAGGGTGTCATGTTGAGGATTCCAGGCCCCCCCCCGTCTACTGCTGAAAACTCCTTGAAGCACGCAGAGAGAAGCCAGGGGTGGGGTTCTGCACAGTTAGTGCTAGACAAGGGGGATAAGCCCTCCCACCCCGTGAGCCAGCCCCAGTTCTGGCACCCTAACAAGGTTTTTCAGTGTGCCTAAACGGTCCATGCCTCAGTATGAACCAGGAGATAGACTCCCTCGGTCTCCCTCGGGGACAAAATCCCTCTGAGATGGCCACTCCATAAGGCCTGACGTGGCAGATCAATCATGTCCACACGAGGAGAGCACACAGGCTGTGAAAGGCATGGAGGCCTGAGCCCCGCTCTGGCACTAGTGTCAGCTGGGAGAACACGAGCAAAACACACACTCTTCTTAGGCATCAATGTCTCATCTATGAAACGTGGAGAACACTAACCACAGAGTTGCGGGGTTAATCCAAAGACCTTGGTTTTAAATTCTGGAAGATTCTATCAAGCTTCTCCCTGGTGAAAGGAAGTACTGAAGTATTTTGCTGTAAATGTTGTTAAGAATGCATGCTCAAAACTGAGGATTTTTCAGTCCACTTGTCCTTTTGGTTTAATCATTGTGGTTTTTATTTTAAGCAATTGAAATAAAACTATAAACAACCAAAAAAATAAAAGTACTTGGGGGACAAAGACAAAGCAACGAGTAAACGCCAAGGGTTATAGCTGCAAATCCTATTCTTTCTTCTAAAGGTATTCCACTCCCCCCTTCCTCCCCAACTGAATCCGGTGTGTCCCATCCTGCGCTATGGGAATCACCTTATATCTGTTCTGGAACAAAGGACAGCATAAAGAAGTCAATTATAAATACACTAAAATCTCAAAATACAGAAAATTAAGACATGAACCAGAACATTTCACAACAGAACAGAAGCTCAAGCTTATCTCATTCCCAGTCGCAAAGACTTCATCCTTGTAAACTACTTGTATTGCAAATGAACAGATATATTCTCTTCAATGCCGAAAGCTTGGGAGGAAAGCAGATGGGTGACGTCATTGAGAACAATCATAGACGCAAAGTACCAGCGAAATACCAGCATAAGCTGAACTTCTTACTGAAAAAGTCCTATGTTTTAAGGGTTTCAAATGCCTTGGTGAGATTTTTAAGAAAGAAATCTACCCCCAACTGGATCTTCTCATAAAAATGAAGTTTTAAGCGAGTATACGTGCAGAATTGGTAAAGGAAAGCTCCCAACTGCTAAAGACCATGGTAACTTTTGGAATTATAAACATGAGTCAACAATGTTTATGACGACGTATCAGGCACTGCTCAAAGGGCTGGACAGTTATGAAATCATTTAATTCGTTTAATCCTATCAGGCAGCCCGTTATCACAGCTGTACAGATGGGACTTAAAAGAACATGATTATCTCTAACAAAAGTCTGCTGAGTGTCTGCTTACAGTCGGTACTGGGTAATACATGAAGGGAACCCAATCATGACTTTATCTCCGCAGAAGTTCCTTTCCTGAACGCCCATGAAAATCTTACAGAGACACCAGGTAAGACATCTTTCCTTTCCCAAGCAGTGGCAGTAACAAAGGAAGGTGGCTGCGGTAAGTGCATCAATGATAACGTTTCTGAAAAAGTTACATGCAAACCCGTGGACAAGACAGTAGTGGGTTCAGGCTACCATCCTTTTTCTCAAACAAATCCGCAACTCGGACACCTCACCCATTTCCATCAGCAGACTTTGCCCGAGGCCATACAGCCCAGGCTCCACTTCCTCCCTTCCCCAGCCTATGACTCTCACAACTGAAAACGCTCCAGAGAAAGAGGTGGTTCTTCGAACGCCCGTTCCTCAGATCACAGAACTAGTGTGTACCATCTGGGCTGGGAAGAAAGACAGAAGCCAAACTGGGGTGGGGACTGGGACCAGTGACTTCCAGAGCTCCTGCCTGGGGAGAAGAGGCCTGCTCTTTCACCCAGCTTCCGACAGAAGGATTTGCTGGAGCACCAAACCTAAAAGATTTAATTCGTCAGAGCTGGTCTGGTCAAGCAAATCTAACTCCAGAAAGAAACTATGGGGAGAGAATAAGGAAAAACCAGCCGTGCTCTTAGGGTGAAAAAAGATTTGAAAGTGTATCGAGTTCAGTGTTCATTCCTCTTCTCTTCTTTGAGCCACTCCTCTGCCTGCCCAAGATCACCCAGCCATCTAAGAGTAAGGGGGCGGTCACTGTGGAAACGAAGGTACTGCTTCTTACCACTAACTGGCTTTATGGGGGTGGGTGGGATAGAGCCTGCACTTGCGGAAGCTACATACACAAAGGTCAACACTTCTTTCTAGGTAGCGTCCAGGAAGTTACCTGAATGCTAGGTAAGACCTAGGACTGGGAACAGGTCTTCAGCATCTGGGGCAACAACAGAAGCTGAACTTCTCTTTTTGGGGGGTAGCATGGGAATGGGAGGCAGGTTAGCTCCAAGGTATTTAAATTAAGTCCTGTCTCATGTCTCCTGAGACTTGGCTTGATCCCAGGCTCAAATGAAAGGCCAAAAGAAGGTACTTTTAAAACTGGACTCAAATGTTTCTTTCCACCCTTCAGATGGGCTAAAATAAAAATACAAGTGCAGCTTAGCTGTATCTCCCAATAGCTCCTCAGAACCCTCTCGTCTTTGCCTGGGATTCCCTGAGAGCCCTTTCAGTAGGTGCTCTTACCTTTGCTACCTTACAACCCCCCAAAGGTGACATTTAGATCCACACCATCTACTTCCTGCAGACCTGGTGTTTTTAAAGCAGAATTGGCCATTCATTGCTGAATTAGCCACTCCTAGGTTAGGAGATCTCAGGTCTAAAAAACAAGTCCTGGGATGAGAAAGAAAACACAATCCATTTAGCTCAATAGCTGCACTTTCTAAAGGTGACTCAATGGGCCTGTTCTGATATCTTGTGTTGTTTTTAAGAGAAAACCTTTAATTACTAGAAAGATAGGAAAATAGGGGTGCTGGTTCAATGTATTTTATACTTAAAAGAGAGCTAATCAACCCTTGTTTACTGAAAAGATTCACCTATTTTCTGGTCTAAACAGAACTGATTCTTTAAGACTAAGTTTTTTTAAGGGCCTCTGTTACAACTGTAGGAGTTGAGTCTGATTCTCTACCTCCTCCCCACACTCATCCCCTTCCACTGTCTATCCCCAGAAAAAAAGAATCCTTCCTCCAGATTCTTCCCTTTAAATACCAGGCTTTGATCCTTATTGAAACACAAGTCCCTCTGGGACATTCTTGCTATTATATACCTCTCACTGCAAATGAAAAGCTCAGAAAACAAGTTTTGCAGGGGAAGTACACCTAGGGGAAATCAAAGCACTGGACACTTGAAGATAGAAGGAAAGAAGAAATATAAATCCTCTCTGGAGAAAAAGAACAGCAGCCAGAGCCTCTAATATTTTTCTTACGTGATGTCCAGCATTCAATAAAAATTACCAGATATGTAAGTCAACAAAATGACTGAAAAACAAAAAAAACAAAAACAAAAAAGAAAAGAAAAAAACACCCAGAAAAGATTATTCACCAGTGATACAGACATTAGTTATTAGACACAGAGTTTTAAAAAATAGTGTGATAACGGTCTTCCAAAAAAATTATAAAAAGATAGAGAATTTTATCAGAGAATTGAAATTAAGATTTTACTAGACGGCTAAAACAGCAAAGTAGATAAGAGGATCAAAGAGGATTAGTGAACTAGAAAAAAAGTCAGCAGAAAATATCCAGATCAAAGTGTGAAGGTAAAACAAGGGGGTGAAAATACAGAAAAGTGACTAAGAGACATATGAGACACGGTGAAACAAAAAGTCCAACTTCCATGTAATTGGAGTCACAGAAAGAAGAGAGAGAAAGGGCAGAAGCAGTATCTGAAGTGACACTACCCAAGAATTTTCCAAAATTATCAAAAGCCATCAAGCTAAAATTTAAGATGTTTAACAAATCCCAAGCAGGAGAACCATACCTAGGCACATTATTACTCAAAACTAAAGACAAAGAGTAAATCTGAAAAGCAGTCCCAGGAATAAAGACATATCAGCTTCAGAGCAGCAATACTGACAACTCTTTCAACAGAAATGACAGAACAGCCATGGAATGATATCATTAAAGGACTGAAAGAAATTTGCCAATCCAGAATTCTAAATTCAGTAAAAATATCTTTTAAAAATATAGGTGGAATAAAGATATTTTCAGGGAAAGAAAAAAAACCCAAAAAACAAAAAACCCTGAGAAAATCCACTGCCAGAAGACCCACAGAGGAAGTTCTTTGGCAGGTGGAAGAATGACCCCATATGAATATGCAAAGAAAAGAATGAATAATAACAGGACAAACAGGTATAAATCCAAATGGATACTGACCACTTAACACACAAAAAGTTAATGTTTTTTGAGGGTTAAACGTAATATATGTAGAACTAAAATACATGACATCAATACCAAAAAAAGACAGGATAGGATAAATGGAGGTAAAGTGTTGTAAGGACCTTGCATTGTCTGAGAAGGAAAAAAAAGGAACATGGGACAAATAAATACTCGATGACCCAGTAACTTTTCTCCTCAGTATATACTGGGGAGATTCTTATACATGTGCTCCAGGAAACATGAACAAGAATGTTAGTTGCAACAGGCAAACATTGGAACAGTCCAAACATCTAACAATAAAATAGATAAATAAATTATGACATATTCGCACAAGGGAATACTAGACAACAGTGAAAATGAAGGAGCTACAGGTACATATATCAACAAGGATGGATCTCAAAAATGTGATATTGACTAAATAAAACAAGGTCACAAGGGGATATATTCAGTACGATTTTGTATATAAGTTCAAAACTGACAAAATTTTAAGTGTATTGTTTTGTGACACATACAAGTTTGGCAAAACTATAAACAGAAAAGAAAGACGTGATTAACACAAAATTCAGGACAGAGATTACCTCATGGTATGAAGTGAGTGAAGGAAATATAATCAAGGAAGCTTCAAAAGTAGTAGAATATTCTAGTATATTCTATTATATCAGCATGATATTGTATTATAGTCTATTGTTGAAGCTGAATGTTAGGTCGTGTTAGTCATTTGATTGCTCTTTAAAGAGTACACACACTATACAGTACTCTATTGACTCTTCCATAATTTAAAAAATATTTATGAAACTGTTTTCCTAAACATGCCACCAAAGGCAAATTTCCTTTTCTAAAAACAAAAATTAACTTCATAAAAATTATGCTTGCATTTGAAATGCCGCCAAATTCAAAAAGATCATAAACAAATTCAAAAAAGATCTAAATTTTGCCAAGTGGGTAGAGAAAGAGGGAAAAAGGAAGGAAACCTAAGGAAAAAAGTAAAGATACCTCAGACAGCTATTTATTAGAATCTTGCAGAAAACATCCATTGTAATGATGGAGACAAAAGCAAACTGTACAAAGGTCCTTTCTCTATTCAATACCCTCCTTTTCCCATCCAAAGCAAGGGAAATCTTAGAAATGAATCACTCGGCCAAAGAACGAGAATCTGACTAAAAAGTAATGGAGAGATACGATAGCTTGCATATTCAAATAAACAAGTTAACCACAGAGCCTTGAGACTCTTCTGTTCAAACGCACAATACAAGTTGCTAACAGGACTTTAGTTTCATCTCTTAGTTTAGAGCTGAACTGTCCAATAAGGAGACCACATGCCACCGGAGGCTATAAGCCCTTAAAATAGGATTAGTACAGATTAAGATAACGCTGTAAGTATAAAATACATACGGAACTCAAAGACTTAAGGTGAAAAAAAAAGAATGCAAAAATCGCAATTATTTTTACATATCGATTACACCGTGAAATAATATTTTGGATATAACGGGTTAAATAAAAACATTAAAAATAATTTCACCTGTTTTTTTTTTCCTTCTATACTACTAGCAATCCAACTACTAGAAAAATTTAAAATACGTATGTGGGGGCGGCCAGTTATTCAGTTGGTTAGAGCGTGGTGCTGATAACACCAAGGTTGCCGGTTTGATCCCCGCATGGGCCACTGTGAGCTGCGCCCTCCTTAAAAAAAAAGAGGGGGGAAAAAGAAGGTCTGATTTAAAAAAATAAAATATGTATGTGGCTTACATTGTATTTCTATTGGATAGTGCTGGTTTAAGGTCTGATTCTAAAATGCGTAAGGACACGGCTTATTAAATTAAAATTAAACTCAGAAGGTACTCAAATCTTGAATTTCAGTTATTTCCTTCCATTGAGACTTTATGTCTAGAAAACCAATAATATCTTGCAAATGACTGCTATTCACTTGAGCAGAGAATAGATGAAAGGCATTGGTTTGGATTTAGGAAGAAAAGCTTTTGTTGAGACTCAAGATGGAAATATCTAGTAGGAAGGTGGGAAGAGAGTTAATTACGGGGACGTACCCACGTCAGCTACTACTCTTACTGTTTCTGTTTTCGTCACAAGGCTACACAGGCGGCTGCATGGAATGCTTAAAAGCTCAGAGTCCAGCGACAGGGAAATACTGCACATTTGGTCACCTGGGCACCCATACCCCCCAGGATAGTGCCTGGAACACTGACTGTCAGAGCGAAATAAAGATTTGCTTGATTCCTTTTCAACTCTTTAGCACCTAGCCCCACCCCCACTTCATAGAAATGAGATTCTACTTCACTAAGAAAAAAAATTCTTCCCCCTTCCACCTTGAATTGAATAAATGAACTGACTAGTCATACATTGAGAACCTTCTTCTGTGCTTTTATAAGACCCTGTCTTGGATATTGGTCATCAATCGTATCTTGTATCTTCAATCTTTCTGAACTCTTCCTTACAGACTGACAAATAGAATTAATCTGCTCAATCTTAAAAATGCCTCCTTTAACTTTCCCTCCCATTCAAGCTATTGCTCATCCATTTTGTTCCCTGTGGCCCTACCTTTAAAAGGGTTCTACACTTATTGCCACCCTGCCTGTTTTCCTATTAACTGAAGGTTCTGAAGGCACATGCCTATAGTAAATAATACAAGACAGGGATCAAAACAGCTAATGGTGCCACTCAATACCCACACGTTTGGATGTAACAGGAACCAGAAACATAGGGCAAAATATTTAGTGGCAGCTGATGACTGATCTCTCAGCACCTCATAAGCTGAGCCCAGACATCATTTATTCCTGGGCTGCAGGTATAGAGCTTCAGGTGTGTCCCAGATGCAGCACCTAGGGAAGGAAACAAAAACCACCCAGAGTCCAAGGCAGAAGGCAGGAGAGCAGACAGGAGGAATTCCCTGAGGTGGACAGGACCTCTACCTTTTCTTTTCACAGGTGCCTATGGCTTTGCTGATGGGCAAGAAGGGGTTTCTCAGGGGATCTTAACCTGACGACTGCTGTTAAGTCTACCAAAGGGTTGGAGGGACCGGAAAACTGGAATTCAACGCTTTGGACGTTTCTCCATCTTCAGATAAGTGCCACCTCCTCCTACGTTAGCAAAAGAAAAGTGCAGGGGGCGGGGCAGGGTTTGCTGAGGGGCCGGAGACCTGGGAGGACGGTGTGTGTGGGGGAGGCATCGAGGACGACTCCAAGGAGTCTGAGCAGCTGGGAGTAAGGAGAACGGAGAACAGTTAAAACGGTGTTGTGCCTGGTGATCAAAGATTAGTTCTGTACATGTCAAGCTTTCAGTGCCGATTCAGAGCATCCAAAATGGGATTAGTTTGGCCAAACTGAAGCCAGGAAAGATCTGCAGAGAGAAAAGTCACATGAGAATATATTCAGCAGTTGGCTCGATTGTACAAACATCCCTATACTGGTTAACTTCCATGAAAACACAGAACACCTCTCATTCTAAAATTCTTTGTCTGTCAAAGAGGGGGTGAGGTGCCAACTTCACATGGTCAGTGAGCAGTGGACGCAGAACCATGCTGGCCCCAGTGAACAGAATTGGATCCACAGAAAAGAGCAATAAGCCATGTGGTGAGAATGCAAGAAAAATGTAAAGAAACAGCATTCTGTGTCAGATGAAAATTGGTCCAACTCCTGTGAAAGTGACTCAGCCCACCGAGTCCAGTACACACACGCTCAAGCTCTGGTGACAAGGCTGGTGAAACAACTGCAGAACACACACCGAGGGACACGGGGAAAGCAAGACATTTGATCAGGTTTTACTTGACAAACCATTTCTTTTTCACATTTGCCAAGCAGCCCAATCTAAGTTCCATCGTGAGAGTTAAGGGAGGGGCTGACGCCACCCTGCACTGAGATTTTGAATGTAGGGAAAATGTTAAGGCTCAAAGTTCCAAGAAGCCAGCAGGAAACTTCCAGAGCCTTAGCTTAAACATTGGGAGAGGCAGCAGTCATTCCTATATCAAGATAAATGTCCCCCTTTGAATACATACACGCAAAACTAAAATTCTAACTTAAAATTTGGACACTGTTACTCGCCTTGAGTGGAAAAAGGAAAGGAGTGATTTCTAGAGAAAAATTTTGAAGTGGATGAGGCAGGGGAGGGTTGAGGTAGAAAAACCATGAAACGCATTCCGATATATAATGTGCTCTTCCCTCTCAAATTGAGGCCATGCCTAGTTTAGCTCTGTCTAAAGAAAATGGTGAAACAGTTTAATGGACTGATCCAATAGGGTCGGACACGTCAATTTTCTATAACGTGGATTGGGGATCAATGGCAAACAAACATTCCATCTGGTGTGCTTCAAATTATGCAGAAATGCAGAGTGGAAGAAAGACCACTACTCCTCTTCTTCCTGACTTTCTAGCCCAGTTGGTTTAAGTGAGGTCAAATGCCCTTTTTCCTTTTAACAAGGATCCTGAGTTTGTTTGCTCGGGGTTTCAGGACGGATGGTTTTCTGCTGTCTAGATGGAGACACTATTAGGTTAATTGGAGATGCTGGAGGCAGTCCACGGCTTGGTACTAGATGGAGTCCCTCTGTGGCTGGGCTTGCAACCTTCTTCTGTGAACAGGTTATGATTTGGTTTTAGCTCTAATTATATAAAAAGCAAGTCACGTTTGTTGTTTTCCCCCAAGGGAGTGTGTGTGTGTGTGTGTGGGGGGCTGTTTGTTGATTTCGTTTTGGCCCCTCTGTGAAAAGTGTAACTGCTCTACCCACACACATACAAAAGTACTTGCAAAAAGTTAATAGTAATATTTGATATATGCAGATATGGTCATATCATGACAATAATACTAGACTTAAAAAGTAAAAACTTCAGTTAGGTCTCTCCTTCTTTAAATTCACTTGTAATTGGTAAGGGGAGAGGAAAGGGAAGGGATGTGAAATGGCAGGCCGGCCTCTTCCTGAGCAGGCCAGTTGGTCAGAGGCATGTGGCATGCTCTGTGGTCCTGGGGACCGCCACGCCACCTAGGCCTGGTGCTGCTGCTCCACACCCGAGCCTCTCCGTTGGGGCTGCCCCCTGTGCCCTCCTGTCCCCACCATTTCCTGTCTACAGGGCGACATCTCCTTAAATGTCAAGCTTCAGCCCAGGTGCTCCCCCCTGACCTTCCGTGCCCTGGGCGGAGACGTCTGCCACCCGTTAGTGCCCCACTGGACCCGCACAGGCTTCTGTCCTGGCATCTGGGACACTTCCTTACAAACATCTGTTGACAGGACCTTCTCCCGTTCTGGACTGTGACCCTGAGGGAGGAAGACCTTTGATTCATGTTTGCATCTCCTGCACCCAGCACAGAGCTGGGCTTTTTTAATTGCCCACATACAGCTGTGACCTTATTGTGCAGACACAATAAACAACAGATCTGTTAACATGAGGTTCTGCTTCCTGCACCTAAGTCTATATTTAGCCAGTGCTCATGTGGCACTAAAACAAGGTTGAATTGCCCTCAGCAGCTGTGTCGGACAGAGCGTTTCCTGGGTCTCGGCCCCACGCTTTGGCTCGGACAGGAGAGCATCTACAAAGAGCTCACTGTACAACAAGAGGGTACTGCAGGAAAGCACTTTAAACAGTGACTCAAATTCTCTGCACCCTCCCGAGAACGCAACCTTAAATGGTTAATTCCTGCAAACATGACATTGCAGAAGGACCTGAGAACGAAGCCTACAGACACACGGTGCAACTTTTGCCGGGGAAGGTCAAGAGTACGGGCTCTGAATCAGAGAACCCAGGTTTCTAACCCAGCTTTCTTCACAGCCGTTGGCAACTCACTTAACTTCTCTGAGCCTCAGTTTCCTAATAAAGGGGGGCCGGGCCAGCAGGCTCATTGTGAGGATTAAACAAGCCAACCCCTGTGAGACTCAGACAGTACCTGGCACAGAGTGAAGCAGTTCGTAAATATTATCTGGTGCCGTGTTTAAAGATTCCCATTCAGCACGAGCTCAAATTCAAAACCCCCTTCAACTGTGCAGAATCAGTGTCCATCCGTGTTTCTGTACAGAACACTGAGGAATCAGGAGGAACGTAGTCAACGTTTTTAACACTTAAAGTAAGCTCACACTAACATATTCCACATAGTCACCTTAATTACTCCACTGCGGCTTTTTCATACATTGCACAGTGAACAAGCCTCCTAGTCAGCTTTGACAGCAGATTATGTGAGACAAGAGGCAAGGAAATACAAAATTAACATTGTGGTTATTTCTTATCAGAACGCAGACAAAGCCAGATACACCAACATTCGGGAATGAAGGAAACAGGTTGTTGGCTTCTGACTGGAATTTCCTAGGATTGTTACCATGTAGTACAAGATTAATCCAAAAGCTTCTTTGCGCACAGTAAGCTTATGTGAAACGTATCAGAACTGATACAGCAGGGGCTTTGGGTTTGTGTGTGAACAAAACTGCTTTCAAGAAATGTATCATTACCATGCTGATTAAGAAAATACCAGATTTAAAGAACCCTAGGTCCATAAATAAGTTAGTATACCGCTTGTTGGGGGTGGAGAGTCTTCAGGCTAACTAAACAAAACAAAAGAGCAGGTAGACCAAACAGAGTCAGGTGACTTCTTTTCTGAAGCGGGTGGGCTGCCAGACCAATTATGTTAGTACAACACAGTATTTTCAAGACAGTGCATGCTTTGACATTTCAAACCATAACACCAAATTTAAGAGCATTACTGGGTATTACTTTATTTGACCCTGCCAGAAGTACCCTCTACAGCTGGCAAGTGGATTTCCCAAGCAAAAGGAAAAAAACCTACAACACACCACAAGTAGGTAATGATTGCCCAGATGTGTCAAAAGGGGGAAAGGGGCAAAATTCAAGTAGCTGACCTACTGTATTCCAAGAACTGGATGTCCCTAGGGAAAATGGGACAAAATAAGTCTTTGATGATACATGTAATTCCATAAAAATAGTAGCTAAAACCAATACACCATCAGTCTGAATGACAATTTAAGATTAGAGATAACCAGATGTTTAGACTCTTTTATTTTCTGTTTTGAGGGATGAGACAGAGGAACAAAGAATGTGCTGGAAATTTGGAGAATGTGCTCCAAACCTCTCTCCCTGCCACCCCTCTCTATCTCCTCCCTCCTCCTCCCCCTCCTCTGTAAAAAGCCTTTAATTAGCTCACATCCTCTCCTGACCTGGGCTCCCTAATCCATTCTGACACCAGCCTGTTGGCCCAGCAGTAGGGTCTCCCAGGGTCACAGTGCAGGCCCGATGAGCAGGCTCCCAGCGGACCCCCCGCCGCTCTTATCTCCCACACATGCCTGATGAGTTTGGTATCTTCCCTCCCAGCCCTCCTGGGAAGCCGCCCCAGCAGGTGCCCATTGGCACTAGTTTTGTGTTACAGGCCTGAATGAATGATCCCCGCAGGAGCTGCCGACTGTTTTCACAGACACAGAAGGCAGTCAAAAGTCCACCGCGTGAACTTGGAATGACCCCAGCTGCAGAGTCACTGGCGGGTTCATCGGGAGGGCAGGCACGCTTTATTAAACAACTAATACTCTTCACAGATAACTTTCCGAAAAAGCAAAAGTGTTAACTCTTTGCAATCTTGCTCCAGCAAGCAAGCAGAGGGGCTCCCCTTTGTGACTGAGGGTTTGAACCCAAATGAGGATTCTGAGACAGAAAGATGGTGATTTCCCCTGGCCTGGAGAAGGGTCAGGACCCAGTCACCATTTGGTCTGTTGCTTTGTTAAAAGTGTTCCAGATTAAACTAAAAAGGCAAAAGCAAAGGTTTCAGGCACCTATTCTGGTGAGGACAGAGACAGGCCAAAGCCAGGCCGACCCTATGGCCATGCCGGAAGAGGGGATACCCAGACTCCCCTGGGACACATGGGGCAGAAAAGGATGACCAAGCCGTGATTGCTCCAACTGCCTTCATCTACCAGGGTCAGCGTGGAATTCATTTCGTTCACAGCAGCCAGAGGCAGCACAGTTAGTTCGTTTTCGAAGGAGGAGTCAGAAAAGGTGCAAGTTCAGATCGAAGTGTTCTTGTAATCGCGTTCCTTCAGGCTTGCTGGGCAGTGGGTGACTGACATTCCATATCTGCAGTGTTCACCCAGAGGAATAGTAAGCGGCCGTTTCTTCCCTAGGTTAGAATCAGTACCGAAGGTCCCCTTTTTTCTTTCTTTCTCTCTCTTAACTCACAGACTTTAGAAGGAACCCAATGACAGCATTCATTAATTAACAACATGCAGATAAATGTAGGAACATTAGGAGAAATTTTAAAAATTCCATTTAACCAACAAAGTTACATGAATTTTGGCTTCGACCAAAGACTATGCTATGTGTCTATCAAAGTTGTTATCTTTCCCATCTGTCTCACCCGCTGCCCTCTGAACATAATGACGAGGGCCTCCCTGATTATTTGGGGGAAGGTTTGTTTTGTTTTCAGATGGAATACAATCTTGCCTGGGTTTATTCATCGGAGGAGATCCTGATAAAGGACACGAGGTGCTTCCACGGAGCTATACTTCCCTCCCCATTCCGGTGAGCCGACCTTCATCAAAACACATTGTTTCTGCTCAACAAGGCTGCGCGGGCTTTCTACACACCATGCAAGGTGCTTGGGGTTAAAAACACCAACATGAATACAGCTTAGTCCCTTATGGAGACAGACGTATAAACAGATAAGATCAACATAATGAATGCTGAGGAAACGTACAGTCCGGGCTGGGGCCCCGACTCGCCTCTTCCTCACTCCAAAACGGACAAGAAGAAGGTACCATGGCTGCGACTCCATCTCAAAGACAATACCAGATGTGGAGTCAGGAGGCCTGGATTTGAGAGCTGGACCTGCGACTCACTGGCTGTGAGAAACTTACTGGGTCTCAGTTTCTCTGTCTGTAATTTGAGAGGGTGAAAAGTGACCTTCAAGTTCTTTCCCAGATCTGTACCCTGAGACAGTCCATGAAAGTGTCAGAGATTGTGTTGAGGGTCTAGACTGGGCAGGGCTGGCTTTGCCACGTTTAACTGGAAAGAGCGAGAAGAATCGTAGGTTCGGGACCTCTCTTAGGAAGACATAGGGCTTCAATGGAAAGGCAGAGGTTAGAAAGTTAAAATACCACATGAAGTATTATTAAAACGAGGCTTCTCACAGAACGCGTTTTTTCTTTAAATGTAAAATTGAAGTTAGACACTGTTCACTGCTGTGTTTTATCTTTTGAAGAAAAACCAGTGGCAAGTTCTTCCTTGTGTTTAGTCCTAAGAACTGTCCTCTCTGCACATAGCTCACTCATTGAGAGACCTCAGTTTCTCTTGCCAATTGACTTTTAAACAACTGCCCTGTAGCAATCCTCCAAACTTGACTCGCTGATGCTACTGGGTGCAGACTCCACACAGGCAGGTAGCACTCTCAAAAACAGGCTGAGACTATCTGGCTGGCTTTGCCCCTTTTGCTTTGTTTCTAAGTGATCGTGAGACTGAAGATTCACATGTTCGATTGAGATTTCAGAACCGACCATTCACACAACCTAGCGTGGGTGCCAGGAAAGTGAGGCCCTCTCTTGGAAGAAAGGCTTTTTCACAGCTGTCTCCCCACATCAGAAAGCCCCTCTGGCCCTCCTCTGAGAAGACAGTCTGGCAGGAAAAGCAGGGGGCTTAGAGCGGTGAGGCCTATGCGCCAACCCTAGGTGCCAACACTGACCGCATGGTTTTGGCAAAACCACCCAACCCGTGGGACTGAATTTCCCATCACTACAAGGGAAGTGACCATCACACCCGTCCTGCTGGCCCCATAGGGACTTGCAAGGTTAAATTATCTCACAGACCTGAAAGTACTCTAATTCCTGAGTGAAATGGGTGCTTTCCCAAGCCTCCGGAAGAGAGCCCAGGCTGTAAAGGAGCCCTGGGTCCTCGACCGCCCCCACGGCTCCCTGTTGGTCCTCCAGGAATCAGTTACCTTTGCCGTGACTCAATTTCTTCTTCTGTCAAGTACAAACAATCATACTTGCACTTTTTATAAGTTGGTGAAAATCAAGTAATAACAGGAGTATGTTACTGAGGTTTAATTTCTATAAAACTCCAAGGAGCTATCCGTTCTTGTTTTATAACTAACTGGCATCATCCTTGCCAATTTGCAAGTTACCAATAAAGAGATAATAATCCCACTGGCCACAATATCCTGCTCTGAAACGTTACAAAGGCAACAAAGCTGAAGCGATGGGCTGTTTTTGGAAGCACATTCTGCTTAGTTTTCATTTTCAGTGCAAATACTGAAAGTTATTGCTTCCAAACCAATGTGTTGTTATATAAATTCAATAGCTTGCAGGAAATGTTTACTTAAATATTTTCCTCTAGTAAAGCGGGCAGATATTTCCCATAAATATTAGTTTAATTCATTAGATTAAGAGGGACTGGGTTTTTCCCCTCTTCCCCCTATTAACAGTTTCCCAAGGCTTCGTGCTACCTTAAGCAGAGACTGGGCCTGACCCAATAATGCGTGCTGGTCCTCACTCGACCTAGACCAGGATCTTAGGCCTGAGTGATAGGGAGGGGAGGAGAAGAAATAGGACCCTAAAAGTCAACAGATTTTTCCTTACTATACATATAGCATGATTTTTGGATATCAGTCAGCTTACACATCTATTTGGGCGGAAAGTCATGAACTTTTAAAAAGTTTCTATTTCACATAAAAACGGTAAAATAGTTAGACAATAAAAAAAAATCCAGCAGGTATGTCCCTTATTTAATAAGTATTTGTTGAATGTAGACCATCTGAAAATGCTACACTGGATAAAGGAGAGCCCATGTGGATACAACCTGGATCACTTCAATTTTTTTTACAGCAAATATTTATGGTTAGTCACAGGGGAAATTGGCAAGAAATGAAGACAGATAAAATCTTTGCCTTCCAGGAGCGTGAAGTCTACTCTGGGATGCAAATGAATAAACAGACAACTGTATCACACATTTCATCTCAACCGACCTCATCCTTAAGGAACAGAATAAAGTGTTCTTTCCCATGGCCCCACAGCACGTACCTCACGGAGATGCAAATGTTCTGCATAGGATCCCAGGTGCAAGGCTTATTCTCTCTGCATTACGATTACTTATAAGTACTTCTCATCTGCCTTACCTGTTCCACACCCCTCAAAAAAAGTATTTTTTTAAGTCTTACTTTCCTAAGTATCTGCCACAGTACCTAGTACCTAACTGACAATGATAAATGTCTGCTTGAATGGATGTTTGAGACACGTGCACAAATGGTTATTATTTTCCAAGGAAAAATGCGGTCACAAGGTGCCCTGGGAATTCAGAGTGGAGACAATCTTATAGGCATTTGGATTGGACCTCCTTATGAAAATGGAGCCATTTGGCCAAAGATGGGGAGAAAGGCATTCCAAACAGAAGTAAAATTATAAGCAAAAGAGCAAAGGTGAGAGAGAACAGGCAGGGCTGAGGAAACAGGAAGGCTGGAGCTTATCTCCAACCTCCTCACGTGCCTAAGTAGGAAATTCCCTTGTCCCTAGAAATGGCATAGAGCGTTTCCCCACTGGTATGTGAAAGGAAAAAGACGCCATCTTTCCCACTTGTCTGTTTGAGGGAAGGCTGGTGTGCCTCTGCTATTCTTTTCTGACCAACTGTGCCGCCCAGTCACCACCACAGGACATGCTAAGCCTCCCTTAAGAGTTCGGCCTAGACACATCATCGCATGGCTACGAGGAAAGCCCAGGGAAAGCCAGACTCCTCCCCTTCTGGAAGTACCTTCCTTTCCTTCCATCGTCTCTCTTATTACCTCTCACCTCCAACAATGTAGAAATGACCTAATGTCCAGATATAAGCTTAACACTTTCTCCCTACCACCCCACACTCCACAAAAAAACTCTGCTTCAAGAATTGTTCTCATCACACTTCTGTTTGTGAGCACCCAAATACATGGTTCTCAAATATTTCACGTAAACAGAACCATGGTTAGTGAGTAATGCAATAAGCCTCTAAAAGGGAAAGCTACATTTTTCTTCACCTCTGTTCTCTGAAACCCACTCTGCAGGGAAGGACATGACAACAAGGCTCAGGCAACACTGACAATAGAAAACGCACATGTAACACAGGAGATCGTCAGTTTCTACAGTATCACGTAGGATTCAAGAAGCACTGTCCAGCAATGTTCTAGAAGTCAGGAGACGGAGGAAGAAGTCCAAAGCTCTCCCACTGTCTGTGTACAACCTTGGGCAAGTTATTTACTTCCACTGGGACTCAGGGTTTTCAACTGTAAAATTGTGGTGGTGGCATCATCATCACCACCAGCACCACCACCAGCACCACCTGCCTGCCTGGTTTCTGGCTTACAGAAAGGATCACAGATACATAGATGCTTCGTCAACAACTAAGAATCAAGACAAATAATGGTACTATTATTATCTCAAAGAAAAATGATTAAATGCTACTAAGTTCATCTTACTACTCCTTCCCTCCAAGAAGCAAGCCACAGAGAAAGTCTGTAGAACTAACCATAAAACTCTCAGGAAACACCCACTGTCCCCAACATTCCCATCTGGCTTCTTAACTCAAACAGTGAGATCACTAAGCATCCGAAAGCCAATCTGCCAACAGAACTCAGAGACAAAAACATCTCCACAAAAACTGAAAAGCTGTACTGCAGACTAAGGGGGAGGCAAGAAGGAAAGAAAAAACTATTACAATGAGTTTATTTTCTGCCATCAATGGATAGCAGGAAAGCACAACTCTACCTAATTTCATGTACTCTGTGCTGAACACCAAATATTTTTATTTTAAGATGACATCCTAGTTATTTAGAAATGCTTAAAGAAGTCCAGGAAATGGCTAAAAGAAATTACGATTTAACGCGTACATTTGGAGGAAGGTGGCGCTCAGAGCACACACTGAGGTGGCCGGAAGCTTGGGTCTGCTCCCTGGGCAGCGCAGGAGGGAGGGCTGAGTGCTACAAATGCTACAGTATTTAAAGAGGAATAAATCCTGGGTCAAGCACATCAGGTGTGTGAGAAAGTAGTCAGTTGACTCAAACGCTTTTGAGTCACACAGTTTCGGTTTGGATAAGAAGACTCTTTCAATCCTTTTCTCCTATTTCAATCCTTTTACATGAGATTAGGGATTCCCAGATAATAAAGATTAATTCAGAAAGCCTAGAAATCACAGTTGGAAAATCCCAAGGTCCAAGGCAGATGAGTTAAAGTTGGGAACAAATGGAAAACTGTTTGAACTTTACTTTTAAATGCTGTTGTTTCCAACTGCTTGTGTTTTTGCTTTTTACAATGTTGTGGGTTTGGTAGAGGATTATATTTGAGAAGCTGCATTGTGTGGAGAAAAAACATACAGGCAGACTCTCAAATTCACTTTTTTCTAAAATTTCTGGCTCCGACACTCACTCATTGTAACTGACCATTCATTCTGAGTCTCCTTTTTTCTTACCTATAAAACCGAGCCACCTCCTTCCTTGTGGGGTACATGTGAAAACTAGGCAGACGGAAAGCTCCTCGTCCACACCTGACATATATATAGTAGTTAATAAATTATGGCTGTATTGTCCACATCCCTTTCTGATCTTTAAGCATTATATTGACCAAAGATTCCTCTTCCTCCTAAGAAAACACTTGGATTTAGCTTTTCTTCAAAATAGAGACTTATAGAGACCATGATAGGAAAGAAAGAAGTAAAGGAAAACAGCAAGGGCCTTGCAAATAGAGTTAGTGTTTTGATCTTTTACTGCCAAGAATTAGAATTTGATTTGTCCTTCAATGTTTACAAAATTGAGTTACCGTTCGCCTCACCTTAAGTTTGTCACAATTTTTCAAGAAGCGCCAGATACTGATATGAATAACATTAAAATGCAGAAAAGGGATGTGCTCCTACACTCCTGGGGTAACCACCCAACCTAAGAAAGCTCGACTACATTGTCCTTTTTCTCACCACGTTTACACCAGGGGAGAAAACCACTACACTTTGGGGGACACAGGTATTTCCTGTCTTTTCTGTTTAGCAACTGCACACACTTTGCCACCCACAGACTGCAGTCTTGGAAGCTAAAGTGAATTCCTCTGGAACAGGAGGGGTTCAGTCTAAGAAGATAACTTAAGGACCTGATTCTTAACTGAACTGCTATTTGGAAATGAAGCAAAGTTTTAAACTTTTCAGTCTTTCAGTTTCAAAAATACAGCTTCACTGGTGGTGTCGATCCCCCGCCACTAGACCTCCGGCCGTGGAGCTGCCTGACTGGTGGGGAGGAGGGGGCTGCCAAGCCCCGTTCACCGAGCTCCTTCGTGAGAATGAGCTACGTTGCTGAACAGGGTGGGTGGAAACTGCCTGGGAATCCTGGTCACTCATGTGACTCTCTCGCCACTGCCCAACTCCTACCCCACCTTTCCCCGCCCAACACACTTCCAGTTCCCACAGATATTCGAGATTTGACCAAGTTAGGATGGGTCACTGAGGGGTCATGCAGCATCTAAAATTTGCCTCTAACCAAGAAGACCTCAGACTAAGGGAATTGTTTTAGTTAGTATTCAAGGTTATCAGAGGAAAATAAAACAAAAATTCTGTTGCCAAGAATTTGAGTCATTTCTCTATATACAACAACTCGAAGGCACCTCCTTTTGGCTGGAAAAGAAATCCCTTGGGGGACTTATTTAGGATCAAAGTCTTTTTGAAAATAGAAAACTCGACATTCTCTAAGGGATAGATCACTGTCTGAAGTGAATTTCATTTAACCTAAAGTTTTGTGCCAACTTAAATACACTAAAACCCCAATGCTTAGAAGAAGGCATTCACCTATTACTTGCTTATAGGTACATGGAAAAGCTATTATGGGGATAATCAGCTCAACTATAAAATGGAACAGTCGTACATAATGACAAAAACAGATACAAGTCATAAATTGCCTTTTCCCCTTCAGAATCCACACAGGCAGGCACTCAGTACATTCTTTTGTGCAAAGATAAAACGTCTGCCTTGCCTAAACAGGACTTTTAGTCTTGTTTGAGCCTTTAAATATATTGCCTACAAAACAAACACAAACAAATGCTATTTCTTAACAAAAGGCAGATGGACCCCTCTGCCCTCACAAGGTCACAGTATGTGGCTAGGAGGCTGGCTAATGGCAGGGGCTGGCTGAGGGTCTCTGGCGCGGGGACACCGGATGGCGGCTATGCCCCAGATCTGGTTTCCTGGGCACAAAGGACCAGCGAAAGGTCCTCTTGGAAGGGAAGCGGCTTCTCTGCATACTGTACCCCAGAGAGAGACAACAGAAATGGAACAGAATATTACCTAAAGTTTTCCAGCCAACAACTGAAACAGTCTCATTTTCTATTTCTCGTTCTCACTTAACTCACTTGTATTTACCTTCAGACAGTTTTCCTAAAAGTTATCAAAGTTCATTCTGGGACTAGGCAGAGCTTTTGCTGGTTTGCTTTTTGTTTTTCTTGTTGTTGCTTTTATTTTTTAATATATAGAAGCACGTCTAGAACAAATCAAGCATTTAGCAATACGTATCTCAAATGTGCAACTAAAAATGCGTCAAGACACGAGTGCAGAAGATCAGGGCTTGTTTCTGCAGTTACCTGTTGACCTTGGGCAAGACACCTCACCTCTCTGGGCTTCAGTTTCTTCACTTATATAATGGGACTAATACTACCTACCCTATAGACTGACCAGGTAATTTTGATGATCCAGTGATATCACATGAGTAAAGCCGTGTTCGTATGCCTTTTCAAGGGAATGGTGATGGTCATGACCAATCTAACACGAGAATGACCACGACCACCTGAGGGTCTATTTCCTGAGGGTCTGCTTTGTGACACAGATGATACGGTCGTAGTCACCTTACCAGCTAACAAAGTCACATAATAAGCTTCTGGTGGGAAGTTAGCAGTAATTAATTTCTATATTCTCTAGAGTGCCTGTAAGAAAAACTAATATACACAAAGGAAAAACATTATGTAGGAAAAAAACAAGGCCTTTAGAATTAGCTACACTTAGTTTCAAATTTATCCCTGTCATTTCTAGTTGTATGATCTTGAAAAAAATTACTGAACTTCTCCAACTCTCAGTTTCCTGATTTGAAGAATTGAGATTAACATACATAAGACAATGAAAGTATGTAAAGGGTCTATCACAAGGCCTGACAAACAGAAGGTATTCAATAAACACGTCTAAATCAGTATGTGTTCCGTAAGGAAGGAAGATGTTTTAACCCTGCTCGTACATCTTTTTCCTACTAATGCTGTTTGCACCAAGAAATAATACAAAACTGCTAGGTCTTTATTCAGTTCATGAAAAAAACAAAACTGATTCAAAACAATAAAACAATGGCTAAAACTATATAGAATAAAAGGCATTGACTAAAAAACCAACCGAAAACGCCTATCGCCTTGACAAATATTTAGATCTGCAGAATTCGAGCTGAGAAATTTGGGCTTATTAGAAATAAACGCCATAAAGCAAAAGATGAAGAAATAAACCTACCATACCCCTGCAAAACTTATCAGTAAAATTCACATGTAGCAAATAATGAACCATGAATTCTAATTTCCATGAACAACTGACGCTGATGAAAATAATTTGTTAAAAATAGGGAAAATTATTAAAATATTTGCATTCATAATCATAGAATCAAAACATAGCTGGGATCAAAAAAGTACTCGGGATCAAACGCGTCCTATATTGCCTTGATAATGACACAAAGAGCAAACAGAAAGTAGGACAGAACAGAGCAGAGGTCCCATTAGTGATGATCAAAAGTCTGCTCTCCCTTGCTGGAAGAAATTAAGTATGTTGTTGGCTGTCCTCCCTTAGGAAGACCAGGTGACAGCTGTGCAGAGCAAACACTGAGTTTCTACAGGGGCAGAAAAGGGAATGGGATCATTTGCTCTATTGTTAACATCTGAGATTTTCTCCATTTGAAAAGAACTTTTTATTTTTTTGAGAATAACTATGTAATTTTCCTGTTAAGTGTATGAAAATATTACACAATAATTACAGACAGAAGAGAAACTGGAGTCTACATAAGAGGGAATTTGTTCAATGGGCGTCTCCCCAATTCTCTGGCTTTGAAAGAGGTTAGAGGGTCTCGCAGACACCCAACTAGGAAAAATTCGTGCTGCAGAGAGAAACCTGTTCCTCTGACATGGTTCTGGGGTTTGAAATGTGTGCTTTTCTTAAGTAAATCCTATTCCAAGAAAAGAATCCGGGCACGATTGGCTTGGTCTTAGCAATGGGATCAGGTCTTTGAGGTTCTACTCAAAGGGTTGGAGTCATTCTGCCAAGATCCAGACAAGGGAGTCATGGGATAGAGGCTCGCAGCACGATGGCTAATCCCTAAATCATATCATCTTAGATCTGGAATCCATACGCTGATTTCTGGGGCTTGGGAGATGAGAGAAGGATAAGAGAAACACGAAGGGGATACAAAGGGCATAGACCATTTCCCAGTTATATTTCTTTGAGGCTAATAGTAAATAAACTAAATAACAGTTGAAAATGTAATGAGAAATTCCAGAAGTGGATATGATAGACCCGAAACTAAAAATTTGCTGTGAAGGACTCACACCTATCCGCAGACAACTAAGAGCTGCAGGTCTATCACCATCTTATGTGACAGAATGAATTCCCTTTGAACTTCCCATTGGGTTTTCACATACTTCCTCTCTTCTGCTCCTCAGGTCGTTGGGACGGGGAAAATCACTATCACCTTTTCATAGGTTGAAAAAAAGAAGCCTCAAGATTAACAGAGGAAAAGATGATTTAAAGGGAGGAAGGGGACTGAAACTCAAGCATCCTGACTACTGGCCCTAAGCTCCCCTCAACACACAGCCCTACGTCTACAACGATGACATAGTCTTTGGGGAGGTATGAACCTCTCTGTGAATCCAATAGAAACTTTAGATCCTTGCTCCAGAAAAATAAACATATATGCACTATTTATAATCAATTTCAGGAGGTTTCTCTGCTCCACTCAAAGCCCATCGAACCAAGGTGAAAGCCCTTTGCCTGTGCAGCCAGGTGAAGCAGGCTGGCTGGGGCTTGGCGAGGGCAGTTCTGTCTCCTCTGACCCCTTTCTTTCATCCCTGGAACTCAGGCACTCTTTAAAGGAATACTTCCCACAGGCCAACAGTTGATTATTGTGGTCATCTGCACTTCCTTCAACTCCTCTTGCGTACACAGAAAAGCAAACACAACATTCTCCCAAAGCAACATTAAAGATCTGATTTCAACCCACAAAACTATAAGAAAATGGAGATCTTTAGCCAACCTACATACATGCACAATCACAGATGACCCGAATGGGTATTTAGTTGATCGACCTGCCTTTTGGAGCTACCATTTCCAATATGAAGTGGTAACTTTAAGTTCCTTTGCTTTCTCACCTTAGAGCTGTATGAACTAATTTTTATAACACATCCAGGGGTCTTGGTATCAAAATAAATTACATAGTGATTCCTCTGAGTAGCAACCTGTGCACCAGTGATACTGATTAGCTTACTAAAGGCAAGAGAAATACACGAAGGACCCCAACCCCCTGGGGAGCAGCCTTCCCATCTGAGAGGCCTTGGGTCCTGGCAAGCGGTCCCCTTACATACATCCGACAGCAATATAAAGCATGCCATCCAATAAAATGCATGATCATTGTCACCTAGGCGTTCATCCAGATTTGGGAGTGAAGGTAGGAGTAAGGAGTATTCTGCCCTTTATTTCGGCTTAAGTTATATTCTCATCTTCAAAAACAGTTTCCCAGGGGAAATAGAAGAACCAGAAAACGAATGAGGCTTCAATACATGAGGGAGAATAAAGGAGGGCCAACCCTTTTCGTCAGGATGTTGCAGAGAAACTCCGGAGAAACCCACACAAAGGCTCACCCGTGGAGAGGTCACAGGCGAGTTTCCAACTTACTCATTCTCATCCAGAAGGTTAACTACCGAGGGAGGGTCCCTAAGAGCCACACTGGGCCAGACGGACTCTGAGTCTCCCACTCTCCGTGCCTGAGACCCTCCTCTACACTGTAACACACTGGCTCTCATGTCAAGGACATTCAGTTTCCTGGTGGCTAAAGTCTGAACATTTTACATTGATGTAAATATAAGATCAAAGTGAAGACCCATTTCTCCTGTTCAAGTCTATATTTTTCGAAGTTTTCATAGCATCGTATCTCATTTTATTCTCACAGAGTGTAAGCCTGTAAAGTAGGTGCATTTCTATTCCTGGTTGAGGAAGACATCTCAGTAAACCGAAAGTGCATTTATTCTTCAAATTAAGGCAAAGCCCAGGGGCACAAAAACAAAACAGGAAGTATAAAACCAAGGAGACTGGCTAGGTTAATTAGAATTTAATAGTGAGGAATACAATCTTTACACGGAGTGTTTACAACTATTTAAGTGCATCTATTTACATCGCGTTTAGTGGCTAAAATAAGAACAGCAAGGAACCTGGCCCCTAGTGTGATGTTGTGCTGCCTGCGGGGGTGACATGGGCAGCAGAAGAAATGACAACGCAGAAATGTGTGTGCTCATTCAGACTTTGAACCTGACTCTGTTTCCAAACCATGATTTAGAAAGTCTCTCTTGCCTCTACCTTTCACCCTTTCTCTAGAAGTAAATGTGTTGCCTATTTTGAACCACAAGCCAAACTGTAACTTTTGGTCTGGTTTAATATACGAGTATAACTTTAGTATTAAGAAAAGCGATCTGACTAAAGAACCATCAGCTCTAGAAAATAGTCTGGACAACAGGAATAAATTCCCAGCTTCCACACATTAGCACCAAGAGTGCCACACGATATGGATATGTTATCAACTCCACTTTCTTACCTGCTCTTCAAGATAAAATTCTATGTGGCACCATTGAAGCCCCTTTACAGTAAAGCCATGTTTACATCCTCGTGGCCAAGGGCCCAAGTGCACCTAGGATTTCACTAAACAAACACTCTGTGGTAAACAGGCAGAGAGCAAGGTGCGCTCTCAAACCTGGTTCACTCGTGAAAAGGTCAATTTCTACAAGAAATTGGCTGAGCTGACAGGAAGGGGAGGAAAGCAGAGACCTTTAGAGGCCTTTTGTATGTTGTCAAATAGCACGCCCCAACCCCGTACCCCCTCCAGCTTCAAACATAAAATCCGCTCCTGCCAAAAAATAAATCGTGGAATAACAAAATATCCAGCAAACAAGAGGCCAATGAACAAAAAGCCACCTAGACAGCAAGACACGGGAGAACTACAGCCCTGCCCTTCCCTGCTGGATTCAGATGACGGAAGGGTGCTTCATTCCAGAAGGCTGGATTTCAGTTTGCATTTTATCCTGTAAGCTCTGGGGAATAACTGCAGGATTTCAGGCAGGTGGGCGGCACAATCAGAGCCTATGTTTAAAGCGCGAGTCCCTGCTGGTGGCAAGGTGAAAGCTGCAGTGAAGTCGGGGGGCCGGGGGGCCATCACAGTGGCCCACAGAGGACATCACCAGAGCCTGGACAAAGGCAGTGGCGAGGGAGAAGGAAGAGGAGGTATTTCAGGGGTGCACTCAGTGGGCTGGGTGCTGGGTTATCGGAGGTGAGGGGAAGGCAGGGCGTGTGTGCAATGGAACCAAGGCCACATATGTCACTTCTCACAACCTACGACGTACCACAGAAATTACAGAAACATAAAGGACTCACGCGGTTGATGACAATGGAATTCCACCTGTTTCCTTACCTTGGCAGCAGAGTTTGACACTCCATGTGTGACATTTCTGATAAGGCCTCCGACATTTCCATACTTTATCAGTCCAGTCACTCCTTCAGAAACGTCATTCAAAAGCCCCATGGGATTGCCTAGAAAGTCCACGGATCCCAGGATCCGAGCTGCCTGGCTGAGGAGTTCCTGTCAAATGGAGCAGGGATACAAGAAGGAAAGCAGCAGCTGTTACATCTGCAGACAGTGGCCTGAGCAAAACGCTTAGAATGGGATCTTGAACTACATCACCAACAACTACCTTGGTTCTCATCACGGCAAGCTCCTGTCCTTTCAGGAGCTCCACCTAACCCTCTCCCAAAACACAGGTCCCAGAGGTTGCTTTCAATACGCTCATAAATACACTTCAAAGCCTTTTAGAAGAAGGGAAAAAGGTACGAAACAGAAAAATGTCTTTACAAATATTTATTAGTATATACATGATACTCTCCTTTCCATTGTTCTGACGAACAGGAATTAATCAGCAGCAGGGAGAGTTTGTAAAGGAAAGTAAGGGAGGAGGGAAGATTTGTGGTTCCCTCATAATCTGTGGAGGGGCTGGGGCATAAAGAGGGCACATTCAAACCGGGCAAGTAACCTTCCACTTTCTGTGCCCCTCCACGGCCTGATTCCAGGGTCCAGTGATACCTGTGTATCACTCCTTACAGGTCAATGGAAATATCACCACGTAGGAAAAGCAGGGCAGGAAACAAAGAAGCAAAAGGACTGAGCTGGCGGGGAGGAGGGAGAAAAGGAAGCAAGAATAGGATACATTTTAACATTCACAGCTAATAAATTTGATACGATCTTGACCTATTTATTCATCGTGGAATATATCTTGACTTTATATTTTGGTTTTCACAGTATGCATAATAAATACAAAATGGAAAATATCCAACGTGGTTAAAAAAAAAAAATTTAAGTTCAACTCTAGGGCATCTCATACGCCCCAAGAACATTTGTGCGGTTGTTGAAAGTAGGCCCGTGCCTGGTAAATAAAGCGTTCACAGTATTCTCTGTTATCATCAAAGCATCAGTGAAACCCATAAGAGTTGTGACAAATGTAGTGGAAGCCCCTGAGACTAGTTCTGAGGGACAACATTCACAGCTCACACTAAATCAAATGCACTGTTTTGGGATTTTCATGATGTGTACAAGCTTCATGGGCTGCGACCTGACCCATAACTCAACAATCAGAGCTGAAACGTTTAACTGGGTTCTCCATAGTAAGGTCTTAGTAACCAAAATCTGCAAACAAGTCAAACAAACATTCTGCTTGTGCTCCAGCCCAAAGCTCACCTCCTGGAAATGTTTGAGGATATCATTGATGATGAACTCCTTGGTCTCATAGGGATGCACCCGAGTGAATGGGTCCAGATTAATCACAGCATCTTCAAACCGAATCAGTGGAAACCCCAAAGTACTTTTTAGGGCCTAGTCAAGGAAGAAAGAAAACGACATGCTTTAGCCATATGCTGGCCTTCCAGGGTACTGTAATTCTGGATTCTATGACAGTTACAAGTCATGTCAACTTTCCCATGAGAGTTGGGGTTTTGATCTTTATAAACAAGGATTTTCCCTGTAATTATATAAGTGAAATACGAGGAAATATGTATACATATATATAATCATCCCAAGTAACATATATCACACAGAAATAAACACTACTAGCTTCACAGCATAATTCTTTCTGATCTGTTTTGTACCTACGTTTGTCGTGTTTACCTTTTTGACTCAAATATACCACACACACAGAATGGTGCGATAATCAAATGCACAGGTCAATGACTATCAAAGTGAACACAACCATGGAACCACCATCCAGACCAGAAAGTACATTATTATCCCGTT